>NC_091246.1:94985000-96235000 GCF_042477335.2 Ovis canadensis | reverse complement strand
CCTCTGGTACACAGCTAGTCCTGGGATCTTCCTTCGCTGTCCTCTTAAGCCATTTTTGGACTCTTGTGTTGGATTTCTTCTATCGATTATCCTTAAACTTTCTTGGTTTTCTTCCTTGACACCTTATTAGAATACATCCTCCAGGAGCTTCCTGAAATACAGTGCAGTGATAGTGTATTAAGACCTACATTTGGAAAATGATTTTAGCCTGCCTAGCTACTGGAGTAATAATTTAAAAGTTTGTAGCATTGTAATTTCCAAATAATTTTTCTTCAGAATTTTGAAGCCATTATTCCATTGTATTCATTGTGTTACAGTAAGTCTGAAGTCATTGTGATTCTTGACCTATTATTTTTTTCTCTCTGGAAGGCAGTCTACATTCATTCATTTTTCAGGTTCATTAAATGTGGCCTCTTTGAATGTGAAAACTCATATCCATATGTTCTGGAGCGTTTTCTTAAATTCTTTGGTTTCATCGTCTCCATTTTCTCTGTCTTCTTTTGTGGAACTTTTTATTCATATATTGAACTTGTTTCTAAATTGCTTTTTTATTTCTCTCTGTGTATCTCTTTCTCTCTCTCTCTCTCTCTTCTATACTTTTTCAGAAATTGCCTTGACTTTTTGTGAAATTATGTTTTGTTTCTTGGTTGCAATATCTTATATCTCTAAGGATGCTGATGCTGATTTTTTTTATTTTAAGTTATTTTCTCCCTAAGTGGTCTGTTTCCTCTAAATTGGTTATTTCCCCTCCCTGTTTGTTTTGGTCACTATATTACCCCAAATGCCTAGTAATTCTTATTCTGTGCTTAGTATTAGGGTGTGTGTGTCTTCAGTTGTGTCGACTCTGTGACCCTATGGATCGTAGCCTTCCAGGCTCTTGTCCGTGGGATTCTCCAGGGAAGAATACTTGGAATGCATTGTCATTTCCTCTTCCAGGGGATCTTCCTGACCCAGGTCTTCTGCATCACAGGTGGATTTTCACCCATGTACCACCCATACCCCAAGGCTCAGCTGTGCCTGTGTCACCGCCCTCTCCTTCCAGCCAAAGACTTTTCTGAAGAAAACTTCAGATTTTTGCTGGGTACAGGGGGCAGTTTTGTTTTTTGTTTTTTTTTCTTGATGCTGTATGTAATTATTTTTTTCCCCACTGATTCAAGAAGTACTTAATGATTACCATGTAGAATACTGTGCTGCAAACTTAGGAAGATGAAAAGAAAAACCAAGTCTGGATTCTGCCATTAAGAGCTTCACAGAACACTACACGCAAACATTGATACTAGAGAGTGCTAAAGGGGCACGTTTGGTAGACTTTTCACTTTCATGCATTGGAGAAGGAAATGGCAACCCACTCCAGTATCCTTGCCTGGAGAATGCCAGGGACAGAGGAGCCTAGTGGGCTGCCGTCTGAAGCGACTTAGCAGCAGCAGCAGTACTTTACATAATATAGACTTTTAAAGATGGCTTATCTTTTACATTTCTTTGGACTTATTGATAAAATGGTTTCTGAAACCACATTTTAAAAAAACCGTACCAAAATAGACAAGTTAAAAATAGCTCCTACTACATGTATGGCCAATTCATGTTGATGTATGGCAGAAAAATCACAATATCATCATAAGGTAATTATCCTCTAATTTAAAATAAAATTTTTTTAAAAGAAAAGATTTGGAGGAAAAAAAAAGCTACTACCAAATACCTTCCTTTGAAGATTTTTTGAAATGATTCCACTTTTGACTCTGAAGACTTTCAACCAGCTTTCCTATTTCTAGTTCCTACCTTTTTTTGTTCCCATTTCCTAGAGATACGTAGTGGTGCTCATTCTTGAGCCTTTTGGGGGTTCATTGGTAAATTGGGCCTCTTACTTTCCCTGTTTCTGCTTAGAACTCATTTTATTCACGTATCCTAAGGCTGTTACTACGTTTCTGTCAGTTTTCAGTATTCAGTGTTATAATTGTTCTTTTTTTTTCCTTATTCTCTCTGACCTTGTGGGTTTAATGCCTTTCTTAAAATAAACATAGGTAGAAACAAAATACGCATTATACAAAACAATATGTATTGTTATAATGGTGTTTGGAAGAGGAGTGAATATAGATGAGGGTGTGTGCAATATTTATCTGGGACTCTTCCCTCTTTATGTATACTCGTGTCATCTCCTTTAGCTGGACCACAAACTCCTTTATTTAGCTTGAGTCAAAAATATAATTCTTTAGTTCCCCTCAGCAGCTAATTTATTGCCTTCCACGTGGTTTGTCTTGTTATGTAAGGCAGTGATGCCAAGTGAATGATATGTATAACAATTTGGTAATTATTCTAATCCCCAGGCAGTTATTAATATCCTGTGTCCCTAGAGCAGTCATTTATATGTCCCTGTATTGGTCCCTTTAGTTCACATATTGAGTGTGATTGATAGTCTAGCTACTTACATACACACACTATACTAATGGATACTAAGTAAATGTTTCATAGTATGTAAAGGTCCTCAGGGGTTTTAGGCTTATAGATAGTAAATTCCATTATCCCAATTGCATGAATGTTTCACTTCACTAGAGGTTTCTTAGGGTAACAACGGCTGATAAGTAGAAATAAAGTAAGGGGACCAATGTATATCTTATTAACTGTCATGTCTTTCCAGTCCTAACAGGGGCTTTACAGAAATGCACTGTATGAGTGGCCACTCCAATTTTGTCTCTTGTGTATGCATCATACCTTCAAGTGATGTGTACCCTCATGGACTAATCGCCACTGGAGGAAATGACCACAATATTTGCATTTTTTCACTTGAGAGTCCAGCACCACTTTATGTACTAAAAGGTCACAAAAACACTGGTGAGTGTAACACTTTGGCATGTTTCTGTTTGAATAAGTGTCATCTTTTTGAAGATAAAATTCTTATATCTGCTTTCCCTGGTTTTATTATTATCATTATTATTTTTACCTGTCACTGGCTTGATACAGAAAACCTTTTGAATCATCATTGTTCTATAAATTCTCTGTTATAGACTTACTGTCATCAGTAAGGGCTGACATACCTATATATGTAAAAAGCAAATATTTCATTTATAAAGGGAAGAGATTATAGTTTTATAAGCTTTGTAATTTTGGTTTTTCAACCAAAATTTTGCAAGGAATTCATTTACTCAGGAAAACTGAGAGCACTTCCTTTATCTTTGGACTGTTATTTCTGTATTTATGTAGCAAATCAAGTCCCAGAAGGAATGTATGTAGGGGGTCTGGTATCATTATTTGAGAGTATTTAATACTTTTGAATGATGTTTTCTGTGATTTGCGTATATTTCTGATTCTGTTATATTCCTGGACTTGTGTTTGCTTAACAGCTCTTTGTTATAAAATGATGCAGTTAATCAATGCAGTATGTGTACTTTTTGTTGTTGCTCTTGTTGTTTCTGGAATAGTTTGGGAAATCTGTAAGCAAATAGTATGGCCCATAAGCATTCTACACTTAATACTTTTAAGGAGTTTGCAAAATGCTTTGTGTGTAGGTATGGGAAATCTTCAATACAGAGTGATATAGATTTTTTTAAAACTTTTTAAAGGATATCTTCAAATGTATATAAAAGTAGAGACAACGTATTTTAAGAGAAATACTATAATGCTCTCTTCCACCCATGTATTTGCATAGCTTTAAGGATGATCAGCACATGGCCTATTTGGTTTCATCTTCTGCCCCTTCCACAACATTATTTTAAAGGAAATTTACAATATACTGTTTCATTTGTAAACAGTTCAATGTTTAGCGCTATAATAGGGTTTGGCAAACTTTGTCTGTACAGGGCAAGATAGTAAATATTTTAGGATTTACAGGCTATGCAGTCACTTCCGTAACTGCTCACCTGTGCTGGTGCGTGGAGAAGCAGCCATTGACAGTGAACACGTCTGTGTTTCACTAAACTTTTATTTATGGACACTGAAATATGAATGTCATATAATTTTCATATGTCAAGAAGTGCCTTTTTTCCCTCTCACCAACTTAAAAATATAAAAACTATTCTTAGTTTGTGCACCGTACAAAAACAGGTAGCCCACAGGCCGTAGCTTGATGACCCCTCAGAAAAAATAATTTACTCTAATTTTGCTATTATTTCTGGATTTAATACCTAGCATGTTTTGTTAAGAACCTACCACATCAACTATTTGGTTACCCTGTGGCACACTTACCCAGAAAAGACAGGGTAAATGCTTGCCTTCTGCCCTCTCCCACCTCTTCTGATGGTTTCAGAATGAGTTGATTCCCTAACATCTTGTTTTCTTTTTTGATTCTCAAACTGTCCCAATTGAAAGCTTCTTTAAACAATTGGTTCCTATGGCTTCTTCTTTTTTTTTTTAATTTATTTTTTAATTGAAGGATAATTGTTTAAAAGAATTTGTTGTTTTCTGTCAAACCTCAGCATGAATCAACTATAGGTAAACATATATCCCCTCCCTTTTGAACCTTCCTCCCATCTCTCTCCCCATCCCACCCCTCTAGGTTGATACAGAGCCCCTGTTTGAGTTACCTGAGCCATACAGCAAATTCCCATTGGCTATCTATTTTACATATGGTGCTGTAAGTTTCCATGTTACTCTTTCCATACGTCTCACCCTCTCCTCCCCTCTCCCCATGTCGATAAGTCTGTTCTCTATGTCTGTTTCTCCATTGTTGCCCTGTAAGCAAATTCTTCAGTACCATTTTTCTAGATTCCATATATGTGTGTCAGAATACAATATTTATCTTTCTGACTCACTTGACTCTGTATAATAGGTTCTAGGTTCATCCACTGCATCAGAACTGACTCAAATGCATTCCTTTTTATGGCTGAGTAACATTCCATTGTGTATATGTACCACAACTTCTTTATCCATTCATCTGTCGGTGGACATCTAGGTTCCTTCCATGTTCTAGCTATTATAAATAGTGCTGCAATGAACAATGGGATACATGTGTCTTTTTCAGGGTATCTGCCTAGGAGTGGGATTACTGGGTCATATGGTGGTTTTATTCCTAGTTTTTTAAGGAATCTCCATACTATTTTCCATAGTGGCTGTATCAATTTACATTTCCACCAACAGTGTAAGAACGTTCCCTTTTCTCCACACCTCTGTGGCTTCTTGATAAGGCCTTACTTTTGGTACTATAGAATGTTCTAGACCTGAAGTCAACGATTTTGCCAAGAACCTTATGTTTTTCTTTTAGTGGGAAATAGTATTTAGAAACCTCAATTTGAGTTGTGTTCCAGGATTTTTTTTTAATTAATTTTGTTTTGTAATTATGTAAAACATAGTTTACAAAGAAAAATCTGTTTAACACGATGAGTACAGAGAAGTCTGTGTTGCTTTCTCACACCATCCTTTTCTTATAAGTAATTTTTTGTATTACTCTATTTTCATGTGATATTTTAATTTATTTTTTAATTGGAGGAAAATTGCTTTACAGTGTTGTATCAGTTTCTACCATACAGCAATGTGAATCAGTCATAATTTTATATATATATGTATCCCCTCCCTGTAAGTGACTAGTTTTTTTTAATAGCTCTGTTCTTTCTGAAAAAAAAAAAAAAAAATAGCATATCGATGTTACCCCTTTCTTAGATAGAAGGTAACATACTGTATTTAGTTTTCTACCCTGGCTATTTTTACTTGATAGTACTGTCCTGGAATACTTCATTGCTGTATATAGAAATCTTTGTTCATTTTTACAGTGGCATTATGTTTCATTGTGTAGCTATACTAAAGCTATTTTGCTTATTTAGCTGGTCTCCTATTGATGGATATCTAAGTTTCCAATCTTTTGCGCATACAGTTGTCTTTTGATTGGGTTTTTGTGTGTGTGTGAGTGTAATTTAGGTATGATATCCAGTTCTGGATCAAAGGGTAAATGCATATGTAATTTTATTAGTTATTGCCAAACCCCCTCATTTGGTGTCATAACCTTTATTGCATTTCCAGCAGCAATATTTGAGTCCCTTCTTCCCTTACCAGTCAAATATGTTGTCAGATTTTTAGATTGTTGCCAAAATGATGTGAAAAATGACATTTTAGTATGGGGTAATTTGCATCTCTCATTATGGAGGGAGGCATTTTTTAAAATATGGAAGGCTCATTGGCATTTTATCCCCCTGAGAGCTATATTCTTGCCCATATAATATAGGGTTATTGACTATTTAAAAGTCCTTTATAAATTAGTTATTAACCCTTTGATACAAATTGCAAATATTTTTTCATATCATTATCTTCCTTTGCTTTATATATGTTCTTGTTTTCCTGTTTTTTAATGCAAAGGTTTATTTTATGTAATCATATGAGTCTTGATTTTGTAAAGGTGTTTCTCATAGAAATCTGTACAGTAAAAATATTGCTTCATATTTTAAGGGTATTTTTTCTGCTTGGTTTATTTCTACTTTATCATAGGTTATCTTTTATTATTTTGTTAAGTTGCTTGATGATTTGGGGCCAGTGTCATTTCTTTCTTTTTAACTTTCTCTTTTTTAATTTGAAAAATACCACATCAGTGAGTTGAAGATGAAGAAATTAATGATTGACATCCTTATGTCATGTTGTTTTTTTGTCAGCTTTCTAGCCCAAATTTTATGTTCTAAATGGTAGAGTGGTACTGTTTTTTAGTCAACATATGTGTAACACTTTCCAGTTACATTCAGTTCAGTTCAGTTCAGTTCAGTCGCCTAGTCGTGTCCGACTCTTTGTGACCCCATGAATCGCAGCACGCCAGGCCTCCCTGTCCATCACCAACTCCTGAAGTCCACCCAATCGAGTCGGTGATGCCATCCAGCCATCTCATCCTCTGTTGTCCCCTTCTCCTCCTGCCCCAATCCCTCCCAGCATCAGGGTCTTTTCCAATAAGTCAGTTCTTTGCATGAGGTGGCCAAAGTACTGGAGTTTCAGCTTTAGCATCATTCCTTCCAAAGAACACCCAGGACTGATCTCCTTTAGAATCGACTGATTAGATCTCCTTGCAATCCAAGGGACTCTCAAGAGTCCTCTAACACCACAATTCAAAAGCATCAATTCTTCGGCGCTCAGCCTTCTTCACAGTCCAACTCTCACGTCCATACATGACCACTGGAAAAACTATAGCCTTGACTAGATGGACCTTTGTTGGCAAAGTAATATCTCTGCTTTTTAATATGCTTTGTAGGTTGGTCATCACTTTCCTTCCAAGGACATGAGTTAACTGGAAAAGCTGAGCCTTTAGGTTCTTTTCCCTGAGCTATTTTCCCAGTTGAAAGCGTTTATTTTCATGGCAACAACCTTAATTTTCTTTGTTTTGAACATACTTTAAATCCATTTGGAAGTTTTGGCACTGTGCAGGACAGATGGCCATGTTTCTGAGTTGTACCTGTTATGTAGCTGGATGTCACTTGTCCTTTGGTACAGAAAGGACTTCTAGGGTTATTTTTCACCTGGGCTTGAGAAGCAATTGGCTCTTCCAGCTCTGCAAATCCCCAGGTTTGGACTCTTCATTCCTGCTTGGAGCCAACCAGTTCTTGATCTCATTCCTTTCTTTTACTACCTAGCCAGATGTGTCCAACAGTAAATGACACCTAACGCAGGAGTCCCATTTTCCAGCCTTTCTTTAGATAACAAGTTTATTGTGTCCTGAGTTAATGTCAGTGGTACCTTTACCAAATGTTCCTTACTACGTAATAAGGACCATTGGTCTTCTCTTCTGTGTTAGCAATCTCCTCATCACCTGTCTGTTATACTAGTCCCATATATTTCAGGTACTTACTTTAGTGGTGCCTCACTTTTGCTGCTAATTCTGACTCAGTGAAGTAGGCTAGGTGACGTTGTAGTAACAGACAGCTCTAGTGTCACAGTGGCTTAATGCAGTCAGCTTGCTTTGCTTCTTGTAGCTCCAGTGCAGCAGGTATCCAGATGACAGGCTCCAGTGCGGCATGTGCTTTCACAGATGCTGGAGCAGTGGGGAGGAGCGTGGCCTAATTGAGCTCCTGTTCTTAAAGCTTCCACCTGGAAGTAACATGATTTCTGCTCAATTTCTCAGTGCCAGAACAAGTCATGTAACATGCCTAAAGCCAAAGGAACTGAAGTTCAGTCTTATAATTTGCTTAGAAGGTAAAGAGCAGAAAATATTTTATGAATATCACTAATGGCTACCATGCACATTAAAATCTTTACATGTTCCATGTGCTTCCTGGAAACCTCCCTCTTGGTTCCTTTTAGCCACCTGTTGCATTCATACTCCCTGGGTTAATGTCATCTCCAGATTTCCGTATTTCCTAGATCCCTTGTTTTCATCATTCTTAGCTTACTCTTTAGTATAATACAGCTGTTGCAGCTTCCTAAGAAAACTGTAACATGGGGGTTAAATATATTTTGTATTTGCATATCGGAAAATAGCTTTATTCTAGACTTATATTTGACTGTTAATTTGGCTAGATGTAGAATCCTATGTTAAATCCATTTAACTTCAGAATTTTGAAGGCATTGCTCTATTGTCTTTTAGTGTATGGTGTTATTTAGAAGTTTGATGCCATTTCTCCTGTCTTTTCTATGGGACACTTCTGGTCCCTTCCCAAACTTTTGGGATCGTCTCTATTTCTAATGTTACGAAATATCACAGTGCATCTCTGTCTCTGTTTCTTAAAGTGCCTTTCACTGGACACTTTTGTAGGTTCATTCAGTCTGGATATCTTGACCTTCATTTTGAGGGAATCTTTCTTATACTGTTTCTTTGTTTTCTGCCCCAATTTCTCCTCCTTCCCCAGTTACTTCTTTTCGGAATCTCTGTTACTTAGATGTTTGACATTCTAAAATTATTTTCTGACTTTCTTAACTATCCTTTCCTGTTTTCTATATCTTTGCCTTTTGGGTCCAATTCTCAGACTCCCCCCCCCCACCCCCCCCGGATTTTTAGTTTGGTTCTTCTATTTTTAGCATTTATTTTTCTTGGTCTCTCATTAGTTCTTTTTTTATATAGTACCTGTTTGCAAATAATACCAGATTGAAGATTTTTCTTCCACTTTCAGAAATTGGATTTGTTTCTTATGGATCGCTCAAGCCCTTTACCCCTTATTTTTCTGTTTCTTTGTTTTGGTTTTTCTTTTTCATGTGGCTGGAGCTTGGTGATTGGTGGTCTTTGTTAGAGAGGTTGAGCTGATGGCCTAACATTTTAGATGGAAATCCTCTCAAATGTCTGCTGCATCTGGAGTTCTTTAACATTATTCAGTCCTCTAAGAATGCTCCTGCCTCTTGCCTAGGTGAATGGAGATCGCTATATGCCTGACTCCTGGTTTTGTGGGAGCAGGTATAGATACCACATTTTAGGATGGAGACTTTCTGCTCATTCCCCTGTGTTTTTTGGGGCTCCTTATTCCAGCCATTTATTACTCCTGGTGACCTGAGTCTAGAAACTCAGCTGCATTTCCTCCAGAGGATAACCTCCAATCTCCTTCCTGCAGTGGGTGAGGATGTACTTTCCTGACACTGTAGGCTGAGAGGAGAGTTCTAGTGTTTCACTGCATTGTGTGCAGGCTTTGAATCACTGTTCTCATTTCTTAGATTCTCTGCTTAGCCCCATCCTCTGTGGAACCTAGTGGATACTAAGTCTCATAGTTTTGTGGGGCCAGTTACTCTGCTTCTAATCTCTTTCTGTGTAACCTCTTCCTTTTTGCTAAGTCAGTTATATTATTTTGTCTTCTTTGTTCTTGTAAATTAAGACCATTTATAGCATTACTGTGGACAATCTGCCATTTAAAATCAGAACTCTTGACTTTTTTGTTTCCATGTTTTTAGATAATTTTTCATATTTATAATTTTTAGCTTATACAGTTTTACATCAAGATAAAGCATTTAATTAGCCATCTCATTACTGTTGAATACTTGGCTTGACTCTTTTTTGTCGTGTTGACTAGCGTGACCCTAAATAACTGTATAGTGTTCCAAAATCTTTTGCATTATTTTTCTGTATAGTTTCTTAGAACTGGAAGGGATTGTGCAACCCACTTAATCCTGCTCCCTCCTTTTACAGATGAGGAATCTGATGTTAAGTAATATCCCTGTGGTCAGATAGCTCCTAAATGGCATGGTTAGGACTTGGATCCAGGGAGCCCGGCCCCAGAGTCTGTGCTTTTCTGTAGTTCCATTGAGTTAAGCCTTAATTAGCTAAATACCCTTACTTCATAAAGTGTATTTAAAGTTGTAGTGTTTTAGTAACTGGCAAGATTGAGCATTTTTCTCTGTGAAAATATGTTAATTAACCTTTTTCTCCTTTAGTTTGTAGTCTTTCTTCTGGCAAGTTTGGGACATTACTTAGTGGCTCGTGGGACACAACAGCTAAAGTCTGGCTGAATGACAAATGCATGATGACCTTACAGGTACAGTAGTTCTGTGCGAGTATTTGATAAGATAATTAAATATGATGATTCTGTGGCAACTTACCTTAATACCCATTTTCCTCACAGGGTCATACAGCTGCAGTTTGGGCAGTAAAGATATTACCTGAACAGGGCTTAATGTTAACTGGATCAGCAGACAAGACTATTAAACTGTGGAAAGCTGGAAGATGCGAGAGGACTTTTTCTGGTAAGATCACAGTAGACAGCTTTTGTAATCTGATTGCTTCATATTTGCACAGATGATTTTTTTTTAAATTTAGACGTTTTAAAGTGATACTTTGAAAAACATCAGTGTATTTCAGCCATTTAATTTGGGTGAGTATAAATTTTCTGACAGTTAATATGTCATATCTTTTTAAAAGCTGTGCTGAGATCTGTCATAAGACAACCAGATATGGGCTAATACATAGCTACTTCATAAGCTATAATATGGCTCTGTGCTTCTATGTATGTTATTTACATAATTTTTGGTACTCAGTTATATTTTGGTTGTCATTTGAACAATTTAGCCTGAAACTTCCAAGCATAAGTCTTACTAAGTGTGGGTCAATTGAGTTACCTTCATATGTGAGGACAACCTCACTCATGCTTTTATTAATATTGAAATACAGTGTTTAATAATAATAATTTTCAGGCTTTGTTTATGTTGTACTTTCAGGTGGGTAGTCTTATAAAACCTCAGCTATTAAATAACTCCTAAAATGAGGAATTGGCTGTCTAATATTAGTACTGATGATTTATTTGTGTGGCACTTAAATTTTTGATGTGATTTTTGTTTGTTTTTCCTTGCTTCTATTTATTCCTTAAAGTTGATCAACATCCTGAATAATACTGCAAGATGTCCCTTGTGCAGATAAAACTATCTGTAGGTGGAAAATGGACAATGAGTTATAACAGAACATCCCTCTGTTTCTGCTTCCATACATACACTATATGTGTCAAGTTTTATTAATCTGTTATAGGTCATCTAAATCAGCAAATACTGAGCATGGGAAAGGTTTAGATGCCTGATCTCCTTTATAGATTACAAACGTCTGAAAATGTTTTGTCCTTTTAAAAAACATTGTAACGACATCTACAGTGCCTCAATTAATATTGAAAAAATTGAATCTTTTTACGTTTTTAAAAACATTTAATGTCCTTTGAAAGAAAGAAATACACGTATATATAGTTATACAATAACACAAGTTTTAATTCAATAAATTCTTGCCCTTTAAAAAAAATCAACTCCTTAATTTTTATTTTATCATTTTAATGCCTTCATTTATATAAATTAAGAAATATTTCCCTTGGTAAAGCAGCAGTGTTTGGCTTTATATGTTTTGGTTGAATCAAAAGAGTAAGAGAAGTTGTTATTTGAATCGAAAGTGGTAGGAAATAAGAGGCAGGAAACTTGAATTCTTACTTTAGCTCTGCCTTTGTGTGGTTTTAGATAAATTAATCTCTCTCAACCTATTTCACATTTGAATAAAGTTTATCCTATGATAGATTTTATTTCAAACTCTTAAATAATTGAAATCTTTTTTGTAATCCTGGTTTTTCTTTTCTTGGTACTTTATAAATACTAATCTTAGTATTATGTAGTGAGAAATTGTGGGGCTGTTTACTTTGTTATTCATCTGTTATATTTGAGTATTGTGTATGTTATGAATAATAACTTGTTACTGGGAAAGAAAAGTTGAATTCTCAAATAAAAATCATGGGGGAACTTCCCTGTCAGTCCAGCGGTTAAGACTTCATGCTTACACCGCAGGTGATCAAGTCTGATCCCTGGTTGGGAACTAAGGCCCTGCATGCCGCACAGCCAACAAATAAATAAAGGACTTTCTTTAAAAAAAAAAAAAATTCTGTGGATCAAAATCCCATTCTGGAGGGTTTTAAGAAATAATGAGAGAAGATATGATAAGACTGGTGATTAAAAAATACTGCCAAAACTACACTACCAGTTTTGGCTACCAGGCTTTTCTAAGGGGAAAAAAATGTATTTCTCTAACTTGAAAGTCAGTTTTTAATATTCACTGGTATGTTTAATAGTGTTAGTAAATTAAAAGACATAGAGCCATCAACCAAATGATCCATTTTTATTGATTTATATTTATATATATATTTTAATACAGGGCATGAAGACTGTGTAAGAGGCTTGGCAATTTTGAGTGAAACAGAATTTCTCTCCTGTGCAAATGATGCTAGTATTAGAAGGTGGCAAATCACTGGCGAATGTCTTGAAGTATTTTATGGTCATACAAATTATATTTATAGCATATCTGTCTTTCCAAATTGTAAAGGTAAGATTGTCTTATACTACATATTTAAAATTCTGTGTTGAGTGTGGTTCTGTCCTGTCTTCAGGTTGGGGAGGTGGTGCAGAGTGCTAATTGTTTAAATCAGTTTTCAGTTTACTAACTGTAACTTGAATAATTTAGTAACTTTATTTTGTAAATATATTTTTCCTAAGGAGAAAACTGTATGATCATCTTTATATTCATTCAGACTTGATGGTTGTGTTGTGTTTCTTGGGCATCTGAAGAAAGATTTCATATAATTTACTGGTGTAAAGTATAGTAAGATGCAAATATACAAAAATGTAATTTTTTGAAGTTGTATATGGTACAAGTGACATATACATAAAATTTAGAACTATAATTTATAAGTACTTCGGGGTTTAAAAATCAGTATGCCTATTTAGAAAGATAGTATATATAAATGTACTGAATTTTATTTATTCAGGCTAATTTTTCCCGTATTCATTAATTTTAGATTTTGTGACAACAGCAGAAGACAGATCTCTGAGAATCTGGAAACATGGGGAATGTGCTCAAACAATCCGACTTCCAGCTCAGTCTATATGGTGCTGCTGTGTGCTGGACAATGGTGACATTGTGGTTGGTGCGAGGTATTCACGTTCTAGTCAATCAATCAATAATATGTGTCTAGACCTTAGGTAAGGTGCACAGAGATAAGCCATAGAATTTCAGGTGAACTGGGGAGATCACAGGCACATTTGTGTTACTAAACAAAACAGTAGTAGGTATAACAGCTTTTGTATTAGTGATACATGATATATTACATTAATATTGTATTACAGGTTGTACAGTTGAAACTTGAAATGAGAGAAATTACAAATTGGTGTGGGCAAACCATTTGGAGAAGAAATTTGAATTGGGTTTTGAAAGATAATGAATAAAAACAGCAAAGAAAGTTTCTATCAAAAATAGAAGTACAAGTAAAGTGTGGCATGGGACCTGGAGTGATGTGTGTGGGAGATGAAGGAAAATGGTGGAGGACCAGTTCTAGGGAGCAGTGGATGATAGTGGTAAGATGGTAGGGTGGGGCTTAATCATGAAGAACCTGGAATGCCCAGCATTTGTTAGATTCAGTGCTTGGGGTTAAAGGGTTATAGCTCTTGAGTAAGAAGTGGTGAACAAAACTTAGGAATTATTAAATATGTAGGTTAGATTTAACTAGTAGTGACAATGGACAGGAAACCAAATTAAAAAGCAACGGTAGGAGTGGGATGTAAAGTTATGAAATATTGTTACCCCCACAGTATTAATAGATAAAAGACAAAAAAGTGGGAAAATGATCAGAAAGGGGATGAAAGAAAAGGATAAAGTTTCAAAGTTTGAATGAGTAGAAGTCCACGTTAATAAAAATGGAGAAGTGCCAGAACGTCTAGTGAGAAAGGTGATAACCTCCTGGGATCTGTGCTGTGTAGTCACACTCAGGCAGTTGGACTGGATCCCAGTGTAACAGCTGGGACTGCAGATCAAGATTGGCATCAGACTTCCAGAGACCAGGGATAGGGCATCTGAGAGAAGAAACAGAAGGGAAGGAGCAGTACTAAAGGCTGAATTTGTGATACACTGTGGATAGAGAAAGAAAAGCCAGTAGCCGAAAACAGAAAAAACAATCCAGATGTTGAAATTCAGACTTGGAGAAAAGAGATTTTGGAGGCCAAGTGTGATCAGTGTCAGTGAGTACATGAGGGGTTAAGGAATGAAAAGTTAGAAAAGCTTTTGGATTTGCTTTGAAAGATGTTAGTAGTGACTTCTTTGACGTCACATTTTGATAGAAAAAGGTAGTAAGAGGAGACAGACTTTTTTGAAGAAATGGATAAAGGAAAGGATCACAGGCTACGCTGGCATTGAAGGCAAGAAGAAAAAGAGAGTGACAGCCGTTAAGAGGATGGGGTCTACTAAAGCACATGTGTTTCACTCCTTGGCTGGGTCAGGGTCGATATGTTGGTTTAGTTATTTTCACCCTAAACTTATTTAAAATTGAAGAAAAATAAATAAAGTGATAACATTTGCTGTTAGTAGAAGGTTAAGTAAGAAAGTTCACTATAGAGCTGAGTGAGATTAATACAGTTGAAAGTGGGTAACTTGCCTCCCTCACCACAAAATTTTGAAAAGAGAAATTATGGAAACTAAGTCATTTTCCCAAGAACAGAAATTGGGCCTGCCATCTAGTTCAGAGGTAAAGCTGTTTTTGTTTTTGTTTTTTTTTCTTTTTTGGGGATAACATTGCTAATTAATGGAAAAGCAAGGATAGGCCCCATGTGTTTCTAATGAATGGATGTCGAGCATCTAGTATTTTCTAAGCCTTATGTTGGGCATTTGAGCCCTTTGTAAGTGAAACAGTTCACCACTCTTCTGTATACCGTAATACCTGTGTAATACTGACTTTGAAAGTGTATGCTATATCTGTAGATTTTTGTGATGGTAAATATTTAATTTGGAATTGAAAATTGTCTTAAATATATATCTCTTTGTTCCTTGTGAGTAACTTTTTTCTTAAAAAGTCTTTTTCCATCCTTTCTGTTGCTTTAGAAAGTAGAGAGTAGTGTGCTGAAATCAGCATAGTTCTATATTCAGCAATAAATATGTAGTAACATTTTTCATATTCATATATTCAGATTATTTTTGCTTTGGATCTTTTAAGTGTGATAATGTTAATACATTGTGGTAATGACTTAAAATCAGTTTCTGTTTCATTACAGTGATGGTATTATTAGAGTGTTTACAGAATCAGAGGATCGGACAGCAAGTGCTGAGGAAATCAAGGCTTTTGAAAGAGAACTCTCTCAAGCAACCATTGATTCCAAAACTGGTGACTTAGGGGACATTAATGCTGAGCAACTTCCTGGGAGGGAACATCTGAATGAACCTGGTAAATATTTCAGTGTATCTAAAGGAGAAGGCAATGGCACCCCACTCCAGTACTCTTGCCTAGAAAATCCCATGGACGGAGGAGCCTGATGAGCTGCAGTCCATGGGGTCGTGAAAAGTCGGACACGACTGAGCGACTTCACTTTCACTTTTTACTTTCATGCATTGGAGAAGGAAATGACAACCCACTCCAGTGTTCTTGCCTGGAGAATCCCAGGGACAGCGGAGCTTGGTGGGCTGCCGTCTATGGGGTCGCACAGAGTCAGACATGACTGAAGCGACTTAGCAGCAGCAGTAGTAAAAAACGTTACCATGTTTGACTTTTGGAATAATGAGTGACAGGAAAAAGAGATTGTTTTAAGTCATTCAGTATTATTTTCATTGCCAGGCACCAATTTCTGAGAATTTTTATTATGCATAATCACAATGAGAAACCATATTCTTTTTGCCTCTGCCTCATCGTTTTAAAGACTTTGAGCTAAGTTCCCCATAAACAGGAATCTTTTCTTTTTTTCAATACTTAGTTCATATATATGGTAGGTGTTCAGAAGTCACTCATTTAATAACTTTTGGTTGACTTGATTCTCTGAGAGGCTCTATAGACTAAAAATGAGTTTAAATAATGGAATATCTGCTTAATGAGTTGGGCATCATTTGAGCTTAAAATTAGGACAGTGATTGTCTCAAATGAAACTTTGTGTTGGATGGATCCATGATCCCTTGATCCATGGATCCCTGGGGGTTCTGAGATCCTTTCAGGATATCCATATGGTCATAACTAGTTTTGTAATACAAAAATGTTATTTGACTTTTAACACTGTGTTAACATCTGCATTTATGGGGTAGAACTGCTGGCTCCTTAGTACACAGATCAAGGCAGTGGCACCAAACTGTTCAGGTAGTCATGGTGTTCTTCACTGGCATGCAGTTGTTGTTTTTAAGAAAAATGCATCTGCTCTTAAGAATGTTCCTGAAAAAGCATTAAAAAATGCATTTTGGCCCTTTAGTACACATCTTTAACGTTCTGGATGACAAGATGTAAAGTACACCTACAGTATACCAGAGCACCACATGCCTCTGGGATAAGTACTTCTGCAGTCATTGGAGTCGCAGGCTGAACTTTCCCTTTTTTCATGGAATGCCACTTTCATTTCAAAGAACAGCTGTAGTTATTCAGACTTAGGTATTTGGCAGGCCTTTTTTGGAAAATGAATGGAATGAGCATGTCACTTTAAGGAAAACAATTGATAGTATTTGTTGCCAAAGATAAAATTCAAACTTCCAACTGAAAATTGGAATTTTGAAAGACTTGTAGCATCAGTAGTAATATTAACAAATGCGACTTTTCAATATTGAATAATAAAATGTGTAGTCATGTGGAAGATCTGCATAGATCAGTGATCTAATCAGTGTTTTCCAGATGGCCAGTTTGTGGTCTAGCAGAATCATAAGTGAGTAAAAGAACTGTTCAGAGTTTGCTGGACCAATGGGTTTTAGTATAATAAAGCATGACAAGTTCACTGATATGATTTTAGATTCCAAAGTTGTAACCTTTTAGGATCTGCCCGTGTAGAATATCCACATTATTCTAAAACGGCTATTAGACGAGTCCTCTCTTTTCAACTGCATTATCCTTGTGAGGTGGGATTTTCTTGATATACTTCAACCAAACAACAAATTACAAAGGTTAAATGCAGGGGCAGATATGATAACTTATTCAATATGTAATGGATCTATTGGGCTTCCCTGGTGGCTCAGTGGTATAGAATCTGCCTGCCAATGCAGGAGACGCAGGTTCAATCTCTAGGTCCAGAAGATCCCCTAGGGAAGGAAATGGCAATCTACTCCAGTACGTTTGCCTGGGAAATCCTATGGACAGAGGAGCCTGGTGGGCTATTGTCCATGGGGTCGCAAAAGACTCAGACACGGCTTAATGACTAAACAACAATAACAAAGAGATCACTTACTGTTTTCCATGAAGTAAATATATTTTTTATTCTTCTCATTTTTAATTTCAAATTCAGTAAATCAACTGATACAACCCACATAAAAAAATTTCTTTGGGTTTCTGAAACCAGAGTTTGAATACGTTCATATCATTTCATGTTTTTAATATTCTTATAGTTCTTTGCAAAAATGTAATCTTTTTGTCCATACATATACACACATTCAGTAAATATTTACTAGGTACTTACTGTGTGCCTGGCATTGTTCTAAACTCTGCAGAATACAGATTCTTTTCTCACAAATTTATACTCTACAAGAGGAGGCAGATAATTAAAAAGTAAGTAGATATACAAGTATGTCAGATAATGATAACTTCTATGGGAAAAGTAAAGCAGGAGTTGAGTTTTAATAAATAACAAAACAGGAGTTATAAATTCAGTGGTCAGGAAATGTACTTAGGATAGCACTAGTTGCTATAACAGATAAATCCTAAAATCTCAGTGGCTTAACACAAGAGAAGGTTTATTTGTTGTACATTTAGAGTTCAGTTGATGACAGGTTGTCCTGGAGTGTATACTCCTCTGAGTTATTCAGGTGCCCGAGCTGAAATCACCATCTTCAGCAGTTGCTTGCAGGGTCTCCTTGGTTACAGACATTCAGTCACTAGATAGTATAAGAGGGGAGGGTAGAAAATGATGGACTAGGTTTGGAACCAGCATATATCATACCCTGAAGCTAAAGCTGAAACTCCAATACTTTGGCCACCTGATGCGAAGAACTGACCCATTGGGAAAGACCCTGATGCTAGGAAAGATTGAAGGCAGGAAGAGAAGGGGAGGACAGAGGATGAGATGGCTGGATGGCATCACCAACTCGATGGACATGAGTTTGAGTAGGCTTGAAGAGTTGGTGATGGAAAAGGGAAGCCTGGCTTGCTGTAGTCCATGGGGTCGCAAAGAGTCCAACACAACTAAGCGACTGAACTGAACTGATACCACACCCACCTGGATTCCACTGACCATTACTCAGTATGTAATCTTGGGACTCCATTGGAATAGGAGCAGGAATTTCTAGAGGACAGCTAGGTGCCTCTGCCACTGAAGGCCTTGTGAGAATGTGACTTTCAGGTAAAGTTCCTAAGGAGGCTCGGAAGCAAATCTTGCCAACATCTGTGTGGAGGATATATTAAGCACAATAAACAGCCAGTGTAATAAGACTCTAGAGGGCTCCAGGGCCTATAGTAGGAGGCCATTGAATCAGTCCAACTAAGAAATACTGGTGGCTTGTAGCAATAGGTAGCATTGGAGATGGTGAGAAGAGTTAGTTGTTCTAGCTATATTTTAATGATAGAGCTGATGGAATTTGCTGTAGGATTAGAGTTGAGATAAAGGAATCACTCTTCTACTCTTTTTGGCCTGATCAGCTAGAAGAATGGAGAATCATTTATTGAAATGAAGTATAGTCAGAAGACATTTATTAATAAAACTCATTTTATTTTTGATTAGCCAGCCACTTTTTTAGTAGACTCACATCTTTTTAACCATCCTTTATTTAATAGAGTTTCCTTTGAAGCATTATTTTCTTTTTGACCATTTTCTGCTAGAATTATGCTTTAAAATATTTTGTTTAATATTTTAGATATAAACTGTAACATTAAAAATTTTCGGTCTGAATGTTTGTAAATTTTACTCTGCCATTCTCTGACTTACACAATTTTTATTTTAAGGTACTAGAGAAGGACAGACTCGTCTAATCAGAGATGGAGAGAAAGTCGAAGCCTACCAGTGGAGTGTTAATGAAAGGAGGTGGATAAAAATTGGTGATGTTGTTGGCTCCTCTGGTGCTAGTCAGCAAACGTCTGGAAAAGTTTTATATGAAGGGAAAGTATGTCAAGTTCTGCTTTCTAATTACCATTGTCTTAAAGCATTTGACAAATTAATGGTTTTGTTTCCCTTTCCCCATGCTAATAAAATTGTCTTTTGACAATTTTGACATTTAAAAATACATTTCAATGGGGAGATTCTCTGTCAGTCTTTCAGCAGTTTTTTTTGTTTGTTTTTTTAAGTATCTTTGCATGCAGAGAGAACTCCTTTTGTGATAGATGCCTTGGCCATGATTTGCCTTTTGGTAGTTAGATGCATAAGCTATTCCCGACCATTGGGTTTGGCACTTCTGTGCCACCTTTCATCTCATGCTCCATGCCTAGCTATATTTAACTTGACAGGCCATGAGGGACCCTGCAGGGCTGTGCTTATAATGCTGGCATGTGTTTTATGAACATGTTTTCAACAGCTAATACTTTTGGCCTTGAGATCAGCTAATTGCCAACCAGTCTTTGGTTTTACAGTTCATGTGTTGTCATAACCCATGTCCTAAGTCTACTCCAGAGAACTACCATTCTTACAGCACATGCAAATGGTTGCTATTATCATTATCTGTCCAGTAGAAGCTTTAGCATTGTGCTTTGGAGAAAGTTTAACACTATCATTATTAAAATAACTGTGTTATATATGTCTTTAATATATATGAACAGACAGTAATCATTTATCTCCTTATTATATTCCCGTTTAAGGAATTTGATTATGTTTTCTCAATTGATGTCAATGAAGGTGGACCATCATATAAATTGCCATATAATATCACTGATGATCCCTGGTTAGCTGCATACAACTTCTTACAGAAGAATGATTTGAATCCTATGTTTTTGGATCAGGTGGCTAAGTTTATTATTGATAACACAAAAGGTCAAATGTTGGGACTCGGGAACACCAGTTTTTCAGATCCTTTTACAGGTAAGTTAGGGTTTGTATTAAGTCTTATATATTAATACTCCCAGCAGTGTTGATTATCTTTTGTGTATGTGTGTGTGTATTTAAACACCTATTATGATTAACTATTTAAATAAAAAAATAAAAAATAAGATCTACAGCAGATTTATATTTTTGAGCTTCAAATTATATAGTAATTTTGTATTTATAGAAATAATTATTAATTGTTCTCTTTCAACCATACAGCCACACTGTAAACTAAATAAAATTAAGAAACTAATTGAGCCATTTGAAATGAAAAGAAACTTGTAAGTTCCTTGTTACTGCTTCATGTTATTTTGGTGAAATTTATTGAATAGAAATTCTGTTTTTACATGGGGCTAAACTGGTTAGTTGTGCATCAAGTCTAGAACTGAACTGTGGGTAATTTTAGTTTATGTGTTATTTGTATTTATCATGTTCATTTTAAGTCACTTGTTTATTACATAGTATACAGTGCATTTAAAGGGTTATAAATGGGATTAGGTTTTCACGCCAGGAGTATCATAACTCCAGTAGTATTAGTCTTGAGTCCTCGAGCAGAGTTTAATTCTAGAAGTGTTATCCTGAGTTCTAGGCCCCAGAAACCGAGGCTGTGGTATGGGAGGGAATACAATTCTCCCTCCTGTCTTAAATATAGGGCCAGCCCTAAATAATTTTGAAATTGACGCTTTATTATTAAATGGGTTCCTGTCATTTCTGACCCCATCTTTCATGTGCTGATGCTCTTCCTTTTTGCAAGGGTTGCACGTTCTGTTCTTGTCTCAGATCTTTTTTTTTCCTTCTTCCCTCACAGACGCTTCATGCTCCTAAATCATCTTCTCTCCTTCTAGTTCAAAATTCTATTGTTTATTCACATCATAGAGCTAATCTCAGCTGCATGTTGATTTAAACAGAGGTATCGGACTGAATCACTACAGAACTATAAATAATGGAACCCTCCCAGATGGACTTGACAGAAAAAGGGAAAACAAAGCTTATATCTGTATATTTCTGGTTGGAATATCAGCCTACAGTACAAAAGAGTACTGTATTATATAAGCTGTCTTGTGGGATAGATAGAGGACAGATGTTAAAGCAGCTGTCTATATCTGGAAATCTAACAGTCTCCCCTTTTTTGCTCTTCTGAAACTCTTACCAGCATCTTCAGATATATCTTTGGTAGATGCCTCCAATTATTTCCTTAGAGATACTAACAAAACCTACTCACACACACCACACATTTGTAAAGAAATAAATGGGAAATCTGTTTCCTTTGTAACACTCATCCCCTTTGTAATTTTCTTCTCCAGTAGGTTGTAAGCTTCAGTGGATACAAGCAATCTTGTTCCCTGCTGGATCTCCACACTGAATGTACTATTTGACGCATGAATTAATGAACCTGGAGGGTCTCTAAAAGATTAACATTTGCTGCCTGTGGTTTTGATAGCAACAACAGCAGGAATTCTAGTGAATTTGTATAGGAATAGAAACCGATTGTATGGTATATTATTTAGGTCAGAGACCAACTGCAATTTTTCTTTTTATATTTGAATTCCTAGTCATTTTACTATTTAAGTGCAGAAACTAAGATATAATAAAAATTATTAAAGTTAACAAAAACAAAACTTAGAGAATTGCTGAAATTTCAGTTTTTTACTAACCAATTGTAAGACTTCTGATGATAACTCCTCTTATTCTGTCTTTTGTTGCCTTGCTCTTTTTTCTCCACACTTAGAGTCTTCTGATGTAAGCAGTGTGCTATTTATGAAAGTCAGAATTTTGACATGCTTCAGATTTTCCTTTGTTTACATGCACAGGTGGAGGTCGGTACGTTCCAGGCTCTTCGTCAGGATCTTCTAACACCCTTCCTGCAGCGGATCCTTTTACAGGTGGGAAGCGGTTTTGAGCAATATGTCTTTCTTCCTAAAATGTGTAATATTTTGCATTCTGTAGCTTAACATTTTGAAGATATTATCCAATAACTGGTAATTCCCTTATCGATATTTCCAATTTTTATGAATCTCCTTTTTAACTTCCTTTTTTTCTTTTTCCTTGAGTACTTTTCTAGCTTTCCCTCCTGACTTTTAAAAACATATTATTAAAACTCATCGTTTACTCCAGTGGTCCTTCCTAAAAGGAGAGCAGTGTCATTAAAAGCCTAGATTTTAGAGTCAGACAGACCTTGGTTCAAAATCTGGCTCTACCACTTATGAGAAGTTGGCAAGTTACTTAACCTATCTGAGCCTATTTTTTTTATCTGTGAAATTAGATAATAGGGGAATCCACCACCCAAGACACAGCATGAGTGCTGTCACTGGCGAGATGCTACTGATCATGAGCAGAGAAGGAGCCATGTGAGTCCTGGATGTTGGATGGAGCAGTGCAGTCAAGAAGTTTGGCCAGGCACATTTTGCCTTTAGCATGGAAGGAGACAGTCCACCCTGCTACCCAGGATTAGTCTTCCTAATCTAAGTTATTAATGGCCTTCATGAAGCCCTGGAAGTGTTGGTGTAGCTCTTCAAAGTGACTTTATTTACCAAAGGTATGCATGCCTCAGCATCAACACTACTGGAAAAAAATTGGACTTTAATGCAACTGAAGAAATCTCTGTTTTCAGAATAGCATTTGATGTATTTTATGATGCTATTGTTGGATCTTCAGCCAGAGTTCCTGGACAATGTACCAAATTTGGGAAGAGATTCATAGCATTTATGGTATCTATTGGTCCTGCAGACTTAGTACTGTGAGCTCTAAAAGTGATACAGTATGGTCCTATCTAAACCATAGAAGGGACCAACATGCAACCTTGGGTCATATCCTGAAGCTGTGAACTGCTCTCAGTAGGCTTCCCCTCTCCAGAGAATGCATTGGTGGCCCAGATGCAAATAGCTCTACCCTGTACAGTGTACCAGTGTACTGCAGAAACCAACTATCAAGCTAAATGTTGTGATAGCATGATGGCTATTAAGGAAGTCTTTGGTGACCCTGAAAAGGTAGTAAAGATCTGAAGAGTAGATCAGATGATTACTTTCTCTGTCGGCATACTCGGGCACAGTGATGCCCTGAAACTTAGAACAACAGAGTTCCTGAATCTCATTAGCACCTCTTTTTGGAACAGAAAGAATATTATACCAAGCTTCAAACAGTACCAACAAAGTCAAGAGACCAACTGGGGCCATCGTAACCGGAGCATGTCTCACTGTTGCACAATATCAATAACTCAGAAGATTCACTGATTATGGAGATATGCAAGATAGCATACTAAAAGTCCAGGAAAATTCTGAAGTAATAGGTTAACTGAACCACAGTTATCAAAAGATAGATAACAACATTTCCATATTGAGATGTTATAAAAAATCCTGTAGTTCATACAAAGTGTTTAGCAAAATGCCTGGAATATATTAATATTTAAGCCCTCAATATATGTTAGCTCTTATTATTGTTGATGTTGTCCCTCCAGTTTTACCAATAGCCCTGGGGCCAGGAGATTTCTGCATCTTACTTACAACTTAAGGTCAATCTTAATTCTTTTTTTTTCCCCTTATTTATAGGATGCTTGTTTAAGTTAGTTATTGCAAGGTTCCACCCACAAAAATTCTGATACACTACATGAGTGAGGAGGTTAAAAATACTTACAGTCTGACCCCTTAGCCAGGAATTCTGATTAAGGGGTCTTTTGTTTTCGACTGTGCTGGGTCTTCATTACGGTCCATCAGCTTTTTCTGATGGCAGGGCTCTGGGGGCTCCTCTCCAGCTGCTGTGCGTAGGCCTCTCCTCGCAGTGGCTTCTGTGGCAGATCACGCTGGGCTCTGGGGTGTGCGGCCCAGTGAGTGTGGCACATGGGCTCGTGGTTGCAGCAGCTCCCAGGCTCTCGAAGACAGACCCCATAGTTGTGGCACATGGGCTTAGTTGCTCCAAGGCATCTTCCTGGACCAGGGATCAAATCGATACCCCTCCGTTGCAGGACCACCAGGGAAGACCCTGATTAAGTGGTCTTGGATGTGGTTTGCTCTTTAGGTAGTTTTAAAAGCTCCCTCCCTATTGGTTTCTAAAATGAAGCTAATTTGGAGTCCCGCTAAGCATTTATGGGCAGGCCCTGGGAATCTGCATACTGATCCAGTGACTCTCATTCAAATTGGTCTGAAAACCACATTTGGCACACTGTAGGACTACATTCTGCCTTGTAATGGCTTGGGCAAATTATTCAGCCTTCCTTTTCTAAATTTTTATGAATGACAGTGATACCTAATTAATATTTAAATGAATTCCTGCATATGAGATACTTAGCTTGCTAGCCAGCATATCGTGAAAACTCAGCAAATCCACTTACTCTGTTTCTTCATTATTTTAATGAATCCCATTCACCTTTGTAGTTTTGTTTGCTTTTTCTGTATCTGTTGCACTGGTTATACCAACTCCTGAATGTTAAAATCAGAGGGGCTAGAATAATAAATAGCTCATCTTTCTTCTTCCCACAAAAGCTAATCCAGGACTCTGAACATCTCCAAATTCCGCTGATTCTCTATTCTTGTTTTTCCTGTTTCTTTCCATTGTCAGTAAAAGCAGCTACAAGTATTCTCCTCTGTGAGACTGGGCTGTTATCATAGTATCTCTGACTCTTACCTAGTTTCTTTTCCATTTGTCTTATATGCCAGCTAATCCTGTGTCTGTATTTCAATAGAATAGTGTCCACATTTCATAATGGAAACTTGTCACTTTCTCTCCAGTCTAATAGCCTTTCTAACTCATTAAACTTCTATAATTACAGTACCTAAGGCATGTAATTACTTGAGGACAACTTCCCTGGCTAGTTTTATTGGAATCTAGCTACATGCCTGACACTATTCTAAGCATTTTGCTGTATTAAATTTACTACCCATTTATTAAGCCCGTTTATTAAGATGTCATTCTGAAAGTGTAACTAATAATGAGAATAAGTCATTCTGTGTAAAGAAGGAGCAGTTTGAACTTTAGTGTAATTTGCCATTACCCTGTGCTTACTATGAGTATTATTGCACTTTAGGTGGTGGTCGGTATGTACCAGGCTCTGCAAGTATGGGAACTACCATGGCTGGAGTTGATCCATTTACAGGTACACACTTTTCACTTCCTTTTCTTGTTTTTAGATTTTTAAAATTCATTAGAACTTTTATGTAATAAAAGTTCAAGAAAATTGGCATCTTTTTCTTGCTGGAAAACATTTTATACAGTGAATCAAGACCAAACTTTTGACCTGACTTTTTTAGTGTTCTTAGAATTGTGTCATTACTGCATGCTGGAATCATCTGGGTAGCTTAGAAAAAGTCCTTCAGCCTCATCCTCAGTGATGCTCACTTGATCTAACATTGCCCTGGGTTGAGGTCTTAGCAAGGGTAGTTTTATAATTTTCTCATATGCAACCAGGATGGAAAAGTGCTGTTCTGTGTTAAGGCTAGTTTCCTCACTATCCTTATCAAAGTCTTAGTTTGTTCCCATCTCTTCCCCTTCATTCTTACATAATGTGTTTAGAATGTTATTTACTGTATTACACATTGAGAGGACTCAGAAAAGAATTTGCATTTACCATTTAGGCCTGGAATATTTGGCTTTCCCCGGAGCAATTTTTTTTTTATTCTTAGTATCTAGCATAGACCCCAACACATCTTACTTGTTCATCATTGTTGAATATATGCAGGCATGCTTTTTCCCTCTGTATTGGCTGCCAGTAAAATCCAGAACTGAGTTTGTGGTTCACCTCTTGAAAGTTTGAGAGATCTCTTGGCATATATGTTTCCCTATTTATTATTTTTTAAAATTTATTTTATTGAAGTATAGTTGATATACAGTGTTGTATGACTTCTGCTGTATAGCAAAGTGATCCAGTTATATATCAATTTATGTTCTTTTTCATATTCTTTTCCATTATGGTTTATCACCCTAGTGGAATTATTGAATATAATTCTTTTGTATTGAATATGGTTCCCTGTGCTCTTCATTCAGTAGGACCTTGTTATTTATCCATTCTGTATAATTCTCTACCTGTTTATTATTTTATATGAGAAATATAGAGAATATATGTGATATGTTATTAAGCATAATAAAAAAATTCATAAACCCACCACTCTACTCGAGAACTAAGTTGGAATATGATTTTGTAAGCTGTTTTTTCATTGCAAAAGTAACATTGGCTGGCAGTATTGAAGTTTGACTTAGTGATTAATTAAGATTAAGGACTCTGGAGTAAGAATGCTTTGACTGAAGTCTCAGTTCCACTACTTTTTATGCGTTTTATCTTGAGCACATCATTTTGTTTCTGTGCCTGTCTTTTCTCATTTGTAAAATTATATCTACTTTCTAGACTGAAGAGTTTAAAATTATAAAATATATATATAAATAATTTTCTATGGAATAAATGCTTAGTAATGTTAGTTGTACCTGTTACACTATAAAAGAGTCTTAAAGTTTACAATATTTCCTCCCATTTTTCAGAAAATAAAGTCTTTTAACAGTTTTTATATGCTGAACCTTTATCTAAGCCATTGTCATCTCTTACCTAGACTACTGAAACCCTGGCCTCTGAATTGGTCTCACGGTGGTCCTCTGTTTATGCCCCTCCCATGATTCAAGCGCTGTAGTAGCTCCCCACTGACTGTTTTCTCTTGCCTTGAGTCGTATTCCTTTGCCTCTTTTCTGCCATGCTGACCTGCTTCACTGTCTTGAGCATGGCATGCTGTTTCTACCTCAAGAGTTTGGTACATGTTGTTCTCCTTTGGAATATTTGCACCTTTTGCATTGCTATTTAGACCACTAATTGTTGTTTGGCATTTCCCCTCCTTTTTCTTTTTTATTTAATTTTGCTATATAGTATTTCCTAAATAGTATTTCCTGCATGACCTTAGTGAAACTTCCTGGGCACACATATATGCCTCTTGCTAGATTCTCTGCTCTGTCATAAGTTCTCAATGCATGCTGTACTTTTCCTCCAGAGACTTTTCATTGTACTTAATTGTTTGGATGATATTTGATTTCCAATTTCCTTACCACATCTAGACTCTTAACAATCAGGAGTACAGGCAGTGTCTTTGATCATGTCAGTAAATATTTTATCTTTGGAAGCAATTAGAATTAATTTTGTGCACTTAACTCATTCTTCATTTATCTACCTTCCCCCTTTCTACTTAATTCTAATATACTCAGAAGATCAAAATGTTTTATTCACATTTTTGCACAATACCTTAATTTTACATCAGAACAAAAACATTGTATAAATTATGATTTGAAATGAAAGTAAGACATAAATTAGATTTAAATTGTATTTTAGTTGAATTAGCTTCATTTAACTTTACTTACTGAGTTTTCATCTGATGGCTATGTTTTGTTCATCATCAGTTACAGAGTTAGTGTTACTATAATGGAGATTTAGGAAGTAAATACATATTCCCTTCAGGAACTTACAACTTGGGGGGGATTCATGAAAATGATTAGAGAAAATGACAGTGCCTACTACATCATTTGGAATGAGAAGAGAGAGATCAGTATGCCTAGAGAAGGAGGAACTGGACAGTTTCATAATTATTCTGTATTCTTTGATCTTTAAAAAATTTTTAATTTAGATTGAATCTTAAAAATATGAGAGAAATAGAAAATATGAAATGGAAAGGCTTTGTTTTGCATTTAAGCTCCCTTTCCCAAAACTAAAGTTTATTATATGAACAAATATATGTAATGTATAAAATCTTATAGATTTGTTTTCTTTCTGTTTTTTTTTCCTGAAGTTGTTATTTTATTGCATGCACTAAATAGTTATATATCTCTAATTTTGATGACAAAAGTCAGAAAAATCTTGCTTTTGGCCACTCTGAATGATTTTCACCTTCTATTCTGTAAGCAGGAAACAGTGCCTACCAATCAGCTGCATCTAAGACAGTGAATATTTATTTTCCTAAAAAAGAAGCTGTCACTTTTGACCAAGCAAACCCTACACAAATATTAGGTAAGTTTATTTTTTAAATTTATTTATTTTTTAGGTGGAAGATAACTGCTTTACAATGTTGTGTTGGTTTCTGCCATACATCCACATGAATCAGCCATAGGCATACATATGACCTCTCCCTCTTGAACCTCCTTCCCACCTCCCTCCCCACCTCACCCCTCTAGGTTGTCACAGAGCACCAGGTTTGAGCTCACTGCATCATACAGCAAATTCCCACCAGCCATCTATTTTCCGTATCATAATGCATATGATTCAGTGCTACTCTCTCTGTTCATCCTACCCTCTTCTTCTCCCACTGTGTCTCCATTGCTGCCCCACAAGTAGGTTCATTAGTACCATCTTTTTAGATTCCATATATATGCGTTAATATACCCTGATAGCTCAGTTGGCAAAGAATCTGCCTGCAATGCGGGAAACCCCGGTTCAATTCCTGGGTTGGAAAGATCCTTTGGGGAAGGGATAGGCTACCCACTCCAGTAATCTTGGGCTTCCCTGGTGGTTCAGCTGGTAAAGAATTCTCCCACAATGCGGGAGACCTGGATTCGATCCCTGGGTTGGGAAAATCCCCTGGAGAAGGGAAAGGCTACCCATTCCAGTATTCTGACCTGGAGAATTCCATGGACTGTATAGTTCATGGGGTTGCAAAGAGTCGGACACGACTGAGTGACTTTCACTTTCATACAACATTTAGGAAAGTGTATTTTAATTAAATACTTTTCTCACATATCCACAGATTCTGAGATGCTCTCTCAAGGCTGTTTCTCTCCTAAGTATATGCTGGGAACCAGGTGCTTACATGATAGAGATTTGTATTTTGGTATTATACAACTGAGTCAACTGAAAATATACAACCTGATAATGGACATTAATACTTTATAAGAAACCTTACACAAATCTAAGTAAATACTTTTTGATGACTTTACTGAGAAAAAATATTAAAGGGGAAAAATATCAGTCCTATCCCCTAAATTCTGTTTTCAGAAAAAAAATAATGAAAATGAATCAGCAAAGCATTTAAAAAGCAAAGATCTTGTCTATAAATCTGAAACTGCTCAGTTGGCTTTGATTAGTTTTTCTGTTAATTTATTTTCCTCCAAACAAAATTACTAGGTTTTTCTTTTTCTTTGCTTTTGACTAAGAGTATCACTAACTCTGTTTGCCGCAAAGATTATGGTGAACGTCTGTTGAGATAACATACATATCTGAATATATGACAGTGGTGTTACTGTTTGGGGGGGGGGGTGTTTGTTTTGCTTTGTTTTATTTTTTGTCATTATTTTTCATAACATCTTTATAAAAATCATAGGTCTTAATTGCTTTCTTTTTAACAATAAGGAAGTATATACACACTTTTAGGCAACTTGTCATTTTTAAACTCTTGCAGAGATCTAAAAGATCTCTTACTTTTTGCATTCCCTAAATAAGATTTGTTTTAATACTCTGTTAAACAGCTTTTAATGCCAAAGAATAATGAAACAGATCCAAGTTTCCAGTTACAAATGGTAAAAATTTTGAAATTTTAACTTCTTTATTCTTCGAGATAAAGATTTTTGACGAAATAATGTTACATGACTCAAAGTAACATTAATGATGACAAGGATGCTGATATTGAAGTTGCATGTGAAGAGTTTGAAAGAGATTGTTTCATGAAATGTGAATATGGTGGGAAAGGCAATATTTCCATTAAACATGCTTAAATAATTTGATGTCAAATGTACAGATGGAACTAAGTCAGTGACTTAAATATAAATACACATTTAGCTTTTTGACAGGGCTTCCCAGGTGGTGCCAGTGGTAAAGAACTCGCCTGCCAATGCAGGAGATGCAGGAGACACAGGTTCAGTTCCTGGGTTGGGAACATCTCCTGGAGGAGGGCATGGCAACCCACTCCAGTATTCTTGCCTGGAGAATCCCATGGACAGAGGAGTCTAGCAGGCTACTATCTATAGTGTCGCAAAGAGTCAGACACAACTGAAGCGACTGACATGCATGCACGCAGCTTTTTGACTATATCATTGGCAGTCATAGAAGTTGATGTGAGTTGGCTTAAAGTTATAAATTTTCTCAGTGAGAAAGTAGGGGATTGACTTATATGTGCTATCTAATACTGCTTTGAAAAGCATTTAAAATTATAGTATAATTAAAATACAGTATACTTAAAAACTTACTCAAAACAAAAAGCTTAGATAATTGCTGTGAAAAATCTTATCTCCTCATGGTGTGTAGTAGCATATTCTTATTGAAAACGTTGGCATTTATGTATTATGTGTGGCTAATTACAGTTAGAGAATACTGATGGTTTGGATTTGGTTCTAGGTAAACTAAAGGAACTTAATGGAACTGCATCTGAAGAGAAGAAGTTAACTGAGGATGACTTGGTACTTCTTGAAAAGATACTGTCTCTAATATGTAATAATTCTTCAGAAAAACCCACAGCCCAGCAACTTCAGATTTTATGGAAAGCTGTTAACTGGCCTGAAGGTACAGAAATTACTTTTAAAAATGTAACCAGGAAGCAGAGAATGTATCTTTTTATTCCTATCCATACTACTGGTGTTTTTAGATTAAATAAAAGTTAAGGTGGTAGTTGAAATTTGCATTGAGAAACACTTCACAGGATTCACTGTACCACTCTAGTCCATAATCTTCTCTGGTCATATACCATATGAGAATCTGAAGGTAGTGTGATGATCCCCATACATGGACCATTTTGTACACTCTTCCAGAGCATTTGTGAATCCCCTGCAGGTCATCCATGAAACTCTTTGTGACCTATTTAACCATAGGCTAGAAACATTTGCTACAAGTATGTTTTCTCTTATTTGATTTCTTAATTCTTTTTTATTCCAAAAGCACCCTCTTTCCTGTTGTTTTTTCATATGATTGATTTATTGGAGGAAGAAAGTCATTTTTCTTGCAGAATGGCCCATGTTTTGAATTGGACTGATCACTAGTGTGTCCGTCTGCCTCTTGTTTTTCATGTTAGACACAGTTAGATTCTGGTTCAGTAGTTTTTTTCAGGTGAATGTCCTTTATAAATGACGTTGCATACTACCTTTATATCACAGGGCCCATAATTTCTGCTGTCCTCACTTTCAGTGATAGTAAGATTATTTGGAGCATCGGTTGCTCAGTTGTGTCTGATTCTGCAACCCCATCGACTGCAGCATGCTAGGTTTCCCTCTCCTTCACCATCTCCCAGAGTTCACTCAAACTCATGTCCTTTGAGTCAGTGGTGCCGTTCGGCCATCTCATCCTCTGTCGTCCCTTTCTCCTCCTGCCTTCAATATTTCCCAGCATCAGGGTCTTCTCCAATGAGTCAGCTCTTCACATCAGGTGGCCAAAGTTTTGGAGCTTCAACTTCAGCATCAACACCTTCCAATGGTGGCTCAGCTGTTAAAAGAATCTGCCTGCAATGTGGGAGACCTGGGTTCGATCCATGAGTTGGGAAGATCCCCTGGAGAAGGGAATGAAGAGAATACTCCAGTATTCTGGCCTGGAGAATTCCATGGACTGTATAGTCCATGAGGTCGCAAAGAGTCAGACACAACTGAGTGACTTTCACTTTCCTTTAGAATTGACTGATTTGATCTCCTTACGGTCCAAAGGACTCTCAAAAATCTTCTCCAACACCATAGTTTTAAAGCATCAATTCTTCAACGCTCAGTATGCTCTCAACAGTATGAAAAGAGCATTCATTCACTTGGTGTCTATCCAGTTCCGTAACTGTATCTCTTCACCAACATATATAAGCATCCTATTAGCATTTGTCAACTAGAATTCTTTTATAAAGAACTTTACCTCCTCAACTCTTTGGTCTTGTTTTAGGATTTTTTTTTAAAGTGAGTTCCCAATCCTATTTTTTTCCACAAGGATTTATTGAATAGTCACTGTATGCCAAGCTATCTTAATAATCCAGGAGAGTTACCAGATTTTAAAACACATGTGATCTTACAGCTGTAATTACATCCTCTTATAAAAAATCAGTTAACACAAAATTTAGAAATATATGCAATTTGTAAAGCAGGCATATGATTTTTAACATGTTTAATTTTTTAACAATAAGTTTTTCTTTTTCACAGATATTGTTTTTCCTGCCCTTGACATTCTTCGGTTGTCAATTAAACATCCCAGTGTGAATGAGAACTTCTGCAATGAAAAAGAAGGGGCTCGATTCAGCAGCCATCTCGTCAGTCTTCTGAACCCCAGAGGAAAGCCAGCAAACCAGCTGCTTGCTCTGAGGACTTTTTGCAATTGTTTTGTTGGCCAGGCAGGACAAAAGCTCATGATGTCCCAGAGGGAATCACTATTGTCCCATGCAATAGAACTGAAATCAGGGAGCAATAAGAACATTCACATTGCTCTGGCTACATTGACCCTGAACTATTCTGTGTGTTTTCATAAAGACCATAACATTGAAGGGAAAGCTCAGTGCTTGTCAGTAATTAGCACAGTCTTAGAAGTTGTACAAGACCTTGAAGCCACTTTTAGACTTCTTGTGGCTCTTGGGACACTTATCAGTGATGATTCCAACGCTGTACAATTAGCCAAGTCTTTAGGTGTTGATTCTCAAATAAAAAAGTATGCCTCAGTATCAGAGCCAGCTAAAGTAAGTGAATGCTGTAGACTTATCCTAAATTTACTGTAACAATGGGTTAGGGGACTGAGATTTTAAATTGACGACTGTTTTTTCTTTCACATTTCACATGGCTGATTACAGATGATGAAAGAAATGCTGTGGATTAAGTAAAATTTCAGATCCTGTAAAGTGGGTTAGTGGGGAGAGGGGAAACAAAGGAGAAATAAAATTTTTGCACTGATGAACTGTGAAATTTTCCTGTGTAATGTGGGCAGGTTTTTAAGAGCTTTAGAGATAAATTAAGAATGGGCTGTGACCACCACCAATACAACTACAGTGGCAGAATTCCCTTACATTAGCCACCTAGAAGAAAAGGGCTTTTATTTATGTAATCTGCTTTTGCTGATACACTTGTATACCCCAGATTGTTATTTGTTGGTGGTTGTCTTTTATTTAATTTCCACTCTACTCATTTTCATGGCTTGATTCAACAGCACTGAATGATTTCAAAGTCTTGTTTTAGAACAAATGCTTTAGAATTAAAATTAAATTTGTTACAAATTATTCCATATATTGAGAAGATGTAAAATAATTTCTTCATTTAAGTCCTTTGTAAATAGAAAGTTTGTTTAATGGCTTATTTTTAGATGAAGTGAGAGCAAGTTACTAATTTGTTAGGTATTTGAAAGCAAATTTGTTAGGTATCAGTTCAGTCAGATGAAGCCCCAAATTGACTACAAGTTCATGATCCAGTTTCTTTTCCCCTTCACTATTTGGGATAACTTCAGTATTCCAGTTTCAAAAGTAATCTGATTGTTTATTTTTGGTTATTTCTATATGTCAGAGGGAGTTTGGAATGTGTTAAATATCATCAGGCAGTTGTGCAAGCAAGAGTACATCAAACTGTTATTTGCAAGTCCAGAGACTGTCATGGGAAATTAGTATTTTTGAGCCTTTAAACATGGTCCCAGTACTGTGTTGAACACTTCGATATTTAATCCCCAAATCTCCTTAAGTGTAGGATGATGTTACCTTTGTTTTCAGAAGTAAAGATGGTGGGATGAATCATAATGGAAAAAAGGAAAAGTACATACCATTCTATACTTCCTAGAGAATGAGTAGGGGAGGGGAGCATATCACAAGTTTGTCTATGAACATCCTTGCAACTAACACCAAGGAGGAACCAATCCATTAATTACTAATTTATTGTTTAAGAGGACCTCAATTTCTTGAGACAAGTTTGACTATTCCTAATCTAAAATAATGAGCATTATTGTCAACATTTATGGTAAATAGAACCATGAATTTCCTGGCTTAATGCCAAATTATAGTCTAAAGAAAACAATTTTTCCTCAAGGAAGGAAACCATTTTGATTATCTAGATTAATTCAAGGAAAAACTTCTGGAATATCAAAGCAGAATGGGTAAAATGTAAATTGAGGGGCATATATTTTGCTAAGTATTAAATTGCCATTTTCTGGTGTGTACCCAGAGTTTAAATATTGTTTGCTGGTTCCGTTAGTAACCCATGCTTTGCTTTTTGCTTAATTGTGATTTAAGGGGTTAAGTCCAGGTTAAATGACTACATTAAGAGTATAACCTGGGTCAGCCTGGTTCATTTACAATACAGTGCTTTAACATACCTTGTTTAGCATGCAGTTTTAAGTACTGCTGCTGCTGCTGCTAAGTTGTGTCCGACTGTGCGACCCCATAGACAGCAGCCCACCAGGCTCCCCCGTCCCTGGGATTCTCCAGGCAAGAACACTGGAGTGGGTTGCCATTTCCTTCTCCAATGCATGAAAGTGAAAAGTGAAAGTGAAGTCGCTCAGTCGTGTCTGACTCTAGCGACCCCATGGACTGCAGCCCACCAGGCTCCTCCGTCCATGGGATTTTCCAGGCAAAAGTACTGGAGTGAGGTGCCATTGCCAGTTTATCTGCAATATTTTGAAATACTAGGCACCTTTGTATAATTGTAGGATGTAGAGTCTTGGTTAAGAATAGATTACTAAATTACTTTTTCCCATGATTCCCTTATTTTTTTCTAAACAGAAAAATCCAGATTCATTGAATAAGACCAACACACATTAAATAAAAATTGCCTATAATTCCACTACCCAGAGAAAACCATTCTTACTTAACATCTTGTGCCATATCAGTTGGTATGTAAATGTTTTATTTTTTTAGAAAGGATTGTATGATACACATTGTTCAATAACTGATTTTTTAACTTGACATTTAGTACACATATTTCCATCTTAATAAATATTATTTTATATCCATGTGCCCATTTCCTATTATCTGACATTGTTTCCAATTTCCAACTATTAAGCAATGCTATGACAATACAAAGTTCATACTAATTCCTTAGGATACATTGCATACTTGGATACAGTGGTGGGTGGGTCAAGTCAGTGCACATTTTTTAAACTCAGTAAATGTTGTCATATCACTTCCAGTGATAAAAGTCTTGTGGTTAATGTCCTTCATATTGCATTAGAAATAGTTGCCTGCAAAAGATCTGTTTTCTTTGCCTCTAGTTCATAACTATTACAGTCCCTCTAGCATTAGATTTTTTTTTTAATTTCATTTATTTATTTAGCTGCCCTAGATCTTAGTTGTAGCATGTAGGATATTCTCGCATTACCTTTTTTAAAAGAACATGTTAGGAAATTCCCTAACATTTGGTCTAGTGGTTAGGACTCCATGCTTCCACTGCAGGGGGACTGGGTTTGATCTAGGGGATTCCGCATGCTGCATGGTGCAGCCAAAAATATAAAAATAAATAGGTATGTTATTATGACTTTGTGATTAGCTGAATTTATAAACAATACAAAAAAATTGTATGTATCTTATAGTCTTAAATGATTAAAGAGGCATAGCTAAAAACATTCTTCACAAAGATAATTCTGAAGAAAAGACAATTGTAGCTTCCTTAACAGTTATCACTGTATTATGGTTATCTTGTGAAAAAATGATAAACTGTATAGAGGATTGTGACATAATCTTTCTTCTTAGAGGTTTTAAGATAGAAATTATCCACCTGCACCTGAGAGTAGGAAATACTGTTCAATCATTTTTAAAATAATTTAATTCTAATTTCTAGTGCATTCTTCTATAGAAAACTATACACAGTATCTGTCTGGACTGCTACAACAAAGATACCATAGACTTGGTGACTTCTCTCAGTTCTGGAGACTGGATGGCCCAAGATAAAGGTGCTGGCATACTTGGAGTTTGGCAAGCCATCTTCCTGGCTCTTAGATGCTGTCTTCTTCCTTTTTCCTTGCGTGGCTGGAGGAGGAGGGAGCTCTCTGAGACCCTGCATTCATGCAGCCTCCACTTTCCAGATCAAACGGTCTCCCGAGAAAGTGCCACCTCCAAATACCATCACATAGGGGATTGTTTCACATATCTTGAGGGGGCACATTCAGTCTATAACACAGAGTAGTTGTCTTTATAAGTACAATTTGAACACTTTCACATTTTTTCCATATGTTTCAATATTTTAATGAAAAGTTGAAGTAGAGTGAACACTCACGGACTTGCCGGCTGATTTCTGCAGTTAACGGTTTCCATATTTGCTTTTTCTCTTGATAATACTTTCTTCTGAAATTATTTAAAAAAATAAGTTACAAAGAACACTTATCAACTGAATACTTCATTATGCATCTTCTAAGAATAAAAACATTGCAAAGAATATTCTTATTAATACTACATATTTAAAGTTAATAATCTCATAATATCTAATATCTGGTCCATATTCAAATTTCCTCATTGTCCTAAGGATGTTTTTAAAATTTTTGTTCTAAAGGCTCTAATCTATTAATAAATAATCAAGGTTTATGTATTGTATTTAGTTATTTGGTTATATAGCTCTTTGGTCTCAGTCTACAACAGCATATCTCTCATTTTTTTAAAGATTTATTTACTGTCTGTGGTAGGTCTTTGTTGCTGACACAGGCGAGCCGGGCTCCTTTCCAGTTGCAGTGTGAGGCCTTCTCGTTGCAGAGCACGGGCTCCTTCATGTGTGGACTTCAGTAGTTGCAGCACATGGGCTCATTAATTGCGGCTCATGGGCTTAGTTACCTCACAGCACGGCACGTGGGATCTTCCAGGACCAGGGATCTAGCCAGTGTCCCTTGTTTTGCAAGGCAAATTCTTAACCGCTGGACCACCTGGGAAGCTCTCCTTTTTTTTCCCCTTCCTCTTCTTTTTTATATAATTGACTTTAAAGTGTGTTGGCCAATCCAGAATGTGACGTACTCCTGTTTTATATTTGTAAAAAATGTTATTTAAAAAGAATATATTTATTTGACTGCACTGAGTCTTAGTTGTGGCTTGTGAGATCCTACCCGCAGCCCCTGCACTGGGAACTCAGAAGCTTAGCCACTGGACCACCAGGGAGGTCCCAGTTTGTTTAAAAAAAAAAAAAAAATCTTATAACCCTCTATTGCTTATTAATAAATTACTCCAGTACTGAGTGGCTTAAAGTAACACACATTTGTTATCTCAAATTTTCTGTGAGTGAAGAATCCTGCCACAACTTAGCTAGTTCCTCTGCTGCTTTATTTCACATGAGGCTTCGGTCAAGGAGCCCACCATGGCTGGGGTCTCATCTGAAGGCTGGACCCAGGAAAAATGTATGTTTTAAGCTCGCTTGCACAGTGTTCAGTTCTTTTTAATTAAGGATCTCAATTCCTAGCTGGCTGTTGGCCAGAGGCTGCCATCAATTTTTTGCCTTGTGGACCTCCCTGACATGCCCAGTCATTCATGTTTGTTCTTTGCAATGCTGCTCAACTGGTTGTTGAGAGAGAGAGTGCTGGCAGGACCAACAAGAATCTTTATAATTTAAGCACAGACATAACATCCCCTCAACATCAAAATACTCTATTAGTTGGAAGTTACTCAAAGAAGAGTGGATTACACAAAGCTATGAATACCAGGGAAAGCGATCTCTGGTGGCCCTCTTCGAATTTGCTTGCTACACCTGTTTCCTGTAGATGGAAAGCTAAATCTAAAGGCTTGGTTAGATTGAAATTACACTTTTGTGGCAAGAATATTGAGAGGTGATGAGTACTTGCTTTTTGTGTGAGTTTTCTTTTTTTAACTTGATAGCATCATAACTGAGTTTCCTTAATGATGTTTGCTTCCCTTAACTAAGGCAGGTTAGGAGAATAAAAATGGTACAATTACCATTCTAGTTACCATCTCAACAAAAATGGGGGAATATTATTTTTTTTTAAGTTTTCCTGTTCTTAAATATTTTATTTTTCCCCTTGGAAAAACAAAATAGTTTTCAGATTTTATTTTTTTAATGTTTAAGTTTAGGATGCTTGCTTTCCACAGATACTAAGAAAGATATGATCTTGACTTTGAGGGCAATAAGTAAAGCACTCTGGTGCCTGTCACTGAGGAAACTAGCCTTCAGAATAAAACAGGTAATGGAAGTTTTAGAGGAGAAAGTTTACAGCATCCTTCTGTAAAGTTGGCAGGCTGATATTGATCCTAGGCCTAAGATGAAGTCCTGGGACTTAAAACTTGCCCTTGGGTTTCCTGGACACATTATAATCAGTAATAGTTGGATGGCAATGATATTTTCATTAGATATGCTCTGATAGAGATAATATCATTCTACATTTAAGGCATGTGATATAGCAATGTTTACTCATTGGTTTGCAACTGAATTTAAAACCAACCAGTTGAGCAGTGTTGGAAAGAACAGACAAATTTAAGTAAACTGAACAGCATTCATTAAGCAATTACCTTATGCTAGTTCCTAAGATTATCATTATTCCCATTACTGCTAGTAATCTTTTACAGGTGAAGATACTGAAAAAGATCAAGTAAACCTTTATTTGACAAGTCAGTAGTAACAAAACAACAAAACATATTTAATAAATTGACAAAATTGGATATTAATATGGAGAAAAATCTCAATTTGTAGTCGCCACTTTGCTTGATCATAATAGCTACCGTGATGGTTGGTAGTGGTATGTAACGTTGATACATAGATACAGGTTGATACACAGATACAGGTTGATACTGAAAAAGGTGGCCTGAAACAATCCCTCAAGCCACATTTCTTTCATTCTTGTGTCTTCAAAGGGACTAATAAATTCAAGAAATATTTGCTCACATCTACATCATTTAAATCTTCAGTAGTAAAAGCAAACAAGATGCAGTGTAATATAGCAAGAGTGCTGGCTTTGGAGTTAAAAATCCATATAGTTCGATGACTTTTCCACCACTTACTAATAAGTTAGGGCAAGTTGCTTAAATAAGTCCCAGTTTACACATCTCTACACAGATTTCATAGAATAGAATAATAAGGTATTTGTGTAAAAGCCTAGTAAAATATCTGCTATATATAATGTGTTTACCAAGCATTCCTTTCAAAGATAACCAAGCAAGCCTACTATCTTCCTAACAATGAAAATGACTGCTATATACAAAGAATATTCAAAAGGTAAAGAAAAAGATTAGATTTTATTGCTATAGGGAGAGAATGTGCCCACGTAGGTGGTAGGGGTAGGGTGGGGGGTGTTGTCCTGATGATATTTTAATAAAAGCAATTGGTTGGAACTCTAAACACAAATATCCTTACACTTCTTTATAACACCACAGAACCTCACCATGAAATACAAAGGTGTATCTGTTAGAATATAAAAATAAGTGGCAGTGCAGCGGTTGAGACTCTGTGCTTCCCCTGCAGGGGACACGGGTTGAGTGGTTAGAGAACTAAGATTCTGCATTCCACATAGCATGGCCAAAAAAATTTTTTAAACCCCACAACTATCCATTCTACAGCTGTGGCACTGAATAGTGACTCATTTGATATCAAATCAGCTTTGAAGTCTCTTCTAATAACTATCAGAGAAATATTGTGATTGATCCAACGTTTCGTTTGGCTTTTTCTGCAATATCTTATGGAAAAACACAAACTGACTTTTTTGTCAACCTCACACAAGGAAAGGGGATGTCTAGAAAGAAGATGAGGTGGTTGGATGCCATCACTGACTCAATGGACTTGAGTTTGAGCAAACTCCGGGAGACAGTGAAGGACAGGGAAGCCTGGCATGCTGCAGTCCCTGAGGTCGTAAACAGTTGGACATAACTGAGTGACTGAATAAGAAGAAAGTATGCATATAGCTTAACTATACCCACAGTAATATTGCACAGAAAACAATTACAAAAATTATCAGCATTAATTTAGCCAGGAGTTTGGGGTTTGGCTGATCCTGGGTAGGCTCATTCATGACTCTGCCCTAGTCTGGACTTGACAGCTTAGCTGGGACAGCTGAGCTCTGTTTGTCTCATCTTTCTCCTGGGACCAATGGGCCAGTCTGAGTATATAACTTTCAGGTGATGGTGGAAGTACATGCATGGACCATCCTAATGGCCCAAGCTTTTGTTGAGATTCTGGTGCCCATCTGCTTAACATCCCCTTAGCTTAAGTAAGTCATATAGCTGATTCTACTCTGCAGGAATTATGTCGCTAGTTGTGGAAGAAGGACACTATCAAATTACATGGAAAAAGGCATAACTACAGAGAGAGGTGAAGACCTGGAGCCATGAATGCAATTTACTACAGCGGTGATACAGAAAGAAGCTGTGTGTGGATCCACCACTTCTCAATACAGAGTTTAACAAGCATGGAGTCTCTAGCGTGTGTCAGATACTGTATTATATGTTGAGACTACAAAGATATGTAATACTTGGCTTATGTTTATGAGAACTAACAACATTTTGAAGAAGATACTGAGCAAGAGCCTGCAGTAGTGAGTTTTGGTTGCTCGTAGGGAAAACAGTAGAATACAAAGGAAGAAGCTGATAATCTTAGCAGGATTCAGAATGGAAACACGGATTCTTTATTGTCTGAGCTACCTGGCAGATGAAAGACAGGCTTCCCAGGTGATGCTAGTGGTAAGGAACCCGCCTGCCAATTCAGGAGATGCAAAAGAAGTGGGTTTGATCCCTGGATAGGGACGATTATCCTGGAGGAGGAAATGGAAACCTGCTCTCCAGTATTCTTGCCTGGAAAATTTCACGGACAGAGGAGCTTGCTGGGCTACAGTCTGTGGGGCCGCAGGGAGTCAGACACGACTGAGCAACTAAGCACGCATAAGATAGAGCAAATTTCTCACCTAGTGAATCTTTATAAAATTCCAGAGAAGTACTGATTGCCTCTAGCACTAATACATCCTGTCCCTAGACAACCACAGTGATTCATGCTTACTGAGTTGCTGAAGAGTAGTTACAAAAACACATATAAATCCCACTCTGTCCAGCCTACCATGTATTTGTCTTCGGGCAGAAAAACAGTCCTTTGTTTGCTCACAGAGCTTTAAGTTCATAACATTATTCAGTGCTGGGCCTCTTAACTTCTTTAATATTGGGTTGAACCATATGAAACTGCCAACATACAATCAGTTTTGACCTACAACATAGGCAATTCCATCGTGAGGCAGGAGATAGATGGGCTCCAGGCTAGACATTCACAACTAGCTTCTTGTTTACATTTCCTGAGGAAGAGGGCAGGTGAGCTCCAGGTTAGATATTTACAATGAGCCTCCTGCTTGCACTTCGAAGTAGAAATAACAACAGAAACAGGGTAAATAGCCAGATTTTGCCTCTTGGAGACATTTTAAGATAACAGTCAAGGCAGGAACAGAGAAGGGCTAAATCCTGTTTGAGTAAAAGATCAAGAGATCATAACATTTCCTACCTTTGTGGCAAGGGAGACTTCACACATGCACAGAAAGTCTCCCTGGGGGTCAGAAAGGAGGGACAACACCCAAGAACAGGTGATAGCAAGTCCACCACCATAGCCGATTAACAATGTTGTGATAGTTTCAGGTGAACACCAAAGAGACTCAGCCATACATACACATGTATCCATGTGGGTGTGTGTGCTCAGCTGCTTCAGTTGTGTCTGACTTTTTGTGACTTCATGGACTGTAGCCTGGCAGGCTCCTCAGTTCATGGGATTCTCCAGGTAAGAACACTGGAATGGATTGCCACGCCTTCCTCTAGGGGATCTTCCTGACCCAGGGATTGAACCCACATTTGCTATATTTCCTGCATTGCAGGCAGATTCTTTAACCGGAGAAGCCTGTACAGATATCCATTTTCCCCCAAACTCCCAGGATGTCACATAACATTGAGCAGAGTTTCATGGGTTGTAGGTCTTTGTCAGTTATCCATTTTAAATACAGCAGTGTGCAGTGTCCATCCCAAACTCCCTAACTATTCTGTCCCCCTATCCTTCCTTCTGGCGACCATAAGCTTGTTCTCTGTGAGTCTGTTTCTGTTTTGTAAGTAAGTTCATTTGTATCATTTCTTTTTAGATTCCACATATAAAGGATGCCCTATGATATTTCTCCTTCTCTGAGTTACTTCACTCAGTAGGACAATTTCTAGGTCCATTTTGTTGCAAATGGCATTATTTCATTCTTTTTAATGGTCGAGTAATATTCCATTGTATATGTGTATCATATCTTTATCCATTCCTCTGTTGATGGATATTTAGGTTGCTTCCATGTCTTGGTTATTCTAAACAGTGCTGCAGTGAACACTAGGGTGCATGTATTCTTTTGGATCATGTTTTTCTCCAGATAAGGAGTGGGATTGTAGGGTCATGTGGTAGCTCTAATTTTAGTGTTGTAAGTAACCTCCATCCTGTTCTCTGCAGAAGCTGTAACAGTTTACATTCCCACCATTAATGTAGGAGGGGTCCTTTCTCTTCACCATTTATTGTTTGTGGATTTTCTGATGATGGTCATTCTGGCTGATGTGAGGTGATAGCTCATGGAGTAATATTTTATTTATTCATTTTTGGTTATGCTAGGTTTTCACTGCTTTGCTTGGACTTTCTCTGGTTGCCATGAGAGAGGGCTACTCTTCACTTAGGCACAGGATTCTCACTGTGGTGACTTCTCTTGTTGCGGAGCACAGGCTCCAGGGCACGCAGGCTCAGTACCTGTAGCAAGCAGACTCTAGGATGCTCAGGCTTCAGTAGTTATGTCTTAGTTGCTCTGTGGCACGTATCCAGAGCAGGGATCGAATCCGTTTCCCCTGCAGTGTCAGGCAGATTTTTATTCATTGTGCCACCACGGAAGCCCTTGATCTCTGATTTTAAAACCAGGTTTGTGTTTAGATCCAAAATACTACAGGGCAGCCTGCAAAGTTAACAGTGATAAAACTCTGATCCATAATCTATCTTCACAAACTCACTTGTCCCTCACGCACTCTATGCAAGAAATACATAATCTCCAGAGGTACGCCCCAAATTCGCTCTTCCACTGCTGCCCTCATACACTTCTCTTTTTCTTTTGCACTTCTTGCCTCAAATCCCTTTTAAAAATGGCCTTGGATTCTTTTACTGGTCACCTTCACTCCTAAACTCTTCTTGCTTTCCTCCCTTTCAAAAAACCAAGAACTAGTATGAAACAGCAGTTTATGAGGAAAGAAGGGAGAGAGAAAAGGTAGGAACATTGATATGCCAATAGTATTTTATTCCTGCTCCCCGTTCCTCAACAGAAAGAACTAATTTACATTTAAAAGATCGATATACTTATTTTCGTAGATAAATGGTACATCAGAGTATCTATCATGAGGAAATAGCGTTCTAATCAGTGGAACAGTATTCAACATTGTAAGCCAAGAATCCAAGTTAAAACTAATCTTATCATATGTTAGAACTTACATTTAAAAAGATTTCAGGTGACATTTTAAATTGCCTCAGCCTTTCTTTTTCAAACAAACTCGATTACATAAAACAAGAAAAATAACGTGCCAATAACTTTTGATCAATTTCTTTTTTGGGGTACAAAATAATGTAATTTTTTTCTTGTTATTTACGGCGGTATTTTTCTGACATGTGCCAGAAGGTCAATAACCAAGACGCCAGTATTTGACTATTAAATAAATTGAGAAAGGATAAATAAAAGCGCCAAGTGCCTTCAGAAGTGAAAAGGAATCATGCCTAGAAAGTAGTGTTAATGGGTAAAAACAAAGAAGCAAGAAACTGCTCTTGTACAACTTCTTGCTGCTGCTGCTAAGTCGCTTCAGTCGTGTCCGACTCTGTGCGACCCCATAGACGGCAGCCCACCAGGCTCTGCCGTCCCTGGGATTCTCCAGCAAGAGTACTGGAGTGGGGTGCTAATGCCTTCTTCATGTACAAATTCTTAAAACACATTAAAAAAAATTGTCCATGTGATGATGATAATGAGTTTCTCCTAAATTTGCCTCATTGTTGTTGAGTCAAACAAAAATTGAAAGACAAAGGAAATCGGAAGATCAAACAATATACCTTCAGCTTACTGTGTATTGCATACTGACAAAGATTGAAAAACAGTATCAACAAGGCAAAAAGCTATTGTAACGCTCCATCTATGGTTCTTTGTATATGGAAACATACAACAAAAGTCCTCACACACCGCTCAACCGCGCTCAAACTCTACAGCCAACCTCCGCAGTAGGCGGAGGCAGCTTGATTGGCCCCCACCCCGCCTTCAGAAACGACTCTAGACGTTTGCGGCGCGACCGGAAGTGACGTCAAGCTGCGACGCCAGCTCCTGCAGCTCGCCGCTGCGGGAGGCTTTTGGTCCATCAGGAGACGGGTTCTCTCACCGGATGGTTGCTGGAGTGGGATCATGACGGGGAAGAAGTCTTCCAGGGAGAAGCGGCGCAAACGAAGCGGTCAGGAGGCGGCGGCGGCCCTCGCAGCGCCGGACCTGGTCCCTGCCGTAGGCAGCAGTGGCAGTGGAAGCACCAGCGGCTGCGGGAGCGCAAGCGGTTGCGGAAGCGTCACCTGCTGTGGGAACACTAGCGTGAGTGGAAGTGTCACCGGCGGTGGGAGCGGCGGCAGCTGCTGGGGTGGCAGCAGCGTGGAGCGCGGTGAGCGTCGGAAGCGGAGAAGCACTGACTCATCTTCCAGCGTCTCCGGCTCCCTGCAGCAGGTGCGTGCGCGTCTTTCTCGTCGCTTCTCGAAGCGGCCGCGGTTTCAGAAGGCGGGCGAAGAGCAGAATGTGACTGCGGGATGCGGAGCCTGCTGTCGCTCCTGTTAAGGCTGCGGTCTTACGGGATCCAGTGTCTGAAGTTCACGTTCCTAAGTTCCCTTGAACCCCACACTCCCACGACTTGAACTTAAAATTTCTGGGTTTGCTGATCGTCTGATGATTGCCTTTAGCTCCTTCCACTCCTGTGGTCACCTTAGTCTCCCTGAAAAGTCTGGGTCAGAAACTAGCCTTCAGTGCCCTTGCAAGCCCCGCTTTACTTCTCGTCATCTACTTTATACAAGTTGAGAAAATTGAGGAGCAAAGAGATTAAGGAAGTTTATTGGTAGTTACCAATTTGTTAATAACACCTACATTGGAATCCAATATCTGATTATAAAAGCCCTCTTTACTGTGGTACATGTACACACGGAATATTACTCAGCTATTAAAAGGAATACATTTGAATCAGTTTTAATGAAGTGGATGAAACTGGAGCCTATTGTACAGAGCGAAGTAAGTCAGAAAGAGAAACACCAATACAGTATATTAACACATATATATATATGGAATTTGGAAAGATGGTAACGATGACCCTATATGTGAGACAGCAAAAGAGACACAGATGTAAAGACTCCGTGGGAGAAGGCGAGGGTGGGATGATTTGAGAGAATAGCATTGAAACATGTATATTATCATGTGTGAAATAGATCGCCAGTCCAGGTTCCATGCATGAGGCAGGGTTCTCAGGGCTGCTGCACTGGGATGACCCTGAGGGATGGGATGGGGAGGGAGGTGGGAGAGAGGATCAGGATGGGGAACACATGTACACCCGCGGCTGATTCATGTGAATGTATGGCAAAAACCACCACAATATTGTGAAGTAATTAGCCTCCAATTAAAATAAGTTAAAAAACAAAACGAAATAAAACCCCTCTTTATGTGCCTTCAACCTGGCAAAATAATGCCATTAAAAAAAAAAAAGTTTGCTCACATTATAAAACAGATGCAGGAAAAAAATAAAAACACACAAAAAAACCAGTTGCAGGACTGCATGCTTTAAATATATACAACACACATGATGGGAAATGGAAGGCTTTCTTTATGCTTCCTCATTAATTGTTTGATACGCAGCCCCTTCATTGACTCGTCAGCCTTGATATTTCTTATTTTTTTGTTATTTTGCATTATCTAAGGCTTTTTTCTTTTCTTTTCTTTTTTTTCAATCATTTAGTGTAGTGTTGAACACAGGCATTCATAGCAGGCATTCTTTTCCCATTTTTGTAGTAGAAACAGTTTTTAACTTTTATATCAGTAAATCTATTTGTCATAGGTTCTGAAAGATATCTGATCAAATTAAGGAAATTTTTAATTCTGGTTTTTCCGAGATTTTGTGGAGTCTTATCAGTTACCTTTGGGGCATTCTGTTGAGGGGTCATACAGTTTTCTTTCTTTAATCTGATAATGTAATTTTATTGATAAATTGTCCTTGCTTTTTGAGATAAATCCTATTTGATTTGTTGATTTGGTGGTTCTACTCGACTGTAATTCAGTATTTTTATTAAATACGTTTGTGTTTATGTTAAGTTAAATCAGATTAAGGTTTTTATTTTTGTAGTTACCCTGTTTTGTTTTAGTATTGGGCTATGGATTGAGTTGGGAAAACTTAACATTTTTTTTTTTTTCACGTATTCCAGAGTACTTTATACCTTTCTTTCAAGGGTGTACTTGACTGTTGGACCATACAGCTCTTTGGGTCTGGTGGATTTTTCTAGGGGTAGTGTATTTTTCCTTAATGCCTCTCACCTTTTTTTCTCCCCCACTTTCTTTGATGGTTATAGATATATTGAGTTTTTCTATTCCTTCTAGATTTAGTTTTGGATCAGTTCAGTTCAGTCACTCAGTTGTGTCCGACTCTTTGTGACCCCATGGACTGCAGCATGCCAGGCTTCCCTTTCCATCACCAACTCCCAGAGCTTGCTCAAACTCATGTCCATCGAGTCGGTGATGCCATCCAACTGTCTCATCCTCTGTCATCCCCTTCTCCTCCTGCCTTCAATTTTTCCCAGTGTCAGCGTCTTTTCCAGTGAATCAGTTCTTCACTTCAAGTGGCCAAAGTATTGGAGTTTTAGCTTCAACATCAGTCCTTCCAATGAATATTTTGACTGATTTCCTTCAGGATTGACTGGTTGGATCTCCTTGCAATCCAAGGGACTCTCAAGAGTCTTCTCCAACACCACAGTTCAAAAGCATCAGCTCTTCGGTGCTCAGCTTTTTTTAGGGTCCAACTCTCACATGCATACATGACTACTGGAAAAACCATAGCTTTGACTAGACGGACCTTTGTGGGCAAAGTGATGTCTCTGCTTTTTAATATGCTGTCTAGGTTTGTCATAGCTTTTCTTCCAAGGAGCAAGCATTGTCTGATTTCATTTTTGGATATCACCATTCTTATCTTAAATAGTTTGCATATTTTTGGTACTCTGTTATTATGAGAAGACCAGTAATAAGGATTGTGTAAGCATTTGCATATAGAACTAAACTGTATTTTTATGAGAAGTACTTCACTGGGAAGTCTTACAAATAGGGAGGATGATTATGTGTGCGTTTTATAAAATCCATTTTGGTGACAGTATACAAAACAGATTGGCGAAACCTTTGATTAGATATAGGGAGTCCAGTGTGTGTGAACTCAGTCACTCAGTCCTGTCTGACTCTTTGTGGCCAGGGACTGTAGTCCACCAGGCTCCTCTGTGCATGGGTTTCTGCAGGCAAGAATACGGGAGTGGCTTGCCATTTCTGACTCCAGGGGAATCTTCTCCATCTGGGGATCGAACCTGCATCTCTTGGCAGGCAGGTTTTTTACCACTCATGCCACCTGGAGGTAATCTAGGCAAAGAGGATGTTGCCTTGAATCAGCATTCTGGCAGTAGACTTGAGAGACTGGATAGATTTGGAAAATAGGAGGCAAAGTTGATTGAATTGTCTTAAATTACTTGCCGGCTTTGAATATGATTGGATGTTTAACAGTTTTAAAAATGACAGTAGCTTCTGGTAAGCAGTGGTACTTTATTATATATGTGATTTGTAACATTTTGCTGCTATCCTATTTGTTTTAAGAATTAAGAATGACCATACATACATAAAATTCTTGGGTGAATGGTCTACTGGAGGAGTATCATATTCTTCAGAAGTCTGAAATTGTAGAAAATTATTCAATATTGAGTATATTTTCATTTGCGTGTTGTAAGATATTATTATTTCTTCACTTTTTATCAATTTGCTGATGATTACAGCCTGGAGAGTAATGTCAAAGAATACTGAGCAATTAAATAGTCTTTTTTGTGGTTTTAAATAACTGATTTATGCAACCAAAGCATTTGAAAATGTTTAGTAAAGATTTTATTAAATGATGTATGATGTTATAGACATATTTTTATTGTTTAATGGTTCTTTATATCTTAATTTTAGGAGGCCAAATATCTTTTGCCACCTCTGGAAAAAGAGTTATTCTTGGCAGAGCACAGTGACCTTGAAGAAGGTGGATTAGACCTGACTGTGGCATTAAAACCAGTTAGTTTCTATATATCAGACAAAAAAGAAATGCTTCGACAGTGTTTCTGTATCATAGGAGAGAAGAAGTTACAGAAGATGCTTCCTGATGTGTTAAAGGTACTTCATGACATACACTAGCAGGTTCCCCACTATATAGAGATATACAAAAACTTTCTTTGTAGCAGTCATTTTACTTAATGGAAATTATAATTGTATGTTTTCAACTAAGCTACTTCAAAAAGATATAGGGATTTTGCAGAACCATAATGGCTTTGTGTCTTGAAAAATTTGCCAGAAAGAAATGGGACACTTAACTGTATTTAGGTAAGGAATTTTTTGACCTTCTGGGAATAATTCTATTAAATATTGGCAATTTAAGTAACTAGATTAGATATATACTGATTCTTTTGCTTTAAGAAGTAGTATACTAATGTGTAACAGTATGTAATAAAAGAAAGAAAGTGAAAGTGTTAGTCACTCACATGTCAGACTCTTTGTGACCCCATGGACTGTAGCCCATCAGGCTGCTCTCTCCATGGAATTCTCCCAGCAAGAATACTGGAGTGGGTTGCCATTTCCTTCTCCAGGGGCTCTTACCGATCCAGGGATTGAACCCTGGGTCTTCCACATTGCAGGCAGACTCTTTACCAACTGAGTCACCAGGGAAGACCACAGTATGCAATGATAGTTGGTAATAGCCTGTATTTCATTAAAGTCTTAAATATTTTTGTATGTTTATTTCTGAAAATTACTCAGAAACGTATGTGGTGTTGTAATTTTACTGATATGGAAAAAAGACTTAGGCAAGTTAAACCCAACAGCATATATATCTAAGATGAACAGAGCCAGGGCTAGAATATTTAAGCCTTTAGTGGTATTCACCTAACATAAATAGGAGAAGACTCTTGAGAGTCCCTTGGACTGCAAGGAGATCCAGCCAGTCCATCCTAAAGGACATCAGTCCTGAATATTCATTGGAAGGACTGATGCTGAAGCTGAAACTCCAATACTTTGGCCACCTGATGTGAAGAGCTGACTCATTTAAAAAGACCCTGATGCTAGGAAAGATTGAGGAGAAGGGGACGACAGAGGATGAGATGGTTGGATGGCATCACCGAATCAACGGACATGGGTTTGGGTGAAGTCTGGGAGTTGGTGATGGACAGGGAGGCCTGGCGTGCTGTCGTTTATGGGGCCGCAAAGAGTCGGACACGACTGAGCGACTGAACTGAACTGAAATAGGCTACTATTAACAATATCTGGTCACCTGACTCACTCTTTAGTTTGTTCTTTCATAGTTAACATGACTTTATATGTTCCAATTAAAACTATAAATTATAATGTTTGCATGTTAACTGGCAGGTCTTCAGATTTTATCCTATAAAAAAGATATATGTGACTTTTCTTTGGTTTGACTGCACAACTTTGCTAAGCAAGAATTTTTTTTAATGCTTGCTGTTTTCTAGTTTACTTTCGTGCTGTATTATATAAATGCATTTTTAAAAATATCATTTTCTTTAGAACTGTTCAATAGAAGAAATTAAAAGACTTTGCCAGGAACAGCTAGAGCTCCTGTCTGAAAAAAAAATTTTGAAGATTCTTGAGGGTAAGAATGCATATTTCTACCTTCTGGTAACTTAGAATAGATAGTTAATACTATATTTAGCATAAATCATGAGGTATTTTTACTTGACTTCAGCTTTATTCTTAGTCATTAATTAATATTTTTACTTCTCTTTATAGAAAATTATAGTTTATATCGTAGAATAGCATCTCAGGAATGGACTTTTTGATGTATGTGTGGTTTTTCCAAATCAGTTATGTAGGTAAGAACATTGAGGTTTGTGTGAAAAAAGTTTATCCAAAATTCTATAAAAAATTATTAAGAAGGCAAAGACTTCTCTTAAGATATTTTTTAGTTTTTTGCTTTCTCACTGCTTCTAATTATCCACTGAGTACCATTTCTGCTCTGCTGCTAAGTCACTTCAGTTGTGTCTGACTCTGTGCGATCCCATAGATGGCAGCCCACCAGGCTGCCCCGTCCCTGGGATTCTCCAGGCAAGAACACTGGAGTGGGTTGCCATTTCCTTCTCCAATGTATGAAAGTGAAAAATGAAAGTGAAGTCGCTTAGTCATGTCCGACTCCTAGCGACCTCATGGACTGCAGCCTACCAGGCTCCTCTGTCCATGGGATTTTCCAGGCAAGAGTACTGGAGTGGGTTGCCATTGCCTGCTTTAATAAGAGCCAAATGCAGAGTTAGAATAATTTCTTGCAAATTCCTGACATTTGTCTAACTGCCTAAAGTAAGACTCTTCTTTGCCATACATTACCTGTAGAATTTTGGATTTTTAAGCTGCTTTTTTTTGACTCTACAAGGATTTTAGTATTAGTGTTACAAGAGAAGGAACAAAAAAATGGAGACTTTCAACTTCTAGAGATAACACCTCTTTAAAATGTAAAATGGTTTAATGGAATCTATAATTGGTAAAAGATGTGTACATGTGTGTATAGTCTGTAAGTATATATATACATATATATATATACACACACATTCTCATTTATATACATTTTATGCATTTATAGAATAGGTAATAGGACAGATACCCAAAAAGGCATTTTAAATAAAAGAATTAAAACTGTCATCTTTCAACAAGTGTCACGTTTCTTAATCTGTCACTTTATAGATGAAACTTTCTGTATAATGATATGTTGCTCTGACTTTTTGTCTTATAAGTGTGTTTTCAATTTTTTTTTTTAATGTCATTCACAAGGTGACAATGGTATGGACTCTGAAATGGAAGAAGAAGCAGATGATGGCTCTAAGACGGTATCTGATTTAGTTAATCAGTAAGTTAAAAGCATTCATTGTAATTTCAGAATTGCTTTGTTATCTCTGGTAATTTTTTACCTCAAGGATGTGATTGTTTTTCTATGTTATAGTTATATAAAGAGATTCAACAATGTTGGATTGATTTTTTTTTTTTACTTGTAGTGATTGGTCCTTTTCATTTGTGAGGATGGAATTAATTGCTTTCAGGATTAAGATGATTTTATTAAATTTCTACTCAGAAATAGGACTATAACAGTGCCAACACTGAAGCAGAATCACATCTCTCATTTGGAATTTGAATATATATACTACTACTGATACCCACTGTTTATTAAGTACTTACTGTAACAAACATGTTAGTAGTTTAGAAGACTTTATCTCACTGAATTCTTCTACATACGTCTTAATGTTTGGTGATAATAGCTTCTTTTCATGGATCAGATAATAAGCTGGTTCATTTGATGTCAGTTCAGTCAGTTCAGTCACTCAGTGGTGTTCAACTCTTTGTGACCCCATGGACTGCAGCACGCCAGGTTTCCCTGTCCATCACCAACTCCCGAAGCTTGCTCAAACTTATGTCCATCGAGTTGGTGATGCCATCCAACCATCTCATCGTCTGTTGTCCCCTTCTCTTGCCTTCAATCTTGCCCAGCATCAGGGTCTTTCCCAATGAGTCAGCTCTTTGTTTAATATAGGTACATTTAATTTGATTATTGTGATGATGGAGAATAGCTGAAGTTTTGGAATGCCAGCTAATGAAGAAGTGACATGCTAATTTTCTAGGCTATTCTGCTCTGCCATGGGCTCATTAAACTTTCACCCACTAATTTTATCACGTGTTCTGATTTTTGAGTAAAATGTTTTTTTTTTTGGTTATCACCAAAGACTGACTTGCATCTCTATTTGCAAAGTTTGGCTATAGGCAGTAGCCCAAATAAAAACATAACCAGAGAGAGTGACATAAATCAGTAGCACATATTTAACCTGAAACCCGATTATATTCTCATTTCTAATACAGTGCTATTGGGTAAATATCACTGGAAAATGACAATTTAATTTCACATTATAACTATAGAGAGCATCAGCTAATCTACTTATACTGAAGCACTGAAGAAACCATTGTATCTTGGCTGCCTCATAATTAGTAGATTTTTGGTCATCACATTCATCTTGCCTCGGAATGTCATAGGATGATTTATACTTACCCACAGACTATAAAACGTACACATTTCTACAGTCTTGTTATTGACTTTTCTTCAAAATGTTGGTGGGTGGGTTAGTCGCTTAGTCGTGTCCGACTCTTTGTGACCCCACGAACTGTAGCCCCTCAGGCTCCTCTATCCATGGGATTCTCCAGGCAAGAATACTGGAGTGGATTGCCAGTCCCTTCTCCAGATGATCTTCCTGATCCAGGGATCGAACTCAGGTCTCCTGCACTGCATGTAGATTCTTTACCATCTGAGCTACAGGGAAGATCTCAGCCAGGGTGAAAGTGAAGTCGCTCAGTTGTGTCCGCCTCTTTACGACCCCATGGACTTTAGCCTACCAGGCTCCTCCGTCCATGGGATTTTCCAGGCAAGAGTACTGGAGTTGGGTGCCATTGCCTCCTCCTTTCTTCAAAATATGTAGCTTTAAATTGCTTATATATATGCTAGTCTAGTTTAGATAGTTTAAGCCTGTCACGTTTTACTTTTACATTTTAGTTTCTTAAATAATCTAAATTAATCATCCTGTTTCTTGACGCTTTTTACAGAGCATCAACTTTTGCTTGATTACTTTTGTTTTGCCTTTGTTTACATGTGTTTATTTTTCCAATTTTTGAGGTGTTTTCAAGGTTAAGTCCTTTTTTGTTCACACCCGAACACTACTGCTACTTTTCTATGTTAGAAGCTGTTTGCTGCTAAGTCACTTCAGTCGTGTCTGACTCTGTGTGACCCCATAGACGGCAGCCCACCAGGCTCTCCTGTCCCTGGGATTCTCCAGGCAAGAACACTGGAATGGGTTGCCATTTCCTTCTCCAATGCATAAAAATGAAAGTGAAGTTGCTTAGTCGTGCCCGACTCTCAGCGACCCCATGGACTGCAGCCCACCAAGCTCCTCCGTCCATGGCATTTTCCAGGCAAGAGTCCTAGAGTGGGGTGCTATTGCCTTCTCCAAGAAGCTGTTTAATGGATAGCTAATTAGATTAGAAATTTGTTTCTTTTTTAAAAGTTATAACAAAGTACAGAATTTGACTTCTGAACTTTTCTAGTGAAAAAAAAAAAAGGTGATTAGATTCAAAGTGACTATTGTGGAGAACTGAGTTTTACAATGTTACCATGAGATGGGTCATGTTAGCTTTTAAATGCTACAGTGAGTAGGTTAAGCAATCAGAAATATGACCCCAAATTGTCATTATAGCCACTTGTGGACCTGATAAGTGTCAGATCATTGAGATTCTTTTGAATTATTTCAGTAAAAAATCATATTTGTAAGCTACAGGATGCCAAATAAATAATAATATTAGGAGCATTGTATGCCAGACACTGTTCTAATCACTTTACTTGCCTTCATTCACTCACTGGGTTTGTATACTAGCCTTGTGAGTTAGGTGGTATTAGTATCATCATTTTATAGATGGAGAGATAAGGCCTAGAAAGATTTATGTGCCTGTGATCACACAAATGAATGTGGAAGTAGAAGGAATGTTAGTTATGAAGAGACTATAAGTGTTTATGTAAATAGACCTGGCTTTAAAACACTTAACTTTCTCTAAAGTCACCTTGTACCTTTGTAAAATATGGGTAATACTTGGCCCCAATAGGATTATTGGGATAAACGGTAGTGGAGTGGTAAAGAATCCACCTACCAGTGCAGGAGATGCAGGTTTAATCCCTGGGTCAGGAAGATCCCCTAGAGTAGGAAAGCAATACTGAAGCAATCTGCTTCAGTATTCTTGCCTGGAGAATTCCATGAACAGAGGAGCCTGGCAGGCCATGATCCATATGGTCACAAAGAGTCAGACATGGCTGGCAACACTAATGTGACTTGTTTGTTATTTTTAAGAAATTTTTAGTGTTTTGTTACTAATCGTAGTTATGAATAGGGAGATACACTGCACTGTGAAGTAGTGAAGGTAGGACAGGGAAATAATGTGGGAAAATGTTGACCTTAGCCCACATTGCTGACTTGACAATTTGCTGCTTGCTTTGTGCTCAGAGGTCAGTGCAGTCCTGTTAATTTCTGTTGAGTTGAACTGAACCTGGTGGGCACGCTCATATAAACTTAATTCCAGTGCTCCAGCAGAGGGTTAAGTTAGTTAACATGTTTGGTACTTGGTGCTGAAAATTTTCATGTTTTTTATTACCTGCTGTTTTTTTCCTCTAATAGATAACAGTAGTCTGACCTATCTGGATGCTGAGGGAACAGTTATGAGTAGGGAAGAACCTTCAAGGAATTCAGCGATTTGGGAAAGGAAAATAAGGCTGAGTACATTGAACAGGTAGCTTCTGTGGAACACAGGATTAATAGGCAATAGGAAAGGAAACTTTTGCAAAGTAATGATAACTGTCGAAGAAGTAGAGTTAGAACACAAATGTAGTTTCAGGAACTAAAACAATTCTGAATTCTTAAATTTAGGAGACAAATTGATAAAGAGATTAGCCATGACTGGAGGCTACATCATTGTGCTAAAAAATTAAATTGAATAAATAAATACAGAATAGTAGAGAGAAACCACACACAGAAAGTGTAAATCCTTACGTATAACTCATGGTTACCTGGAAGACAGGTTTAGACCTATCTTGAAGGTACTAGAAATCCTGAAAGAGAAACAAATGGCTAGAAAAGAATTAAAGAAATCATAGACTTAACATTCTTTGTTTAAAGACATAAGACTGTAAGGACAAGGATAACGATCTGGTTATGAGCTGAATTGTGTCCCTCCAAAATTCATACATGGAAGTCCCTATCCCTTAGCACTTCAGAACATAATTTCATTTGGAGATATGGTCTTTAAAGAGATGATTTGTTTGTTGTTTAGTCACTGAGTCATCTCTCATTCTTTTCTGACCCCATGGACTATATAGCTCGCCAGGCTCCTCTGTCCATGAGATTCTCCAGACAAGAATAAGGGAATGGGTTTCCATTTCCTTCTCTGGGGGATCTTTCCCAGCCAAGGACTGAACCTGTGTGTCCTGCTTGGCAGGCAAATTCTTTACCACTGAGCCACCTGGGAAGCCCAAAGAGGTGATTAAGTCAGTCCAGTCTGATTCGTGTCCTTACAAGAAAAGGAAATTTGAGTGTACTGAGAGACACCAGGGCTGGGCACACACAGAGCAGAGCCATGTGAAAGCTGTCTGCAAGTCAAGGAGAGGCCTCAGAGAAAACCGAACCTGCAGACACCTTGATCTTCAGCTTCCACCTTGCAGAACTGTGAGAATACATTTTTATTGCTTAAGCCAGCCAGTCTTGGTATTTTGTTATGACAGCTCTAGCAGACAAATACAAACATATATATATGTGGGTACGTGTGTGAATTTCCTGGTGAAATTTTTCCCCTGAACTTTTCATTTTGGAAAACTTCAAACTTCTATTTTGGAGAAGTTTAAACTTATGTAAAATTGAAAGAATGATATGATGGACATCCGTATACTTTCTACCTAGATTGAGCAACAGTAAGGTCTTGCCAGTTTTACTTTCTCTCTCTCCTTATATTTATCCTTTTTCCCCAGGAACCATTTGTATTAGGTTGCTAGAGCTGCCAGAACAGAGTACCAGAGACTGGCTGGCTTAAACAGCAGAAACTTACTTTCTCACCGTTCTGGAGGATGAAAGTCCAAGATCAGGGAACTGACAGGGTTCTTTTCTCTGAAGCTTCTCCCCTTGACTTGCATATGGCCGCCCTCTTGCTGCCTTTTCACTTGGTTGACTTCCCTTGTGTGTTTCCCTGTTGTCTCTCCCTGTGTTCTGTACTCCCCTTAAAAGGTCACCAGTCACACTGGGTTAGGGCCCACCATTATGGCCTTCAGTCCATTCAGTTCAGTCCCTCAGTTGTGTCTGACTCTTTGCGACCCTGTGGACTGCAACACACCAGGCTTTCCTGTCCATCACCAACTCCTGGAGCTTGCTCAAACTCATGTCCATCGAGTTGGTAATGTCATCCAACCATCTCTTCCTCTGTCATCCCCTTCTCCTCCTGCCTTCAGTCTTTCCCAGCATCAGGGTCTTTTCCAAGCAGTCAGTTCTTTGCATCAGGTGGCTAAAGTATTGGAATGTCAGCTTTAGCTTCAGTCCTTCCAATGAATATTCAGGACTGTTTCCTTTAGGATTGACTGGTTTGATCTCGTTGCAGTCCCAGGGACTCTCAAGAGTCTTCTCTAATACCATAGTTCAAAAGCATCAATTCTTCAGTGCTCAGTTTTCTTTATGGTCCAACTCTCATATGCATGTATGACTACTGGAAAAACCATAGCTTTCACTAGACGGACCTTTGTTGGCAAAGTGATGTCTCTGCTTTTTAATATGCAATCTAGGTTTGTCATAACGTTTCTTCCAAGGAGCAAGTATCTTTTAATTTCATGGCTGCAGTCACCATCTGCAGTGATTTTGGAGCCCAAGAAAATAAAGTCTGTCACTGTTTCCATTGTTTCTCCATCTATTTGCAATGAAGTGATGAGACCAGATGCCATGATCTTCATTTTTTGAATGTTGAGTTTTAAGCCAGCTTTTTCACTCTCCTCTTTCACTTTCTTCAAGAGGCTCTTTAGTTTTTCTTTGCTTTCTGCCATAAGGGTGGTGGTATCTGCATATCTAAGGTTACTGGACTTACTTTAACTTAAATTAGCTTTTTAAAGGCCCTATTTCTAAAATGGTCACATTCTCAGGTACTAGAGTTAGGGTTTCACACACAAACTTTGTGAGGAAATAGTTCAGTTCATAACCTATTAAAAACTAAGTTGCAGATGTCATAACATTCCATGCCTAAACAATTCAGTGTGCACGTCTTAAAAATAAGGCCAATCATCACTCTTCAGAAATAATCAGTATTTCAAATAGTATCATTTATTACATGTTCATATAAAATTTGCCCAATTACTAAAATAAATTTATAGCATATTTATTTTAATTAATTACCTGGTTGATTCTGATCCAGAATCCAGTGGAATTCATGTGTGATGTTTGATTGTTAGTATTACAAAGTTGAGTTTTCTTTTTGTTTATCTTTGGGTTTGTTGTTGTTTTGTTTTAATTTTGGCTGTGCTGAGTCTTTGTTGCATCACGTGGGCTTTCTCTAATTGTGGCACACAGACTGCTCTTGTGGCACACGGGCTCTAGGACATGTGGGCTCAGCAGTTGCAGGTGCATGGGCTACTCTGGTTGTGGTGCACCTGCTTAGTTGCCCTGTGACATGTGGGATTTTAGTTCTCAGATCAGGGATTGAACGTACACCCCCTGCATTGCAAGGTGGATTCTTAAATCAGTGGACCAGCAGGGAAGTCTGAAAGCTGAGTTTAAAGAGAAGATATAGATAGATAAAAGCTTAATGAACAGGAACTTAGTTCACATCTTAAAGGAACTTAAAAAATAACAAACCAAAAGAAAGTAGAAAGAATTAACAGAGGTAAACATTAAAACTAAAGACATAGAAAATAAAAGGATAAATAAATTTATAAACTTGATTTTGTAAAGACAAGAAAATAAGATGAATTCTTCTTAGATCTGATTAAGGAAATAAGTTGAGAGCAATTAAATTGAGATTAGTGAGGAAGAAGAGAGTCATGCATTTTATGAGTTTGAAAGAATAGAAACTGCATGTAGCATTGTATAAACAAATTTGAAGCTAGCAAATGGATATTCTATCAAAATACACATTAACCAAATTAACTTCTCCCTAAAATGGAATACCTGAAGAGATTAACAAGCAAGAAATTAGAAAGATGAATAGAGATCTGTTGAAAAAGACAAGGTGAATCCACAGCATTATTTACAAGACTCAATACTTGTAACGTGTTTATAGCTAATAAAATGTTCAATAATGTTATCTGTTATTAATTTCAAATAGATTAGACCTGTGCTACTTAAATTAGTCCGAGCCCTAGAAAAAGATGAAAAGATCTTCACTTTACTTTATGACTTCTCCATAGTTTTAATATCACAAATTTCATACATAGTGTCAAAAAAAAGGTGGGCGGATTATAGGCCTTCTCACTTGTGAATATAGATGCAACAATTATAAGTACAACATTAGCATATAGAATCCAGCAGTACATTAGTGAATAATTATACTACTGACCAAGTATGATTTACTCTAGGAATTTATAGAAGACTTAATTAGAAAGTCTTTTAGTGTAATTCATTTCAATAAAGTAAAGGAGAAAAGTTCAGATAAGTAGATGCTAAAAATGCCTTTGATAATACCCAGCAGTCGTTTCTAATATAAGCAATAGGTAAAAAAGATATAGAAAACTATTCAGATACAGTAATGACCATTTGATCAGACTTAACCACTCACTTGGTGAACTAAAACGAGGAATCAGACAAGACCATTCGTTTTCAACATTTCTTGAAGGTTCAAGCAAATGCAGTTAGACTAGAAAAAAGCAAAAAGCCACACACACGCAACATGAGTGGTAGAAAGTAATTAACTGGTCAACGGCAGCTAAAAAGATGAGATGATGGAGGCCCAGAGATTGGAGTGATATACGTTGAAGATGGAGAAAGGAGCCAAAAGCTAAGGAATGCAGATAATCTTAAGCTGGAAAAGACAAGGAGATGAATTCTCCCCTGGAACCTGGAACTGCCCTGGAGCTACCTTGATTCTAGTGTCCCAAGACTCACTTGGGATTTCTGACCTCCAGAACTATAAGGAAATGTAAGGTATGTTGTGTTAAGCCACTCTTGCCTCTGTAATTTGTAACAGAGGCAATAGAAAACTAATGCAGAGTACTTGACATAAAGCCAGAGTTACAGATTGTTGCCTATAGCCATAGAGATATTTTGCTCAAAATTTAAATATGTAAAGTTTCAGGTGGTTTCCAGCGTTTAAAATTCAGGTGATAGTTCACCAAAATTTGGATTTTTGAATTGCTTAAAAATCAGATCAGCTTTTCCTGAGGGGAGCCAAAAAAAAAAAAAAAGAAAAATTAGAGCTGAATGTAGGTACTCTCTTTTTGTCTGGCATGTGTATGTTTCACTGCGCCACATAGTACTACATTTGCCTGTATGTTTAAAGTACAGAATGTCTAGAAAAGGAAGCTCTGGTTCAAGGGAAAATGCATAAAGACCAGAGGTTTGCCTTGGAACCAGTTCTATCAGTTTTTCAGGGTCTTATCAACTGGGACACATACCTTTACCTCTTTATCCCTGTTTTGATGAACACAAAGAACTTTAAATAGATCTGGATAAAGCAGTCTTTATTATTAAAAGCACACGGAAATTTTGATATTTTCTTTTAATGAGCAACTTATGTGCTTTTGTTATAGTGCTTATGGCAAAGGAGATAGTATTAAGGATTCTTAGGATTGCCTAAGAAGCTATAAAATGACAACTTTCAATGGAGGTATTTATGTATATGGTATTTAATATGCTTTATGTGAATTTTCTCATAAACCATTAAAGTTTGAAAATACAGTACACACAGATGTTTATGCACAATTTAAAAAAATTTAAAATGAGATTTTCAGTTTTATATGATTCATATGTTTATAAAACAAACAGCTTTATATGTTTTAGTCTAAGGTCAGCTTTCAAATACATTTTTCCCCTCCAAACTCTTGATTTCTGCTGCTTTTTGAAATTTTGATTGCTTACTCGTACTTAATTTACAATAGTTCTCTTTCTTTCTTTCTTTTTTTTTTTACGATAGTTCTTTTTTACTTTCAAAAGTAACAAAAAATAGTTATAAGAAAATTCTGACAGTGCACTACTTTAAAACTTGAAATTAGTGAGTGTTATAACAATTTTAATAGAAATGAGATGTATTAACTATGAAGATAGGACATTCATAGTTTCTAAATACCTTCAGTTTTAGAAAGGTGAGGGTTGAGATTGTCACTTTTGTTCACCTTAGGTGAATAAGTGAGCAATTTTATGTTATATTGAGATGGTGTAAAACCTTAGCATGTATCATTTTGCAGTGTTTTAAAACTTATTGTCACAAGAGTTGCAGTGCTACCAATTGCAAGTTGCTTACCAAGAACATCTGTTTTAAGTAAATAAGATAATATGCCTGCATGCAGAGTGCTATCTTCATTTGGAAAAGAAGCTTTATTGTAGCTCAAGTAGCACTAAAAATGAGAACAGGTATTAACTTGGCATATACTGTGAGATGATTGCACTAAAGAATATGTTTGTAATGAAATTTAAGTCTTGAATAGTGCAATAAAATAATCAGGATTGTGGTTTCACATAAAAATAAAAATACAAGCACTTTAGGGAAATCTTAGCAATGTTTTAGTATTGTTCTCATAAATACTTTTATGAATTTTAAATTAATACGCTTTCAGTGAATGATATTGAGGGAAATGAAGCTGTATTTCTCTATGGATAGTAAGCAATGTTGAGATACTATCCCAGTTCTGGAAGGTAGAGAAGTTTAAAAACCCAGCTTCTCAAACTTAAGGTATACTGCAGAGTAGATTTGCTAGGAGTGTTCTGGAACTCTAGTCACTGCTCCTTAGCAGAGGATGGGCATGTTCTAAACTTCAGTTACTGAATTCTAGTTCTGGATACTTAACTTTTTGAAAAAGTAAGATACTCCTAAACAGGTCTTAGGATAGGAGATTTTCCATTATACATATAATTTAACAACAACTAGAATTGTGTTTATGACCACTCTTGTATTGTGGACCTGTAGTGATATGTGATAGAACTCTGATGCTGTTTGTTGGTTGAATAAAAGAAAACATTAATTTTTCTTCTGTTTTTGGTAAGGGGAAAGCATCCATGCCCTTTTTGATGAAGTATAGCTATTTTGTGGGTTCAGCTCACTGTCAGAGTACTCAGAGTTCGATTTGTTCCAATTCAGGTCACTTACATTCCTTGAATATGTATGTATAAGTAACTTTCCAAGGGGCAGGAGTACTCAGCCAAATGCTGAACTCTCAATAAGTGTCAGTAAAACTGAACTGATTGGGAATAAAAGACTATTGCTTTATAAACTGCTGTTATTAAGCTTCAATGGGATAAAGTATTTGAATAAAGTTTATAGTGCTCTGAAAGTGAAAGTGAAAGTTGCTCAGTCGTGTCTGACTCTTTGCGACCCCATGGACTATACAGTCCATGGAATTCTCCAGGCCAGAATACTGGAGTGGGTAGCCTTTCCTTTCTGCAGGGGATCTTCCCAACCCAGATCTCCCACATTGCAGGCAGATTCTTTACTGTCTGAGTCACCAAGGAAGCCCACAGTGCTTTGGAGCATTGAATTAATGGGCAGCATGAATCTACAGTACATGATTAAGTGAGCATTTTTATCAGTGGATACAAAAACAGCATCAAGTAAACCCAAGACCAAGCCTTATTAGGAATAATACCTTCAGAAATTGACCTGTGATTTGTCAAACTCACATAAACCGCTCTGGAATGTATGAAGTTGTTTTGTAACAGTTATTTAACAATTTATTTGTTTATTTAACTCTACCTTGAATACCTATTATTCAGTATGTTCCCTCCCATATTGTTGGAAACCTCCTCCTTCAACTTCTGCCAACTTGATAACTTTGAAGCAAATCTTAACCCAGTTCTTTTTAAATATTTAGCAGATGGCCACCTCTCTGAAATCTTTGTATATATTCCTTGAAATGGGAAGGCCTGAGCTTCTCAGAGGTCCTGGATAGGCTTGAATTGTAACTGTTTTCCGTTGGGGAATTTTGAGGGTCTTCAGAAGCATTTCTGATTTTGTAAGTGTCTACACACAAAAAAATTGTATTCTTTGTGTTACAGAAACCTAAGTTTTAAACTATATCTGTTGTTTTTTCATCAGTCGTTTTAGTGCCTTGTCTTGCTGCTCAAGCACTGGATTAGATGTAAGCAAGTAGTTTTCCTATTCTCTGCTCTTTCATTATCAACTTTTTAAAAAAATTTAAGATTTTCTTAATCACTTACCTAATTCTTTGTATTAATTGTCTTTTCTATTTCACTTGAAAAATCTACTGATGTTCAGTGCACTAAACTTGTTTGTTAATGCCTGTTCTTTATGCCAGTGCACTTTTCCCACCATTTGAAGGTTTTACTTTACCAAGAGTCACTCATATTTATTTCCAATAAAATTACTGTAATTTTATAATATAGTTAAATATAAAAACTGATGAAATAGCAGTATGAAAAGATCAGTTGATCACATTGAATGCTTTGGAAAAACTCAAAGTACAGTTAGCTGTGGGATAACAGCAGTAAAAGTTTGGGTGGCATTGTGTGTGTGTGTGTGTGTGTGTGTGTGTATGTGTGTGTATATATATATATATATATATATATATATATATAAAGGGTTATCTTTTTCTGCACTCAGAGTTTTCTGTTTTAAATAAGCCAAAAGCAGAGATGTAGACAATGGCTTATGTGAGTAGGATGAGCCTGAACTCTTTTCTGTGGATTCTTATCCAAAGATTGGTAAATGAAGATGCATCCCTGTTTTATGTTAACCTAAGATGCTTAAATTATATATGTAACTTTTAAGCATTTCCCTGTGTAAATTTTTTCTTTTCCAGTAAAGTGATACCACCTGTCTGAGTTAGAAAAAAGTGATTTCACTGTATTAGATTGTTTTTACTCTTATTATGAAAAGTGTCATCTATCTAGAAAAGTAGAGAGACTAGTGTAATGAAACCCCCAAATAACTATTTCCTAGATGTAACAGTTATTACCACTTTTCATATTTGTTTCATCTGTTTTCTTGAAGTACTGTAAAGTAAGTTGATTCTAAATGTTTATGTTTGAAATTTCAGAGAATAAGGACATTTTCCCACATAGCCATGTGTCTTGTGTCTGTTATTTAACAGCTTGTTTATTTGAATGGTAAATACATGCACTTGTACATAGTATAATTTTTTAAAGTATACAGTGAGAATTAGTCTCACTCTTTTTTTTCTTTCCCATTCTGAATGCCTTCCTATAGGCAGCCACAATAAACCAGTTTCTTGTATATCCTCCCCGAGATATTCTATACATTTACAAATGTATAAGTGTATATATATTTTTTCTTCTCACATAAATTGTAGCATACTATGCAGATAGATTGTTCCGTACCTTTTTTTATTAAATCTTTTCCATTTAATAGTATGCCTTTTCTTTTCTTTTGTTTTACTTAGTGCATATAAGGCTTACTGTACGTGTGTGTGTGTGTGTGTGTATACATACATATATATACATATATACATACATGTATATATGTATATACACATGCATCTGTGTACTATTCCATTATTGGATATAGCAAAAGTTTGTCAATGGACATTTAAGTGTTTACTATCTTTTGTTACTGCATATGGTATGAATATATCTGTATGTAAGTAATCATGTTTTTCAGTGATTATATAAATACCTGTCAATTAATTGTTGAATTAGATGCTTGGGCATTTGAAACTTTAAAAGGTAACTGCCATAATTGACTTTCACAGAGTTTAAACTAATTTATACCTGTCCCCACAAATGTGGAGTATATGTTTTCATATACTTTAGCTAATATGATGTTATCTGACATTTTGATGGTTGTTCCTCTGTTAGGTAAAATTCTCACCAATACCAGCGCTGCACTGGGGATTTTAATCTACAATCTCGTGAAGTGAAGTGAAAGTCACTCGCTTGTGTCCAACTCTTAACGACCCCATGGACTATACAGTCCATGGAATTCTCCAGGCCAGAATACTGGAGTGGGTAGCCTTTCCCTTCTCCAGGGGATTTTCCCAACCCAGGGATCGAACCCCGGTGTCCCGCATTGCAGGCAGATTCTTTACCAGCTGAGCCACAAGGGAAACCCAAGAATACTGGAGTGGGTAGCCTGTCCCTTCTCCAGGGGATCTTCCTGACCCAGGAATTGAACCCAGGTCTCCTGCATTGCAGGCAGATTCTTTACCAACTAAGCTATCTCTTACTGTGAGTGGATTGACTGTCTTTCTGTATGTTACAGAGCTGTTTGAACTTCCTTTTCCTCTGAGCTCTTTGTCATTTTTTTTACCTTTTGTGTGTATGTGGGTAGAGGGTTTTGGTCTTTTTTAATAGTCCATTGTTTGTGATATGGGTTGCAAATTTTTTTTTTTTTTGCTGTTGCTTAACTTTACTTATAGCTTTATTTATTTATTTATTTTTGCACATGTATACATATTTCAGGTTTATATAGTCTGATTTTATCAAACTTTTATGGTTTTCGGGTTTTATATTTAGAAAAGGCCTTCTCCATTCTGAAATTATAAAAAGTATTTTTCATGCTTCCTTCTGGTACTTTATGGTTTTTTAAAATATTGAAATCTTTGATTCATTTGGGATTTATTCTTGGTTACCAGTTGTTATTGCTCTTGTGTGTCTTTTCATTGAAAATTTCCATCATAAAATAATAATTCCATCTTGGTTTAATAGCATATCTTAGTTTTGCCAGTAGAAATAAGTATTTTCCTGTGAGGCTTGGGGTCAATTTTGAATGAAAACTGACTTGATACTTTGAGATGTAGATACTGACTACTTACAATTTTTAGTAGTACCACTTGGAGAACTAATATCTTTACGCAGAAGAAAGTCCGCATAAATGTGAAAAACGAAGGTTCTCGAGTTAAACTAAACCTGCATTTTTAAAAGCAGACCTCCACAGCTTACTATATCTCTGACTTTTGACAAGTTACTTAACCTTTCTGGGCCTGAATTACTTTGTTTGGACAATAGACGTAACATCAGCACCTACTCATATGATTGTGATGATGATTAAATCAGAAAAAAATTGTAAAGTGCTTAGAATAGTACTTGTTGAGAAGCAGTGAAAAATGTTGCTGTATTTGCTGTAGAATTTTTAACTTTGAATTTGTAACAATCACCATTCTTAAAATTCCACTTTACATTGATGAATATTGGGGATTCCTCTCCCCAAATTCTTTTTATGAAACCCTAAAGAAAGCAAAATAACTCATCGTTATTTTTAATTATTATTTTTTACTGTTACTGCCTTTTTAAAAAACAATTTATTACTTAACAAGTTCCTAACTTTTTCATTTACTAAAAATATAGTTTAAGAGAAAACTATTGTATACATATTTTAAAGCATAGAAGGATTTTTTTTTCCCAACAAATGCGATCAATTTCTTAAATTGCCATTACTCTATGCTCAGTTATTTATTTATTTGTTTGTACAGTCCAGGTCTTTGTTTTCTTTACACCCATCATTATGCTCAGTTATTTTAAACTCAGTATGTATTCTAAAGAGCATTGATTACCTGTACCCTACTTATGTCCTTATGTCCTTTTAAGTTGCTATTAGGCTGTGATCCTTAGGCAGACTATCAAAATAATAGGATAAATTTTTCAGAAAACCTTCACAGAAAATGCTACTAATCATTGACAATATTGCAGCTTAAAACTTGGATAGGACTCCAGGTTTAACGTTAGTAGAATGTTTGCATATCCTACTTGTACCCCTTTAAATAAAGCACTTACAAAGTGATCTCATACAACTTAAAACTGGAAAGGCTTGAAAGCAGGAGTATCGGGATAGAAGAAAGAGGAGAACCTCTGTTTCCTTTAGTCATTTTTGTATAGAATAGAGCCCCCCCCATTTAGAGAATTGCCTTATTTACAAAAACTTATAATTGTAGAGAGGCAATTTATAGAACAAATTCTTAGAGAATCATGGATCAGAGAAATTGGAGTATGGTAACTCATTTTTAGAATTACATTATTTGGGGAATGGAAATGGAAACAAGGGTTGAATTTTGCTATCTTGAGTAATGAACTTGCTGAGGGAAACGTTAGAGGTATGGATTAATTTGCTGTTTGGAAAAAGCCCTTTGAGAAAAACAGTTTTGCTCCATTCCATGGTGTTCGAGGGTTACATTTGAGTACTATGTAATTTCATTTTTGTGAACTTGTTCTAAGACTTGGCAGTAACCTATTTGAAAAATATTAAAAGTGTAATTTAGAACAAAATTCACTAAAAAAAATTATATAGTTATGTGAGTTTGGATAAATTTATCTACCACAATAAGACCCCTTCCGTCACACTCAGAATTTCCCCCATGGCTCTTTGTAGTCCACTCATTCTCCTGTCTCCAGCCCTTGACAACCACTGATCTGATTTTTGTCCTTATACTATTTCTTTTTCCAGAATGTCATATAGATCAGTACAGTATATAGCCTTTTGAGCCTGGCTTCTTTTACTCAGCATAATGCAGTTGAGATTTGTTTATGTTGCTGTGTTATCAGTAGTTCCTTCCTTTTCCTGGATGGGTAGTTGGTGTTCCACTGTGTGGATGTACCATAGTTTGTTATCCTTTTTCCAGTTGAGGCCATTTAGTAGGCAGAAAAATGACTCTGGGGTCTCTAGAACCTGAGAATGTCCTACTTTTGTATACTGACAAAAGGGATTTTGCAGATTTGGTTAAGGTTAAGGACTTTGAGATGGGGAGATTATTCTGAATTATGCAGGTTATCCCAGTTCTCTTCACACTTAGTAATTTAAAGGGAAAGAAGAGTAGGTCAAAGAGATGTGCCATGAGAGGACCTTGACTGGGAGCTGGCAACCAGCAAGGCAGCAGGGACTTTGGTCCTAGCATATCAGGGAACTGACAGCCAAAGTGAGCAGGGAATGAATTCTCCCCTAGAGCCTCCAGAAACAAAGGGAGTGTGTAGGGACTTTGATTTTAGTGCAGTGAGACCCCGCCCAGACGTCTGACCCACAGAGCTGTGGTATACATTTATGTTATTTTCAACTATTGACCATATATATATGTGTTAGATCTGTTTCTGGACTCTTCTTCTGTTTTGCTAATCTGGGTGTTTATCCTTTCTCTAATACTGTCACTGTCCTAATTACTGTAGCCTTTAGTGCGCATCCTTAACCTTTGTTCCTCTTTTTCAGAATTGCTTTGGATACTCTAGTTTCTGCCTGTGTCTCATTTTTAATAGTACAGAACTCAGAAGTTGGTAGACTGGCTTCTTTCAGCCTGTTTTACTCCTAGGATAGTGCAAAGAACCAAGGGTTATACCTATTGCTAGGCTAGTTTGCCTGATTGATAGCTAATTTTTGCCAGAATGGGAAGAATCCTGATGCGGCTCTCTTTCTTTATCATTTTGTTGAGGTCTCTTCCCAGTATTTTTCTTTTGGACAGGAAATTGATTTTTTTTCTTTTAGAAATATAAACCTTAGTAATTCACACGTGTGGTTCTTTTTGGTTAAGTCGTGCAGATCTCCCCAGTGTATTACTCTGATTTAAAAGCAAACTCATTCGAGTTACAAGAAAGAATCCTGCCTAGAACTGTATTGGAGGTAAAAGAAAGAAAGGTGGACTGATGTTGGTTTGAGAACTTAAATCCCAAGGATAGACATAGGGCTCTTTTATAATTCAGAGCCAAGACTGTAAATTAAGCTGTTTTAAGGAGCACTGCAGATGGTAGAAGAGAATTGGGAAAATTAAAACTGCCTTTCTTTTTTCTTAATGGAAAAGAGTACAAGAAGCATTGTGAGATTCTTAAACACACGCTAACCATGTGTTCCTTCCCTCCCTCCTTTACCTCTTCTCTCTCCAGTTGTTATAAAATTCTGACAGTTTTAAAGTGTTTGATAGAAACATTTAAATATTATTTAAGTATAAATTGGAATTCCTCTAGTTTTCCTACCTCTGACACTTAGTATGTTTTATCATCTGGGGATGACATTTTTTATTTTCCTAAAGCTGGAAATAAGATGTATGTACACATAATTTTCTTATATTTTAAGACATTTCCTATTTTGTTTCTATCTTGCCTTCCTTTTATATTCTTTAGTGAAAATCTTTAAATTGTATTGCAGAACTCTGAATGTATATGGTAGCTTTAGTTGTAAATATGTGAATGGAATTTTTTTCAGCTTCAGATGATACTGATGTAAAAGCATCTAGCTTTTCACTTTTCAGCCACAAGGCGGTGTACTGCCTCTATTGTCTGCAGTTGTTTGTTTTTTTTTTTTTGGTGACTTTCTTCAACAACCAGGTCAAATCCAACTTAAGAAAAAAAGAACATTATAAAAGTTCACTTCAGGCAGTAAAAGAGATTGTTTATGACAGCAGATAGTCTTTATAGAGGGGTCTAGTTTTATCTGAAGGTGATTCAAGGAGCTTTCACAGAGAAAATGAAAAATGAAATTAAAATAATTCATAAAATATTTCATTGCTTTATTAATTTTTACTTGGAAAAATTTAAGAGTTATTAAAATGTTGTAGGAATAAGAATAATAATAGAAGTATATGTGAATGCTTTACCTAGATTTATCTGTTTTTAATATTTTATCCCATTGCACATACTCTGTTTATATACTTGTGTATTTCTTTCTGAAACATTTAAAGCTGAGTAACATACATCATGACATTTTACCTCTAAATACTACATTGCATTTTTTCCTAAGAATAGTGATATTCTTTTTCATATAACCACAATACATTGTTAACTTCAGTAAATTCAGCTTTAGTAAATTTAACATTGATAAAATAGTTTTGTTGAATCTGCCATCAGTATTTCCATTTGTCTCTTGACTCAATAATATGCTTTATAATGTTTTTCCACTTTAGTTGAGGAGCCTCACATCAGTTGTAACATTTAATTGTCACTACTCTTTAGCTTCCTTTAACCTGGAATGTTTCCACAGCCTCTTTGTATTTTACAACATTGAATTTAACTTTCCTCCCCACTTTTAATAGAATATTACTCATTCCCACTTTGGCTTTGTCTGATGATTCCTCATGATACAGATTATACATTCTCAACTGTAATTTTGACCGCTTCCAATTTGCCTCGATTCATGGACCTGACATTCCAGGTTCCTATGCAATATTGCTCTTTACAGCATCGGACTTGCTTCTATCACCAGTCACATCCACAGCTGGGTGTTGTTTTTGCTTTGGCTCCATCCCTTCATTCTTTCTGGAGTTATTTCTCCACTGATCTCCAGTAGCATATTGGGCACCTAGTGGCCTGGGGAGTTCCTCTTTCAGTATCCTATCATTTTGCCTTTTCATACTGTTCATGGGGTTCTGAAGGCAAGAATACTGAAGTGGTTTGCCATTCCCTTCTCCAGTGGACTACATTCTGTCAGACCTCTCCACCATGACCCGCCTGTCTTGGGTTGCCCCGCAGGCGTGGCTTAGTTTCATTGAGTTAGACAAGGCTGTGGTCAGTGTGATCAGATTGGCTAGTTTTCCGTGATTATAGTTTCAGTGTGTCTGCCCTCTGATGCCCTCTTGCAACACCTACCATCTTACTTGGGTTTCTCTTACCTTGGGCGTGGGGTATCTCTTCACGGCTCCTCCAGCAAAGCGCAGCCGCTGCTCCTGTCCTTGGACGAGGGGTATCTCCTCACCGGCTGCCCCTCCTAACCTTGAATGTGGCGTAGCTTCTCTTGACCCTCCTGCACCCACGCAACTGCCACTTCTTGGACTTGGGGTTGGTCCTCTAGGCCACTGCCCCTGACCTCGGGCGTGGGGTAGCTCCTCTCGCTACATGAGTCGTGTTCTGTCTATTAAGGTCTTGTGTATACCTAAGGTCCTTTTAATGGTGATGTTCCTTTATGTTTTTGTTCAAGTCATTTTTAAAAAATTTGGTGTATGTGTTTTGAAGAGAAATAAATTCCATTCAAGTTTAAGAGCAAACAAACATTTTCTCTAAAGGAATATACTTAGAAATAAGGTTCCCAGTTCAGTTCAGTTGCTCAGTCGTGTCCGACTCTTTGCGACTCCATAAATCGCAGCACTCCAAGCCTCCCTGTCCATCACCAACTCCTGGAGTTCACTCAAATTCATGTCCATCAAGTCAGTGATGCCATCCAGCCACCTCATCCTTTGTCGTCCCCTTCTCCTCCTGCCCCCAATCCCTCCCAGCATCAGGGTCTTTTCCAATGAGTCAACTCTTCACATGAGGTGGCCAAAGTATTGGAGTTTCAACTTTAGCATCAGTCCTTCCAGTGAACACCCAGGACTGATCTCCTTTAGAATGGACTGGTTTGCAGTCCAAGGGACTCTCAAGAGTCTTCTCCAACACCACAATTCAAAAGCATCAGTTCTTCGGCACTCAGCTTTCTTCACCAGTAGATAAAATCTAATTTGACGTAAGACTTAAGGTGACATATTTTAACTTTATTTTTGCAAAGCTTTTAATGTAGTGTATTGGCATTTAATCTGTCCCTAAACTACCAGGGAGTCTTGTTGATATGCTCTTTGGGATCTGCTTGTCATTCTGGTGAAAGAATAAAATCGACATTAGACCAAAAGAAATAAAAAAAATTGAGATATCTCAATATTAAATCTCTAACATGTCACAACACCAGATTAAAATATTTTTATAATCTCTATTTGAGTTTGTGCTTGTATTACTAAAATTTCAATACAAAACAAACTTAAAAGTTCCAAATGTGTTGGCTGGAAAGAAAATTGTAAACTTCTCAAAGAAATAATCACATCTTTATCCTTTAGTTATTTGAGGAATTTATTATTAAGGGAATATAAAGTTTTGTGAATAGGTAACTTTCCTAGATATTTTTAGTTTGTTAGTCTTAGAGTGTGCATAAAAATTCTCAGAAGGTGATAGACACATATTTCAAAGAAAATAGTCATTTTGAGTATTCATAATAGTTAATTTCTTGACTTTCTGAAAAGTGTTTGTAACATCAGTATGAAGATGGTACAGTGCTCTCTAAGAAAAAGAAATAGTTGAGCTCTTTTGCAGAACATAGTGAATCAAGAACTTTTTAGTGGCATCTTAAACATAATCCATTTCTTTGATTACATATGTGTATTACAAATAAAACATGTATTTCCCATGTACTGTAAACATTAAAGCATTTGAGGTATGAAATTAGATGACTGTAAAATGATTTGAATGCCAAAACGCCCATTAAATTTAACAGTTGAACTTGAAAAATTACTGGATTCTTCTGTGAGTTAAGATTTCTCCCATTAGCTACCCTGCAGAGTATAGGAAAGGAGAAAAAATTACCCTGGTATTCTTTCCAGGTTTGCTCTTTGATTTTACAAAGAAGTAAACTACTTAAATTGTAGTAGTTTGTAGCCGCTACTTCTGACACTTGTATACATGTTTCTGTCTCCAGAGTGTACTGAATGGTACCCTGGGGACTGAGAAGGATTCATTGTGTCTTTTCAAGTGTATAACTTAATTCTAGGACCTTGAATATTGTTTAAAAAGTTGTTTTTATTTACTTTCATTCCTCAGACAAGACAGCTGTGTAGATTCTACTTCATCCCTGAGAGAGAACAAGCAACCTGAAGGTTTGGAATTAAAACAAGGTATGGATCACATACTTGACTTTTTCTGAAACATTTGCCTGAAAATTCTAAGCATTTTACCAATAATAAATTTTCATAGTCTTCTAGTTTTCCCTCATTTTATAAATAGGGAAAGAAGATAATTTATTTGGTCTGAGGTCAAGAGTCAGGAATACATCCTTTATTTCATGACTCCTTCAGGTATTGGAGTGGTTCTGCCTTAGTAATATATGGTTACAAATGCCACCACCAAGGTATCATTTTCAAAAGTTTTAATTCAATAATCTATTATATACTCTTAGCTGCAGGATCGGAGAAGGCAATGGCACCCCACTCCAGTACTCTTGCCTGGAATATCCCATGGACAGAGGAGCCTGGTGGGCTGCAGACCATGGAGTTGCTAAGAGTCGGACACAACTGGGCGACCTCACTTTCACTCTTCACTTTCATGCATTGGAGAAGGAAATGGCAACCCACTCCAGTGTTCTTGCCTGGAGAATCCCAGGGACGGCGGAGCCTGGTGGCCTGCCGTCTGTGGGGTCGCACAGAGTCGGACACGACTGAAGCGACTTAGCAGCAGCAGCAGCAGCTGCAAGATACTGTAGATATATTGACTGGATAACTGTGGGTTTTATGTGGAGGAAAAAAGTTTTATAGGATTATTTTTCTCTTTTTTTTGTTTTTTGCTTGATCTTTTGTCCTCGTTTACTTTCTTCCTTATGTATTGTTTTCTACAAATCAGTAACTTTTGTAACACAAGTAAATTGGTATTCGTTATTTATTCCAGCCAGGTAGCTCAGTAGGACTACTCTATTAGATGTCTCTTTGTTTGCTTTTTCCTCATGCCTTGTAGGGAAAATTGAATGTAAAAATAAGTTTTTATTAGTTCCTCAAAGACTACCTCACATTTTTCCATTTTCCTGATAAAATTACTTCAGAGCCATGAGAGTCTGTTGCGGCCAAAAGGGTTATCTTGTTTATTTCATAGGCAGCTAATCTTTGATGGCTTAGAATAGTTTCTCTAAAACTTTGAGTCATAAGAACTTCCTTGGTAGAGAGATACAGGTCATCAGTTTATTCAGGCAGAATTTCTTCTTTCAAGCTGCGACCTGTATTACCAACACTTAATTAAGAAAGGGGGAAAAAAGTTGGTTAATTTGTGATTCTTTCAGTTTGTATGTAGAGAGAACAAAGTCTAAGTTTTCTATAATTCTAATTTATGTTCTCTGGCGTTTATATATATTTCTGATGATTTTGAGAATTCCAGTGCTTTTCAGAAGTCCTGCTGTGTTAACTTCTTCAATAGCCAGACAAAATTATATCTTTGTATTCTTACTTCTTCTCAGTATATTCTTGCTTCTTTTTAGCATCCCCAGAGGCATAAACTCAGATTCATAGATTTCTTTATTATTGTCATGTATAAATACATGCTAAGCATACATCATTTTCATATAATGTAGTCATAATCATTTATCTCTTGTACCCTGTGTGTATTTTGACAGCACTGCTGTTGTTTCTGCCTTTGTTTCTGTTTTTGCATTTAATCAGCAGGTGGTGTAGAGACTGTTACTAGATTATCTGTGGAGAGAAGAATGCCATATAAGGGATGGAAAAGTTCAGAATAGACAGGTTGATTCTCGTTCCCAGGGAGAAAGGAATGGAGACCCCATTGTACAAATTAGCTAGTGCTGCTCTCTAAGGGGAGAGGTTTTTCTGCTCCCTTGTTCCGGCACCTGGAGCTCTCTTCAGAATTTCCTTCCTGGTGCCAACAGCCTGTTTTGCTGTGACTTTTTTTTTTTTAATGGTAACTTCAGTCATTTGAAAATTAGTGATGGAGGCAAAGAAGGAGAGAAAAATAACTCAGTAGCCAGATACCGCAAAGCCCAGTTTTTAATGCTCAGGAGCCTTGATAGACACTCTTAGGTTCTCACTTCAGCATCAGAAACGTCAGGAACACAGTCATCAGTAAGTGACAGCCAGCAGGGGTGAGGAAACAGGAGATCCAAGCACAGCAGTACCACTGTGCAGTACTGTTCATGTGCATACTGTGACTGAATTTATAGAAAATGGTTACTTTTCAGCTCCTTTTGGAAAACAGGAAACTTTTCCTGTTTAGACAAATGCCTTTGAAATGGTTAAAATTTTAAATTTTGCTGCATAATGGGGTATATTATAAATTATTTAGAAGATTCAATTATGTGGAACACCTTACAGACGAATGTTAGTAACACTGAAATCCGAACCAGAGAGTAAGTAACTTTCTGGGAGTTACCCGAGAAGTTGAGGTACCCCAGGAAACAGAAATGCTGGTAGGCTCAGTAAAGATTGCCTTTTTTTCTAAATGGACTAATACTATTTTTAGTCTATTTTTAATATGCAGATTTTAAAATTGATTTATTGTTATCTCTAACTTTCTATTTTTGCTCACAGTTGGTTAATAAAAACAGAACGTAATTCTCCTTGTGAATGCATTGTCATTTTATTTAATGGCTTGACCATTTAAGAAAATTCACTGAAGCTTAGTTAGTATTAAAGTAACTGTTCAGTAGACCAAAATATAAAGCAGCATTGAATTTTCTCTTTGCTCTTTCAGGATAAAATAAATCTTATTATTATGCCCTATTAATAGTATATGATATTGGCAAGTTATTTAAATTATCTTTTTCAGTTTTTTCAGCTTCTGAAATACTCAATATTGAGAAATAGTAACTATGTATTAGGTAAATTGAAATTGGCATTTCTTTGTCGAATACTGGTATTATTTATCTTGTTGATAGGAGATTCATTTATGAAACTAGCTGTGCTGAAGATGAGTATCAGACTGTACACTAACTTCTGCCTTCACTGAGAAAACATTTAAATGTAAATATAATCCGGTTGATTGATACTGTGGTAAAACAGCATTAGGATCAGTGTTGTAAATCATTTTTAGCAAAAGGGTAGAAGAGTGGTTTATATAAATTTTCTAAATTGGTCATTTGTGCTACAGTTAAAAAAAGTGCAACTGCTATTTGTCAAAGATATTTATTTTTCAGTTTATGTGCTTTATAGTTTCTTTTTTTGCCTTTTTTAAAATTGGGGGATAATTGCTTTACAGTGTTGTGTTGGTTTCTGCCATATAACAGCATGAATCAGGCACGAGTATACATATATCCCCTCCCTCTTGACTCTTGAACCTCCCCCGGCCTGGGCTGTCACAGAGCACCAGGTGAGCTCTGGTGTTACGCAGCAACTTCCCACTAGCTCTGTGTTTTACATACGGCAGTGTGCGTGGTTCAGCGCTACTCTCTCACCATCCCGTCCTCACCTTTTCCTGCTGTGTCCACGAGTCTGTTCTCGGGTCAGAGTTATTTAATACATTGAAAATATTTTTAAAATATAAAACAAATCTTTGCTAATACTAATGAACTCTCATATATTTATCTATAAATAAATGCATTTAAGACATTCAGTAATATTAAAGCAATTTAAATTGTTGCTTTAAAGTTTATAACTGGAGTATGTGTAATTTTGCAAATTATTCTCCTTTGTAACTTTAAGAATTAAGCTCTTATGTTTGTGTTCCTTATTGGAAGTTGTTATGAGATTTTTTTTTTAACTCTACATGAGTAAATAGCTGAGTTAAAATTTTATACTTAGGATGAAGAGAAGAGTTGAGATTTATAGTAGTACCTTTAAAATATTTGAAGGGCTGCTATCTAGAAGACTGATTGATTAGGTTTGTTCTAATAGAGAATAAAAGTAGAGCTAGTAAATAAGGTTGTTCTTAGATATGGTTGGTTCAGTTTGTTTATTTCAGATAGTCAGATGTGTCAGAAAATGCATTCTGCTTGCTGATACATCCATATTGCTGAAGGTGTTTTCACCCAAGTTACACAAACGGCCACTTGGTGGTGCTGCTGTAGAGAAGATTCAAGTCGTGTTTAAATATTTGGATGTTTAACCTTAATCTTGAAGTTCCTTTCCATCAGATTTTCTAAAGACCAGTGCCTAGTGCAGTGTTGGCACTTGTGAAGAGTGTTAATAACTGTTTTATTAAATTGTTTGCTGTAAGAATAATGAGATATGCAATCTTTTCCGTCTCTCCATTTTTCTGTTAGAGAAAAAGATGCTTGATTTTTAGCCTTTTAAAAAAGCTCTATGATGGTTTGCAAATACATTCATTTGAATACAGTAATAAAAATAGGTAATGTAACCACATGGTATATAAAATGATCAAAATTAATAAGACATTGACTGCATTTTCCTCTGCATCTTTTACACCAACTTTCTCATGTGAAAATTATTCCTCTTATCTATTAAAGACATGCAAACACAAAAAAATGCACACAGACTTTTACTATGATTAGACACAAGTCTTGTCCCTTTTTTTAAAAAAAATTAATGTAGTTGCCTCACGCAATTATATTTTGGCCTTCTAATTCAGGAGTTAGTGATGGATAGATTTAAGAATTTACCTTGTTGAGAGCTTCAAGAATTTGAAAAGTAGAATTTAATAGGGAAAAATTATTCGCAGTGGTTAACCCATGTGATGAAATTTAGATACTTTCAGCCTTTCAGACTGCTGGTCAACAAAGTATAATTATTACACACTCCCTGAGAGTATAAAATGAAAATACTAGAAATTTTAAAGTGAATAAATACATTAAAACTATTATGTAGTTTTTATATATTTTTAATAATATATTTAAATTTCTTCCTTAAAAATTTTCAAATATGGTAATTATAATATATCATATTAATTATGTATTAATTTATAAGTAAAAGTAAATTTTTTTTGTGTGTAGTGGGACAGGTACTTAAAAATGTTTTCAATGATAGGTTTATGTAAACAATGAAGTTGAGAGATGACTCTTTCAGACTGTTATTAAGGACTGATGGTGACCATAAGTGTTCATTTATTACTTCTAAAAAATTAAATGTGATATAAAATTTTTCCATTGTTTAGCAAAGATAGTAAACAAAGAAACTGTATGAGACTGTTTGAATCCTTAAGGTGAGAGTAGATAGAAAAACTCAGCTAATTTTTGTTCTTACTGCTTTTGTTGTTATTGTTGTTCTGAGGTAATACTGCTCTAGGGTAAGCGAAGGTAGGTACGGAGGAGAACTAGAATAAAAAAGAATGAAGAAATGAATTTGCACTTACAAAGGGGTTGATTTTTGCTGAAAAGAACTTCACAACCGTGGAGGAATAAGTACAAGTTATAAAAAACTGAAAAGACAATGAGAAAAGTGTGATCAGACTTATTGCTCAGTAAAGGAAGAGAGAAGGGAGATCATCAGTTAATTAAGTAGCATTTATAGGCCAGAAGCTTTATGTGAAGAAATCCCTGGTTTGGCAAATGAACTCTGCACAGCCTCTTCATTTGAAGACCACAGTTGCAGGCAGGGGTGTTAGAGAGCTGAGGGGAGACTGAAAGGAAAGTGTTACAAGCCTATTGTGGAGCTGAAAGCAGAAAGCATGTGTACACTTGGACTGCTGGTTTGTTTTCAAAGTTGGAGTCTAATTTCTTTCCTCCTAGCCCTTGATTATCCCCTTGACTGGCTCTAACAAATAAGTATTCACAGAATGTGGCTTCTCAATATGAGTTAACTTCTTTAAAGATTAAAAAAAAATTTTTGTTCTGGGGAAATGATATCCAATTCAGTGATTGGTGAAGTAAGAAGAGATTGTGGTGTAACCATCAGTGTGGCTTAAGAATTTACATCTCTTCTCATTCCTTTGAGCTTTTTCACAAGTTATTACCAAGAGTGACACCAAACATGATCCTCCCTGCTTTTTAATTTGTCTCTTTCTGTGAGTAGTAGTTAAATGAAAGGGTGAAAATTACATTTTATATGGCAAATTAGCCCATACTCTTCTGGTACCTTTTGAAGGCCCCCTGTTGAATTTAAATGTGAGACTTTTCTGTATTTCTTTTCTTTTTCTTTTTTTTTTTAAGTAAACTGACAAGGTTTTGGGATGTGTAATGCTCTGTGTGTGTTTTATTGAGAATGAAATTATGAAGACTTGGATTCAGTATTTTGATAGAAATGTTTGTTTCCATGTTTCTTTAAATTGTAAAGCATTGTATCTCATTTTAAGCATTATATCTTGTGATACATTTGATAGTATCCTAGACACACTGTGAAAAAGTGTATCTCTCCAGCTGCTTTGGAGTTCACATATGCCAAACCTCCTCAGATGTTTGAATCCCCTTTGGATCCTCTGTGCTTTTCAATCATTATGTTCTCATCCAGCTTATTGGAAAAAGTAACTCCTTATGTAAAAGCTCTCCTCCCGAAGGGAAGATAGTAAATACTAGGCTTGAAATCAGATTTTGTCAGCAGGTTCTGAACTTTTTATGTACCTAGCATCCATAGCCTATGATATAATTAGCAGTTTTGGTTGCTATATCATATAGTTGATACATAATAAGCTTGTAGTTAACAAACTTTACTTTTGAAAAGTAATACTTAAAAAAATTTTTGAATGTATTTAGATACACAAAAAAATTGAGTGGAAACTACAGAGTTCCTGTATACCCACTGACCAGTTCTTCCAGTTTCCCATATTATCTTGCATTAGTGTGGTAAATTTGTTACAATTGATGCAGCAATATTAATACATTATCACTAACTAAAGTCCATAGTTTACATTAGGTTCATTCTTTGTGCTGTACCTGCTGTGAGTTTTGGTAACTTACAATAAGGTATCCCCCATGGTAGTATCATGAAAGTATCATACAGTATAGTTTCACCTATTCGTTCCTTTTTTCTCTCTCCCCCCTAGACTCCTGGCAGCCACCCACCTTTTCACTGTCTCTGTAGTTTTGTCTTTTCTGTACTGTCATTCAGTTGAGCTCATATAATAAGTAGCTTTTGCAGATTGGCTTTTTTCACTTAGCAGTACACATTTGAGATTCATCTATGTCTTTTTATGATTTGATAACTCATTTCTTTTACTGCTGAATAATCTTCCATTGTATGAATGTACTGCAGTTTGCTTATCCTTTCACCTACTGAAGGACATCTTGCTTCCAAATTTGGCAGTTGTGACTAACGCTGTTATAATCATTTGTATGCAGGTTTTTGTGTGGACATAAGTATTCAACTCCGGGTAAATGCCAAATTTAGTTTTGTAAGAAACGGCCAAACTGTCTTTCAAAGCTCTGTACCATTTCACATTCCCATGAATGAGAGCTCCTGATGTTTCACATCGTTGCTAGCATTTGGTGCCTGCCTCTTGGCCTGTCTAATGGGTGTCTAGTTTTACTTTGCAGTGCTCCCTGTAATGGTCTGTGATGTTGAGCATCTTTTCACGTGCTGCTTTGCCATCTGTATCTCTTCTTTGGTAACTTGTCTCTTCAGATCTTTTGCCCATTCAAAAATTTGGTCCTTTGTTCTTTGATAGTTGACTTTTAAGAGTTCTTTATATATTTTGAATACCAGTCTTTTATCAAATGTGTTTTGCAAATATTTTCTCACAGTCTATGGCTTGTTTTTTATTCTCTGAATTTCTATCCACATTTAATAAATACTTTTTGGGTCTTTGTCTCCCTCATATTATATTTATTTAGGTGGGTTTTAGGGACCTAGAAGATACGTTTGCCTGAACCAGCATTCTAATCTGTGAAGGTTTTGTGGTCATTGTGACTTTGTTAAGATCTGAGAGGCAATACGAAAGATTTAAAGGCATAGATTTTCAAAATATATGTGGGTTTGAATGTTGGTTCTGCCACTTAAGTTGCATAAACTGGGGAAGGTTACTTAACTTCTCTTTTCCTTAGTTTCCTCATTGGTGAAATGGAGATAATAAATGAATGCCTGTTCCACTACGTTGGCATAAGGATGAAATGACTAATACTTATGAAGTTCTTTAGAGAAATAAAACGCTTTGTACAAAGTAACTGCTCCATAAATATCAGCCCATTATAAAATTTTTACCATTATTATCGTCATTAATGTTTTCTGTTGCATCCCCTCGGTATCATCCTGGCTGTCTCTAACGGGTAAAAGTGTCACTGTGTTGGATCACAGTCTGCCTTTATGTAGCTTCTGTCCTCTTGGTCCTTCTGTGTCCTTTGGGTTATAGTCATTGAATTCAATATCTCCCTGAATGGCATCTCTTCAAATTTTAAGGCTGATCCCTTCTTCCCACAAACAGATTTTTGTTTTGTGCTGGGAACCAGGGATAGAAAGATAAATACAGTGTGGCCTGGCTTCACAAGAACTTATCTAGTCAAGGAAAACAGATGTGTAAATTAAATTTTCATATCTATTTGTACCTGAACTTATATATTCCCCTTTCTTCCCATTAAAGTGCTTGAACTCTTTATGTTGCTGGAACTAGCTCCTCTTTTTGTATAGTGGCCACATTCCCTTCTGGGACTTGTAGTTGTTAACTCTCTTTTATCAGGGTCTTACCCTCTAGTGAATCCTTGCCAGCAGCTATTCCTCTGGTCACTGCAGAGTCCTCATCTTGACCTACTAGCCGTGTGTGATACCTTTGATTATTTCTCATTCCCTGACACTGTCTTTGTTCTTAGTCCCTTGGCACTATACTCCTCTCTACTTGACTTCTAAAGGCTGAGTGTCTTGGTACTTTTTTCTACAGTCCCAGCTAGTTTTAGTTTTAGTACTGGCATCTACAAATTTATTTCTTCAATCAGAACTCTTTCCAACATTTGTATATCCAGCTTACTTACTCGATGTTGAATATGCATCTTAAACATTAATATGTCCCATAATAAATTCTAGATCCTTTCCTAACCCTCCACCTCTTGTTTGCTTGCAGAGCAGCAAACAAATAAAACACAAACGTTGAACTCATATTTTTTTGTGGCTGCATCACGTGGCCTGAAGCTCAACCAGGAATAGAACCCATGTCCCCTGCAGTGGAAGCTCAGAGTTCTTTTTTTAATATAGCTCAGAGTTCTAAACCCTGGACCGCTAGGAAAATCCTGAACTCATTCTTGATGAGTCCTTCTTTCTCCATCAGCAAAACTTGTCAACTTTGCTTTCAGAATATTCAGAATCCAGCCAATCCAAACCCCTCTTCTTAGCCATTATTCTGGTACTGATTCTTAGAGTATCCTGATCCCTCTCTTGCTGTCTATGCATTCTTTTCCACACAGCAGTCTGCATGATTGTTTTAAACTGTAAGAATGGTCATGTCACTCTTCTCAAAGTCTTCCAAAATCTTTCCATCTCAAAACAAAATCTGGAGTCCTTCCTTCTCTCTGGTGGCTGGCGCCATATGGTATGGTGTGGTAGGGACAGGGCCACGTGATGTGACCTGTCACCTTCCCCCTAACTCCCTCTTCTTCCTTCATCTTGGTTTTCCTGTCCACTCTAAGCACTCTTAAGTCAAGGACTTGCTTTTGCTATTCCTTACAGCTGTGTGCTCCTCCCCAAGAGAACCATGTCGGTCTCCACAGAGCATTTAGATCCCTGATCAGATGCTACCTGGTCTGTCTAAACTAATTAGCACTACCTTTTTCATAGTTCATAAATCTCTTAATCTAGAGATTTACTGGGAATTGAAGTCAGACTTACTGTACTGTAGTCTTGGAGAAGTCACCTTTTGAAAGCCAGAACTCCGTTGCTGTGTCATGTGTCCAGTTCACAGCATATCTCACAGTATGAATGGAAATCTATCACTGTGACTAGAAGTTTTAATATCTTTCTTGCAGTTTGTTGAAACCTGAGATTTATGCTTGTTCACACCAGTGGTGTGCTCTTATTTAGGTCAAACTACTTGTTCTTTAAGATTGTTGTTTAGTTGCTAACTTGTGTCTGACTCTTGCAACCTCGTTGACTAGGCTACCAGGCTCCTCTGTACATAAGATTTCCCAGATAAGAATACTGCAGTGGGTTGCCATTTTCTTCTCCAGGGAATCTTGCTGACCCTGGGATCAAACCTACATCTCCTTCATTGCAGGCAGATTATTTACCACTGAGCCACCAGGCTCTCTTTAAGCTCAGACATCTCCAGATTGGTGAGGCCTTTCTTAACCTATTTATGCTTACCTCACTTTTTTTCCTCATTCCCCTTACTATTATCACCTCATTGATACCACTACTGCCTATTTTATTTGCTTCTGTTATAGCACTGCCCAATAATTAGTAATTGTTTTTAATTCAATACGCATTTATGGATACCTAAATTTAGATACTATAAGGTAAAGGATTCGGAGAAGGGAGTGGCAACCCACGCCAGTACTCTTGTCTGGAGAGTCCTAGGGACAGGGGAGCCTGGTGGGCTGCCGTCTATGGGGTTGCGCAGAGTCGGACACGACTGAAGTGACTTAGCAGCAGCAGCAAGGTAAAGGATTATATCTTAGAATTCTTTCACTGATTGTGTATAGTGGATACTCATATTCTTTTGAATAAGTGGATGGATAGCTGACTAAAAGAATTCCTTCTTTCTCTTCTACCCTGTCCAGTGTGTACAAGTTCTTAAAAATAAGATAGAAGTAAAATAGAATATTAGTTATATTTGTCCTTTAATATTCTACCACCTACCACAAAGAGTTAGTTGCTTATAAGCGTGTTTTTCTTTCTGGTCTTAACAAAACTGGGTTAAATTTTGGTTCATATCCCTTAGCCTTTAGATTTGTTTATATTACTTGTATAGATTCATATCAGTCTTTTATATTAAGCATTGATCACGTACCCTTTTTAAAATATGTGTTCCTCATAGAGGTTCTTTTTTTTCTTTTTTGTCCATTTTTTTAAATTGGCTTACCTGTGTTTTTAAAAATTAATTAATTTAGTTTATTGAAGGATAATTGCTTTACAGAATTTTGTTCTTTTCTGTCAAACCTCAACATGAATCAGCCATAGGTATACATATATCCCCTCCCCTTTGAACCTCCCTCCCATCTCTCTTCCCATCCCACCCCTCTAGGTTGATGCAGAGTCCCTACTTGAGTTTCCTGAGCCATACAGCAAATTCCCATTGGTTGTCTATTTTACATATGGTAATGTAAGTTTCCATGTTGCTGTCTCCATACGTCTCACCCTCTCCTCCCCTCGCCCCACGTGCGCAAATCTGTTCTCTATGTCTGTTTCCCCATTGCTGCCCTGGAAATAAATTCTTCAGCACCATTTTTCCAGATTCTGTATATATGCATTCAGTTCAGTTCAATTGCTCAGTCGTGTCCAACTCTTTGTGACCCCAGGAATCACAGCATGCCAGGCCTCCATGTCCATCACTATCTCTCGGAGTTCACTCAAACTCAAATGTCCATCGAGTCGGTGATGCCATCCAGCCATCTCATCCTCTGTTGTCCCCTTTTCCTCCTGCCCCCAATCCCTCCCAGCATCAGAGTCTTTTTCCAATGAGGCAACTCTTCATTTGAGGTGTCTAAAGTACTGGAGTTTCAGCTTTAGCATCATTTCTTCGAAAGAACACCCAGGGCTGATCTCCTTTAGAATGGACTGGTTGGATCTCCTTGTAGTCCAAGGGACTCTCAAGAGTCTTCTCCAACACCACAGTTCAAAAGCATCAATTTTTCAGCACTCAGCTTTCTTCACAGTCCAACTCTCGCATCCATACATAAACACTGGACAAATATAGACTTGACTAGATGGACCTTTGTTGGCAAAGTAAAATGTCTCTGCTTTTGAATATGCTATCTAGGTTGGTCATAACTTTTCTTCCAAGGAGTAAGCGTCTTTTAATTTCATGGCTGAAGTCACCATTTGCAGTGATTTTTGGAACCCCCCCAAAATAAAGTCTGACACTGTTTCCACTGTTTCCCCATCTATTTCCCATGAAGTGATGGGACCAGATGCCATGATCTTCGTTTTCTGAATGTTGAGCTTTAAGCCAACTTTTTCACTCTCCTCTTTCACTTTCATCAAGAGGCTTTTGAGCTCCTCTTCTCTTTCTGCCATAAGGGTGGTATCATCTGCATATCTGAGGTTATTGATATTTCTCCTGGCAATCTTGATTCCAGCTTGTGCTTCTTCCAGCCCAGCGTTTCTTATGATGTACTCTGCATATAAGTTAAAGAAGCAGGGTGACAGTATACAGCCTTGACATACTCCTTTTCCTATTTGGAACCAGTCTGTTGTTCCATGTCCAGTTCTAACTGTTGGTTCCTGACCTGCATATAGGTTTCTCAAGAGGCAGGTCAGGTGGTCCGGTATTCCCATCTCTTTCAGAATTTTCCACAGTATATGGTATTTATCTTTCTCTTTCTGACTTACTTCACTCTGTAATAGGTTCTAGGTTCATCCACCTCATTAGAACTGACTCAAATGCCTTCCTTTTAATGGCTGAGTAATATTCCATTGTGTATATTGTACCACAACTTCTTTATCCATCCGTCAGTGGACATCTAGGTTGCTTCCACGTTCTAGCTATTGTAAATAGTGCTTCAGTGAACATTGGGATACATGTGTCTTTTTCAGTTTTTGGTTTCCTCAGGGTTTATGCCTAGGAGTGGGATTGCTGGGTCATATGGTCATTTTATTTCTAGGTTTTTGAGGAATATCCATACCTTCTTCCATTTGGCTGTATCAATTTACAGTCCCACCAACAGTGCAAGAGTGTTTCCTTTTCTCCACACCTTCTCCAGCATTTATTGTTTGTAGACTTTTTGATGATGGCCATTCTTACCGGCGTGCGGTGATATCTCATTGTAGTTTTGATTTGCATTTCTTTTAATAATGAGCAATGCTGAGCATCTTTTCATGTGTTTGTTAGCCACCTGTATGTCTTCTTTGCAGAAATGTGTGTTTAGGTCTTTTTCCCAGTATTTGATAGGGTTGTTTGTTTTTCTAGTATTGAGTTGTATGAGCTGCTGTATATTTTGGAAATTAATCCTTTGTCAGTTGCTTCATTTGCTATTATTGTCTCCCATTCTGAGGGTTGTCTTTTCATCTTGCTTATAGTTTCCTTTGCTGTACAGAAGCTTTCAAGTTTAATCAGGTCCCAGTTGCTTACTTTTGTTTTTATTTCCATTGGATGGGTCATAGAGGATCTTGCTTTGACTTATGTCACTGAGTATTCTACCTGTGTTTTCCTCTAAGAGTTTTATAGTTTCTGGTCTTACATTTAGGTCTTTAATCCATTTCGAGTTTATCTTTGTATATGCTGTTAGGAAGTGTTCTAACTTCATTCTTTTACATGTAGCTGTCCAGTTTTCCCAGCACCACTTTTGAAGAGGCTGTCTTTGCCCCAATGTATATTCTTGCCTTCTTTGTCAAAAATAAGGTACCCATAGGTGCATGGGTTTATTTCTGGGCTTTCTATCTTGTTCCATTGGTCTCTATTTCTGTTTTAGTGCCAGTATCATACTCTCTTGATGACTATATCTTTGTAGTATGATCTGAAATCAGCAAGGTTGATTCCTCCAGCTCCATTCTTTCTCAAGACTGATTTGTCTATTCAGGGTCTTTTGTGTTTTCCATATGAATTGTAAAATTTTTTATTCTAGTTCTGTGAAAAATGCTGTCAGTAATTTGATAGGGATTGCATTGAATCTGTAGATTGTGTTTGGTAATATAGTCATTTTCACAATATTGATTCTTCCTACCCAGAAACACATAATATCTCTCCATCCGTTTATATCGTCTTTGATTTCTTTCATTAGTGTCTTATAGTAATCTGTATATAGTTCTTTGTCTCCTTAGGTAAGTATATTCCTAGATATTTAATTCTTTTTGTTGCAGTGGTGAATGGGATTGATTTCTTAATTTCTTTCTGCTTTTTTCATTGTTAGTATATAGAAATGCAAGCGGTTTCTGTGTATTGATTTTGTGTCCTGTGACTTTGCTAAATTCACTGATTAGCTCTAATAATTTTGTGGTACTATCTTCAGGGTTTTCTATGTACAGTATCTTGTCACCTGCAAACAATGAGAGCTTTGCTACTTCTTTTCTGATCTGGATTCCTTTTATTTCTTTTTCTTCTCTGATTGCTGTAGCTAGGACTTCCAAAACTATGTTGAATAATAGTGGTGAAAGTGGACACCGTTGTCTTGTTCCTGATCTTAGGGGGGATGCTTTCAGTTTTTCACCATTGAGAATAATGTTTGCTGTAGGCTTATCATCTATGGTCTTTGCTGTGTTGAGGTAGGTTCCTTCTATGCCCATTTTTTGAAGAGTTTTAATCATGAATGGGTGCTGAATTTTGTCAAAGGCTTTTTTGCATCTATTGAGATGGTCATGTGGTTTTTACCTTTCAATTTGTTAATATGATGTACACATTGATTGATTTGTATATATTGACGAATCTGGGCATCCCTGGAATAAACCCAACTTGGTCATGGTGTATGAGCTTTTTGATGTGTTGCTGGATTCTGTTCGCTAAAATTTTGTTGAGGATTTTCTCATCTATGTTCGTCAGTGATACTGGCCTTTAGTTTTCTTTTTTTGTATTGTCTCTGTCTGGTTTTGGTATCAGGGTGATGGTGGCCTTGTAGAATGAGTTTGGAAGTGTTCTTTCCTCTGTAGTTTTTGGAAAGAGTTTTAGGATGATAGGCATTAGCTCTTCTCTAAATGTTTGATAGAATTCACCTGTGAAGCCATCTGGTCCTGGGCTTTTGTGTTTTAGGAGATTTTTGATCACAGCTTCCATTTCAGTGCTTGTGATTGGGTTGCTCATAATTTTTATTTCTTCTTGTTTCGGTCTTGGAAGATTAAACTTTTCTAAGAATCTGTCCATTTCTTCCAGGTTATCCATTTTATTGCCATATAGTTGTTCATAATAGTCTCTTATAATCCTTTGTATTTCTGTACTGTCTGTTGTAACCTCTCCTTTTTCATTTCTTAATTTGCTGATTTGATTCTTCTCTCTTTTTTCCTTGATGAATCTGGCTAAAGGTTTATCAATTTTGTTTTTTTCTCAAAGAACCAGCTTTTTGTTTTATTAATCTTTACTATTGTTTCTTTCATTTCTTTTTCATTTATTTCTGCTCAGATCTTTATGATTTCTTTCCTTCTATTAATTTTGGATTTTTGTTTGTTTTGTTTTTCTTTTCCCAGTTGTTTTAGGTGTAAAGTTAGGTTGTTTATTTGATGGTTTTTTTTTTAAAATTTCTTGAGGTAGGATTGTATTGCTATAAACTTCCCTCTTAGGACTGCTTTTGCTGCATCCCACAGGTTTTGAGTTGTCATGTTTTCATTGTTGTTTGTTTCTAGATAATTTTTGATTTCCCTTTTGATTTCTTCAGTAACCTGTTGGTTATTTAGAAAGGTATTGTTTATTCTCCATGTGTTTGTGTTTCTTACAGCTTTTTTCTTGTAATTGATATCTAGTCTCATAGTGTGGTTGGAGAGGATGCTTGATATGATTTTAATATTCTTAAATTTACTGAGGTTTGATTTCTGATCCAAGATGTGGTCTATCCTGGAGAATGTTCCATGTGCACTTGAGAAGAAGGTGTATTCTTCTGCATTTGGATGGAATATCCTGAAGTTATGAATGAGATCCATCTCATCTAATGTATTATTTAAGACTTGTGTTTCCTTATTTTCTGTTTTGATGATCTGTCCATTGGTGTGAGTAGGGTATTAAAGTCTCCTAATATTGTGTTACTGTCAATTTCTCCTTTTATGTCTATTAGTAATTGTTTTAAATATTGAGGTGCTCCAATGTTGGGTGTATAGATATTTACAATTGTTATGTCTTCCTCTTGGATTGATCCCTTGATCATTATGTAGTGTCCTTCCTTATCTCTTGTAATCTTTATTTTAAGGTCTATTTTGCCTGATATGAGGACAAAAGCTGTCTATTTTGTCAGCTTTCTTTTGCTTCCCATTTGCGTGGAGTATATTTTTCCATCCTCTCACTTTAATTCTGTATGTGTCTTTAGGTCTGAAGTTTGTTTCTTGTAGACAGCATGTATATGGGTCTTGTTTTTGTATCCATTCAGCCAGTCTGTGTCTTTTGGTTGGAGCATTTAATCCATTCACATTTAAAGTAATTATTGATATATATGTTCCTATTGCCATTTTCTTAATTTTGGGGGGTTGATTTTGTAGATGTTTTTTTTCTCTTGTATTTCTTGAGTATATAAGTCCTTTTAACATTTGTTGTAAAGCTGGTTTGGTAGTACTGAATTTTCTTAACTTTTGCTTGTCTGAAAAGCTTTTTATTTCTCCATCAATTTTGAATGAGATTCTTGCTGGGTATAGTAATCTTGGTTGTAGATTTTTCACTTTCAGTTAATTATATGCTGCCATTCCTTTCTGGCAGGTAGAGTTTCTGCTGAAAGATCAGCTGTTTAAACATATGGGATTTCCCTTGTATGTTACTTGTTGCTTTTCCCTTGCTACTTTTAATATTCTTTCTTTGTGTTTAGTCTTTGCTAGTTTGATTAGTATGTGTCTTAGTGTGTTTCTCCTTGGGTTTATCCTGTATGGGGCTCTTTGTGCCTCTTGGACCTGATTGACTATTTCCATTTCCATGTTGGGGAAATTTTCAACTGTAACCTCTTCAAAAATTTTCTCATACCCTTTCTTTTTCTCTTCTTCTGGGACCCCCTAGAATTAGAATGTTGGTGCGTTTGATATTGTCCGTAGGTCTCTGAGACTATCCTCAATTCTTTTCATTCCTGTACTTTATTCTGCTCTTCAGAAGTTATTTCCACCATTTTATCTGGCAGCTCACTGATTCATTCTTCTTCTTCAGATATTCTGCTATTGATTCCTTTTAGAGTATTTTTAATTTCAGTAATTGTATTGTTTGTATGTTTATTCTTTAATTATTCTAGGTCTTTGTTAATTGATTCTTGCATTTTCTCTATTTTGTTTTCAAGGTGTTTGATCATCTTTACCAGCATTATTCTGAATTCTTTTTCAGTTAGTTTGCCTGTTTTCTCTTCATTTGTTTGAATTTCTGTGTTTCTAGTTTGTTCCTTCGTTTGGGTAGTATTTCTCTGCCTTTTCATTATTTTTTTTTTAACTTAATTGTGTTTGAGGTCTCCTTTTCCCAGGCTTGAAGGTTGAATTCTTTCTTCCTTTTGGCTTCTGCCCTACTGTGGTTGGTCCAGTGGTTTGTGTAAGCTTTGTATAGCCTGAGATTTTTGCTGAGTTTTTTGTTTGTTTTTCCTCTGATGGGCTAGGCTGAGTCAAGTAGTAATCCTGTCTGCTGATGATTGGGTTTTTTATTTTTGTTTTATTTATTGTTTAAATGAGGTGTCCTGCACAGGGTGCTATTGGTGGTTGGGTGGTTGGATCTTGTATTCAGGTGGTTTCCGTTGTGTGAATTTTCACTATTTGATACTCCCTAGGTTTAGTTCTCTGGTAGTATAGGGTCTTGGAGTCAGTGCTGTCACACCAAAGGCTCAGAGCTTGATCTCTGGTCAGGAACGAAGATTACGCAAGTGATTTGTTATGGCGTTAAGTGAGATTGAAACAAATACCCCAAAACAAGAAACCAAAGATGACCCCCCAGACAAATGGCAGTTACAAAATCAGGCAAACAATAATTAAAATAATGGAATATACACGTATACATATATACCCATAAGCAAAGTCAAAACAGTCCAACAAAATAAAGTACAATAGATTGACCCAGTGAACAAAGGAAATAAAAAATTATATTTACCAGTAAAGAACAAAACTAACTAAAGCACAAACTGGAAAATGAAACTGAAGCAAGGTGCCAAGGGGAGAGTAAAGCAATGAAAGCAAAACTAACAAATATGTTGAGAGGAAAGAAAAGAAAGAAAGAATAGATAAGCAAAGTTAAATAAAGGTAGATATGGAAGATTTATGTACATTAAAGAGTAACTGCAAGGGGAAAAGAACAATAGGAAAGGCAAACAAAGGAAAAAGTGTAGAAGAAATATAATAGCATTAAAAAAATGAAAAGTTAAAATTATAAAAAAGAGAAGAGGAAAAAAAAAAGGGAAAACTCCACAGAACTATAAAAGCCCAACCTAGAGGCAGAGGTTTATAACAACAATAAAAAGTGTAACTGAATATATATATATACATACTCATAAGCAAAATCAAAATAATCCAACAAAAATAAAGTACAGTAGATTCACCTAGCAAACAAAGGAAACCAAAAATTATATCTACCAGTTAAGAATAAAACTAACGGGTGGTCCTAAGATGGCTGAGGAATAGGATGGGGAGACCACTTTCTCCCCTACAAATTCATCAAAAAATCATTTGAATGCCGAGCAACTTCCACAAAACAACTTCTGATTGCTGGCAGAGGACACCAGGCACCCAGCAAGGCAGCCCATTCTCTTCAAAATGAGGTACAACAAAATATAAAAGACAAAAAGCGAGAAAAGAATTAAGGATGGATACCTGTCCATGGGAGGGAGTCGTGAAGGAGGAGAAGTTTCCAAAAACACTAGGAAACCCTCTCACTAGCGGGTACGTGGGGAGTTTTAGAATCTCAGAGGGCAACATAACCTGGAGGAAAAAAAAACCCCACAGAATACATGCCTAATCGCAACTCCCAGAGAAGTAGCCCAGACACTTGTGTCCACCACCAGCAAGCGGGGGCCGGACAGGGAGGCATGGATTGCATGCTTAGGGTAAGGACTGGGCCTGAATCCCCCTGAGGACAATCTGAGGGAGCTAACGTGGGATGGCAACCCAGACTGTGGGATAGCCACCCAGACTGTGGGATAGCCAGAGAGAGGAAAAAACAAATGAACAAACCGAACTTTCCCTTGAAAAGCTCTAAGGCCCAGCCTGGCCTGCTCACAGAACAAAGGATTGAGTGAATACCAAAGGAGAGCTAGCCTGCTGAGGACAAGCCCTTCCCCCTGCCAGAGGCAGAGAGGCAGGTGTGCAACAGCCAGAGCCGGAAGGCAAGGGGTAATCTCAGCCCCAGAGATGGGCTTCCTCCACCAAACTGTGAGCAGGCTCCCAGTTGCTAGCCAAGTCTTCCTGGGATCCTGGATGGTTGACATCTGCCAGGAGGGTCACAGCCAGAGATCAGCTCCCAAGAGGAGGACACACATGGCATATCTGAGATGGCGCTCTTGCAGTCCACCCGGGAAACTGAGTGGCTGGGATCAGGGAGGTAATTAAGATGCACAGCCCACCTGGGACAGTGTGCTCACCAAGCACCTGGCCGCCTGAGCTGCTCGGACCTGGGAAGGGCACAAAATGAATGCCCAACTGAGTCTGTGCCCTTGCAGAGTACCCAAGAACCTGAACCTGAGCATCTTAGACCTGGGAAGTACTCAAAACACAGGGCCCGCTTTGGACAGTATCACTGTAGAGCAACCTGGAACCTGAGCAGTGTAGACCAGGAAAGCATACACTGCTGTGAGCTAGAGCAAACCATGTGGTCCATACACTGTGAGCACTCCCCATACACGCCAGTGATATTTGTTTGCAGTGTTCCTCCCTCCCCACAACACAACTGAACAAGTTAGCCTAAATAAGTTACCACCTTTGCCCCCTTGTGTCAGGGCAGAAATTAGACACTGAAGAGACTAGCAAACAGGAAGCCAAAATAAACAAGGGGGAACCGCTCTGGAAGTGACAGGTGCAACAGATTAAAATCCTGTAGTTAGCGTTGAGTAAGCATTAGAAGGGCCTATAGACCTTGAGAAGAAGTATAAGCTGGAACAAGGAACTATCTGAAAGTGAACTGAACCCACACTGCCCTCAACAGCTCCAGAGAAATTACTAGATATATTTTTAGTATTATCACTATTTAATTTAAAAGATTTTTAAGTTCTTTATTACTCCTTTAACTTTCATTTTTATAACCTATTATTTACCTTGGAAAAAAAAGACCCTGTTTTTAAAGGAAATTTCATATATATATATATATAGTTTATAATTTTTGTTATTTATTTTGTTTTATATTTTTAATATTGTATTTTTGAGAGTCTAACCTTTACTCTAGATTTTCAGTCTTTGCTTTTTGGTATTATCAATTTTGTACCTTTAAGAATCTAGTCTTCAGTTCCCATTTTTACTTAGGGGTGTGATGACTGGCTTGATTGCTCTCTCCCCTTTTGACTCTCCCTTTTCTCCCTCAGGTTACCTCTATCTCCTCCTTCCCCCTTCTCTCTTAACTCTGTGAATCTCTGTGGGTGTTCTGGGCTGTGGAGGACACTTAGGGAGCTGATAACTGGCTAGATTGCTCTCTCCCCTCTTGACTCCCTCTCTTGTCCTCCTGATCACCTCTATCTCCCTCTTCCCTCTTCTTTTCTCCATGTAACTCTGTGAACCTCTCTAGGTGTCCCTCACTGTGGAGAATCTTTTCACCATTGACCTAGATGTTTTATCATCTCTGCTGTATAGATGGAGACCTCTTGAGGCTACTGTAAGAATAAGACTGAAAGCCAGAGGCAGGAGGCTTAAATTCAAAACTTGAGAACACCAGAAAACTCCTGATACCAGGGAACATTAATCGACAAGAGCTCATCCAAAAGCCTCCATACCTACACTGAAACCAAGCTCCACCCAAGAGCCAATAAGTTCCACAGCAAGACATACCATGCTAATTCTCCAGCAACGCAGGAACACAGCCCTGAGCATTAAAATACAGGCTTCCCAAAGCCATGCCAAACCCATAGACACCCCAAAACTCACTACTGGACACTTCATTGCACCGCAGAGAGAAGAGATCCAGCTCCACCCACCAGAACACAGACACAAGCTTCCCGAACCAAGAAACTTTGACAAGCCACTTGTCCAACCCCACCCAGAAGGAACAACCTACACAATAAAGAGGAACCACAAATTTCCAGCCTACAGAAAGGTCACCCCCAAACACAGCAATCTAAACAAAATGAAAAGGCAGAGAAATATTCAGCAGGTAAAGGAACATGATAAATGCCCACCAAACCAAACAAGAGGAGGAGATAGGGAGTCTACCTGGAAAAGAATTCAGAATAATGATAGTAAGGATGACCCAAAATCTTGAAAACAAAATTGAGTTACAGATAAATAGACTAGAGACAAGGATTGAGAAGATGCAAGAAAGGGCCTAGAAGAACTAAAAAAGAGTCAGTCAATAATGAGTAATGCAATAACTGAGATCAAAAGCACTCTGAAGGGAACCAACAGTAAAATAACTGAGGCAGAAGACAGGATAAGTGAGGTGGAAGATAGAACGCTGGAAAGAAATGAAGCAGAGGGAAAAAGAAAAAGGAATTAAATGAGGACAACCTCAGAGGCCTCTGGGACAATGTTAAACACCTCAACATTTGAATCATAGGAGTCCCACAAGAAGAAGACAGAAAGGGCATGAGAAAATACTTGATGGCATAACAGTTGAAAACTTCCCTAAAATGGGGAAGGAAATAGCCACCCAAGTCCAAGAAACCCAGAGAGTCGCAAACAGCATAAACCCAAGGTGAAACACTCCAAAACACATATTAATCAAATTAATGAAGGTCAAACAGAGCAAATATTAAAAGCAGCAAGGGAAAATGAACAAATAACACACAAGGGGATCCCCATAAGGATAACAGCTGATCTTTCAATAGAAACTCTTCAGGCCAGAAGGAAATGGCAGGAGGAAAGAGAAAAACCTACAACCCAGACTACTGTACCCAGCATCTCATTCAAATATGAAGGAGAAATCAAAAGCTTTACAGACAAATAAAACCTGAGAGAATTCAGCACCACCAATCCAACTCTTCAATAAATGCTAAAGGATCTTCTCTAGACAGGAAACGCATAAAAGGTTTATAAACTTGAGCCCAAAACAACAAAGTAAATGGCAATGGGATCATACTTATCAATAGTTATCTTAAATGTAAATGAGTTGAATGCCCCAACCAAAAGAAAAGACTGGCCGAGTGGATACAAAAACAAGAAAGACCCCTATTATACTATCTAGAAGAGACCCCTCTCAAAACAAGGGACACATACAGACTGAAAGTGAAGGGCTGGAAAAGATATTTCATGCAAATGGAGACCAAAAGAAGTAGCAATACTCATATCAGATAAGACAGACTTTGAAATAAAGACCGTGAAAAGAGACAAAGAAGGACACTACATAATGATCAAAGGATCAATCCAAGAAGAAGATATAGCAATTATAAATATATATGCACCCAGCATAGGACCACAATTTGTAAGGCAAATCCTAACAAGTATGAAAAGGGAAATTAACAGTAACACAGTAATATTGAGAGACTTTAATACTCCACTCACACCTGTGGATAGATTGACTAAATGGAAAACTAGCAAGGAAATACAAACTTTAATTGATACAATGGACAAGTTAGACCTAATAGATATCTATAGGACATTTCACCCCAAAACAATGAATTTCACCATTTTCTCAAGTGTACACAGACATTCTCCAGGATAGATCCCATCCGTGGCCATAAATCTAGCTTTGGTAAATTCAAAAAAATTGAAATCATTTTAAGCATCTTTTCTGATCAAAATCTGGTAAGACTAGATGCCAACTACAGGAAGAAAAGTATTAAAAATACAAACAAGAGGCTAAACAGCACACTTCTGAATAACCAGCAAATCACAGAAGAAATAAAAAAAGAAATCAAAATATGCATAGAAAATAAAAACACTACAACCCTAAACCCCCCCTATGCTAGGGGGACAGTTCATAGCAATACAAGCTTACCTCAAGAAACAAGAGAAAAATCAAATAAACAACCTAACTTTAAACCTAAAGTAACCAGAGAAAGAATAAATGAAGAACCTCAGGGTTAGTAGAAAGAAATAAATCATAAAAATTAGGGCAGAAATAAAAACAAAGGAGACTATAGCAAAAATCAACAAAACTAAAAGCTGTTTCTTTGAGAAGATAAATAAAATTGACAAACCTTTAGCCAGACTCATCAAGGAAAAAAGGGAGAAGAATCAAGTCAACGAAATTAGAAATGAAAATGGAGAAATCACAACAGACAACACAGAAATACAAAGGATCATAAGAGACTACTATCAGCAACTGTATGACAGTTAAATGGACAACTTGGAAGAAATGGACAAATTCTTAGAAAAGTATAATCTTCCAAAACTGAAGAAGAAATAGAAAATGTAAACAGACCCATCACAAGCACAGAAATCAAAACTTTTATCAAAAATCTTCCAACAAACAAAAGCCCAGGACCAGATGGCTTCACAGGTGAATTCTACCAAAAATTCAGAGAAGAGCTAACACATATCCTACTCAAACTCTTCCAGAAAATTGTAGAGGAAAGTAAACTGCCAAACATTCTATGAGGCCAACATCACCCTAATACCAGAACCAGACAAAGATGCCACAGAAAAAAAACCATAGGCCAGTATCACTGATGAACATAGATGCGAAAATCCTCAACAAAATTCTAGCAAACAGAATGTAGCAACATATTAAAAAGATCATACATCATGACCAAATGGGCTTTATCCCAGGGATACAAGGATTCTTCAGTATTTGCAAGTCAATCAATGTGTTCACCACATGAACAAATTGAAAGATAAAAACCATATGGTTATCTCAATAGATGCAGAGAAAGCCTTTGACAAATTCAACATCCAATTATGTTAAACGCCCCCCCCCCAGAAAGCAGGCATAGAAGGGATGTACCTCAACACAATAAAAGCCATATATAATAAACTCCCAGCAAACATTATCCTTAATGGTGAAAAATTGAAAGCCTTTCCCCTAAAGTCAGGAAGAAGACAAGGGTGCCCACTCTCACCACTACTATTCAGCATAGTTTTGGAAGTTTTAGCCACAGCAATCAGAGAAGAAAAATAAAAGATATCCAGATTGAAAAGAAGTAAAACTCTCCCTGTTTGCGGTTGACATGATCCTATATATAGAAAACCCTAAGGACACCACCAGAAAATTACTAGAGCTAATCAATGAATATAGTAAAGGTGCAGGATATAAAATTAACACACAGAAGTTCTTTGCATTCCTATACACTAAAAATGAGAAAACAGAAAGAGAAATTAAGGAAACAGTTCCATTCACAATTGCAATGAAAAGAATAAAATACTTGGAAATAAATCTACCAAAGAAACAAAAGACCTATATATAGAAAACTATAAAACACTGATGAAAGAAATCAAAGATGACACAAATAGATGGAGTAATATACAATGTTCATGGAGCGGTAGAATCAATATAGTGAAAATGAGTATACTACCCAAAGCGATCTATAGATTCACTGCAATCCCTATCAGGCTACCAACGTGATTTTTTCAGAGAACTAGAAGAAATAATTTCACAATTTGTATGGAAATACAAAACCTGGAATAACCAAAGCGGCCTTGAGAAAGAAGAATGGAACTGGAGGAATCAACCTGCCTGACTTCAGGCTATACTACAAAGCTAAAGTCATCAAGACAGTATGGTACTGGCACAAAGACAGAAATATAGAACAGTGGAACAAAATAAAAAGCCCAGAGGTAAATCTACGCACCTATGGCCACCTTATCTTCGAAAAGGAGGTAAGAATATACAATGGAGAAAAAACAATCTCTTTAACAAGTGGTGCTGGGAAAACGGGTCAGTTCAGTCACTCAGTTGTGTCCGACTCCTTGCGACCCCATGAATCGCAGCATGCCAGGCCTCCCTGTTCATCACCATCTCCCAGAGTTCACTCAGACTCACGTCCATTGAGTCTGTGATGCCATCCAGCCATCTCATCCACAGTCGTCCCCTTCTCCTCCTGCCCCCAATCCCTCCCAGCATCAGAGTCTTTTCCAGTGAGTCAACTCTTCGCATGAGGTGGCCGAAGTACTGGAGTTTCAGCTTTAGCATCATTCCTTCCAAAGAAATCCCAGGGCTGATCTCCCTCAGAATGGACTGGTTGGATCTCCTTGCAGTCCAAGGGACTCTCAAGAGTCTTCTCCAACACCACAGTTCAAAGGCATCAATTCTTCGGCGCTCAGCCTTCTTCACAGTCCAACTCTCACATCCATACATGACCACTGGAAAAACCATAGCCTTGACTAGACGGACCTTTGTCGGCAAAGTAATGTCTCTGCTTTTGAATATGCTATCTAGGTTGGTCATAACTTTTCTTCCAAGGAGTAAGCGTCTTTTAATTTCATGGCTGCAGTCACCATTTGCAGTGATTTTGGAGCCCAAACAAATAAAGTCTGACACTGTTTCCACTGTTTCCACTCTTTCCCCATCTATTTCCCATGAAATGGTGGGACCAGATGCCATGATCTTCGTTTTCTGAATGTTGAGCTTTAAGCCAACTTTTTCACTCTCCTCTTTCACTTTCATCAAGAGGTTTTTTAGCTCCTCTTCACTTTCTGCCATAAGGGTAGTGTCATCTGCATATCTGAGGTTATTGATATTTCTCCCAGCAGTCTTGATTCCAGCTTGTGTTCTTCCAGTCCAGCATTTCTCATGATGTACTCTGCATATAAGTTAAATAAGCAGGGTGACAATATAGAGCCTTAGCGTACTCCTTTTCCTATTTGGAACCAGTCTGTTGTTCCATGTCCAGTTCTAACTGTTGCTTCCTGGCGTGCATACAGATTTCTCAAGAGGCAGGTCAGGTGGTCTGATATTCCCATCTCTTGAAGAATTTTCCACAGTTTATTGTGATCCACACAGTCAAAGGCTTTGGCATAGTCAATAAAGCAGAAATAGATGTTTTTCTGGAACTCTCTTGCTTTTTCCATGATCCAGCGGATGTTGGCAATTTGATCTCTGGTTCCTCTGCCTTTTCTAAAACCAGCTTGAACATCAGGGAGTTCACGGTTCACATATTGCTGAAGCATGGCTTGGAGAATTTTGAGTATTACTTTACTAGCATGTGAGATGAGTGCAATTGTGCAGTAGTTTGAGCATTCTTTGGGATTGGAATGAAAACTGATCTTTTCCAGTCTTGTGGCCACTGCTGAGTTTTCCAAATTTGCTGGCATAATGAGTGCAGCACTTTCACAGCATCATCTTTTAGGATTTGAAGCAGCGTAACTGGAATTCCATCACCTCCACTGGCTTTGTTCATAGTGATGCTTTCTAAGGCCCACTTGACTTCACATTCCAAGATGTCTGGCTCTAGATGAGTGATCACATCATCATGATTATCTGGGTTGTGAAGATCTTTTTTGTACAGTTCTTCCGTGTATTCTTGTCACCTCTTCTTAATATCTTCTGCTTCTGTTAGGTCCATACCATTTCTGTCCTTTATCAAGCCCATCTTTGCATGAAATGTTCCCTTGGTATCTCTAATTTTCTTGAAGAGATCTCTAGTCTTTGCCATTCTGTTCTCTTCCTCTATTTCTTTGCATTGATCGCTGAAGAAGACTTTCTTATTTCTTCTTGCTATTCTCTGGAACTCTGCATTCAGATGCTTATATCTTTTCTTTTCTCCTTTGCTTTTTGCCTCTCTTCTTTTCACAGCTAGAAAGGCCTCCCCAGACAGCCATTTTGCTTTTTTGCATTTCTTTTCCATGGAGATGTTCTTGATCCCTGTCTCCTGTACGCTGTCACGAACCTCATTCCATAGTTCATCAGGCACTCTATCTATCAGATCTAGGCCCCTAAATCTATTTGTCACTTCCACTGTATAATTGTAAGGGATTTGATTTAGGTCATACCTGAATGGTCTAGCGGTTTTCCCTACTTTCTTCAATTTGAGTCTGAATTTGGTAATAAGGAGTTCATGATCTGAGCCACAGTCATCTCCCGGTCTTGTTTTTGTTGACTGTATAGAGCTTCTCCATCTTTAGCTGCAAAGAATATAATCAATCTGATTTCGGTGTTGACCATCTGGTAATGTCCATGTGTAGAGTGTTCTCTTGTGTTGTTGGAAGAGGGTGTTTGCTATGACCAGTGCATTTTCTTGGCAAAACTCGATTAGTCTTTGCCCTGCTTCATTCTGCATTCCAAGGCCAAATTTGCCTGTTACTCCAGGTGTTTCTTGACTTCCTAGTTTTGCATTCCAGTCCCCTATAATGAAAAGGACATCTTTTTTGGGTGTTAGTTCTACAAGGTCTTGTAGGTCTTCATAAAACCATTCAACTTCAGTTTCTTCAGCATTACTGGTTGGAGCATAGATTTCGATAACTGTGATATTGAATGGTTTGCCTTGGAGATGAACAGAGATCATTCTGTCGTTTTTGAGATTGCATCCAAGTACTGCATTTTGGACTCTTTTGTTGACCATGATGGCTACTCCATTTCTTCTGAGGGATTCCTGCCTGCAGTAGTAGATATAATGGTCCTCTGGTCAACCGCTTGTAAAAGAATGAAACTAGAACACTTTCTAACCATACACAAAGGTAAACTCGAAATGGGTTAAAGATCTAAACGTAAGACCAGAAACTAAAACTCCTAAAGGAGTTTTAGGAGTTTTATGTTTTATAGGCAAGACACTCTCTGACATAAATCACAGGAGGATCCTCTTTGACCCACCTCCCAGAGTAATGGAAATAAAAGCAAAAATAAACAAATGGGACCTAATTAAACTTAAAAGCTTCTGCACAACAAAGGAAACTAAAAGCAAGGTGAAAAGACAGCCTTCAGAATGGGAGAAAATAATAGCAAAAGAAGCAACTGACAAAGAATTGATCTCGGCTCACACAGTTCAATGCAAGAAAAAGAAATGGCCCAATCAAAAAATGGGCCAAAGAACTAAACAGACATTTCTCCAAAGACATACAGATGGCTAACAAACACATGAAAAGATGCTCAGCATCACTCATTATCAGAGAAATGCAAATCAGAACCACAATGAGTTACCATCTCACGTCGGTCAGAATGGCTGCTATCAAAAAGTCTATAAACAGTATATGCTGGAGAGGGTGTGGAGAAAAGGGAACCCTCTTACACTGTTGATGGGAATGCAAACTAGTACAACCACTATGGAGTACAGCATAGAGATTCCTTATAAAACTGGAGATAGAACTGCCATATGACCCAGCAATCCCACTGCTGGGCATACACACCGAGGAAACCAGAATTGAAAGAGACGGGTACCCCAGTGTTGACTGTGGCACTGTTTACAATAGCTAGGTCATGGAAGCAAATTAGATGTCCATTGGCAGACAAATGGATAACAAAGCTGTGGTACATATGCACAGTGGATTATTACTCAGCTATTAAAAAGAATGCATTTGAGTCAGTTCTGATGAGGTAGATGAAACTGGAGTCTATTAAATGGAGTGAGGTAAGTCAGAAAGAAAACCACCAATACAGTATATTAACGCATATATATGGAATTTACAAAGATGGTAATGATGACCCTATATGCGAGACAGCAAAAGAGACACAGATATAAGGAACAGACTTTTGGACTCTGTGGGAGAAGGCGAGGGTGGGGTGATTTGAGAGAATAGCATTGAAACATGTATATTACCATATGTGAAATAGATCACCAGTCCAGGTTCGATGCATGAGACAGGGCACTCAGGATGGGGGCACATGTATACCCATGGCTGATTCATGTCAGTGTATGGCAAAAACCGCTGCTGCTGCTGCTGCTAAGTTGCTTCAGTCGTGTCCGACTCTGTGTGACCCCAGAGACAGCAGCCCATCAGGCTCCCCCCTCCCTGGGATTCTCCAGGCAAGAGTACTGGAGTGGGTTGCCATTTCCTTCTCCAGCAAAAACCACTATTGTAAAGTAATTAGCCTCCAATTAAAATAAATAAATAAAAAGAACAAAAACTACAACACAAATTGGAAAACAAAGCAAGGTGCTAATTGGAGAGTAGAGCAATGAAAATAAAACTAACAAATACGTTGTGAGGAAAGGAAGGAAAGAAGGAATAGATATGCAGAATTAAATAGAGGTAGATAAAGAAGATTTATATCCATTAAAGATTAACTGCAAGGGAAAAAGAACAGTAGGAAAAGCAAACAAAGGAATAAATGTAGAAAAAATAGGTTTAAAAAATTAAAATTAAAAAACAGAGAAAAGAAAAAGAAAACAAAAAACCTCTACAGAACTGCAAAAGCCCAACATAGAGGAAGAGGTTTATTAGAACTATAAAAAGTGTGAGAGGAAAAAAAGATCAAAAAGCTTAATTAGATTTCATAGTGCCAATAAAATCAACAGCTGCAACAGAGGGGAAAAAATAAAAGAAAAAAATCCAGAAGAATCTACAGAACAAGTCAAAACATAATAATAGTAAATGTTTTTCTTGGGTCACTGCTGTCAGAGTCCTTTCCCTCGCTGGGAGTCACAGTCCACCTCACCCCCCTAGGATGCCCTCCAATACTGTGCTATCTCTGGACCTGCTGTGGGGGCAGCTCAGATTCTAATCTGGTCCTATTCCTGTGTGTTCTTGTCTCCAGTGTCCACAGCTATCAGAACTAGTGCATTTTCTTTTGTGGGAGTTCTCAATGTCCTTTTATATGTTTCAAAGAGAGTCTGCCTAGTTGATCATGTGGATTTAATCTGCAGCTTATACAGCTGGTGGGAAGGTTTTGGGTCTTCTTCTTTAGACACACTGCCCCTGGGTTTCAATTGTGGTTTTATTTCCATCTCTGCATGTGGGTTGTCCACTGGGGTTTGCTCCTGAGGCTGCCCTGGAGGACTTGGGTTTGCTCCTTTGAGGGCCAGGTGTGGAGGTGGTGCAGCTGCTTGGCTCACAGGGGTCCTGGCAGCAGCAGGTACTCAGGGGAGTTGTCAACTAGGGCAGCAGGAAATACAGTGCTCTTGAAGGGTATGGCAGCCAGCATTGGCCAATACACTCCAGTATTCTTGCCTGGAGAACCTCCCGACAGAGAAGCCTGGCAGGACACAGTCGACAGGGTCACAAAGTGTTGGACATGACCGAAGCGACATTGTGCACCTAGATGCAAGACTTTCTTTTGCCTGTGGCAGCTCTGTCCCAGTGAGAGTTGAGCGTGAAGGTGGCGCAGCTGCTTGGCTTGTGGGGACCCTGGTCGCGCCAAGTTTGCAGGGACATGGACTGCATCCACCGCAGGAGTTATGGCCCTATCAGAGTCTTTTTTCAAGGCTTTTGTAGCTGGTGATCAGAAGGCCTGTTTGGCCAGTCTTTTCCCATTGCTCCACCCATTCAGGCACTTAGAGGGCTCCCTTGCCTGGAGTCCTTCTCTGTTGTTTGGTGTGTCAGGCACATAGAGGGACCCCCCTGGCTGAGGTCCTGCTCTGTAGAACGGCGTGTCAGACAGGGTGCCCCTTGAAGGGGCACCCTAGGTGGGGTCCTACTCTACAGTTCAGTGCCTCAGGTGTTCGATGGGCCAGCCTTTCTCTCCTTCAGCTGCCGATGCTGGAGTGTGGGGAGGGAGAGCCTTTGGTGATGGCTCCACCCCCTACGTGTGACTCTGCAGTATCACCTTGCTTCCATGGCTGCCTGACTTTACTCCACAGTCATTTCCCACCACAGCCTCCTCCCTCACATCCCCTCTATCCGTCTCTAAACAGTCAGCAGCAGCCCTTGCACTGGGATTGCTCCACAGTCTCTAAACTCCAGCTGCCAGCTGCTGCGCCTTCCAGAGGACCTGTGTCCCTGTCCGGGGTATGTATGTCTACGGCATAGACTGTCTGATTCTCATTCCATTTAGGCTGCTACAGATCAGCTGTTTCAGTCTCAGCCTTAAATTTTCTCCTTTAACTCAGACAGTTGCCCCAATGTGGGATTGGACCCCTGCTTCAGTTCCCCCACCTGCCAAGGGCAGGTCCAGTCCTACTAACACTCCTATTTTTCCCTCTGGTTCCTTTGTCCTACTGAGTTTTTGTGTGGTTCTGTATATTCTTTTCCACTGGTCAGGTACTCCTGTCTGTTCTCAGCTGGTGTTCTGCATGCACTTCTGAGTCTGAAGGTGTATTCCTGATGTATCCATAGGGAGAGATGTACTCCATGTCCACCTACTCCTCCTCCATCTTGTTTCCCTTAAAAATTTTTAAATGTGGGCTGGAATCCCATATTTTAGAGAGTTCCTTCTCTGCAGAAACCTCAGCTCTACTTTCCCCTGCTTTTCTGAGCCTCCTCCAGGAAACTTTTTCAGGCAATGAGAACAGTGGGAATTCTTCTGTAGCTTGTATTGCTTTTGATATTTCCTCATTTGGATAATTAATGTTTGGATAAGGTTTATTTTTTAGCATCTTTTAAACTCTTTAACTATCCTTCCCCATGAGATTATACCTTTTCTCCAACCATTCTGAAAACATACAGGGCACTTTTTACTACATTTTCCACCTTCGGTACCAGAGTTACTTTCCCAAAGACTCTCACTACTTACTTTATGGAAAGAATAAGAAAAATAACAAAACTGACAGGTTTGTTATTTTTTGTATTTCTTTAATGAAAGTGTTTTCAGTTTTAGGGTAGGATTTCTTTCTTTCTTTCTTTTTTTTTTATGTAATACACTACCACTTTTTTTGCCATACTGCTAGTGATTGGCTGCTTTCTACATGACTATATATATAATAGATGCCTTTACATTATATAAAATTAGAATCAATAATTTGCTTAGTTGTGTCTAACTCTTTGAGGCCCCATGGACTATACAGTCCATGGAATTCTCCAGGCCGGAACACTAGCTGTTCCCTTCTCCAGGGGATCTTCCGAACCCAGGGATTGAATCCAGGTCTCCCAGCATTGCAGGCAGATTCTTTACCAGATGAGCCACCAGGGAAGCACGTATAAAAGATAACTTTATGTTATCTAAAATTAGAATCAAGTTTTTAGTGTCTCTTTCTAAACTTTAACAAACTAAACAATTTAAACATACTGAAGCAGTGCTGCGGAAACAGCAGATGAATAGATGATGCGTTTGAGCATACCTTCCTTGGATAGGCAGCTTGTAAAGCATTGAGATGTTTGTTACTAGCAGAGAATATTGGAGTGTGATGCCCTTTTAAATTAGTAAGTTCCAACGAATTTTGGGGGTGAACAGTTGCCTGATTTTAAGCATCAGTGCTTGGAAATATGCTATTCTGTCTTCATTTTTAACCCTTTTGTATGTTTTCATAATTTCCTAGATTTTGAGATCAAACTTTTTATTCAGTAGACTTTTAGTTCAAGTCTATTTAATCAAATGGTAGGAGAGATGATGAATCATATTTAAAAATATGTTCTTCCTACCTCCTTTAGATAACTAGAGGAAAGATAGGCATCTCTTCCATTAGCCTGTTATTGTACTCCAGTGCAACCCCGAAATAACCACTACCTGATCCGTTGTAAAAGGCTGGCAGGAGGTCCTATTGTGTATTTTGTCCTGGATTGGTGATGTCTTCAGAGGCAATAATTTTGAATACTACCCTTTTGTGTATTCTCATATGTGCATTTTATTCTGTTAGACTCAGCATGTACTGAGTTTAGATCTAATACTTTATATCTTTGTCCACCCTGTCCCTCACACTTGGAGTTCCTCTCCTGTCCATATCACTTGTTAGGTTTTAAGACCTACTTCATAATACATGTCTGTAAGATCTCCTTGACTTTTCCCCATTGCCTTATATACTCTGAAATTCTGTTATACTTCATTTTGCACAGTTTATCACTTTAAAGTGTGATATTCATATTTTAAGCATATACAAGCACCATGAAGGCAAAACTTGTGTCTTAAATCCTGCCACACACACACTACCTGTGGCATTTTGTAAAGCCTGCTTCTGTGGCCTTTACAGCTCATATGTGATAGATACTGAATGGATGTTTATTGATTCTTGGAGTAATCTCTGGATTTGTGGTTCTATTATCTTTTTAATTTATTTTTAATTGGAGGATAATTGTTTACAATGTTGGTATTTGCTGTACAACTGGGTAAATCAACTGTAAGTATACGTATATCCTTTCTTTTTTGAAGACTGGATTTGTGGTTCTTAGAAGTTAGGTTTCCAGGCTATTAGACAGTCACTTATCCAGAAGTTCAATGGACGGTTCAAGGGGTTCGGTAGAATACTAGACAGTTTTTCTGTACTAAATTGTTTGCATTTTATTTTTTATGAAAATAATTGATTAATTTTGAATATCATGGTTAACATGATACAGTTAAACTTAATTCAGTAGTTTAAAACACTGCATGAAAGTTTGTTGGTTTTGCTAAGAGAAGGATTGAAAGCTTCTCTGAAAAGATTATTCTTACATATTAAAAGAACAGTTTGGTTTCTTTTTCGGAAAGAAACATTTTGGCTTCTTGAAAAGGCTGAATGAAGCTCACTAAAAATGTTAAAAGTTATCAAACTGACTTTCTACATTTAGAATATATTAAAAATGTGTTCTTTATAACTTAAAATGTTTTAAAACCAAAGTTATCTGTAGTCTAAGAAAAGAAGGAAATCCATGGAGGCACAGCACTGCTGTCCAATATATCATTGGCTTTGTTACTAATGAGATTCCAGCAGATTGATAATGCCAGAGGCCTTGGAGAGTTAAGATTCTAGAGGGAAGGCTTATAAAATGCGTTGTTCTAAATGGCATAACCACTAAACATGAATAACTTAAACTTAGATGAGAAAAACTTATTAAAAGACAAAACAAAGTAAAATAGTTTAACCCTTCTAATAACCAACTCTGTTTGCTTGGTAGGAATATTGGATTTCAATACTCTCATTTTCTTCTCTGATATATATATATATATATATACACACACACAAAGGACTTTGTGACTGAAAAAAAAATAAACATATTTTAAACCTGATGTTTGGTTCCTAAATAAGAATTAACTTAAAAACCTTTTTTAGAAATTTTCAAGCATAAATAGAAAATAAAGTAGGAATTTTAACTTCCATATACTCAGCTGCATCTTCAGGAATTATCTGCAGTGTCTTATCTTTTTTCATCCATAGTCCTACCTGCTTCTTACCTGCTATATTATTTTAAAGCAAATCCTATATTTTTTCAGTTCATTTGTAAATATTTTAGTAACAGTGTATCTCTTAAAGATAAGAGCTCAGTTTTTAAACATAATCAGAATACCTTAAAAAGTAGCATTTCTTAAATATCAGATGATATTCAGATAGTGTTCAAATTGAACCTAGTTGTTCGTTGGTGGATATTGTGATATTAAGATCAACCTGTTGGGTCAGGTGTTATCAGCCTTGCATTAATGGTTTTGTGCTGTACTTACTCACTCAGTCGTGTCTGACTCTTTGCAGCTCCTTGGACTGTAGCCTGCCAGGCTCCTCTGTCCATGGGGATTCTCCAGGCAAGAATACTGGAGTGAATTGCCATGCCCTCCTCCAGGGGTCTTCCCAACCCGGGAATTGAACCGAGGTCTCCTGCAATGCAGGTTCTTAACCAGCTGAGCTACGAGGAAAGCGCCATTAATGGTTTTAGTAGCTATTTAGTATTGTCTTTTTCCATTATTTCATTAGGGGTTACAGAACAGTAATAATGTAATTTTAATCTTGAGATAGCCAATGTTCAAATTTCTCTAATTGTCTTATAGTATTTTTAATTTTAAATTTATTTTTTAAATAATTTGAAGTTGTCTTTATTTTATCCTTGTTCTTTTTAAAATTTATTAATTTTTTAATTGAAGGTTAATTGCTTTACAGAATTTTGTTGGTTTCTGCCAAACATCAACATGAATCAGCCATAGGTACATAAACTATGTAAGAATCAGTATCCAAATAAGGTCTCTACATTGCAGTTGGATAATATTCAGCCTCTTTTTAATCTGTATGCTCCCCCTTTTCTCCCTCTCTCTGCAGTTTATTTCTTGAAGAATCGGGATTGTTAGAGTTTCTCCATTTGAATTTGCTGATTGCATCTCAGTGTTTCTTTTAACATTGTTTTTCTGTAAATAGGTAATTAGAGTCTTGAATCAGATTCATGTTCAGTTTTTTTAACAGCAATATTTAGAAGCAATGTTGTATCCTTAAGGGAGACAGTATATAGTTCTTCCATTTTTTGTGAGCATATTGTAGCCTTGGGAATCTGTTGTCCACAATGGCTGTTAAGAATGTGCTTGATTTCTTGAACCTATCTTTTCTTGGAAATCTATTTCTTTCCTGCCTCTGGGAATTTTTAAGATTTTTTTTTAACCCTTGACTTCTGATATTTTACAGGATGTGTCTCAGGTGTTATGCTCCTGGGAGACCCTTTCAGTGGGAAAGCCTTTTTCATTTCATAGCAATTTTCTTCTCTTATTTCTTCATTTTCCTTCTTCATTCCCTCTCTTCTTGCTTTCTGACTTGCTGTTGCTCTAAGTCTCTGCTCAGCTGTTACTGTACCAAATCAAAATACTGACTGTATGAAAGCATTCTGCTACTGTCTTTATTTTTTAGTTGGAGTATAATTGCTTTACAGTGTTGTGTTAGTTTCTGCTGTACAATGAAATGAATCAGTTATAAGTATACATATATCCCCTCCCTCCTGACCTGCCTTTCACTCCTACTCCCACCCTTGTCCCACTCCTCTAGGTCAGCAGAGAGCACTGAACTGAGACCCCGGTGCTATGTGAGTTCTGATCTGATTTGCCTACCCTCCCCTTATCTGCTCTGTGCACACGTCCATTCTCTATGTCTGTGTCTCTGTTCCTGCCCTGCAAGTAGATTCATCTGAACTGTTTTTTTAGATTCCGCATATGTGTTAATAACGATATTTATGTCTCTCTTTATGCCTTAGTTCCCTTTGTATGACAGGCTCTAGGTCCTTCCATATCCCTACAAATGACTCAGTTTCGTTCCTTTTCGTGGCTGAGTAATATTCCATTGTATATATGTACCATGTCTTCTTTATCCAGTCATCTGTCGATGGACATTTAGGTTGCTTCCATGTCCTAGCTGTTGTAGAGTGTGCTGCAGTGAATTTTGGGGTGTGTGTGTCTTTTTGAATTACGGTTTTCTCAGGGTATATGCCCAATAATAAGATTGCTGGATTGTATGTAGTTCTATATTCAGTTTTAAAAGGAGCCGCCATGCTGTTCTTTATAGTGGCTGTTTTGATTTGCATTTCTTTAATAATTAGTGATGTTGAGCATCTGTTCACGTGCCTCTTGGCCATCCTTGTCTTCTTCGGAGAAATGTCCGTTTAGCTCCTCTGCCTGTTTTCTGATTGAGTGTGTGTGTGAGATATCGAGCTGCGTATGCTGCTTTATTCTTTTCATAGCACCTGATGTTGATTTATAATGTCTTTCCAATGACTTGATGGTAAGGCAGGGACTTTTTAAAATTCACTGCTGTTTTCTCAGTGTTTAAAACAATGTCTTATACATAGTAGGTGCTCAGTAGTTGTTGAAAAGATGAGGTTGTTGGACTTGTGAGTCATCCCCATTTCTTGACTTCTATTGCATTTTTTAATAAATTTTTTATTTCTTTTCTACATCTTGAAAGGTTTTTTAAGTCTATATTGATTTTGTTACAATGTTGTTTCTGTTTTATGTGGTTTTTTTGCGGGGAAGGGGGCAGGAAGCATGTGGGATCTTAGTTCCCTGACCCAGGATTGAAGCCACACCCTCTGCGTTGGAAGGTGAAGTCCCAATTACTGGACCACCAGGGAAGTCCCTGAAAGTTTTTTTTTTTTTTTTAAACATTATCTTCCAATACTCATTGAATGTTTGCTCTTGATAATTGTAATTTTAAATTTTAGTATTTCTTTTCTCTGGCCCTTTTTCATTGCATCCTGTACTTGTTTTATAGTTGCAGATCTACGTCAGGCTCCATAAGGATACTGACTAGACTTCCCAACCCCTCATTCTCCTCCAGTAGAGTATCTTCTGATCTCCACATTTTCTTTGTCTTCCTTTGTTCATCTTGGTCCTTCATTTATTTTAGTTTTTCTGGTAGCTGGTTTGGGCTTCAGTAACTGTTTAGTTATATTTCACTACCAGATCTCTCTAATGTAAGTGCATGGGGTAGGCCTCCCAATGTAGAGTGCTTGGGCCTGTGGCAAGGAAGGGGAGGATAAGAAAGAAAGGTTCATTTGGCTCAGCTATTCAGAGTGAGTTTAGTTTTCTCACTCTTTGTTCCAAAGCCATCTCTTCCTTGCTTCCAAGACTAAGAAAGAATTACACCTCCCTGTATGTCTTTGGCTGTGGTTTTGCTTTGCTTTTATTTTTGTGTCATTTTCATACCACTTACTTACGTTTTATAAAAATCCAGCAAAATTTCTTTGTAGATGATACCCTTTCTTGTTATCTAATATTATAATTTCTTGGTTGAAGAAATACATTATGTTCATAGAGGGGAATTGGAAAACTCATTTTCTTCTCATCCTCTTCTACTTGTATTCCCCTCTCTGGAAGGAAGCCATTATTAACAACTCTTTAAGTTACTTTCTTGACTTAACAGTATGTCTTGATCATTTTTGCACCTTGCCAATTTATTATTTTTTTCTGCAGATGGGTGAAAGTCCTTTTTTAAAATCTAATGAGTCAAAAGAAGTATCTTAATGTTTTAATTTGTATTTCCCTGATTAGAAATTATGTTGAGTATTTTTCATATATTTACTGCATTTTTGTATTTCATATTGTGTGAAATGCTAGACCCATTTCTATCCTTTACTTGTGTTTTAACTTGTTTCTAACAATACCCATACATTGTATACATTCTTACATTTGTTTTCTTAAAAAATGCATTTTGCTAATATTTTCCTATAAGTTTGCCCGGTCTTATAATTTTATCTGTAGTCTATATTTTCTTTCTCAGAGGTCTCACATTTTCTCACATTTTTTTCCCTTTGTGGAGTCTCTGTCTTGTGCTTTACTTAGGAAGGACTGATGTTTGTTAGTTTCACCCTCAGTTAATTTACAATTTTTAGCTATTATTTTTAAATATCCTCTCTTCTGTCACTTAAGTGGATTCTTGATAGGGAAGGGGATTAGATATGTGTGCTCAATTTGCCATCTTTAGCAGAAATTCAGACAGATATTTAATTATTCCATGTACTAGGGTTTGTCTCTTGGCTTAATTTAATAACTCATTATCAAAAAGTTACACAGGCATGTAGTCACTCATAACATTAGATACAGTTTCATTTTATGCATTAAAAGTATTCTGGTAAGTTGAATTATTTGTACATGGAATATTATGGGCCCTATCAAGATGTAAAGCAAAGGAAAAAAGGAGAGATAAAAGCATCTGAATGAAGAGATGCAGAAAAGGAAAAGAAGAAATAAGAGATAAGAAAGCCTTCCTCAGCGATCAATGAAAAGAAATAGAGGAAAACAACAGAATGGGAAAGACTAGAGATCTCTTCAAGAAAATTAGAGATACCAAGGGAACATTTCACACAAAGATGGGATCGATAAAGGTCAGAAATGGTATGGACCTAACAGAAGCAGAAGCTATTAAGAAGAGGTGGCAAGAATACACGGAAAAAAGATCTTGAAGACCAAGATAATCACGATGGTGTGATCACTCACCTAGAGCCAGACATCCTAGAACATGAAGTCAAGTGGGCCTTAGAAAGTATCACTATGAACAAAGCTAGTGGAGGCGATGGGATTCCAGTTGAGCTATTTCAAATCCTACAAGATGATGCTGTGAAAGTGCTGCACTCATTATGCCAGCAAATTTGGAAAACTCAGCAGTGGCCACAAGACTGGAAAAGATCAGTTTTCATTCCAATCCCAAAGAATGCTCAAACTACCGCACAATTGCACTCATCTCACATGCTAGTAAAGTAATGCTTAAAATTCTCCAAGCCAGGCTTCAGCAATATGTGAACCGTGAACTTCCAGATGTTCAAGCTGGTTTTGGAAAAGGCAGAGGAACCAGAGATCAAATTGCCGACATCCGCTGGATCATGGAAAAAGCAAGAGAGATCCAGAAAAACATCTATTTCTGCTTTCTTGACTATGCCAAAGCCTTTGACTGTGTGGATCACAATAAACTGTGGAAAATTCTTCAAGAGGTGGGAATACCAGACCACCTGACCTGCCTCTTGAGGAACCTGTATACAAGTCAGGAAGCAACAGTTAGAACTGGACATGGAACAACAGACTGGTTCCAAATAGGAAAAGGAGTACATCAAGGCTGTATATTGTCGCCCTGCTTATTTAACTTACATGCAGAGTACATCATGAGAAAGGCAGGGCTGGAAGAAGCACAAGCTGGAATCAAGATTGCCAGGAGAAATATCAATAACCTCAGATATGCAGATGACACTACCCTTATGGCAGGAAGTGAAGAGGAGCTAAAGAGCCTCTTGATGAAAGTGAAAGAGGAGAGTGAAAAAGTTGGCTTAAAGCTCAACATTCAGAAAACGAAGATCATGGCATCTGGTCCCATCACTTCATGGCAAATAGATGGGGAAATAGTAGAAACAGTGACAGGCTTTATTTTTTGGGGCTCCAGAATCACTGCAGATGGTGACTGCACCCATGAAATTAAAAGATGCTTATTCCTTGGAAGGAAACTTATGACCAACCTAGATAGCATATTGAAAAGCAGAGACATTACTTTGTCAACAAAGATCTGTCTAGTCAAGGCTATGGTTTTTCCAGTGGTCATGTGTGGATGTGAGAGTTGGACTGTGAAGAAAGCTGAGTGCTGAAGAATTGATGCCTTTGAACTGTGGAGTTGGAGAAGACTCTTGAGAGTCCCTTGGACTGCAAGGAGATCCAACCAGTCCATTCTATAGGAGGTCAGCCCTGGGATTTCTTTGACAGGAATGATGCTAAAGCTGAAACTCCAGTACTTTGGCCATCTCATGCGAAGAGTTGACTCATTGGAAAAGACTCTGATGCTGGGAGGGATTAGGGACAGGAGGAGAAGGGGACGACAGAGGATGAGATGGCTGGATGGCGTCACTGACTCGATGGATGCCAGTCTGAGTGAACTCTGGGAATTGGTGATGGACAGGGAGGCCTGGCGTGCTGCAATTCATGGGGTCGCAAATAGACACGACTGAGCGACTGAACTGAACTGATCAAGGTGTAAACATGCTAGCATAGCTTAACAGAGAAGGCAATGGCACCCCACTACAGTACTCTTGCCTGGAAAATCCCATGGACGGAGGAGCCTGGTAGGCTGCAGTCCATGGGGTCGCTAAGAGTCTGACACGACTGAGTAACTTCACTTTCACGCATTGGAGAAGGAAATGGCAACCCACTCCAGTGTTCTTGTCAGGAGAATCCCAGGGATCGGGGAGCCTGGTGGGCTGCCGTCTGTGGGGTTGCACAGAGTCGGACATGACTGAAGTGACTTAGCAGCAGCATAACTTTAAAGTGTTTTTTAATTTTTATTACTCAAAATGTTTAAAAACTCTTCTATGTTTGTTTACTTTCATTGGGTAATTAAAACTTTTTTTACAATAGAAAGCAAATCTAAAACATAAAATATTTTCCTTTATCTAGCTTAGGGGATCTCTGTAGCGCTCAAGTATTGAGAATTGTCACAGATGATAATAAAAATACAAGTATTGTATTTTAGCTTTTTTTATTATGTAGTATGTTCCCTTTTTAAAATACTGACATTTTAAATGGATGGGTCTTTCATAGTTGTAATTTTTCTCCTTGTCAGTAAAATATTTAGAGTGGTAGGTGTTTTATTTAGTTGCCACATATTTTTCCCTTTATGGTTTTATCCCATGTTTGTGTTGTTGTTGTTGTTCAATTGCAAAGTCCTGCCTGACTCTTTGTGACCCTGTGGACTGTGGCACGCCGGGCTTCCCCATCCTTCACTATCTCCCAGAGTTTGCTTAAACTCATGTCCATTGAGGGCGTCCCTGATAGCTCAGTTGGTAAAGAATCCACCTGCAATGTGGGAGACCTGGGTGCAATCCCTGGGTTGGGAAGATCCCCTGGAGAAGGGAAAGGCTACCCACTCCAGTTTCCTGGCCTGGAGAATTCCATGGACTGTATAGTTCATGGGGTCAAAAAGAGTTGGTCCAGAGTTTGATTAGAGTATGAATCAAGTTGGTAGCAAAGAAGATAGCAGGAAAACAAAAGAAAAGTTGAACATACACAGATTGGAAGAAAATGGAACGCATGTAAGAATTAAAGATTTTAAAATTAAAAAAATAAAAAACTAAAAAAAAATCATTAAAAAATAATAAAGAAAAAAAAAAGAAAATGGAATAGAATTTATATTTGTGAGTAGTTGGCTAGGGGATTAACCATAAGAGATGAATGCTCAATAAGTCCTTGAACTCTTTATTGCTTTTTCCTTGAAAAATATCAATATTTTAACTCTTTGTCTTCCTATAACTTTTGCTTAGCCAAGTTCTTAAACTCGTTTGTCTTTTCCCTTAGGTTATTTGGTTCATTTCTTCAATTATATTGCTTTTCTCTAAAATTCTCTAAATAATATTATTTTAGGGGCCACCTATGTTACTAGATTATATAAAGGAGCAGAATTAATGTAGGTAATTCTGTAATGTCTCTTGTTTCTTTATATATACTTATTTAAAGTATTTTAATTTTTATATATTTAAAAGTATTTTTATTTTATATATATATATTTTTTAAAGTATTTTTATTTATTTGGCTGCACCAAATCTTAGTGTTTATTTATTTGACCATGCTGTGTCTTAAGATGCAGAAAGCAGGATCTAGTTCCCTGAGCAGGGATCGAACCTAGTTCTCTGCATTGAGAATGAGGGGTTTTAGCCACTGGACCACCAGGGAAGTCCCTCTTTGTGTATATTTTAAAGTTACTTTGTTTTACTTAAAAAATTTTTAATTTTATTGGAGTGTAGTGGATTTATAGTTGTTTTAGTTTCAGGTGTACAGCAAATGGACTCAGTTACGCATATATGTATTTACATATGTTCATTCCTTTTTAGATTCTTTTTAATTTAGGTTATCGCAGAATGTTGAGTAGAGTTTCCTCTGCTATACAGTAGGTCCTTGTTGGTTATCTGTCTTATATATGGTAGTGTATGTATGTTCATTCCAAGCTCCTCATTTATTTCTCCCCTCCAAGTTTTCCCTTTGGTAACCATCTGCTTGTTTTGATGTATGTAAGTCTTTTTCTGTGTTGTAAGTCAGTTCATTTGTATCTTTTTCTAAGAATTAGAGTCCACACATGAGTGATACTGTATGATATTTATCTTTCTCTCTCTGACTTACTTCACTTAGTATGATAATCTCTAGTTTCATCCAGTCAGTTCAGTTCATTTGTTCAGTCGTGTCTGACTCTGCTACCCCACGGACTACAGCACATCAGGCCTCCCTGTCTATCCCCAACTCCTGGAGTTTACTCAAATTCATGTCCATTAGTCTGTGATGCCATCCAACCATCTCATCCTCTTTCATCCCCTTCTCCTTCTGCCCTCAGTCTTTCCCAGCATCGGGGTCTTTTCAAATGATTCAGTTCTTCGCATCAGGTGGCCAAAGTATTGGACCTTCAGCATCAGTGAATATTCAGGACTGATTTCCTTTAGGATGGACTGGTTGGATCTCCTTGCAGTCCAAGGGACTCTCAAGAGTCTTCTGCAGCACCACAGTTCAAAAGCATCAATTCTTTGGCATGCAGCTTTCTTTATAGTCCAGCTATAGTTCAACTTTCTTTATAGTCCATCCATATATGACTACTGGAAAACCATACTTTGACTAGATGGACCTTTGTTGACAAAGTAATGTCTCTGCTTTTTAATATGCTATCTAGGTTGGTCATAACTTTTCTTCCAAGGAGCATCTTTTAATTTCATGGCTGCAGTCACCATGTGCAATGACTTTGGAGCCCCGCAAAATAAAATCTGTCACTGTTTCCACTGTTTCCCCATCTATTTGCCATGAAGTGATGGGACCAGATGCCATGATCTTAGTTTTCTGAATGTTGAGTTTTAAGCCAACTTTTTAACTCTCTTCTTTCACTTTCATCAAGAGGCTCTTTAGTTCTTTCTCACTTCCTGCCATAAGGGTGGTATCATCTGCATATCTGAGGTTATTGATATTTCTCCTGGCAATCTTGATTCCAGCTTGTGCTTCCTCCAGCCCAGCTTTTCTCATGATGTACTCTGCATATAAGTTAAATAAGCAGGGTGACAATATACAGCCTTGATGTACTCCTTTGTGATTTGGAACCAGTCTGTTGTTCCATGTCCAGTTCTAACTGTTGCTTCCTGACCGGCATACAGATTTCTCAAGAGGCAGGTCAGGTGGTCTGGTATTCCCATCTCTTGAAGAATTTTCCAGAGGTTGTTGTGGTTCGCACAGTCAAAGGCTTTGGTGTAGTCAGTAAAGCAGAAGTAGATGTTTTTCTGAAACTCTTGCTTTTTTGATGATCCAACAGATGCTGGCAATTTGATCTCTGGTTCTTCTGCCTTTTCTAAATCCAGCATGAACATCTGGAAGTTCATGGTTCATGTACTGTTGAAACCTGGCTTGGAGAATTTTGAGCATTACTCTACTAGCGTGTGAGATGAGTGCAATTGTGCACTAGTTTGAGCATTCTTTGGCATTGCCTTTCTTTGGAATTGGAATGAAAACTGACCTTTTCCAGTCCTGTGGCCAGTGCTGAGTTTTCCAAATTTGCTGTCATAATGAGTGCAGCACTTTCACAGCATCATCTTTTAGGACTTGAAATAGCTCCACTGGAATCCATCGCCTCCACTAGCTTTGTTCATAGTGATGCTTTCTAAGGCCCACTTGACTTCACATTCCAGGATGTCTGGCTCTAGGTTGATGATCACACCTTCATGATTATCTAGGTCGTGAAATTCTTTTTTGTATAGTTCTTCTGTGTATTCTTACCACCTCTTCTTAATATCTTCTGCTTCTGTTAGGTCTATACTATTTCTGTCCTTTATTGTGCCCATCTTTGTATGAAATGTTCCCTTGGTATCTTTAATTTTGTTGGAGAGATCTCTAGACTTTTCCATTCTGTTGTTTTCCTCTATTTCTTTGCACTGATCACTGAGGAAGGCTTTCTTGTCTCTCCTTGCTATTCTTTGGAAATCTGCATTCAGATGCTTATATCTTTTCTTTTCTCCTTTGCCTTTTACTTCTGTTCTATTCACAGCTATTTGTCAGGCCTTCTCAGACAGCCATTTTGCCTTTTTGCAGTTCTTTTCCTTGGGGATGGTCTTGATCCCTGCCTCCTGTACACTGTCATGAACCTTCATCCATAGTTCTTCAGGCACTGTGTCTATCAGATATAATCCGTTGAATCTATTTGTCACTTCCACTGTGTAATTTAAGGGATTTGATTTAGGTCGTACCTGAATGGTCTAATGGTTTTCCCTATTTTCTTCAATTTAAGTCTGAATTTGGCAATAAGGAGTTCAGGATCTGAGCCACAGTCAGCTCCTGCTCTTGTTTTTGCTGACTGTATAGAGCTTCTCCATCTTTGGCTGCAAAGAATGTAATCAGTCTGATTTTGGTATTGACCATCTGGTGATGTCCATGTATAGAGTCTTCTCTTGTGTTGTTGGAAGAGGGTGTTTGCTATGACCAATGCATTCTCTTGGCAAAACTCATATAAGCCTTTTCCCTTCTTTGTATTGTACTCCAAGGCCAGATTTGCTTGTTACTCCAGGTATTTCTTGAGTTCCTACTTTTGCATTCCAGCCCCCTGTAATGAAAAGGACATCTTTTTTTGGTGTTATCCATGTTGCTGCAAATAATGTTGTTTCACTCTTTGTTATGGCTGAGCAGTATTATGTTGTGTATATGTACCATGTCTAAGTTAGTTATTTTGCTGCTTTATGACTTCAGTAATTGGTCTAATTTTATGCTTGCTCTCTTCCCCCAGCCATTTTTTGTAGTAATGTTTTTAACAGCAATAGTATGAATTCTTAATATTTTAAATTAGATTTGTATTATTTTACCTCAAACCCCTATGTCTTTTATTTTTCTTGGTGGATTTCAATGACCTTACTTTAGCATCATGAATACATTGAAACTATTTTTATTTCTCTTAGAGGAGTACAAATAATTTCCCTGAGATTGTTTTGTTACTCTCAGACTCCTAAGTGTGTATAAAAGCTTGAAAATGCTCCTTTGTAGTATTCTCTTAAAATTTAAATGGGTACTCACTCCCCTGAACACACTTGTGCACAGATGTGCATGTATGTGCATGCACACTCACACACTCACTTTCACAGATGCAGAGTGGGGGTGCAGAAGGACAGAACCATGACTGCACTGATATTTTGAGGACTTGGAATAAGGCATATTAGGTTAAGGTTCGGAGAAGGCAATGGCAGCCCACTCCAGTACTGTTGACTGGAAAATCCCATGGACGGAGGAGCCTGGTGGGCTGCAGTCCTTGGGGTCGCTAAGAGTCGGACACGACTGAGCGACTTCACTTTCACGTTTCACTTTCATGCATTGGAGAAGGAAATGGCAACCCACAGTGTTCTTGCCTGGAGGATCCCAGGGACGGGGGACCCTGGTGGGCTGCTGTCTGTGGGGTCGCACAGAGTCGGACATGACTGAAGCGACTTAGCAGCAGTAGCAGCAGGTTAAGGTTACTGTTTTAGAAAGAGTGTACAAGTTTTCCCCTTCTGATTGGAGGATCATGATTGGTAACAAAAGACCATACAGTTTTCTGACACTGACGATGAGAGTAATTTATCTTTGAAAATGTATTCTTATGTTTGCAGATTATATCTTAAAAATGAGTCAGTAGAATGAAGGAAATTAAGACCTAGTGAAACAGCAACAGTGTGATCTTAGACCTTTAAATAGTTTGTCAGGTTACATTGCACAAGTCAATTATCTTGTTGTCACAGTTGTGAAGTGAAGTACTTTGGCTGAATTATTTCAAGTACAGATTCTACAACGCTTTGGCCTCTACAGTGCAGGTGTAATGGGCAGATAGGACGTAATGAATGCTTTTACCTATACTGTGCTACAGAGAACTCAAGTCACTTGGATTTTGATAATTTTAAATGTAAAAGAGAACAGCAAATTCCTAGAGAACTGTTTCTTCTTCAAGTACTATGTATACTACTGTTTCTGATTTAAAAAAAAAAAAAAAAGTAAAGCAAGCTCCGACTCTGCTCTCTAAAAACATTTGAAACAAACCCATAGAAAATATAAATGAAAAAAGTTTTTCATCAAGATTTTTCTCCTTTGAAACATTGGGAGCATGTGTATAAACATTTTGATCCTGAATCTCTAGTGCTGATAACTTTATGAACTTGTTTTTTAGTCCATTAAGTCATGTCTCTTTTGTGACCCCATGGACTATAGCCCACTAAGGCTCCTCTGTCCATGGGATTTCCCAGGCGAGAAGACTGGAGTGGGTTGCCATTTCCTCCTTTTGGGGATCTTAAGTTTATGGCAGAGGAGCTCCTTAGCTGTGGCTGCGTTTTGAGTAGTTTATATAAATAGGCTTAAAGAGTGATCTGAATTAAGTGAGAGTATATAGCTTAGTAGATCTTAGCCATTTCAGAAGTGTTTGAAACAGGGGGAGAAAAGGATGAACATAATGGACCTTCACTTAGAAATATTTTTACATACTCACATATATCTCTGTAATCTCTTTTGAGAGCAAATATAGGCTGATGATTTGCCATGTAAACATCTATAGGATCTACTAAAATAGATTCTCCACTTATTTAATGAAAATATCTAAGTTTCACTCATTCATTTATTTAGATTGAAAGCAAACTGATTTCATAAAAATGCAGCTGCTTCAACATTTGTGATTTAACGTATGAGATTCCATAGTTGTTGATTAATTATACGTTGATCCCTAAGGTAATATGTGAACTTCAGTTATAATGCCTGAACTTTGTAAATGTACTTCTTTTCACTAGAAAGCTGTTGCCAATAAAGAGTTTTTGGTCAAAAATTTTTAGTAGAGCAGGATTTACTGACTTGTTACTTATTTTTCATTTGCTACTTTCATTGGCTTGTAGGAAATTCTTTTGGATTATTATCCAGCTGACAAATATATTAAGTGAAATATAAGTGATACCTGAATCTTATGGGGAGTAAAAAGGAAAACAGTTTAAAATATTGTCATTTTATATATTTTTGTATATACAGCTTACTGTGTAAAATTAGGCTTTTGGGACATCCTAAGACAATCTACCTTAATTTTTACAGGAGAGAACCTCTGAGAAGGTAAGGGATTTTCCCTTAATTATATGATTAAAAGCAGAGTAAGGGTTAGAATTCAGGTATTCCAACTTTGAGACTCTCCCTTTCTCCCCAGTCATCCATTACATTCTGCTCCTCATTCATTATCAGGCAACAACTTCTAGCCTGAAAAAACAATCACATTTTTCTAAAAGCTTGTATTTTAAAATCTTTTAAACAGGCGCATATTTTCACTCAGAATCAGTGACTACAGGTTTAGAATTCTGGAGTAAAGCCTGTTAGGCATGAAAATTAACTTTGAGACTATGAACAACTTAGCAGCACTTTTTTTCTTAAATTTGTTTTGTCTCACATTAGAATACTTAGATGTAAAGCATTATTTATTTATACAAAAGGCTATATTCATTTTTTTCTGTCACTATTTGGAAATTTTTTTGCTCTGGATAGATATATAAAATATTCTTTGGCATTAAATGATTAAAATTGGAACTTTATTTTTACAAGTTCTATTTGTGGACACATAATTTGTTAGCTCATTTTCTACTTTAATTTTGGAATGGGAGTAGTTTTTGAATAATTAGGATGTAGGAGAATCAGTTAAGGTCAGTAAATAATTTACTTTAAAGTCCGTGGAGTAGAATTTTTATACGTTATATTATCAGAATTGTCCATCTGTCAGTCTGTGTTTTGTAAATGTTTTCCCTACCACAGGGAAAGCTAACAATTGGGGGATCATTACTTTCTTTTTAAAAGACATATCAGGAATTTAAAATATAAATAGATTGGAGGTATAGAGGGGCACTCAAAGTTGTAACTAACTTGTGGACTTGAGTAATGGTCCAAGACCATAGTGGTTGAGGGCTACAATCTGTGTTTATATGCACGTTCCTAGCATCAGTTACAGAAGCCTTATAACAAATGCATTTTTTAAAAATTATGGCTTACTAACTTCATTAATTAAAGTCCTATTGATGAAAGTTATTTTATCTTATAAAGTAGCCTTAGGCATTCTCCTTTAATTTATTGATTTAGAACAAAGTGTTTGAAAAAGCATATGAAAAGCTTTGGAATACCTGCAGTGCACATGGTGTCCAGCTTACTGGTGATATTTTTCTGTTTATACAGTTTATAAGGCAGAGTACTTTAAACTTCTTTTTGAGTGGAATTTTACTTCGGTAATAAGCAGTATTCTGTCCAGAGGGTGTCAGCATTTTGTAATGTCAAGGCTTCATTGTGGTCTAAAGTGGTACATTTTAATTTGGAAAGTTGGTCAGGGACATCCATATGATGGTATACATTTCCCAATGCTTCCATGTTCTACTAAATTGGGATGAAAAATACATTAAGATTTACATTAAATTAGGTGTTTTCAAAGTTGATGGGGGAATTCCCTGGCAGTCCAGAGGTTAGGACTCGGTGGTTTCACTGCCAGGGCCTGAATTTGATCCCCGGTCAGAAAATTAAGATTCTTCAGGTAAAAAAAAAAAAAAAGGTTGAGGAGTCAGGGGAAAAGGGTTTGGGATGAGGCTTATGAAATGTGGGAGGTGGGGGAGGTCAAAGCAGCCCTTACTTTATAAATAGAAGGAAAATTTTGATCAGAACCTTTAGGTCACATGATTCTTTCCCTTTTTGTGTGTGTGTTACAGGCAAAGGGGAAGATAGCGATGTACTCAGTATAAATGCAGACGCATATGACAGCGACATAGAAGGCCCCTGTAATGAAGAAGCAGCTGCTCCTGAAGTCCCAGAAAATACAGTCCAGAGTGAAGCTGGTCAGATAGATGACCTGGAGAAAGACATTGAGAAAAGCGTGAACGAGATTCTGGGACTTGCAGAGTCCAGTCCAAAGGAGCCCAAAGCTGCCACCCTGACTGTTCCTCCGCCGGAAGATGTTCAGCCTTCCGCACAGCAGCTGGAGCTGCTCGAACTTGAAATGAGGGCCAGAGCTATTAAAGCCCTGATGAAAGCTGGTGATATAAAAAAGCCAGCCTAGTTTATTTAAGTTGTGTCTGAATATTGGATGTGTTTGAACAATGCCACACTGTATCATTTTGTATCTAATGTTTATTTGGGGGTCTTACCTGATATTTCTCATATAACTCTTACTAGATAAACTCATCTTAGGTCTAAAATACATGTTATTGTTGTTGTTACTTTTGTATTATGTAGTTGTTTTTTGAACTCATGACACATATCATTGGGGACTCTAGATAACTTTGTTAGATGAGTATTTAGTATTTCTGCAAATTAATATCTGAAAACCCATTAGCTAAAAAGTCATGATATTTGTTCCTTTATTTTGAAATATTTTGGCATCAAACCAAAAAGTTTATGAAAGATTGACCAAGCATGTTGCCTTCAGGCTATCTATATTTTGCAATAGAATATTAAATTATTGCTCCTAGGTATATTAACAATTTAAGTTGAGTTATATTTATATGCACTTTTAAAATATGTACCATTTTGAAGATGGCTTTTATGGGTATGGACTTAGTAAAAACTGAACAACATTTTTGTTACAAGGCAGAGATTCAAAATGGCTGAGCAAAGCTTTTTTATAAAAAAGGGGAAAAAAAGGACTTAGTTTAAAGCGTTTTTTAACAATGTCGAATTAATTGTCCAACTTTAATTCCAGCAGACAAACCATTCTAACAGGTATTTGACACTGTCGAACTCTTAGTTCAGTTTTTTTCCTTCAATAAAAAGGGCACACATTCCCATTTACATTCCAGGCAGTTAGGAGAAGGAGACTATTTCATTGTACAGGCTTTCATCTGATGTTTTTGCTTGAAAATCTTACGTGCTATAATTCCATGAATTAAAAATCATTAAGACTATCATTCTGGATCTGAGGACTTTTGATAGATTTCCAAAAATGAATTTAATTTCAGGAAGTTTTGATAAGTGGATGTAATAATTAATCTAATTTTGTATAGTTTTTGTAAATAGATTAACATGCTGCCACAATTATGAATGCTTTTTGTCCCATCACTAATTGTAGTTGTTTGATACCGAAATAAATTTAGGTAGAGACTCTTAACTTAAAATAAAATTTTTTTTTGTAAAATATAAATCTGAAACTGTTGTTTTTATATTTGCTAACAAATATATTTATAAGGCATGTTCTGTTAGTGTTGGAGGATTTTCCTTACACACAAAAGAACTTAGAGGGATTGTGTCTTTTTAGCTGGCTTAATTATATATAAATTGTAGAGAATCTCTTATGGAAATAGTACTTGGGCTTCCCTGATAGCTCAGTTGGTAATCTGCCTACAATGGAGGAGACCCCAGTTCGATTCCTGGGTTGGGAAGATCCGCTGGAGAAGGGGTAGGCTACCCACTCCAGTATTCTTGGACTTCCGTTGTGATTCAGCTGCTAAAGAATCTGCCTGCAATGTGAAAAACCTGGGTTCAGTCCCTGGGTTGGGAAGATCCGCTAGAGTAGGGAAAGGCTACCCATTCCAGTATTCTGGCCCAGAGGATTCCATGGATTGTATAGTCCATGGGGTCACAGGCAGACATGACTGAATGACTTTCACTTTCTTTTTCACTTATGGAAATAATATATATATATATATGAAACACTGGAGTAGCAGTTACAAATTCATTTTTGTTGTTCCTGAACATGCCTTTAAATAATCCTGTCATTTCTTTTTTCTTGCTGAATTTTTATAATAAGGCACAGAGGCCTGTATCATTTGAAATGCTTCTCTTAGGCTGATAAACACGGGTATGATTTAAATAGTTCTCATAGTTACTGCTTCAAGATGAAAAAAATCAGTTTCTATTTCTACTTACACTAAAAGTTAAAATGATAACAAAGTAGTGCAGAATAAACTTTATTGCTACTTACTAATTATGAGATGCAGGAGATGACTTTTGTGTGATCGAACACAGAGGAGGAGAAAGAGGTCTGAGTGCCTTGTAGCTGATTCAAGTCACCACCTTCATGAAGCATTGTGTGCCTGCTATATTCACTGTGCAGAATGCTTTAAAGTACATTTGACTAGAGTTGGGTGTATGTGAGGAAGAATGAGTTGAACACATTAGGCTACTTAGATTACTACCTTGGAAAATCAACTCTTTTTTTTTTGTAATGTTAAAAGACATGAGAGGTTTTTGCAAATGAGTGGCTTTAGAGAATAGGAATAAGGTTATTTTAGAAATGCCTAAGTAATGAGAAAATACCATATATTGATCTGATGCTGTCATTTAATCATCAGCTCACAGGTATTTATTGACTACATTTAAGGTGTTTAGTCTTGTTCAGAATCTTAAACTGTTATGGTGTAGGAATGTTATGGTGTAGATTTTAGCACAGAATAGACTGATTAATAAACATATGAGTGCTATTTCATTTTATGCCTAATCTTCCATTTTGCCAATGTAAAAAAAAAAAATTTAGTTCATGTTTAATTAGTGACTAAGAGGAAAAAAAATGGCAGTCGAATTTTTCATCCCAAGTCAGGTAATACTGATATTTGACTAGGAACTTTACCTAAATCTTGAGTGATTGATGGTATCTGGTATAATGGGTCCTTTGCAGTAAGCCTTGGCCCACTTTTTGATGTTCCTACTAATCCTCATGCTCAAGATATATCCTGATAACCTATCACTGGATGACCAGTGTAATATACTAATTGTGAAAAATCACCTAAGCCTCCCAAATCCTTTTGTTGAACACCATAAATTCCTTGAAACTATAGGGCAGTATATGTTTTCCTTATAAATCTTGTTGCCAAAACCTACTTTCAGCAAATCATTAGATCCTAGGGCATGATTAGCTATCTGAATAAAAGAATCATTTGGACAGTAATACAAATTGCAATAAAATACATTTTTCAATGCCATTTCAAGATAGATAAAACAGGAGTTAACCCACAATTTAGGCAAAATATAGATGGCAGCTTGAAGGTTTTAAAAACTATCAGTTTTATGTCATAAAAAGTAGGAAAAGAGTTTGGTTATAGATACTTTCCTTTTGTTGTATCTGTTTAATTGTTTAAAAGGCCAACATGCTTTACCTTAAAACAATAGATATTTTTATATATTTTTATCTTCAAGTAGACTCCCTTGAAAAAAAAATCCAAAAAAGTGCTGAGACTCAGTTTCCTTGATATTAAATTATTTTAAAATTATATTTAGTCATTATTTTATCATTTTTTTGTGATAAAATGAGAAGGGTATGAGAGTTAAAAACAGGGTTCTGAATCTGCCCCAACCAGCTGTGTAACTTGGGATAAGTATCTATTAACAGGAGAGATGAATCATTCACTGATATGTAAGATTCTTTCTGCTATAATTGGGCTCAGATGATAAAGCGTCTGCCTGCAATGTGGGAGACCCGGGTTTGATCCCTGGGTCGGGAAGATTCCCCTGGAGAAGGAAATGGCAACCCACTACAGTACCCTTGCCTGGAAAATCCCATGGATGGAGGAGCCTGGTTAGGCTGCAGTCTATGGGGTCACAAAGAGTCGGACATGACAGCAATTTCACTTTCCTTTCTGCTATAACATCCTGATTACAATAGAAAATGCCATAAAATTTGTAAAAGTTACCAAGTATTTTTGCTTTCCAGGTGGCTCTAGTGGTAAAGCGCTTGCCTGCCAATGCAGGAGACTTTGGAGACATAGGTTCAATCCCTGGATCAGGAAGATCCCGAGGAGGAGGGCACGGCAACCCACTCCAGTCTGGAGAATTCTGTGGACAGAGAAGCCTGGCAGGCTATGGTCCATAGGGTCGCAAAGAGTTGGACACGACTGAAGCGACTTAGCACATCACAGCACCAAGTATTTTGAGTTCAAGTATTTCTTAGGGCTTCCCTTCCCCTTTCCCCTTTTCAAAATGAAGCAATCTAAACTGTCCCATATAGTTGCTAGATATGAACAATAATCAAGTGTTTTTTCCTTTTACCTAGGCTTTATTGTCAGGGTCACTTGGTAAGTATACTGTCTAGAATTTTTCACTTTGGCCTATAAACTTAGGTTGCTATCTTTAACTTACTGCTTTATTTTATTTCAAAATAATATGTAGATAGTTTTAAATTAAAAAAAAATTTTTCCCAAGGCTTATAACAAAAAATAGTCCTCCCCTATTTTTTTGTTCCAACTCTTGCTACTGAGAGGTAACCACTCAACTCTTTTAGCCTTCTTACAGATTATCTTTGTATTTCTAAGTAAAATAATTTTTTGCCATTCCTTAATATTGCAGTCTTAGGTTTTATTTATTGATCTATTTTGGAATGTGAAAATTAAGCTATATTCCTTCTCTCTCTTCCCTGAAAATGTAGCTTCCTCTCTCATCCTCACAATACAGTGCAGTTATTGGGTTAGCCAGAAAGTTCTTTTGAGTTTTTTCTGTAACATGGAAAATCCCCAACGAACTTTTTGGCCAACCCAATACATGATGGTTTTGGTTGAATTAGCATTCAATATTTATACTATTTAGACTCTGTAAATATTATTCACAGCTGGGTTGTAGGGTACCTGTCATTAGATTTCCTTTTTTTGTTCCAGTTTTTGGTTTTGGCTTTTTGGAATTCTTTTATAATGACCTTATTCTTTCGTTTGCTCAGTGTTCTCTATAGTAGCTTTTCAATTATACCCTGACTACCCTCCAGGAGCTTAACTTTGTTGGTAGATTCAAACATATCATATGATCTTTTTTTTTTTCCTTTAAAGACATTCCTCCTGGGACTCCCTGTCCTACGCTACTCTGGATCAGTTGGTCTTCACCTCTCTCATGCTAAGTATCCCATTTCCTGAATCTTGTCTTTCTTCTTTAGTTTAGTCCCCCATTTTGGTGATGTACCTCTTCCAACTGCTTCCTGTGAAAACCTTCTTAAATGATCAATTGTTCTGATTCGTTGCTGTGACTCAGCATGTCTCAATTCTATCCATATCTCAAATGAAACAGTGAGTGTTGGCATTAGGCTGGAAATCATTGTCCCTTTCAGTTTTACAGCATTGCGTGGTGCCTTTTAACTTCAACCCATGGACTGTAGCCTGCCAGGCTCCTCAGTTCACAGAATTTTCCAGGCAAAAATATTGGAGTGGGTTGTCATTTTCTTCTCCAAGAGATCTTTCTGACCCAGGGATAGAACCTGCATCTCTTACATTGCAGGCAGATTCTTCACTGCTGAGCCATCAGAGAAGTCCTCTTTTAGCTTCCACTGAAAACTGTCGAGAAAGTGAAGTGTCAGTCGTGTCCGACTCTGCAACCCCATGGCCTGTAGCACACCAGGTTCCTCTGTCCATGGGATTTCCCAGGCAAGAATACTGGAGTGGTTAGCCTTCTCCAGGGAATCTTCCCCACCCAGGGATTGAACCCAGCGTCTCCTGCATCACAGGCAGATTCTTTACCATCTGAGCTGTTGATAAGTCATTTGTAATTTTGATTCTTGATACTTAATGTGTGTCCTGCTTGATTTGAAAGCTCTTAGGGTCTTCTCTTTATTCCCAATATTCTGAAATTTCTTGATAATGTATTATGGGATGGATCATTTTTCATTCTCAAGTTGATCATTGATAGACTCTTTAGAGGGGAAGTTCGTATCATTCAGTTCTGGGAAGATTTTTAATACTACTTGGAGAAGCGCCTTCCCTCTAACTTTTTAAATCTCTATTTCTAGAACTCCTTTTGTTAAGACGTGCCTATGTCACGTCCAGCTCTTGGTAACCCCGTGAGCCTTAGCCCGCCAGGCTCCTCTATCCATGGGATTTTCCCGGCAAGAACACTGGAGTGAGTTGCCATTCCCTCCTCCAGGGGATCTTCTCAGCCCAGGGATGGAACCCATGTCTCCTGCAAGTCTTCTGTATTGCTGGCAGATTCTGTACTGCTGAGCCCCTGAGGAAGCTTCCCAAGATGTGGCTATCTAGGCCTAATTTTTAAATTCTTATTTCTCATTGTCTGTTTTCCATCTTCTGCTTTCTCATATATTTTCTCAATATTCTCTTCCAGTTCTTCCATTGATTAATTTTTTTCTCCTATCATTTTTAACATCTGAAAGATTTTTGGGGGATTCTCTGAATATTCCTTTTTAAGAGTAGTGGTATGTTGTGTCTGTGGAGCCACGGTTCCACCCTGGTGTGCTGGTGAACTTGCCTGTACCCTGGTGGGCTGTGCAGTCAGAGCTTGAACCTCGTGGCCTAAGTCTTGGTGCAGTGGTGTGTGTGTGATCCTTCTGGAGTGTGGTCAGACCGTCTTGTGGGGAGCCATCACAAGAACATTTCCTTATCTGCCTTTTCTTGAGGGAAGCCCTCTATCTTGTGGACGGATATCTTAAGGCAGTTTCCCCATCTGCCTCCCTGGTTTCTTAGAGACCTGAGGCCATCCTGCCTCGCTTAGGGCACAACTGTAGGCTATAAAATTGCGTAGGGACAGCCTGACGTTAGTGGCTCAGCTACAGAGTGTCCTGCCAGTTTTGTTTCTTTTACTTCGGTGTTAGCCTACCTGGAAAAGCGAGTGGCAACCCACTCCAGTATTCTTGCCTGGAGAATTCCTTGGACAGAGGAGCCTGGTAGGGTACAGCCACGGGGTCACAGAGTTGGACACGACTAAGTGACTATCACTTTTAGCCTACCCAAGGGCCATGGCGGCTTGGCACCTTTGGCTACAGGTTTTCACTGGGTAAGTAATACACTGCCTGAGTCTAAAGAGACTTTGCTGTTTTTCTTTAACGGCTAAATCTGTCTAGTCTTGCTTGGCCCATGTCTTGGCCTTGTGCTTGATGGCTTCATGGATGTAACATTTTACCTCTCAGGATGTTAATTTTAACTTGTTTTCAAGTTTTCTTCTACTTTTTGCCTTCTAGTTCCTTCAATTTAAACATTTTTCTTGTTTGTTTTGCTCTCTATCTGATGTTTTTTCAGATTCTCTTAAACCTGTGCTGATGTTTAACTGCTTTCATAAGTTAGACACTAAAAAACTGATTGGAAGCCCTTTTTATGAAGGAGGCTCGTTAATTGGTGGGATTCGGCTTTTCCATGAACCCTCCTGTTTCAGTAGGCTCAGCCTGCCCTTCGCTCTGCTTGGTGTGCCTGGGTGTGGAGTCTCATGCTTGAGCTTTGCCAGTCCTCTGTGGCATTGGTGAGTGAATGGTTGCATATTTGTGAGAGCAGCTCTCATGTTTTCCCCTCTGCACTCTATTCGGAGGAAACTGGGATCGTCATTACCAAGCACTAGTTGGGTTTCTGCTTAGAATCAAGTTGCTTCTTAGTTTTCTACAGGCTTTTAGGTTGCAACCTTCTTCATCCACAAAGTCAATTCCACTCACTTATTTGTGCTTCAGCTTTCAAAATTTCCTTGTCACTTTGGGGGACTTTCATGAGAGAGCAATGGCAAATGTGGTGTTTAGTGTCCTTTTAAGCAGATATTACTTGCATTTTTAACTTGTCTTTGCTTTTTTTCAGCTCTTAAGTCTTTTTTTTTTGTTTTTGCTAAGTGCGAATTTAGGTTAGTTGATGACAAGTGGAAGAGTGTGAAGGAAAGTAGACAAAGGTGAGGGCAGTTTATAATCAGTGATACCTGCTGCTGCTGCTGCTAAGTCGCTTCAGTCATGCTCGACTCTGTGTGACTCCATAGGTAGCAGCCCACCAGGCTTCCCTGTCCCTGGGAGTCTCCAGGCAAGAACACTGGAGTGGGTTGCCATTTCCTTCTCCAATGCATGAAAGTGAAAAGGGAAAGTGAAGTCGCTCAGTCGTGTCCGACTCTTCGCGACCCCATGGACTGCAGCCCACCAGGCTCCTCTGTCCATGGGATTCTCCAGGCAAGAGTACTGGAGTGGGGTGCTGTTGCCTTCTCCAAGTGATATCTGAGGCTGGCTTATATCAATCATCATGTGTTTTTCTTCCTTCTTTCACTCCAGTAATTTTTGGTAGAATATGTGTTGGTGTTAGTTATTATGCTGATAGTTTCAAATATGCTCTGTATTCTTTTGTCATGTAATTTCACATTCTTTTTAATTTTACAAATATTTGCTTGAATTATTGTATTTGTTCTCTTGCCCTTGCTTTTGGTTTTCTTCTGGATTTCCTGTTATTTGTCATGTGTCTTTATCTTCAATATATGTCACTACCTAACTTTTTTTAATCCTCATTTTGAATTGAAAAATTTTCCCTTTTCACCTATTTCTCTTAGGCATTATCTGTTTATTCACGCCTATATTTATTCTATTTTCATTTTCATTTCTGGAGTGATATTTTGCCTTTTAATTCTTCCCCGAATTCTATCCCCTCATACCTAATTCTGATTCATATTTTCTTTTATGGCTTGTATTAATGTACTTTTCTTAATGACTATAATCTCATTTTACAATACAAGGTAATAGTTTTGATATGTTTCGTGGGTCTTTCTGGTATACTTTTATTGTCTGGAGGGGTTATTCTCTTCCTTATTCTTTATCTCTCTGTTTTATTAATAACATTATAGCATAGATTTGACCTTGATATATTTGTCATAGTGAGACTTATTTTTCTGAACTTAAGAAACCTAGTTCAGATTAGCTTTGCTATCTTCATATTCTGCTCTTTTTTGTTCTCTAATGATGTTCAAAATTATGGTGCCTTGCTTTCAGAGATTTCCTAGATCTGTTCCCCTCTCTCTCACATTTTCTTGAATTTCTCTTTCCATCTCTGTGCAGATCATTTTTGATTCTACAACCAAGTGATTCTTTTGAGTGGACCTCTCTCCTAGAAGGGGGGCTTCCCAGGTGGCTCAGTGGTTAAAAAAAAAAAAAAATCTGCCTGCCAGTGCAGGAGACGCAGGAGACACGGGTTTGATCCCTGGGTGGGAAAGATCCCCTGAAAGAGGAAATGGTAATCCACTCCAATATTTGCGCCTGGTCACCCCCATGGACAGAGGAGCCTGGTGGGCTACAGTCCATAGGGTCATAGTCCATAGGGTCACAGAATCTGATACAAATAAGCGACTGAACACGCAGGCTCCTAGAAGGGAGCCCTGGCTGGTTCCTTTTTGGAGTGCTTAGGATCTGACTGCTCCTTTGAGACATTATTGTCCTCGAACTCACCTGCTGTTATTAGAGGCAAAACCCCTCCCACCTTCATTTGCTGCCTCAAGTTGTCTCACCTGACGTCACCTTATTTGGGGCGTCTCCTGGCTTCCCTTTATTTTCTCCTTCTGAAGTGCTGATATTATGAAGGTCTTAAGACTTGTTAGTGGTTTGTTCCACTTGCTTATATTTTGAGGTTGCGTCATACCTCTGCTTAGTCTTGTTTCAAATGTCCATGGGTTTTGGTTTTTTCTGTTCATTGTTCTACCTGGTTTTATGTAGAGATGCAAAAATTTCTGCTTTTGTCACCATTATCTTCCCAGGATGCTCCTGTGTTTTTGTTTTAAGATATGTAGGCAGTCTTCATTATATACAAATACAAATGACAAAGTACTGTATATCAAGGAGAGCTGATATATATGTAAAATATCTTACTGATTTATTTCAAAGTATTCTTAAAATTATCTTGTTAATTTTGACAAAGTTATTTTTAATTTTAAAACCACAGCTTGTTATCTTGTTTGGTAGAAGCAGTTGTTAGCTAAAATGTAAAACGTATTTGCACTGCCCCTTAATAGCAAGGGAATTAGCTTTACTAGGTACATTCTTATAGTAGTAATTGTCAGTTGAAAGATTTTTTTACTCTCTTAAGATTGAAAATCATTTGTATAAAAATAAGGCTATGATAGTATAGATTAAGAGAACCAATATTCGAATGTGAAATTTGGGGGGAAGAGAATTGAAGTCACTGTGTCACTTCTAAAAGATAATTTTTTTCATTCTTTGAATAATTAATATTTATTCATTACTCTTCTGTATAGCATCTCTGCCTGGCACGTATTTTCTCAGAGTCCAAGAGACCTACAAGTTTTGGCAACTGATTTTTTTCCCTCTCTAAGTACATTTGGTATAGGTTTTTAAATAAGATTCTATTTTTAGTATGATATTTAAAATCACAATATAAATGGAAAATTGGTGGTATTGTATATGTGTATCAACCAACCTATTATAACATCACAAAAAGCAAAATAACTCTGCCTGAAAAGAGATTCAGAAAGTATCCATTACCATTACTATATAAAATTTTTCTCTCTTTTAGTTTAAAAGATAGCTTGATGTGGTTGATCGCTATAACACAACTGTTTTGGTATGAAATATCTGTGTAATAGCTTACTTGTGGAATTTTCCCATTAGTAAGCATGGAAGAAGAGACTATATCAAGAACACTTAAAATATCAAATTAAAATCTAATTGTCTTCACTATTCACAATTATATAACTCTTCAGATATATGCCTGCATCAAATATGCAATATAAAAAAGAGAAAAAATGTTTATTATGTTCATCTTATTTACAAACAGATTAAAAGTTTAAAATACTGCACTTTTTATCAAGTTTCATGTTTTATAGTTCTTTTTTATTAACATTTAAATGCATGAATGGAATTCTTATTCATTCTGAAGCCTGCAGAAGGGTTTTTGCTGCACGCTGGCTAATCGAACGGCTGCTGTTGTTACATGAGAAAGAACCAAAGATGATAACTGTTAATGCCATACATTTATGAATCTGTGTAGGACAAACAGTATTCCTTTTTTTAAAAAAAATTATGTTCATACAATTCACAATTCTCTTTTAAATATACCTTCACATATCTTTTTTTCTACCTAATCTTTAGACTCTTTTGTCAGAACTTGGTGTGAATTTTAACCTCTGATAAAAGTCAGTCTTATATAAATACTTGTTGTTTTCTGTGTTGAGTAAATAAAATCAGTCCCTCCCAGTATGGGACATGTTTACACCAACATGTGACAACTGTAAGAACTTTGTTTTCATATTTCTACTTATATATTAAGTTAATTGATTTTTTAAAAATAAAAAACCTGCTAGTCTTTAGTGAAGGATAAATAATTCACTGGTAGTTTTTCTTTTTTAATCTCCAAAATGAAATATTATTAGATGCATTGATTTGGAATTTAGAAACTTTTAAATTGTACCTTTTCCTCAAAGTACATAAATGTCGTGAGTTGTCGATCTTAAGCACATTTTATTGTGAATTACTTTGAAATTATTTGTCCTTATTTGCTATTATCAGGAAATAGTTTTGGTAAGAGAAGGGACTTTATCTTTAGAATTTATGGATCTAAAAGATGGTTAGGAGACCATGGGCTGCAGCTACCCACAGTAGCTTGGTTGGTGGGTTTGTTTTCTACCAGCTCCTCCTGATCAACGTTTTAGTATATCTTTCTGTCCTCTCTCCTTTTTCTTCCACCTTCCTATTAATATTAACTCTTTCCTTTGCTTTTTTATCATTTTCCTCTTCCACATTTTCTTCCTTTACTGATGATCATTTCAGACAGCTTTAAAAATCCTTTGTTGTATTCTCAACCTATATGTTAAAAGAAAATTCATGTCAAAACTTTGTTTAGGGACTTCTCTGGCAGTCCAGCAGTTAAGACTCTGAGCTTCCATTGTAGCAGGGTGGGTTTGATCACTAGTAGGGGGAAAAAGATCCTATGCACCATATTAACAAAAATTTTAAAAAGAAAAGGAAAAAAACTATGTTTAGAAACCTGATTTCCTTTAGGTAATTGAGAATTTTATCATCACAGAGAATCAGATGGGATATTGAAGATCTAATTCAAAATAGCAACAAATTCAATGTCTTTTTTTAAAAATATGATTTTCAAAAAGTTACACTTTTGGATTAACGTTTTTCCATTATAAGAAAAGATTAAAAGTATTTGAGCCCATTCCCCACAATCATTTCAGTACGTATGTCACTTAAATATTAATTATCTTCCTCCTGTCCTTTCCCACTTTTTCAGTTTAAATTATCAAAAGGATATGAACACTGGATGCTTTTAAGTTCAAAGGTTTATTTTTTTTTAAGCTCTGTTTCCTAATTTCTCATCTGCAGCATTAGAACTTTATTGCAGATAAATTGAACAGAAGAGAAAAGTACAGAGAGGAATCTCTCAGACTAGATGTAGTCTAGTGGGTGTTTTGCCTTGTTCTCCATCATTCAAAATCATTGTTTGTTGATCAAATTAATAATACACACACACACGCACAAGATACTCAGTGTTGTGAAGAGTACAGAGTTTCCTTGACTTACGATGAGGTTACATCCTAATAAACCCATTATAATCTGAATATACTAGAAGCTGAAAGTTCACTTATTAATAATATACCTAACCTACTGAACATCAGAGTTTAACCTCACCTACTTAAACATGCTTGGAACAATTAGACTGGCTTACAGTTGGGCAACATCAATTTCACATAAAGCCTATTTTACAACCAAGTGTTGAATATCTTCTGGAATCCTGAGTACTGTACTGAGGGTGGAAAACAGAATGGCTGGCTGGGTACGAAATGGTTGTAAAGGTATTGGTAGTTTACCCTTATGATCGTGTTACTGACTGGGGGCTGTAGCTCTCCACCGCTGCCCAGCATCATGCAAGAGTGTCATTCCACACACCACTATCCTGGAAGATCAAAATTCAAAGTATAGTTCCTACTGAATGCATAGATTGCTTTTACATCATCATAAAAGTTGAAAAATCCAGAGTCAAACTGTCATAATTTGGAAACAATTTGCATCAGGAGTAAAAGGATAAAAGGCAAGCAGTCTGGAGGAAAAAGAGCACTTGTATGAATGGAAGCCACAGAGTTGATATCGTTAAGAAAGAGAAACTTCTTGTACTGTGGGTGGGAATGTAAATTGATGCCAAGAACAGTAAGGAAGTTCCTTAAAAAACTAAATGACCTAGCAGTCCCTCTAAGGGGTATATAGCCTGAGAAAACCATAATTTGAGAAAACGTGCACCTCAGTGTTCATTGCAGCGCTATTTACAATAGCCAGGACTGGAAGCAACCTAAATGTCCATTAACAGAGGAATGGATAAAGAAGATGTGGTATCAATACGTATATTCAATGGAATATTACTCAGTCATTAAAAGGAACGAAATTGGGTCACTTGTGGAGATGTGGATGGACCTATAGATTATCATACAAAATGAAGTCAGAGAAAAGCAAATATATATTAGAACATATATGTGGAATCTAGAAAAATGATACAGATGAACCTATTTGCAGGGCAGGAATAGAGACGCAGATGGAGAGAACAGACCTATGGACATGTGTGGGAATGGGATACATTGGGAGATAGGGACTGATGTATACACACTACCATGTGTTAAACAGCTAGTGGGAAGCTCCTGTATGTCTCCGGGAGCTCAGCTTGGTGCTCTGTGATGACCTACAGGAGTGGGGTGCGGGGTGGGGTGAAAGGGAGGTCCAAGATGGGGGGGATATATGTACCCGTAGAGCTGATTCACTTCGTTGTACAGCAGAGACTAGCACAACATTGTAAAGCAACTATACTTCAAGAAATAAATCAATCCTGAATATTCACTGGAAGGACTGATGCGGAAGCTGAAGCTCCAATATTTTGGCCACCTAGTACAAAGAGCTGACTCATTGGGAAAGACCCTGATGCTGAAGAAAGATTGAAGGCAAAAGGAGAAGTGGGCAGCAGAGGATGAGATGGTTAGATGGCATCACCGACTCAATGGACATGAATTTGCGCAAACTCCAGAAGATAGTCAAGGACAGGGGTGCCTGGCATGCTGCAGCCCATGGGGTCAATGAGTTGGACACAACTTAGCAACAATTCTTCAGTAAAAAAAGAAAAAAGATGTGGTACATATAATCGAGAAATTATAAAGTGTCAGCATCGTAGAATTGTATGTAAAGTGTGGTTGGTGATTCCTAAAGCTCAGAGAATATTGGAGGGGAGGGAGGGAGCACTGGGGAATGTACGGAGAAAGCACGTCCAGGAGGAGAAATGACAGCTCACAATGAAAGGAGTGGTTATGCTCTGGTTATGTGGTCCTTGGAGACCATTTAGTGCAGGGCAAATAGTCTCACTCAGGAGGTTTCGTTTGCCCTTAGTATCACACTATGGTGTGAAAACGGATGAATCTGCGTCTGTAAGAAGTGAACTTCATGTGGTGGTGTTTGCAAATTTTTTTGTAAAAAGCAGATGTTTGTGTGTAAAAAGAATATATGTTTATGTATTGGACAGCTTCATATATATTGGGCAGCCAGGCTCCCCTGTCCTTCACTATCTTCCGGAGTTTGCTCAAATTATTGTCCATTGAATAGGTGATGCTATCTTTTCTTGATTTACTGGATAAATGAGGCATTGTCTTTAGGCAACTATTTGAAAACACCCTGTTATGTCATCTCAGATCTGCTTTGAGCCCTAGTTTCTGTCAAACTCTCTAAGTTTGTCAGAATATATATAATTTCTGTTCACTGAAACAACAGAATAAAGAAAATGGACTTGTGTATTCCTTGGTGGATGGCCCCATAATGTCATTTGGAGCTTGAGACATGGTTTCACTGAACACTGAAATTAGCCCCAGAACTATGGCCTGTGTTTTTTTCTTTAAGGGTATAAACTCAGTGAGGAGCGTAATTAGGGATAACAGGCTTTTATGCATGGCCGGGGTCGGCGGCGCATACATTTAATATACAGTGCTTGATATTACTCTCTTGACAGAGTCCCCAAACATTGTGCTTTTCCATGGCAATGGGTGTCCCCCATGTATTTGATATAGTAAGATTTTTAAAAAGAGTTTGATTGTAGTTAAATGATGAGAACTCTGTGGTATGGTCAAAGTGAAATATCGTATACTTTGTATGTAACAAGTATGAATATTGTAATCTATCTGAAATATATCAAGTCAAGAAATCCAGCTTTTTAATAGCTGTGAGTTTGCTATATCTAGCTTCCTGGAAATTCAGTGCATGTTGCAATGTACACTTTCTCTGAGAGCCTTGTTTTAAATGTTTGTTTTTGTATTATCCTCAAAGGAGAGCTTCCAAATTATGTTTCCATACCCAGACCCTGTAAACGTTTAAATTTAACTAGTCAAAGCAATGAATAAGTCTTTCCTTTGTTGCAGAATAAGTCTGCTCCTTTCCAACAAAGGAAAATAATAGAAACACAATACATTTAAAGTGTTCTTTTAATGTTTTAATTTTGTGTCTTTTTTAAAAAAAGAGATGGGAATGGGGAAAAAAGAGAATTTAAGATTTTTGTATTTAATTGAACTAACAGCATGTGCTGACAAGTCATAAATAACAGCAGTCCAAAGTGACTAAATAAATTGGTTTGCACAAGCAATGATTTATCTTCTGTCTTTCATTGCCATCAGGCTAAGAGACAGCTTCTTTTTGTCAGCCTATAGGAAAAATACTTGCTAGTATAACAATCCTGTTTCTACACCTGTGGTAGCTCATTATCTTCTATAGAAGATGCATGTTAAAATATTTAAATACGATAATTAAGTCTACATTTGGTTGTCCATTTACCTAAAACTGTAATGCTCTAATTGCTCAGTCTTTATGGAAATTTGTAATATTTCTATAGGATCATTTCCTCTTATTTTTTTCCTTTGACTCATGGATTACTAATTAATAGATATATGTTTCTTGCATGTGTGTGTGCTAAGTTGCTTCAGCCGTGTCTGACTCTGTGTGACCCCATGGACTGTAGCCCACCAGGCTCCTCTGTCCAAGGGATTCTCCAGGCAAGAATACTGGAGTAGGTTGCCATGCCCTTCTCCAGGGGATCTTGCCTATTCAGAGACAGAACCCGAATCTCTGGCATCTCCTGCGTATCAGGTGGATTCTTTACCGCTGAGGCATCAGGGAAGCTCGAATGTTACTTAGGATCCTAATATTAGAAGATTTTTGAAATCTTTCTGTTACTGATTTTTAACTTAATTCTACTTGGTCATAGGACATATTTTGTATGACTTGTCTCCTTTTAAATTTATTGAGATTTGTAATATGGCCTAAAATAGGGTCTATGTTGGCAAGTATTCCTTGATCACGGAAAAAGAATGCATATTTTGCTGTTGTCTGGTGGGGTGTTATATAAGTGTCAACTAGATCAGGTTGGTTAATAGTGTTGTTCAAATCTTCCATGTTCTTACTGATTTTTTGTGTGTATTTTTTACTTATCAGGAGAGGACATATTAGTTTTATATTTCCACATAACAAATTACCACAAATTGGGCTTAATGTTAATGTATAGTAATACAGTGTCAAGAATACTGGAGTGGGTTTCCATTTCCCACTCTAGAGATTTTTCCCAACCCAGGAATCAAACCCATGTCCCTTGTATCTCCTCATTGCAGGTAGATTCTTTACCAGCTGAGCTCCCAGGGAAGCCCATGGAGTATCTTATCCTACCTTTTAGTCTCCTTCTGTCTTTAAATTGTGCTTCTTGTAGGCTGCATATGGTTGGGTCTTAATTTTTTATCCAATGTTTCAATCTCTGCCTTTTATTTATTTTTTGAAATTTCTTCATAGTTTATTTTTTATAAATAGTATTTGTACATAGCATACCATATGTAACCCTCTCTCTCAGCTTTTATAGATCTTCTATAATATATTTCTATCATTTCTTTTATTTTGATGGTTTTGTTGATATATAATTCACATACCATAAAGTTTACTATTTTTTTTAATGTACAGTTTAGAGGTTTTTACAGAGCTATGCGTTCATGTTATTGTTTTAATTTAGTTGTTAAGCTGTGTTCAAATCTTTTGTAACCCCATGGACTGTAGCCCACCAGGCTCCTCTGTCCATGATATTTCTCAGGCAAGAATATTGGAGTGGGTTGTCACTTCCTTCTCCAGGGGATCCTCCCAACCCAGGGATTGAACCTGTATCTCTTGGTTTGGCAGGTGGATTCTTTACTGTTGAGCCCCCAAGGAAGCCCATTTATCAACACTATGTAATTCTAGAATATTTTCATCACCCCTTCTGAAGAAACTTTTTACCTATTAGCAGTCTCTCCGTGCCCACCTTCTCCAAGCCCCTGGCAAACACTAATAAACTCTTCTGTGTAGAATTTGCCTATTCTGGACATTTCCTCTCAATAGAATCTTATAATAGGTGACTTTTTCTATCTGACTTGTTTTCAAGATCCATCCATATTGTAGCAGATGCCATACTTGTTTGGTTTTTATGGCTAAATAGTTTCCCATTGTGTTAGTATATCACGTTTTGTTTATTTGTTCATTAGTTGGTTCATTATTGGGTTATTTCCAATTTTTTGGCTATTGTGAATAATGTGAATAATGCCTCTACGAATATTCATGTACAAGTTTTTGTGTGGACAAATGTTATCATTTCATTTTTCTCATACCTAAGAGTAGAATTACTATATCATATAGTAACTCTATGTTTAACTTTTCAAGGAATTCACAAATTTTTTCCAAATGGCTAGACCATTTGACTTTCCTACCAGCAATATATCAGGGTTTCATTTTTCTTCAATACTTGTTATTGTCTGTCCTTTTTAGTATGTGAAAGATGTTGCTACATTGTGGTCTCATTTGCTTGTTTCCAGTGAGATATCTCTGTCCTTATTATCCCTCTGTGTAACATGTCTTTTTCTGAGTGCATTATACTGTTTTCTTTATTGCTAATTTTGAGAAATTTGATTACAATGTGGTTTTGTGTAGTTTTCTTCTTGTTTCTTGTGCTTAGAGTCATTGTTGTTCTTGGATGTGTGAGTTTTATTATTTTATTTTCATCACATCTGGAAAAGTTTCAACCATTATTACTTCAAACAATTATTATTTATTTTTCAAAATAATAATAATTCTTATTACCATTATTACATCAAATAATTTTTTTATCTCCCTCTTTTTCTTTTGGGGGCTTCCTTTACACATATGTGGTATACTTTAAATTTTTTATCATAGCTCACTGCTGCTCCATTCATTTTTAAAAATTCTCTTTTCTGTCTTTCAAATTCTTTTTGACCAATCTTTTTTCTGTAGTTTCTAACCTGCTGTTAATCCCATCTAACATATTTCTCATATTTTACATTGTAATTTTAAATTTAAATTTAATTTCCATCTTTTAAATATTTTTCATATCTTTGCTTATTATTTTGAACATACAGAAAATAGTCACAATGACTTTTTAAAAGCACTTGTCTCCTTTTTCGGTGTCAGTTCTTGGTTAGTTTCAATTGATAAAATTTTCTCCTAATGATGGGCCACATTTTCTAGTTTCTGTACAGGCTTGACAATTTTTAATTGAATACCAGACAATATGACTTTTGCTTTGCTGGGTGCTGGATATTTTCATTCATGTAAAATGGTCTTGAGCCTTTTTCCTGGGACATAGTTAAGTTATTGTAAACAGTTTGATCCTTTCCATTTTTGCTTTTAAGATTTGTTAAGCCCAACTGGAACATGCTTATTGTAGGTGTAATCAGTCCCCCTTGCTGAAGAAAAGCCCTCTGTGTGTACTTAGTCAAGTGCCCTGTGGGTCATGTGGTTTTCCAGTCTGGCTTTTGTGCACAAGTACTGCTCTTAGCTTCATGTCAGTGCTGAGCACCATTGCCTCATGTGCTGATGGTGGTTTTTCTCTTGGCCTGGGCAGTTTCTTTACCTGCATTCTCTGTTCAGTCTCAGCGCGGTGATTGGGGAGGCCTCGAGACTTACCTGGTGGCTCAGACGGTAAAGCGTCTGTCTACGATGAGGGAGATCTGGGTTCGATCCCTGTGTCGGGATGATTCCCTGGAGAAGGAAATGGCACTCCACTCCAGTACTCTTGCCTGGAAAATCCCATGGACGGAGGAGCCTGGTGCAGGCTACTGTCCACGGGGTCGCAAAGAGTCGGGCACGACTGAGCGACTTCACTTTTGCGCTTCTACAGAGCTTCGGTGTCGCTCTCTCGTCTCTCGTTCAGAGTTTGCCTTCAGTGTAATTTGTCTTTGGCTAGTTTATTCTGACTTCCTTTCCTTAGGGTGTTTCCTCTTTTTGTTAAAAAAGTGATATTTAAATAAATATATATACATATATATAGAAATACTTTTTTTTTTTGGATGTTCTGGGTCTTAGCTGAAGCACATGGGTTCTTTTTTTTTTTAAGTTGTGGCACGTGGTATCTTCTAGTTGTGGCAGGTGGGATATAGTTCCCTGGCCAGGTTTCCACAGCATGTAGTCTTAGCCGCTGGACCACCAGGGAAGCCCCAGAGTGTTTCTGTAATCTTAATAAATCTGGATTTATCATATTCCCTTCAGGAGATCTTAAGCCTTATCTCTCGACCTCTGTTTACCCCTATTTTCCTCTATTTCCTTGCCTTATATAGCAAAGAACTGTTTTTTTTTAAACATCTGGAATAAATTTTAATAAAACTATTAAAATGAGTATTAATGCTATTTTAGTACATGCCACATGGATCACGAAGATATTAGTAGCTTTTCTGTAATAGTTTGCTATACGGCAGCCATAAGAAAATACCACAGATTGGGTAGCTTAAACAACAGAAATGCATTTTCTCAGAATTCTGAAACTAAAAGTCTGAGCTCAAAGAATTGTCTTTCCATAGGACGTATTGTCTGATTCTGCAGGCGGACTCATTTCTGTGTTTCGCAGAAGCGGAGAAGTAAAATGTTAATTTGTTTGGCCATATTTTGTTAGTATGCAGTAGGATACTTGCCTGTGTAAGACTGTTAATGCACCTGTCAGCTGGACACCCTCGTTTCCTTTAACAGTGTGAGTTATAATTTAGATTGTCATTTCCCCCTCTTAACTGTTTTCTCAAGAGCAGATAATTGGTACTGCTAGTGAGTTTTTTCTTGTGTGTGTGTGTGCTGCACAACTTATGGGGTCTTAGTTCCCTGACCAAGCATTGAACCCGGGACCTTGGTAGTAAAAGCACAGAGTCCTAATCACTGGACTGCCAGGGAATTCCCTGTACTGCTAATAAATTTTTTAAAACAATCTCTTTTAAGCCTTCTTTATTTGCAATGAAATAATTGTATTATCATCTGTTTTTCTTAGTATTATAGGTAATGATTTTTAAAAAGAGTTGACATGATGGTAACTCTAAGCCCTTATTAAAGTGGCAAAGAAGAATTATTGGGGAATAAATGTACAATTCTATGAACAACTGTTTTCTGGTTGTAAAAAAAGGTTTACTTGTATAATGTTTAAATAATGCAAAGGCAGATGGTTAATAACTCCTATCTGCAGCCATAAAACTAAAATAAGTTTGGTTAAAAAAATTTTTTTATCAAATGGACATGTGGGCAATTAATCTGTTGCTATCTTTCCATTGAGAACAAATTTAAAATGGTATAAAAATATTCATAAACAATTTCTCAGTTTCATGGAACATACTTTGTTTTACTAGTCTTCGGTACTTCTCTGTTCTTGTTGGAAATGCTGAAGTTTTGAAATACTTCAGTAAAAAATGGTGTCAGGGCGGGGGGGAACCTCCCTTTCATCCAGGAATATGTTGTGTGGCAGATTACTGAGTCAGCAGTTATTTTGACTTTCCCTGAAAGATATAAAGTTGCCAAGAATTCATTATATATGTGTTTTGCCACTGAGTGAGCAAGAAAAATACATACCCATCAGTGCTGACTGGTTGGTAATTCCTGAAACATGATGCCACGTTCCTCATAAATAACAGAGTAACAGAATCAAGGAGAATTTGGCAGAGATCAATCTCTAGATGAATGAGTTAGGCTGTAAGCAAATAGCTACTCAACTTCTCTTGACTTTTAAGAATGCTATACGGGTTTTCTAATTCAGACCCTTGGATTTCAGTGAGTCCCAGAGACTTTTACAGACTAACAAAGACTAACAGGTTGGCAATTGAGCATTGGTGTGTGGAGGTATTTTGTAATTTCAGTGGGAGACACCCTGTGCTGCTTCTAAAAACTCTACTCGTTAACTTGCTATCATGGAAATCTGCCATGATTGTTGAATTTGTCTCTGGCGTCTTGAGCTGAGAAAGTATAGATGTCATCAGTGAAAACCTCATCACAGCTGTGAAAACCTGCTAATAAAATATTTGTGTGGCCTAGTGGTTTTATTTTTGGTGTATTTTATGAGGCTGGGTTATGCAGGCTCTTAGAGATTATCTATTTATCTATATGTCAATTACCTTGTATAAAAGTATAACCTTGATAGCTAAAGACATTTCCTGCCCTTGCTGTGTGTCTCTAGTAACTATGCTACAGGGACTATAAAGTTGTAGTTGTTTGATAGGTATGTTGCCTAATAGCTCCTGTTTCCCTGTTTGGAACCTGGAAACATTCCCTGGCTCTATAAATGAACAAACGGATGATCTAAAAGCAAGTGAATATGATTTGAACTTTCAAGTGAGATGTGGGCCCATGTAATCCTTTATACATCTCTGTAAATGAGGAACGAGAAGGCAGGGGAGGCCTGGAAGTGGTCCCCAAGTTGCCATCAGCTATTATCTCAGGCTTTTGGCAGGTATCAGCAGGCAGGGTGGTTAGAAGTTTGAAACAGAGTGTAAAAAATTATGTCACATTTTAAATAACCTTCATATACAGCGTTTGCCTCATTGCATTGCTTCTTAGTGCCTTTTTACATTTGGACAGACTTTTTTTTTTAAGATTTTTGTTTCAATATGGCACTTGGCAAGGACAAATTTGCTGTATGGGGAATGTTAACTCTTTGGGATGGATGGCCTTAGACACAGCTGTGAAACAGGCCAGGTGCCTTTCTGCCAACCCACTGCCTCTTTTGAAGTGTCCTTCCTGCGGAAGGGATTCATGCCATCATTGCTGCCTGGGCCCCAAAGAGGAAAGAAATCCCATCAAACAAAGACAGTGTGGACTTCAAATGTCAATGCTCTGAGTGTGGGTAATATATGAAGAGAGAACCCAGGGAAATGGCAATTCTAGCAATAAATGTAATGGTGATAATAATGAGTTACCTGTGTGTCAGGCACTGTGCAAAGTCCTTTGTATACATTGTCTTCCAGCATGAAAACAGTGGGGAGTGATAGTTCGCCCCACTTCTTAGATACCATGCCCACAACAACCCAGGAAGACAGAGCCAAGTTTCGTTTTTCTGATGCCAAAGTCAGACTCTTCTTTGTCCTATGGTTTTCCACTATGAATGGGTGATAACTGGACTTTTGCACATCCCAGTGGGACATCATTTTAGGATAGGGATCTTAACTACCTCCAGTTATGGAGAGACAAAGTTAATTCCGGAATCAGAGACTCTTTCACACACCATACACGTGTTTTTGTGGCTCCAAGGATCTGAATAGATTAAAACCTATGAGGGAGCTAGAAGCCAAGAAAATAAATAAAGTGCCTTGATGGGGACAGGAGGTTTTGTCTGATTATCGGATACCATCCTGGGAAATTGCGGCACCCACAGACCATCAACTACTTTGCCCCTGTTTGTTCCTAAATGCCGTTGGTGCCCTTCTCTGAATGTCAGGCGAAGCAGCATCTCCTCACTTGAGTAGTTGCACGCAATGGGTAAGAGCATCATTAATCATTGATAGAGGCATTTTACATTTTCAAGCTATGTTCCAACAGCATAGAAGTGACTGATTATAGATGGTGCATGAAGAGAGTGCCAAATGGGTGTTTTCATTTAATGGGAAAAGTAAGGGCAGACAATTGGTAGCTGTAGATACATCTCTATTTTTAGTCAGTGGTCTATTTTATGTGGGACTTACCAGGTGGCTTAGGGGTGAAGAATCCTCCTGTCAATGCAGGAGATGTAGGCTCGATCCCTGGGTTGGGAAGATCCCCTGGAGGAGAAAATGGCAACCCATTCCAGTATTCTTCCCTGGGAAATCCCATGGACAGAGGAGCCTGGTGAGCTGCAGTCCATGGTGTCGCAAAGTGTCGGATATGACTGAGCAACTGAGCATGCACGCACAACTGTTTTATGTTTGAGGGGTAGTATGTTTCTCACATATCAACACATATCACAGTGTGATCACATATCAATGACAGTAAGGTCTGCTCTGAGCTCTACAGTACAAAGGATTCTGAGAACCCACCTGGAGGCCACCATCTACCAATGAAGTCTGTCGAAGACTCGGGAATGGGTAGTGAGTCATGAGTTTACCACCTCTTCTTAGAGCAATAAAATATATTACAAAAAAGACCCTCAAGTGTTGGGTAGTTTTCTCAGAATAAAACTAAACATTCTGCTCTGGTGTCAGCCTTCTTGGTTCTAATCCTGGTTGTGGCACCTCTGGCCTCAAATTTCTCTGGGCTTCAGTTGTCCTCATCTATAAGAAGGGGGAAAAATAATAGTATTAACCTCAAAGAATTGTTAGTTAAATTAGTTAATATATATAAATTTTTTTAGAACCTAGAAACAGCATGAGAGAGAGAGAACTAAAGCCCAAACAGTTACTTCAGCAACCCAAGAGGGAGGTATTAATAGCAATTTACTTTAGACCTTGGCCAAGAATTTCTTATTCTAGCAGTAAGGTAGATGAGAGTTTGCCTAGGATATGTTCAAATGGTGAAGAGCTAAAGGCTATTGTTTTTGTGCATGAGACAGAGGAAGACGCAGTATTTAATTTGGGACATTACTTGGAGAACTCTGAGGATCTGACGTGGAGCAATCTAGGTTTAGAAAGAAGTGAAGAATACAAATCTAGAACTCACTCTCACTCCCTCCAAAGATCTTCTGGAAGCTGTATATAAGGGATCACATCGGCTGCTCTTTTCCATTGATACTGAAACGAGACAGAGGCCGGGATTATACCAATGGGCATTTAAGTAATAAATTAAGAATTTGCTGCACAGCATTGCAGCTACTAATGCCAGATGAGAAACTTTAACTTTTCTCATCTGTTATGAAAAGCTTGCTCTAGTGTGACAGCTTTGTAGACACATCCGGCTTCAAATCCTGTGTCCTCTATAGTTAGTTGTTGATTAGTCACTACGTTGTGTCTGACTCTTTTACAATCCCATGGACTCAACCCCGCCAGGCTCCTCTGTCCCTGGGATTTTCCAGGAGTGGGTTGTCATTTCCTTTTCCGGGAGATCTTCCTGACCCAGGGATCAAATGTTGCTTCCTGCATTGGTGGGAGATTGTTTGCTGCTGAGCCACCAAGGAAGTCTCCTCTATGGTTAGCTATAATGAACTAAGACAAAGTTACCTAACGTTGTTGTTATTGTTTTTCAGTTGCTAAGTCATGTCTGACTCTTTGCAACCCCAAGGGGTTCAGCGTGCCCGGCTTCCCTCTCCTTTACAATCTCCTGGAGTTTGCTCAGATTCATGTTCATTAAGTTGCTGATACCACCCAACCATCTCACCCTCTGCCACCCTTTTCTCCTTTTGTCATCAATCTTTCCCAGCATCAGCATCTTTTCCAATGACCCTGAGATGGATCTTGGCCTAGTCTCAATTTTCCAAACTGTAAAGTGGAATTAATCATACTCACCTGGAGGGGTTGCTGTGTGATCACAATGAGATAACAAAACACAGTGACTAGTATGTAAGAAAATGAAAGTGAAAATCATTCAGTCGTGTCCAGCTCTTTGTGCCCCCATGGACTATGCGGTCCATGGAATTCTCCAGGCCAGAATACTGCAGTGGGTAGCCGTTCCCTTCTCCAGGGGATCTTCCCAACCCAGAAATCAAACCAGGGTCTCCTGTGTTGAAAGCAGATTCTTTACTAGCTGATGAGGAAGCAGCCAAATAAAAGTCACTTCTCTTGCCATCATTTTGGAAGATATATTTGAAGCAGTTGAAATGAACAAGATAATTGATTGGCAAGCCTACATATGCTCTAAAATTACATGAGGACTTGAAAAAAATACTTAACATTGAATCTGAATCTCCAAATTGTAGCCTCAGTTCAGTTCAGTCGCTCAGTCGTGTCCGACTCTTTGTGACCCCATGAATCGCAGCATGCCAGGCCTCCCTGTCCATCACCAGCTCCTGGAGTTCACTCAGACTGGTGTCCATCGAGTCAGTGATGCCGTCCAGCCATCTCATCCTCTGTCGTCCCCTTCTCCTCCTGCCCCCAACCCCTCCCAGCATCAGAGTCTTTTCCAATGAGTCAACTCTTCACATGAGGTGGCCAAAGTACTGGAGCTTCAGCTTCAGCATCAGTCCCTCCAGAGAAATCCCAGGGCTGATCTGCTTCAGAATGGACTAGTTGGATCTCCCTGCAGTCCAAGGGACTCTCAAGAGTCTTCTCCAACACCTCAGTTCCAAAGCATCAATTCTTCGGCGCTCAGCCTTCTTCACAGTCCAACTCTCACATCCATACATGACCACTGGAAAAACCATAGCCTTGACTAGATGGACCTTTGTCGGCAAAGTAATGTCTCTGCTTTTGAATATGCTATCTAGGTTGGTCCTAACTTTTCTTCCAAGGAGTAAGCAACTTTTAATTTCATGGCTGAAGTCACCATCTGCAGTGATTTTGGAGCCCAAAAAGATAAAATCTGACACTGTTTCCAGTGTTTCCCCCATCTGTTTCCCATGAAGTGATGGGACCAGATGCTATGATCTTTGTTTTCTGAATGTAGCCTAGAAAACTATAATTTTTCTAAAACTCTCAGGTAATTCTGATGCCAAATTCAGCTTTAGATCGATGAACTACATGAACTCTTGAAAATATTTGTGTTTTATTCCCTCCCATAATCATTTAAAAATCAATTTAATTAGGCAACTAATATTAACCAGTGTTAGAACTGTCTAAACTGAGTTTAGGAATACTTCTGATCATGGGCTGCATTTTAGAAGACACTTGAATTGCTTGTCTGGTTAGGAATTATATGTGAGGGACTTCCCTCGTGGTCCAGTAGCTAAGACTCCATGCTCCCAATGCATGGGGGCCCAGGTTCAATCCCTAGTCAGGGAACTAGATCCCACATGCTGCAGCCAAGATCAAAGAATCACATGCCATAAGTAAGAAGCAGTTCAGACAAATAAGTAATTTTTTTAAAAAGAATTATATGTGAAAAATCCATCCACAAATATTTATTTAGCACCTGCTATATGTTAGACTGAGGACTACCCTGGTGGCTCTGATGGTAAAGAATCCGCCTGCAATACAGGAGACCAAGATTTGATCCCTGGGTTGGGAAGATCACCTGGAAAGGAAATGGATCCCCATTCCAGTATTCTTGCCTGGAGAATCTGATGGACAGAGGAGCCTGGTGGGCTACAGTCGATGGAGTTGCAAAGAGTTGGACACAACTAAGCCACTAACTCTTTCTTTCATATGCCAGCCAGACTAGGTACTTCTAATAGTTAAACAGGCAAAGTGCCCTGCTTTGTGGAGCTTAATAAAGTTAAGCTTGTTTGTGTGTGTCTTTAATTCAGTTCAGTTGCTCAGTCGTGTCCTACTCTTTGCGACCCATGGACTGCAGCAAGCCAGGCTTCCCTGTCCATCACCAACTCCCAGAGTTTGCTCAGACTCATGTCCATTGAGTCAGTAATGCCATCCAACCATCTCATCCTCTGTTGTCCCCTTCTTCTCCTGCCTTCAATCTTTCCCAGCGTCAGGGTCTTTTCCAAGGAGTCACTTCTTCGCATCAGGTGGCCAAAGTATTGAAGTTTCAGCTTCAGCATCAGTCCGTCCAATGAATATTCAGGACTGATTTCCTTTCGGATTGACTGACTGGATCTCCATGCACTTCAAGGAACTCTCAAGAGTCTTCTCCAACGCCACAGTTCAAAGTCATCAATTCTTTGGTGCTCAGCTTTCTTTATAGTCCAACTCTCACATCCATACATGACTACTGGAAAAATCATAACTTCGGCTAGATGAAACTTGTAGGCAAAGTAATGTCTCTGCTCCTTAATATGCTATCTAGGTTGGTCATAGCTTTTCTTCCAAGGAGCAAGCATCCTTTAATTTCATGGCTGCAGTCACCATCTGCAGTGATTTTGGAGCCCAAGAAAATAAAATCTCTCACAGTTTTCATTGTTCCCCATCAATTTGCCATGAAGTGATGGGACCAGATGCCATGATCTTAGTTTTCTGAATGTTGAGTTTTAAGCAACTTTTTCACTCTCCACTTTCATTTTCATCAAGAGACTCTTTAGTTCTTCTTCACTTTCTGTCATAAGGGTGGTATCATCTGCATATCTGAGGTTATTGATATTTCTCCCGGCAATCTTGATTCCAGCTTGTGCTTCATCCAGCCTGGCATTTTGCATGATGTACTCTACATATAAGTTAAATAAGTAGGGTGACAATATACAGCTTTGATGTACTCCTTTCCCGATTTGGAACCAGTCTGTTGTTCCATGTCCAGTTCTAACTGTTGCTTCTTGACCTGAATACAGATTTCTCAGGTGACAGGTCAGGTGGTCTGGTATTCCCATCTCTTGAAGAATTTTTCATAGTTTGTTGTGATTCACACAGTCAAAAGCTTTGGTGTAGCCAATAAAACAGAAGTAGATGTTTTTCTGAAACTTTCTTGCTTTTTCAATGATCCACGGATGTTGGTAATTTGATCTCTTGTTCCTCTGCCTTTTCTAAATCCAGCTTGAACATCTGAAAGTTCATGGTTCACGTACTGGGGAAGCCTTACTTGTAGAATTTTGAGCATTACTTCGCCAGCATGTGTCTTTAAGACCTGAACAAAGAAGCCTTTTTCTATAATTATAATTTGAAACATAATAAATGACCAAATAAGTTACTGTTGTGTATATTGTAGTTCGTATTTATTTTTTCATGTTTTCTAGTATTTTGATGTGAAAATTTTCAAGCAAGTAGCAACATTGTAAGAATTTTGCTGTGGGACACCCACATACCCAGCTCCTAGATTCTACTATTAGCATTACTGGACTTGCTTTATTACATAGTTATCAAGGCATTAACCCATCTTATTATTTGGGATTGCTTCAAAGTAAATCAAAGACATCAGTATACTTCCCCTAAATACTTTAGAGACATATTATTAATAATAGCATTTAAAATCTACAAGGAAATGTACCATCTTAAGAGTATGTTCAATGCATTTTGACAAACATATATACACATATAAGCTATCAAGATACAAAACACAGAAAGTTCTCTCACTCCTATTCTTAGTGAATCTCTCCTCCAAGGCCCAGTGGTAACCCCTGTTCTGAATTTTTTCCACTGTAGATTAGTTTTGTATATTATGGCATCATGTCAATGAGATCATGTGATGTATACTCTCTGGTGTACTAGACTTTTTTCACTGGGCACAGTATTTGTGAGAGTTATCCATATTCTTTCATGTATCAGTCATTTGTCCTTTTGTGTTGCTAATTTCATTGCTTACCACCATGTAAGCATCTGTTTTTCTGTTGATGGGCATCGTGAACCTTTCTAGTTGTTGGCTATATGAGCAAAGCCACTGTAAACTTCACAAGTATTTTTTGTGAACGTGTCAATATTTTCATTTATATTGGATAACTACCTCAGTGGAAGTGCTGGTCATAGGGTGCACATATGCTTCGTTTTAGAAGAAACTGCCCGACTGGTTCCCAGCGCAGTTGCGTCAGTTACCCTTCCATGGACAGCGCTGTTTCAGGTGCCCCATCCCCACTTCCACTGATGGCTGGGGTCAGTTTCTTTGACTATAGCCACTCCGGTGGGTGTGTAGTCTTGTCTCCTTGTGGTTTTAATTTGCATTTTTGGATAACAAGTGATGTTGAGCATTTCTTTCATTGTGCTTATTGGCCATTCAGGCATATATACTTTTGATTCTTCAAATCTTTTGCCCATTTTTAATTGGTTGTCTTCTACTGTTGAAGTGCCATAGTTCTTTGCATACCCTGGATAATAATCCTTCGTCAGATATACGTTTTGCCAGTGTTTCCTCCAAGTCTATGGACTGCCTGTTCATTTTCTTAATGGTGTCTTTTGATGAGCAAAAGTTTTTCATTTTGATGAAGTCTGTTTTTGTCTTCTTTTACAGTTATTGCTTTGTATGAACTAAGAAATCTTGACTCATGAGTCATGAACATATTCTCCAATACTCTCTTGTAAAAGCTTTATAATTTTAGCTCTTATGTTTTAGGGTATTTATTTCACCTTTTCACTAATTTTCACAATTTTTAAGAATGGACCTCCTAAACTATCTAAAAAAATATCCAGTTAAACTTTCTTTTATATATAAACAAATAAATGAAATTTATTCAGTGTCAAGGAAGGGGAAATTTGCTCTTCTGCCCCTTGAGTTCTTCTGGCTGGACTAATAATAAAATTGACACAAGACAGATTCGTAGGAGGAATAAATTTTAACTCATGCCCACAGAGATCTTATAGAAATGGACCTAAGAACTGACAACAAAGAAAACAATATATATTTTTTAAATTGACATATAGTTGATTTATAATGTTGTGTTAGTTTCAGGCACACAGCAAAGTGATTTAGTTACATATATTTTGTCAGATTAGTTTCTATCATAGGTTATTACAAGACATTGCATATACGTCCCTGTGCTACATGGTAAATCTTTGTTGCTTATCTATTTTATGTATAATAGTGTGTATCTTTTAATCCACACTTCTCATTCATCCTTCCCCACTCCCTTTCCCTTTTGGTAACTTTAAGTTTGTTTTCTATGTCTGTGAGTCTATTCCATTTTATAAATAAATTCATTTGTATTATCTTTTTATATTCCATATATAAGTGATGCTGTATAATAGTTGTCTTTTTCTGTCTGATTTACTTCACTTGGTATGATATTCTCCAGGTCCATCCATGTTACTGCCAGTGACAATATTTCATTCTTTTGTATGGCTGAGTAATATTACATTTTACAAATATACCTCATCTTCCTTACCCTTTCATTGATTGATGGACACTTAGGTTGCTTCCATGTCTTGGTTATTGTATGTAGTGCTGCTTGAGGTGCATGTATCTTTTTGAATTAGTGCCCAGGAGTGGGATCACTGGATCATATGACAAGTCTACTTTCAATTTTTTAAGGAACCTCTGTACTGTTTTCCATAGTAGCAGCTCCAATTTACATTCCCTTCATCAGAACAGGAGGGTTCCCTTTTCTTCGCACCCTCTCCAGCATTTATTACTTGCAGATTTTTGATGATGGCCATTCTGACCTGTGTGAGATGATGTTTCATTATTGTTTTGGTTTGCATTTCTCTAATAATTCCTGATGTTGAGCACCTTGCAGGTGTCTGTCTGTTGGCCATCTGTATGTCTTCTTTGTAGAAATGTCTATTTAGTTCTTCTGCCCATTTTTTGATTTTTTTTTTGACATTGAGTTGTATGAGCTGTCAAAGAAACAATTAATGAGGAATTGACAGGATAAAGAAAATTAGATTTGGTATGTGTAATTTGTAAAGAATCTAAATAGAGTTTGGGTTTGGGGTAGTAAACAAAAAAAGTAACAGGAGACTTCCCGGCTGTAATTCTCTGTCTCCACTGTAAGGCCGTCTTACTTTTGGATGCAGGAAATGCACCTTTTTTGGGCTGTGCTGGATTTTCATTGCAGCATGCAAGCTCCCTAGTTGTAGCATGCAGGCTTAGTTGCCATGTGGCACATGGGATCTTAGTTCCCCGAGCAGGGATTGAACCCACGCCCCCTGCATCAGAAGGTGGATTCTTAACCACCAGGCCACCAGGGAAGTCCCTGGGGATGCACTTTTCACATGAGAGATTTATTTCCTGCTCTTCAGGGAGATAGAAGAGGGTCAGAATTTTCTTCTTGGGTTCACTGCTTCTCAAGCAGCTTCAATTCAAAATAATTAATATGCCATTATAGCATATTTTGGGGTGGCCAACCCTCAGCCCCAACATCATGTTCCAAGAAACCTATTACAATGTCTTTCTAGATAAAATGTGTAAATATGGGATCATTGAAAAGATCAGACTATCCTCCATATACGTGCTTTGCTTTCAAGCATTATCATTTAAGAATAGAGGATTCTCTAAGTAAAGAGCAACCTAGACCTAAAGAGGTATTTTACAATGTTATGCTAGTTTCTAAAGCAATTATATTCCAATAAAAATAATAATAAAAAAAATGATGGCTGAGGTAGGTGGTCCATTGGGGAGGGGCTTGAAAAAGTTTATTTATAAAGATTATTATAATGATTTGGTTATTGTTTCATTTTTTGAATAATGAAATCAGGTATGAAAGTAAAAAACAATAGAGGTGTTTTAAACAGATGATTGTTCAGTTGAGAGAAAACAGACTGCTTACGCATTTATAAGGGCTTTCCCAGGCGCTCAGCAGTAATTTGCCCACAATACAGGAGCCGCAGGAGACTCAGTGACATTCTCCAGAGCCAGGCTTTGATCCATGGGTGGAGAAGATTCCCTGGAGGAGGCCATGACAACCCGTTCCAGTACTCTTGCCTGGAAAATCCCATGGAAAGAGGAACCTGGTGGGTTACAATCCACAGGGTCGCACAGAGTTGGACACGACTCAAGTGACTTAGCCTGCATGCAGGCATGCGTTTATAAGTAACAGCTGGGGACACGTGGGGGAAGGTTGAGAGTAGGGGGAGACAGAAATAGCACTCACACTCTAGGCTTTGTTGGCTCGCATGGAATTTGGGAGGAAAGTGGGAGCAGAAAGCACATCCTCCTTGATGACACAGCAGAGAGGAGCTTACTCCTCCTGTTCCCAGCTGTCCTCATGACAGGCTCTTTTCTGTCTCACACACTCAGCCCTGAGAGTCAGGTGATGACTCCGGCCACCCTGCTTCAGGCAGTGTCACCCGTGTTCCTTTACAAGGCCTGGCTCCCAGCTGTTACATGGTGGAGGAATCTGACACTCTGATAAATGAACAGGCCATCGGATATTCTTTCCAACAGAGGGCAGTGGCTCACTGAAACTCTCACATAACGTTTGCTCTGAAAATAGATTTTTCTTAAATAGCTGTGGATTAACTTTCAGTGAGGCCAACCTAGGGGAACTAAGCGAGCATGTAACCCCAGATGGTTGGGCAGCCACATGTGGTCACAGTTCTGCCTTAATTTGCTGCTGATTACGTCCTTTGAAATTTGCAACCAGATTCTAAACTCTTCACCTTTCAACATCTGGAAATGCTGAGCGCATTTGGTCATTTGTTCATCTTGTTTAAGCTGTACACCCGGGTTGGGTAAGACTGTATTTGCCGAAGCAAATAGAATAGACATTGCTGAAAGATCAGCCCTTCTGAAATGCTCTTCTAACCTAGACAAGCCATAGAAGGTTAGAGATTGTGTTTCTATGCAATCCTATTAGTGATAGCATTCCATATGATGCTGCCTCCCCCAAAGCTTTTTTTATGAAGTTAAAAAAGTTTCTAATGTAAAGGTTGTATTATCAACAAATGCTAGTCTGAAAGAATCAAATAGGATTTCGAAGATTACCCTTCTTTAACAATGCCTTAAATTTTTATCTCCTTATCCATTCCCTTGCTTTCTTTCTCAAGACATTATGGTTTATTGTGTCTCCACTAGGTGCCTTGCATGTGATTTACACAGTGAATGGCCCTGCTTTTGGAGCAAGTTAATGATATAATATCCCCATTTATATTCAGAGCAGTCAACACTTTCTAGCTCTCAGAATAATAAAAGCACCTGCATTTAATATACATGGAAGAATGGGAAGGCAAATAGCAGATAAGGCACAATCAGGTAAGTGTAATCAGATAAAATATCACAATATTATAGTCGATCAGCATCTGGTAATGACTTGAATTTTGAAAGACTGACAGACAGCATGGCCTAAAGCAGCCAGGCATACCTCATTCAGAGCACCTCTTCCCAGGGCCGATTGCTCCTCTCCTGTGTTTTCTGGCAGATTAAGCAGGTAGGGTTTCTTATTTTAACTCTTCTAGAACTGTATTGTGCTACTGGAAAAACACTGGCAGCATTCCTCTCAGAAGCCAGATCAGAAGCAAAAACAAACGATGTAGCTAAAATAAAACCTGGCATCTCCCAGCAGTTATCTCAAATTGATCCAAATCGGTTTTATTAAAAAAAAATAAAGCTTGCGGTGATAGGCAAAGCTTTCATTTCCATCTCTGTACTTGCCTGCGCCGTGTTGACATTTTATTCGTTTTTTTTTTTTTAAAGCAAGTGAAAACTTAGTTTATTAGAAACTTACTTGTCTCTGAGAACTTCTGCAGTTTTGATCCTTGGCAGCTAGTAAACCTAGCCCTAGACCTAGTAAACCAAGGTCTCTTTTGACCTTGCAGGAGTCTTAACGTAACGGAGCCATAAGGAGTCAAATAGAAAGCTTCAGATTTGTAGAAGTCAGAAAGCTGAACAACCTGGTTGGTATAGGAGAATTTAGCAGTTTACTTCTCCTTTTAAAAAATTTTTTTAAAAAATGAAGTATAGGGAGATAGTGAAGGACAGGGGAGCCTGGAATGCTACAGTTCATAGGGTTGCAAAGAGTCAGACATAGCTTAGCTGACTTGCAATGTGTGTTAGTTACTGCTGTAAAGAGAGGGCTGTTTAGCCTACGTTAGCCTGAGGGGTGGCTCTCTAGTGGGAGGATCAGGAAGCGCCTTTGGTCACGTGTGCACGCATGCTAAGTCGCTTCAGTCGTGTCTGACTGTTTGCAACCCCGTGGACTGTAGACTGCCAGGCTCCTCTGTCCACGGGATTCTCCAGGCAAATATACTGAAGTGGGTTGACATGCCTTCCTCCAGGGAATTTTCCCCAAGAATTGAACCCGTGTCTCCTAGGTCTCCTGCATTGAGAGGTGGGTTCTTTACCACTAGCGCTACCTGGGGAGCCTGTGTTTGCTCATGCCTGCTGCAATTTGACTAGATGTTGAATGTAGGAAATGGCATCAATTGCCCCATCATTTGAGAAGGGCTGAATTCAGCCTCTTGTTCCTCAGTTCTTATACTTTTGATTGTTGTTCTCAGAGTAAGAGCCCTGGGCACTGGCCAAGAGATGTCTATTGCAATGAAATTTCATAAAATATGAGTACAAAGGAGATGAAATCATTGTTGCATTTAGAACAACCATTTTTTATGGAAATCACTCTTTCCAAAATGTCTCTGTCTCTTTACCTGGTTTAGTCAGCTTGGGCTGTGATAACATGGGCACAGAAATGGATTCTTGTACAGCTCCAGAGGCCGTGAGTCTGATAAGGCTGTTGACATGGTTGGCTTCTGGTGAGGGCTCCTTTCTTGACTTGTACACCGTGGCCCTCTTCACATGTGCTCACTTGACCTCTTCTCTAAACACCCACAGGGAGAGAAAGCGTGGGCTCTCCAGTGTCTCTTTTTATGAGGACACTAATCCCGTCCTGAGGGCCCTACCCTCATGACTTCATCTAAACCTGTTTCCTTCTCAAAGGCCCCATCTTTAGGGGTTAGGGCATCCGTACATGAACCTGGTGTACCCCAGATCATAGCATCATCCAATTGTATCGCTGTGGCAAAGTCACTAAGGTTGAGACAAAAGAGAGCCATTGTGTGGCCAACAAGGCTGGCATGAAGGGTGTGAGCAGTTCAGTCCTCGATGGAGCAAAATGTCAACGAAGTGGGGCCCTTGATGACAGTATTCTTTATCCGTTCTTTCACATACACCCATGCCCACACTCACTCATTCCTGCCACACCCACTTTAGACTCTGGTGAAAGAGAAAGTGCACGTGTCAGGAATGAAATGGGGAAGCCACAGCTTCAGGATATTTATGGTGCCAACATTCTCTTGCCTTGTCCATCACCCTTTTTACCCTTGCAGTGATAGGGACTGATCACTGATTTCAGAATGATAAATGAACCCATTCAGGAGCCTCAGTCACCCGAGAGTGTTCAGTTACATTCTGCATGTGGAGGATGGAGCAAGAACTAATTTTTCAGATGTCTAATGACAGGAGTAGAAAGGAAAAAGGAGATTGTGAAGAATCATGGGTTGATTTCAACACCCTATTTTCAGAACATCCAAGTCTATATAATGTTTTCTTTCTCACAATTCATTATTCAGTGCTTTGGGGAGGTGGGCTGAGATTTACATTTTACGATTGAAAAACTGTGAGCTTCTTCAGGGTGATGAGAAGAGACCTGGGTTGTCAATTTAAACATGAACTGTACAGTATTGAAGATGGAAAACACCTCCTTCAACAGTTGGTTGGTTGTTTTGTATTTTAGTTGTGGCTCGAGCAGACAAGCAAAGCATTCTGTTGTTCTTTTAACTTGTCATTTAATGAGTCTGGACCATGAAGAGCCGCAGCCATGTCAAAAAAGAGACATACCACTACCTGATTTGTGATAGAGACAACCTTAGACAAAGCCCAGCTGAGGCTATTTCATCCTCTGAATCGAAAACCTTTCTGTTTCTGCTTGCAGCCCCATTAAGGGATATTTTGTAAATAGTGATGGTGATATTGCAACCAGGCAAATTCTTCTTTGGTTCCAACTGTGTTCCTCACCCTTTCATCAGAGCCATGGTCCTGGAGAGCCAGGTTACTGCAGTAAGTAACATAGTTGTCTGAAGTACGGTATGAGCTTGGATCCATCCTGGGTGTTTTGATGTTGTTGTGCTATATGTAATTGAGAATAAAGCATGAGTCTCTCTGATTAAGACTGTGGCTTATACGTTTTGCTACCACCATCCCTTTTGGAGGCAGATAAAGGACTAATCTTTTAGAAGTGATGGTGGGAATAGGTTGAGGAGAATAAAAAGACTGGAGAGACATGGTTATGGTGGCATTCACCCACGAAAAAAGGAGAAGAATCATTACTTGCAGAGATAATTTGTACTGTAGGTAACAAAAAATGACTTCTTATTTAGGTTTTCAATTATATTTGAGTTGTCTACTCTGACCAGGAGAGACACTTGAGTTTCTCTTTGTTAAGTGCACATCCCAAATCTAAGCTTGGTACATTTCAACAGTTATTGAATAGAAAAGATTAGATCTTCGTGCTTGTTAATTCTTAGGAACTCATTTAGCTTTATGCTTCAGCTTTCTCATTTCAAGAGCAGAAACATATTATTTTTATGCCACATTTCATAATCGACTCATTTCTTAGCTAAATTCTCCAGGTATTTTTCAGAAGACTTTCTTTCCTTCTATGATGGGGGCGCAACAATTGTTTAATAAATTGTTGCTATCAAGACATTACAAAACACATATATAAATAGATTTATAAGGAACAAGTGTGGATAGTTGGATATGACAAATTGTTAAATATCGAAAATGACTAGAGGAGAAAAACCATCTGAAAAAAATGGTAACAGCTGAGTAATGAGTGTTCTGATTAACATATTCTACAAATCTATCAATACTATGGCTCCGCATGTCCTTGTTACTCTCTAAAATTAATAATGACAGATACCAAGACCCTATTAATATTTTAATAGTCTAATAGGTCCAGACAAAGCAGAGAAGAATGCAAATCTGTGGTCAGGGTTGCCGGGCAATCTCGAGAGTCTGCCAGGTAGGAGAGCTAAGTCCTCGTAAAGCTTTCTTGACTTCTCTCTAGGTTCATTCTCATCTCAGGACCTGGTTTCAGAAAATGTACTCATTTTGAACAGAAGGATGTGTTAGCACAAGGCAAAACCCGCAGAATATTTAGCAATCCTTTTGCCCACAATGTATTTTAAGAAATACTGGTCATGTCAGTATGTATCCTTACATGCTCTGTCATCTGTAAACTCGGTGAACTCTTACAAAGAATATACATACATAGGTTTGAAGAAATAGGTTTTCTCTGATTCCAGCACTAGAAATCTCCTTGTTCTCATCATCTCCAAATTCATCTTTAGTAGAAATGATAAAATGTGATAAACTATTGAGAGATACTTGAAAGAATAAAATTGAATGAAACAAGAAGTATCTTTTCTTTCCTTCCTCCTTAATAAGTATATTTTAAAATAAGTTATTGAATAATAAGTGTAAAGTACCCATGGTGGTGCCCAGCACAAAGGAAGTACACATTTAGCAGTGTTGGTTTTCTGCTCTTTTTTGCTTCCAAGTGGTCCATTTCCCCAGGAACTCTTGCTTCACCTTCCTGTGTGGCCTGCATTGTATTTTGCAACTCTCATAAAATTTCCTTGGAGTAGACTTTGGATTATAGGCTATATTGAAAGTTCCCCCTTGTAATCATATGGCTGTATAATTTGATGCCCATTGATGTCGTTCTTTAGAGAAGGAGGGTCTACCTATTGAGGGTTATCAACACTGGATGGTTTTGAAGCATCTTTCGTTGAAAGTCATACAGGTCCACAAAGGAGAAACCAAATATTTCTCAGTTGGAATTTCTATTCTAAATGCTGCAGTGGATCTCAAGGGGGAGAGTAAAGGTGAGGGTGGAGGGAAGCCAGAAGAAAAGGGGCCAGATTCCAGAAAAAAAAGAGAATAAAGAAGTTTTTGCCAGGAAGCCAAAATCTGTCTGGGCACCCAAAGACTCACACCCCGAGATATAGGTTTGGTGGCAGCTGCTGAAATCTGTCCAAGACCAGAGTTAAATCTGTTCTTGGAGTCGTCTTATACTTCAGCTGGCCATGACTCACTTTGAATCACCTGATTATACTTAGGGCTCAGAGACAAGAAATGCGTTCTTCTCTCTCCCTTTCTTTTATATTTCCTTACAACTTAAAAAGAGGTTGGCTTTTACTTTGGTCCTGACTCTGCTGCCAGTTTGCCTGACTGATTTTTCTCACTACCCGACTCTGACTGCTATTTATGCTTACCGTATTTTCTGGTCATTTTCACAGTTTCGGTCCTTATCTCCTTTCACTAAGCTACTGTGCCAGGCCACCTTCTTTGTCCTTGCCTTTTTAAAAAAAATTATTTGGCAGCTCTGGGTCTTAGCTGTGGCATGTATGATCTTTAGTTGAGGCAGGTGGAATCTAGTTCTCCGACCAGGGATCGAACCCAAGCCCCCTGCACTTGGAATTCAAAGTCTTAGCTACTGGACCACCAGGGAAATCCCTTGTCCCTGCCTTTTGACTTCATTCATTCATGCTCAGGGCCTCCTCCAGCAACACCTGCAATGAAGTTTTCTCTCCCTTCTCAGGTCTAATGACCTCTGCCTTCCTTGTTTCCACAGCACAGTGAGCATTACAGCCTGGCCCTGCAGGATTATGCTTCTATGCATGCATGCTTGCCTTCTTCACTGGACTGTCAGCTCCTTGGCGACAAGGTCTGTGCCATTCATTCTTGTATGCCGGCTACCTAGTAGGTGCTGATGGAAATTTTGCTGAACAAACATTCAATACAGTCTCTTTGGTTTCATGCAACAAAATAATCTGAAGTTAGCAGGAAGTTTTTGACATGTAGGATATTAATGAAGAGAATAAGTGCTTGTATTTTATTGTTTGTTGAGGACATGGAAAGCTATGTGTGTTTAATAAATATGGGAAAGAAGATTGACTTGGTGAGGTTATGGTACAAACCATCCTGGAGACTGGCCTGATGAGGTACAATAAGGGCACTGGTCTCGGGTTCATTAGCCAGCATCCTAGCCATAGCTTTGCCAGAGAATCTTGCCATTGTCTCCCAAGGCTTCCCTTTCCTGGACGTAGTTTTCTCATCTGGTATAGTGGAGAGATAGGATGAGGCAATTTTCTAAGAATTCCAGGTCATTCAAGCTCTGAAACTCTGTAATCTATCATCATAATCACAGTTAGGGACTGCTTGTTAGTGCCAAGAAGTCCCATCTCTCTAGCCCCATATAGAGGCAGTTAAACATTTCTTGCACCTTATTCAGACTTGGAGTCCTCTAGGTACTTTTTCTTTATCCCCTCCTTTTCTTCTCCTTCCTCTAGAACTACAGTTTGGCCTGGAAGCTGCAGGGTAGTTTGAACGTGCTGTTACATGGTTCTCCTGTTGTTCCTGTAGGGTAGACTTTTTTACCTCTCATGGCCTCTGCCTCATTATACTAGCCCCTCGGACAAGCTTTGGCTCCTCTCCAGCTCACCCTTGCCTCCAACTGGTCCAGATAAAATTTTAAAACCTCCTTGAATTTTGCCCTACCTTCATTAAAAAAAAAATTTTTTTTTAATGATTTTTTTTGTCATACCTCGTCATGCAGGTTCTTGGTTCTCCAACAAGGGATTGAAGCCGCACCCCTGGCAGTGGAAGTGATGAGTGTTAATCACTGTGCTTCCAGGCGAGTCCCTGTCTTCATTTTTTGTGTAAAAGCCACACCACCATGAAAATCTGTGGCCATGCATCCTCAGCCCCCTTCCCTTTCTCCTTTTTGTTTACAGACCTCTCCTCCAAATGTCAAGAACTCTGGCATGTTTTTATTATGACAGTAGTAGTAAGCATTATTTACAGAATGTTTACTAAACAATAGTAGTAAATACTGTTTATAGCATGTTTACTATATGCCAGGTATTATGGTAGATACTTGCTTGCATCTCTAATCCTTGTAGCATCCCTAAAGAAAGTGTGTGTGCGTGCATGTGTGTGTGTGTGCATATGTGCATGTGCGTACATGTGTGCATGTATGTGTGTGTGTGTGTGTGTGTGTGCATGCGCTCAGTCATGTCCACCTCTTTGCAACCTCCTGGCCTATATCCCCTGCCAGGCTCCTCTGTCCATGGGATTCTGCAGGCAAGAATACTGGAGTGGGTTGCGACACCCTTCTCCAGAGGATCTTCCTGACCCAGGGATTGAACCCACATCTGTTTCTCCTGCTCATTATCACTCACGCCACCTGGGATTTAGTAAAGGGCAGTTATTTCATATCAATTTTAGAGATGAGAAAACTGATTCTCAGAAAATTTGAATTGTCCATATTGTCTAACTCCAAAGCCAGTGCTGTCTCCACTGCAGCAGGTTCCATTTCAGCATATGCAGCTCCATGTCCACTTTCTTGTTCTTTTGTTCGTGTCAGTTTTTTGTTTCAGAAACAATATTATATCACTGGAAAGAAAAACATTTCATCACTTTATGACATATCAACTTGATATTTTGTTTTTCTTTTACACTTGTCTGTTCTTTGTTTATATTCACACATATTTGAAAGGGTTGTGATTGTAATGTGGATGTAGTCCTTATTCTAAAAATAATAATTCCATAACCATTTTCTTTGTTGCTCGCTTCTGTATTGTCATCTTAATGGCTACCTAATTTTCATCAGATTGGTTTATCATAGATTAAACTTCTTTTTTCTCCTATAGAACATTTAGATTATTTCCATTTTGTACTGCACTAAACTATGTTGTAATGATACTTAAGTACTTTTTTGATCAGTGATAATGCATTGGCTTTTAAAACCTTTTTTTGTCATGAAAAACTGTGAAATATTCATAAGAGACCAGAAAGGACCTGCATCTACCAACCCCACTGCTTCAACAGTAATCAACATTTTGCCCATCTTGTTTAATCTACTCCCCAACTTTTTTCTTGAGAACATTAAAGAATATTTCATTTGTAAGCTTATCATTTCACTTGTAAATACTTCAGGATAGATTTATAACTGATAAAGACTTTTCCCTAATGTCATCTAATACTCAGTCTAGTTTAAACTTCCCTGGTTATCACAAGTGACTTTTAATATTTGGTTTGTGTACATTAGGAGCCAAATATGGTCTACAAGTTGCAACTGGTTATTGCATCTTTAAAGTTTTTATTCATTCTAAATAGTATACACATATTTTTTAATGGTATCAATTTATTAGAGAAACTATGTGAGAAGTCCTATAGAGTGTCCCACATTCTGAGGTTGAGTTGTTCTTATGGTTCGTTTAATTTGTTTCTCTATCTACTACCGAAGTCTCTTGGTATCCAAAAGTTGTTGGTTCCAGCCCTCCCCACAGATATCAGCACCCATGAATGTTCTAGTCCCTTATATAAAAAGGCATAGTATTTGCATATAACCTATGCATACCCTCTCTTACACTTTAAGTTTTCTCTAGATTACTTGTCATACCTAATGCAATGTCAATGCTATATAAATAGTTTCCAGCCATGGAAAATTTAAGTTTTATTTCTTGGAATTACCTGGAAAAAATGTTTTCCCGTCAGCAGTTGCTAAAATCCACAGATGGGGAGCGTGCAGATTTGGAGGGCTGAGAGTATACTGTTTTGAACTGGTATTTAGATGTTGAGAGCCTAATAAGACTGACTCAATCTTTAAGAAAGACTGCTTTGCAAATAAGGTCCTTTTCAATTTGAGGTCAAACTTAGCATACTTCTCAGAACATTTTGTTGGATCATAAGCTTCTTTTCTATCTTGTTCTGTTAGAAAGCCTCTTGTACAGGCAGTTTGTTGAAGTGAAATGCACCTTTTATATCACCTGCAGGGAACTAGAGCCCTGCTAATCTTAGCTTATTCTGCCCTGGGTATTGGATCCAGTGTTAGCATTAACCAATTTCATTTTAGCCCCTTCAACCTTGGTAGAAAACTAGGAGTTACCTGAAATAGTTTTGAAAGTTGTTAGAAGCCGAAGAAAAACCTGGATTTGAAAGAGGAGTAGTTGAGAGATGGCTCAGTGGTGAAGAATCTGCCTGCAGTGCAAGAGACGCAAGTTTGATCCCTGGGTTGTGAAGATCCCCTGGAGAAGGCGATGGCCACCTGTTCCAGGCTTCTGGCCTGGGAAATCCCATGGACAGACAAGCCTGGTGGGCTACAGTCCATGGGGTCACAAAGAGTCAGACACGACTGAGCACGCACCTATCCAATTAAGAAATGACGAAGGATGGTTCAGTTTTTGACAATGAATGTTCCATTCACAGGTTAAGTTCAAGGAGATTGGGCTAGGCCATCATAATGATGCCTTTGCAGGTTAGACAAGGCCTTAGACACACACCTGTTTTTCTGCTTCTGTACTCTGAGCTTAGGTGGTTTAAACGAATTTTCTTTCCTTTAGAGTGTGACTGTTGAATGTCATCATAAAATAATAAGTTCTTACGAGTCTAATTCCGGTATCCTGAATCCCTGGGTGCAATGAGGAAGCCATGTCTAGAGCAGCGGAGTGCGGCACGCCCCTGTCTCGCAATAGTGGTTTAGATGTGGGCTTTGAGGCAGCTCCTCAGGGCCACATGATACCTACTGTCCCACCAAACAGAGCAAAGGGATATCCAGGAATTGGGAGAAGAAAAGCAATTCTCCTTCCTCTCTGGTCCCAGCAACCTGCAGCACGTATGCGGCTTTCCCTTCAGGTCACGAGGCAAAGTCAGATCTCCCACATCCCGGTTTGCCTGACTGTTCCAACCCACTTCATCTTCACACTCTACACACTCATACTCCATAGGTGAAACCCAGCGTTCCTGGGCAAGAAGACACGCGTTCCCACTGCAGCCTTCTCTGCTGGATTACCCACAACTGAAAAGGTGAGGTTCAGGTGCTATTACATTTTTCACACGTGTGCCAGAGGCAGTTATGCTCTTGTGTTAATGGGAACAGGGGTAGAAAAGCTCATGACAATAGCTTCAGCGAGAGGAGGACTGTGAAGCATTTTATTTAACAGGGTGACTTTTCTTTGGGGACTAAATTCAAGTATCTGAATTTTTTTAATCTTATAGGACAGGTTACGGAATGGCTACTTTGTATTTTAACTTTGAACTATAAGTTTCCTCATTCTTTCAGCTTCTAGGTGCTCATTTGTTTTCTTTATTACCATTGGGTGGTATTGGCAACCTCACTGGAAGGAGTCAGAAATTGCAACTCTGAAAATGGAAAAAAAATAAAAAGACTCAACATTAGATTGTTTCATCCTATATATTTCTGTTTAAAATTATATTCAGCAACTTGGTCTTTTCCCAGTTTAAACTTAAAGTGTTAAACATTTTTCCTCTTTATATATCTTAAGAAATGGTTTTGGTGTGTATTACATATTACTGAGAATCCTCGTTACTCTTCTGTTTTGCTTTTTTTTTTTCATAATTGTCCCCAGGTATGCGGCCATCTAGTCAAGGCTATGGTTTTTCCTGTGGTCATGTATGGATGTGAGAGTTGGGCTGTGAAGAAGGCTGAGTACCGAAGAATTGATGCTTTGGAACTGTGGTGTTGGAGAAGACTCCTGAGAGTCCCTTGGACTGCAAGGAGATCCAACCAGTCCATTCTGAAGGAGATCAGTCCTGGGTGTTCTTTGGAAGGACTGATGCTGAAGCTGAAACTCCAATACTTTGGCCACCTCATGGGAAGAGTTGACTCATTGGAAAAGACTCTGATGCTGGGAGGGATTGGGGGCAGGAGGAGAAGGGGACGACCGAGGATGAGATGCTGAATGGCATCACTGACTCGATGGACGCGAGTCTGAGTGAACTCCGGGAGATGGTGATGGACAGGGAGGCCTGGCGTGCTGCGATTCATGGGGTCGCAAAGAGTCGGACAGGACTGAGCGACTGAACTGAACTGAACTGAACTGAACTGATGCATCTTTGGCCACAGTAAGCAGTTTTTTCTTTTTCTTATTTAAACCTTCTGATATTTAGAGGCTTTTAAATTGCCCCTGGGGCAAACTGAACTATTTGCCTCATTTGTTCTTTGATCATATGACTCATTACTCTTTTGATAATCCTATACTGTGTGTGCAGCAAGTATACAGGTGATATATGTGCAGGACGTTGTGTGAATATGAGTAATGTGCATGCAATCGAATATTGAACTCCCATAAATGAGACGAAAGATCAGTGTCTGACTTCTTTTGGTTTTGAATAAGTCGTGTAAGGAATAGAAATGAAGTTGAAAGGACGATGTTGCTTCAGGCTGTCGTTTATACAAATAACTAATTTAAAAGATCTCTTTCAGGGACTTCCCTGGCGGTCCAGCGGTTAAGACTTCGCCTTCCAATGCAGGAGAGCTAAGATCCCACAGGCCTCATGACCAAAAAACCGAAACATAAAACAGAAACAATATTGTAACAAATTCAATAAAGACTTTAAAAGTGGTCCACATTAAAAAAAAATCTTCAAAAAGGTTTCTTTCAATATTATGACCTAGTATTTCTAAGAGTAGTAAGACCTAAACTAGTAGGTGTTGTATTTTACAAGGTTAGCCAGTAATTTGGGCTTCCCTGGTGGCTCAGCTGATAAAAAATCTGCCTGCAATGTAGGAGACCCAGGTTTGATCCCTGGATCAGGAAGATCCTCTGGAGAAGGGAATGCAACCTACTCCAGTATTCTTGCCTGGATAATCCCACGGACAGAGGAGCCTAGTGTGCTGCAGTCCATGGGGTCGCAAAGAGTCGGACATGACTGAGTGATTGAACAACAGCAGCCAGTAATTAGTTCAGCATACTGAAAAGTCAGGAACTAATGTATGAGATTCTGTGCTGAGTGGAAGGCAACTGTATCATGGCTAAGATCAACCTTAGAACTTTATAGCTAAAGGAGAACCTAAGAAATCCTACTGTTTCATTCTCTTCCCTTGTAACTGAAGCTCTTGAGTTTTTCTTGGATCACCTGGTTACTTAGTTGTGAACCTAGTTAAGTTTTTCCCGCAATTGTGATGCTTTGTTTAGTCAACACTGGAGTAGGAATGACCTTAAGAGCTATTACCTTTCTTTTGCATGTTTTAAGTCTTTCTATTATGAATTATTTCTCATTTTTACACTAAATGTTACTTTGATGTTCAACATTGTAACTTATTATTCTTTGGGAAATACTGGACAAATTACGATGCCAACTACGAATCCTTTTGTGACCACTCTAAAACTGTAAAATCAGTGACTAACTTCATCATGCTGTTTTCCCTGAGTGTTCATAAGCATCTAAAATATATATGTTCACCAATGGAGGGAGGACAAAAATGAGTCAAGTAGCAAATTAAGAATGTTGTTAATCATTTCCAAAGTCAATGACCAATCTTTCACCCCTGAAGCTCCCAGAGGGAAAATGTAAATAAGGCCGCACCTAAAATGGAGAATCAGTTTCTGACGTGAGACCTGGTGTGAATTTAATTCTTTGCTATAAAAGGAAAGTATTCCTTGCATTCCTCCTCTCTGCAGTTATCTGAATTTTGTCTTTTCCTTTAAGTGTCTTCCATTTATTTAATTCTTTTGTTTGTTTTTCAAACCACTATTGAGGTATTGACATACAAGAAGCTACACACATTTAATGTATATAACTTGAAGAGTCTGGAAATGAGTATATACGTGTGAAACCATCACTATGATCTGTGCCTTAAACCTACCATCACCTCCAAAAATTTTCTGCTGCTCTCTTTACTTTTTTAAAGATATATTTAATTCTTATCTCCTGACACTCTACATTTGAAAAGGATCTTTCTGCAATCCATGGACACCATTTGCTTTCTGTTTTATAGTGTTAATTTGCCGTATCCTAGGCATTCCCTGTATGTGTTACCTAGCAATGATTGGTCTACATTCATTTCCTTCTGTTGCATAAGTAGTTCTGACTTTTAAGCAAATTAAGGAGTAAATGTCTGCATATATGGATGAAGCTAAAATGAAAAGAATCTTAACTATCAGACATGAATCAAATATGCTATACAGACTAATCCATTATTTGAGTATATCTGAGACAGCATGAATTAATCTTTACCGTGTTTATTCTTTAAAAAAATCAACAGTTAAAAATTGCATATCTTATTATTAAAAATGGTTTTGGAGCTGAGATGTAATCTCCTAAATGAAGGAATAAAAATAAGAGCAGGATGATCCAGCTAACCATTTTTCTTCCTAAAACTTGAAATAAATGGAGATAAAGAAATGTTAGACATCTTTAAATAAATCAGAGGTCTTATGACATTTCTAATATTTTATTAACAAAATTTTGATTTGATTTATCTATTTAAAATAACTAGCAAGGTATTCTCTAAGTGCTGAAACATAAATTACCAACACGAAACCTTGATTTATGTTAATGGTGGATCATATGTGAGGCATGCCAAGTTATCACAGACTTTGCAATATTTAGTCGGGGGATGGAATCACAGAAAAGTCGTGAAGAAAGTGCTGCCTTAGGCTCCGTCTGTTGATATATAGAAGATGGCTGTCTTCTAAGAAATGATATAAACTTGACGCTGTGAACTTTCACTTTTATTCCAGACACCTCCAGGTTTTAGTGAAATCTGCTCGACAGTTCTGAGTGCCTCTGTGTCTCTATGATGAATCAGAAACATTCAGACCTCTGAGAAGGATGGCACAGAAGCATTAAAAAAGATCCTGCATAGGTAAATATTGTATCTGTCTGATTGCTTACAGAATGTTAAGATTTGCATATTTCTCCTCCGTTTCTGTCACCTTTTAGACCTTTTATGACACTCACTGGCAATTCCCAATTCTGTGACAATTCAAAAGATGTCTTCTGTATCCTATATCTGGGCTGTTAAGCATCGCTAGAGAAAAATCACATGGGTTGGCAAATTGGCTCAAGTACACATTTTTATTTCCCAACATTTGTTTTTCTCATGCACCATCTCTTTGTTTGGACTTCCCTGTTGGCTTAGTGGTAAAGAATCTTCCTGCCGATGCAGGAGAAGTGGGTTTGATCCCTGGGTTGGGAAGATTCCCTGGGAAAGAAAATGGCAACCTACTCCAGTATTCTTGTCTGTGAAATCCCAATAATAGAGGAGCCTGGCAGGCTTAGCTACCATGGAGTTGCTACGAGTTGAATATGATTTAGTGACTATGTTCTTTGTATGGCCGTCTGCTTCCAATTCTTAAGGTCTCACCTTCAATGTAACTGCCTCAGAGAATCTTTCCTGATCTTTCTACCAAAGTGAGTTCCCACTCATCTTGGGCCTGTTCATTTATTTCATGATACTTTGTACCCTTTATAATTCTTTATTTAGTGTTTGCCTGACTTTTTGTTTGTCTCCACAGTTAATTTCTTGTGTGTAGGGACCTCATCTATTTTATTAATTACAGTGGTACAGTGCTTCCTGGCACACAGCAGGCACTCAGGAATAATATTTGTACAAATAAAATATAAGGTTGCTTATAAAAAAGCATTTCATGATTTTAAAAAGATAGTTTGAAAAGCATTGTTTTAAATGATTGTGACCATAAGCCCAAGAGATAGCTTTACAGATGTCAAGTTGCATATACCTTTCAAGTCAACATCTTCAGTTCAGTTCAGTTGCTCAGTCATGTCTGACTCTTCACGACCCCATGAATCGCAGCACTCCAGGCCTCCCTGTCCATCACCATCTGGTTAAATATTTAAACAGATTCTTGGGCTCTGAATTCAGAACACATAAGCTCTTGCTAGGGCTTCCCAGGTGGCTCAGTGGTAAAGAACTCACCTGACAATGCACGGGACTCGAGAGACTCTGGTTCTATCCCTGGGTGGGGAAGATTCCCCTGGAGAAGGGAATTGCAACCGACTCCAGTATTCTTGCCAGAATAATCCTATGGACAGAGGATCCTGGTGGGCTACAGTCCATGCAGCCACAAAGAGTTGGACACGATCAAGCAGAGCACAGCACAGCACAGCACACAGCAGCTGCTGAGTCTTTCTGTCAGAGGTTGTCACCTTCCCTCTGTGTGCAGATGTGCACAGGCTGTTGCTGTTGACACATGTGATGTGGACACACCCAGTTGTGTGTCGTTTCCAGAGCCCCAACTGTTCATGCACGTCTTTCTTCTCCACTTGAGAAACCACATTGGGAATGACTGAGTGTGAATATAAGGCTATTAGAAGGATTATCTTGAATCTGCTCTAAAGTTGTTAAGGAGCAAATGATAAACCAGTGATAATTTTGGAGTTTAAAAAAAAAAATGATGAATGACTTGCTGTACCTCTCACAAGTAATCAAGATACAACAATGTGATTTTTTAATTGGGACCACTTTTGATATCTTACTATTTATGAAGTAAACAAAGGACTTTATTCAGATTCCATGTTTTTTCCATTTGTATCCCTTTTATGTTCCAGGATCCAATCTGCTGAGATACCATATTTCATTTAGCATAATGTATTTTAATAATGGGTAAGATATAAAAGCAAGAGGGAAAGTATTTTACCCATATTCAGATATCACTGCTGTAAATATCTTGATATATCCTTTTCCTGACACACCTGCATAAACACACACCACATCCATTTCAGGATCAGGTTGCACACCTATTTTTGTACCCTGTTTTTGCCATTTAACAAATCATAAAGATGTCTATTTTATTAAATTAGTATTTGAAATATGTTTGATGTGTACATAGTTTTTATCACGTGAATGTGTGCACAGTTGCTTAGTTGTGTCCCACTCTTTGAGGCCCCATGGACGGTGCCCACCAGGCTCCTCTGTCCATGGGATTCTGCAGGAAAAAATAGTAGAGTGGGTTGTCGCTTCCTACTCCAGGGGATCTTTCTGACCCAGGGATCAAACCCGTGTCTCCCGTGTCCTGCATTGGCATGCGAATTCTTTACCACTAGGACCACCTAAGAAACCCATTATATGGGTATAGTTTGTTAACATTACCAAATTATTAAAATTTTTTAAATAGAAGAAAGTTGGGATGTAACATTATATCATTACCAGATGATCAAATGCTTGCTTCCACTTTTCCTCTTACAAATGACACTGTGATGATTTCCAGTGCACTGGAGTTCTAGGCAGTTTTTGTATTTCTGCAGGCTGATTATGAGGAAGAATATATAAAGTGAAAATCTGTGGAACTTCCCCTTTTATTATGTTTTTAAATTCAAGAACTGAGACCTCTAAGTTGAAGATGAAATCCCCCTCTGCTCTAGTAGACTTACCTCCCTGAGGAAAAGAAAGTATCACGAGGTCTCTGGCTTTAACCCAAGCCCGTGTCACTGAAATTATTAGCGGTATTTCCAGAAACCATGTAAAAATGCAGCTTCAATCCTCAGCTTTTCATAAGTGGTCGGAGTTCCAGCGAGTTCACAGGAAGACTATTACAGCCCCATTATCTTTGCTTTGTGGCCAAGAGTGGCATTGGTTGGGCATTTCCTGTTCTTATGGTTAACCGTTTTTAATTTTAGGATTTTGCTACTTTTTTGTCACTGAGGAGTCAGATTCATTACAAAGCAACAGACATCAACATTGGGGAAAAAGATCCTCTGGTTGTCCTTGCCCTCAAGAACAGAAAATTTATCTCTTCCCAGGACACTAAGTCTTGTAGGGACAAACTCCTGAGATGGCTGTTTTGGCCTTGAGAGCATCCAGGAAACATTTTGGGACCCCCGGCTCCTGAAGCCGCCAGCTACAGTGGCTTGGCTAGTCACTTGGAGCTCAGTTCATGTTGGGTCTTACTACTGCCAGGGAACAGAGCATGGATAATGGAAAAAGTGAAGCTAGTCAGGACTGGGCTCAAATCCTAGTAGGCAGGACTCAATCCTTATTAGGGACTCCTGCTTTAAGCAAGTAAGTGAACCACTCTGAACCTGAGCTTTCTCAGCTGCAAGCATCAGATGGCTGCACAGGCAGTTGTAGGATTTGATTCAGATGTGAGAATCTCTGGCACAGTGCCCGGTCTACAGCATGCCATCACTTGTGCCAAAGTGTGTTAAATGAAGGGATGGATGAAGCATTCACAGAGCCAGCTGAATGCCCTGTTTTTAAAATAGGGATGTGGCCATTTGTGATAGAAAGTGTAAGAAATATTAGTGGAAGTGTTAGTCACTCAGTCATGTCCGACTCTTTGTGATCCCAAAGACTTTAAGCCTGCTAGGCTCCTCTGTCCATGGAAGTCTCCAGGCAAGAATTCTGGAGTCGGTAGCCATTCCCTTCTCCAGGGGATCTTTGTGGCCAGAATTGAACATGGGTCTCCTGCATTGCAGGCAGATTCTTTACCATCTGAGCCACCAGGGAAGTCCAAGAAATATCGGTGCAATGAGTTAAATGTCAAATTCATTTCTTTCCGAGGGTGGAAGATAACATACACCTGTTACCATAGAAGGAATTTATTGATAGGACACTCAGGTTCTGAAATCTGAAGTTAACACTCGCTATCTTGGGATGGGTTGGAGCCAGGCAATGTCAGCGACCTAAGAAGCAGGAAATTATGGATCTTTTTTCTAGCATACTGATGTCTGTAATTCTTGTCTTTAGTGACCTGCCATCGGATGGACCAACTCTAGCCAGGAAGGCAGAGTCACGTGGTCCAGGCATGACTACAAGGGGCTCCTCCTCTGTAGCAGGGGCAATTCTCAGGATAAGGGACTAGTAAACTACACATATTTAGAGTGCACAAATTGATACATTTTCTCTATCAAGGAAACGATCACCATGAGGAAAATAATGAATATGTCCATCATCCTGGAACATTTCCTTTTTCCTTTGTGTTCCTCCCCTCCATTCTCCTCCCAAGGCTTTCTCCCTGGCCCAAGGCAATCACTGGTTTGCCTCTGTCACTACAGATTAATTTGCACTTTGTAGAAATACAATATGTAAATCCTGTATGTGGGATCATACAGGGCTTCCCAGGTGGTGCTAGTGGTCAAGCACATGCCTGCTAATACAGGATACATAAGAAGCACAGGTCGGGAAGATCCCCTGGAGAAGGACATGGCAACACACTCCAGTATTCTTGCCTGGAGAATCACATGGACAGAGGAGCCTGGCGGGCTATGGTCCTTAGGGTTGCAGAGTTGGACACGACTGAAGTGACTTAGCGTGCACAGGATCATACAACACACATTGTTTCTTGTCTGATTTCTTTCACTCAGCATAATTATTTTGAGCTTTGGCATATTGTAAGCAGGTATCAGTACTTCTTTCCTTTTTGACAATGTTCCATCGTATGGCTATGCCACAGTTTGTTTATCCATTTACTTGCTTGTGGACATTTGGGTTGTTTTTAGTTTTGGCTTGTTACCAATAAGGGTGCTATGAAAATTCACACAGAAATCATTAGACACATGTTTTCATTTCTCTTGGGTAAAACCCTCTTTGTGGAAAGGCTGGGTCATATTGTAGGTGCATATTTAACTTTTCTAGAAATTGCCCAGCGATTTTCCAAAGTGGTTCTACCATTTTGCATTCTTACCAGCAATGCATGAGAGTTCCAGATGTTCCGTGTTCTCACCTACTCTTGGTACGTACCCAGAATTCATTTTAAAGAAAATTCTCAAGAATTAATGCTAAGATAACCAACAACCCAAGTTTTTAAAAAATGTGTAAAAATTTTTGACAGACGATTTGCCAAAGAAGATATAATTCTTGGAGAAATTAGTGATTAGAGAAATAAAAACTGAAACCATACAGACATGCTTATTTAAATGGCAAATGTTAGAAAGGAGCTTAACTTTTACATTAGTGTGATATCCATTTTGTAGATAAGAAAACCGAGACTCAGGGAATTATGCAACTTGACCAAGTTAACCAGTGGTGGAATTAGAATTTGAACCCAGATATGCTAATCCCTGCTTAAAGCTGATGCAATTCAAACAATAGTCCTTTGAAGAAAACTTCAAAAGTCAAGGTTGGAAACAGGGGAACTCACTTCTTACCAAGTTTCCATTTCTTCTCCTGATGAGACAGCCTGTTGTGGTCAGCGGATGTTATGGAACTTCAAGTTTGGGCATCTGTTCTGCCTGAAGGATAAAATTTACACATTCCCAACATCCAGCTTTGTCTACACGCCTCTTGAGAGAAGTAGTCAAAGAATGGCATGCCCATCAAAACTTCATCAATCCAACAAAGACATAGGCTTGCTGAACCATGATGATTAACACTGAGTTTTCTGGGTCAGAGAAATGTGAGTTTGAGTCACAGATCTGGTATTTCTTAACAATGTGATCCTGGACAATTTATTAAACATGTTGAGTTTGATTTCTTCATTTATGAACTAGGAATGATACTGACCTGATGATGTTTTAAGGATTAGAGGAACTGGTATACATAGGTTCCCACAATATCCTGCAATTAATAATTCTCAAAACACTGTTACCATATCACAATAAGAACGCACAAGCGCACTAAGAACAGGTGTGTTAAGCTTCTCACTCACTGCAAAGCCTAAATAAAACACTAATTCAGCACTACCTCACGTCTTGCATCCCTGCAGGGACTTGCTCCTTTATTTAGAGAATGCTAATCCACCACCAGATGATTACATTAATTCTATAAGGAGCCTTAATTCTATGAGGATTCTTAAGAAGTCAGTGAAATACTTTTCTCTTAGTCATCAGTGTTAGACAGAGTTTTTGGAGGGCTTATCTATGGCTGCTCTTGGATACTAGGCAGAGTGTCTGCGAGGAGTTTTTAGAGTTCAATTATAAGATATACAGGGGTCACATGGCATAAAGAAATCAAAGAAAATGTAATCAAGAGCTGTATGCCACACTGTTACCCATGCTAAGATAACCAAAGCCCAGCTTCAGTTCTGTGTGGCTTAAAAACTTTATCAGGCATGCACACTCCTCCTTTCATCCTTTACTAGCCCTAACTCCACCAGTGCTTTTTCCAGCCCCTGGACATGCTACTTTAGCTACCAATGAAGTGCTTTCCTCTGTCCTACTGATTTTTTTTTTTTTTACTACAATCGATGTTTTCAGTTAGTACTTGGGGACTACAGTGAAGCTTCCTCTAAGCACTTGGATGTAAGATGATGAGGAGAGACAAGCCAGTTTCTCTCTGGATGCCTCCAGCAACTTTCTCTCAAGTTGTCCAGTAATGAGCTGGCCTGGCAGAGAGAGCCAGAAGTTGTACTGGTTGGCGCCAGTGCTGAATTGCAAACTTCCCAGAGGATGGACATAGAGAAAAGAATGTTTTCTCACACTGGCAAGGCTGTGCCTCGTGTTCAGAGCAACAAGGCTGGATCATCTCAGTCACCTCCCAGCTGTAAATGTATGAGGTGGCTGGGTACCAGGGGTTTTCTGTCTCTCCTGGAGTGCAGTTTAAATCATCTCCGGTTGTGTCCACTTACACAGGAGAGACAGCTTAAGCCATGTGATGGTGGGACACTAGCTTCTTGAACCCAAATGCTGACAGTTTCTTCTGTATGTCATTGTAGTGTTTGACCCTAGATCTTTTGCAGCAGAATAATAATACTTTTTTTTTTCATAAGTTGATTTAAACACAAGCATGTAACACTCAAAAGAGAAGATACTGAAATTCAACTCCAAGGCCTGTAAGATATGACCATAACTCACCTATTTAATCATTTTATTCCCTTTTAAAAATTATGGTAAAATACACATAACATAAAACTTTTCATTTTTACTATTTTTGAGTGTGCAGTTCCAGGGTATTAAGTATATTCATACTGTACAACCATTACCATCATCCATCTCCAGAGTTCTCTTCATCATGCAAAACTGAAATTCTTTACCCATTAAATAGTAATTCCACATGACCCCCACCACACTGGCAGCCCCTGATTCTACTTTGTGTATCTTTGAATTTGACTAACTCTAGGCACCTCATACAAGTGAAATCACATGGTATTTGCCCTTTTCCCTTGTTCATTCTTAAGGTGCTTTCACAGAGGTTACCCAGTCACTATCTAGAACCTTTGGCAAGGAAATTCTTGGGACTGGGTAAATCCCATTGTATATCTTAATGATATTAAGCAATCCCAAAGAAAGGCAATGCCAAAAAATGTTAAAACTACCACACAATTACACTCATCTCACACGCTAGCTAAGGAGTGCTCAAAATTCTCCAAGCCAGGCTTCAACAGTACGTGAATCCTGAACTTCTGGATGTTCAAGCTGGGTTTAGAAAAGGCAGAGGAACTAGAGATCAAATTACCTACATCTGCTGGATCATCGAAAAGCAAGGGAGTTCCAGAAAAACATCTACTTCTGCTTTATTGACTACACCAAAGCTTTTGACTGTGTGGATCACAACAGACTGTGGAAAATTCTTCAAGAGATGGGACTACCAGACCACCTTATCTGCCTCCTGAGAAATCTGTATGCAGATCAAGAAGCAATAGTTGGAACTGGACATGGAACAACAAACTGGTTCTGAATAGGGGAAAGGAGTACGTCAAGGTTGTATATTGTCAGCCTACTTATATAACTTATATGCAGACTACATCATGCGAAATGCTTGGCTGGATGAAGCACAAGCTGGAATCAAGATTGCCAGGAGAAATATCAATAACCTCAGATACGCAGATGACACCACCCTTATGGCAGAAAGCAAAGAAAAACTAAAGAGCCTCTTGATGAAAGTGAAAGAGGAGAGTGAAAAAGTTGGCTTAAAACTCAACATTCAGAAAATGAAGATCATGGCATCTGGTCCCATCACTTCATGGCAAATAGATGGAGAACCAATGGAAAGAGTGAGAGACTTTATTTTGGGGGCTCCAAGATCACTGCAGATGGTGACTGCAGCCATGAAATTAAAAGACGCTTACTCCTTGGAAGAAAAGTTATGACCAACCTAGATAACATATTCAAAAGCAGACACATTACTTTGCCGACTAAGGTCCATCTAGTCAAGGCTATGGTTTTTCCAGTAGTCATGTATGGATGTGAGAGTTGGACTATAAAGAAAGCTGAGCGCCAAAGAATTGATGCTTCTGAACTGTGGTGTTGGAGAAGACTCTTGAGAGTCCTTGGACTGCAAGAAGATCCAATCAGTCTATCCAAAGGAAATCAGTTCTGAATATCCATTGGAAGGACTGATGTTGAGGCTGAAACTCCAATACTTTGGCCATCTGATACAAAGGACTGACTCCTTGAAAAAGAACAGAGGATATGGTTGGATGGCATCACCAACTCAATGGACATGAGTTTGAGCAACCTCCAGGAGTTGCTGATGGACAGGGAAGCCTGGCATGCTGCAGTCCATGGGGTCACAAAGAGTCAGACACAACTGAGCGGCTGAACTGAACTGATTAAGCATGTGTATTGCTGAATTTCTTCTGACCCCAGGTTTACAAAGCAACCATCTGATCACAACATGTCTTTCTACAGTGGTATCATGAAGCTGTCTCCCAAACATTTAGCCCACCCTGTTAACACTGTGTAGATTGAACTGTAGATTGGCCATCTCTTAGCTCTAGAGGTTGACTGTAAACCTATTTTCATAAAGCCACATTCTTTGCCATAGCAATTGATTTGGGGACAAGAACTGATCTAGGCCTAAACCAATGCTCTACCTATAGTGACTAGTTCATGGACAGGTACTTGTCCAATTTATTCAAATCGAAGTAAACTTTAGGACCTTTATTTGGTGGTTGGGCGAAATGACGCCATCATTCTTTTACTGAAGTTGAATAGAAAAATGTGTATCATCTTAATGCTGCTGAGAGCCATGGGAAGGAGCAGTCCTAGGAAGGTGCCAATATGATTGGAAATAGAGCCTATATATTGAAAAAAGTTTAATTCTTGGTGATAACCTTGTTGGATCAAGCCTTACCTGAAATACTTCCAAACTCAGACCTTTTGGTTTATATGAGTGAATAAATTCTCTTCATTGTTTCACCCAATTTGAGATGGATTTCTATTGCTTGCTTTTAAGTACATTCTAACGGCTTCTCATAGAGATCTGTGAACAGAATCAGACAACAGTTAAACAGACTCTGTGCATTCTCTTTGATACTAATTTCTCTCTATGAAAAAATACACTTGTATTCTGGTTTTACACAGTAGTTTCTTAAGCTTGTTTAATATAATACGGATTCATTCTCAGGATCCTGACAAAATTTACTTTTTGTCACTGTCTTACTAGGAGCCATGGTCCACTTTCAAGATAGTGAATATCATTCTGCGGAGGCATCTTGGAAAAAGATCTTAGTGACCACGCATGGTCTGCCTTGAAAGCACTCCTTGACCTTGAGTTTCTGTTTCATTCCTTTAAATTTCTGTCAGTTCAGATCAGTTCAGCTGCTCAGTCATGTCCAGCTCTTTGTAACACCATGGACTGCAGCATGCCAGGCTTCCCTGTCCATCACCAACTCCTGGAGCTTACTCAAACTGATGTCCACTGAGTCAGTGATGCCATCCAACCATCTCATCCTCTGTCATCCCCTTCTCCTCCTGCTTTCAATCTTTCCCAGCATCAGGGGCTTTTCTAGTGAGTCAGCTCTTCACATCAGGTGGCCAAAAGTATTGGAGTTTCAGCTTCAGCATCAGTCCTTCCAATGGATATTCAGAACTGATTTCCTTTGGATAGACTGATTGGATCTTTTTGCAGTCCAAGAGTCTCAAGAGTCTTCTCCAACACCACAGTTCAAAAGCATCAATTCTTCGGTGCTCAGCTTTCTTTATAGTCCAACTCTCACATCCATACATGACTACTGGAAAAACAACAGCTTTGACTAGATGGACCTTTGTTGGCAAAGTAATGTCTCTGCTTTTTAATACGCTGTCTAGGTTGATCACAGCTTTCCATCCAAGGAGCAAGTGTCTTTTAGTTTCATGGCTGCAGTTGCCATCTGCAGTGAGTTTGGAGCCCCCCAAAATAAAGTCTCTCATTCTTTCCATTGGTTCTCCATCTATTTGCCATGAAGTGATGGGATCAGATGCCATGATCTTCATTTTCTGAATGTTGAGTTTTAAGCCAACTTTTTCACTCTCCTCTTTCACTTTCATCAAGAGGCTCTTTAGTTTTTCTTCACTTTCTGCCATAAGGGTGGTGTCATCTGCATATCTGAGGTTATTGATATTTCTCCTGGCAATCTTGATTCCAGCTTGTGCTTCATCCAGCCAAGCATTTCACATGATGTACTCTGCATATAAGTTAAATAAGCAGGGTGACAACATACATGTTTTAAATAAGCAAGTAGAGAAAAATGTTAAGATGAGCAGGAGTTAGTATCTAAGCCAAACAGGAGTGTTTCCTTAAATTGGGGCCAAAGTGTTAGCAGAAGCAGTTGTGTTTGGAAATTATTGCTGAAATAACTGGGATTCTTGAGGGAAAGTTCAGAAACTTTGAAGGTTACCTAATATTGAATACATGTATTGAAATTTCCACATCCCGCCAAAAACAGTGACATGGGCCTAGTTTCTAACTGCGTGATGGTGACATGCACTGTGCCTGTTTTTCCCTGACATGGCATTTCTTTTCAGCTCTCTCTTTGGTGTCGTTGATAACTAACATGGATATTTGCTACCTGTCTACATTAAACTTATGTGTTCAGTTTATGTTGCTCAAGCCAGCAATGTACTCAGTCACACCACACAACTAATGACTAATCTTTGTAAAGCAAAACAAGGACAATTTTACCTAAAAGAAAAGTTTCTCTCCTTTTTTGTCCTGTTCCAGAAGATCGGTGAGATGGCTACAAGTTATGTGTTTGTGCACTTGCAGAGCTCCCCGTATATAGTGTGAAGGACAAGGGAAAGAGGTAAAGAAGAAAAGATAGTGAGAGAACTCCTCCTTGTTGGCAAAATTGACATGACTGTTTTGCTGCTGTTTGTGTGATGGTTCCATTTACCTAGTAGCTTGTGGGCTTCCTGGTGAGCTTCTATCAAGGTTCTGCTCTGTGTAGAAAGGCTGATAAAAGGGCAAGTTCCAATGCATGGGATGAAGTTGTCTCTCTTTCTTATAGAATTGAGTTGTAAAAGGAATCTTGAGATTTATCAGGGGTGTCATAACACCGGTGGCAGTCTCATGCAAGCATACAAGACTTCTTTTAAGGGACTTCTGTGACTATATCACACAGGGAACTATTTTCTTACAGAAGTGCTAGAAAAGTCATCTTCAAAGAGATGAGGATATACACTGGCCTCTCTGCCTAGAATGACCCTTCCCTTGCTTGACCACCTGCAAAATCCTGATCATTGTCAAGCAAAGCACAAGTATCTTTGACCACTCTTAGTTTATTTGGTTCTTGCCTCTGTCGTAACACCCTTTAGAGGAGAACAAACATCTGTTGACTTACTTTATGTCAGGAATTGGCTGTGAGCTTTAATGGTGACTCTTCATAACCGCCTGAGTATCATCTCCATGTTACAGATGGAGAAATGAGGTAATGTATGAAAAGTGGTTCGTATCTAGCATAAAAAACATGCAAAATAAATTATTAGAATTAATCAATATTACATGTTTGCATATTGACCTAGTGTTCCTTTGAGATAAGGGGAGAGTGTACTTGTTTGTAGTCTGAGCACCTAACAGACTACTTGGAGCCTGTGTGTGTGCTCAGTCACCCAGGCGTGTCCAGCTTTTTGTGACCCCATGACTGTAGCCCACCAGGCTCCTCTGTCCATGGGATTTTCCAGGCAAGAATATTGGAGTGGGTTGCCATTTCCTCCTCCAGGGCCTCTTCCTGACCCAGGGAACAAACCCATGTCTCTTGCAACTCCTGCACTGGCAGACGGGTTCTGTACCACTGAGCTACCTGGGAAGGTGCTTAATAAATCTTGGTGAAAGGTGTAATTGACCAGTTGATTTGAATCTTCCTAAGAGTTTAGAGTACAGCAAAAGTGATTCAGATTAGATAGAAAAGAGGTCTTTATAAGGTATTTGTCTAATTATAAAAATAATAGAAGTATGTTGAAGAAAATTAGGATAACACAAAAGAATATATACTTTTTACAGTCATATATCACTTGGAGACAATAATTTTCCTTCTTGTCTCTTTGTACATTTTTCTCTGATATCATAATATATATACAATTTTGTATGTTGCTTTTATACTATTCCAGTGTCATATTAATAATAATTATTAATAATTATAATTAATAATTATTATTATTATCATATTATACTATTCCAGTATCATCACAAACATAAATTTAGTTTTAATAGGTGTATAGCTAAATATATTTGGTATATAAATTTACTTACACATTCCTTTCATATTGAAAATTTAGGATGTTTATAATTTTTTTTACCATAGTAAAAAACACTGTAATGAACATCTTTGGGCATATATAAGTTTCTGTGCACATCTTTGACAATAACTTTGGTATAGGCATTGGTACAAATTGAATTATTGGTCAAAGTGTATTAATATTTTTAGACTCTTAGTACATATTACTAGCTTGTACCTGAGAAAGGTAATAGCAGTTAATTCACATACTAGCTATGTTGGAGCACACTCATGAACATTAATATTACCTGTTACATCTTTATGGATTTGATAGACTAAAAAAGACATTAAACCAGGCTCTAAAGGCTACTTAACTTCATTATTCTATTTATATGATGTAAATTAAATGAAAACAAAGAACTACAGGGAAAAACTTAGATCAGTGTCCGAAGATAAGGGAAGGGATTGATGGGAAAGGGGTCCAAGGGAACTTTTTAGGGATGATGGAAATGTTCTATCATTTGATTTTGATCATGGTTTTATGACTGTGTATATTTATCAAAACTCACTGAACTATAATCTTGAAAATGATGAATTTTACTATATGTAAATTATACTTCAGTAAATCTAACTTTTAAAAATTGGCATTGCCTGATTTTTTTTTAAGTCACAATTCTTTTACTTTCCAGTGAAATTACACAGCTTTATATTTATTAGTCATTTAACGGAGAATTAGTTTCACTGGAATTTTCTAGAGAACTGTGTTTAATCCCATTACAGAATTGTTTACTGAGAGTTTTTCCTGTTAATTTCCTGTAACACCTTTTGATAGTGTTTGTCCTACTTGCTAAAAATAGGACTTTTCTAAAGTGCTTTTAACTTTATTTATGACTGCTTTATGTATTTACTTGATCCAGCCAAATTTACTGACATTACTTTCATGATTTCTTTAATTTTTTTTAGCAGACCTTCCTGATAGAAACCTTGGAAACATCGACATGTTTCAGTACATTCTACTTCAGTCTCTCTTGGGAATTTACCAGTATGGTCTGGAACACTTTTCAGAATTAAAGAAGATAGCCTTTCTGTGCATCAGTGTGGTTGCTCGCCTTCCAAGATGCTTGCTGGGTTCATCCTCTCCTCCTTTCTCCTGCACCACCGTGCTGAGTGACTGGAGCCCGAGTCTATGGCCTGAGTCACCATTCCTTCCCCACAGTGGCAGCACGCATGCATGCGTGCTCAGTCATGTCCGAATTTTTGTGACCCCATGGACTGCAGCCCACCAGGCTTCTCTGTCCATGGAATTCTCCAGGCAAGAACACTGGAGTGGGAGGCCATTTACTTCTCCAGGGGAATCTTTCTGACTCAGTGATCGAACCTATATCTCCTGCATTGGATTCTTTACCTTTACCATCTGAGCCACCCAGGAAGCTCTCAGTGGCAATCACGCCCTGCAAAGTGATTTATAGCAATAGAAGTGAACTAAACTCTCAATCAATTGAGAACCTCATTTAACATTTCCCTCCACTCTCTAGTTTTTGAAAGTTCTGTTTTATCTTGATTTGCTACATAATGGGATTGAGGGAAAAGTATTCATAACTTGCATGTTTCAACAAATAGCTGCTAATAGCTTACTTTATGTCTGGAGCATTGCTAGGTGCTAGACATACAAACGGAGACGGCAACGGCACCCCACTCCAGTACTCTTGCCTGGAAAATCCCATGGACGGAGGAGCCTGGTAGGCTGCAGTCCACGGGGTCGCGAAGAGTCGGACACGACTGAGCGACTTCACTTTTACTCTTCACTTTCATGCATTGGAGAAGGAAATGGCAACCCACTCCAGTGTTCTTGCCTGGAGAATCCCAGGGACGAGGGAGCCTGGTGGGCTGCCGTCTATGGAGTCGCACAGAGTCGGACACAACTGAAGTGACTTAGCAGCAGCAGCAGCAGCAGCAGACGCACAAAGGTGAGTAAGCTAGGCTAAGTTCCTGACCTCATAGAACTTACAGACTAGTTATGTGGATAGACAATGAATAAGTATCAGACGATGCCATCAGATGATCGGGAATTATGGTATTATGTAAGGAACAAAGATGATTTTGTTCCCCTGCTGCAAGTGGGAATGCGGAGTGACTGCTCACTCCAAACTGAAACATTTTGTTTGGCTTTGAGCCTCCCATACATCTTCCCTTCTTGGAAGACTTCAGCAGAAGAAAAATGTTTGCAAACCAGTGCCCTATGGAATTATAAATAATTGTGAGAAGCTGAGTGAGTTGGGTGGAGCCAAGTTTCCTCGTCTATAAACCACAGATAACGTTATCTGTCCTAGGGGTTGCTGTGAGGGTTAACAACTATAAATGTGAAAGAGGCACAAGAGGTAGTGGCTGAAGGCTCTGGGGACAGTCAGCTAGGTTTCTAGTTCCTCCGCTTACCAGCTGCGGCTGTTAGGTAAGTTCTTTAGCCTCTCTGTCTCAGCTTCTTCATGTAGAGGGTGGCGATGGCGATAGTGCCTGCCTCCTAGGATTGATTGGAGTATTAAATAAGAATATATATATATATATGTGGCTTTTAAAATGGGGCATGGTAAGTGATAAACCAAGTCTGGCTTCTATCCTTGTCATCATGTCATCATCACCACCATAGGCATCTTCTTGGGTCCTAACATAAGCAACAGTGAATCCTCATGCATAGTAACCAGGTAGCCAGATAACCTGGAGCAATCAGGCCCTGGGTCTGGGAAGAACAGGTATATGCATAGAGAGAAATGTGAGCAGCACAGTGGCTGCAGACTTTCTGTGTAAAGGGGGTCGGAGATCTCATCTCAGTTGTAACCCCGTTTCCCTTTCCCTTTTATGACGGACACTGACCTTGAAGGAGGGGGAATTGTACTCTGAGTAGATAGAAAAGCCTGGGCTACAGCCCAGCTCCACCGCCCAGGCGCAGAGGACAGCCCTCTGATGTCTCTGGAATGATTTAGCTTTATTGCCTATTGTCTCTTTCTTCAAATTGCCTTCAGGATGAATGTCCCAGCCAGAACCCATATAGAGGACAGCAGCTTCCCCAGTACTTCCTGAGGTGCGGACACTCTCCCCAGATGAAACATCTTTCAAACTGACCATTAGTGGAGGCTGTATTTTGCACCTTTCGAATGAGGAAATTACACTGCTTTAGAGGTTCTGTACTCTGGCTCAGGCAGTGAATTAGATGAGGGATACAGGCTGGGGTGCTTTCCTACTGGGCATAATACCCAATTTATTTTCATTTACATTAATTTCTCTACATCACTGACTGCATGAGACATTAAACTGTTCAATGCAAGCAATTCCCAATTGTTTGACACAAACAGAAATGTTTAGTGAATAATAATTTTTAAAAATGAGCCTATGGATGCAACCAAAATGTAAAATTGTGAGAACATGTTAATCAGCTTTTCACATTGCAAAGAGCTTGACTTTCTTTGTCTCTCTTCCTCCCTCTCCCCCTTCCTTCCTCTGCTTCCCTCCCTTTCTTCATTTTCTTTCTCCTTTTCTAAGTTTTCTTTGAAAAGACAAAGCAAATGCACATAAGTGGAAGAAAATAGAGTCGTGTAGTTATTGATAGCACAATGAACAGAATCCACGGTTGTGAAAGCCTTTTTTTTTCTGGAGGATTCCAAGATGCAAAAATTTTTAAAAAAATCTCCCTTCAGCTCTATGGATAGAGCAGTTTAGATGCTGGTTTGAAAGGGGATTTTAATTCATACATCTCATTCTCAATATCAATTACATCTACCTAACGTCTTCCTGGTCTCATTAGCCTGTTAGGAGAGTCAGTTTAGGATAAAGGGAGATAGTGCTACTGGAGAATCATATCAGCACCTCATTCTCAAACTTTCAGGAAACTTGGGACTTCCTTGAGTAAGAGTGGAACTTAGCCTCCGTCAAAACGGATGGACCTTACCCTCCATGGTTTTATCTCCATCTCTGAACTTTGTTTGCTGTTAAGAGAGGTCTGGGTTGGAATGCAGGCTCTGTCCTCTACGAACAGAATGACTCACTGGGCAAAATGACTTCCGTGTCCCAGGTCCTCAGTTTCCTTATCTGCAAAAACGGGCAACGAAGACCTGTTTTCCATGATTATTTCCAATACTCTGATAGTATAAGCTCAAGTATATGAAAATAAATTTACAAAAGTGACTAGGAGGAAAAAGTAGAATGTTCAAAATGGCTGTTTATTTTTCTTTCTTTGTCCTGAACCTTTCAACTTTCTATATAGGCAAACATTTTATCTTTTTAAAATGTATTTTATTCAAGTTTACTTGATTCACAATGTGTTATTTTCTTCTGTATAAAAAGTGATTCGTGTGTGTGTGTGTATATGTATATATATACTTTTTCATTATGACTTATCACAGAATGTTGAACACAGTTCCCTGTGTCACAAATCAGTATTCTTTTTTAACTTTTTATTTTGTATCGGAATAGAGCTGATTAACAAGCAATGTTGTGATAGTTTCAGGTGAACAGCTGAAGGGACTTATCCTTACATATACATGTATCCATTCTCTCTCAAACTCCCCTCCCAACCCATTATATTTCAATAGGAAAGTTATGATTTACAAAAGCACGTCTTCTTTTGTTCAAGATCACAGGGATTATAATAATATCTATTGGATCCCTATTTTCTTTTCCTCTGCTCCCTAAAATCTACCCTCTCTTGTTCTTTTGAAAGGAAAGCAGATGTAGTATGTACTGGTTTCCAGTTGCTACTGTAACAAATTACTGCATACTTAGTGGCTTAAACAACACAAATTTATTCTCTGGCAGCTTTGGAGGTCAGGAATCTGCAGTGAATCTTACAGGTCTGAAATCAGGATGTGGGCAAGGCTGGCTCTTTTAGGGCTGTGAAGGTGGAATTTGTTTCTTTGCCTTTCTCAGCTTCTGGTGCTGCCCGGATTCCTTGCTTTGTGGCTCCTCCTTTCACTTATTTTAAAAGTAATAAAGTGTTTTTATTTTTTACTTATTCTATTTTTAAATTAAAATTTTAATTTGTATTATAGTTGATTTACAGTATTGTGTTAATTTCAGGTATACAGCAAAGTGCTTCAGTTATGCATATACATATACCCATTCTTTTTCAGATTCTTTTCCCATATAGGTCATTAGAGAATATTGAGTAGAGTTCCCTGTGCTGTGCAGTAGGTCCTTGTTGATTATCTATTTTATATATGCATGCAGACTCAGTTGCTCAGTTGTGTCTGACTCTTTGTGACGCTATGGACTGTAGCTTGCCAGGTTCCTCCGTCCATGGGATTTTCCAGGTAAGAAGTGGGTTGCCATTTCTTTGTCTCCAGGGATCTTCCTGAACCAGTCATTGAACTTGTGTCTCCTATTTCTCCTGCATTGCAGGCAGATTCTTTACTTCTTGAGCCACTGAGAAATGTATATGTTAATTCCAAACTTTTAATTTATCCCTTCCCTCACCTTTTCCTTTGGTAATCATGTTTGTTTTCAACCTCTGTGACTACTACATTTGTATCTTTTTTTTTTTAGATTCCACATATAAGTGATATGATATTTGTCTTTGCTATATATATATAATGAAACATTGCATGCATGTGTGCTAAGTTGCTTTGGTCATGTCTAACTCTTTATGATCCTATAGACTGTAGCCTGCCAGGCTCCTCTGTCCCTGGGATTCTCCAGGCAAGAATACTGGGGTAGGTGGCATGCCCCCCTCCAAGGGATCTTCCTGACCCAGATATCAAATCTGCATCTCTTATGTCTCCTGCACTGGCAGGTGGGTTCTTTACTGCTTCATAAAAAAGAATGAAGCAATGCCATTTGCAGCAACATGGATGGACCTAGAGGTTATCACACTAAGCAAATCCTTCCTTCACTTCCAAAGCACATCACACCAGTCTCTTCCTTTGTTGTCCTGTAAGGACCCTTGTAATTACAGATATAACTGAATAATCCGGCACAATCTCCCATCTCAAGGTTTTAATCATCTCTGCAAAGTTCTTTTTGCTGTATATGGAGATCTTTTCATGAAGGGCCATTATTAAGCCCAACACATTGGGGCTTTTATATGTAAGAGGTGATGAACTGAACAAACACCGGGAAAAACAACAATAAAGTTTCTGATAATGTAAAATAACAAGCTAGGTACTTTATACAGAATATCTGTTCAAGCCTTCCAGATCATAGCTGTACTGGATCAAATGTACTGGCAGGAAATACAAGGCATTTGAGTCTGGTGTAAATGCAGAAGCTGATGTGTTCTATTAAAAAACTCAAATCACAACAATGAAAAATGATCAAGTCCTTTCTCCCTACATCTCTAAAAGGCCAGAAATCCAGTCTATTATTCTTACTATTCTTTGAAATGTCAATTCTTACTAGTAAAAGGCACTAGAAAGACTCCTATCAGGGACTATTCCTTGATTCAAAAGCAGCCTGTTTTCTACAGCTTGGCCAAGAGATGGCAAGGATAACTTTTTTTAAAGAAGCAAAAAAGGCTCAAATGATTATTTTTTGTTGCAAAAATGCCACAGGTTATTAAACCAACATCAGGAATGGATATAATCAGAGCTCATCTATTATTAATGAGGTTCTGCCTTAATGTGATCATTGTAGAAGTGTGCCTTATACCTAGAAGCTATCATCTAACATAATAACAACCTGAAATAATGAGTTGCCAGCATGATATTTTTCTTCTGTGAAGGGTTATACCTATAGGGTTACTTTTTCCTTTCCTTATAACAACAACAATAATAATAAACTGCAGCAGGTTAGACAGAGACAGGTGTTAAGTTTTATTTGTAATATGGCAGTAACTGCTTATCATCTTTACAGTTAAGATTGGCTACAGAGCCAACACAAAAATGTTTTGAAAACCATATTATTAAGACTTATAATGATGATCCCAGAGCCAGAACAACTCATATAACTTTCTTTTATGTCTACTGTGTGTGTGAGAGAGAAAGAGAAATCCAAGATATGATTATACTTATAGGTTAATTTACCAGGAAATTAAAAACTATTTTTGTTTGTACACAAGTGTTTTAACTGAAATCCTTTTCCTTCTCTAGGGCATGAGGCACAGAAAAGACATAAATTAAGCCTCTATGAACAGAAGCTGAGGCAGACCGCATTCTGAAGAGCTGAGCTTCCTTTATAGTCGTTATTACAAATAGTTGTGCTGAGGCCTGCTCACAAAAATCCTATTTAATCCTTAATGCAGTTGAATTCTATGGGGTGCAGTTACCTGGAGACCAGATTAGGCAAACTCAAGTGTCAGGAAGGAGAGTGAATGCAGAAATAAGACGATAAGACCCAAGTACTCAAACACATCAAAATCAAAAACAGCAAAATCAGTGGAGGAAAAAGCTCGAAGTTGGCCAGTTAAGAGCTTCATGTCTCCAGTGGCTATTCCGTTAATTCCCTGCTTCCTCTCTTCCGGGCTGGACTCCACTTCTTCAGTCTGCTGGCTTCCAGCTCTGCAGTATGGCTTTTGCTCTCCTGGCCTGGTTTCAGGGCGGGGTGTCTCAGAAGTATTGGTCAGACTTGACCCTCCCCTCCTCTTCCTTCCTTGGCACCAGGCTTTTCCAGTTCTTTTCTTGCCCTTTCCCCCACTGTGCTCAGTTGGTTCCTGTGCCTCCATTGACTCCTGAAACAAGGTCATCCTCCATGTTCTTTCCCTGTCTATACTGACGACTCCTGAGTCTGCCTCACTAGCTCTGTCCCTGCTAATGAGACTCACACTTGGGTTTTCATCCCCCTCGCCTCCAGAGTCCACGTGAAGGCGTTGGCAGCTTCTCAAACTGCCCGAGTCTGGGTTTTCTCAGTAGTGTCTGTTCTCTCTCCACCTTCTGCCCTCACCTCCTCTGTCCTCAGTGACTCTTGGATAAAAAGCCTCACCTTCTCTGACGTCTTCAGTCTGGAAACATCTTTGCCTGTTTTATTTCTTTTTTTGCCAGTTTCTCTTATTCCCAGGTTTTGCATTCTCTTGTTGGACCAGAGGACTGTGTCTCCCCTCCTTTCCTGTTCTGCTACCATTGCCCTGATGACTATATTAATAGTAACCTTTTGGCTGATCTGCCTGCCTCCAAACTAGCCTTTGTTGTGCTGCTGGAAATAACTTCTCAAAATGCTTGTGATACTGCTTGTCGTACTACTTCATATAATAGTTGCTCAATAAATGCTACCTTATTACTTCCTCAGCTTCAATGACTTTATCTATTAGTAGAGTTGACTCATTGGAAAAGACTCTGATGCCGGGAGGGATTGGGGGCAGGAGGAGAAGGTGACGACAGAGGATGAGATGGCTGGATGGCATCACTGACTTGATGGACATGAGTCTGAGTGAACTCCGGGAGTTGGTGATGGACAGGAGGGCCTGGCGTGCTGCGATTCATGGGGTCACAAAGAGTCAGACATGACTGAGCGACTGAACTGAACTGAACTGAATTGAATAAATAAAGGATGGGCTTTCCATTTTATTTTTGCCTGTTACTGTTATTTTAAAATTTCTGATTTATTTTAGAAAAGTAAAAGTAACCCCAGAGAGTGTGTGTATTAGAATGTAGCTATATAGGTTGACATATATATAGTGCCATGTGTAGAATAGATAGCTAGGGGCAAGCTGCCCTGAAGTGCAGGAAGCTCAGCTCGGTGCTCTGTGATAACCTAGAAGGCTGGGCTGGAGGTTGGGGTGAGAGGCAGGTCCAGCCATATCCCCTCCCTATGGCTGGTTCACTTTGTTGTACAGCAGAAACTAACAATATCATAAAGCAATTATAGTCCAGTAAAAAGATAAGAGGAAAAAACAGATAGGAGCCTGGATTTGACCTGGGGGCCATAATTTGCTGACCCAGGATTTAGTAAAGGAAAAGGTTTTATTGAAAGGCCTAATCTGTGGCTGAACGGGAATTTTCAGACCCTGTTTAAAATGATCCCATGGAGCCTGCAGAAAGCAGCTTGAGACTTTTGCAAAGTGGGCACAAGAGCAGAGGCCCCAGCGACATCCTGTAAGAGGGCATTGCTGTAGACAGGGCCGGCTTACCTCTGTGAGGTGGGGAGTGGTCCTGGGCCATTGGGGGTGGACCTAGCATGTGTGAGAGGCTCCTGTTTGCTTGGAACTTCCCAGAAGATCGAGCCATGATTTAAATTGGGAAGGAGAACTGCTAAGCTGACAGCTACGCTGTGCTCTTTTGCTGTTGTCAAGCATGAGTTAAGTAGGTTTCAAACCCTTCCTAATGTGCTTTTCTCATTTAATTTTGTGACTGCATAAACTTTCATAGCAAATAATGAGTTAAGGCTGCAGCCCAAATGTTATGGACTCTATGTATCTGGAGAGCCTGCGAGTGCAGCTCTGCATTCTAATGGCTGCTTAACCAGACGCCGCCTGGGCCAAGCAAGCTTGCTTTGGCTTGAAGATGGATTCTGCAGAATGCAAGGGGAACCCACCAGAGAGCCCCTTGGCCTCACTGCTGGCCTCTCCTCTCAGCAGAAGTGTCTTTTTTCCCCCAAGACTTGACAGCTGTTCCTCTTGGGTCAGAATGAATTTGTCCCTCAGCTAGAATTCTGACTGTGTCTGCCTTGATTTGAGCATTGAAGGATAAATTCTCACCTAGGAATCCTGTTTTCAGCATCCACACTTGATGCTTCTATTTGTCCCAGGAAATCAACATCGACTACCTATTCTCCAGCCCGTCTGCTGGGATGGCACAGTGCCCGATTCCTGGCAGGGTGGGTGTAGTCCAAAGGGCTGGGATTTCAGAGCATTGTGTTTGGAGGGATGGACATGAGAGGTGGGGAGGGCAGTGGGCTTTGAAGCAAAGGGGCTGCAGGAAATGGTTTTTTTTTCTTGCCTTGTCCTCAGTTTCAGGCTCCTGGCCCCTCATAGCAGTTGACTCTGCTTTTTGCCCCTCTAGGGATCTTGCCTTTTAGAAAACCTGAGGCTGAGAACTGTATGGGGGATGGTGAATGTTGGAATCTCATTTCACAAACATCTAGAGGCGTCATCACCCAAGATAAAACACAGTGAAGCTGGCAATGCAGACTAAGTTAATATTTCTGGAGGTAGATGATGGGATTGTTGTTGTTGTTCAGTTGCTAAGTCATGTCCAATTCTCTGCAACCCAATGGACTGCAGCCTGCCAGGCTTCCCTGTCCTTCACTATCTCTTGGAGTTTGCTCCAACTCATGTCCATTGGGTCAGTGATGCCATCCAACCTTCTATAGGTGATTTTTATTTTTCATGTTTTTTAATTGTATGATCACGTTTATTTGTGAAATCCAAAAACAGAGTAAACTCATAGCAAACAAAAATCATGCATCGTGCTTGTGGTTACCAGAGGCAGAGAATTGGTGGGAGGAAATACAGGAGGGAGGTGATCAAAAAATATAAACATCCAGCTGTAAGATAGATACAAAACCTGTAATGCTCAACAAAAATATACCACAACAGCAAATAATCAAGCTATCGTATGAACTAAGAAACTGAATAGACATTTATCAAAAGAAGATATACAAATGACCAATAGGCGCATGACAAGTTACTCAACGTTAAAAAGAGGTAATGCACAGGATGACCAAAATTAGCACAGCTGGAGGAGAGATGTTTCTTTTTCATTATCTGCTTTTATATATTTCTACAATAGATTAAGTGGGTGATATTAAAAAAGCAAAGCAAGACAAAAAAGAGCCACAGAATGTAGGTATAAGCGAAGACTTTCTTAAAAGACCTAACCTCTGACTGATGAAGAATTTCTCAGCCCTCTGTAAAGTGTCAGTCAACTGGTGCTCATGAAGATCAAGCTAGGATGTCAGGATAGGAGATGAAGCACCTGGACGCAGAGAAGATGGGGTAGCGGCTGGAGCAGGGGAGGACGCAGTGTTGGTTCTGAAAGCACTGGGCAGGAGGCGCATAAGAGCAGAGTCAGACCTTCGGAAGAGAATCAGCATCTGTGCTATATTCCTGAGATGACTTCAGCTTCCCTCACTGGGTTGCAAAGAGTTGGAGACAACTGAGTATGCACACACCCACTTGCCACAACTAGAGAAAAAATCCACGCTGCAGCGAAGACCCAACAAAGCCCAAAATCAACACGTAAATAAAATGTGTCTAGCCTTCCCTGCAGGAGTTGATGGCTCCCTTTTCTGACTCCACAGTCTGCTATGGAGGAGGAGTTTTTTCCACTATAGATCTGATTCATTCAAATAGTCCAGTTCCTCTCTCTCTAGAAGGTACATTTGTTCTTTGAGAAAAGTAACCATCTCCCCAGTGCTCAGAAGGCAACCTAGTTAATGGGATCCTCAGAATAAATCTCTCCCTTCCCGCCAGAAACCTTTTTTCCCCCACCGCACTAGTTTATTTATTTATTTATTTTGTAGTAAAATAGATAGAATGGTTGTGAGTTGAGCCATAAAGAAAGCTGAATGATGAAGCATTGATGCTTTTGAACTGTGGTGCTGGAGAAGACTCTTGAGAGTCACTTGGACTGCAAGGAGATTAAACCAGTCAATCCTAAAGGAAATTAGTCCTGAATATTCACTGGAAGGACTGATGCTGAAGCTGAAGTTCCAATACTTTGGCCACCTGATGCGAAGACAACTGACTCATTGGAAAAGACCCTGATGCTGGGAAAGATTGAAGCCAGGAGAAGAAGGGGACAACAGAGGACGAGATGGTTGGATGGCATCACTGACTCGATGGACATGAGTTTGAGCAAGCTCTGGAGATGGTGAAAGACAGGGATGCCTGGCATGCTGCAGTCCATGGAATTGAAAAGATTCGGACACAACTGAATGACTGAACTGAAATGAGAGAGAACATAAAATTTACCATCTTGGGACTTCATTGGCAGTCCAGTGGTTGAGACTTTGCCTTCCAATGCAGGGGATGTGGGTTCGATCCCTTGTTGGGGAGCTAAGATTCCACATGTGTCGCAGCCAAAATAAGAAAAACCCCGTAAAACAGAAGCAACATTGTAACAAATTCAATAAAGATTTTTAAATGATCTGCATTAAAAAAGAAAAATTAAAAAAATGAATAAAATGTATCATCTTAACCATTTTTCAGGTGTACAGTTTGTGGCATTAAGTGTAGTCATACTGGTGTACAGCTGTCACTGCCATTCAACTCCAGAATGTTTTCCTCTTCCCCACCTGAAATTCCATACCTGTTCAACGGTAAATCTTCACTGTTCCTCCTCCCAGCCGCAGGCATCTGCCATCACCCTTATACCTTCTGTTCCTGTGAGTTTGGCTAGTCTAGATGCCTTGTCTGAGTGTAACTGTGCAATATTTGTGCTTCTGGGACTGGCTTATTTCACTTTGCATAGTGTCCTCAAGCTTCATCCACATTATAATGCATATCACAATGCCCTTTCTTTTTTTCTTAAAGCTTATCTGTTTGCTGTATTTTGGCTGTGGTGGGTCTTTGTTGCTGTGTGTGGGCTTCTCCTTGCAGCGGCTTCTCTTGTTGAGCACAGACTCTAGGCATGAGGGCTTCCGTAGTTGCGGTGCAGGAGCTTGGTTGCTCCTCGACATGTGGGATCTTCCCAGACCAGGGATCAAACCCGTGTTCCCTGCACAGACAGGCAGATTCTTTCTTTTAAAATTTTATATTTATTTTTTAATCGAAGGATAATTGTTTTGTAGAACTGTGTTGGTTTCTGTCAAGCATCACCATGGATCAGCCATAGGAATACATACGTCCCCTCCCTCTTGAGCCTGCCTCCCACCTCCCATCCCATCCCACCCCTGTAGGTTGTTACAGAGACCCAATTTGAGTTCCCTGAGTCATACAGCAAGTTCCCATTGGCTATCTGTTTTACATATGGTAATGTAAGTTTCGCTGTTACTCTCTGGACAGGCAGATTCTTAACCCCTGGGCCACCAGAGAAGCCCTGCCCTTCCTTTATTAAGGCTGAATAGTACGCTATTGTATGTACTGCCCACATTTGTTCATTCATCCCTCTGTTGAGAGACTCTTGATTTGCTTCCCCCTTTTGGCTATTGTGAATAAACCTGCTGTGAACATGGATGTTCACCTGTTTGAGGGACTGACATCATTTCTTTTTGGGATATATACCCAGAAGTAGAATTACTCAGAAAACTACTCTTGAAAGTATGGCTGGACCCTGGCATGTGGTGAAAGCCAGATGTAAAAGGGGTTGAAGGCCCAAATGTGCTTGGAAGGCTACCTACCACAGATTCACCTACTGAATCAGAGTCCTTCTGAGAGCTGGGCTAGGAATCTATATTTTTAATAAGTACTGTGCATGATCTGATGACCAACTGGGTTTGAGGAGTCACAGAACTCATGCTATGTCACTCCTCCTACCCATGGGGATTCTGTGAAATCTCTGGATGCTTTCCTTGCAGATGGAACATGGCATTTGAAGAGGGATCATTAATTCCCACAAAAGGAAAAAGAATGGTGAACCAAATTATATTTAATAGGGTTATTTTGTTTAAGTTCCCAAACCTCACCTGAAGCACATTGTTAGATCACTGCCTTTACCCTGCAAAGTTGTTGATTTGATAAATCTACCTGCAGATCTGTTGTGATTCTAGCTACCATTTATTGTACCAAAGAGTATATTCCTGACTGTATTTTGGAAGTACTGCTTTTAATCTCCTCCAGATCTTGCAAGACATGTATTCAACCTTCCATTTTACAAATGAGGACACAAAGACATTGAGGGCTTAAGAAAGTTGCTTTCAGCCACATGTAATATACACCTGTTTGTATGTCTGCAATGACATAGCAGAAATTTAGGGTCTAAAGGAATTTCAATCCAGATTCATTTAGAGACTGAGAGGCGAAGTGCCCAGCAGAGGATACGTGCACTGGGTCATGATTCAGGCCCCCTACCTGAGGCTCCCATGTGTCTGCGGTGACGCATTCCCTTGAGATTCTTTCATACTTCCTCCCAGCTAGGCTGTGAGCTTCTTGTAGGTATAACCTTATCTTATCTGCTGGTATCTAGTATGAGGCTAGACCCACAGCATCAGGTGACTGAGTGGATGGGGATGGCAGAGCAGATAAAATGAAGAAAACTCTGACAGGGAGACTGACCCCCCTCAAATGGTGTACTTTGTTTCTATGACTGCAAATGGGAAGAGTTGTTCCTATTAATTAATCTATGTAGTGGGGAAAGTACACAGGATATAGAGCCCCAAAGACTTGGATTTTAACATAATTTCATTGTTTACTACTGAAGGGGATCAGAGTTGCCACCCCTAAACATACCACTTTGGCATTTATTTTGAGGGTTATTTTTAGTTGAAACCAATTGTGAGAATCAACAGATGCAGGAGGAGTTCTCTTCCCTCTCTTAATTGGTTAAAAGCCAATTAATGACTTTGTGAAAGTTTTGTGAATGTCCCTTTGTGAAAGTTTTCCCTTCTTATTATTAGCAGGAAGAGAAGGGCTCTCTTATTATTAGAGATGGAAAGTTGACACTGAGATAGGTGTGTGTAAACAGACTATATGAAAATAACCCTTATTTTTCAATAGTTCCCTCATATATTTCCTAGTAATTTCCCCAACGTTAATATCCCTTGAAGCCTAAACTGCCTTTCTTTTGTTAAAATGTTATACAAGCCCCACAGACTAACCTCTTCTTTGAGTTTCACTTCTTTTCTGGGAACCTCTGTACATATAAGTATTAATAAAAATCATATGTCTTTTCTTCTGTTAATCAAGCTTTTGTTAGTTTTATTTGCAGGCCCCAATACAATTACATAGGAGGACAGAGGAAAAATTGTTTTTCCTGTTCCTGCTTTGAAATTGGGGCAATTTGCCAAACTCTTAACCTCAGGGTCCTCATGTGCAAAATGGAGAAATTAATATCTACTTCAAAGGTTTATTAGGAATAGAAAGTAAAAGCACCTTTCATAGAGACAAACACATACTGGCACAATAAATATTAGAATTTTTTCCAACTTTCCTCCTAAGAGGAAGTACACCAATCTCAAAATGTTGGTTCATCAGTCACAGGGGGATGCATTGCCAATGCAACTGGGGCAACTGGAGGTTGAAATTAGGGTCAGATTTTTGGACCAGAAAATGTCTCTTTATATCAACTCAAGAGTCCAGCTGTACACCCGTGTTCATTGCAACATTATTCATAGTAGCCAAAGGTGGAACCAACTCAGTGTCTATCCACAGAAGAATGAATAAACCACAGGTGGTATACACATACAATAGAGTATTATTCAACCCTGAAAAGGAAGAAAATTCTGAAACGTTACGTGGATGAAACTTGAAGACATCATGCTAAGTGAAATAAATTAGTCACAAAAGACAAATACTGTATGATCTCGCTTAAATGAGGGATCTATAGACTGCCTAGAGTAGTCAAACTCATAGAGTGAAACAGTTGGCCAGAGGCTGAGGATGGGCAAGAATGCAGAATTGTTTAATGAGTCTCGTTTCAGTTTTCCAAGGTGAAAGAATTCTGGCGATTGGTTGCACAACAATGTGAATATGCTCAACACTACTGAAGTGTACATTGAAAAATAAAGATGGTAAATTTTCTATTATTTTACCACCATTAAAATTTAAAAATTAGAAAAAGAATCCAGGAGCAATGAATGATATTTTATTCCAGCAACATATAAAGTCACATTTTTTTTCTTTCTGAATCTAACCTGAGAACCTGAGGCCATTTCTTTGCAGGCAGAACTCCATCCATGCTGCAACAGGTGAGGAATAGCTTCATAATTTTCAGACTAGCAGACTTTCTCTGCTAATGTCTCACTAATTATCATGGAGACTTAGCATTGAACCATAATTATTATCAGTTAATTAGACCTTAAAATGTATTTTTGATAACACCTCTGGCATTTAATTATGTAACTGGTAACTTATGAATGTTATTAAGGGGATATACGACTATAGTAAAATATAATTAGATCTCATTTTTGTTTCTTGATATTGTATTGATTGTGATAACAGTTTTGTAGTTTTTACAGCTTATATGGAAATGGTCACATTAAATTGATAGTCTATAAAAAATGCACATTTTAACACATATTTCAAAAGCTTATTAAAAAGATAGAGCCTTTGGGAAAAGGAAAAGTGGTATCATTCTCGATACTATTTAACAAAAGTTTACAATAAATGACTTGTCTGCTTTCAAGGCCACTTTTTTGCCTAAAAACAAATAACATTCAAGAATTTATGTCATAATATCAACTCTCACTGTTGGAAAACAGAAAAGCACTACTCAACTTTTTCCAATGTTGTGAAAGTAACAAGTATGTTCTCCCAAAAGCTGTGTGCACATCTGCTCATATTGTACATGAGGAAATGTTCAGTGAATCTTTTTGTAAAAGGAAGACTTCCTTCTTAGCATATGTACTTAATTTTCTCTCTGTAGGAGAACTCTATGTCAGTTAGAAACCAATTTGTTTAGTTGGATCGACTGGTAGATTCTAAGCTCCTTGAGTGCAACATTTTATCTTGTATAAATCTTAACATCATTTGTAACTATTAATGTGGCTGTTCACGTATAGCAGGTATTCGTTCAGCCTTCTTGAGGTATAATCAACTAATAAAATTGTAAGATATTTAAAGTATATATCATGTGATGTGATATACATTGTGAAAGATTTCTTCCCATCTAGCTAGTTAACACATTCATCTTCTCATGTACATTTAAGTCTTACTTTCAACAAATTTCAATGATATAATAGTGTTATTAACTATAACCACCACGTTATCGATTAGTTTCTCAAATCTTATTCCTCTTATAGCTGAAAATTTGTACAGTTTTACCAACCTCTCCCGATTTTCCCCACTCCCCAGCCCCTGACGACCACTTTTCTACTTTGCTTCCTATGAGTTTGACTATTTAGATTCCTCATATAAGTGATACCGTGTAGTATTCATCTTTCTCTGGCTGGCTTATTTCATGCATAAAGCCCTCAAGTTCCATCCACGTTGTCTCAAACAGCAGGATTTCCTTCTTTCTCGTGGCTGTATCATGACTGCTTACAGACACCACATCTTTTTTATTGTTTCATCCATTGGTGGCCACTCAGGTTTTTTCCATATCTTGGCTGTTGTGAGTAATACTGCAGTGAATGTGGGAGTGCAGATAGTCTCTTCCAGATTCTGTCTTCATTTCCTTTCATTTCCTAACCAGCAGTAGGATTGCTGAATCATATGGCTTGTGAATATTCATTGCCTGTTGAGTGGGTGAGCTTGGAGAAAATTAAAGAAACTCTGCTGTTTGTGCTTTTTCTCCAGAATGGGGACAATAAAATATGCCTTAGGAAAACAAGTAAAGATTCTGATGTGGAAAGGCTACTCAGAGCCTGAAGAATTGGTGGCTAGTCAGTCACAGAGGCGACTGAGGGATATAAAAGGAATAAGGACACATGATAGATACGGAAGCTCTGGTAGTAGGGTCTGGTGTAGGTGGGAAATCTAAGCTATATGAAACATATTCAGATTTGAATTTATACAACTAATCTTAGACAAATAGATGAACTGATTAATAAAGTTTTCACTCCATGTCCTGATTTGTAATAAACATGTAATAAATTAGCTGGAATTTTGGGTACTATTTGAAGCATAACATAGATGAAGAAGCTCTTTGCTCAAAGCCACAAAGAATAAAATGAATCATCTTTTAAAATCACAAGTATGATGCATCAGTCATTAACTGCAAGTTTTTGTAGACACAATTCTCATTTTTCATTTTAAAAACATATTTTGACAACTTAGTTTTGCTGCTCACAGGATAGCAGCTGCCCTGGTGTCTTCCTTTTTGCTAAATAGCAGGTCATTGGTCATAAACAATCTCAGGAACAGAGAAAACACTAGCTGTCTTTCCTTTCTAAATATGAACTTTCTTATCAGTTCCGAACAGCTTTCTGTAAACTAATTTCTGGTTTCTGTTCTTGAAACGAGTGATCCTTGTATAGAAAGAAAGGATGCAGATGTCAGCTTGTTTTCTCAAAGAGCTGTGTCATAAGATGTAGGGCTTAGTGGGAAAGAAAGGGAAACCAATCCAGAGAGAGAGAGAGCCTACAGACAGAGAAAACAGTTATGGTTACCAAAGGGGACGAAGGGCTTCCCGGGGAGGCCATGGTGGCAAAGAACCTGCCTGCCAGGGCAGGAGATGCAAGAGGCTTGGGTTTGATCCCTGGGTTGGGAAGATCCCCTGGAGGAGGAAAAATGAAAACCCACTCCAGTATCCTTGCCTGAAAAATTCTATGGACAAAAGGAGCCTAGTGGGTTACAGTCCATGGGGTCGCAAAGTCAGACATGACTGAGCAAGCGCGCACACACACACACACATACACACACACACACACAGGGGACAGAAGAGGGGAAGAGAAAATAGGGAATTTGGGATTAACAGATACACACTACCATGTATAAAGTAGATAAAGAACCAGGACCTACTATGTAGCACAAGGAACTATATTCAATATCTTGTAATAACCTATAATAAAGAATCTGAAAAAACATGTAACTGAATCACTTTGCTGTATACTTGAATCATTATAAGTCAGCTCTACTTATGAGGGTGGGGGCTGGAGAGAGACTTGCTGTGTGGTCTTGGGCAGTCTATTTAGCATCTCAGACTATCCTTATTTGTAAAATTGGGCAATGGGTTGTTGTTAGGATAAGAGAAAATATTTAGAAAGCATGTGCCATTTGATTGGTGCTTAATAAGTGCTAGCTAATTTTCCTCTTATAATTGTAAGGAGCTGAGATGCAAATTGCAATGCCACTGAAAGGTAAACCAATCAATTAACCAAAGAGGAACACAAAAATAGAAGTAAAACCAGTGAAACAAAACTGTTTAACACATAGAAGCGGTAGATGAGATTTGGGGAAAGAGCAGTTGTATTTACCTGAAGCAGCTTCAGTCTATTTTGTTTGGGGAAGAATGAAGTGCGATCATGTAAAGGACTTGGAAAAGAGTGGGGGGCTAATGAAGTGAAGTGAAGTGAAGTCACTCGGTTGTCCTACTCTTTGCGACCCCATGGACTGTAGCCTACCAGGCTCCTCTGTCCATGGGATTTTCCAGGCAATAGTCCTGGAGTGGATTGCCATTTCCTTTTCCAGGGGATTTCCCGACCCAGGGATCTGACCCAGGTCTCCTGCATTGTAGACAGATGCTTAACCGTCTACACCAGGGAAGTCCGGGGCGGCGGGGGGTGGGGGGGAATGTGGGGGGCGGGTAACTCATAGAGTTAATGTAGGGATTAAATGAGATGATATTTGTGATGTACCATGCATGGTACTTGGCATAAAATAATTGCTTAATGATCAGAGATAAAAGTATGTATTCAGGCCAAACGTATATTTTATAGATGGAAAAAGTCAGGCTCAGGAGAATTAGGTAACTCTGTTTGTATCAAAAATCACTGTAATACACTCCATAATTAACTTATTATATTTATTCAGTAAATAAATCATGTTTCTGAGAAACTATTCATAATTCTTAGCGTCTGGGTGTGCTCAGATGCTCAGTTGTGTCTGACTCTTTGCAATCCCATGGATTGTAGCCCACCAGGCTTCTTTGTCTATGGAATTCTCCAGGTAAGAATACTGGAGTGGGTTGCCATCCCCTTTTTCCAGGGGATCTTCCTGACCCAGCAATTGACCCCACATCTCTTACAGTCCATCTCTTGGCAAGTAGATTCTATACCACTAGGGCTACCTGGGAAAGCCAATGTATGGGAACCCTGAATAATAATGGAATGATACTGCTTTAGATAGTATTTATGAGTTTATCAAGGCAGAAGTAATGGAATTAGATTGTATTGCTATCATTCTCCTCTTATGAAACCTGGCTGCTGCCACCTGGTTCTGGTGGTTTGGAAGTCTTGAACTTCATGGAAATTCTGCCCATTGTCTAGATTTAAGTCAAGTGTGAATAAGAAATTAAACAAGAATCCTTCAAACCAAACATCCATGCTCATGATCTGGATGTGAAGTTACTATAATACAAGCCAGAGACCATCTAAGCATACCAATGGTAGCAGAATGACTTTACCTTTTAATAGAATGTAATCCATTTCTGGGAGAAGGCGATGGCACTCCACTCCAGTACTCTTGCCTGGAAAATCCCATGGGCAGAGGAGCCTGGTAGGCTGCAGTCTATGGGGTCGTGAAGAGTCGGAGACGACTGAATGACTTCCCTTTCACTTTTCACTTTCATGCATTGGAGAAGGAAATGGCAACCCACTCCAGTGTTCTTGCCTGGAGAATCCCAGGGATGAGGGAGCCTGGTGGGCTGCTGTCTATGGGGTCACACAGAGTCGGACACGACTGAAGTGACTTAGCAGCAATCCATTTCTGAGAAACCATTGCAGGCAATTTGGCACAATTGAACTTTGTCTTTAACCTTTTACTGTGATTTATGTGATTAGGCTACTGGAGGAAGTGGTTTTCAACAGCATGATTAAAGCACTTTGAGGAAATAATTTCTGTCTCAAGAACCTTGCATACATTTTTGTTTTCAAGAGTTTGTCCTTTCTCATTAAAAGGAGAGACAGGAAATGGAGAAATATTGACTTTTAAACATCGTGTTCTGCAGAAAAGAAAGATCACAAAACAACAGAGTCAGGGCCAGGGCGTTGGTCTTTTGCAGACCTGTATGGCATGGTTTCCTGCCTCAGCTTTCCCCAGATTTGAGAATTTCATCCATCTACCTGGGAGTTGTGTTTTTCCTAAATTTAGGAGACTCACCAACTTTTAAATGTTACCAAGCAAGGGCTTGTTTAAAAACAAACGAACAACACATGATTAGCTAAGAAGTTATTTTATAAAATAAAGGACATTTAATGCCAGAAAAATAATATGAACATAACTGTGTAACAACAGGCAATTTTATCCATTTTGTGGCATCTGTCTTTGGTTTTCTCACTTTCTCCGGAAGTGAAATTGGGTCATGGATCAGATTTAGAGTTCCCTATTCAGAGCAACCGCTCAGATCCAATTCAGACTAATTTTAGGTCAGGAATTTTCAACTCTCCTTCTGCATTTGCCTCTGTGCCTCACGTTAGGTTCAGACCTTCCCAAAGAGTCTTAAAAATCAATGGATTTTATAGACAATACGTGTTGTTCCACATTTTGGGGGGTGGGGTGGAGTGTTATAAGAATTCACCTAAGAGCAGTGAGATTTTCAAGTCCCAGGATTCTGAGTCATCATTCTGAACTCTGCTTGTCCTTTGCCATTTTCCTTTGAGAAATAGGATTTTGTGCCCCTGCCCCGTGGTACTTTACGTCTCGACAAAAAAGGAAAAGAAGATGTATTCTTTCAGGAGAGAGTAGGTTGTGGGCGACCTATCTCAGTTCACTGGCTTGCTGAACAGTGATTAACATTTAAAATGTATGCAAACTCGACTCTTAATTAAAGTCCACCAATGTAAGACTTTGAACCTGCTCACTGACTCTGGAAATAATCACAAATGCTGGCTGCTTATCATGAAAAAGTCATTATGGTAAATGACCAACTCCCCCACCTTCTCTCTTCCATCAGTTGCAAAAGTGATTCTCCATTGAAGGGATGTGCAAATGATGCGCATTGTAGAATTGAATGCCACCTCAGTTCAGTTCAGTTCAGTTGCTCAGTCATGTCCAACTCTTTGCGACCCCATGAATCGCAGCACGCCAGGCCTCCCCGTCCATCACCAACTCCCGGAGTTCACTCAGACTCATGTCCATCGAGTTGGTGATGCCATCCAGCCATCTCATCCTCTGTCGTCCCCTTCTCCTCCTGCCCCCAATCCCTCCCAACATCAGAGTCTTTTCCAATGAGTCAACTCTTCGCATGAGGTGTCCAAAGTATTGGAGTTTCAGCTTCAGCATCAGTCCTTCCAATGAACACCCAGGACTGATCTCCTTTAGGATGGACTGGCTGGATCTCCTTGCAGTCCAAGGGACTCTCAAGAGTCTTTTCCAACACCACAATTCAAGAGCATCAATTCTTTGGCACTTAGCTTTCTTCTCAATCCAACTCTCACATCCATACATGACCACTGGAAAAACCATAGCCTTGACTAGACAGACCTTTGATGGCAAAGTGACATCTCTGCTTTTGAATACACTATCTAGGTTGGTCATAACTTTCCTTCCAAGGAGTAAGCGTCTTTCAATTTCATGGCTGCAATCACCCTCTGCAGTGATTTTGGAGCCCCCCCCCCAAAAAAAAAGTCTGACACTGTTTCCACAGTTTCCCCATCTATTTCCCATGAAGTGATGGGACCAGATGCCATGATCTTAGTTGTAGTTATTAATGCAAATTATCTTGGTTATTGGAAGAATAAAATTTGTAGAGTTCTTGTCATATGTGAATTTGCAAACATGTATACCAGATTTGTATACATGACAGGGAGGCCTGGCGTGCTGCGATTCATGGGGTCGCAAAGAGTTGGACACGACTGAGCGACTGAACTGAACTGATACCAGATTTGTAGACAGAGATCTTTTAGTGCGGATCTAAACAATCATCAAGAACTCTTGGCAGCATGTATGTCTGAGTTCCTTCATGGTTCACCTGAAACTCTCACAACATTGTTAATCGGCTATACCCCAATACAAAATGTTTTTGGTCTAAAAAAATACAATTAAATTCAAAGTAAAAGAACTCTTGATGGCAATTAGAACATGGTGGTGATGAAGGATGTGTGACTGTCTTCCCATTCTTTATTTTCATACCCTTGCTTTGGTCATTCTCTTTGGGAGGGTGGATATGAAACACAGAAAGGGAATCAGGAAAAAGTGATGAAATTCAAACCAGAAATATTCAAGCACCAGGTATTAGTTGCAGGTTGAAGAATTAAAGTCGATTTATTTGCCAAAGATAGGGAGAGAATCCAAGTAAAATCAGACTCAGCCTCCAAAAAGAAAAAATGAAAGCCAACATTAGTTGTCCATTTTCCATCTGCCAGAGATTCTAGGAGGCAAATTATCCATTTTCTTAACTTGACCTGTATGTTTGCTTGATGCACCAGGTTGTACTGAATATTATTTTACGGCTGAAGAAACTGAGGTTCCGAAAGGTTGTTGTACGTGAGTATGTTTCTGATGACTCAAAGCCTAGCTTCAGTTCTAAATCTGACTTGAATATTCATGGGCTTTGCCACCTTCAAGTTGCCTCTTAAAATTACTCAAAAACACACCCTTGAAAATAAACCCTGGAAACATGATTTCAGAGCTGTAGTTTCACTTCCATGTTCACCTGGACTTCAGGGACACAAAGGCAGTGTGGTTACTACAGCTGTTTTTCTCAGAATCTATTTCTGGTAGAACCAGTGCGCTACGGTCCTAGTATGGAACACGATAGAGCCTGTGGCTACACAAGAAGCTTTGGGGAGCTCCTCCGTGTGCTTCATCAAGCCCTCTCCCCACACTCCATGGTAGATGTGGGGTGTGTAAGTTACCATTTACTTGCTCTAAGCAAATACTGAAGTGTAGTCAGCAAAGGAAATCATCTTCACCTTTTGGAAATGATTCATTTTATAGAGACACTGAAGGAATGGAAGTCATTCCTTTGAAGATTTATGTACCGAAAAAGCGATGATGAGCTATGAAGGAATACATTTTCCCCCTCTATTTTTATTCCTCTCTCTTGCCTGGCATGCTAAAGTCATTTCAGTCGTGTTTAGCTCTTTTTGACTCCATGGACTGTAGCCCATCGGGCTCCTCTGTCCACGGGGTTCTCCAGGCAGGAATACTGGAGTGGGTTGCCATTTCCTCCTCTAGGAGATCTTTCCGACCCAGGGATAGAACCCACATCTCTTATGTCTCCTGCACTGGCATGCTGGTTCTTTACCTACTAAAGCTGCCAGGGAAGCCCTTCTGGGTCTGGCAGGATTTCCCACATATTTGTGAGGCTCAGAACACGGGTACAAATAAAAGCCTAGATATCACATGTCTAAATATTTTAAATTTTAAATCAAACCAAGAAACTATCAAATATGTTCTATAATCCAACTTTATAAATATGCCTTTTTTATTATGACATGGAAGACCAGGTTCATGTCTAGACTTCTTGGACTCCACCCTGGTGTGTGAGCACAGGAAGAGCAGTCCTAGTTCCTAAACTGAAGCCCACCCATTTGTCTTCCCCGTCTCACATCTCCCTGCATCGTGAGAGGCCCCAGGAGCACTCATGGTACTCCCAGGCTAAATGTCCAAGCACCAGCCACAGGCTACACAAACCGTGACCCTCTCTCTATTCACCCCTCAGTGCTAGGGCTGGGAGTGCAGTCTATGCTTTGGAGAACAGATCTGGGGAAGAAATCATACTGGTCCCAGTAACAGTTTGGTGGAAATTTGGGCAGAGGATTTAGGGTCTCTGGAACCCACAGGTAATCTAGAAGAGGGAGGTATGGGTTTTGAGTGGGTATATTTTCTTGGCCATCACCTGCCTGCCAATGCAGGAGATGTAAGAGACACGGGTTTGATCCCTGGGTCGGAAGATCCCCTGGAGAAGGGCATGACAACCCACTCCAGTATTTTTGCCTGGAGAATCCCATGGAGCGAGGAGTGAAGAATAAGGAGCAAGGCTATAGTCCCTGAAGTCGCAAAGGCTTGGACATGACTGAAGTGACTTAGCATGAACACATCTTCCTCACCTCATGGGAAGGGTTATAACTGGAGAAGATTCTGGAGTGGGGCTTTTGACCTGGGACCCAGGTTTGAGTGGCTGGTTTGGGTGCCACTACTGTGTCTATTGTCCATGGTGATGTGGGAGAGAAGGGCAGCCTGTGAGTGGGAGACAGGAATGCAGTTTGTTACAGGGCAAAAATTCTTCAATATTAAAACACATTTTAATTCATTTTTAATGGACAAATTCTTCAGTATGAAAACCGTTTCAGTTTACCAGTTTCTTAGAAAATAAAACTGGCTAGTATTCCTCTAACTAATACAACTGCAGAGGTTCTTTGCACTTGCATGAAGTGGAAAGGTCACCAACGAGCTTTTTCAGACCTTATATCTTGTTTGCAGAAGACTCTGTCGGGGAGAAAAATTGTTGATGCGTGTATCCAACAACTTTAATCTTGAGGTTATTGGAAGAAAATGAGCACAGAATTCATAAAGGCCATTTTCAGAGTTACTTTTCTGATTCCAGTTGCATTCTAATTAATATCATGGAGTGTTAGCACACTAAGTAAGGAGCAATTATTAGCTATCAGATTCTGGGTTTGGGAGAGAAATGATGGTATATTGTGCATAATTTTTGCATCATTAAAAATTAAATCCCATAAGCATAATGACTCAAACATCAGGCCCTGACAGTATCTGCAGATGATAAACTATGGTATGTAAAAAAACAATTTACTAGGTAATGGTGCAATATTTTCTGTATTTAGACAGCATTTCCCCCCAAAGGCAAAATGATACTTTACATCAAATTATTTCTAGGCAGAAGATAGCAGAAGAATAAGGATATATAAGATAGGCTATTGTATAGAAAACTTTCACCGTTTTCCTATTTTATAGAAGGTGATTTAGCAAGAAGAACTTGGATTTTGTTGTCAAATCGATCCAGGTTTGAATCTTCGGTTCACAACGTTACTAACCTTGTGAACCTGAGCCTGTTTCTTCATCTCTGAGTGAAGCTTCGGTTGCACCAACTGTCAAAACAGACACTCACCTTACCTTATAGAGTTTTTGTGCAATTAAATGGGATAACGTAGTTAAAAAGTAGTTCACACTGGGTCTAAGGCATAAATAGACACTAAGTAAACATTAATTCACTTCCTCCTATTTTCTGTGTTGTTGAGCTCTTTCTCTGAGGAGAGCACCTTCATATAAGAATCTGTTGCTACTGTAGAAACTTAAGCTCATGGGATGAATCACAAGAGAGAGCGAAAATTGATGACGCATCATTTCTTTTATATCTAGTGCTTTGTACTTCTTAATGCTCGTCTCCCATTTTGTCTTTCCCTCTACCCCTTTCCCTGCTGGTCCCCACTAGCCATTCTTTGTCTCTGTGAACACAGCACTGGTAACAGAGCCAACGTTTTATAGTAACTTTATTTTTTTAAGTTTATTTGTGGCTGCACTGGGTCTCCATTGCTGCATGTGGGCTTTCTCTAGCTGCAGCAAGTGGGGGCTCCTCTCCAGCTGTGCTGTGCTGACTTCTCACTGCAGCGGCTTCTGTGCTTGCAGAGCATGGGCTGTAGCGTATGAAGCTCAGTAGTTGTGGCGCATGGGTTTAATTGCCCCGTGGCATGTGGGATCTCCTCAGACCAGGGATCAAACTCATGTCCCATGTGTTGGCAGGCAGATTCTTAAACATTGGATTACCAGAGAAGTGCTTATAATAACTTTAAATGGAGTATAATCTATAAAAAGATCGAATCACTATGTTGTGTGCCTGAAATTAATAGAAAATTGTCAATCAACTACCAGTCAGTTCAGTTCAGTCGCTCAGTCATGTCCAACTCTTTGTGACCCCATGAATCGCAGCACGCCAGGCCTCCCTGTCCATCACTAACTCCCGGAGTTTACCCAAACTCACGTCCATCGAGTCAGTGATGCCATCCAGTCATCTCATCCTCTGTTGTCCCCTTATTCTCCTCCTCCCAACCCCTCCCGGCATCAGGGTCTTTTACAATGAGTCAACTCTTCGCATGAGGTGGCCAAAGTATTAAAATTTCAGCTTCAGCATCAGTCCTTCCAAAGAACACCCAGGACTGATCTCCTTTAGGATGGACTGGTTGGATTTCCTTGCAGTCCAAGGGACTCTCAAGAGTCTTCTCCAACACCACAGTTCAAAAGCATCAATTCTTCAGCGCTCAGCTTTCTTCACAGTCCAACTGTCACATCCATACATGACCACTGGAAAAACCATAGCCTTGACTAGAGGGACCTTTGTTGGCAAAGTAATGTCTCTGCTTTTTAATATGCTATCTAGGTTGGTTGTAACTTTCCTTCCAAGGAGTAAGTGTCTTTTAATTTCATGGCTGCAATCACCATCTGCAGTGATTTTGGAGCCCCCCAAAATAAAGTCTGACACTGTTTCCACAGTTTCCCCATCTATTTCCCATGGAGTGATGGGACCAGATGCCATGATCTTCGTTTTCTGAATGTTGAGCTTTAAACCAGCTTTTTCACTCTCCTCTTTTACTTTCATCAAGAGGCTTTTTAGTTCCTCTTCACTTTCTGCCACAAGAGTGGTGTCATCAGCATATCTGAGGTTATTGATATTTCTCCCAGCAATCTTGATTCCAGCTTGTGCTTCTTCTAGCCCAGGGTTTCTCATGACGTACTCTGCATATAAGTTAAATAAGCAGGGTGACAATATACAGCCTTGACGTCCTCCTTTTCCTATTTGGAACCAGTCAACTATATTTCAATCAAAAAAAGGAAACACTGCTGACTGAGATTTTCCAGGAACTCTGAAGACCCATCTGTGGGATCTCTGAGCTCTGAGCCAATGATGGATGTACACAAAGCCAACCACTATGGAAGCCACTAAGATTTTCATGCATGGAGGAGTGACTTGCATTTGTACCTCTTGGTTTGCTTTTCCTGGAGGACTTGCCATAATTCCCTCAATGATGACTTTAAGCCTTCAAAAGAATAAAATGTAGCTTACATCTGAGACCACTCAGGGTAGGTATTAGGACAGTGATCTAATGAGAGCATGACCACGGATTTGATCTTCGTACAGTCCTTGAGCCATACCTCGCCACCCTACCCTCTGACTGGTCGTTTCACAAATGTGCAGTCTGGGTTCAAGATGGGATTAAAAGAGACTTTGGGTGATGACCGTTAACTGGTGGTGAGATGTCTTCCACTCTTGAATGGCGTTTGTGTCTTCTGCTTACTTCAGTTTTTCTTACTATAAGTGAGATAAGCTGCCTTTGTCTTACTCAAAATTTCCTTGAGCATTCTTAAGCAAACTACCTGCCCAATGCAGTGTCAGTAATAATTTTGTATCTTGTCCCATGTCTGTCCTATGTCAATGTGTAATCATCAGTGCTTGTTCTTCCACTATGTCAAGAGATGTCTTGGGGTAGCAGAAATGGCCAGGCTTTTCAGAAGCAGAAACATCTATGTTCCTATTCCTTTTTGGTTACTGACTAGCTATGAAATCTTAGTTTGGTTACTTAAACTTCTATGGAAGTCAACTTCCTCATCGGCAAAGTGGGGATAGTAACACCAAATTATAGAAGTATTTTGAGGATTAAATGAAATAATATGTCAGTATTGTTTCCTTTCTCTTTTCAGCGCCAAGCTAAAAGTCAAACAATATGAAGAGTGAGCTGTGGGTTAGTTATGAGGTATTTAATGAAATACTGTAATGGATAGTCAGAATTTCTCTGTAGTGTCCCAGAAGCTTTATATATTTCAGGGGTTTCTTATATCTTTTGTAGTCTGCTGAAAGTTCCCCACTTGTTTTCAAGCATTACCTATGCACCCATTGTATGTTTATTTTAAAAACATTTGATTTTGGTTCATAAAGGGAAATACGTTCACTATACCAACTTGAAACTGAAAGTCTTGGCTTGCAAATGTCTTTAACATCTAGTTAATTCTTCTTTAGAATTCTTAAGAGACTGGAAAATTCTTAAGGAGATGGGACTACCAGACCGCCTGAACTGCCTCCTGAAAAAACTGTTCAGTTCAGTTCAGTCACTCAGTCGTGTCCGACTCATTGCCACCCCATGAACAGCAGCACACCAGTCCTCCCTGTCCATCACCAACTCCCAGAGTTCACTCAAACATATGTCCATTGAGTCAGTGATGCCATCCAGCCATCTCATCCTCTGTCGTCCCCTTCTCCTCCTGCCTCCAATCCCTCCCAGCATCAGGGTCTTTTACAATGAGTCAACTCTTCGCATGAGGTGGCCAAAGTATTGGAGTTTCAGCTTCAGCATTAGTCCTTCCAAAGAACACCCAGGACTGATCTCCTTTAGGATGGACTGGTTGGATTTCCTTGCAGTCCAAGGGACTCTCAAGAGTCTTCTCCAACACCACAGTTCAAAAGCATCAATTCTTCAGCATTCAGCTTTCTTCACAGTCCAACTTTCATATCCATACATGACTACTGGAAAAACCATAGCCTTGGCTAGACAGACCTTTGTTGGCAAAGTAATGTCTCTGCTTTTCAGTATGCTACCTAGGTTGGTCATAACTTTCCTTCCAAGGAGTAAGTGTCTTTTAATTTCATGGCTGCAGTCATCATCTGCAGTGATTTTGGAGCCCAAAAAAATAAAGTCTGACATTGTTTCCACTGTTTCCCCATCTATTTGCCATGAAGTGATGGGACCAGATGCCATGATCTTCGTTTTCTGAAAGTTGAGCTGTAACCAACTTTTTCATTCTCCACTTTCATTTTCATCAAGAGGCTTTTTAGTTCCTCTTCACTTTCTGCCATAAGGGTGGTGTCATCTGCATATCTGAGGTTATTGATATTTCCCCCTGCAATCTTGATTCCAGCTTGTGTTTCTTCCAGTCCAGCGTGTCTCATGATGTACTCTGCATATAAGTTAAATAAGCAGGGTGACAATATATAGCCTTGACGTACTCCTTTTCCTATTTGGAACCAGTCTGTTGTTCCATGTCCAGTTGTAACCGTTCCTTCCTGACCTGCATATAGGTTTCTTAAGAGACAGGTCAGATGGTCTGGTATTCCCATCTCTTGAAGAATTTTCCACAGTTTATTGTGATCCACACAGTCAAAGGCTTGGGCATAAAGCAGAAATAGATGTTTTTCTGGAACTCTCTTGCTTTTTCGATGATCCAGTAGATGTTGGCAATTTGATCTCTGGTTCCTCTGCCTTTTCTAAAACCGGCTTGAACATCTGGAAGTTCGCGGTTCACGTGTTGCTGAAGCCTGGCTTGGAGAATTTTGAGCATTACTTTACTAGCGTGTGAGATGAGTGCAATTGTGAGGTAGTTTGAGCATTCTTTGGCACTGCCTTTCTTTGGGATTGGAATGAAAACTGACCTTTTCCCATCCTGTGGCCACTGTTGGGTTTTCCAAATTTACTAGCCTATTGAATGCAGCACTTTTACAGCATCATCTTTCAGGATTTGAAATAGCTCAACTGGAATTCCATCACCTCCACTAGCTTTGTTCATAGTGGTGGTTTCTAAGGCCCACTTGACTTCACATTCCAGGATGTCTGGCTCTAGGTGAGTGATCACACCATCGTGATAATATGGGTCGTGAAAATCTTTTTTGTACAGGTCTTCTGTGTATTCTTGCCACCTCTTCTTAATATCTTCTGCTTCTGTTAGGTCCAGACCATTTCTGTCCTTTATTGAGCCCATCTGTGCATGAAACGTTCCCTTGGTATCTCTAATTTTCTTGAAGAGATCTCTAGTCTTTCCCATTCTGTTGTTTTCCTCTATTTCTTTGCATTGATCACTGAGGAAGGCTTTCTTATCTCTCCTTGCTATTCTTTGGAACTCTGCATTCAGATGCTTATATCTTTCCTTTTCCCCTTTGCTTTTGCTTATCTTCTTTTCACAGCTATTTGTAATGCCTCCCCAGACAGCCATTTTGCTTTTTTTGCATTTCTTTTCCATGGGAATGGCCTTGATCCCTGTCTCCTGTACAATGTCACAAACCTCCGTCCATAGTTCGTCAGGCACTCTATCAGATCTAGTCCCTTAAATCTATTTGTCACTTCCACTGTAAAATCATAAGGGATTTGATTTAGGTCATACCTGAATGGTCTAGTGGTTTTCCCTACTTCCTTCAATTTAAGTCTGAATTTGGCAATAAGGAGTTCATGAACTGAGCCACAGTCAGCTCCTGGTCTTGTTTTTATGCCAGTCAAGAAGCAACAGTTAGAACTGGACATGGAACAATAGACTGGTTCCAAATTGGGAAAGGCATATATCAAGGCTGTATATTGTCACCCTGCTTATTTAACTTATATGCAGAGTACATCATGTGAAATACCAGGCTGGATGAAGCACAAGCTGGAATCAAGATTGTGGGGAGAAATATCAATAGCCTCACATATGCAGATGACACCACCCGCATGGCAGAAAGTGAAGAAGAACTAAAGAGCCTGTTGATGAAAGTGGAAGAGGAGAGTGAAAAATCTGCCTTAAAACTTAACATTCAAAAAACTAAGATCATGGCACCTAGTCCCCTCACTTCATGGCAAATAGATGGGGAAACAATGGAAACAGTGAGAGACCATATTTTGGGGGGCTCCAAAATCACTGTAGATGGTGACTGCAGCCATGAAATTAAAAGATGCTTGCTTCTTGGAAGGAAAACTATGACCAACCTAGACAACATATTAAAAAAACAGAGGTATTATTGCCGACAAAGGTCCGTCTAGTCAAGGCTATGTTTTTTCCAGTGGTCATGTATGGATGTGAGAGTTGCACTGTGAAGAAAGCTGAGTGCCAAAGAATTGATGCTTTTGAACTGTGGTGTTGGAGAAGACTCTTGAGAGTCCCTTGGACTGCAAGAAGATTAAACCAGTCAATCCTAAAGGAAATTAGTTCTGAATATTCATTGGAAGGACTGATGCTGAAGCTGAAACTCCAAAGCTTTGGCCACCTGATGCGAAGAACTGACTTGTTGGAAAAGACTCTGATTCTGGGAAAGATTGAGAGTGGGAGGAGAAGGGGACGACAGAGAATGAGATGGTTGATGGCATCACTGACTTGATGGACATGAGTTTGAGAAAGCTCTGGGAGTTGGTTATGGACAGTGAAGCCTGGTGTGCTGCAGCCCAAGGGTTTGCAAAGAATTGAACATGACTGAGTACTGAACTGTACTGAACTGAATTGAATTCTTCTTTTCCTTTGGGCTGCCTGTCAGTTAAAAACTGAGAGTAAGTAGTGGTAGGGCAGTGGGTGCTGAAAAAGAATCATGGGCACATTCAAACTTTTATGTATATATCACGATATAGAAAGAAAAACAGAAAAATTAGGCATCAAAATGGAATCAACAGAGATTAAAAATAATGAAATTTTTCCCTTTAGATAGTCAAGATTTGAAAGAAGTCTAGGGGTTTCCAAAGAAGTAACAAGATAAAAATTAAGAGAAAGAATACTGGTTTGAGATTCAGAGGCTCTAACTTCTTCCTGGCTCTACTATCTCTGCTTTGGAATCTGGCCAGTTTGCACCTGCTCGCTCTGCCTTGGTTCAGCCTCCTGTAAAATGGTGCTGAAGGAGGGGCATCACACAGATGGTTTCTGTTGTCTCATTCGAGTCTTGAAACAATGAAGGTCAACACCTAATTCATCAGGTGCCTCAGGAATTCCTCACTGGAGGTTAAAAACAGAGTTCTGTTGAAAAAAACAAACAATATGAGGATTCTATTTTATGCTTGGGGCTTGTGCACGGGGATGACCCAGAAAGATGTTGTGGGGACAGAGGTCGGGAGGGGGGGTTCATGTTTGGGATCGCATGTACACCCGTGGTGGATTCATGTCAATGTTGGCAAAACCAATACAGTACTGTAAAGTAAAATAAAGTAACAATAAAAATTAAAAAAAATAAAACCAGCTTGAACATAAAAAAAAAAAAAAGAAAAGAAGTGAAACTGTGAGTAAAACTCTAGGAGCCAAAGATGTGGTAACATTTTAGTAGCAATATTGAAGTGTAAATATTAAACTGTGGAACAGTTTACAGTATGAGCTAAGCAAACAGAAATACATGAGTCACACCGATAAATTAAAAAAAAAATCATATGAAAAGAAGGTCCATTTGTAACAGTGCTTGCCCATCTTACAACCTTGCTGATAATAAAGTAGATATAAGCAAATAATAAATAAGGTTTTTAGAAAATGAGTGCCACTTACAGAATGTTTTTTTCCACCGGAGGAAAATTGCTTTGCAATTATGCTGTGTTGGTTTCTGCCATACAGCAATGTGAATCAGCCATAAGTATACACATGCCCCCTCCCTCTTGAATCTCCTTCCCACCCTCTTACCCCATCCCACCCATCTAGGTTGTAAGTATTTTATATATATGCTCCCATGCACTTAGCTACAGAAGCTGTCATTGGATACCAATAACCAGTTTGGGTTGTCCATGTAGAGACTATGCCTAAGTGCCTTATTTAAACATTAGATCATACAAAAAAATTGAAGGTAGAGTGTTTTTTAAGCAAATATAGATTATACAGAACAACACTGCTTTAGATCTTTTAATACCTTACATCTCTTTGTGTCTTGGAAATTTTGTTTTCGTATTATGTTAATGGAGACAGTAAGAAAGATCCAAGTTTAGTCTTCTCTGCTCAGAGTGAGGAAATAGCTGCTTTCAGGTAAAAGCCAAGGCATTTGGAAAGGGTGGAACATAAAAGACTGATGATTGGAATAAATGGAGATTATATTAACTTTTTTTCACTCAGTGGATATTTATCATGGGCCCATGATGAGCCATATTCTAAAACTTTCACAAAGGAAAAGTGAATGGACAGAGAGGAATTTCATGTTTATAAAAGATATGTGTGGCCTAATGTGGAAATATTTTACCAATATATGAAATTTCCAGGAAGCAAGGGAAGGGATACGGGGAGTCAGCTGTGAAGGCGAGGCTGAGTGGGAGGGGGAGGAGGGAAGAGGGAAGAGCTCTCCAGAGACCACACAGAGAGACAGTAAGAGATGTGGGAATGTCTTAAAAAGAAATGTCATGAACATCAGCAAAATAACTCAAACAGAAGATAGGCTGCCAGGAGGCTATGGAAACGAGTACGGTTAACATAAAAAGATATTGACAGAATCGACAGAATTATTGTGATGACTGCACCTGGAATTAAGACATCATGAAAAAGGTAACAAGTGGTGATTTTAGAACTACAGTTGGCACAATATAAGTTGTCATGTAGGATAAAGAATGAATTTACTTTCTGTAGGGAAAGAGCAAAACCCCTATCTGTTGTAAATGGGAGCATTTGAACCTATAGAAGGTGAAGGGTAAAGGAATCAACTTTTTAAAGTATTTTATATCACTTGGTATGGATTATCTCGTTAATCCTGACAGCTATAGGATAGTATACCCTTTTTGTATAAAGGCAAAAGGAAATCAGACATCTTGAGCAATTTGCTAAGGGCACACAGCTAGTAAGTGGTAGAAGGGTGGGATTTCAACCTGGGTCTATCTGATTTAAAAATAAACAAACAAGTTGCATTAGTCAGGGTAGGGCTTCCCTGATGGTTCAGTGTTAAAGAATCCACCTGCCAGTGCGGGAGATGCAGGTTTGATCCCTAGGTTGGGCAAATCTCCCGGAGAAGGACACAGCAACCCACTCCAGTGTTCTTGCTTGGAAAACCCATGCACAGAGGTGCCTGGCAAGCTATAGTTCAAGGGGTCGCAAAACAGTCGGAGGTGACTTAGTGACTAAACAACAACCGTCAGGATCCCTCAGGAGGCTGAAAGTACCCTCAACTAATTTGCAGAATTCATTACTAAGAACTGTATGAAAGGTATTAACTGGAGATGCAAAAAGTGAATATTAAGAGATCACAAAGGTAGCAACCGAGAAAGCAGTGACCAGCCACTGGCGGAACCAAGGAATGAGAGTGGCATGATCAAGCGGAGAGGATTGGAGGACGGACCCCTGGGGCTGGACAGGCGCCACACCCCCACACTTTGGAGGAGTGCACCATCTGCCGGTGCTGGTGTCTCAGAGTGTGAGGCGAGGCTGCTTCTGCCAGTGCTGTATTAATAAAAACAGCAAACTGCAGTCACCTGCTGGTGCTGGTGAAGAAGCATTGCTGGGAAGATACTCAGAGGGACTGGAAGCTGAGAGGATGAGCAAGGCCCTTCTTCCTTCTCCAGACCGCCAGTCTCCCTTGCGCCCCCTGGTGGCGGAGTCTAACATCTGGAAAAGGACAGAAAGGCGGTTCAGAGTAGCCTCATCATCACAAAGCCCAGCGTAAAAAGGTGAGTCTGAAGCAGGGTACCTGCGTAGCTTGATGATCAGGAAAAAGAAGAGAAACTCAGGAACGCAGTTGCAATATTTCACCCGGTAACAGTTCTGAAGAATTTTATGGCCGATTGTCGTATTAGTTTTGTTGAAAGGGGCGTGAGCAGCCACATTCCACTAATTTCTATAAATTAATGTAAAAGTAAACTACAGAATACGTTTGGAAGACATATAGCTTTAAAACTTTCCAAGTATACACAGAACTGCTTTAATTAGATTTGAAATAAATAAAAACGCATATGAATTGCCCTTTGTGGTGAGGTAGGAAAAGACAAGTAATTGTTTAGCTACTGATGAGCCTCCGTTATTAGGACAGAAGGGCAGTTAGCTTTAAAAGCATTACTTAGAACATTATGTATTTTCTTTTTCCTCAACGTTTCTCTTTTCCAAAAGAGAACAAACGAAACCCTTTCTGCAAGAACGACACTTGTGAAAAAGCTAATGCTAAACAGGAATTAGGAAAGAGAAAACATTCCCCAAAGCCCATGGGGATGACAATTCCTGGTTAACTGTAAAAAATGGAGAAGATAATTGAGACAGATGACCAGATTTAGGAAAAATAAACCTCACCATTAAAATCTAATTAAATATTTGCATTTCAGCATTAAGTTTCTTCTCAAAAGTTTTGTGAGCAGCAGGGTGACAGTGAAGATTATTGACTATAATTTGCAGAAGTTTTTTAAGCTAAATTAGTTTTGTGCGATGTATGGAAGGTTTACTCAGCTGCGCTTATCCAGTGGTTGCTTTATTATTCTTTTAAAGTGAATCATTTATAACTGTTCTCAGAGATCTTTTATCAGCCACTTATCTCCTTCAACTGGACTTGTGACGCCAAGGGATAAAATGAATTGCTGGCTAATATTGTGAGAATTAATCAGACCACAACAGCGGGAGAGTAATGACTTACTTACACTTGGATGTTTGCATTTGGCAGTAAAATCACAACAAAAATATAAGGACGTTTAATCTTTGGCTTTGACTTGAACGCTGGAACATGTTGGCAATATGAGAAAAAACAACCGAAGTACAAGGACTGTGTGCTTTAATTTTTGGTGATGAATCTAGGGCATTTGTTATGTGAAGAAAGTTCTTATTTGATGCAAAGATTTTAATTAAAAACAATCATTTTGCAATACCTTTAAATCAAATGGGTTTAGTTTCCTTAGACTTTTTTTTTTTTTCTTCTGTTGAAGACCTCTAGACTTATAAAGTGAGACTTTGCCCCTCAACTCACCATCCTCCGGAGTCTGCCAGGTCTGTTTCATTCCCTTTGTTTCCTTTCTGTCGTTCCAGCTTTGATTTCCAGTCCTTCTGCCCCGCAATAGGTTTGAAGAAAGCAGAGGCAAAACCAGTACCAAGGGAGTGGGAATATGCCTGCTGCTTTTCTGCTGATGTGATTCCACACACTGCCGGCTTGCTTTCTGTAGTAGTAGTGAAAGTCGTGAAGTCGCTCAGTCGTGTCCGACTCTTTACGACCCCATGGACTGTAGCCTACCAGGCTCCTCAGTCCATGGAATTTTCCAGGCAAGAGTACTGGAGTGGGTTGCCATTTCCTTCTCCAGGGGATCTTCCCAACCCAGGGATTGAACCCAGGTCTCCTGCATTGCAGGCAGATGCTTTACTGTCTGAGCCATCAGGGAAGCCTTCAAATAGTACAGTTAGGTTCTTGGTAGTTATATAAGTGCCGGAGAAAGTGTATAATGGGAAGTTTCTTGATTTGAGTCCATTGACTCCAATGCTTTAGAGAGCATTTCCTATGATCAGAAGCTATTTTTTTTTCCCTAGCATATACATCTGCAGTGTTAATGGAATCCTGGTAATTTGTAGAAATACAGTTGTTCTCCTCAATAGCTGTGTGGGTGTTGGTGTTTTCTTGGTACATGACCATGTATATACCAAATTGGATAGGTAGATAGATAGATAGATGTGAGTGTACCTGTTCTTACAAGCTCATATATGTTTTTACCCTCATCAGAGGTTGCGTGGCATGGTGTGGCAAATGGACGCAGAAAGACCTGAGTTGAAATCTCATTTCCACTCCTTAAAGGCTATTTCCTGGTCATGTTACTTCACCTGTAAGAACTTTATTTTCCTCATGAGTAAAATGAAAATAGTAATATCTGCCTTGCCAAGTTGTTGTGAGGAGTGGAGATGGTGTGTAAAAAGTGGTTGACACTTTGTCAACAAATGATAGCACTGAGTATTTCTATAATCAGTAGAGAGTTAGCACTTTTGGATTCCTTGCATTTCTTTTAAATTTTCAAGTATATTTTTACATAGATATAATTTGTATATAACATTATATTAGTTTTAGTGTATAACATAATGATTTCGTATTTGTTTATGTTGCAAAATGATCACACAATAAGCCTAGTTAACATCCATCACCATGTATACTTATCATGTTTTCTTGTGATGAAGGATTCCCTAAATTTCTTGTGTTTTCTGGTTTCAGCAAAGAATAAAGCCTGTATGTTGACTGGAGCAGCCTCTGGGTTGTAGCTCTGGGAAGTTTAAACTCTGAGTGAACCTTTGGATGGATGTCTTTCTAGCCAAGGAGAAGGAGCCCTTAACAGAATCTTGTGTATCTTGTATTTTGGTCTTTCTAACATCTACTGTCTCATAATCTCTGTCTCTTCTGTAAACTCCTCAAGGACAGAGAATGTTTATAGCACCAGAGCTGGCATGTAGTAGGTACTTCAGTTCAGTCGCTCAGTCATGTCCAACTCTTTGCTACCCCATGAATTGCAGCATGCCAGGCCTCCCTGTCCATCACCAACTCCTGGAGTTCACTCAGACTCATGTCCATCGAGTCAGTGATGCCATCCGGCCATCTCATCCTCTGTCATCCCCTTCTCCTCCTGCCCCCAATCCTTCCCAGCATCAGAGTCTTTTCCAGTGAGTCAGCTCTTCGCATGAGGTGGCCAAAGTACTGGAGTTTCAGTTTCAGCATCAGTCCCTCCAAAGAACTCCCAGGGCTGATCTCCTTTAGAATGGAATGGTTGGATTTCCTTGCAGTCCAAGGGACTCTCAAGAGTCTTCTCCAACACCACAGTTCAAAAGCATCAATTCTTTGGCGCTCAGCTTTCTTTATAGTCCAACTCTCACATCCATACATGACCACTGGAAAAACCATAGCCTTGACTAGACGGATCTTTGTTGGCAAAGTAATGTCTCTGCTTTTTAATATGCTATCTAGTAGATGCTAAATAAAATGTATAATTATTATCATTCTTTTTCCAAGATTTTGCTCACTTTTACTTTGCTGCTTTGCCAGCAAACTCTTCCTTTGGTCTTTGATCAGAATTTTTTTCAGAGTAGGATCTAGCATGGTGAATAGATTTCAGCTGGTGAGTCAACTGTGTAGGGATTGTCATCCGGTCTCCATTCTCAGGCTGCTCTTGTGGCTCAGTTGGTAAAGAATCTACCTGTACTGAGGGAGACCTGGGTTTGATCAGATCCCTGGGTTGGGAAGATCCCCTGGAGAAGGGACTGGCAACCCCCTCCAGTACTTTTGCCTGAAGAATCCCCATGGACAGAGGAGCCTGGTGGTCTGCAGTCCATAGGGTCACAAACAATCAGATGTGACTGAGAGCACAGTCTGAAATAATGCCACTGACTAGTGATGACTGTCATAGATCTGGGAGTGGGAGCAAGTGTGTCATGCATTTGCTCCCTATGTTAGAGTTATTTCTTTCACCCATTGGATTTTAAACCCTCTTTGGATTTTAAGCCCTCTTTGGATGTTTCCCCTGCCTTCCAAAGGTGTGACAGACTGGAGGAGGGGGAGGTTAGAAGGATGAGAATCTCCTCTTGAATCTCTTTCCTTCCTGTAGCACAACTTCAGTGTCACTGTACTAAAGCATGACCCTCTTGACCTACGAGGAGAAAACTCTGGTCCTGAGGTGTTCCTGTCCTACTCCTCAAGGTCAGTCTCTTGGTGATGTATGAGTGGGGATCAAACCTCTTAAAGTGAGAGAGAAATGTCTAAGGTAGCAGCTGACAATGACACCTTCAGTTTTGGTAAATCCTGGGCTTAATTTTAAAATTTCTGCTCTAAATCCTTGGTGATGTTGGTTTATCTCCCCGACCCTCCATATTCTTTAAAATGGGAATGGAAGTGTCAAGACTTATCATAGGCACATTAAGGGTAAAGAAGGAAATTTTGCTATGATGTAATTTGAGGGGGATATTTGTTATTATTACTGTTGTTGAAAATAGCTAAATTTTAAAAATATCACACTTACTATAAAAAATTCCAAATACAAAAAACATCAAGAAGAAATCAACTCAAATCATGCTATCTAGAAATAACTAGGCATAACATTTTGGTAAATATCCTTGCAAGGATCTGTCTTTGGGATAAATTATAAGATACCAATAAGCTTGAAGACCTATTTTATTGTGTCCAACAATGTGTTCAAAGGTATCTTTCCATGTCAATACATTGAAATCTACATAGTATTTCTTTAAGCTAAGCCCTCATGCTATAGCACTTTTTCTTTTTCTATAAGGATGTCAGTCCTTAGATTTACAGCTCACCCTAAACCCAGGATGACTCATCCTGAGACTTTTAATTACATCTGTAAATACTCTATCTCCAAATGAGGTTACGTTCTGGGGTTTCTGGTATTCATGATGTTTTTTTTGGAGGGGTCACTGTTTCATTTACTGCATGTGCTCAGTTGCTCAGTCATGTCTGACTCCCTGTAGTCCCATGAACTGTAGCCCACCAGGCTGCTCTGTCCATGGAATTTTCCAGGCAAGAATAGTGGAGTGGTTGCTACTTCCTACTCCAGGGGATCTTCTCAACCCAGGGATCAAACCTGTGTCTCTTATATCTCCTGCACTGGCAAGTGGATTTACTATAATGTAATTTATTTATTTATTTATTTATTTGGTTGTGTGGGATCTCTTGGTTGCAGCATGCGTGATCTTTTGTGTTGACATGTGGGATCTCAGTTCCCCAACCAGGAATCAAACCCATGTCCCTGCATTGGGAGGTAGATTCGTGACCACTGGACCGTGAAGGAAGTCTGTACTGTGGTGTAGTTTAATCTGTTAAATATCCCAGAACTAATGTCCTGTTGTCTAAATATTCTGTTTTTTAAACCTGTTCTTTGCTAACAATAGAAGAGGTTATATCTCATTTTTCACTAAGTATACATCTTTTCACTTCTTTGTGAGTTGTCTAGGTCAGAGGGATTCACATTTCCCATTTTGATACACATGGCCAAACTATCACCTGGAAAAAGTGTACTAATTTACACCCCCACAACAGTGTCTGACTGTGTACTCACCAACCCTGAATTTTGTTCATTTACTCAATCTTTACCAAATTGTAGGTAGTAAAAATTTTTTATTTGTACTTTTTTAGTTTAAGTGGATACAGATGATTTTTTTTTTTTTTAAAGGAAGAATGTGTAACAGTAAAGGAAGTGAGAAGAAAGAACAGCTAGGAGTGCTTGAGTGCTGGTGTTCAAAAGTGATTCAGATTAAATCATTTCCACTTATATTGAGAAGTTCAGGGGGAAAGCACTAGAGAAATGCTATTAATCTTCTATATGTAGGGTATATACATTACACTGTGTGATGCTTATAGTAGAAAATGAATGCCTGGCAGATCAAGGAAATAACCTCTCTAAGTTTCTGTGGACAATTGTAACAAAATGTTCAATCTAGAGGAATTATCGCCCATTGGAGGTCACTTCTTGAACCAAGGGGCAATACTTTTTCTAATTACATATTTCACAGCCAGGTTGTATATTAGGCTTTTGTTCATTTTGGAAAAAGAGGAAGAAACCATTCTAGATATTCTCTGTCCCACTCACCATCAGTCAGACTTGTCGGGTTAGCTAATAGAGTTACAGGGGACAGTGATTTCTCTGGCTAATGGTCAAAGTGCATTGTATATTGCACGCATGCTTAGTCGCTCAGTCGTGTCTGACCTTTTGTGACCCCAGGTAGCCCACCAGGCTCCTCTGTCCATGGGATTTCACGGGCAAGAGTACTGGAGTGGGCTGCCATTTCCTCCTCCAGGGATCTTCCTGACCCAGGGATGGAACCCACCTCTCCTGCACTGGCAGGCAGGTTCTTGACCAGTAAGCCACCTGGGAAGCCTGAACTGAGGACTAGAATCATCAAACAGGATAGAGTAAGGCTGTAACAAAGTCAAATTTTGTCCTATATTTTACCTTCCTTCACATTAGTAACTTGGATTTTAAAATATAACACTTTTTGTGCTTTAATTATCACAATAATGCATGCTCATTGATGTGATTATAAATGATAAGGTATTTCATATAGGTAGAAAGTGAACGTTTGCTGATATTACCCTGACAGAGAAATTCTGAATACATTTTCCTAGGTATATAAAAATTACTATTACTGTTTTTAACAGAATTTGGCTTATATTGTCCTGCAATTTGCTTTTTTTCACTTATACATCTGGCAGATTTTTTATCATGGATGTATACATAGATCAGTTTCATTCTAATAGATGGAATATATACCACTGGAGGAATATATCATAATTTATTTAGCCATTTTCCTATGGATTTGAGTCATTGCTGATTTTTCACGCTTGCAAAGTGTTCCACATTGTAGAATTGCACATTTTTGCAGGTGATTTTATAGAATAAACTCAGATGAACAATTGTTGAATCGATACATATTCAGTACATTGATACATATTATCAATTTCCTTCCCCTCCCACCTCAAGAAACATTATTCAAGGTTCCATACTCACTAACAATATAACCAAGTCTTTAATAGCTTCATTTTTTTTTTTTGTAAGTCAGAGAATGTCTTTGATTACATGAAACCAAGAGATCACCAAAGACTTCAACTTCCTTGACCAAGATTCAAAGTGGTCTAGTGGATATCCCAAAACAGATTACCTAGGAGATCCATCTGACCAGCTGGACGGTTTGAGGGTATCTCTGTCCCAGAAACTGATCAGTCTTGAATCTGAAGTGAGTATCAGCATCTTAAAAACAATTCTCAATTGTATACTCTTGTGCTCTAATGAGCCACACTTAGCACAGATACTTTTCACTTAGGCTTTGTAATAATGAGGGCAGCAAATATTCATTGACTGTCTACTGTGTTGGCCTTGTGCATATTTTATCTAATTTTGTCCTCACAGCAAACATGAAGTCAATATTATCACACCTGTTTTACAGGTGGTGAATCTAAGCCTCAGTGATAAAGACTTTCTCACAAAATTTCTAACTAGAAAATGCAGGATTTGCATTTGTTGTCCAACCCCAAAGCCCATGTTCTTTTCATGACCCAGGGCTTTCTCTCTACAGCAGCACCTTCAGCCCAGGCTTTGAGGGATTAATTTGTGATGGGCTACTATGGTTTAGTGGTGTGGGCTTTGAATGCACCATTAGACTTTTGAAGTTAAACCGCCTTCCTTTTTCCTTCCCTCGCTCATCCCCTTCTTCTATTACTTATTCATTCATCAAACATGTTAAATAGATATGTCATGTGCCAGATAAAAGAAATGTAGCTTCTATTTTTGAGGGTCTCGGAGTCAACTGAGGGTGACAGATGTACGTGTTACAACGCAGCTGTTTACAGCAGTGAGATAACTAACTGGTATAATAAAGGACGTATTCAGGATGTCCTGGGAGCCCAGAGAGGGAGCATGTTTCTGCCTCTAGTGGTCAGGGAAGGCTTGGCAAAGTGACAACATTTGAATAAAAACAGCCCCTTCCTTTCTCACAAAATAGTCCTGTTGACACTGTCAAAATCTTGATAGGATCACACCAGGAGTTTGACTTTTGAGAGGAAAAAAGTAGGGACTTAGTGTTTCAAATGAAAACATTTTATCCTTATCTGATAGGATAGTTCAAAATTTTAAGTAATTCAGAGATGCTTAAACCACTGATAAGTTTGTTGTGTGTCTTTCTAATACCTACACACTTACACACACATATATACATGTGCATAAGCTAGTAATCTATGGTTTGTTTTTTCCACCTCAAAGTAAAGAGAGGTTATATATCAATATATAACTCATTTTGAATCTTTGAAACAGGTATATTTACCATTACAGTATATGGATTTATCAAAATTAATTTTTTCAGTCTCAGTGGACACTAGTGGTTGCCAATTTTTTATATTGTAAACAACACTACAGTAAATCTCTGTATGTACTGCTTTGGAAACTTATCAGTTATTCCCTCAGGATAAATTTCTAGAAAAGCAATTGCTTCAGCAAGGAGATACATACTGCTAGATTGTCCTGAAAAGGATTATATCAAGGTCACTGACGCCTGTTGTTTATGAGAGAAAACAACTTTGGAAATCAGAAAGACCCAAGCACAGATCCTGAATCAGCCGCTTTGTATCTCAAGGTCCTTGTACCCAAATCTCAGCTTCCTTTTCTCTGAAATCCATTAGCAATACTGATTGCAAAAGGTTATGTAAATTAAGTGAGATTATCTTCATATAATATATGGATCTAATAGAGTGCCTGACACAAAACCGGAAGTTAATATGCAGTAGTTAGCAGACCTATTTGGAGAAGGAAATGGCAACCCACTCCCATGTTCTTGCCTGGAGAATCCCAGGGATCGGGGAACCTGGTGGGCTGCTGTCTATGGGGTCGCACAGAGTCGGATACGACTGAAGCGACTTAGCAGCAGCAGCAGCAGTAGCGGACCTATTGAAAACTGCATCTTTAGGAAAGCAAAAAGAATACTTCATCCTCCTGATGATAACTCTGTTTCAGGCTTCTGATGTGATGAGCTATTTAATGCTCTTTCCCACAGGGAGCTCTTAGGAATTGCCTTCCTGTAAGGGGCCTGAGGCCTGTCCACATGTGCCTTTGTATTATATCGCTTTGCTTGGAAGTCCCCCAAGCATTCCCCTCCTTCCATCTTGTTTATCAGATTTAATGTGTCCAGGACACTACCCTCTGTGCCTTAATGGCCAGGTTTAAGAATGCTTTTTATTTTTGTAATGTAAGACCTTTAAAGGGTGTTGGCGATCTATAATTTGAAGATGTTTCATGAAGTCCTAGATCACTTGCAGTGAGATAAATTGGGCCCCGCACAGTAACGCATTAAAAACAGGGACATCTGCGCAGCTTCCCCCTAGTGCTTTATAACTGGTCTCTTCCTTTTAAATTCACATCTGTTATATAGCTCCCAAGTAAATGGCACACATTTTGCTTAAAGACAGGACAGACTGTATGGACCAAATTTTATTTTTCCTGACCATTAGTGCCTGCCATCAAACAGATTGTGAAAACATACACATTTTTGAGCTGTAAGCAGGCCTTTTGTATGTATCCCCACGAGGAAAACAATTTATTCCCCTTAAAATTGTGTATATATGTGTGTATGTAAATTTATTTGTTAATATACATATTCACTTCTTTATTTAGGAAATATTTTGAGATTTGCAGTGGGGAATTCTGAATTTATACATTGTGGTGTGATTTAAAAGGTTTTTTTTAGACTATATTTTTTCCTAAGAATGGTGGAATCTTGATAATTGATGAAGCTGGGAGATGTATGCCTGTGGGATCATTATACCATTCCCTCGGCCTGTGCAGACTTAGAGTTTTGCTTAATAAAAATTAGATTAAAAAGATTATATTTTTCTAAGCCAAAATAGAGCCTGTGTTACTGTGCTTTGTCCACAGCAGAAACATATAAAATTCCACATTAGGCTGAGAAAAGATCCTTAGAGCTTAGCGTAAAATCAAATGGCTGAGAACAACCAGTGTTCTGTTGGCCTTTGATTAGAGTCAAGTGTTTTTGTGGTATTACAATCCGACTGTGCTATGAAGAGTCAGGGCAATTTACTTTGAATTGTAAATGTCCAACATAAGAATTTTTTAATCCCGTTTTGTGCTCTCATCTTTTGATTATTTGAGATTTCACTCTAAGTCCCATATACCCTCTTTTTCTTTTTTCCCCTTTTAAGGGCTATTAAACTTTTCAAGTGATACAAGCCAGACTCAGAACATGAGAATTAGGATCAAAAGATATGGTTTGAATCTCAGTTCTGTGTAACCTTGAGAAGGATACTTAATTTCTCTGAAAATCTATTTTTTTTTAAACATAGAAAATTGGTGTAACAATAATGCTTATAGGACTGCTGTGAAGGTTTAAAAAGAAAGTGAATAAAAACATGCCTTCTGAACTGTAAAGCCCCCCTACAGCTGGATATGTGATTGCACCCTTGTAGGGCTCCGTCATGAACTTTGGTGGTTCAGCAGTGAAGAATCTGCCTGCCAATGCAGGGGACCCAGGAGACAGGGGTTTGATCCCTGGGTCGGGAAGATACCCTGGAGAAGGGAAATGGTACCTACTCCAGTATTGTTGCCTCGGGGATCCCATGGACAGAGGAGCCTGGTGGGCTACAGTCCATAGGGTTGTAGAGTCAGACACGACTGAAGAGACTTTGCATGGGGTCTATCATGGCAAAAAATAAAGAACTCTGGCGCACTTAGGGCACAAAATATGCACAGAATAGGGTAGTGAGGCTAGGCTAGTGTCCTTCCCCTTTCTCGGCGGAGGCAAAGAGTTTGATAACCTTATTCACAGCAAGTAGTGGTTTTCAGGTCTTCTCTGGTAGCTCAGCTGGTAAAGAGTCCACCTGCAATGTAGGAGACCTGGGTTCCGATCCCTATGTTGGGAAGATCCCTTGGAGAAGGGCGTGGCATCACACTCCAGTGTTCTTGTCTGGAGAATCCCATGGACAAAAGAGCCTGGTGGGCTAGTGTCCATGAGGTCACAAAGAGTTGGACATGACCGCACGACTAGGCACACTGGTTTTCTAGTGTTCACGTGACCCTGGGAGCTTGTTTGGTTTCAGATTTCCAGAACAATTTCTAGGATACGGGTTCAGAAGGTCTAGGGTGGGGCTAAGTGTGTACATTTTAAAATAAGCATCTTTGGTAATTCTGATATAGACGGTCTAAAGATTACACGGCTTCTAAGGTATAACAAAGTAACCTTTTAAAGCCTATTTCCTGTTCAGAAGAAAGTTCTGATCTGCCTATGGCCACTCGAGATGACATTTAGAGATGTCAGTATATTTGTATAATTGAATTCATCTGGGCGCTTGTTAATTGAACTGACCCTTCAATGTTTATTCCAGGTGCTTCAGGGTAGGACCATCACCAACTCTTCCTCTACCACCCCTCCAAAAAAAAGAAGAAGATAACGACTCTGAGGGAAAGAAGTGTTATTTAACTTAAAGGAATGTAACCAGGAATGAAGTGCCGGACATCAAGTGTTGGAAAGTTTTGAGTGTAACCTCCCCATGGTCCTTCAAACTGTGTCCCACATACAGGTGAGGGGTAGGGGGAGCTTGGGGGTGGGGGTGGAACTGAAAGCTCCAACCCCTTATTCACCCCTCCACCCACTCACCTGATTGCTTCTCTTGAAATTGTGCTTTCTGAAAGTCACTTTTTTTTTTTTTTTCCCTTTAAGAACTAGTAAACTCAGTTGTGGTTGAAAGGGACTTGTTGTGAATGATGAAAAGGATTTTCTTTTTCGCCTCTAATGCTCTTATCACTTAGGACACTGTTAGTACATAAGGAGAGAAGAACTGGCCAGACTGGTAGGTGGAGATTGGAATAAGCAAGGGAATTTACAAACGAGGCTTATCTTCCACTGTTGCAAGAGGGTTAGATCTCTGCACCAGCTGTCCAGAATCTTAAAAGTTTATGTAGAAGACTTAAGTGTTCACTCATATATGCTGGGCCAACGATCTCAACAACACGGGGCTCTCTCAAAGGCTGCATGCTTGAAAACAGTTCCAGCCGCGGGAATGGTGTGCACTATGTACATAGCATGGACAGGGGATAGGGTGAGGGGGGTAATGAGCCTCCTGTTGCCCTGGGCCAATTTAGAGGTCAAGGAGAGGTCATGTCCTCTCAATGACCTCGTCCAACAGAAATTCCGAGGTTTTTAAGAACTCTTCCTCCCAGGACTAGGAGAAAGAACGAGTGTATGTATTTCTTACTATAAATCATGACATCACAGGCTGCCTCACATGGAAGCCTCTGTTAGTGACTTTGCCTCTAAGTGGGTCTATCCTTAATTTAATGTTGTTCTGGAGACTGTTTGCTTTTTCTGTATTTGAGTGTGATTATTGTTTGGTCAGAAAACTATAGCTTTTACCTTAGATAATTGACTTTAGAGGGGTTTGTTGCATTGTTAAATGTTATTTTTATTTAGACTTAGGGCTAAAATATTGCCTATGGGGAACGTATCTTTGGCTTGGTAATGAAAGTTAATGAAAAAATACATTTTGATTAAAAGAAAATTGCTTTATAGTCAGTTTTTAAACAAGAATTGGAACAATTGCATTAGATGAGATAGCCCAGTATACCTACTCTCCAAATGTTATTTACTTTTTATAATACAGCTATTTTCAGTGTTCTCTTTATCTTCTTAGGTTTGCATTCTCCAATCAGATTGTTAGGGTCTGATTTCCTAATTAGGCAATATCTAAGTCAGATAACATGAAAGATACAAAACTCCAATATTTTGACCACCTGATAGGAAAAGTTGACTCATTAGAAAAGACCCTGATGCTGGGAAAAATTGAGGGCAGGAGGAGAAGGGGGTGGCAGAGGATGAGTTGGCTGGATGGTATCACCGACTCAATGGATGTGAGCCTGAGCAAACTCTGGGAGATGGGAAGGACAGGGAAGCCTGGTGGTGTGCTGCAGTCCATGGGGTTGCAAAGAGTCAGACATGACTGAGCGACTGGACAACAGAATGAGGATATAAAACATGTTGGAAACAGTAGTACTATAACATGTAAGATACTGCTAATATTATGGAGTCGTCTTCCTCTTTTGTGCTATGCCCAGATTCTTGAGAGAACTGGTCTGAAAGATAGTCTAATTGTATACTATTCTGTGCGCTCGCAGAACCCCACCCAGAATCTCTGCCTTCTACTCCATAGCTTGAAGTAAACAAACTAGAATGTATTGTTAAGTTTCCCTTTATCTGTCTTCTATAAATTCAAGATCAGGTGGTGGAGCTGGAAGTAGAGAGAGAGATTTGTAGCTGTTCAGTCGCTCAGTCATGTCCGACTCTTTTGCGACTCCTTGGACTGTACCCCACCAGGCTCCACTATCCATGGAATTTTCCAGGCAAGAGTACCGGGGTGGATTGCCATTTTCTCCTCCATGACCCGGGGATCTTCATGACCCAGGGATCTAATCCGCATCCCCTGCATTGCAAGTGGATCTTTTGCCACTGAGCCACCAGGGAAGCCTGAAGATGGGTGCATCTGGGAAAACATATCTGGTCTGACTCCCCCTAAAGGCTAGTTTCAAGGAGACCGCTGAGCTGCTTTATCTGTCTGCCAGTTTTGGATGATGATGTCTTTTCAAGGTATTTAAAAGAGCAGCGCAAGTGTCACGTCTCTTTTTCACTGCTGTTTCAATCAGGGTGCTGTCAGGAGTTAGATTTCATCCCAGATGGCTGGGATTCAGGAACCCTAGCAGAGTGGTTACTTCCAGATGAATGGGCCAGTTTACAAGAATCGAGGCAGGCAGATGCTAGCAACCTTGGGAAATAGTTGCCGCTCAGCTTCCCTAGTGGCTCAGCAGTGAAGAATCCGCCTGCTAATGCAAGAGACTTAGGAGATATGGGTTCGATCCCTGGGTTGGGGAAGAGCCCCTGGAGAAAGTGAAAAGATAGTGTGAAGGTGTTAGTCGCTCAGTGTGTCTGACTCTTTGCAACCCCATGGGCTGCAGCCCACCAGACTCCCCTGTCCATAAGATTTCCCAGGCAAGAACACTGGAGTGGGTTGCCGTTCCCTTCTCCAGGAGATCTTCCTGACCCAGGGATGGAACCTGGATATCCTGCATTGCAAGTGGATTCTTTACCATCTGAGCCACCAGGGAAGCCCTCCTCTGGAGAAGGAAATGGAATCCAATCCAGTATTCTTGCCTGGAAAATCCCATGGACAGAGGAGCCTGGCGGGCTACAGTCCATGGGGTTGCAAAGAGTTGAATGCTTCTGAGCATGCATAGAAAGCCGAAAGATATCCAGTATAATTGTTCTTTAGCTTCAACCAAAGATTTTTCCCCATTTTCTTAAGTCTCCCATTTGCTTCCTATCAGATACTTTTTTTTTTTTAACAATGCAACATCTTGACTTCTTGTTAATTCATTAAGTGAAAATATTTTTGGCTGTAATGTATGAGTATGGGGATTCACCTGAGGAATAATTGATCAGATTTTTTCACGTGAACAAATTGGACTTGGGGAATTTCTAAATGACATGGAAAATTTTTATACATGAGTTTGTGTTCTTTGTCATCAGAAAATATAATTCTTGCAAAATACATTATTGGTACCATAATATTTAGCACATGATATTGTCAACTGTATAGATGTAATTGAAGGTTTTTCAAAGTGGGCATTTTAATATAATCTCTGATCCTAGATATTTCTTGACACTGTAACTTTGATGTGGCTCCTTTGATTGAAGTATGCTTTTATCAGTAAGCTTACTGCTTTTTTAAAATTATTGTTGTGGTTCAGTTGCCAAGTCATGTCCAACTCTTTGTAACCCCATGGACAGCAGCATGCCAGGCTTCCCTGTCTTTCATCATCTCCCATAGTTTGCTGAAACTCATGTCCATAGAGTTGGTAATGCCATCCAGCCATCTCATCCTCTGTCATCCCCTTCTCCTCCTGCCTTCAGTCTTTCCCAGCATCAGGGTCTTTTCCAGTGAGTCAGTTCTTTGCATCAGGTGGCCAAAGTATTAGAGCTTCAGCCTCAACATCAGTCCTTCCAGTGAATATTCATGGTTGATTTCCTTTAAGATTGAATGTGTAAACTATTTTATTTTATCCTATACCCAGGTAACATACTTTTGCTGAATTCCACTGTCAGGAATGTGTTGTAAAGTGAGGGTGTGGGATCGGATGAGGAATGGGTGAGTTTATGCGGTGGCCATGTTAGAATAAGCCATGCCATTGAAATGGCAGTGGTAAAGTGGCTAGATAAAAAATAAAAACAGAAATGGCCTGCTTGTTTGCACATCTATTTTCTACCCTAAATTGTGAGCAGTTCAGCAGAAGCTGAGTTTGGGCTCATCATATGCACACAGATGGATTGACTGCTATGTGACTAATTTGCTATATTGGCACGCAGTTTGGCAGTTTGGATTGGGGAAAGGGAAAGCACGTGGGTCTGTCACATTTGATAAACTAGAGGTCCATGAAGAACTATGGTGATGACTGTGAGTGCTGTGTGTGATGACAGGTGTGCTACAGCCAGTAACAATGAGGGGATGGTGGTGATGGTTGGTGGATGGTGTTGGTAAAGGAATTGTGGAGATAGATATGGGGATGGTGATGGTGGTGGCAGAGCTGGCAACATTGGTGGTAGACCTGAAGATGCTTGTGGTGGGAGAAGATGCAATGAAAGTTGAAGAGGCGAAGGGAGTGAGTTGGCCTCATTTCTAATAGAGCTGCTATTAGAAGAGAGGACGTTGATGGGGAATGGGGAAAGTGTTAGTGATGATACTGGTAATTCCATGAATGGTGGTAGAGCTTAGAAGTCTTGAAGCTTTATGAAGTGATGTGATATCACATGACATTTAAATTGTTTTATGTGTCTTTGGTTGGATACAAATAATGAAGCCTGGTAAATTTACTTGCAGAGAGATTTGCCAGACTAAGCATTCTCATTGCAGATGCTCTGTAAGTTTTTCCTTAATTACTGATATTTGTACCATGCTGTGCCAAAAAGCAACACTCTTGTCAGTTTCAACACTGTGCACAAGTTCTTCTAATAGATATTATTCAGCCCCAATTATTGGATATTTTTAGAGTAAACCTGGCTTCCCCTATTCAATCCAGTGCTCTTCAGAGTTGATTTTTATCAGGAAAGTGATGCTATTTAGCCAGGGATTATCTTTTATCTCTGTTTGCAAAACAGCTGGAAGTGTAGCTACTGAGATTTGATATTTGTCTTCCTGCACTTCACTGCCAAGCAAAATCATTTCATTTTAATCGACAGAATTTACCTTCGTAAATTTTCATACTCATATACCATTGAAAGATTGAAACTACAAGCTTGACCTTATAGTAGGTATAAGAGATGATCTTTTTTTTTTTTTGGATAGATAGAATGTTCTTTGCCTCTCTGATAGTATGTTTGAAATGAAACAAAAATGTGCAGAGTAAATTTTCCATTTTCATTGTTTAAAGTAAACCTCCTTCCCTCTGCCTGGCGACAGGTGACTTATTCTTCCAACTGGGAGACCATGTTTGATTCTAGAGACCAGCATGAACTCGCTCAACAAATTTTCAGCTTCAACAACTGGAATTTTTTCTTATTTGATGTATTTAAGAGTATCCATGGTTTATGGTTACTGAATATCTGCTATGCAGCTGGCACTTTTCATGGCTATTTCATGATATGTTCTAATACATTCACATTTTATGGGTAAGGAAAGTGGGGCTTTGGGAGCCACACTGATACTTGGCAGAGCCAGGATTTGGACCCAGCTGCTTACTGGTGCCCATGCTCTTAACCATTATGATACGCTTCCTGTAGATTTCCACCAATGTAGAATTTAGTTCAACTTTGCTTTTCTACTTGGAAAACCAAGTAGATTTATTTTTTAAAAAAACTTCTGGGTTTTTTGGAGAAGAATAAAGATTGCCCTCCAGGAGGAAGGAAACCATATGGAAATTATCCATTTTATTCTTGACTTAGAAAATGTTTGTTTAAATAGTGAGATCTGACTTGGAGCGAGAAATCTGGAAGGTTAGTTACTTACTCTGCAATTTACCAGCCCCAAGATCATGATTTAGTCCCTTAATCCGCAGAGACTTGGGACATTAGAGGCTCCTCTCCCTCATTTGCCAAAGAGAGAAAGAATCTGCCCTATTCCTCTTAGATAGTAACAACTTTGTAAAGATTGAACTCAGTAACTTTACTGGACCCCTGCAGTGAAGAAGGCAATGGCACCCCACTCCAGTACTCTTGCCTGGAAAACCCCATGGATGGAGGAGCCTGGTGGGCTGCAGTCCATGGGGTTATGAAGAGTAGGACAGGACTGAGTGACTTCACTTTCACTTTCATGCCTTGGAGAAGGAAATGGCAACCCACTCCAGTGTTCTTGCCTGGGGAATCCCAGGGACGGAGGAGCCTGGTGGGCTGCTGTCTATGGGGTCGCACAGAGTTGGACACGACTGAAGTGACTTAGCAGCAGCAGCAGTGATGTCCTAATCAATTTCCCTTCCTCTGATCACTACCTTGCAAAGTCATTCTCCATGATACTTTACTAAAGTGTAGTATTAATCACATAGAGGGAAATGGTGACCCACTCCAGTACTCTTGCCTGGAGACTCCCATGGATGGAGGAGCCTGGTAGGCTGCAGTCCGTGGGGTCTCTAAGAGTCGGACACAACTGAACGACTTCACTTTCATGCATTGGAGAAGGGAATGGCAACCCACTCCGGAGTTCTTGCCTGGAGAATCCCAGGGACGGGGGAGCCTGGTGGGCTGCCATCTATGGGGTCTCAGAGTCAGACACGACTGATGTGACTTAGCAGCAGCAGCATTAACCATGGTTCTTGTCTGATCAAAAACCTTCTTTATGTAACTATAACTTGTAGGATAAAATTAAAGTGCTTAACTTGATATTCAAATTCTTTTCCATCTAGTGCCAGGTTAGCCTTCCAGTCCTACTTTTCACATTCTTTAAAGAACCTATGTGCCACTTTAACAGAATTGTTTATTTGTTGTTCTGTTATCCTTCATGCCTTTGTTCATGCCTTGAATTACTTGTCCATTACTTACTTAAATATTTTTCGCAGCATGAAGTGAGGACACAGCAAGAAGATGATTGTCTGCCCACCAGCAAGGGAGCTCTCACCAGAACCTGACACTTGTGGTACCCTGATCTTGGACTTCCAGCTTCCGGAAAGGTGAGGAAATACAATTTGAGTCATATAATTGAGTCACCTAATCTGTGGTACTTTGTCCTGGCAGCCTGAGCTAACTAAGTAGTGCAGTGGACCCCTGACCGAGTACAGAGTAAGTAAGACAGGTACTTGTAAGTAGACAAGTTCAGTGGACCCTTGAACAGCATGGGCTCGAACTGCACGGATCTACTTGTATGCAGATTTTTTCCTACAGTGAATACTGCATTACTGGACCATGCGAGATTGGATGGATCTGTGCTACAGATCCATAGATAGAGAGGAAACTCAGTTATGGAGGGCCAGGCTATACATTATATATGGACTTTCAATAGTACTAAACAATCTGAAGTTTGTTGGTTGAATACAGAAATGCAGAGGTGTTCCAGATATGGAGGGTAGACTACAAATTATAGGCAGATTTTTGATTGTGGAGGGTCGATGCCCCTAACCCTCATTTGTTCAGGAATCAACTGTATCTACTATTAGAAATGTTGAAGAGTGAAAATTCTTTCAGCTTTGATTCTGTGGTCTGGATTGCTAGCTGCTGAGTTTCACCTGAATCTTGGGGTTACCTGATCTTGGCTAATCTCCTTTGCCCAGGGAAATTTCCTAGTCCCTAGTATGTCTCAGACTAGGGCTCATTTTTGATCAATGTTTTGAGTATTATGGAAGTTTTCCTGAAAGTGAGATGTGGAAATATGGATGCCTTCTCCCTATTGAAGGTGTCTTATTTGAGTGGATGAATCTAAACTGAAAAAGACTGATTATTTCTGCTCACTAATGGGAAGAATAACAGCCAAAGTGATCATCAAAATGATTGGCATGGTCTGTTATTTCAGCAAGATCATGAGTGAGAGGTACTGTTGAAAGAGAATAAAAGAAGGAATAATATATTAATTATTTTGGGAAAAAGGGAAAAATTAAGGAACTATGGTTGAAATACTATTATTTTTCTATTTTTAAGAAAATTATGCATTTTCCCACCTTGCTCTAGCTTTATACTGTCATTTTATTCAACACAGCATCGATTCTCCTTGGGAATCATGGTGGGAAATTAATCTCAACATTAATTACAATGTGTTAGTGTTAAGATGCAGTTACATGCCATATGAAGGTAGTCAGGAGACAGATCTGTGGGTTTGCTTCTCCACATTCTGATACCATGAGCTAATGGGAACAAGGTTCAGGGGGTCTTAGTGTGCTAATGGGCTTCCTAGGTGGCTCAGTGGGTAAAGAAACTGCCTGCAATGCAGGAGATGCTGGAGATATGAGTTCAATTCCTGGATCAGGAAGATCCCTGGAGGAGGGCATGGCAACCCACTCCAGGATTCTCGCCTGGAGAATCCCATGGACAGAGGAGCCTGGCGGGCTACAGTCCATAGGTCGCAAAAAGGGGGACATGACTAAAGCGACTGAGCACAGCGCAGTGTTAAGATGGGCAGAATACCTCCAGTGTGGTTGTTATTGAGACTGTCATTATGTTTTTATACAATAAAGCCTCATTAGTGACATCTTGATCTTGGGAGATGAGCTGGACTGTTTCTCACACCTTGGTGAGCACGTTCTGTCCAGGTCATGGGACATCATGAGATTTTTACTTCTAGTGCATTTATCCCTCTGCTTCCAAGCCCTTTACAAACAAATATGTAGTGATATGAGGATGCCAGCATAGGAGATGTCCGGGAAGGTTCGACAGGAGGTGGCACTCATGCAATGTTCTGAATATCAGCCTGTATTTCACTACATGTACTAACAGTATCTTAGGAGTCCAAGGGACAGGGTGTGTTCAGTGTCTGACCCAGCACTTAGATCTTGGTGTCATCTGAAGTGAAGTGTGTATTTAACGATGTCTCACAACAGCGTTCAGCACTTTATAGTTAATTTTAGTAATTAATGTTTATTGTGCACTACTATGGTTTCTAATTCTTGCAGCAACTCTTCCAGGTAAGCATAATTATGCTCATGTTACAGATAAGCAAACTGAGAGTAACTGGGAGAGTAATACTTCTGTAAAGAGAGAGGTCCCAGAACTGCTAGTTGGCAAGGGTACTTTGAACCCAGCCCGTCATTTTTTTGTTCTGACACGTCTCCCTGACAAGGATCCTATTCTTGCTAAGTTATTTTTTGAATCCACGTTGGATCTTTGTGTTGCTTTACAGTAGGAACTCAAGCAACCGAACTCTAATAGTCTCTATCTTTGCAAATTATGGCAGTCTTCCTTGCACAAGAGCTATTCTTTTGATTAGCATGGTCTGATTTGCCTGGGTTTGATTAGCATGGTCCAGACTCCAGGAATCAAGTCTTGGCATATTGACAGTTGAGTTTGATGGTGTAAAAAATCAGATGACCAGAGGCAGGAACTCAGCCTTTAATTACTGCCAGCATGGTGGAGCTCTCTGTATAACCATCTCCCTGCCTTTCCATCAGGAGTGGTATGTCATGTGGTTTTGTCCTTTTAAAGCGCCCTAGAACATGCTCAGTGATGGTAAGGCAGCTTTGTGATGATCTGCTTGCTTCTTGATATCCACATCTACATTGGACCCTGGATCCCATCCTGTCTCTAGGTGGAAGCATTCTAAGGAGCCTTTGGCCAGGATGCTGTGGATTCTGTATCAGTGCAATCTGATAGCTGCTATCTCTCTTGTGTGAAGGATTTTTTAATGGCCATAATTCTCCCCATCCTGGTATACATTCCACTTTGTTATATGGCTCTACTGACCCACTCATCTTGAAGTCTATTTCTCTGTACCTTGAAACTGGGTTGGCATTGCTTATTTCTTTAACTAGTAGAGTACGCTGGGAGTAAAAACATGTGACTTCCAGAGTCTAGGCCTTAAGAGGCCTGCTAGCTTCTGCTTTTCATCGTCATGGGTCACATTCCTGAGACCACCATATAAGGAAGCCTGCTGGAGGGTGGGCCACTGGAGCCCAAGACCCCCCTGCCCACAGTAGTACCAACTTCCATATGTGGGTGAGGTTCCCTTAGACCTCCTAGTTTAGTGAACAGGCAGCTGAATGAGGGACCGAGAAAAATCAGCAGTAATGTGCTAGGCATTACAAAGAATATGGTGAGAAAAGCTTAGAGGTGAGAAAAAAAAAAGACTTAACTAAAGCAGAGTCTTCAGGAATATGATCTAACTCTACAAAGGTAAGTTAGAAAAAGACTGAGGAAAAACTTGCATGCCAAAGTGGTGACTGTTCATCATAGTCATTCCCCTACAGAAAGACTGTAATGAAAAGAAAAGTAGAAATGGAAAATCAGTTTTCACAGGTGTTGGTAAAAGCACCAGACATGGCTGATGAGACCTGAGGGAGGAGCCTGGTTATCTATTGTAGCATAAAGTCTTCTTGGCCTCTTTGGTGGTTTATGATAGAGCTCACACTGCACACTGGTGAACTCTGAGACCCCAGAATTTGTGGAGGACAAAAAATTCTCACCAAATCTCCCTAAGTGAAGTTTTCTAAAAAAATCAGTAAGACCTGTTGTTTCTTCCCATGAGTGTGCTAACCACCACAAAGATACCATCTGTATATAATGAGGTAGTGCTATAGTGAGGCTTTTAAACTGCATTATTATTTTGCATGCTGTCTGGACTTGATTATGATTATGATTTTTCACTTTTTAGTGGAGCCATGGGAAATAAATGCTTATAATAGTTCATAAGAGAAGGCCCAAGTAACAAGGTGAAGTGAAAATCAGTTATAAATGAAGCTTGTATTAAGTCTTAAGAGTAGTACAATATTGAGCTGGTTTAAAACTCAACATTCGAAAAATGAAGACCATGGCATCCAATCCCATCACTTCATGAAAAATAGGTGGGGAAACAATGGAAACAGTGACAAACTTTTTTTCCTGGGCTCTAAAATCACTGCAGATGGTGACTGCAGCCATGAAATTAAAAGACACTTGCTCCTTGGAAGAAAAGCTATGACAAACCTAGATAGCACATTGAAAAGCAGAGACTTTACTTGGCCAACAAAGGTCTGTATAGTCAAAGCTATGGTTTTTTCAGTAGTCATGCATGGATGTAAGAGTTGGACCATAAAGAAGACTGAGCACCGGGAAACTGATGCTTTTGAACTGTGGTGTTGGAGAAGACTCCTGAGAGTCCCTTGGACAGTAAGGAGATCAATCAAGCCAGTCCATCCTAAAGGAAATCAGTCCTGAATATTCACTGGAGGGACTGAACCTGAGGCTGATGCTCCAATACATTGGCCACCTGATGCGAAGAGCTGACTGATCGGAAAAGACCCTGATGCTGGGAAAGATTGAAGGGAGGAGGAGAAGGGCATGACAGGATGAGACGGTGGGGTGCCATCACCGACTTAATAGACATGAGCCTGAACAAACTCCGGGAGGTTGTGAAGGACAGGGAAGCCTGGCATGCTGACATCCATGGGGTCACAAAGAGTTGGACACAACTGAGCAACAAAACAACAGTGCTGAGCACCGTATCATACAAAAGCCTCAGATGATCAAAAACTAGATACTGAGGCCTTCTGATGAGGAACTTTAAATTCTCTTCTCTCTGCTCTCTGCATTGCTTGTCCCTTCCTTTGGAAGAGGAGTCACTACCCTTATTGTTCAGGCTTCACGACACTGATTAGACCTGTGGGTCTCTCTGCATTAAAATATTATCCCCATGGGTGTGACTCTCTCCTGTTCTCATCTCCTATGTGGCAAGATGGCAAGGCTGCTTCTTGCTGGCAGAAGGTCAGGCTACCCGGTATTCACCTCTTTTCTCCCTCTTGTTGTACCTGGGAACACTGAGCTCTTTTTTTTTCCCCAAGTGAGAAGGTTGGAAATGGGGTTCAACTTTTGAAATTCCTTTTCTACCCCTGTGCCCAAGCCAAAGGACTCCTGTGGAAATTCATCAGGGGATTTCATATTGGAGGTTAGTGCCCAAGACCAATGGATGAGTGCTCGCTTCGGCAGCACATATACTAAAATTGGAACGATACAGAGAAGATTAGCATGGCCCCTGCGCAAGGATGACACGCAAATTCGTGAAGCGTTCCATATTTTTTTTAACAAGGACCTAGAAGAAATAAAAAAGAGTCAAAATATAATGAATAACACAATAAATGAGATCAGAAACTCTCTGGAGGCAACAAATAGTAGAATAACGGAGGCAGAAGATAGGATTAGTGAAATAGAAGATAGAATGGTAGAAATAAATGAATCAGAGAGGAAACAAGAAAAACGAATTAAAAGAAACGAGGACAATCTCAGAGACCTCCAGGACAATATGAAACGCTCCAACATTCGAATTATAGGAGTCCCAGAAGAAGAAGACAGAAAGAAAGATCATGAGAAAATCCTTGAGGAGATAATAGTTGAAAACTTCCCTAAAATGGGGAAGGAAATAATCACCCAAGTCCAAGAAACACAGAGAGTCCCAAATAGGATAAACCCAAGGCGAAACACCCCAAGACACATATTAATCAAATTAACAAAGATCAAACACAAAGAACAAATATTAAAAGCAGCAAGGGAAAAACAACAAATAACACACAAGGGGATTCCCATAAGGATAACAGCTGATCTTTCAATAGAAACTCTTCAGGCCAGGAGGGAATGGCAAGACATACTTAAAGTGATGAAAGACAATAACCTACAGCCCAGATTACTGTACCCAGCAAGGATCTCATTCAAATACAAAGGAGAAATCAAAAACTTTACAGACAAGCAAAAGCTGAGAGAATTCAGCACCACCAAACCAGCTCTCCAACAAATTCTAAAGGATATCCTCTAGACAGGAAACACGAAAAGCGTGTATAAACCCGAACCCAAAACAATAAAGTAAATGGCAACGGGATCATACTTATCAATAATTACCTTAAACGTAAATGGGTTGAACGCCCCAACCAAAAGACAAAGACTGGCCGAATGGATACAAAAACAAGACCCCTCTATATGCTGCTTACAAGAGACCCACCTCAAAACAAGGGACACATACAGACTGAAAGTGAAGGGCTGGAAAAAGATATACCACGCGAATAGAGACCAAAAGAAAGCAGGAGTGGCAATACTCATATCCGATAAAATAGACTTTAAAACAAAGGCTGTGAAAAGAGACAAAGAAGGCCACTACATAATGATCAAAGGAACAATCCAAGAAGAAGATATAACAATTATAAATATATATGCACCCAATATAGGAGCACCACAATATGTAAGACAAATGCTAACAAGTATGAAAGGGGAAATCAACAATAACACAATAATAGTGGGAGACTTTAATACCCCACTCACACATATGGACAGATCAACTAAACAGAAAATTAACAAAGAAACGCAAACTTTAAATGATACATTAGATCAGTTAGACCTAATTGATATCTATAGGACATTTCACCCCAAAACAACGAATTTCACCTTTTTTTCAAGTGCTCATGGAACCTTCTCCAGGATAGATCACATCCTGGGCCATAAATCTAAACTTGATAAATTCAAGAAAATCGAAATCATTCCAAGCATCTTTTCTGACCATAATGCATTAAGATTAGATCTCAATTACAGGAGAAAAACTATTAAAAATTCCAACATATGGAGGTTGAACAACACACTTCTGAATAACCAACAAATCACAGAAGAAATCAAAAAAGAAATCAAAATATGCATAGAAACTAATGAAAATGAAAACACAACAACCCAAAACCTGTGGGACACTATAAAAGCAGTGCTAAGAGGAAAGTTCATAGCAATACAGGCATACCTCAAGAAACAAGAAAAAAGTCAAATAAACAACCTAACTCTACAACTAAAGCAACTAGAAAAGGAAGAGTTGGAGAACCCCAGAGTTAGTAGAAGGAAAGAAATCTTAAAAATTAGGGCAGAAATAAATGCAAAAGAAACAAAAGAGACCATAGCAAAAATCAACAAAGCCAAAAGCTGGTTCTTTGAAAGGATAAATAAAATTGACAAACCATTAGCCAGACTCATCAAGAAGCAAAGAGAGAAAAATCAAATCAATAAAATTAGAAATGAAAATGGAGAGATCACAACAGACAACACAGAAATACAAAGGATTATAAGAGACTACTATCAGCAGTTGTATGCCAATAAAATGGACAACGTGGAAGAAATGGACAAATTCTTAGAAAAGTACAATTTTCCAAAACTGAACCAGGAAGAAATAGAAAATCTTAACAGACCCATCACAAGCACGGAAATTGAAACGGTAATCAGAAATCTTCCAGCAAACAAAAGCCCAGGTCCAGATGGCTTCACAGTTGAATTCTACCAAAAATTTCGAGAAGAGCTAACACCTATCCTCCTCAAACTCTTCCAGAAAATTGCAGAGGAAGGTAAACTTCCAAACTCATTCTATGAGGCCACCATCACCCTAATACCAAAACCTGACAAAGATGTCACAAAAAAAGAAAACTACAGGCCAATATCTCTGATGAACATAGATGCAAAAATCCTCAACAAAATTCTAGCAATCAGAATCCAACAACACATTAAAAAGATCATACACCATGACCAAGTGGGCTTTATCCCAGGGATGCAAGGATTCTTCAATATCCGCAAATCAATCAATGTAATTCACCACATTAACAAATTGAAAAATAAAAACCATATGATTATCTCAATAGATGCAGAGAAGGCCTTTGACAAAATTCAACATCCATTTATGATAAAAACTCTCCAGAAAGCAGGAATAGAAGGAACATACCTCAACATAATAAAAGCTATCTATGACAAACCCACAGCAAACATTATCCTCAATGGTGAAAAATTGAAAGCATTTCCCCTAAAGTCAGGAACAAGACAAGGGTGTCCACTTTCACCGCTACTATTCAACATAGTTCTGGAAGTTTTGGCCACAGCAATCAGAGCAGAAAAAGAAATAAAAGGAATCCAAATTGGAAAAGAAGAAGTAAAACTCTCACTGTTTGCAGATGACATGATCCTCTACATGGAAAACCCTAAAGACTCCACCAGAAAATTACTAGAGCTAATCAATGAATATAGTAAAGTTGCAGGATATAAAATCAACACACAGAAATCCCTTGCATTCCTATACACAAATAATGAGAAAGTAGAAAAAGAAATTAAGGAAACAATTCCATTCACCATTGCAACGAAAAGAATAAAATACTTAGGAATATATCTACCTAAAGAAACTAAAGACATGTATATAGAAAACTATAAAACACTGATGAAAGAAATCAAAGAGGACACTAATAGATGGAGAAATATACCATGTTCATGGATTGGAAGAATCAATATAGTGAAAATGAGTATACTACCCAAAGCAATTTACAAATTCAATGCAATCCCTATCAAGCTACCAGCCACATTTTTCACAGAACTAGAACAAATAATTTCAAGATTTGTATGGAAATACAAAAAACCTCGAATAGCCAAAGCAATCTTGAGAAAGAAGAATGGAACTGGAGGAATCAACTTGCCTGACTTCAGGCTCTACTACAAAGCCACAGTCATCAAGACAGTATGGTACTGGCACAAAGACAGACATATAGATCAATGGAACAAAATAGAAAGCCCAGAGATAAATCCACACACATATGGACACCTTATCGTTGACAAAGGAGGCAAGAATATACAATGGAGTAAAGACAATCTCTTTAACAAGTGGTGCTGGGAAAACTGGTCAACCACTTGTAAAAGAATGAAACTAGATCACTTTCTAACACCGCACACAAAAATAAACTCAAAATGGATTAAAGATCTAAATGTAAGATCAGAAACTATAAAACTCCTAGAGGAGAACATAGGCAAAACACTCTCAGACATAAATCACAGCAGGATCCTCTATGATCCACCTCCCAGAATTCTGGAAATAAAAGCAAAAATAAACAAATGGGATCTAATTAAAATTAAAAGCTTCTGCACAACAAAGGAAAATATAAGCAAGGTGAAAAGACAGCCTTCTGAATGGGAGAAAATAATAGCAAATGAAGCAACTGACAAACAACTAATCTCAAAAATATACAAGCAACTCCTGCAGCTCAATTCCAGAAAAATAAACGACCCAATCAAAAAATGGGCCAAAGAACTAAATAGACATTTCTCCAAAGAAGACATACGGATGGCTAACAAACACATGAAAAGATGCTCAACATCACTCATTATTAGAGAAATGCAAATCAAAACCACAATGAGGTACCACTTCACACCAGTCAGAATGGCTGCGATCCAAAAATCTGCAAGCAATAAATGCTGGAGAGGGTGTGGAGAAAAGGGAACCCTCCTACACTGTTGGTGGGAATGCAAACTAGTACAGCCACTATGGAGAACAGTGTGGAGATTCCTTAAAAAATTGCAAATAGAACTCCCTTATGACCCAGCAATCCCACTGCTGGGCATACACACCAAGGAAACCAGAATTGAAAGAGACACATGTACCCCAATGTTCATCGCAGCACTGTTTATAATAGCCAGGACATGGAAACAACCTAGATGTCCATCAGCAGATGAATGGATAAGCAAGCTGTGGTACATATACACAATGGAGTATTACTCAGCCATTAAAAAGAATTCATTTGAATCAGTTCTGATGAGATGGATGAAACTGGAGCCGATTATACAGAGTGAAGTAAGCCAGAAAGAAAAACACCAATACAGTATACTAACACATATATATGGAATTTAGGAAGATGGCAATGACGACCCTGTATGCAAGACAGGGAAAGAGACACAGATGTGTATAACGGACTTTTGGACTCAGAGGGAGAGGGAGAGGGTGGGATGATTTGGGAGAATGACATTCTAACATGTATACTATCATGTGAATTGAATCGCCAGTCTATGTCTGACGCAGGATGCAGCATGCTTGGGGCTGGTGCATGGGGATGACCCAGAAAGATGTTCTGGGGAGGGAGGTGGGAGGGGGGTTTATGTTTGGGAATGCATGTAAGAATTAAAGATTTTAAAATTTAAAAAATAAAAAACTAAAATTAAAAAAAAAAAAAAAGACCAATGGATGAAGAGAGATGACTGTGTTTCATTGCCGTTAATGCTTGAGCACATGTAACCTCAGCACCCAGTAGAAAGGTGGGTGAGAGCTGACTGTTCTTGGTGCCTTGGCTGTCTTACCTCTAACAGATATCAACTACAATGCAGTTTTACTTCCACAATTACTAAGTGAATCCACATCCTCCAGGGTGTGAAATCTTATAGAAGAAGCATTAACCCAAGAGTTAAATGGTCCTAACATCATCAAAAAATGCACCATCTTCTGAGGAGATCAGCTGTAATGCTCCTGTCCACTGGGACTAGCTTGGCGTCACAGTTAGCCAGGACAGGGAAGAGGACCGAGCCACACACCATAACAGCTGCACCAAGACTGATGACTACTATACTTCCCATTGTGCCTTTTGTGATGTTTCTTTTTGTAAGTAATAGAGAATTCCAACTCAACTGACTTAAATAACCAACCATTTATTATCTCACAAAAAGAGTTTAGAATTAGGCAAACTCCAGGGTTGGCTGATGCACTGACTCAAAGGTATAATCAAAGATCAGATTCTTTCCATTTTTCTACTCTTCCACTCACAATATGTTGACTTCCATTTTCAACCTTTTCTGCTAATTTGTGCCAGCTTTCTACAGCAGCTTCAAGCACAGAACAGTATCCAAAGGCCAGAAGGAGAAAGGAATCTTTTCTCATGGACATTTTGAATAATAGGAAAACTTTCTCAAAAGTTCCTCTTCAGACTTTCCCTCCTTCCTCAGGTCCAGGATTATATTATAGTTCTTCTAAACCACTTACTCTAAGAGGATTAGAACTAACACAATTGACTAAGATTAATCAAGGCATCTACTGAGCCTTAGGAGTGGCCATCTCTCCTGAAGCACCTGAGATCCAACCTGAACTGAGGTTCTGTAAAGCAAGAAGGAAAGGAATGGCTATTCAGTGGGTAACTGAGGGTGTCTGCCACAAATCATGGTCAACCATGATATGTGTATCAGTCCCTCAGTTAAATTTGGCAGGGCAAACTCTTTATCACACTTGTGGAGCAAGCCTCCATTCTCTTTCTAAGTAGGAGATATTCTGTATTAGTTTTCTATTGCTAACATGATAAATTATCACAAACTTCGTGGCTTAAAATATCACAAACATATTATCTTATAGTTCTGCAAGTCAGAAATCTGAAATGAGTCTCACCAGACTAAAATCAAGGTTTGGGCAGGGCTGCATTCCCCCTGAAGGCTCTGCAGGAGAGTGGATTTCCTTGTCTTTTCCTGCTTCTGTAAACTGTAATCCTTGGCGCCAGGCCATCTTCAAAGCCAACCTAATCAGGCAGAGTTCTTCTCACGCTGCCCTCATCTCTCTGGTTTTCTCTCTTCTGCTTCCCTTTCCTATTAAAGAACTCTGTGATGTATTGAGCCCACACAGATGATCCAGGATAATCTTCTGTCTCAAAGTCAATTGATTAGCCACCTTAATTCCACCTGCAATCTTTAAAAAAAAATTTTTTTAAAAATTTTGTATTGGATTATAGCCAATTAACAATGTTGTGATAGTTTCAGGTGGACATCAAAGGGACTCAGCCATTCATAAGCATGTATTCGTTCTCCCCCAAACTCCCCTCCCATTCAGGCTGCCACGTAACATTAAGCAGAGTTCCCTGTCCTATACAAAAGGTCCTTGTTAGTTATCCATTTAAATATAGCAGTGTGTACCTGTCCATCCCAAACTCCCTAACTATCCTTTCCCCCCATTCTTCTCCCTGACAACCGTAAGTTCATTCTCTGTTTCTGTTTTATAAATAAGTTCATTTGTATCATATCTTTCTAGATTCCACATATAAGGGATGTCATATGATGTCTCTACTTCTCTGATTTACTTCACTCAGTATGACGATCTCTAGGTCCATCCATGTTGCTGCAGAGGGCATGGTTTCTTCTTTTTGATGGCTGAGTAATATTCCATTGTACAGGTGGACCACATCTTCTTTATCCATCCTTCTGTTGATGGAAACTTAAGCTGCTTCCTTGTCTTTGCTATTGTAAATAGTGCTGCACTGAACATTAGGGTGCATGTATCCTTTCAGGCCATGTTTTTCTCCAGATAAATATGCCCAGGAGTAGGACTGCAGGGTCGTATTTCACCTGCAATCCCAATTTTCCTTTGCCATGAAATCTAACATATTCACAGGTACTAAAGATGAGGTACATAGACATCTTTGAGGGGAAATTATTCTGCCTACCACAAATACCATTTTCACCCCTCAGTTACTAAGGACTCTCACAGTGGTGTCTGTGGGAATGAGTATGGAATCTGGATTTGAAGCTTAGATTCTCTGCTTACACAGTACAAGTATGTATAATTGGGTGAGTTATATTACCTCTGTAAGATTTAGTCTCTTCATATAAAATATTAAATTAATATTGATTATCTCAAAGTATAGTTGCAAGAATTTAGTAAGGCCATATATGGAAAATATCTAATAAACTGCCAGACTCAGAGTATATGTTCTGCAAGATGGTATCATCATCATTTCTTTCATCTCTGAAAGACTATGAATATTATATTACCATTGCTCCTATTATTAGATGTATGGATTCTAATGCTAGTCTTCTTAGCCATGTAATCATTGGCTGATTATTAAATTTTTCTGAGCTTGTTTTCTCACTCATAAAATGGGATTAATAAAAGTCTTTTCATAGAGGAGGTAAAAATGAAATGAAATAGCATGTATTTATTACCTGGCATGATTCCTGATGTTTAACAAGTCATCAGTTAAATTCCATTCACTTTCTTTCCTCAATGCCTATACTCACAAGAGCTTTATAACTCATTCACACCAAGGCAGTGCTTCTCAACCTTTATTGTACATCACAATCATCTAGAAAGTTCATGTGAAATATAACTTCTTTGGTCCTCCTCTAAGCCTACTGAGTCAGGATCTTGGGATAGGAAGTATCCTGGGTAGTCTGCATAAAGACATAAATACCGATCAAATTTTAACAAACTTCAGAGAAATACTTCAGTTGAACAAAGCATGATATTAAAGGTTTAATGAGGAAATTTCAGGCATCAGCCTGCAGATAGAGGAGATGTTTTTGAGGGGATACTAGACCTTGCCAGTGATTCTGAATTAGAACCTATATCAGGCCAAAAAGAGTTTAGATAAGGGAGGGGGAAGGAAAGCCAACGATCACTTAGATTTCCTGAATATTGGTCCAATTACCTTTGTCTTCATTAAAGTGGAAAGTGGGGAGTTGATGGTAAAATATCCAGCATGGAACTATAGGGATCTCACAAAGATGGCTTCTGCTGTTGCTCCTTTTTGTGTGATTGATAGAAGTACTTCAGTATTATCTTACCATATTCTTCTCTCTGACCAAGTTACTAATACTTGATGGGGCTTTATGTGCCTTTCATTAGTGATGTTCTTACAGAAAGGAAGAGAATGAAAGAAGGTAGAAAGATACTTGATGTTGTCATCCATTCTGCCCTGTTCATCTTTGCTGGTAGGGAGAAATCTCAATAACCTCAGATACGCAGATGACACCGCCCTTATGGCAGAAAGTGAAGAGGAACTAAAGAGCCTCTTGATGAAAGTGAAAGTGGAGAGTGAAAAAGTTGGCTTAAAGCTCAACATTCAGCAAACTAAGAAAGATCACGGCATCTGGTACCATCACTTCATGGGAAATAGATGGGGAAACAGTGTCAGACTTTATTTTTGGGGGCTCCAAAATCACTGCAGATGGTGACTGCAGCCATGAAATTAAAAGACGCTTTCTCCTCGGAAGAAAAGTTATGACCAACCTAGATAGCATATTCAAAAGCAGAGACATTACTTTGCCAACAAAGGTCTGTCTAGTCATGGCTATGGTTTTTCCTGTGGTCATGTATGGTTATGAGAGTTGGATTGTGAAGAAGGCTGAGAGCCGAAAAATTGATGCGTTTGAACTGTGGTGTTGGAGAAGACTCTTGAGAGTCCCTTGGACTGCAAGGAGATCCAGCCAGTCCATTCTGAAGGAGATCAACCCTGGTATTTGTTTGGAAGGAGTGATGCTAAAGCTGAAACTTCAGTACTTTGGCCACCTCATGCGAAGAGTTGACTCATTGGAAAAGACTCTGATGCTGGGAGGGATTGGGGGCAGGAGGAGAAGGGGACGACCGAGGATGAGATGGCTGGATGGCATCACTGACTCGATGGACGTGAGTCTGAGTGAACTCCGGGAGTTGGTGATGGACAGGGAGGCCTGGCGTGCTGCGATTCATGGGGTCGCAAAGAGTCGGACACGACTGAGTGACTGAAGTGAACTGAACTGATGCCCCATTTTCATCCACAGTGAGCTTCACCCAAATGATACCTCCACTCTCATATTTCCTGCATATGTAAATATACAGCAGTAAGACTTCAGAAAATCCTTTTTTGTTGTTAACAGGAGTATTAAATGCAAAAGAACAAGTTGCAGTGCATTAGATAATATCCAATAGACGTCTTCTCAGGGAAGATTGTTTTTTTAAACTACAGTTGTTGCTAAAGGGAGAGATTTGATTTTCACATGCTACTGGTTATGATTTTTCTCCCCCCTAGGTGGAATGAGAGGCAAAGGTATGATCAGGGAAGGGGACAGCGAAGCTGTACTGACTAAATTCCCAAGTTTGTGGAATCAGAAGGGATTCTTGCTATTCAGTTATGCCTGGCTGAAGACGGTGCATTTTCTTCTATGATGTATATGTCACTTTTCATTAATTCTGAGAGGCCTGTTCCTTTAGACACCAGGGTAAACAGAGTAGTGTATTGGATTAGATCTCTACCGTGAATAAATTTATTTTCTAGCAAGTGTAAAAAACGAGCAAGGCCCAAACCCCCCAGAGCAGAAAATGTCACAGTGATTGCTAATACATTACTGTGCAGAGAAAGGCCTAATAAAACCCCTATTAGGATGTCATACCTGCTTACGACTGAATTCTCCAGAAAGTTTATTTGATATGTCTAAGCCAATTATCAAAGTCTTAGTGATAAGAAGCAGCTCGCTGGGCCTGAATGTGTCAGAATAGAATGACTAAATTGTGGGAATTCATGGGCCTCTGCTTTGAATAATTAACTTGGCTCTTTGTAGAATGCATACACTTTGGAAACTAATTTTCTCTTTGCACAAAGCATTTTGCCCTTGTACTGCCTTTGAAAAGTAAACTATTTAGCTGTAAGGTTATTCCCTTTTTCATTATATCTGCGTTGAGCTTCCTTCCCTGTCTTTTTTGGCCCACCCTTCTGTGTGCTTTCTTTGGTGGCATCATTCTGACGACACTGATGTAGCCTTCAACAGGAAACGTGATAGGCAGTGATGACATTCCCTTTAAATGGAACTTAAGCACTTGCTCCTCAATGATATTATAATGATTTATCTGTCTTTGCATTTTGCTCTGACTAAAATGCAAAGTTTATTTTTAAGGAATTTCAAGATTTTTTTTTTTTCCTGAAGGAAGGAGCAGAAGTGTTGGTTGCGTATTATCACTTTGCAGATAAAAAGTAAAACTAATGTTTGTCTCTCTGGAATTACAAAGCCAACAAGCTGACCTGGTTGTGCACGTGAAGAAAAGTGAAAGTGTTAGTCTCTCAGTTGTGTCCAACTCTTGTGACCCCATGTCCTGTAGCCCGCCAGGCTCCTCTGCCCTTGAAATCCTCTAGGCAAGAATACTGCAGTGTGTGGCCATTTCCTACTTCAGGGGATGTTCCCTACCCAGGGATCAAAGCCAGGTCTCCTGAATTGTGGGCAGATTTTTTACTGTCTGAGCCACCAGAGGCACCCTTGGTTGTGCAAACAACTAGGCGATTCAAAAGGCCTTTTCTCGCCCTAAATGGGTCTAACAGATCCTTTGTTTTGGTAACGCACAAGGCAAGTGTTTTTCAGTCTTTGAGTTATGATATTGACAACCATCTTGTGTCCCTGCTTTAGCTCTAAGGTAGATCTTACAGTCGGCTTTCATCACTGTTGTGTGCTGACACCATCCCACAGGGACCTTATTCCCTGATAAAGTTTTGCCAGGCTTCTTTGGAGACCCATCAGCCTACTACTGAGAGAAAGAATCACTGTTGAGAGCAGATAGAAACCTTCAGGCTACAAGGATTTTGGCTTGTTTTAGAATCTAGGACTCAACATTTCTTCTCTCAGCACTTTTGTTTGGTAAGTGCAATTAACATCTGGTAGCTCCACACCTGGCAAAAGGGTCATGAAGATTAATGAGCATTTGAAAGTCATTAGAAAGAACAGGGTATAGTATGTAGTCTCACATTATATTTCTGGACGCAACAGTAAAGGGCTCTTCCAATTCAGATTCTAAGGAACATGTTTAGGATGACCTGCCATGCCCAAAAAAGTGAACTAGTCAGCATCATGTCCTACATTTCAGTCCATACAGAGAGCTTCTAATAAAATCTTACAGGAAAAATTAAACCATACTTTAAGTAACTTGCAAAACCAAAAGTTCTGTATTGGGCCATATTCACTCAAATAATCAATTAGTTAATTCAGTCAGTCGTGTCCAATTCTTTTTGACCACATGGACTGCCGCACGCCAGGCTTCCCTGTCCATCACCAACTCCGGAGCTTGCTCAAACTCATGTCCATCGAGTTGGTGATGCCATCCAACCATCTTATCCTCTGTTGTCCCAAATAATCATTAAGGTCCATGAAAACAGTTTAGCATGATTGAGTCTGCAATGAAGTGAATCACTGAAGTCACCTCCATGGAGACTGATTTTCAGGATTCGCAACAGTTGCCTAAAGAGAATGCTATAGAAGTGTGTGTGGAGAAGGCATGTCAGTGTTCATCCTCTCCTCTTTTGGGTCCATTTCAAAATGTCCCATCCAGATTTTGATCCTTTCTGGACTTTGAAGATTTCTTGTAGAAATAGCTCGCATTTCAGCTTTCTTCCTTCTGTTCACACTCATTGCTGTGGCAGTGGCTATTTTACAGTACCCACAATCAAAACAGGAAAAAGGCAAAGGGCAGAACCCACTAAATTCTTACCCCCTGCTAACTGTATGGGCCAGCATGAGCCTCTAAGGTGATTCTCAAGGAGAGTAAAAATAAAAGGAAATGCTTGAGAATAAAAATTATTCACTTTCATTTAAAAATATACTTTGGGAGGAGGTTAGTGATGATCATAAAAGGCAAATAAATGATGATAAGATGTCACAACTCCAAAATTGATTAAGAATCACAGCTCTGAGAACTTACATTCTAAAGAAAGCATCTCACATCTGTACAAGTGTCTCTTATACATATGCTAATCAGTTCCACTGATAATTTTAGCTTTGGGTTTGTTTTCTTCCTGTTCTTCCTGTTATTTTATGTTCTTCTTTGCTAGGCTTCACATGCACATCCGGGGGAACACAATTGCTTATCATTCAAGTTTGGGGGAGTATGTTGGGAATATGTAATAGTCTTTGGCACTAGATGGTTTCCTTCATGAAGCAGGATTTGGTGAGTGCTTTTGAATAATGAGAATGGTTTGGGGTGGTTGGAAGAAATCAGGGAGTACAGTGCAGATTTATATTTCCAGTCATATTAAAACATTTATATATTTCTGGACATAATTACCTGCTGACTCCATCTCTTCTCTAAACAGATTGAATTGAAATGAAATACTTGAAGTGTGGCATTGCAGTGCACTCATGAACCATTTATTCTGGCTCTCTCTTTGTACCTGAAAATAGGGAATGAGAAATACTTCAACTATGGCCTGTAACAAGGCGTGTTGGGCTGTATCTCAGGCAGCTCTCTGAGGCTGATAAACACTTCCTTTGAAAATGAAGACACCTCAACCAGCTCCTTTTGAGAGTATCTTCATCAGTTAGCATTCAGGCCTGCAAATCCCCATGCACAGCCCCGCCCACGGTGCAACACAGGCTAAACAGTTCTTCTGTTTGCTGAGGAAGCTAAGCCCACCTCCTGGGTTTCTCATCCTTTACTTTATTGCTTCCTTTAGGTTCTCTGTGTCATATTTAATTCTCCTGATTTGATGTTTCCATCTTTCTCAGCTCATTCCATCTTTTTAATTTGGTCCCTGTTCATGTTAGTATTGCTATTTCATGTCCTTCCCTGCCAGCTTCCAGCCTCCACTCTCCTTCTGCCCCTGATCACCTGACCTTAACTTCCATTGACCTCCTTCAGCTGGAAACCAGAGATGAAGGGAGCTCACTGAGGCAGTCTATGTGGATTAGCCTCCCAGGTCACTAAGCAGGTTGAAAAAGGGTGAATGATAACCTGGGGAGGCAAGCAGAAGATACCTAGCATGCAGGACAAAATGTATAACATGCAGAAATTATTATTTTTGGCTTTTGCTCACTCTAAATTTCTTGTGCAAAATTCTAAGCACATTTATTTTCCCTTTTAAAAATTATTTCACAAAGCAACGGGATGCTCGGGTATGTAACATATGTTGATTATTGTAAGTTATTCAGATATCTTGACCTTGACTCTAAGAAGGGAAATTTTATGCTTCCTCATCTATACTTAACCATTTCCCTTTCTGACCATCTGTGTTATAGCATCTTTCTAAAGTAGCTGTCTCAGGGAAAAAAATCACTTTAGGACAGTTTGCTGTTGTTGTATAAGACCCTCCTAGGGTTTGGTAAAGTGGAATTTACTTGGAAGAAGAGAGCATTCTCAGTGATCCCAAGAGATGAGGGTTATCACTTCTGTGATGCCTACCATTTTTTCCTGAGAAATGCTGACTGAATTTATTTTGATTCTTTTAGTTTCAATACTTTTCAAATATATCTTTAGATAAATAGACTTGGCATGTTTGTCTCTGACCTTCCATAAAAGTCCAACTCGGTCTTTATTTTTAAGTTTAATTAAAACTGTCTGAATGCACACTATTTTGTCTGAATTTTAGTCTGAATTTACAAAAGTATCATTGAGTCAGAATTTGTCATGTAGTGGTTTGCTTATGTAAGCCCACTAAAAGTTTTTGGTTTGTTTTAGTTTGTTTCCTTGCAAGCAAATTATTAAGACAGTGGGGAACAGGAGATGGCACGTTTGTTTTTTCAGGCATCATTTCCTAAACTAACCCAACCTCAGTTCATTGGCTTGTTTTTTCAAGGGTGGTGGGTACTTTGGCTGAGTAGTGGGCTCTTGGTCCTTTGAAAAACATTGATCTTAGAAAGTTTGATGTTGTATTTTGAATGTAGTTGTGATACCTACAAAGGAAGGAAAACTTCAGATTTAAGTTTAGGTGACATGGTCACACATGACTAAGTTATAAAAAGCATGTCCTCAGGGAAAAAAATAAAAGGAAGGAAGAACTGAGAAAATTTTTATAATACATATACTATTTTGCAGTTTGACTTTTGTGTGTTTAGTTTAATAGCTCTCTAATTTGTCCTATTAAAATGATTTTCTATATTGTCATTTATTACTACTCTGGAGATACAGTCCTTTTTGAAATCCTAACCAGACCTTGTGTTTAAAAAAAATTCCATGTATGTTGCTCAGATATTGCTTTACAGAAGATGGCCTGAGGAACAAATACGTTTTGTGACAACCTTAAAATCATCAGGTAGAGCCATACTATAACAGAAGAATTGGGAAATTGGCTTGGTGTTTGTGGTGAATGTTAATTACATGAAATGTATATCATCTTAATTTGGTTCAGGGTCTTGTGGAATACAGGTTATAAAGGATAGCATTGGGCTGGATGGTTTCAAGATGACAAGACTGAGCTTTGAGTTTGTGATGGTAGAGACATCTTTTTTTTTTTTTTGGTAGAGACATTTTAAATGACGTGGCAGGAGAATTCTTCAAGCTCTTCAGTAGAGCAAATCGCGCTTCAACAGCCTGAGGAAACAGCCGAGCATCATCTTATGCCCTTGGCTAATTCCTAGGAAACTCTGTGTCAGAGGTTCTACCTTTAGTATAGAAGGCGATGGCATGAGCTCCGGGTAAATCTTGCAGATTCATCTTATTTTCTCCCCACCGCCCCGTTTCCACATTTATTTACTATGTCTTATAATAAGAGAGGATTTGTGTGAATGGGGGGTCTTTCCTAACACTATGTTCCTGCAGAGCTTCTGGGTTCCATTTTTGTTCCATTCTTCAGAAAATCAGACTTAAAGCCTAATCCTTCATGGGACAGACTAAGGATGTGGCAGCAGAACAAAGCTGGTGAGTTCACAGTGCGGATTTTGTGTGCTGTTTACATTAAATCCAAATCTTCTGTACTTATTAAAAATGAAGCTCTCTTCCCCTTTGGAATCATATATAGTCTTATCAACTCTCTCCTGGGGATCATAGGAAACATGGAGAATTCTCAGCCCATTTGCTTCCTACAGTGTTTCTGAGTACATGTTTTAAAAAAACAAATATGCTATCATCAAATTGGAATTAAAAATGGATGGCGAAGGATTTTAAAAAATCATTTCTCATTAAAGATAAGTATATATCCATGTATCCTTGATCCTTGGTATTGAACGTTATCAGCTTTGTGACAATTTGATGGTTGCTGTAGTGACTTGTATGAAGTCAGGTTTACAATGTAAAGATGTTAAAGATTAAAAAAAAGAAGAATATAACAAACAAATAAGTGCTTTTTAAGGTGTAGTTCTATCTGATACAATGAAAAACACCACAACTGAAACAGGAAAAACACCTGCATTCTCTTGAAGGACCATCTTTCCAGTAAGTAGGAGCAAGAAGGCATTCAAATATGGGAGGGGTGTCTGGGCGGCAATGGTGGGGCTAAATCACCACCTCTCTTATTTTAATAACCTCTCCAGTATCCAGAAACTTTTGTAAAGCCAGAATGCTGTTTGTTTATTTAAAGCAGCTCATTATATAAGGATTCTACACATATCCGTTAGCAAATCCAAGACAATCTTGCTTAGAGCCTTACCGAATTTATTTTCCTTTTTAAATCAGCTAACAGACCTAATAGATCAGGTTTCTAGTTTCCTCCTCCTGGACATCTTTTGTCAGTCCAGATTATCGAGCCACTTCCCTCTATTCCAGTCAGTCCCCTCAGCACTGGATTTCATCACGTGGCCTTGCTCAGATCTCCTGCCAGCATTTAGGAGGGACAGGCTCTCAGCTTTACTTGCGCCCCGAGGTCAGCGTTCCTGCCTGGTGTGGATCACATTGGGTTCACTTGCTGGAGCAGGTGGGGATGACGAGAACTCTCCTCGTGCTCAGTATTCTCTTCTGACTCATTATCACTAAGGATGGCTGGATGCCAGTGTCTTCCAGTGTCTTCAGGTTATGGCCCATAGTTCTACCACATTTGTAGTTTCTGGCAAGCAGCAGGGGCTCAGCAAATCTTGGCTGCATGTATAAATGAGTGGCATGAAAGCCTTCTCAAAGTGTGACTAATTCTTTATGGCCTTTATTAATATTACAGTTTTACATCTATTTGTATGATTCAGTTCAGTCGCTCAGTCGCATCTGACTCTTTGGGACCCCATGGACTGCAGCACGCTATAATTTGTGTGATTTGTATGATACAAATCGTGATTTGTATGATACAAATCATGATTTGTATGATTATTTGACGGATATGTCTAATTCTCAACCTTGGTTGCACTTTGGAGTCACTTGGGGACCTTTAAAAACTATTCCTCGCCTCGGGAGATTTTGATTTTATTCGTCTGGGGCTGGCTGGGCACTGGTAATTGTCAGAACTCCCTGGATGATTTCAATATGCAACCAAGGTTAGGAGCTGCTGTTATAGACAGTAAACTCACTGAGGTAAAGGACTCCATCTTCTGTTCACCATGATATTCTCGCACCTAGTTCAGTGTCTAGCATCTTGTAGGTGCTCAACAAATGATTGTTCGGTGAGTTAATAAAAGTTTGAAAGCATGGCTTTTGAAAAACTCTTGAGGATAGCACAATTAAAAAGAGATTAGTTGAATAGGCTTTTTCTGAATGGTTCTGGTGTGTTACCTGTGGTCAAGCTTGTCTGGCCACAGTGTGGCCTTAAAGGAGCCGACTCCCGAAACATCCAGTGATCATCTTAGGGAGCAGAGGTCTCCCAATCTCTGGGGATTTTAGAGGCTGCTGTTTGCACTGTCCTTGTTCAGAACGGATGGTGTGATGTTTGAGCAGATAAAATTCTTGGAAGAAAACTTTTTTTGAACCTCAATAGCTCGCTCTTTAAACTTCTAATCAGAAGGAAAATGTTAAAGCATGGAGATTTTGTATGCAGAGCTGCTTGACTGTTAATTAGGTGAGCATTAAGAGAAAAAAAAAAGAAGAAGAAAAGAAAGTGGTAGCTTCAGTAAATGAGGAGGAAAATGCTTGCACAGTAGTAGATCAGCAGGTAATTTAAAGATGAGAAAAATGAGCAGGGGAAAATTCAGGGCTAGGGTTACATGATTGACCAAGGAATACAATTTTTTCTTTTTCCAAAGAAAAAGCTGAGTTTTAACATTTTTTTACAATATCATTTAGAAATGATTGGATTAATAGGTGAACGACTGAGTGACTAACAGTACATTTGGAAAGAGCTTAGGTGGTGAGATTCTAAGCTGAAGTGTGGATTCTGATCCTCGTCAGTTACCTGGTTTGCTGCATGACCTTGGAGTTCTCTCTTCCTCCTTGGCAGCTCCTGCCCGCTTGCCCTCATGACTCCTGAAGTCTTAAGTTGGTCCTGTGCTTCAGTCTGCCTGCTGTCTCTAGTGAGGAGAGGGCAGTGGTGTGGAGCACCGTGGGAGGAGAGGCCCCAGCCTGGGATTACTTGCTGTCAGGGGTTACCTGCCACAGCAGTGTGAAAAGAATTTCAACATAAAGCGATGCTTATGCCTCCAGCTTATTGACTATGCTAAAGCCTTTGACTGTGTGTATCACAACAAACTATGGAAAATTCTTAAAGTGGTAGGAATATCAGACCACTTACCTGTCTCCTGAGAAATCTGTATGCAGGTCAGAAGCAAAGAGGTGGACATGGAATAACAGACTGGTTCCAAATTGGGAAAGGAGTATATCAAGGCTGTATATTATCACCCTTCTATGTAGAGTACATCATGTGAAAATCAGGCTGGATGAATCACCAGCTGGAATCAAGATTGCTGGGAGAAATGTCAACAACCTCAGATATACATGATACCACTCTAATGGCAGAAAGTGAAGAGGAACTAAAGAGCCTCTTGAGGAGGATGAAAGAAGAGGGTGAAAAAGCTGGCTTAAAACTCAACATTAAAAAAAACCAACAAACTAAAATCATGCCTCCATCACTTTATGGCAAATAGAAGGAGAAAAAGTGGAAGCAGTGACAAGTTTGCTTTTCTTGGACTCCAAAATCACTGTGGATGGTGACTGCAGCCATGAAATTAAAAGATGATTGCTCCTTGGAAGAAAAGCTATGACAAACCTAGACAGCATATTAAAAAAGCAGAGACATTACTTTGCCAACAAAGGTCCATCTAGTCAAAGCTATGGTTTTTCCAGTAGTCATGTATGGATGTGAGAGTGGGACCATAAAGAAGGCTGAGCACTAAAGAATTGATGCTTTTGAACTGTGGTTTTGGAGAAGACTCTTGAGAGTCCCCTGGACTGCAAGAAGATCAAACCAGCCAATCCTAAAGGAAATCAGTTCTGAATATTCATTGGAAGGACTGAAACTGAAGCTCCAGTACTTTGGCTACCTGATGCAAAGAGCCGACTCATTGGAAAAGACCCTAATGCTGGGAAAGATTGAAGGCAGGAGGAGAAGGGGATGACAGAAGATGGGATGGTTGGATGGCATCATTGACTCAATGGACATGAGTTTGAGCAAACTGCAGGAGATAGTGAAGAACAGAGAAGCCTGGCATGCTGCAGTCCATGGGGTCTCAAAGAGTCAGACACAGCTTAGCAGCTGAACAATAATAACAAAGTTATGAGATAGAGGTTGTCACTCAAAGAGCCCAGTCTTCTTAGATCTCTCCATGGAGAGAAGCTTCACTCTTTTCTGGTTACCTTGCAATCAAGGATACTAAAAAAATTTTTATATCATTCTGATCACGTGACATCTTTGTTTGAAACTCTTCAGCATTTCCCCTTCACCTAAGGAGAAACTCCCAAAATGTTAGCAAGGATAATATTGAACACTGTAAACAACCATGATGGCATCAAAATGGCCCCTGGTGTAAGAACTGGAAAGGAGAGGTCTCAGTTCCAGTCACTACCTGCTGTGGCCAGTGCAGCAGGTAAGGACTTAAAGTGGTCGATGCAGTTTGGAAGAAAGAAACTAGAGACAGAATTAAAGTTTTTAAAGATGGGACCGGGGGACTCAAGATGTCTAGGATCAAGAGCCCCGCTGACCAATTCCACATTGCTTTTATTGAGCTATTGGTATGCAGAAAGTGTCTGGTTTTTTAGATAACATAAGTTTCCCATGTTCCTAGTAACATCCCCAGTTCATGTTTTTCTTTGAACATCTATGTTATTTTCTGTACCAAGGGTTCCAGATGACTGGGAGCAAAGATCCCGGCAGGAACATGAGAGAAACAGTCAGTGCGTGCACAAGAAGTGGTCTAATCTGTGCTGACTTGGCGTTCCTAAGTCCACACCTCTAGCTTTCCCATTGATCATGCAGGACTCACTGACCTCAGCTCATCAGTCCACATACTCTGCTTATTTTTAACTATACTTCTTGTTGTATTCTCAAGACTTCAAAAAGATATATGAATGTTTTCCCACAACTACCCTTGAGCTGTGAGGAGCTCTGAAAGTCAGTGCAGGGAAGTTACATCTGGAGTGGAGGGTGGCAACCAGCGAGCCTGTTCCGATTGCTACTACGAAGTATTTCGGTTTTGTAGCAGGATGTTGTACCTAGCTAGATGTAAACCCAGCTTACTAGCTGACATGAATGCGTCTCTATTATCTTGCCCCAGTTGGTGCCTTTGGCTTATTTTCTGGTCTTCTTCTCTGATATACCCAGCTTCGGTGCACTAGTTGAAATGCCGTAAATGTTCTCCACGAGTTCCCATTTTTGTGCCTTTGCACATACTCTTCCCTGTGCCCGGAGTGTTCTTCCCTTCCTTGAATTCTGAAAAATCTCCTCCTCTTTCTTCAAGACTCTGCTCAGTGCCACCCCTGGTCCCAGCCTCACAGCACCAGCATTTTTACCACTCCCACCGTTGTGCCCCTGTGGTCTGCATATGCCTCTATGATCATCTGTCCCACTGAAATGATAATTATTTGTTTACATCTCTAGCTCTCCACTGGATTGTGAATTCCTTCCATGGCACAAATTAGACACATTTTCCATGTTTGCGTCCCTAGAACACAGTAGGTGTTCTTGGTAAGTGCTTGTTCAGTGAACCAGTGAGTGATTTCTTTAATGTAAACAGAGAGCAGGGGGTCAGCATTCTTATATAGGGATATTTTATACAGTTGGGAACTCCCCACACCCCTTTTTATGGTACTCTTAATACCGTCTCATGTAGGTTAAATAATTCAACATCTTTTAATCTTCCTCCAAAAAACCTTTTTTCTTCTTTCTAGTCAATTCTGCCTTTTTTGGCCTTTATCCTTTTCTCTCCATTATTTAAAAAGTATCATGGCCACTACTAGACACAGGATGGATCTAAGGTGTGAGTTGATGAATGGGACATTGGAAGGTTTATTTTGGAGTCCTTGGGGATCACAGTCCTTTCAGGGCATTCTGTGATCATTTTCCTCACATTCCTGATGACAGTACTTCATTGCTGACTCACATTCAATTTGTCTCCTCTGATTCCTGCCAGAATTACTTGTGACTTGGTCCTTGGCTCTCTCTTTCCATCTTGTATTTATTCAGGTCTGGTTTTGTCCCAAATGCTCCAGCTTTTTTTTTTTTTTTTTTTTGCCTCTTTGGAGCTGTGTATTCTGGTTTTCAAGCCCACTTTGACTTTTATCTTATCTTTCAGAATGTGTGCTATTCTGTCTCATTTGGTCATTTCTTTGGATTTGAGGATCTTACTCTTAATAGAAGTAGTCTCCATTGACTGGATTGATTAAAATAGGGACTGTTGCCTTGGCAGTCTTTACAGATGTATTGAGTAGGATATTAGTTCCAATAGTAGATGTACATAGCTATGTGCGTAGTGTGCGGTGAAACCAGTAAAGTAAAGGGGTAAAGTAATGGGAAAAAAAAAAAAAAAAGAGTGGAGAGGGAGGTGGACAGCAGTTAAAGGACCACAGTGGTAGACACAATGCCATGTAATACGGGTTGCCCGGGTTTGAATTAGCTCTGCCATTTCTGAGTTGTGTGAGCCTAACCTCTGGTCATTTAAGAGCCTAAATATGTTCATTTGTTTAGTGGTCATGATAATAATATCTGCCTCATGGGGAGCTGATAAAAATCAGTTGTGTGAATGCTTGCTAGTGAAGAATTTAGCGCTATTTTTGGCATGTAACAAATGGTCAAAGTTAACAAGTATCACTCAATCCCCTTACAGGATGCATCTACTATTGATCTCCAAATAGGCATCTTTGTCTGAATGTGGTTTCCCTTTCCTTCCCTTTCCCTAAGTTTGTCTTTAGCTAGAAATCTTAAGAGTTAACATTTGCATGTTTTAAACGAAGGTGATGGCCTGGATTGGTCATTTTCCAAATGGTGCTCTGTAGTAGACCTGGAAATTCTCCAAAGGTTCTTGCAGAAGGTCTGGAAAGTGGGAAAAGTAGGCACAATTTTACAACCCTTGCTCTCCCATGGGAGAGAGCAAGCTTCCCTTTCCTGCTTTACACATTGGACTTTGCCCCTACTGTTTGCTTTAAGAAAGAGTTCTTGAAGCTAAAAGAAGTTAGAAGATTCTCTTTCAGCTGGAAAATCAGTGATTTTGAATGTAGAGTATAAAATTTGATTTCTACCATTATTTTGTGAATGCTGAATTAACAATTTGGGGAAATTGCATTACATCTTGCCTCATCCAGTGATGGAATAATCAAATAAAATAGATTCTAATCCTATTTAGTCAGCTTCCTTCTGTTGTTCTCAGTCTGCTTTGAGAGAACGGTCAAATTGAATCTGTTGTCCTTCGAGTTTGCCAAAGTTTATTATTTCAATTTACAGCAGCAGAGATGTTATACTATGGTCTTTTATGTACTCTGTTGTGTTAGCTCCGATATTGTGCCAATCTGTGCAAGAGAGTAATTATGGAAGGATGGGCCTTCCTCTTCTTTCAGAAAAGCAACGGGCAGGTCTTTCTGATATCTAGAGGGGTTGTGTGTTGGAAGAAGAATTGGAACTAGGGAATTTAACCTGCTTTTCTTATATACCTTAAAAAATCTCAACAAAATACTATTTAAATATTTTTTACACAAAGCCGTAAAGAGGCTAATACTACGTAAAGCATGGATGTGTTTGAGAAAACATGCTTTGAAAAAGAGGGATAAGATCAAGCTCTAAATACGTTTAATTCATTAGCCATAAAGCATGCAGAGCTGGGTCTGTAATGATATCAGAACATTCATGAAAAGATTCAGAATGAGATCTCAAAAATCCCATGTGGCGGCTCCTGGGAAGGTCTACAGTCTGTTCTGTAACTACTCTGGTCAGATTAACTGTTGGCTGTAAACTGAGAAGGAGATTAGGTTCTGCCTTTCCCATCTGCAGTTTAGCATTGAGCCCTAATGCTTAAATTGGCCAGTATGATAATCTATTAAGTAAACAGGGGCAAATTATTTCTTTATTTACACTCAAAAATGATGATGGCCATTATGCTTGCTGTAAAAATTCTAATGGTGCAAAAATTCATAGCCAATTCCTGGTCTTCTCTTTATTTTCTGAATCTTATGCCTCAAGGTAACCACTGATAATAGTTGAAACCAGACCCATTTGGAGTTTTTCTTTGTATAGACAGACAGACAGACAGACAGACAGACAGACACACACACACACACACACACACACTCACTCACTCACTCACTCACTCACTCACTCTTGTGCTTAGTTGCTCAGCCATGTCTGACTCTTTGCGACCCCATGGCCTGTAGCCTGCCAGGCTCCTCTGCCGAAGGGGATTCTCTAGTCAAGAATACTAGTGGGTAGCCATACCCTCCTCCAAGGGATCTTCACAACCCAGGGATCGAACCCAGGTCTCCTGCATTGCAGGCGGATTCTTTACAGAGTGAGTCACCAGGGAAGCTGTACATATAAATATATAAAAAATGCACACACATAATTACATCTACACATACTACACAGATTAAAAATATAGATGGGATTTTCTTTGTCTTTTTATATTCTTGATACCTTTTCATGTTAGTGTGTATGGATTTATCTCACTTTGTAAGAATGAGAATCACATTTCCCGGGGACTTTAAATTCTTTCTGACTTTCAATAAAAGCCCGGCAAGGGAGAAGGCTTCCACCACCACTGCAGTCAGAGGCCTCTGCCTCTGACTCACCTGACCTGGGAAATGGTTCCGTTTTTAAAGGCAGCCTCAGGCATGGTTAAGAAGCATGTCTCCTGTTCACAGAGGCTCAGACCCCTGTTGTGAAAGAAAATGACACCTGAATCAAGTTGGTTTTCTGTCCAGCAAATTGCACCAACTTCCTTTTGGGAAATGAGGGGACGCTGCCTGACTGGGACTCACATTCCTCAGGGCCTGGTGAGGGGGAGGGGACCCCAGTTCCACAGAGGCAGCCTCCTGGGCCTTCTCTCCCATTAGCTAACAGAGCCGGGTTAAGTGGGCCGTCAATTCATCAGGCCTGACTGATTTGCTGATACAGCGGACGAGCGGCGAAAGTTCTTAAACTAATTCACTGAAGATAAGGGGATGGCTTCTCCTCAGAGGTAAAGCAAAGAAAGATCCTCCACTTCTCAGTAAGCCTGCCCAAATTGTCTGCCAGCCACTCGAGGATGAAATTGCGTCTAACACTACTGCGTGTATTACTAAGAGTAGACTTCGCCAGTAAATATTTAAAGGGTTTAAGCTCAGCTTCTCCATCATTTACTTGCGTTTTGTTTGGATGACAAAAAGTGGCAGAGTGCACTGCAGGGTGAGATTAGGTGCTTGAAATGTGGCTGCAGAGATTCAATGAGTATTTTTTGAGGCTCCTTCATTATGGGGAAATGGTAGAGGACAGATTTTCTGAAGGGTTTTCCACTTGGCTGCATGATTAAGTGTTCAGGGAACTATATAATTGGTAATATGCTTTTTTTTATATTCCTGTGTAAATAATTTCTTATTTAAATTTCATAATGTATAATATTTAAACACTTGTCAAGCAATAACTCACTGGTGGCAGAAAATTCTTAAAGTCTAACAGCGGGATTAAGGGGTGATGGCTGTAGCTGATTGATCTCTATAGTTTTCTTGAAGAGGAATCTTACCACAGGGGTATAATTTGGGAAATAGAACCACACAGTGTCGGTAATTTGAGCAGTTATGTGGGAAACTCGGAATTTGTCTCAAATTGATCTGCTTTTATTTTTTTAAACAGGGTAGAAAGTATGTTTTTAATTCTCTGTGCCTGCGTGCATATATGTATTATAGTCAGGTTTTGCTGTGCTTTTGTCCTTTTGATTTTAGTAGAAGTCAAATAAAGGAAATATATGGCTCTATCTTCATCTGTGAGATCTGTCATGGGTTTAAGTATATTGCCCATGTATCGAGACAGTGTCAGAGTCATTTGTGTAAATAATAACAGAAAGGAACACTACCAATTCATCATGCATGGGGATGTAGTGTGTTGAAGGAATTTACTAGGAAATCAGTATTTGTCATCACGTTTGTCATGGTTTATAAATCCCAGCCTAATTTACAAGGGTTTAAGGCCTTTCACCCAAATATAAAAAGTGACCCATTAAAGTTAATGAGCCTTCTTTATCTGGACTCATCTTTTAAATTTACCATGTGATTAAATGTAATAAAAGGGAGATGAGGGGCATTTAAAGTGCGGCAAAGAGTGCTGTGGTGAGAGACAGGACTCAAGTAATTCTGAGACCTGGACGAACTGGATTTGCAAGTGACAGAAAAAAAAAAAAACACCAAAGAAAGCTGACACTTAAAACAGTAGGCTGCTCATAAATTTGATGGAATATTGGTGGGCAAACATTTCAAAAGGATGAAGATTAGTAATAGGGGCAGAGGGATTTGGGTAGGATGGAAAAGACCCTGGAGTAATGCTATATCACTGCCAAACAGATACATGGCTTATAATTGTATTTGGGGAAGAAAAGAAAATATCATTATCTTTAGAATGTCTTTCTTAAGGAACTGGGAACCATCCCTTTGAAGTAATCATCAAGAAAGTTAGAGCCCTTATCTCCCAGCGTCTGAGTGGTGTGGTGGGGGTAGGAATCTAACACTTCTGAGGACAATTAAGCACAAATGGCCTGTCCCATTGACCACTCTTCCAAGCTTAAGTTTTCCAGCGTCCTTCCATTAACTCAGCCCAGCTTTAAAAATCCCTCCCACCTTGTTTTTAAAGGAGTTGAATTTAATGTCTTTCTCCTATTGTAACAGTTTTGAATAAAGTATTTATTTACCTGTTTAACTAATACAGTGCAGTTTTTCTTTTATAGCAGTCAACAGTTGTTGAATTGAACTTGAAGAGCTTCAAGTTTTTAATTTTCATATACAGCATCAGTTTAGGAAAAAATAGGTCTTTGTGAAGAATGCCAATGCTGGGAGGAATGTTATAAAACAAGGAGAAATGATTTGATTAGAAGGATCAAGGTATCTACAGCAGAAAGACAATCAAGTGTAGATTGAAGAATGAATCTTTTCTCTTTTAATGAAAGTTTATATGACACAGGGAGCCTGTGTACCAGTACCACTGGCTGTGGCACCAGTACCCAGCCTGGTACTCTGTGATGACCTAGAGGGGTGGGATGGAGGAAGAGGAGAGAGGCTCGAGAGGGAGATGATATATGTATAATTATTACTGCTTTGTGCTGTTGTATGACAGAAACCAACACAACACTGTAAAGCAATTTCCCCCCAGTTAAAAAGATATGTAGCTGAGTTATCTTCTTTGGAATAATTTAAGGTGAGTGATATTGTGTAAAAGTGCCCGTGTGCTCAATCGCTTCAGTCGTGTCTGACTCTTTGCACCCCCATGGACTGTAGCCCATCAGGCTCCTCTGTCCTTGGGGTTCTCCAGGCAAGAATGCTGGAGTGGGTTGCCATGCCTTCCTCCAGGGGATCTTCCCAACCCAGGGATCGAACCTGTGCCTCCTGAGTCTCCTGCACTAGAGGCGAATTCTTTACTGCTGAGCCATCAAGGAAGCCCCATAAAAGAGCTTAGCAAATTGCAAATGCTCAGGAATGTTCGTTAAGTGGCAAGGAGTATGCTCAGGAATGTTCGTTAAGTGGCAAGGAGTATAGTCTTTGCTGAGTGGAGCTTATTTCATGTATAATCATCCTGATGGAATCATTCCTGTGGACTAGAATTTGGGGCTGACGTGACTTATGTGAAAGGCAATTAACAGATTTGTTTAGGTGGAGAAATATAATTTGAAGAAAGAGAAGACTTTTGTTCATCCATTGTTCTTTTTGGTAAATGGCAGCTACATAGAATTTTATAGCTGACATAGCTCTTTAACATATGTTATCTGATTTGATCCCCAAAACCACCTTGAGGAGGAAAAAACAACTCGATTAAATTATTTACCAAAGGTCACCTGATCTTACCTAGTTTTTTAAAAAAAATCTACTATTGCATATTATAGGTAAGAAAAGTAGACCCTGGGGGCAGAGTATGGACCAACAAAGAGGGAATAACAGCAAATAAAAATATGTTTATGGCAATTTTTAAGGGTACAAATGCAAGAAAAGTACATTACAGTGAAAATTTACAAGGATCGTAACCCCAGGCGTGGAGATGGGGTTTGGATCAGGAAAGGCTGGCCCAGGGAAGTGATATTTACATTCCCAGACTGGTAATCCTGGCTCATAGTTTAACGAGAGCTCAACACCAGTAGACTAGCCTCTGGTCAGAAAGCTTATCCTTGTTGGAGAAATGAGAAGTATCATGAGATGGTAGTATATTTGTCATCAAACTAAATGCATTTAAAATAAAAATCTTTCTCATTTTCTGAGATTGTCTTTTCTTATTTAGTTTTAAAACACCTTTTCTTTTATATAATAGGTATTATGGTTAATGCAAATTGTTTTCAGTGGATTACTTGGGGTTATAGAAAATCTCAAATCCTACAGCATCTCCCCACTTTTATTTAAAATATTTCTAGTTAATGAAATCCCAAAGTCTGGGAACCAGTGATCTCTATCCTGCTCTCTATCCCCAGCTTCACACTGTCTTTTTACTTTATGAGTGAAGTAAAGACCTCTGCTTTGACTAACCTAATATGTCTAGGAATAAAATGGTACCTTTGCACTTATGTGGGAGATAGGATTAAAAATAATGAGACAAACTCAGAGGCATAATGCTATTTCAGGAAATGGGAATAAACAGAATTTAAACGTTATTTTTTAATACTTGCTAGGAAGTTTCCTCGCAAGCTATCAAGTCAACCTTTATATAGATGAGGGTGAGAGACAGGGCAGGAGAGCAAGTTGAAAGTGAAAGCTGCTCTGACAAAGAGACGGCAAAGGCTGGCTGGGGTGAGAGGAGAGGGAGGTTCCTTGATCCCCATTGCTCTTTCTGCAGAGAATTCTTTTCTCTGCTTCCCCTCATGGCTGTCCTTGTACCCATCAATGGATGCCTTTCATGTCTTGCCTTTGCGGAAACCTCTTAGGCAGGCGGAATACCCGCCCTCATTGGAATGTGTTCACAGTGCAGAGGCCAGAAGCAATCGATGGCCCTTCCTGGCCCCTACACCCTCCTTCTGCCCTTAGAAATACTTTTATTTGCCTTCTGTCACTGTGGCTGTGGCTTATCCTTTTGCATTCACCCTTTCTAGTTGAAAGTCATTAATCTGCAGATGCAACTAATTAGTCCTTTACTGTTCCGGGAGCAGAAAACACTGCTTACTCACTGTCCTTATTTACTGGGTGCCGGAAAAGGATCAATGGATCTTGCCAATAGAGAGAGTGCTCTGTGTAATTACACAACGGGCCTGGGTAAGCTGTAAAATAATTGTGCAGAGGGCCTAGACCCTGCCGCAGAATGGTACAGTTTCTTAACCCGCAGGCTTGCAGTTTTTATTTTCTCAAGTAAGTTGTGCCCATTCGGTGTGGTGAGCCATCTCAGTCCATCTTCTTGAAGACAGAGGCACAGAATATTAGGTGAAATTGGATGTATTTCAGCCCTGACATTTTTCTTTTTGGAGAGAGGTTGAACTCAGGACCTCAAGGTTGGTATAAGATTGGAAAGGCCAAATCACTTTGTCTTATTTTTTCAATGGGGAAGAAAACCCGACAACTCTTGATCCCAAATAAAATAATAACTAAAATGCTTATGCCTAGCTTTTTTTTTTTTTCTTAAAGGAAAAAAGAAAAGACAGTTGACTACATGCCTCTGGAGAAAACTCTTGATTTCCTTAAAGGAAAATAATTTTTCTTCAGAGGCAAATGTGTTAAAGCAAGTGAGAGACAGGGTACCATTGAGAAGCTGAATTAGACAAGCAGTTTAAGCCACAGAATTTATTCCCTAGTCACTAACATGGTATACAGGCTGTGCTGTGGTACACATGTGTTTGGGTCTGTGTCTATATTTGTGTGATTGCTAGTTGTGTGTGTGTGTTTGTGTGTGCAGAAATGCTTTTACCAAAGGAAAATTGAAAGTTTAAAAGGACCAGCAAGGAAGTATCAGTGAAAAATATTACATCTACATGACAAAAAGTCCAGGAAGAAAAAAATGTCTCCAGTGACCTATACCTGCTAACTTTTGGAGAGAGAGAGATGGGCAGTTGGGTGGGGCAGTTGAATCTCACCAGGGAGAAAGCAGGTGTTAAAAAGGATTGTTGCCCTTACTGACCACAGTTCTCCACTGCCCACACTCCATAGCATCAGTAGAAACCCTGGGCAGATCTCTGGGATGGGTCTGTTGCTCTGTCTACCAGCTATTGTGAGCTGGATCCTTTTAGGTTCTGTGCTGAGAGCTGGGATTCTATTGGTGCAGCACCAGAGCACTTCCTGTCTTTGTATTTTCTTGGTAGTTAATCAGTTCTCTGGGCTCCCCTGATGGCTCAGCATGTAAAGAATCCTTCTGCAATGTAGGAGATGGAAGAGACGTGGGTTTGATTGCTGGATTGGGAAAATCCCGTGGAGTAGGAAATGGCAACCCACTCCAGTATTCTTGTCTGAAAAATCCCATGGATACAGGAGCCTGGTGTTCTACAGTCCAAAGGGTTGAAAAGAGTCAGATATGATTGAGTGAATGAGCACGCACGCACGCACGCAAACGGTTCTTTGCATACATGGGAGAATGCGTTGAAATGGACAAGTGAGACTGTTCTCTTCTCTAGAATATTCACAATATTTTAAGAATAGTTAACAAAGCTGGTTTATCTTGAATAGTATCTTTTTCTTTGAAAAACATTTACCACTTTGTTCTTTCTTTTTCTCATGTTCATCTGTTCTTTTAAATTCAAAATTACTAGGACAATGGTAATAGACTTAAATTTAGTCAGATTCATCATCCATACCTGCTTAGTGTTTATGTAACCTTACTAATTTCCAGAGAGACATTATCATAACAGAATAATAGAGACTGAGCCTCCTGTATTGAATGCATAGTTTAATGCAGTCATTCTTAACATGTTTTTGGGCCATAAGCCCTCTTGAGAACTGCTGTCACAGTAAACCTTCCTCTCCCCAGAAATATGCACTTAACAAAACATTCATGCCATCTCATTTTTGATTTTAGAGAATTCTCATATTCTCTGAAACAATTGCTTTCTGGAGTCCCTGCTGCTGCTGCTGCTGCTAAGTCGCTTCAGTCATGTCTGACTCTGTGCGACACCATAGACAGCAGCCCACCAGACTCCCCCGTCCCTGGGATTCTCCAGGCAAGAACACTGGAGTGGGTTGCCATTGCCTTCTCCAATGCATGAAAGTGAAAAGGAAAAGTGAAGTTGCTCAGTCGTGTCCGACTCTTACCGACCCCATGGACTACAGCCTACCAGGCTCCTCTATCCATGGGATTTTCCTAGTCTCAAGTTAAAAACCTATGGTCAAATGCAATGCCTATGGAACAGTGGAAAAATTAGGGTACAGTAGAATCTCTGAGTACATTGTGTTACAGAATAATCACAGTTGGCTAGTTTGTGGAAATGACTAAGATTCACTCTCAAGTTAGGCAAACTTGAGTCAAAACATGACTCTTCTCCCTAATTCTGTGAGAAATTACTTAACCTAAGCTTCAGTTTCCTCACTCAGTTCAGTTCAGTTGCTCAGTCGTGTCCGACTCTTTGCAACCCCATGAACCGCAGCACGCCGGGCCTCCCTGTCCATCCCTAACTCCCAGAGTTTACCTAAATTCCTGTCCATTGAGTCAGTGATGCCATCCAACCATCTCATCCTCTGTTGTCCCTTTCTCCTTCTGCCCTTAATCTTTCCCAGCATCAGGGTCTTTTCAAATGAGTCAGGTCTTAGCATCAGGTGGCCAAAGTATTGGAGTTTCAGCTTCAACATCAGTCCTTCCAATGAACACCCAGGACTGATCTCCTTTAGGGTGGACTGGTTGGATTTCCTTGTATTCCAAGGGACTCTCAAGAGTCTTCCAACACCACAGTTCAAAAGCATCAATTCTTTGGCACTCAGCTTTCCTTATAGTCCAACTCTCACATCCATACATGACTACTGGAAAAACCATAGCCTTGATTAGATGGACCTTTGTTGGCAAAGTAATGTCTCTGGTTTTTAATATGCTGTCTAGATTGGCCGTAACTTTCCTTCCAAGGAGTAAGTGTAAGTTAAGATGGTAATATAACATCTGCCTCATTGGGTTGCTGAGATATAGCTTGGGACATAGTCAACCCTAGAGACATATAAGTGATTGTCATTTTTGTTAATAATGGGAAGTGTTATTCAGAATTGATTAGGGCAGGGCACCCTTTCTTCCCTTGCTTGTCAGTTACAATTGCCAGCCTCAGGGAAACAGACTATGTTGTACATTCTTGAATGCCTACCTGCCTTCCCTTTTAAAAATTTCTGTTTAGCTATAATACTAAGACTCATCCTACTTGTGAAAATTTATTTTAGATTTTGAAATGTGAAGAGGTCCATGTTTTGAAACAATCATTTATTTCATGTTGATTTTGGGTGAATGTGGTCTGTGGAGCTCAGCAGAGGGAATGTTTAGTTACCTGGTGGGCAGTGTTTTCCTAGAAGATTCCTCGACTGTGGCCTGATGTTTACCTTTTCCACTTTGTTTTTATACACCTAGATTTCAACCATGAGCTCTTTGCTTTTTCTTCTTCTGGCCTTTCCCTTTTCTTAATTCCTTATCAGTGGCAATTCTGTGTTCATTTCTGGTCAGTTCAACTCAAATGATAATTGAGCCTTTTCTGTCTCCTAGCCACTGAAGTAGATATTGGACACACAGAAATAAATCAAAAGTAGTTTTTATACATGGAAGCCTTTGGAGCATGAGAGTCTGTTAGGCAGAGTATGACTATCACTATCATCATCACTCTTGTTTATTGAGTAGTTACTCTTTGTTAAGCACTGTGCTAACCATGTTGTAACAGTATTTCATTTCACCTTTCTATTGGATACTCTTTTTAGAATCCACCCATCCCCAAACAGCAAGCTTTGCTCTCTTTAGTCCTACCCAGCAGTTCTCACTTCTCCCAGTAGTGACTATTCTCAGTATCTGCAAAGTCTTCTCTTAGTCAGTGACTAAGTGCTTGTTGCCCCAGAGTCCTCCCAAGTCAGGGTATGGCTGTGCTTTCCACCTCTTCTAGGCTTTGAGACTTAAAAATGAGATGGCTTACACAGCAAAGGAAACTGTAAAAAGCAAACAAAAAAATAACAACAAAAGAAAACAAACCAAAAAAACCACCTATAGAACGGGAGAAAATATTTGCAAATGATGCAACTGAGAAGAACTTAATCTTCAAAATATACAAGCAGCTCATGCCACTCAACAACAAAAAACAACCCAATTAAAAATGGGCAGAAGACCTTAATAGATATTTCTATTAAGAAAGAAGGCATACATATGATCAGTGGCACATGAAAAGATGCTCGACAACACTAATTATTAGAGAAATGCAAGTCAAAACTATAAGTAGGTATCACCTAATACCAGTCAGAAGGGCCATCATCAAAAATTCTATAAATAACAAATGCTGGGGAGGGTGTGGAAAAAAAGAGAACCCTCCTACACTGTTGGTGGGAATGTAAGTTGGTGCAGCCACTGTGGAAAACAGAATGGAGGTTCCTCAGAAAAGTAAAAATAGGATTACCATATGATCCATCAATTCCACCCCTGGGTATCTACCTGGACAAAACTATAATTCAGAAAGATACATACAACACCTATGTTCACAGCAGTATTATTCACAACAGCCAAAACATGTCCATCAATAGATGAATGGATAAAGAAGATATGGTACATATATACAATGAAATACTACTCAGCCATAAAAATGAATGAAATGATGCCATTTGCAACAACATGGGTGAAACTAGAAATTATCATATTAAGTGAAATAAATCAGAAAGAGAAAGACAAAGACCATATGATAACCACCTGTATGTGGAATCTAAAGTGTGGCAAATAAACCTATCTACAAAACAGAAATGACACTCAGACGTAGAACTCAGACTTGTGGTTGCCGAGGAGTGTGAGGGGGAGGGAGAGGGGTGGACTAGGAATTTGGGGTTGGTAGATGCAAACTGTTGCATTTAGAATGGATAAACAACAAATTCCTACTATATAGCACAGGGAGTTATAACCAGTCTCTTAGGATAAGCCATAATGGAAAAGAATATAAGAAGAAGAATGTATGTATGTGCGTGACTGAGTCACTTTGCTATACAACAGAGATTGGTATAAAATTGTACATCAACTATCCTTCAATAAAAATAATTTTTTTAAATGATGCAACTTGTGCTTCAACAAATAAATGACTGGCCAGTTTTCAGCCTTGTATCACCTAGGCTTGTTCCAAGTCAGATTTAGAAGATACAAATATGGTTTCATATAATTAGGAGCCACAAAAGCCTTCTGATTATACCAAAGAATTGGGGATTGTCCCCAAACCTGGGATTCTAGCCAGAATGGTAGTAAAACTCTGTCACTTATGAACTCACTAGCTTTAAAAACTACAGTGCTATAATTTAAGGAGACAATGGAAGCAATGAAGTATTTTGCCACATAAAAAGAACTATTTAAAGGAACCTCATTATCTTTACTAGAATGTTTACAATAGGCTGTGTCTACACAGTTACAGGATCCCTCCATACAAAGGGGTTAGTCATCTATTGATATCCTGGAGCTACATGATTCCCAATATGTTTATGTTTGCAACCAACAACCTGTTTGGCATAGAGTGAATCAAGGGCTCCCAAATTTTCTGTGGGGGAGAAGTAACGTTTTATTTACTAGAAGACTTCGTAGCAAGTACCAGGTGCTGGCATTCAGTCTTAGATTCCACTGTGAAAAGACAAGGGTACTTTAGTGAGAGGGGGTAGAGGCTGTTACCTGGAGTCACCCTCCGCATATATGAAGGAGCTTCTGGTGTCCTCAGCTATCCTTGTTTATAGTCTCTGTTGCTGAATCAGAACCTCCTGTAAGCATATCAAAAGCACAAGAAGTGTCTAAGATAAAAACTGCAATAACTGGGATGAATTTTGAATGTCTAGTATACATGATGCATGTTACTGGGGACTTTGCATGTATAACTAGTACTCCTTACTAGCGTGTCATAGGGTTGACCCAGTTGTTCATATTTAATGGATAAGTAGATTGAGAGCTGGAAAGGTTAAGTAACTTGGTCAAGATCCTACTGCTTGAGGGTAGCTGACCTTGGGTTATGTCATGGAGCATTTTTATTTTCAGGGTTGAATTATTTTGGAAATGATTCCTATCGATTTCTTAACTATCAAAAATTTTTGTATGCAGGAATAGTTCTTTTCTGGTGCTGCTTTTATTTTGTGCAGGGTGTGGTTTGAAATGTTTCTAGATTAAAATACTGTTTGTGCAAATGGTCCAGATTAAAAATACTTGAATGTCGCTGAGTTGCAACAGACACAATTGAAAAGATGTCATGCCACTTGCCCTGTCTTTAAGCGTGATGATTAATGTACCCTTGCAGGATGATCTATGTGCCCATGGATTACTGCCTGAATCACTGTGTCTACTTTATGACTTATTGTTTGCCTGAGATAACTGAACATTTTACCTAAAGGTAAGTAAAGGATTAAAGCACTTCTCTTTATTTTTGGCCAGAATTTTAAAAAGTAAAAGAAAAGGAAGAGAAAGAAAGAAAGGAAATAAAGATGAGGCAGAAAAAGGACTGCGCTGATGCTCAGTTAAAATTAAGCAACCGAATTCAGATCAGTCATTTGTCAGTAAGGCATTTGCAGAGTTTAACAGTGCTGAATGGTAGCTAAACCCAAGAAATTGCATTCTGATGGGTATTCGATATTATTTGATATCAATATTGTACCGTACGCAATAGGAGCATGGATATGGGGGTCTTAGCCACTTGTGCAGTTTTACAACACTCTTGAAAAACAGCTGGGGAAGAAAAAACATGAAATTCAATATCCAAATTATGGAACTTTAAAAATGCACATATTACTGATCTGGTTCCATTTTGCAATATTATCGCTTCATGTCTTTTTGCAGTTGTTTTTTTTCCCACTGTGGCAGAAGAAGGGAAAAGCAAGCTGGTCTTTTAAATTTATTGCATTACATTAGTTTCACTATAAGATTCTTTGAGGATGATTGTCTTGTGGATTCTAGTTCCAGATCAGTGGACATTTGGCTGGAAGGATTTATATTGTGCGCTCAGAGAATGGGGCCTTAAATCAGTGTTACTGTAGGCTGCAGAGGGTTTGGTTTTTACAACTACAATAACTAACTCACTGGGGAAGTGTCTGTGTGACCCTGTCTCGATATTCCAAGGGAAGTGTGTATGTTTGGTCATCAGTGCTTTAAATTCTAAAAAGCAATACAACCGAAACATTAGCTTTCCTAATACCAAGTGTTGGTTCACTTGGTAAAAGAGATTCTCTGTAGAGGGGAAATAGTTACATTCGTTTGTAATTTGTGAGAGAATTGAACTTTTGATTCCATTGAGAAGAACACTTGGATTGAATTATATCAGGTTCAGGGGACATTTTAAGCAGAAGTCGGCTAAAGTCCCCTCTAACATTTTTCGTTTTATGAAGAAGACTTTTTCTAATGGTGATGGCAAAAATATCCTTTAGGGAAGATGGGAGACTATAGATTTATGTTCAGCCCTTCATTATTTGCTTTTTAAAATCCAACCAGTTATTGTTCAAACAATTAAGTACTTACATAAGCTAGGCTCTGCCTTTTGGGAAGCTCCTAGTCCTAAAATTCAGAGCAGTTTAATATAGGAAGAGACCAAGGGGGTCATCTGGTCCCACCTCCTCAATGAAAGAATCCCTTCACCAGTCGCCTTATATTATGACTATAAGTTTTGCTTATTTATTTATTTTTTTAGTCTATTAGATCTATTACAACTCTCTGGGAAAAGGCACGGCAAATATACTCTAACCTGGCAGCTTTTTAAATGGTCATATTAAGCTTGTGGTCAATCAAAACCTGCACACATTTTTAAACATTCATACAGAGGGTTGCAAACCTTTTTTGCATCCCATTTGTGCAATTGATTGTTTTGAATCTAAAAGTAGGACTTGGCATTCATTTCTTTACAATTTTATCGATTTGCCTTTGCTTTAATGTTCCAGCTTAAAGATCATTTTGGACCTGAGTTCTGACATCTCTTATATTAGCTATTCTGTCCCAGTCCATGCTATCTGTAAACTTGATTAATATGCTGTCTGTATCTTTATCCAGGCCATTGATAAAAGTGGTGAAGAGACAGCGGGGCGGGCAGAGCCCTAGGGAATTCTGCAGAGCCTCTCTTTTGGGGTATGATTGTTTAACTAGACATGAGTCAGTCTAACCACCCAAGCTCATTGCCTTGTCATCTAAAGGGTATTATAGATAGGATGACCATCTGAGCTGGTTTGTCTTCCAGGAGTGACTGGTTTACCTGCTTTATGCTTGTTGTTTAGCCCTAATTAAGCAGTACCTCCTTTTGTTCTCAGAAGTATTCTAGTTTGGCTGAAAAGTATTATGGTTACCCTAGTTGTCAGAGACCACAGCAAACCACTTAGGGAGCTCTAGGTACCATTATTCATAGGCTCTTCAGATCCTCCAGTTTCTAGCCCTATCATACAGTGAGATGAAATTTATTTGCCACATTTGTTCTTAATGTGTTCCTTGCTCCTAGTATTCCTTTATTTTTTTTTCCTCAATGGTTTCAAATAGTCCAGCTTTTTTTTCCTATTGGGAACTAAATTTAAATTTGTGCTGTGCTGTCTTAAGCTGCTCCTGTCACGTCCACTCTTGGCGATCCTATGGGCCGTAGGCCACCGAGTTGCCATGCCCTCTGCCAGGGGATCTTCCCAACCCAGGGACTGAACCTGAGTTTCTTATGTCTCCTGCATTGGGAGGCAGGTTCTTTACCACTCGCACCACCTGGGAAGATCCCAAATTTAAATTTAACAGTCTGTAATGACAGTTTTTGTTTATTGTGAGCTATACTTGCTAGGCATTCTTCCAAATGTTTTAGCTTCTTGAATCCTCATCATAAGTCTGTGAGGTAGGGATTGGAACTGCAATTTACAGGTTAAAAAAGTGAGCTATCATAGGTTAAATAACTTCCCCAAGGTCTCAGAGCTAATAAAAGATAGAGATAGAATTCAAAATCCAGGCAGTTGGACTTCAGAGGGCTTACTCTGTCCCACTAATTTCCAGAATTTAGTCTTTTTCCCATTTGAAATCTGTGACACCAAAAAGAAATAAAAGAAACTGGGTTCAAAAATATTCCTCCTAGAAAATCATTTAAAGCTAGGTAATAAAATGAATGTGATATAAATTTCCTAGCCCATGAGCAGGAGGGATTACATGATTTAAAGGACAAAGCTAACAGACACCCCAGAAATCTTCTGACAAACAGGCCGTAAAAGTGCTCAAAGACCACCGTGGCTCAGAGACATTCTTCCAGCCCTTGAACTTCTGTGGCTCCTAGCTGGGCTTATTGCATTGGCTCTCACTTTTCTATGACCCGGAAAAGGAGGGAGAAAAACAGCACCAATGAGCCTAAAAGCCAGTTCTGGCAGGTTTCTCTTAGAAAAGTGATCAGTTTCCTGTTATGCCAGGGCATGATGCTAAAGCTGAAGCTCCAGTATTTTGGCCACCTCATGCGAAGAGTTGACTCATTGGAAAAGACTTTGATGCTGGGAGGGACTGGGGGCAGGAGGAGAAGGGGACGACAAAGGATGAGATGGCTGGATGGCATCACTGACTTGATGAACATGAACCTGAGTGAACTCCTGGAGTTGGTGATGGACAGGGAGGCCTGGCATGCTGCGATTCATGGGGTCGCAGAGTCGGACACGACTGAGCGACTGAACTGAACTGAACTGAACTGAGGGTGCCGCAGACAATAGTGACAATGTTTCAAAGTATAACAAACAAACAACATTGTTCCTGAGCCGTTTCACTATTTTTATGTTCTTCTGTTAGTAACGCCTGGCGCATAGTAGTGCTCAGTGTTTGTTGACTGAATGAACAAATTTCCACAATTCTCTATGATTTGAGAGTGTGGAAGGAGGAAAGGGTGGGGTCTATCCTAACAAAGGCCCTTTGTCTTTTTTTTTTTTTTTTTTTTTTTTGCATTTTGGTTCAAAATGCTCAGCTCTGCAATTTCTCATGCTGGAAGCTTTTCTAGGAAATCACTTACCAGGGACGGGTCGCCCTTTCCTCCTCCTCTCCAAGCACTTTCTTCATTTCAAGACACATAACTTATTTATTATGTTATGTTAATGAGGGTACAGCCTGCAGTTAGAATGTGCCATGCTCTGTGAAAGGCAGAAGGAAAAGGACCCTATAAATACAAAGAATCTGGACCAGAGAGCATTTTATTATAAGACTTGCTCCTTTCTTAAAGACAGTAAACATGATGAATCTCTCTTTGCAAGTGAATTTATGAAGATAGATGATTCTCTCTGTGGTTGTTTTAACTGGGTTTGCCTTGTGGTCTGAAGCAGAGTTGCAAACCCACACAAATACATTTTTTGTCATCCCTAATGATAGGCTATGCTGTCTTCTGTATAGCTGAGTGGGACTTAGGAAAATCACATTGTTTTACCATAGGGATGGAAAAGGATTCATCTGATTTACATGTTTCAGTGGGAGAGACCCTGGTATTTTCCGTAAGGGAAGCTGTGAACTGCCTTAAATCCAATTTCTCCTACAACTTTGGTCGTGCGTTTTTCAGATTCAGACTAAAAAAAAAACCTCAAAACATCCTCAGCTGAGACTTTTTCAGATACCAACCCAGGAATGGGTGGCCGAGTTCTGTGCTTGATTCTCAAACATTCAGCTCACACTTTGGCTTTCTGCTGAGACGACACAAAAGGGAGAAGTCAGAGGAAGGGGGAAGGGGAGGAGAAACAGAAAGCTTCTGAGCTTGATGTTTAAGTGTCTCTCTCAAAAGCGCCTTCAAGCCCGAGTGCACGGGCACAGCCACACGAGGCAACTGGCTCCACGTTGCTAATGATGGCAGCGCGCATCATTGGCTATGCATATCACAGAAGAAAGCCATTCTGCTCAGCTCTAATTCCATCAGGATCATTTACCTTTTGAAGGATAGAAAAGAATGAATTGAAGATCAAAATCATCAGCCTTATTTGGCTTCATCCAAGATTTATGGCAGTTGCTTTCAAGGGCAACTTGACAAAAAAAAAAAAAAAAGGTTGAATTCACATCTGTACTATTTCTTGTCTTTCAATATTTTATAAATGTTACGAGCAAAGTCAACCTCTGGGGACATTATTAAAATTAAACAACCTCTATCCCTCTCCTGTATTGGAATGAGAGCATATATCAATAATTGCTATATTTAACTACTCTCGTCTGTGTCGTACCTTTCAGGATTAACTGTCTTGGAAGCTTATGTTTAGTTTACTATTCATTTGCAAAAGGTTATTATAACGTGAGATCCATGTCTTTGTGATGTCAAAAGCATTAAAATTTGATTTAAATTGTTAATAATACAGTGCCAATTATTGCCAGCTTTAAACTTGAATTCATTTTTTTTAAAGCAAACATTTAAGGGATATCACCCGACATTTGAAATGAAGATATATTGTTCTTAATTTAAGTGCCTTGATGTGCAGCCAAAAAAATTCAACTTAATATTAAAAAAAAAAAATACCAGTAGGACATTTGCTCTGATCTCTGAGGAAGTAAATAAGGTTGCTTTGGTTTTCTTAGATGCTTTGATTAGTTTTGACAGCAAGAAATATATCTTGCATCCATATGATAAAAGACTACAATATAAGTGAGACTGATACAGTGGCTCACAGATTATCCCAAGGATCAAGCACAGTGGACAAAAATTGATAAGGCAAATTAGTTTTCTATTTGCAGGATGCTCAAGAGTCTAAACTTCTCTTTTCATAGTAAAACACTTATTCTTAAAGAAGTCCCTAGTAGAGTAGCTCATACAGATCTTCTTCATGGCGTCTTTTATTTATAGCAAATGAATTTAGCGTCAGCCTTTCTCCACTGGGTCTGCCAATCTCTTGGCTCTTAGTTGCTATGCCCTTGGTCATAAGAAAGGTCCAATGTCAGGTGTCAAAAGGAGGGTCTTCCCTGGTGGCTCAGGGGTAGAGAATCTGCCTGCCCGTGCAGGAGGCGCAGGTTTGATCCCTGGTCCAGGAAGACCTCACATGCCTCATAGCAACTAAGTCTGTACACCACAACTACTAAACCTGTGCTGTAGAGCCTGTGAGCTACAGCCTGCAGCTACAGTCTGCAGCTGCCGAAGCCCGAGCGCCCTAGAGCCCGTGCTCCACAAGAAGAGAAACCTCCGCAATGAGAAGCCTGCTTGCCGCAACCAGGGAAAGCCTGGACAGCAACGAAGAATAAATAAATAAAAAAATTTTTTAAATGTCAAAGGGAAATGGGATCAAATTCAGTGAAATCTGTCAGGCGAAGTGCTTAAAACTGAGTGAATAGTCATTGCTGAAATTCATGGTGTAGCCAGAGAGATCTAGGTTCAAATCTAAGTCTTACTATTAACTGGGTCACCTTGGGGAAGTTACTTAACATCTCTGATAGTAAGCCCAGTATCTTTTTCTGTGAAATGGAGAAATTTAATAGCTTGTTCATATAGCTGCTATGAGAATGAAAAGATTTAACATACCCGTTGAGTGTCTGAAACAGTGCTTGATGCATAGAAGGGGCTGGATTTTTGTTGATTCTTTTCCCTGAACCTCTTCTTCTTACCAGAATTTAATATGGTATTCACAAATCAGTTATAAGCATCTATTTACCTTTAGGAATGCATGATTTATTTATTTATTTGGGCTACTTAGGTGAATAGGATGATTACTCCTGGTGTAGTCCTGTATTATGGGTATCCATAGATATATAAAATGAGGAGAGAGAGAAAGAGGGCGAGTGAGCTAGACTGAAAAAGGGCCCGGCTCATTCTCTTAGGTATGTGCCTATGGGTGTGGGTATGTGATTTAATTGGGGTGCATCTGTATTGGGGATGAAGTCTCTAGCTTCAGATTGCCTTTCTGTTCTCCTTCGCTTCCTTCCCAGCCTTTTTGGTCTTTGTTCTCCTTTTGGCATACCCAGTTTCAGTCATATTAAGTAATGCAAAAAAGCAAAATGGCTATCTGAGGAGGCCTTACAATAGCTGTGGGAAGAAGAGAAGCGAAAAGCAAGGAGAAAAGGAAAGATATAAGCATCTGAATGCAGAGTTCCAAAGAATAGCAAGAAGAGGTAAGAAAGCCTTCTTCAGAGATCAATGCGAAGAAATAGAGGAAAAGAACAGAATGGGAAAGACTAGAGATCTCTTCAAAAAAATCAGATATACCAAGGGAACATTTCATGCAAAGATGGGCTCGATAAAGGACAGAAATGGTCTGGACCTAACAGAAGCAGAAGATATTAAGAAGAGGTGGCAAGAATACACAGAAGACCTGTACAAGAAAAGATCTTCATGACCCAGATAATCATGGTGGTGTGATCACTCACCGAGAGCCAGACATCCTGGAATGTGAAGTCAAGTGGGCCTTAGAAAGCATCACTATGAACAAAGCTAGTGGAGGTGATGGAATTCCAGTGGAGCTGTTCCAAATCCTGAAAGATGATGCTGTGAAAGTGCTGCACTCAATATGCCAGCAAATTTGGAAAACTAGGCAGTGGCCACAGGACTGGAAAAGGTCAATTTTCATTCCAATCCCAAGAAAGGCAATGCCAAAGAATGTTCCAACTACCGCACAATTGCACTCATCTCACATGCTAGTAAAGTAATGCTCAAAATTCTCCAAGCCAGGCTTCAGCAATACGTGAACTGTGAACTTCCTGATGTTCAAGCTGGTTTTAGAAAAGGCAGAGGAACCAGAGATCAAATTGCCAACATCTGCTGGATTATCAAAAAAGCAAGAGAGTTCCAGAAAAACATCTATTTCTGCTTTATTGACTATGCCAAAGCCTTTGACTGTGTGGATCACAATAAACTGTGGAAAATTCTGAAAGAGATGGGAATACCAGACCACCTGACCTGCCTCTTGAGAAATCTGTATGCAGGCCGGGAAGCAACAGTTAGAACTGGACATGGAACAACAGACTGGTTCCAAATAGGAAAAGGAGTACTTCAAGGCTGTATATTGTCCCCCTGCTTATTTAACTTATATGCAGAGTACATCATGAGAAATGCTGGACTGGAAGAAACACAAGTTGGAATCAGGATTGCCATGAGAAATATCAATAACCTCAGATATGCAGATGATACCACCCTTATGGCAGAAAGTGAAAAGGAACTAAAAAGCCTCCTGATGAAAGTGAAAGAGGAGAGTGAAAAAGTTGTCTTAAAACTCAACATTCAGAAAACGAAGATCATGGCATCTAGTCCCATCACTTCATGGGAAATAGATGGGGAAACAGTGGAAACAGTGACAGACTTTATTTTTCTGGGCTCCAAAATCACTGCAGATGGTGACTGCAGCCATGAAATTAAAAGATGCTTACTTGTTGGAAGAAACGTTATGACCAGCCTAGACAGCATATTCAAAAGCAGAGACATTACTTTGCCTACTAAGGTCCGTCTAGTCAAGGCTATGGTTTTTCCTGTGGTCATGTATGGATGTGAGAGTTGGACTGTGAAAAAGGCTGAGCACTGAAGAATTGATGCTTTTGAACTGTGGTGTTGGAGAAGACTCTTGAGAGTCCCTTGGACTGCAAGGAGATCCAACCAGTCCATTCTGAAGGAGATCAGCCCTGGGATTTGTTTGGAAGGAGTGATGCTAAAGCTGAAACTTCAGTACTTTGGCCACCTCATGCGAAGAATTGACTCATTGGAAAAGACTCTGATGCTGGGAGGGATTGGGGGCAGGAGGAGAAGGGGACGACAGAGGATGAGATAACTGGATGGCATAACGGACTCGATGGACATGAGTCTGAGTGAACTCCGGGAGTTGGTGATGGACAGGGAGGCCTGGTGTGCTGCGATTCATGGGGTCGCAAAGAGTCAGACACGACTGAGCGACTGAACTGAACTGAAGTGAACTGAACTGAACTGAAGTGTTCTTAGAACATGCCCTGTCCCATCCGTTCTGTTCTTTGGTCATTGCACTTACTGTTTTTATTTTTTTGCACCTGTAGCAAGTTTCATCCTAATCTTGGAACAGTTGACTTCTCATCTTAAATATTAACTCCTCAGAGAGACCTGCAAAGGTAACCCCCTCACTACCATTTTCTATTTTCTCCCTTATCTGAAGCTACAGTAATTGATTTTGTCTGTTTATCATTTGTCTTCTTCCTTGCCTTCACTATTATTCAGAGCTTAGTACACAGCACAGAACAGGCACGTATAATAATGCAATAATAATACTACTAAATAGTAGATACTAATAGTGGGGCTTCCCTGGTGGCTCACACAATAAAGAATCTGCCTGCAATTCAGGAGACCCAGATTCAATCCTTGGGTTGGGGAGATACCCTGGAGAAGGGAATGGCTACCCACTCCTGTATTCTTGCCTGGTGAATCCCTTAGACAGAGGAGCCTGGTGAACTACAGTCCATGAGTTCGCAGAGTCAGACATGACTGAGCGCACGCACACGCGCAGGCGCACACGCATACGCACACAGACGCACAAGCGTGCACACACACACACACGCACACACATGGCTAGTAGGCTGACTAAGGGAATGGATGCATGACTTTGAACCGAGAGAGCCAACCTCTCTTTCAGCTTGGCTTTTACTCGGACTTTCATGCCTTGTACCAATTAAGAGCTTTTCTCTGTTTAAATCTGCAAATGATTGTAGTTTCATCTTTTTCACCCTACCTGTCTTCTCTGCTCTCCCCTCTACCCCCTTGCCCACTGCACTGTAGGTTGAAATTAGACTCCATGCTTTTCCAGCTGGCAAGGAGAGGACTGAATTCTGTCCTTACTTAGGTCACTTATATAAGAAAATATTGTGATGTGCTGAGGTTTGTTTTGGGGGAATCACTTGTAAGACCTTAGTAAAAAGTGCAATGACATCAGAGAAAGGAGGTGCAAACACAAATAATTGGTCCTACCCTATGCCTGAGGAAAAGCATGCACCACCAGCACCTCCGTTCTGCAAAGCGGTCATAAGATGACACATACATCCATATCTGGGAAGTTTATTTACAGCTGAAACAGTGTTCCCACACACACTAGCAGACACAGGTGTTGCTGGGATCTCTGACCGAGCCACTTTCTTTCTGCACTGTGTCTCAGGCCTCATTTTTCTTCCCTGAAGGCTCAGTGTCCTCCCCTGGACATCAGCCATCGCCCTGTGTGGTGATCGGGTGACTCGAGGGGGCCTTGGGGGTGTGCGGGCTGGTGGCCCTCGCGTTAAATACCTCTGGCCACTTTGCTGGTGAGCCCCCCTGCATGCCGCGCTGCCTCCTGCTGCCTCTGTCGGCTGTCATTTCACCAGCTGTCGGGTGTCCCCCCCGCCGCTGTCACCCCCTGCCTTTTTTTATGCCCGCTTGTCAGAATGATGGCTTGAGGGTGGATCCACCTCTCCTCAGGAGCCAAGTGTATGGACTTTATGACAGTCATTTTCCACACAGAAAGTGTTTTTTTCCCCTTTTTTAACCTCAAGATTCCAGATGGTAGTAATGGTTAGAAGTGTGGCTTAATAGGGCCTTAATTTTTCTTTTTGTAATTTCTATGAAATTACAAATTTTTAAAATTATAACTGTATCTTTGTGCATGTATGCTAAGTCACTTTAGTCATGTCTGACTCTTTGCCGCCCAAATGGATTGTAGCCCGCCAGGCTCCTCTGTCCATGGGATTCTCCAGGCAAGGATACTGGAGTGGGTTGCCATGCCTTTCTCCAGGGAATCTTCCTGACCCAGGGATTGAACCCAGGTCTCTATGTCTTCTCCTGTGTTGGCAGGTGGGTCATTATCACTAGTGCCACCTGGGAAGCCCAGTTGTATCTTTAGGATTATATAAATGTATGCGTTTACTTTAATGCTAATATATTAATGCACTTAATGCACATGTATTTATTATGTGCCTACTAAGCACCGGACACGGTGGCTAAAATAATGCTGGGCAAAACCGGGTTGGTTTTACCTTTGTGGAGCTACTGGCTGGAGAGGCAGGCAGATAGCTAGTAAGTACATAAATGTCAAACTGGGACTCTACTAAGGAATGCTCAGGATAAGGTAGACAGTGGGGTTTCAGACTTGCCAAGAAGGTTAGGGAACGTGTCCCTGTACGAAGGACTTGAGCTAAGCTGTGCAAGTTGAATCAGAAGTAGTGAGGCTCAAATTTATGAGTTCCTCTAATTCTTTTCCAAATAGCTTTTCTTCCCATTGTTTCATTTCCACTCTCCCACCAACCCAGTGAGTCCTTTTACCCAGTGATGGATGGTGAGTCAGGTGTCAAGAGAAAACTTCTGTGACTTTCCCCAGGTCACAGAATCAGAAAGGGCTGGGACTGGATCAAGACACCCATCTTTTCTCTCTTTGGAAATGGGGCCACAGATCTAGTGTCAAGTCATATTCCTCTAGTTCTGTTTCGGCTTTTAACACCGTCAGGTGTAGAATGGGGACTGTTAAGCCCCGTTTCACAGGGCTGCTGAGTGGATGAGAGGAGGTGGCAGAGTGCCCTAGCTAATGCTTGTTCTTTTCCCTTCGTTTCCCTCTGTTATGATCTCTTTCTGTCTCCACTGTTCCACGTATTGGGCTCTGCACAAGGGCAGCATCCAAATTCTTGTAAATCACCTTGATTTTTTACATGTATATTAGTTCTGCCAACTTTATGTGTGCTAAGTCGTTTCAGTCGTGTCTGACTCTTTGTGACCCTATGGACTACAGCTCACCAGGCTCCTCTGTCCATGGGATTCTCCAGGCATGAACACTGGAGAGGGTTACCATACCCTGCTCCAGGGGATCTTCCCAACCCAGGGATCGAACCCACGTTTCTCACATTTACCTGCCCTGGCAGTCAGGTTCTTTACCGCTAGCGGCACCTGGGAAGCCCTCTGACCACTCTAAAATGCATCCCTTCTAATACATCAGGACAGGGCATTGCACATGTATTCTTAGGTATCTAAACACTGAATCTGCCAGATACAGAAAATTAGCAATCCAATGCAGCTTTTGTATGCTGGCTCACTCAGAGGACCAGGCCAGTACTGATGATTTTTGCTCTAGCTGGCTTGCAGAAGCTCACAGTTAAAATTCAACTGTAGCTGCTAACTTATCCCAGCTATTTGTGTACATCTACTTCTCTTTTTGTTAAAATGTATTCTTGATCATTAAGCTGTATGGTTTTAGATTTTTTATAGCAGGCTACTTGGGGGAAGCAGAAGCAGGCAGCAACTTATCAAAGAGAAAGCATGGGTGTCAGAGTTAGAGAGTCCTGGTTTTGAATCCAGCCTACAGCACTTACCAGATAGTGGCCTTGATTATTCAGTTATTCAATTTTTTCATTTCTTAGTTTCCTTGCTAAAAAGAAATGTGGTTAATAACAGGTTCTTTATGAATGCTGACTAAATAAGAGAAATAGATAAGAAGAGATAAACCTGTGAAAAAATCCTCTTCTATAAAATGGAGAAAATAATAGTTATAGTGTTGCTGGAAGGGTTCAGAAAGATCTTTTTTTTTGGTAGAATGTTTAACACAGGGTCATTAGATGAAAGATGTTGGCCATTGCTATGATGGACCAGATATTAGGCTAAAAGGGCTAGAGGGCTTACTATAAAGTGAGCAAGATGTGTGTGTGTGTGTGTGTGTGTGTGTGTGTGTGTTGACACACATGTACAGAGAGCTCAGGGCTGGGGCCACAGTTCCAGAGCAACCGTGAGTTCCGAGCCACTGTTGACTCTCTTGGGTAAGGAGTGTCAACCTTGAGCAATGTCCTCCACCTAAAAGGTCACTGTTTTGTCATTCAGTCGTGTCCAACTCTTTGCAACCCTGTCCGTTGGAAAGTCATTGGGCAATGTCGAATCCTCTTGGCGGGAGCTCCTTGCCTCTCCTGATTAGACTTCAGGACTAAGTCTGCAGCCATTCTTCTTTTTTCTTTCATCTCACCTCAGATACTCTACATGGTTAGCTTTCTTGTAAAACCAAATGACTGCAAATCAGCCCACAGAGCTGGGACGTGCGGATAGGCTTTTGATGGATGAAGCTGAGCTGCAGAGCTCTGATCACTCTGGATGTTGCTGATGCCACCTCTGAAGTGGGTGGGGCCTGTTAGAGAAGGTGAGGACCTGGCATTGTTGATGTGCTGCGAAGAAAAATAACAGCTGAGACAAGGAAAGGGCCAGAGGATGGGAGCTGTGCCTGAGTGCGAGGGCGCTGGTTTGGAGGAGGGTAGACCATCTTATCTGACAAAGAAGAAAGGAGTTGAAGTAAGGACTGTTTTTTGGAACTGCTGAGGGCAATGACTGGATACTGTGCAGAAAGTGTATGATTTTACTGTTTGGGAGATGAAATTAGAAAGCTTACTTGATACAAATGAAATATAGACCTGTGGGGAGAAGGCATCATGGTAACAGTTTTCCATATATAGAAAATATTCAGACATGTTTTTCTAAGGACTGACATTGATGGGAGACTTCTAGCCAAGAAAATATTCATTGATCACCTGAAATGTGTCTTTTAATTGACAGACGATGACACAAAGAGAAGACAGGTGGAGAGCAAAAGAATGAAAAGAACTGTACTTTTTTCTGAATGCTTATTTACTTAAAAGTGATTTAACAGTGTGTAAGAGTTCTGGTATACACAGACTAAGACCAAAATCCATCTGTCCATCCAACAAATATTTATCATTTCCAATGGCACACGTGTTCCATATTTTGTTTCAGAACAAAGAACACTAGAGTACAATGAATGAAAAATTGGTCAGTTTTCAGTTGAGGGATGAAATGGGCTATCTTAGGAAGAGAGTTCCTTATTCTTTCTTCTCTTCCTTTGATAAAGGTTTCCGTATTCCCTTCTCTGTGCCAGGTATTTTTCTGGGCACTGGACACTTGGCAGTAGATAGGATATGCCAAGTTCTACTCTGGTGGGAGTTTATATGCAAGGGGGGCAAGAACAAAGTGAGAGAGTTGCTGGGTAAGTGCTATAAAGTCAGGGCTGCAGTGATGGGAGAAATGGGGGAGCTGTTTTTAAAAAGGTGACCCTGCAAGGCTCTCTGAGAGGTGGCATCTGAGTTGTGTCCTGAAAGGGGGGTAGGAGTAGGCCATGGAGAAAGGTGTTCTGGCAAAGGGAATGACATGTATAATAGCCTGAGGAGGGAAAGAGCTTGGCAGGCTTAAAGGATAGGGCCAGTGTAGTTAGGGGTTGGGAGGCTAGGGTGGGAAAGCTGGAGAGGTGTCTTGGCAAGATAGGGTGAGCCTGGCACATGATTGGAGGGAGTTTGGACTGCAGTGTGCAGGGAGATGAAAGACCTAACTCATGTTTTGAAAGATGATTCTGGCTGCTGAGTGGAGAGTGCTATAGTAGAGAAGAGTTGTCCTTTGGATTCAGTTCTGTTCATTTGCTCAAATGCTAAGAGAAAGACCTTCCTTTTTTTGTGATAAAAACCTAGATAATATAGATAGTGCATTCTTTTCTATCTTACAGAATCTTAAAATATTTAAAAATATTTTCTAATCCGAACTAAGGTTTTACTAGTTTATCCTGGAATAGGTCAGACCAAACTATGTATTTAATACAATACTTGGTGTTAGCATTCAGTGGTGTCTGATTCTTTGGGACCCCATAGACTATATAGCCTGCCAGGCTCCTCTGTCCATGGAATTCTCCAGGTAAGAATACTGGACTGGGTAGCCATTTCCTTCACCAGGGGTTCTTCCTGACCCAGGGATTGAACCCAGGTCTCCTTCATTGCAGGCACATTCTTTACTGTCTGAGCCATCAGAGAAGCCCATTTAATAAAGTGGGAATATAGCAAAATAGTAATTCAGTCCTTCAGTGATTTGAGTTTCTTCTGCTGCAGAGACTTACCTGTATTCTTTTTATTTGAGAAGTTTGTCATCGTTAATAGAATCTGTTCTGGAAATCATCATTTTCTTTTAGTTATGAGAGGAAGCACTCTGGGTAAGAGATAGTAGTTGGTACGAATATAATCTTCCTGGGTGCCAGTAATGGTTCTAAGTACTTGAACTTATTACATTCTCATAGCAGTCCTCTGGGTTAGGTACTATTATAGTCTCCATTTGAAGATGAAGAACCCGTGGCTCAGAGAGGTTGAGCACTTTGCCCAAGAACACACAGCTAGCTAGTATTAACTGGTCCCAGCATGCCAGGGACCAGTCTCCTTTCTTTACTGTCTCTCTATATAAAGAGGATTGTCACTAGCCATGAAAGATGCCAGACTGCAGGTCCCACCATGAAGATGACTTCAGAAATTTCTTTCCACTTGGGGTCCAGCTTCTTCACCCGGGCTTTAGTCCTGCCTGCTGCTCTGCCACGCTCACCTCCATCACGCTGACTCTTCCATCTCCTGTCCTGCAGCCTCCAGCCCTGTTCGTGGTCTCAGCATCCAGCTCGTCTTCTGCTCTCAGCACGGGCCTGGGCTGTGATCCTGGCTGTGTGGGAAGGGGAGGGAGGCCTGGCCTGTCTCTGGGGTGCTGGCTCACTCACTGCTCAGGGACATAGAGGAAGGGTAGGGAGGTAGAACTCCCTTCAGGTAGCTGCTGAGATGCCAGTGGAAGGGATCCTGGTCCCAGGGGACTCTGGCTCAGGTGGCCCACCCAGTTCTGTCTAATACTGTTGTCATGGTGATCATTGGGGTTTAAGAGTTTAAGGGACTCTGCTGTCACCAGGAGCCCCTGTGGGGGGGCCATCTATGTCCTTTCAGGATGCACTTGTCATACCCCTTTTCAGACTTTTAAAAATAGTTGCAGACAAGCGGAAATGTACAAGTGTGTCTGTAGGTGGTTTAATATGGGGAATCATTATTGTCCTAATAATTTACCTGGTCACCACTGCAAGACAGCAAAGGGCTGTGAGTTTAGTAGCAACTCTTTCTTTTAATGGGCTCTACACACTTGGCCAGGGTGGACCTAGGGCTCCTGCCGTGCTCTTCCCCCAGCCCCTGGGCTCCTGCATGTGAAATTAAGAATATGCTCCTCTGCACCCTTGGAGGGAGCAGAGAGTGAAGGTGGGATGGGACCTTGGGAAACATTTCTTGATGCTCACCACCAGCCCATGCTACCCACTGGGTATGCTTAGCTCCTCCTGCAGGCCTGTAATGAGGTGGTGGTGGTGGTTGGGTCTGTTCCAGGGCATCACAGAAAGTCCTAGAGGGATAGTTGATCCTGATGGCCGAACACCTTCTTCAAAATGTGAAACATTTTTGGGTATTCAACTTTGAGCCATTTTATAATACAATGAGAACAACAACAGCAACAGCAAAAATCTTTTGACATCCTGATACAGAAAGAATTTTGCCCATAGATGTTTCTTGTCTTTTCCTTTTCATTTTTTTAAACCAGAAAGGCTAAATTACTTGCTTAAAGGTATTCAGTAAGATGAGAACAGATCTAGGGCTAGAGGAAAATTTATTCTGAGATCTTTTTGTCTTGTTATTGTATTATACAGATTATTTTCCCCATAAAATATGAAAATTTGCTTTTTTTCCCATCTCTGCTATATATGAGCTAAATTATGGAGGATGTGATAAAAATATTCAGAAGGGGCTTCCTAAGTGGTGCAGTAGTAAAGAATCCACCTGCCAATTCAAGAAATGCAAGAGACATGGGTTTGATCCCTGGGTTGCGAAGATCCTCTGGAATAGGAAATGGCAATCCACTTCAGTATTCTTGCCTGGAAAATTCCCTGGACAGAGAAGCCTGGTGGGCTACAGTTCATGCGGTCACAAAGAATTGGACACAACTGAGCACACACATACACACACAGAGAAAGCAAAGGTTATGAAGGAAAGAGTGGGTAATTAATTACTTTAAGGTATTAATTATCTCCACAGGAAATAAAAACAGTCAAAGACCCTGCTTTTATTTTTGCATTGTACCCTGTACTACCAATAGATGGGATATTTTGGCTTATCTCATTCCTGCTTTTCTCCAGAGAATTTAGGCAAGGTCTTACATTTGTTTGTCATGTTGCTGCTTAGATTGGAGATCTGTATATTACCATCAGCAAACTTGGTCCCTGGATGTAGAGACTGTGGCCAAGAATGCAGTAATGTGAGATGATTCTTAGACTAATCCAGGCACGTAATAGAAATTGCTCAGTATCCTATGTCAAATTATAGATCATTCTCTTCCTGAACCATCTATTTGTCACTCTGCATGGTTCTATTGTGGTGCTGGGGGCTGACATATCACAAGTGGGGTCAGGGTAGTTTTTCCTGAGACTGCTTTGCTCTCAGGAGTAACCATAGAAGACCCTTTTGTGCCTTTTGAGTTCAAGGTGCTGGTGATGGAGATGTGAATCTTCCAGTGCAGATTGTCATTAGCCCTGCCATATGGAGATAGCCTGTCTTCAAACTAAAGGCTTATATAAAAGGGAGTGTAGCTGAGAGCTAGAAAGGTAGATACCCAGTGGTGTTATATAAGCCCCTGGATCCAGCCATGCCTGAAGCCCACATAGAAGTCAAGTGTAAGTCAACTCATTTCCTTTTCTTTTTCCTCTCCATTCCCAAGGTATTTGAGTTGTATTCCTGTCCTTCACAACTCAACATCTTACAAGGACATTCTGTAAATGGTTTTAAATTATGACCCAAAACTAGAAAACTTAGAAAACTAAAAAAACATGTAAAACTAGAATAATTAGAAATCCAGGAAAAAGTATAAGAAGAGGAGATCACCTCTCTTTATATATTTTCCTCTTCATGTCCACTGCCTATGCATACAAACAGCAGAGGTTGAGACGGCATGTTCACTATAAGGACATATTTCTCCCTGTAGATGGTTTTTATATGTTAAATTAAGTCTCAGGGGATGGTTGAAAAAAAGGCATTGAAATGGAATTGCCATTTTTAGGTCTAGCTGATTTGTGCGGTGTTGCATGAAAGCAGGTGACAGATGACTTCCTAAATCCCTCACAGCCATCATTTCCTGGAAACTGTTCTATTGGTGGCAGCACTTGACGTAAAAGCCCTGATCACATGCCTCCTATCTGTTGCAAACGGTGAAGCCAATCCTGGGCTGGCCCCCGGGTCTGCCTACTTCCTCAGCTTTCTGTGACAGATGAAACATGGGGAAAAACAAGCAGGGTGCGGGGCCGAGGGCAAAAGTGTTTTGCTCCACAGAGGGCCTCCCTCCAGCCCTGTGTGTGTGACGTGTGTGTGAAGTCGCTCAGTCGTGTCCGACTCTTTGCGACCCCATGGACTACCAGGCTCCTCAGTCCATGGAATTTTCCAGGCAAGAGTACTGGAGTGGGTTACCGTTTCCTTCTCCAGAGGATCTTCCCCACCCAGGGATCGAACCCAGGTCTCCCACATTGCAGGCAGACGCTTTACTGTCCGAGCCACCCTGAGCAGGTGGCATCTTTATGTCCCATGACTAAAGAAGCTGACTCAAAACCTAGCTCACCACACACAGCTCTGCTGGGAAGAAAAATGGGGCAGGCAGGGGATTTGTTCTTATTCTGGAGTCCTGTGTTTCAAAGGAGGAATGTTGGGGTTCTGAAAAAGACTCTCAGGCTCCGAGGGGAGCAAAGGCTGGCTTTGGGGGTTGAGGAGGAGGATGGCACAGCTGGCCCTGGTGTTGGTGGCTCTTGCCACAAGATGGCACCCCTACTTTGGTATCTTTGCTTTTAATTTCAATCTTAGGAAAAACTTGCTCAAATCATTGCGGAACAAATGCAGTCTGGATTTAGGGTTCATAATTTATGAAGCTGACTTCATATCCTGTCTCAATGTGTTACCGTGTTTCAGACAGAGCTGTTTTGATCATGGTATCGTTATTATAAACGTGGGTGTGTCTCTTCCTCCCCTTTTCCTCTCAGTTCTGGAGCCTGGGGTCAAGCAATGATTCTCAAACTAGCTGTGGTGCTTTACCAAGTTTGTTAAAATTTTCCAGGCTGTCGTGGGTTGACAGTATCATCAAGTAACATAAAAAAGAGTAACTGGAAAAATGAAATTAAAACAACATAGAGAATCCACACTTGATTTTATTACTTTTAGTTTCAACAGGCATGAAATTACATTTTAATAAATGGAATCAAAGCAAAATAACATTGGCAAAAAGATTTACAAAAACCATATGGGTGGTCTTAAAAGTGTGTGTATAGGATATTAATATAAAGGAATTGCTATTATACTTGTAAATTTTTGCTGTCTCACAAGCATAACTAAATAGTAGTGATTCTCTCATTCATATTAATCAACCTGTGTGCACACGTTAAATTAACCAAGTGTACAATACAATTATTTTTTTGATCAGAACACACTAGCTTGTTTCCCGCTTACTTTACCTATCTAGGTCAGATTGATACAACACTACTTACTTATAAGAGATCATGTATATACCTCAACCTTCCTGTTTAGTGTTCATAACATTGATGACAGAGAAAAATTGCTTTGGAAAAATTGAGAGACAAGCTAACTATTTTTGACTTTTTCTCTCATCCTCTCCCTGTTCCAGGGAAGGTTACCTTTTCTTGTTTCTGGGTATCTTTCCCTAGCATCTTTGGGCCAGAACCTATGGCTCATGTTGGTGGATTGCCCTAGAGAGCAGGATGTGTCTGGGAGGTTATGTCTCATCTCCCAGGATAGCCTTGGCCAGTGGCTGATGGGTGTAGCCAGAGGAAGGCTCCAGTTTCCTTCAAGGTGGGACCACTCTGAGGTGTCTCTGAGCCTCCAGAGTGCTATGCAGCATCAGGCCTAGGCTACTCTCCAGGGGAAAAGCCCTCCTTGCTTGTCTTTCTCTACTCCATCCTGCTCCTCTCTCCCTTACCAGCTCTTTTTCTGGGAGCACCTCCTTAATAAACTGTTTCCCATGAATCTTTGTCTCAGTGTCTACTTCCAGGGAACCCAGCCTAAGGCACTATCAGATTTAGAGTACTTTGGAAATAGGCTTGGCAGACCATAAAAATGTCTTTATGTATTTTGAGTCTTTTGCTTCTAGAGATACTGATGTTCCATTATTGGTAACATAATCCAAATGACCACTTTAGGAAATAAATCAGCCTCATTTAACTGCCTTGGCTTTTTAGAAACCAGACAGGCTAGAGATATTTAGTGTACCAATTTTCTTACCGCATATTTGGAAACATTCATCATAGGCTTACTCTGTTTTACATAAATCTGTGTTCTTTTTTTTTTCCTCCTTGTTTCAATTAATCTAAACCCAATTGTTTGCCCATAGAGAAGATAAATGTAAAAGCTTATTCTACTCTCTAAGGGTTTGAGGTTGACTAAAAGAGGTTAAAAATTTTTTTCCCTTGAATATCTTTTAAAAGAGCTATGTCTCCATCAATCTGTTTTAGATAATAATCTCTGCAAGAACCATTCTGAGATAGTTGCTTGTTATCTAGCTTTACTTGGAATTAAACCATATGAAAAAACATAAATTCAGACTAACTTGGAGAAATGCTGTGGTAAATTAGTGAAAACAATCAGAGACCCTGACATATGGAGAGCAGTTTTATTACCATAAAGGTTGTGTGTGCTATCTTGTCAATTATCCATTATTAAGTACCTGTTTTGTACTAGATGTTTGCATTATCTCATTTAATTCTTACAACAACCCTAAAAATGAAATGTTTTCTTTCCCCTTTTTTCAAAAACCAGTGAGACATAAAGAGATTAAGCAACCTTTCCAAGACTCACAATTAGGAAGCAATAGAGCTAACACTTGAATGGAAAACTTTCTACCAAGTCATGCTGCCTCTACAATTCAATAAAATGAACTAACTAAATATTAGTGTATTTCATCAGTTCTCAGGAAGGGGCAACAACTGGGAATAATTGACATATTCACTTGGTATGCAAATAGTGTTGTTAGAATGCTTGTAACACTATAAGGAGAAATAGCAAGAAATCTTCCTTGCCATATTGTTTAACAGCGATGGGCACTTTACATCCTTGTCTCATATGCTCATCACAAGAATCCCAAGGAAGGTATTATTAGCCTTATTTTATAGGTAGAGAAGATGGAGAAATGCAGAATCTTTAGGTCACTTGTGCAATATTATATGGATATGGCTTTGGACCCCGAAACTTATGAGCTCAACTGCTCTGCTTTCCATGGCTGATGCTTTGCTGAAACTTCCTTGTGGAGAGTGATAAGGGGATTGCCAGGTCGACTGAATCAGTGGAGGGGATACATAAGATTGAAGCTGTGATTTCCTTACAGTATTTTGTTTCTCACTGATGCTACACAGGTCTAAAAAAGGAGAAAAGAAAGCCAGATCTATGACAGCAGCTGGGTTGATGCGTTTGTTCTCATCCCACCGTATCATTTTCCTCACCAGATTTGATTCCCTTTACTGTTCACCTGTAAAGGAAACCCTTCTTCACCTTCTCTGGACTGGGTTAGCAGGAAATTCAGAAGGCTCTTCATAGCCAGGTGTTTCTCTGCCCCTGGTGCACCTGATCTGCAGAGCAAAGGAATTCATAGACAAACACAACAGGACTTACTGTAGACCGCACAATTAATCATTCTAGGTTTCTGATTTGTTTCTTGAAACTTGCTATGTTCCTGTAATGGGAAAAAGACAGGTCCATTTATCACACCACACCTTATACTGCTGCTTGGCACCCTCCCCTGGGTCCCTCACCATCCCCGAAACTTCTGAAACATCTGGCATGGGTACCATGGCAGGCGTTTCTTCACATTCCCTATTACACTCACCTTCTCAGCATCCTAGTTTTAAGCTCCCCTTTGTGACTGAAGACTAGAAGGCCAGCATCCTCTGTGGAGATGAACAATTAGCGAGAGTTCGTTACTTACGGTGGCATTTATAGTTCTTTGCCAAAGGTTGCATTTGTGTGTATCATGTATTGGCTGATATTGTCAAAAGAGCAGCGGACTGGGAACCAGCTTAGTTAGAGCTTTGCCTTGGCTCTACCGGTAATGATCCTCTGGACTTGCCTGGGCTGCTTCACCTCTCTTGACTTTCATGACTTCATTTAATGGTAAGTCCAGGGTAACTCAGTGCTTATCAACTTTGGATGTGCATTAGAATCCCAGGAAATGCACAAAATACTGATGCCCAGGTCATACCCCAGACAGGTGAGTCAGAGTCTAAGCCAGAGATATGACACTGGGATTCTTATGAGAGCTCCCCAAAGGGATTCTAATGCTGACTCAGATTTGAGGACCGTTGGCCTAGGTAATCTCTGAGGATTCCTTGGTGTCTCGCTCTCGTTCCCTCCCTCCCTCCCTGCTCCATATAGACAGATATATGCATATATAGGTAGGTATATATGTATATACCTTAAGATGGGAGAATTAAGATCATATTTGGTATGGAAAGGGAAAAGACCCAATAGAGAGGAGAGTTTGATGAATAGAAGAGGGTGAGTGAACTGGAGGATCCATACCCTTGAGAAGACGAAAGGTCTAGTGCTCCAGTGGAGGGACTGGCTTTCGCTAGGCGAATGGAGAGTATGTTCACAGAAAATAAACTGAGCTTACATCCATGCAGATGTTGATAGGTATGTAGGTCCAGTGGTAGGAATCCACGGAGGTTTTCTTCTGCTCACTTCAATATTTTTAAACAAGGAAGAAGCAAGGTCATCAGAATGAACAGGAAAGGAGGTGCTGGAGAGGTTTTAGAAGAGGTGAGGTATAAAAAGTCATCTGTGACGATGGAGGGTAAATGTGCTAGAGAAATGTATGACTGCCAGAAGTACAAGGTGCATTTGAGGTTGAATTTGAAGTGAAACCAGTTTGCTAGGTTTGGACAGTCTTTCTTCTCACTTTCAAATGTTGATTCCTTCCTGCTAGCATCTGCTCCGTTCTACCTAATGTTGTATCGTTTGTTGCTTTTGTACTTTCTGGAAGGTCACTCCTTTTGTCTATTTCATCTAGCTTACCTGAGATAGGATTGACATTACATATAACACTATGTAAGTTTAAGGTGTGAAACGTTGATTTGATACCCTTATATGTTGCAGTATGATTGCTGCCATAGCCTTGGCTAGTAGTGGGTATTTCCATTATGTCACATAATTCCGTGTCCTTTTTTTTTTTATGGTGAGAACATTTGAGATGTACTCTCTTACCAACTTTCAAGTATGTAACACAGTATTATTAACTCTAGTGACAATGCTGTGCATTAGAGCCTCAGAACTTATTCATCTTTAACTTCAAGTTTGTATCGGTTAAACAACATTTATCTCCCTATTTCTCCCCTCCAGCCCCCTGCCATCCCTGTAAGCACTGTTCTACTCTGTTTCTACAAGTTAAACATTTTTTTGGATTCCACACATAAGTGATATTATACAGTACTTATCTTTCACTGTCTGACATATTTCACTTAGCATAATGCCCTCAAGGTCCATTCATGTTGTCACAAATGGTAGGAGTTCCCTCTTTCTGATGGACAAATCATACTCCATTGCATATATACATCACATTTTCATATCCACTGCTATGAACTTACAACAGAAACGAACTCAGGCTGTTTCCACGTCTTCACTATTGTGAATAGTGCTGCAATAAACGTGAAGTGCAGATGGCTTTTTGGTACCCTGTTTTCATTTCCTTTTGATACATACTCAGAAGTGGATCATATGGTAGTTATATTTTACAGTTTTTGAGAAGTACCCCTATTGTCATCCATAGTGGCAGCACCAATTTACATTCCCACCAATAGTACACAAGTGTTCCCTTCTCTCTACATCCTTGTCAACACTTGGTTGGTATCACTTGCCTTTTTGATAATAACCATTCTAATAGGTGTGAGGTCTTATCTCATTGTGGTTTTGATTTGCATTTCTCTGATGATTAATGATGTTGAACATCTTTTTGTGTACTTGTGGGCTATTTGGATGTCTTCTTTGGAAAAATGTTTATTCAGCTCTTCCTATGTTTTAACTGAATTGTTCTTTGTTGTTGTTGTTGTTATTGAGTTGTATGAGTTCTTTATATGTTGTTGCATAGTAGCTAAGTCGTGTCTGTCTCTTTGCAACCTCATGGACTGCAGCACACCAGGCTTCCCTGTCCTTCACTACCTACCAGAGTTTGTTCAAACTCATGTCCATTGAGTCAGTGATGCCATCCAACCATCTCATCCTCTGTCATCCCCTTCTCCTCCTGCCCTCAGTGTTTCCCAGCATCAGGGTCTTTTCAAATGAGTCAGTTCTTCACATCAGGTAGCCAAAGTATTGGAGCTTCAGCTTCAGCATCGGTCCTTTCAATGAATATTCAGGGTTGATTTCCTTTAGGATTGACTGGTCTGATCTCCTTGCAGTCCAAGGGACTCTCAAGAGTCTTCAACACCACAGTTCAAAAGCATCAATTCTTTGCTGCTCAGATCTTCTTTATGGTCCAACTCTCACCATCTGTACATGCCTGCTTACTGGAGAAGTCAGAGCTTTAACTATACGGACCTTTGTTGGTCAGTGATATCTCTGTTTTTAATATGCTGTCTAGGTTTGTCATAGCTTTTCTTCCAAGGAGCAAGCATGTTTAATTTTTGTGGCTATTCAGCTTTCCCAACACCATTTATTGATGACACTATCCTTTCCCCATTGCCTATTTTTGTCTCCCTTATCAAATGTTAGTTGACTGGTCATTCCTTTTGAGTAATGGCTCATTTTCTTGGAGCTGGCTCTGCAGCTGGCTCAGACCTGCTAACATGTCTTCAGCCTTAATAAGTGGTCTGTGGCCTGGCTTCTGGCTTACTGAGTTCCTGAGGACTCACTGTACTTCCTCTAGAACCAGTCAGAGCTGATTTGTAGAAGATGGTGAGCTACTTTGCCATACAGATGAAGGAGTGATAAAGGAATGGTTAGTGAGTTCGAAGCTTGTGCAAGAGAAGCTGCCTAGGAATCTTTCATTGGTTGAAATAAGATGGACTGGGACAACACCATGCTTTTTCACCCCCTGTTTTTTAGACATGCAAATGACAGGAGGTACATGGGATAGTAAAGTCACATATCCAAGATTATAAAATATTTCAGTTAGATTAGGGCAAGTGGCTTTTGATTATCTAAAAGTCATCTAAAGTGGGAAGTGGTACGCTAGGGTCCTCTAAAGTAGTAAACTTAAAAATACATAGTAAACTTCCAGACCAAGATGAAGCAAATGGCAGACTTCAGGAAAACTCAGGCTCTGTGATAGCATTTTTCTGAGATAGTGGGGACTGAATTAATGAAAATTTTACCCTACTCGTCTCAATGTCAACTCAAAGGAATCAGGCTGCTAACAGCCAGTAGGTGATCAAGTAGGACTATTCATAGAGAGTAAAATGAACTTTATTCTCTACATTTTGAGTAGGTTCTGTATCACATCTTTAGATTTTGGCATTGAGAAGCAGGAGTAAAGAGGCCCCACTATCAGTTTGGCAGATTTATCAAGCTGGGTTGTGTCAATTGCATTATACCATTTCCAAGAAGACAGTAGAGCTTGTGAAATTTAACAGTGTCTGTCACCATATGACATATTGGCTAAAACAAAAGCAGATTGAGGAAATGACTCACAATAGTTAATTGTTTCGATAGTCAGTCTTTCCCGTCTGTACAGTGTGTTGAATTTGATGACATCTGATGAGAACTTTGTGGAAAATGAACACACCGAATTGTTTTCAAGAAGCAAGCCCTCTCTCTACTTTTTTTCAGTAGCTATGTGTTGTTATCTGAAATCTCTATTTTATCCTTTATAGTTTAGGTAAGGCTACAGACTATCTTGACTGTGGGAATAGGGAAGTAAAAGCCTGGGCATTTGTAAAAAAAGGAAAAAGTATTCAGTGAATAATAACTCAAAATCTGTTTCTTCACCTTGAGAATGGATTAGGTATTTTGGCTTTGATAAACTCAAAAGTAAAGGGAAAAATTGTTCAGTATTTCACAAAGAACCAAATTCAGGGTGATATATGCAGAAAGCATTCATCTTCTGTTATCTCATGAATACACTGCACATCTGGCTTCAGAATCTATGATGCTGCTCAATAAAATTTATCATTTTTGATAGGAACTCATTAATTTGCAACAGTTGTGCTGAGTGTATAGCTCTGTGGTTAAGTTCATCTCTGATAGATACAGGCCTTCTCACTGCACTGAATTCCTTTGTAGATCCCACTTAGAAATTCAATTCATGATTACCAACATACTGACTTATCTAACTGAAAGAGCAGCTTCGTATTCTGGAGAGGTAGATGTCAAATAAGGACAGGAAGTTTTCTTTTGGGAGATCTGCCAGTGGGGATAAAGCTTAATGCCATGAAAGTTGATTCTTCTGGAAATAGTTCTAGCATTTGTTTACTTGTTAGACATCTACGAATGACTCTACATTTCAGCTGCACTGGAAACCAGTATTTATAGAGAAGAAAGGATTAGGGCTGTCTGTCCCCTACAGATAGATTTCCTTGGTGCTACTCAAGATATCAATGCCACATTTTTAGTTATACAAGCTTGTGTTGTTTTTTGAATGGATTGGATACAAGGAATGAAGATGTCCTGTTTAATAAAGAACAAAATAAATCTAAGAGGAGACTTTAAGACTTCAAAGAGCTGTGGTGGGGAAGAAACACACTTGTTCTTTATAACTCAACAGAGCAGAACCCAAACTCATGGCTGAAATCATAAGCAAGCAGTAGCTCACAGGCCCAGAGGACATTTCCTTAGAGCATTCTAAGGAAATAGTTACTCTGGGAAGCAATAATCTCCTTATCCTTTCAGCTGGGAATTCTGCTGGTGTTGACCAGGAAAATTTGTCTGTATCTGAGGCAGCCTTTTATAGTCTGAGACTATGTCATCAAGTCCAAGGAAGCTCACTGTAGAATGGCTTAAAACTCAGCATTAAAAAAAACTAAGATCATGGCATCTGGTGCCATCACTTCATGGCAAATAGGTGGGGAAAATGTGGAAGCAGTGACAGATTTTCTCTTCTTGGGCTCCAAAATCACTACAGATGGTAAGTGCAGCCATGAAACTAGAAGATTCTTGCTTCCTGGAAGGAAAGCTATGACAAACCTAGTTCAGTTCAGTTCGGTCGCTCAGTCCTGTCTGACTCTTTGCGACCCCATGGGCCACAGCACGCCAGGCTCCCTGTCCATCACCAACTCCCGGAGTTTACCCAAACTCATGTCCATTGAGTCGGTGATGTCATCCAACCATGTCATCCTCTGTCGTCCCCTTCTCCTCCTGCCCTCAAACTTTCTGAGCATCAGGGTCTTTTCAAATGAGTCAGCTCTTCACATCAGGTGGCCAAAGTACTGGAGTTTTAGCTTCAACATCGTCTTTCTGATGAACACTCAGGACTGATTTCCTTTAGGATGGACTGGTTGGACCTCCTTGCAGTCCAAGAGACTCTCAAGTCTTCTCCAACACCACAGTTAAAAAGCATCAATTCTTCAGCACTCAGCTTTCTTTATAGTCCAACTCTCACATACATACAAGACTACTGGAAAAACCATAGCCTTGACTAGGCAGACCTTCGTTGGCAAAGTAAAGTCTCTGCTTTTTTATATGCTGCCTAGGTTGGTCATAACTTTCCTTCTAGGGAGTAAGTGTCTTTGAATTTCATGGCTGCAGTTACCATCTGCAGTGATTTTTGAGCCCGAAAAATAAAGTCTGACACTGTTTCCACTGTTTCCCTACCTATTTGCCGTGAAGCGATTGGACTGGATGTCATGATCTTCGTTTTCTGAATGTTGAGCTTTAAGACAACTTTTTCACTCTCTTTCACTTTCATCAAGAGGCTCTTTAGTTCTTCATTTTCTGCCGTAAGGGTGGTGTCATCTGTATATCTGAGGTTATTGGTATTTCTCCCGGCAGTCTTGATTCCAGCTTGTGCTTCATCCAGCCCAGCATTTCTCATGATGTACTCTGCATATAAGTTAAATAAGCAGGGTGACAATATAGAGCCTTGACGTACTCCTTTTCCTATTTGGAACCAGTCTGTTGTTCCATGTCCAGTTCTAACTGTTGCTTCCCGGCCTGCATACAGATTTCTCAAGAGGCAGGTCAGGTGGTCTGGTATTACCATCTCTTCAGAATTTTCCATAGTTTGTTGGATCCACACAGTCAAAGGCTTTGGCATAGTCATTAAAGCAGAAATATATGTTTTTCTGGAACTCTCTTGGTTTTTCGATGATCCAACAGATGTTGGCAATTTGATCTCTGGTTCCTCTGCCTTTTCTAAAACCAGCTTGAATATCTGGAAGCTCACAGTTCACATATTGCTGAAGCCTGGCTTGGAGAATTTTGAGCATTACTTTACTAGTGTGTGAGATGAGTGTAATTGTGTGGTAGTTTGAACATTCTTTGGCATTGCCTTTCTTTGGGATTGGAATGAAAACTGCCCTTTTCCAGTCCTGTGGCCATTGCTGAGTTTTCCAAATTTGCTGGCATATTGAGTGCAGCACTTTCACAGCATCATCTTTTAAGATTTGAAACAGCTCAACTGGAATTCCACCACCTCCACTAGCTTTGTTTGTAGTGATGCTTCCTAAGGCCCACTTGACTTCACATTCCAGGATGTCTGGCTCTAGGTGAGTGATCACAAGAAACCTAGACAGTGTATTAAAAAACAAAGACACTACTTTGCTGACAAAGGTGCATATATTCAAAGCTGTAATCTTTCCAGTTGTCATGTATGGATGTGAGAATTGGACCATAAAGAAGGCTGAATGCTGAAGAATTGATGCTTTTGAACTGTGGTGCTGAATGGTGCTGGAGAAAACGATTGAGAGTCCTTTGGACAGCAGGGAGATCAAACCAGTCAATCCTGAAGGAAATTAACCCTGAATATTCATTGGAAGGTCTGATGCTGAAGCTGAAGCTCCAATACTTTGGCCACCTGATGCAAAGACCTGACCCATTGGAAAAGACTTTGATGCTGGGAAAGATTGAAGGCAGGAGGGGAAGGGAGTGACAGAGGATGGGATGGTTGGATGGCATCATCAACTTGATGGACATGGGTTTGAGCAAGCTCCGGGAGTTGGTGATGGACAGGGAGGCCTGGCATGCTACAATCCATGGGGTCACAGAGTCGGACATGACTTAGCCACTGAACAACACAACTTTTCTTCTCCTTTCCCCTTCATTTCCTGTTTGAACTCTAAAATAAAGTAGGTTACGGGTGAAATGTGAATTGAAAGTTGCTAAGTCGTGTCCGACTCTTTGAGATCCCCATGGACTGTGTAGTCCATGGAATTCTCTAGGCCACAATACTGGGGTGGGTAGCCATTCCTTTCTCCAGGGGCTCTTCCCAACCCAGGGATCTAACCCAGGTCTCCCAGGGCGGGAGGGGGTGAAGGTAATATTCAGCATCTTTTTTGAATGCCCTGCCTCACTGAGTCAGCTTTGTATTCCTTGAGCTCAGAACTCAAAGATCTAAAGTAAACTGATAAACAGCATATGCCAGAAATAATCTGCATTCTCCTTGATTTCTTTGGTGAGAACTCTGAATATGTCGATCCCACCCAACCTAATAGGGCCAGTGTTCAAGGAGCAAACTTGCAAACCCAGCAGTATCTCATCTTTGGAAACATCTGTGAGTTAGTTGTCATCTCTTGACTCAATATGAAGAGCAAATTGTTTGATGTATTCTGGGAAAAGAGAGCTTTTAGTTTTTTGGTCTCTGTCTGAAAACTTGTCACAAAGTAGAAACCGTGAATCAGAAAGAACATCTGTGAAATAATTTTGTTCATGTAGACAGGTGAGAGTTGAAAGTTCAGATGAGAGCTGAACTTTTTTTTCTTGCTGTATCTATAAATTCCAGTTCATATTTCTTCTTGTGGAAGTGGCTTCTCCTTCCATCCCACACCCCTGCACCTGGATTTATGTTAAGCTGAGCAAGCAGTTCTGGTAAAATTAAGCCCACATATAAACAGTAGATTTGGACAGCTCAATTTTGGTCCTGAACTCCATTAGAATTTTTTTTAACCCTCCTCTCCTTTATAGCAGTTTCTGATTCCTTGCTTCTTATAACCCAGTTTTATGTTGAATATCACATTGTGCAAGGGCATGCCAAATTGGTATTGGTATATACTGACTGCCTTGCTTGGGAAAAGTGCTGAATTCAAGTTTGGAATGTTTGCACTTGACCAAAGTTTTGCAAAAGAAAAACATAGCATATTTAAAACCCAGAAACCATGACTGTGTTTCTTTGCTGTTTCTTGTAGTTTGTCTAGCAGTGGGTGAATATCATATTTTAACCAGCAATTAGAATACATTTATAACTCGCATGATAGGGATGAATGAGATGAAATTGTAGAAGACTCAAAAGAGTTTATCCCAAGGAATTTCCAGAGTTATAAGAAGCATGAGTGACAACTCCTGGAGTCTATAGTCAGAAGAAATAGTGACATTTAATTAAAAATTTAATGAGGGCAAAAGAAGAGTTAAGAGGGCACATTTAGGAGGTGCTAGGCAGTGTACTAATGTCTTTACAGGTACAATCTCATTGAATCCCTGAAGAAGCACTGTGATGTACTTATCAGGAGTCCCATTATACAGATGAAAACACTGAGTTTCAGAAAAGCTATTCCATTTGCCTATACTAAATAGGACTGTGATCTGTATCCAGAGTTTTCGGGTTCTCAGGCCACATGTGCTACTTCATCATCTGCAGGGAAACAAAGGAGCTTGTCTGGGCTCTGTGTATACTGTCTTCACAGGAGCTTTCAAGGAATTCTGAGCAAAACACAGTATTACTGACCAATGGAAGCAGAAACTGGCAAGTGGATCCTGAGGAAGGAGGCAGGTTCCTCTGCAGAGTCAGAAAATATCTTGAACCATTGTTTGCCCAATGACAAGCAAGAAGGAAACTTGGAGATTGTGATAAAAAGGCAGATCCCATGGTGGTATACAAATTTGAGGTAACATGTGATGTGGTTATTTTCCTCAGGGAAAAATATGTAATATCAGTTATGGGATTTTAAGTCACCTGGCTAGGAGGAAAACTGGACAGGGATGTTTAAGAGTTGGTTGCTGCAATTGTAAAGAGGTAAAAGTGCACTGCTCATAAGAAAGGCTTGATATCTGGGATTTTGGGGAAGACATGCATAGTTTTGGGAAAGGTTAGCATATATTTATAATTTCTTAAGAGCTGTTAATTATATAATGCCTTTAATTGTATAACTCAGTATTTATTTCATCTATATGAAACTTCTGATTTAGACTGTAAGTGAAAATCAGAATATAATCAGAGTTTATGACTTTCAAACAAGAATCTTTGAAAATGTATACTCCAAATCACTCCCTTTTCCATTACCAACACATTTATTCTTTCTTCATTTTATTTTTAGAAATTGTAAGGTTAATTGTCTCAGTAGGGCATGATTTCCTTACCAAATCTCAAGTGAATTTAGCTGTTTTAAAAGAAGGGCTGTGGCAAAGCAGACCTAATTTGGAGGACTGTTGGTGAAAAGCCCAGAATGTTTAAAGGAGTGTTCAGTTCAATTCAGTCACTCAGTCGTGTCCGACTCTTTGCGACCCCATGAATCTCAGCACACCAGGCCTCCCTGTCCATCACCATCTCCCAGAGTTCACAAAAACTCATGTCCATCGAGTCGGTGATGCCACCCAGACATCTCATCCTCTGTCGACCCCTTCTCCTCCTGCCCCAATCCCTCCCAGCATCAGAGTCTTTTCCAGTGAGTCAACTCTTCGCATGAGGTGGCCAAAGTACTGGAGTTTCAGCTTTACCCTCATTCCTTCCAAAGAACACCCAGGACTGATCTCCTTCAGAATGGACTGGTTGGATCTCCTTGCAGTCCAAGGGACTCTCAAGAGTCTTCTCCAACACCACAGTTCAAAAGCATCAGTTCTTCAGTGCTCAGCCTTCTTCACAGTCCAACTCTCACATCCATACGTGACTACTGGAAAAACCATAGCCTTGATTAGACGGATCTTTGTTGGCAAAGTAATGTCTCTGCTTTTGAATATGCTACCTGGGTTGGTCATAACTTTCCTTCAAAGGAGTAAGCGTCTTTGAATTTCATGGCTGCAGTCACCATCTGCAGTGATTTTGGAGCCCAAAAATATAAAGTTTGACACTGTTTCCACTGTTTCCCATCTATTTCCCATGAAGTAATGGGACCAGATGTAGACTGTGCTTATCCTGTGTTCAGGGAAAGGGCTGGCCCACAAGGAACAAAGAATCACTTTTCCTTAGTGTATCTCTTACTGTTCCATTTCTTTTTCTTGCTCAATAAATATAAGGCAAAAAAAAAAGCATGCTTTTATGTTTTAATTTTCTTAGCAGCCCTTTGTCTTGGAGACAGTAATTAATGAAAATTATAGGCAAAACATTTAAAAGTTTGCATTTAATGCCTTACCTATGTTTTACGAAAGAATTTCACTCTATCTGAAGAAGGGGGAGTGTGTGTGTTGGTGGGGCTGGGGGCATATATACATGTTAACTAGCTTTCTTGAAGTTTTTCTCAACTAGTTCTATAGGGCGAGGTCTAAAATGTGGGGCCCTATATCAAAGAGATTATGTTTCCCTAGTCCTGTATCACAACTTTAAATGTAATCTTTACTTAAAATTTATTTTATTTTATTTATTTATTTTTAAATTTTTATTTTTACTTTATTTTACTTTACAATACTGTATTGGTTTTGCCATACATTGACATGAATCCACCACGGGTGTACATGCGTTCCCAAACATGAACCCCCCTCCCACCTTCCTCCCCATAATGTTGTGTTAGTTTCAGGTATACAGCAAAGTGATTCAGTTATACACGTATGTATATGTATTCTATTTTAGATTCTTTTCCCTTTTAGGTTATTGCAAAATATTGAGTATAGTTCTCTGTGCTATGCAGTAGGTCTTTACTGGTTATCTATTTTATACATAGTCATGTGTATATATGTGTAATAGTCACTTTCTAAGACACCTTAGCTATCAGATCCATCTACTTGTCAAGAAATAAATAATCTAGATAATTTATTTTACTAAAAAAATTAAATATTGTCAAGCTATTTTAAAAAATCTTGAAAAGATGGTTTGAAGAACATGGTAAACCATATTTTATAACCTAGCTCATGTGACTATGATAAATAATGCAATTGGGTCTTCATACAATTTTTCTATTTTAAATTGAGTCTAGCAGCAAAAAATATTGGGCTAGTTGACCTAAGAAAATGAAATTCTTATCCTCATTTAGAAGTGAGTGCATATTTTAAAAATGAGAGAATGTTCTGCCTAGAAAAGTTAAATGAGAACCACCGAATAAATTAATAGTGATTTCCCTAACTTTTCCCAGACTAATTCAAATCTTGGAGTCTTAGGTTGAAACAACTTAAGACCTCATGATGACTGTCCCATAAAATAAAATAAAATGTCATTTGGTGAAAGCTATTAAAATGAATGAAAGGATTGGTGGTGCAAGAAAAATGAGAGTAGTCACAGGTGGGGGAAAAGTGGATCATAAAATATATAACTATAATTGCATAGCTGTACTTTCTATAGACACTCAAGTAATTAATTTAAAAATATACTGATCAATTTAATACAGCAAAAAACCAGGCACCTGCTGGCAATTGGGGTGGTACAGTAAGATGAATATGACATAGTATCTCAGGGCAGTTGTAGTCTAGGATATGTCTTTGTGTGTATGTGAGTGAGTGGAGAAGGGGGAGATTAATACACATCAACAAACAGCAGTCTTACAAGACAGGTAGTTCTTTGGAGGTCATATCCACTATGGGGTATGCCAGAGTCAGACTTGAGAAAAAGAGCCAAGGACTGGGAGAGGAGACATGGTGTCAGGAGACAGGAGCATCAAGCCCTCTAGTTACTGACAGTTCTGGTTAATGAAGGACATCCTACCCAGAGGGCTTTAGTGGGTTGAATGTCTCCAGGCTGACTTGTCCTGGATGGTGCCCTCTGTTCCATCATCATCCAAGGATAATGTTCATTAGAATGAGCTTGAAATGATGATGTACAACAGCTACATGCATCATTATTGAGAGATGGTGTAAAACTGGTTACATGCCTATGGATGGCAAAAATGTTTTAAAACTCAATATTAAACTAGAATTATGGAATTATTAAAGTTATTGATAGAACTCTGAATCATACCTTAGAAAACGCATTCATCCCAGGGCCATCCCTTCCTAGCAAGAGTATCTGGACATGTAATTTAATCTCTCTGAATTTTTTCTTCATCTGTAACTCTGCTTTCTAGACTGGTTTTAAAAATCCCATAAGATCCTTTACATGAAAGTCTTTGGTGAATCACGACTTGCTATACAAATGTAACGTGCAAAAGAGAGATGAGTCTGCCAGAAGGTATTTCCGAGAGTCATTCCTTAACCTGTGTAAGCTGTGAAGCAGGGGAGAGAAGCACATGGTGGTATGTAGATTTGCTACATAAGAAACAACAAGACTTGGCCAACACATACTCTTGCTATCAATATAAATCCCTACCCCAAAATCCTTGTTGGAAAGGGAACTCTCTCCTATCACATTTCCCTAGCCTCACCTCCTACAGACAATAACAGATTTTGTTGGAGACTTTAGGGGATTTATTACAAGGGGTATTAATGAGACATGTATAAATGATGGGATTGGCTACAGTTTTCTACATTTGGTGGGATATGTTATGTATATTTCCTTTCAAATACTTGTTGAAGCTATGCCAGACCTCAAAAGCAAAGTAGGTCAATGAGAAGAGACTTTTTTCCAGTCTATTGTTATGTAATCCCTAATTAAACCAAAGAATAAGGAACTTGAGGGATCCAATCATTAACTTTTGGCAGAAGTTAGTTTAATGAGCATAAAGGAAAGAGAAATGATTGTATCCAAATACCTGTTTTTGTGGTCTTTCATTGCTTAGACATGGAAGAATAGGTTTATTGAGAGAAAGCTCTGAGATTTAAAGAAAGCTCTGAAATCCAAGCTCTCAGGTATCTCAGGCAAGAGATGGATATCTCCTATGGGACAGAAGCAAACAATGTTCCACACATGTTTATCCATCATCACAGTTTTTTTCTCTCCAAGTATTTATGGCCCATTTCCCTTTATTTTGATAATTTTTGACCTGATTACAAAAATATTTTAAAGGTAATTGGAAAATACAGAAAACTACAAAGAAGAAAATAAAAGTCACCTGTGATACAACCTCACCAGAGCCATGACAGGCTCAGAGAGGTGCACTAGGCCAAAAATAATCCCTGAGTCATGCTTCTGGGGCTTCCTGGGATGATAACTCAGGCCAATCAGAGAGATGATAACTCTGGCCAATCAGAGGGATGGTAACTGGCCAATCAGTAAATATCAGGAAACCCCTGCAGCCAATCAACCCTTGCCAACTCCCTGTCTTTGTTCTAAACTTATAAATACTGCTGTAAATCTGGGCTCGGGGCTCTTGTTCTACTCCACTGTCTTAGATATGACAAGAGCCCTGGCTCGAGCTAGCGATAAACCCCTTTATGCTTTTGCGTTGCTGTGGATGTCTTATTCTCTCAGTTTTGGGGACTCGGACACTGGGCATAACAACCTGTAATCCACCTAGATATAATAGTTACATATTCCAAAGTGTTTTCCTTTGTGTGTGTACATGTATGTATGTGATATACGTATACCTATGTGTGTGTGTGTTACAAAATTGAGAACAAAATTATATATAGTTTTCTTTTTAACTTATTAAAATGTATTTCAAATATTTTCCTATGCCACTAAAATGCCTTTAACACATTTTAAATGTCTTTATAATATTCCGTTATGCAGATATGTGGCAATTTATTGAAATACTCCCTTACTGTTTTGCATTCAAACTGTTCCTGCATTTTCACTCTCTTTATTTTGCCAGCTAAAGGGATTTCTCAATAGTTATCTCTGTAGCCATGTGCTCATGTGCACTTCTGATGATTTCCTTTGTCTGAATGTCTAGAATTGTTGGTTCAAAGGAAACGCATGCTTTAAATTTGTTTGCTATATATAAATTAGGGACTATAATGTCATCTTAATTTATACTGAGTATGCTCAGTGTCTGGGGTAGGGGGTTGGGAGTTCTGCAGAAGGCAGGTTCTGCTGGGCTCTGGGTGGCAGTTACTGGGCTCAGAATGTGGAAGCACCACCTTTCAACTGTAACAGACCAAGCTGCCTTGCTTTGCCTGGGTAGCTTCCGAGAACAGTTGGGTGCTTATAGTCTTGGAGAAATGGTCAAGAGGAACATGGGCTATTCTAGGCTAAAGTCATTTTAACTTTAAAATATCAAGTAGGGCCAATAAAAATGCATGGGGAAGTGTGGCTCTTGTTAGAGACATGAGTGGACATGGTTTGCCCAGGTCTGGTCAAGCTACTTGATTGTTCAAGTCACCCCTGAACCTTCCACAGATAAAAGCAAGAGGGTAGAAGGAGGAAGAGGGCTCGATGGTGCTGTGAAAGAAGAAGCTGTTGGGCTTTGTGATTGGCGTTTGTTGCCCGTGAGGCACATACTTGAATGATCTCTGTGGAGGTTGATCTCTCCTACTACCTAAAACAGCTCTTTCCTCCCAGTTACCCCCTTTCTGTTAGAGCCTATACCTGTCCCCCAGGCTAGAAGTTTAAATCGAGATTCATCTATTACCTCTCAAATCCAAAATGACCCGAGACCTATCATTTTATTCCGCTTGGAATAGCTCTCAAATCTTCCTCCATCTCCATTCTTCCTACCAGCACCCTTTTCCAGCCTTTAACACATGCCTGCAATTCTGGAATTAATTCAGACTCCAATTTTTCCTCCAGTTGACTGTCCTCAAATGCTCCTGAACTATGAGAGCCTAAAGCTTTTGCAAATGACTTACCTACAGAATGTGAGCTCTTACAAGATTGAGGCTTTATCTTACTCATCTTTGTAGCTCCAGTGCTTAGGAAAGTGGCTAGTCACCTAAACCATTTTTTGCCTGGTGACAGCTACATGAAGTTTTGGAATGGGGAACTGAGGCTCTGTGAGGGAAAGTAATCTGTCTAAGGTTGCATAGCTAGTAAGTGTCAGAGCGGGGATTTAGTCCACACAGGTCTATTTTTCCCTAAACCACATGGACTCAGCTGCACTGTGCTGCCTCTATTATCAGGGCTCTGATAACCTTCTCCCTCAACGTTTCTCACCCTACTTCTTGCTCTTTTCTGCACTTACTGTTATGTCACGGGATAGTACCTACTGCAAGAGATATACTTGAGCATCTTTAGGGGTGAAGGCCAGAGGGGAACAGCTGGTTGATGAAGACCAAGAGAATTTGAGGGGAGAAGCTAGGTCTTAAATTAGGTCTAGAAGCTCGAGATAAGATTTGGTCAGTGGGTGACCCCAGGGTGCTGGCCATTCCATATCATGGAAGCAAATGGCAGAGGCCCTGAGGTAGAGATGACCCAATAGTGCTGTGAATTTTGAAAAGATTTCATACAGTCTTTGTTAGGAATAACCTTTAGTGTTTTATGAATGCCCTGGAACTAAGCCCCATGGTTTCCTGGACTGAGGTGCGACATGTTGCAGAGAAATAGCCCACTGTCTGTTTGGGAAGAGCAGAGAGAAGACTTGCTTGCCGTGTGGCATTCCTTCACTTCAGATTTTGAATTGAACCTGAGGTGGCAGAGAATTCCTGGGGCATGTCAGCATAGGAACCTGGTTGGTGTCCTAACAGAGCTTCAGTTTACACGATTTTAACCTTCAGAAACATTTTCATCTCTGAGTTAAGGAAACCAGAAACATAAAATGGATTGGGAGGGGTTTGAATGTATTTACACAGAGAACAGTTTTTACGAGCTAATGAACTCCTTTCTGTGGCCCAAAGTATGTTTTGGCCAAAAGGGACCCTGGCAGATGACAAACGGGAAAACAAGAGACACTTGGAACCATTATCTGAAAATAATGATGAACTGTAAATCAGTGTCATCCAATTAAATAGGATAATTTAGAAAGTATTGGTATTTGTAAAAAAAAAAAACAACAACAAAACAAAACTGCAAAGAACAGAAAAGTACACTTTGTAAATAAAAAGAAATTTATTCAAAATCTTATTTTGGTTTGATACTTGCCTTTTTAAACTTAGGAATAAAGATCCAAGGAAACACTAAATATATTACCTTTTAAGTTACACTACACATCCATGCACACACAGAGAAAAAAAAGAGTTTTGGTGGATTGGGACGGTGTTTTGATTTTCTTTTGTGGACATCTGCAGGGGGTCGGGGAGAAAGTTGTCGGTCTTCCCCCAGTCCCATTCCTGGCTCAGATGCTCCTTCTTGTAGCATTGCTGGTCTGGGATTCCAGCTAAAGACCACACAGTTTGCTCCCGGTGTTCAGCTCTGTCCTTCTCTGAGATTCCAACAGCCAAGTTGGGAGCAGAATATGTGAAATGTGTTTTTCAGCCCCAAACTCCGTCTCCCTCCCGGAGGACCCGACTGATCACACGATCCCCTAATATGCCCACAGATGGCCATTTTCCAGTTGAGCTATTGATAAGGGAGGCAGGTTGTGCTGAGAAGGGCTCTTTGCTCGGGGGCCTTACTGCAGTTGGTTTAGAACTTTGAGGATGAAGGATATTCCACACTGGGGGGAGAGGCCAGCTGCCGTGACCTTGGCTGAAGTCTCCACTTGGCTTTGCCTCTTTAAAAAGCTCATCCTTTTGAGCTCTTCTTGCCTCTTGGCTTGAAGCCATCTTTATGAGAATGATGATTATTGGATGTTACCTTGTATTCTTACCCCAGTCCTGGACAGGCTTGCCAGACTTCTGTGCCTCCTGAGTCTTGATATAGCTCCCAGCTGTCGCTTAACAGTCCATGCCCAGCTTCTACCTAGGAGACCAGTTAGGACATGCTTCATCCTGGCAGGGCAGGAGCTGCCCCAGACAGTGATAACCAAGACTAGCTGAAACCTGCCTTTGCTTTGTGTTTGTTGCCTTAACCTCTCAAAGGTGTTATTCAATGAAGGAGTTAAGGTTAGCATCTGGCATAGATTCCTTCCCCTCCTTCCTAAAGCATCATCAGGCCGAAACAGTCCCACCTCTCAAGCAATGGGAACAATAATGGGGGCCAGAGTTAGGAAGCCCGCATCAGAGGCAGGAACAGAGGAGTCAACTCCCCGCCTCCTCTCCCGCAAGGCCATCCACACCGAGAAAGTAGGGTTTAGGTCTTGTTCAGGATTGAATAACCAACTTGCACAGTATCTGGTACACAGTGCACCTTCAATAAATATTTGTTGCTTATCCAGATTGAAGAGGAGTATTGGGGCAAATGGAAGTGGGGTGATTCTAGTTATTCTTATGCTCTGGGCATTTTCAGTGGACAGTGCTGTTAATTACGCAGTCATTATTTTCGTACCCTCTTCCTTGTCCCTCAGCTTTGAAGACTAAGTCTGGAAGTACTCAGTTTTGGGAATTTAAGGTTAATAGTTCAACTTCAAGTTAGCGTCAGCCCATGGCAGGTGGCACGTTGTCCTCCTCCCATGACCCCATGCCTTGTATCCACATTCGCAATAAGAGGTCACTCGCTGTCTTTTTCCGTTATCCTTGCGGCTCCTTCATGTTCCCCACTGCCATACGATGTGCTAGGATTGCCCCACATTCTTGGAGGATGGGAGTCTTGACCCTGGGCCTCAGTCCTCAATGAAGAGCATCCTCCTCCGGCTGCCAGGTGGGCCCTGCCTGCTGCAGGATGCTTGCCCAGGCTGCCAGTCTCCCATGATGCAGTGTACTGCCCCCTCACCAGCCGACGGCTGCCAGGCCTCTTGTATGGCTGTGTCTCTGCCTGTTGCCTTCTGCTGGGGAATTCCTGTATTGTGTTTGCTTCTCATGGATGGTCTGGTCCCCAACCCCTGGCCTCCCTTATTAGGCACACCACCCGGCTGCTGCTGGCTGAGTCTTATTTCTGAGACTGAGCATAGTTCTTGTTGTTCCTCTGTATTCCCTTTTAGTATCTCTACCACATCCTAATTCAGGATTCAGGATTCAGGATTCTGTCCTTTTTTAAAGTTGATTTCACTCTTGACTCTGGATTAGGAGATATTGTCTTCTCAAAGAGTCATCATCCATCCTAAATTGGGGCAGGAATTTTCGTTTTTGGAAGTTGAACATTGTGAGTGGGGCTGTATTTTTGTGGAGGTCACATGTTCTTGGATAGGGGCCTATATTGTATGCTCTGTGTGTGTGTGTGTGAGGATGAGAGGGAAGAAGACTCACCCTTTCTAGTACTTTCTGAAAAGCATGTCACTAAATAGAACAGGGAGAAAGTAAACGGGGGTGGACAGGCGTAAGATCAGGCTTTTTATCCTCCAGTTATATGAAGAGAATCATATATCATGTTATTTAGATGGTCCATCTTTCTGATATGATATTTTTCTGGCCTTCATTCTTGGCCTCCTAGTGAACTCAAGGTCAGAATAAAAATGATAGCCGTCATGACTTGGTAAAACTTGTTATCAGCAGAAAAATAGGAACTTTAAAAGGTAGTGCTGTATGGTTTCTGATAAGAGACCTGCAGAGTGATTCCACTGGGGTATTATATGCTGTTCGTCTACAAATACAGATGGGCACAGGATTTTTAAAACTTGCTCTTCCTGTATTAACGTGAGCATTGTTCCTCTTTACTGTACTCCCTTTACAGATGGAGAGAAAGGAATTGATTTAGTTTAATATGAGATTTGGATATTTTCCCTAACCTTACATTGGTGTTAAATAGTAGCTATATGAATATTACCCTGCAGCTGACCTTTTGGGGGTTGCTTTTCCCAAGTGGTTTTTTTCCTAATTATCTTTATGTGCATTTTAAACAGAGTTGCAGGAGGGATGGGATTTAATTGCTCTATTTGTATTTTATTCCTTCACTTTTATGTCTAGGGCAAAAGGGTGTATTTTAATAAATCTAGGAGGTAATTTACAGCTGCTGCTGGTATTAACAAAATATACACGTGTAGCAGGTTCATGTTTGTGTGAATATTGGGAGGGTTGGAATGACTGGTCTCCTCTTGAGCTGTCTTTGCTATAGTCAAAGTCTTGATTTGAGATTTCCTACCCCTTTCTGAAATTCCAATAGCCCTTTCTGAAACTCCCAATACTTTGGCCACCTGATGCGAAGAACTGACTCATTGGAAAAGACCCTGATGCTGGGAAAGGTTGAAAGCAGAAGGAGAAGGGGACAACACATCACTGACTCAATGGATATGAGTTTGAGCAAGCTCCAGGAATTGGTGATGGACAGGGAAGCCTGGCGTGCTGCAGTCCATGGGGTCACAAAGAGTCGGACATAACTGAGCGACCGAACTGAACTGAACCCCTTTCTTCATGAAAAAGCTGTTTAGGGTGGACAAAGTGGCACATGTCCAGTATATACTTTGTTCTTGCTCTTTGCAGCATAGCATAACCTTAGATATGAAATTTCATTTTTGTTTCAAAAGGGGATATGTCTGGTTATGTCAAAGTTGCTTTCCAGGCCCTCTGAGAGTAGACCTACTTTACACTTTCAGGATGATCACTAGGATGCGAAATACCTGCTTCTGTGTTGAAAACGATGGTGATAGTGCTGCTGAGGGAGGTCAGTCGGTCTGCTGCTGCTGACCTGCCTACCAGGGAACCTGTGCAGCTTTACTGCTGTGGAGACCATGGCGAGCTGAAATCACCCTGTTAAGCCTAGACACACCTCTGGTGGTTTCTTTGACACATGAGCTTGAGAGCACTCTAATAATTTATTTCGAAAAATCCAAGCAAAACATTATTGAAGTCAGATCAGATGAAAAATGGCTACATCTGTTGTCTGGGGTGGGGGTGGAATAAAACTACGGTGCTTAGAAACTCCACAGCTGCAGCCTCCAGGGCAAACTTACTTGTGCCCTACAGGATAAAAAGGGCAAATAGCAAAGTTGTGGCCTCAAAACCGTGTCCTAGAGCAGAGGTAGAGTGTGGATCTGTTTGAGGAAGTGCTTGAAAGGTGGCTAGAGATGCAGTGGCAAGGTTTTGAGGACCTTCACAAAAATAATCTCACAGCTGAAACAGCATCATCCTTTGGGTGACACTCTTGGTTAGAAACTTTAACAGACTTTTTTCCTAGTCAATGAAATTGGAATGGTTTATTTTTATTTTGTTGGAGGGACGCCAATAATGCAATACAGTTAACCGTGGACTAACTTGTTCCTGCCAGCACAGTCTTGGAAACCAGTGGTCTAAGTGATGCTGGATGAAAAAGCATTTGACCAACTCCCCCCGCCCTCCCCCCAACCCACCCAGCACTCAACTGAATAACTTATTTAATAAAACCGTATGACAAACACAAGCTTGTGTAAAGGAAGAGTGGTTTCCAAGAATATGCAGTGGCAAAAGCCAGCCTTTGTTTTGAGCATGCCAATTTCCATGACCAGTTGGGAGTATACCTTGGGACTTTATTCACTAGTTGGGGTTTCACGTGCCCCTGTTGGAGTGAGGTTATTGTCGGGGAGCCACTGTGATTTAGCTGTGTCTAACATGGAAGGCGCTACTACAGACATTGAGCATGTCTACTGTGGGTGAAGGGGGGGCCATGGGTACCACCCATCTCAGTGCGTCCAGGGAAGGGTCATCTTTTCTGTATCTCATGCTGAAGGGCAGCGGTGGGTTCAGTACCTGTCAGGGCAGGCTGAGGAAAGTGAAGATATTCCATTTTCATCTTAATCCCGGCTCCTTGATGTGGGTGGACCTTCCTCAATGGAGGAAAAGGGGGGAGTCAGGCTCCTCAAGCTGAGTGCTGAATTTGATGCTTGGGGAAAACAGAGGAGGGAAGATTGAGTATGGACTTGGATAGTCTGAGTTGGTCTGGGCAGAGGAACAGGCCTCTGCTGGACCTAACATCGGGAAGAGTTTGGCTTGCAAAGGAAATGGAGGGGACAAGGAAGCTTATTTGACTTCAGCAGCAAGATAAAGCTATCCCCATAAAGAGGTGTGGGGTTGGGGGAGATCCGAGGAGAGCAAGGGGAAGTGACAGGGAACAGGATTGGGATTACAGGGCTTAGACCAGTGGCCTGTCAGGGGGTCTGAATAGGATCCTGTGGGCCAAACGTGGCGTTTCGTAAACAGTGTTCACTATTACAAAGATGTGTTGATTAGAGAGGTCTCTTCCAGGGCCATGATTATTTTTGCTCTCCGGCGGATTTCTGTTTCCCTGTACATGCTGAAAGCACGGTGACGCAAAACAGCTGACTGTGTGACAGATCGGTTGCTGTCCAAGAGATTGAGAAGAAATGTGTCTTCCAAGTGCCCGGAATTCCTTTTCCTCAGGGGTCCTTCTCTGTCCTACTCCTTCGGGTGGTTTGTATTCTTACACCCCCAACTCTTCTCTTCCCCATCACATCCCGCTGTCCAGGAAGGGATGTATACCCTCCACTCAAACACGAATAGGTTTTAAGCAGGGACCAGTTGCCCCAGAAGCTTGACCCCTCAGGGGAGGAATGATAACACACCCAGTCACGTGTCAGGGAACATCATTGGGGCTGTTAATGGGGCAAAGTCCTATTTCAGAGGTTAAGAATTATTCCAAGTGAATGGCCTCCTTACCTGCCCTGCCCCCCTTGCTCCTGCTCTTTCCAGGATTGGGACGCTACCACAATAATGGATTCATCCTCCTTTTTTCTTCCGAGGCCTAGCCCTTGGATTTGTGAGTGGAATCCATTTCCTACCAAGGCTGCAAGACTCGGAAACCTCTCTGTAGCCCTTTCACTGAAAACTGCTTCTGTTCACAGGCACGAGATGGACTGTGTCCTTTTAGGTCCAACAGTCCTGTGATGAGCCTCTTTCAATGGTCTGTCCTTCCGGACATAAGCCATTTATGCGAATACTTCCAGGACTCGACTGGGAGCTGATACATAAGATATGCTCCATGCCCCCAAGGGTTTAGCCATTCAGATCTTGAAACAGAAGACAAACAGCCTAATGCAGAAATCACCCCTGGAGTCCCTGGTGGTGGTTACCTGTCTTGCTTGAGTTCCTTCCCATGACCCTCTTATTTGGCTGTTCAACCTTTTGTAGAACAGCTCCAGCCCTGACACGTACCCTCCTCAAATAATGAACTAGAAGCTGTTTTCTTGTTCTTCTCATGGAGGAAATAAATCCCTTTCCACCATCATACTTGCTCAGGGCAAAAGGAGAAAGTGGCACCCCGTTATAGATAGAGCATCCAGCAGCTCCTCCAATCCCGGCTTGACTGACAAGTAAGCCTGCATTTCTAGGCTGGGACTAAAGGGATTCCAGGATTGGGGCTGCCTGGATCCCATGTGTTAGCTGGTCCCTCTGCCTCTGTCTTAGTTGCAGTGTAGCCTGGTATCTTAGAGGAAGACGGCTACCAAATAAGGGAAGGTCAGGGAAGGAAGAAGGGCTTGGCTGTGGTATTTTCTTAGTGTGTTTTTGATTGCAACCTAGCCTAGGAGGTGAGGGTGCAGCAGCTCCTTGGGAAGAAGACATTTTAGTAGTCTTGAGGGCCAAGAAGAGGAAAAAAAAAATATCTAAAGTGGGCAATTGCTCAATCTTAGAGGCCAGTTCTGGGCTGACTTTGTATTCAGCGTTGAATCTCTGGACCCCCCTGCTCTTTTTCAGGTCACAGATGTTCAGAAGAAATGGGGTTGGATGAAAGAAGGGTGGCATGATTTTTTTTTTCCCCTCCATCAGGCTTTTGACCTCTCAAATACTAAAGGTTTTTGGCACACAAATAACTACCCCAAGTCAGGTTTCAGCTTTAAGAAGACAGCAGGGTTTATGTACTAGTTTGACTCCCATACTAACAACTGAGTCTTAATTCTTCCCTTCTTATTAACTTGTCATAGGGGCCAAACTTTGATGTAGGGCCAAAGTTAAGACAATGCTTTCCAGTTTCTCCTCTCATAGGTGATACAGTTGGAATGACTGTTTTTGATACCCAGGGTACACAAGGGATTTGAGGAATATCCAGGACGGGTAATATGCATTGCTACAACTGACACTTCCAGGGAACTCTCAAGCTGTCTTTAGTTTCTATTGCTGAGGTCAAATCTATGTCCTGGTCTGTGTCCACAGAAATAGGAGTCTCTGTTAAATAGGTGGGTGTTTTGGAGACCACATGGAGGAGGATTACCTGAGAAAGGGCTATTCCAGGATGACATGCTTTTCCTGGCACTCCTTATTGCTGGGGAGATTTGGTCCGATCTTCACATGAGCCTCCCCGGTTAACCTCAGCCTGAGAGCTGGCTGAGAAGGGGTTTTCTAGGAGGGACCATGTCTTCTTCGGAAATGTTCTCTACCCTGGTTCTGCTTAACTGTTGTACAAGGGGTCTACTTCCTTTTCTTCAGCCATACCAGGTCTTGAGTTTGGGAAAGAAGCATTATTGATTCATTCATTCACTACTATTTGGTTTCCTGTGCCGGAGGAAATTTCCCATGGTATGTAAAGAGAAGCCCAGAATCTCACTTCCTCATCCTTCCTGAAGGGGTCCTTTTGATTCTCTTTCTATTCTTGCTTGGGAGCATTAGCTGAGGGCTCTGTTACATACCCCTGGAAAGACAAGAGTTTCCAACCAATTTGAACCGGGCTGGCCTGTCTTCCTCCTGGGAGGAGTCCATGGAGCTGCTCGGCACGTGCTTGTCATCCCTTCTGTTGGCTTTCTCCCTTCTTTTCATTGCTCCTCTCCCTCCCCTCCTCCAGATGCAAGCCTATGATTTGGACAAATCTGGGGATTTTGTTTCTGCTCATCATCAGCAGTGATTTTTTTTCTTTCATAATTTGCACAGAAATACCACCCAAGTCATGCTGAATGCTTGTGGTGCTCAGATCCACCTCTCAGTAGGTACCCATAGAGATCTTTGGGTTGAATTCAGTCAGCCAAACCTTTATCCTGGTTGTATTGCAGCCCCATCAGGGAGCCAGGAGTCTCAGCTGGGGAGGGGAGCCCTCTGGCACCTTCTTCTCAGAGGCTGCCTCTGTTCCAGGTGCTTTAGGACATGGCGGGGGGTCATCGCTAATGCAGCCTCTTTCTACTGGAATCCTCTCCTCTTAACTCTCCACCTTCATTTCTCACTATACTGGGACTGGAGGTGGTGCCTCTGGCCTTGGAAAAGGAGAGGACACTCCTAGATCCAGACTCCAGGTTTTTTTCATTTTCTTCTCACTGAGGAGTATTGTGGCCTTGATACGGAGGAATTTCAGTCTTAGTGTGATTGGCCTGCCTGGTTGATGCGGGGGCAGTTTCATTGTGTGGCCCCTTGGAGCAGGAGGCCAGAAAGCCAGGGGTCCATCCTCAGATGGAGTCCCCTCCTCCTACCCACTGAGCTACCCTGGGGAGACTCATACCAAGGGGACCAGCACTGCCCATGGTCACGCCAGGGCACTGGCCTCCTGCCCTCCTGGTCCGGATCCTGATGATCCTTCTTTCTGGCTCATTCCATCTATCCATTCACGGAGTGGATTGCATAGCAGGCAAGGCCCTTGACTCACAGGGAACCAAGATATCCCCAGAAGTGCCTTCCATGTGGAGAAAGCCGTTAGTGGCATCCTGCAGGGTGGGGATCACTGTCTACGGCAGCCTGGCAGGGCCAGAACTGGGTTTTCATAAGTGCTTCTATCTCAATGTCTTCCTCTTCCTTGTGGGGCTCACTGGCTTTAAGGAAGTTTGTGGTGGGAGCCTTCCTCTTTCCAGGAAGGCAAGTCTGTGGTTGTCTCCTCACACAGTGATGTTTTGTATTTTGTAGGCTGCACTGCTCTTCGTCTTGTGGCCTCAGCTGACTCCTAACGTGGACTGGGTCTTCTCCTCTTGGAATATAGCTAGAAAGGATTTGCAGAGGCAGTAACCCAAGGAGCAGCAGTGGTCAGCACAGCCAATTCCCTTCCCTCCTGGCCTTGAGTTCTGCCTACATTCTGTACTCCCTGGAGAGCTGAGATGACGCTGGTGGTCTCAGCGTCTAGGTTCCTAAAAAAGGCAAGGACCAGTGGGAGTTGTTTAACAGAACAGATTCAGCATTTCATGTTTACCAGTCATGGTGCTAAAAAGTGATGACACGGAAACTTCCATTCTGACCTTCCTACTCTCCTCTAGGGAGTGCACAATCCAGATTATCGTTCCCTCCTCTCCTTGCCAGGAGCATATCTTCACTTAAGTAAACTCAGAAGACTCATCAGGTCGCTCTGTTCCTCACTTGGTATCTTCCAGCTCTGGGTTTCTCATAACTGTGGGATTCCCCAAACTTGAGGATATGAAAGTGTGTCAGTCAGTAAGGGGAGAAGGAGCGGACTTTATGCTTTCATTTGACACCTTTTTTTTCTGACCATTTTCTAAAAGTCAGTGAGAACAACTTAAAAAGGGCATCAACACCCCTGAGGTTGAGCTCTACCCAACCTAGCCATTGCTCGTCTTCTTTCTGCTGATAACCTCACCCCATTTCTCTTGTGCCAATAAAAGTAAGAAATAGCAAAAGCACTGCAGAGACCCATGTGTGATCTGATTGTGAAATGATTCCTCATTAGACTGATCTGAGTGTGTTGTCCAGAGTCATATGTGAGCCCTACCTGGTGTTCATGACGTGGGAAGAGACTTAGCTGGCACGAAGATGGCAGGGAGGCCATCTGTACTAATAACTAACCTGGATGTAAAGAAAGCCCCAGTGGAGCTTCTGACTGCTAGGACTTTAAATAAAGCCTGGGAAACCCATAGCCCACAGAGCCTTGTGGAGGGTTCCCTGATGCCCTTGAGGTCCTCAGCTCTTACTTTCACCAAGAGCAGGTGGAGGAGTGCCTGAAGCCTTGAGGAAATGTGCTTCTCCACATGGTGCTCTGAGCTCCGTGTCCTTTACCTCCTCTTTAGAGAGATGTGCTGTGGTCTGGATATGGAGGCATTTCAGTCTTAGTGCGGTTGGCCTGCCTATTTGATGCGGGGGCAGTTTTATTGTTCTGTAGCCCCTGGAGCAGGAGGCCAGAAAGCCAGGCATCCATCCTCTGACAGAATCCCCTTCTCCCCACCCACTGAGTTACCCTGGAGAGACTCATACCAAGAGAACCAGCACTCACCGTGGTCACTCCAGGGCCTCCTGCTCTCCTGATCTTGACCCTGATGGTCTTTCTTTCTGGCTCATCCCATCTGTCCATTCACGGAGTGGATTACAGAGCAGGCAAAGCCCTTGACTCACTGGGAACCAAGAGGGCCCCAGAAATGCCTTCCATGTGGAGAAAGCCATTAGTGGCAGCCTGCAGGGTGGGGGTCACTGTCTAAGGCAGCCTGGCAGGGCCAGAGCTGGGTTTCCATAAGTGCTTCTATCTCAATGTCTTCATCTTCCTTGTGGGGCTCACTGGCTTTAAGGAAGTTTGTGGTGGGAGCCTTCCTCTTTCCAGGAAGGCAAGTCTGTGGTTATCGCCTCACAAAGTGACCTGATGTGTTGTACGCCACCCCACCTGCCCTTCATCATGTGGCCTCAGCTGACTCCTAAACTCCTAATGTGGACTGGGTCTTCTCCTCCTGGAGTATAGCTAGAAAGGATTTGCAGAGGCCATAACCTGAGGAGCCGTAGCAGTCAGAAAGATGAGTTCCTCTTCTCTTCTGGGTTTGGATTCTGGGTATATGCTCAACTCCCTAGAGAGCCTCGGCACCTTCTCCCTCTAAGTTTCCAAGGTAGAGACTAGGAAGTATTTGATTTCTTCATGCACCCATGAAACTGTTCTTTATTTTGTGAGTGCCTCTTTTGCAATGGGCACCACGTTTCATAATTTCACTTAGGATAAGTGATCCAGCCCATGCCTTAGAACTAGAGCTCGTTGGGGAGATGGGGGCTTTCTCTTATCCCTGTCTTTGGCCTTCTATTATGGGAGTCTGTGCCCTGGAAGCCTGGAACACTATCCTTGGGAAGCCTGGTATTAGCCTTGCCCTACTCTGGCTTGCTCACCACGGTCAGTCCAGGGCCTCCTGGTCTCCTGGTCTTGATCTTGATGGTCTTTCTTTCTGGCTCATCCCATCTGTCCATTCACAGAGTGGTTTACAGAGAAGGCAAAGCCTTGACTCACTAGGAACCAAGAGGGCACTTCGTAGTGGCAGCCGAGCCTGCAGGGTGGGGATCACTGTCTAAGGCAGCCTGGCAGGGCCAGAGCTGGGTTTCCACAAGTGCTCCTATCTCGATGTCTTCCTCTTCCTTGTGGGGCTCACTGGCTTTAAGGAAGTTTGTGGTGGGAACTTTGCTTTTTACGGGGAGGCAAGCCTCTGGTTGTCTCCTCACAGAGTGACCTGCTATGTTGGAGACCACACCGCCATTCATCATGTGGCCTCGGTTGACTCATAAACTCCTAATGTGGACTGGGTCTTCTCCTCCTGGTGTATAGCTAGAAAGGATTTGCAGAGGCCGTAACCCAAGGAGCAATAGTGGTCAGAAAGATGAATTCCTCTTTTCTCGGTTTGGATTCTGGGTATATGCTCAACTCCCTAGAGAGCCTCGGCGCCTTCTCCCTCTGTCTGTTTCCAAGGTAGAGACTAGGAAGTATTTGATTTCTTCATGCACCCATGAAACTGTTCTTATTTTGTGAGTGCCTCTTATGCCATGAATTATTTCACTTAGGATAAGTCATCCAGCCCATGCTTTATAATTTCAGAGCTTGTTGGGGGAGGTGGGGGCTTTCTCTTCTGATCCCTGTCTTTGACCTTCTACTATGGGAGTCTCTGCCCTGGGAGCCTGGCTACCCCAACTCATGCCAAAGCAGGTCTCAACAGGAGCCCTTCAGTATTCTTCATTCTGGCCCCAAGATCACCTCCCCATCCCTGACTTCTCCCTTCTCTGTCAATTGCAGAACCCTTCTAAGCATACTGACCCTGTATCCTTGGGTTCTGCATTACCTGTCATAATCTCATCCTTCCTTTTGCCCACCCTCACTTAACACTTACCCTGGGATCCTCATAGGCATCCACTCACAGACTGGAGTCTTCAGTGAAGCCCTTTCTCCCAAGAGAACAGTGATCCCATGGACTCTTAATTAAGGCAAGTGCCTCATATCCATCTGTCCTCTGTAATTATCCCCTGTAAAAACCTAGGTTTTGATCAGGAAACATGGAGCTGCCAGAGCCTTCCAGAGATTCACAGGTCCACCCCACACCCCTGGCTAGATCCTCCAGAGAGTTTTCACTGTCATAGAAGAGCCACATCTTGGGTTCTCTACTCCGTTGTCTGAGTTTTCAGGGATTTGTCTTCCAATCGACAATGAGTCTTGGTTTTATCCTTTGAGGAAGGAAAGCCTTAGATGATGATTTATTTCCATGTTTGCTTCCCGGGTGGTTCCTGGTCATGACTGGAGGAAGCAGCAGTAGCACCTTGGTTTCTGCTTAGGTGACAGAACTGCGCTGGCCATGAAGGGCAGGCACAGCCCCCATCCATCCCACTGTAAATGCCAAGATCTCCCTACATCACTCTCGTCGCAGGAACCTTGATCCAGCCCTCTGGCCTGAAGATAGCTTAACTCCCTGTTTTTGGCTTGTGGCTCAGCTTATCTTGTGACATCCTTTTTCCAGGGTTCTTCATCTTGGTGAAGCTCTGTGGGTAGTGATATGAATGGCTTCTGGGAAGTCTCCTCATGTGAGCGTCCACTTGTCCCTAGAGCTGGTGTGTTCTTGACTTTCGGACAATTAGCTGGTAATGGTCTGCCTCTAAGCAGAATGATTGTTTGCTTGCCATGCGAGTTTAGCAGTCTCCATGGGAATGATTTGGCAGGGCAGGCTCATTCCATTGTGAGGTTCACCAGGGCTTCCGTAAGATTCTCTGTCCTCATTGGTGGATCCTGAGGATTCTGTGGCTTCCTTCAGTTGAAAAAAAAAAAATTCATTTCCCATGTTCAGGATGGGGGTGAGGTTCCCTTTTACCTGTGGGCAAGTGTCCTAGGGAGAAGAGTTTGATGTTCTGAGGCACTGCTGAATATGCATCTGAATAGCCTCCTGGAATTAGGAAAGAAAGATCTCTGACTTCTTTTCTCCATCTTCTCTCTATTCCTTTGAGCCTCATTCTGTGTGTCACAGCCCAGATGCTCTTCCTATTCACTTGTGCCTCCCGGGAGTTTAGACTTAACTCAGGTGCAGTGACCCTCCTTCAGCTGGTGTGCTTTCGCATTTAAAAATGTTTATTGCATCAAGATTGCAACAAGAAGTCTATTTTAATTGCAACAATAAGTCTATTTTATGAGTGAAAAGATAAATCCAAGAAGCCCAAGAATCTTTTTCTTAATTTTTTTCATGTTCTCTTCCTGCCTCCTTCATAAGTAGATGAGAGATTTATGTAATTTTTATACCTGAATGAAATTTTTATACTTCCGTATAATCAGCTGCGCCTGGGATCAATTTCAGGGACGCTGCGGAGGGGTTGTCAATATTAATGATCAGATACATGGCCCTTCTCTGTTTATGGCCGCTTGTGCAAGGAAAGTGATGCTGGCTTCTTAAACTCTTTGGACCTCCGTGTTGGTGCTCTAGTATTTGACCACCACAGTTGCAAACCTATGAGATGGGGTTTGTCTTAAGCTTTATGAAACGTTCTCTCTCAGGGAGAATAAGTGTTCTAAGTGAGTGAGGAGTTTTTCTTCTCTTTTTACGAGCTCTGCAAACCCTTTCTAATTATATTCTAAGAGAAAATGTCCCAGAGAGAGTATTCTACAGGAGTCCAAATAATAGAGGCAAAGAGGGAATTAAGATCACATTGATTTGTAAGTGCTTATTGGGTCAACCATAACGATCTTCCCTAGTGGCTCAGATGGTAAAGCGTCTGCCTCCAATGCGGGAGACCCGGGTTCAATCCCTGGGTTGGGAAGATCTCCTGGAGAAAGAAATGGCACCCCACTCTACTATTCTTGCCTGGAAAATCCCACGGATGGAAGAGCCTGGTAGGCTACAGTCCATGGAGTCGCAAAGAGTCAGACAAGACTGAGCGACTTCACTTTCACATTGAGCCATTACTCTGTAGATTCTGGCTGGGAGATGGCAGACTGCCAGTGGGATGGAGTTCAAATATGAATAAGAGACTGTCCCTCCATGAAGAACTTAGAAGCTACAGTATCAGAGCTTTCGTAGAACACTGGCTTCTGGGGAACTGCTTTCTTTCAGACTTGCTCTCAGGTTCTCCCTCCTGCCCAGTCCCTCCTGTGGCCCGCAGATCCATTCACAGCTCTCACTTCTCCCTGTACGCCCTTTCTGTGGTGCTTTACACACAACGGTGATGATTTCCACACTGTGTGCTCCGTGTCTTCAAGCGTGTTTCTTTAGATTGGGGTATGACATTTCTTTCTTTTTTTTTTCGTCTTTAAAAGGCTGAAGATTCTATTTGAAGAGAAACATGAGCGTGAATTCTTTTTGCTTTTAAAATGCCAAGTTGTGTTTTTTCTTTTATAAGAAGAGTAGAACGCCATTCTGGAGAGATCAGGAAATACAGATAAGCAAAAAGAACACGGACACAGGGAGTCAGTCCTTGTGAACATCTATCTTCCACCCTTGTCCTCTCTCTTTGTAAAATGGTATTTCTCCAGAGTTTCAGTGCGCGTGCTACACTCCTCTCAGTGTTTGAAATCCTGTCCTGTTATCGTTCTCCACAAATGTACCCTGGACACCTCGCCGAACCTGTCTGCATTCAGTATCCTGAGCCATTCACCCTCTGCTCGACATGACCCACTCACTGCCTGTTCTGAGTGACAGCACCATCTTTTTATTTATTTATTTATTTATTTTTTAGCTTTTTATTTTTTAAATTTTAATATCTTTAATTCTTACATGCGTTCCCAAACATGAACCCCCCTCCCACCTCCCTCCCCATAACATCTCTCTGGGTCACCATCTTAATACGTTCCTGAAGTTGGAGTGACCCGAGTCTGTTCCGAGAGTCAGATCAATACCTCTGCTTCGCTGTGGTGATCAAGTTTTGCCAATCTGTGTCACACACACCTCTGGCATTTACTCAGCCTCCCACTGCCTTAATTTAGGCCTTTACTAAGTCTTGCCCAGATGACTTGGATTCCAGCCCCCTCTCCAAATCGTCATCATTCGCACCCTGTACAAGTCATTTTCCTAAGTGCAGATGTAATTCAGGCGTTTCTCTGCTTCACATCCTTCCCTGGCTCCCTATGGCTTATAAGAGAAGAAGTCTGAAGCTCTTAGCACAGAGGTGACTTTATGATGTGATTACTACACAGCTCTCCTTGCTTAGCGCTTGTCCCGTCACTCCTCTTTCCATAAACTTTGAATCCATGCTTAACCATACAGTGACTCCCAATCTTTGTGCCCTCTTCCTTTCTCGGGAATGCTCTTTCTTTCCACCCTAGGCTAACTTCCACATGTCCTTCCGCAGTGACATGAGTCACTGCCCCTCAGCCACCCAGAACTCTTCAAGGTCCATCACATATCCGACCTTCTTCTTGGCTACCTTGCTTTGAGCCCAGTCTGCTGGAGGTTGGAAATAGACTTAAGAGAATTAGGGATTTAGTTTGTGAGGGAAATAGGGCAGGTTATCTCAGCCATGGCTAACAGAAACAGGAGGCCCTTGTACAGAGCAGACAATGGGCCCCACATCACTGGAACGAAGATGGTGTGTGGCCACAGGGGCTTCCACACTGCACTGTTAGGCTTAATGACTTATTGTATTTTTTTGTTTTAAATTTATTTATTTTAATTGGAGGTTAATTACAATATTGTATTAGTTTTGCCATACATCAACATGAATCCCCCACAGGTATACACATGTGCCCCATCCTGAACCCCCCTCCCTCCTCCATCCCTCTGTGTCGTCTCAGTGCACCAGCCCCAAGCATCCAGTAATTAATGACTTATTTAAAAACAAAACAAAATATTGCCTTGTTCCAAAAAAGAATTTAAAATGTCACACAGAAATGAGATAGTCTAATAGAATGAGATATGGGAAATTAAAACAAAAATAGGTAAAGAACGGTGCCAAAAGGGAAAAGGAAGGTCCTAGTAACTCAAAGCCAAGGACTGCTACTACCTCGTTATATTTTTGGTAGAAGGGAGCCACGAGCTTAGCTCTAAGTATTAAATTTTCCCACTTGAAAGAGGGAAATGTGATCATTACCGTGTCTAAGGATCAGTGCAGTCGTTCCTGAGACTAAGACCCAAGAAGCGTTCCTGTGGGTTCTTTCCACTTTAGAGGCTGTCTGAGATATTAGTATGAACCAAACTTCAGATATGCCCTGTTCTGTGGAGCTGGGCCTGATAGGAAGAGAAATCAGAGGAATTTGCTCAGGGCCCTCAAAGCCAAAAGGGTTTGCGAATGGGTCCAACTAATTGGATGGTTTTCTTGGGCCCTGAAGTCTCTGTGCCTGCTGCTGCTGCTGCTGCTGCTAAGTTGCTTCAGTCGTGTCCAACTCTGTGTGACCCCATAGACAGCAGCCCACCAGGCCTCCCCATCCCTGAGATTCTCCAAGCAAGAATACCGGAGTGGGTTGCCATTTCCTTCTCCAATGCAAGCATGCATGCTAAGTCCCTTCAGTTGTGTCTGACTCTGTGCGACCCATGGACAGCAGCCCACCAGGCTTCTCTGTCCACGGGATTCTCGAGGCAAGAATACTGGAGTGGGTTGCCATTTCCTTCTCCACTCCTGTGCCTAGATCTTAGTTATTTTTGAACCTATATTCTGTTCTGCTTTAAAATGCTCCAGGATATGCCCCCCACTCCCCTCCAAGTCTTTACCCTCTCTCCTAGGATCTGGTTTCTCTCATCTTGCAGGGGATATTGAAATCAGAGTCAACTTAGTGTGAATTTCACTTGTTCAACAATATGCTCTGTGTGGTGACTGCAATATATACCAGAGATGGCATGAGAAGATGCTGGGAAGAAAACGATGCCGCATCTTGCCTGGATACCTGTGGATACCTCTTTTTCTATTTGCTGTTAGCATCCTGCCTCCTCAAGGTACAAAGACAGAAACCAAGTCCCCAGAGACAGTTCCGATCCATTTATGGGATGTTTGCTCTTGGGGTGCACCCTCTGTGATTATAAAGGAAATCACAGGTCTCTTTGATTCCAGACCAGACTGTGAGTCTGCTTTCTCTGACGTTGGGTAGACTGGTTCTCACTGGCCTAGACGTTGGAGGCACCTCCTTGCTGGAGCCTCCTGCTGATGGACTTCCCTTACTTGCTCCACCAAGGGGTCCGTGGGTCTGTGTGAAGAGTCCTCCTTGCACCTGGCGCCTTTCTGTCTCACCCACCAAGTGTGTGGGTCCCTCAACTGTGGGGATGGAGAAAGTGATTGTGGTTTCCATAAGAGAAGACCTCACTGGGGGTTTGCGTCTCTACAGGATGATTTGCTCTTTCCACCTTGGTGAGGGCAGTCGGTGGTCTGAATGGAGATATTTCAGTCCTGGCATCACTGGTGTTACTCTTATAGATGAGTGGGGGTGTTGCAGGGACTGGAATGGCTGGTTTTGACAATCCACCCTTGGTCTCAGAGCTCCCCCAGCTATTCAGCCTTGGTTCAAGCCCACAGTAGGGACACTTCCTTAAGACTGTCCCAGGAACTGGTCTCTTGGATGGAGCTGTTCTACTCGTCTTGACCTTGCTCTTGACCTTGATGGTGCCCTTTGTCCTGATACATGCCAAACTGGTATCCTACATAGCTAAGCCCTGCCTTACCTCGTGTTTTGTGCTCCAGAAGGGCTCTAGGTTGGAGAACAGAGGTCTGCAGGTCCTGCTAAGAGGATGATTCTCACCAGGGATGAGAGAATTGGGGGTTCTGGCCATGGATCTCTTTGGCACATTATCAGGTCATGGTGATCCTCTGGTTGCCTCTTATTTAATAGCTTTCAGTTGTCATTATTGGTCCAGTAATCTGTGGTGGGCACATTGATGCTGGGAAATCAGATGATGACCACCACGGTGTCTTCAAAGTTAAGTCAGTTGCCACAGTCTTTTCTATATCTGTTCAAGTTTTCCCTCCTCTTTATTTGCGGATGCATAAACACAGGCACAGCCCCATTCTTGAGAGACAGGTTGAAGGTGAACCTCAAGACTTCTGGGAGGAAAAGAAAAGCATTCTGAAGCCTAGGACTCTTCTCCTTTCTAGCCTGGTCCTGAATTCTGGTCAGCACCGAGTGGCTTGGCTATTGTTATCTTATTTTTACCCTCAGGATCTCTAAGAACTGAAATTCAAAAAGTTTCATTTTGGGGAGTGCCTTTTCTATAAGAGGCATTGCAGTTTGGGATTTCCCTTCCTGATCTCACTGGTGATTTTGCGTCTGCAGTGGTACGTCCAGGGCTGCTGAATGAGAGAAATTGCCCACTGACTATTCTGAGGCTGTCCCCTGACTACTCTGGAGAGAGCTCTGCTTCTCCTGCTTGCTCTGCCTGCTCCATTTCCCTGAGAGAATGCTTGGGGTGGGATTCTCCCTGAAATTCAGAACCTTGGTCCTTTCTTGCCCTCTACTCCTGGGCACTGGGTGACAGTGGCTGACCTGGTTTCCATTATCTGGAGGGCCCAGTCCTTTTCAACTCTCTGTGTCCCCTGCCTCCATGCTTTCCCTTGTTCCCATCTGCTGCATTCTGGCTTTCCTCCCAGGATCAAAGATCTAGGAGGCTCCTGGGTACTGTGAAGCTACAGTGAACACGCAAGGAGAGGGAGAGGACAGAGATCTCCACAATCCCTTCCTATTTGGAACTCTCGAGAAGGAAATGAGCCCTTTTCTGTTTCCTCCCTAAAGTAAAACATGGCAGTGAAGTCAGGAAATCTAGCCGGACTGCTGGAATCTATCACATTGTCCCTAGTCCCCTGCCAGAGACTCGTGGCTACTGGGCTGTGCTCCTCAGACCTGGCCAGTCAGAGAGAAGTGGTTGAGAAGTGGTTTCCTTCCTCACAGGGCAATTCCCCTTTCTGTGCCTCAGTTTCTTCTTCTTTAAACACGAGGAAATGATGTTGATAGGTGTCTAGTTAACCGCCTTTGCGCCTCTGATTGCTACCTATCTAAGCCACAGCTCTTCTTCCTGCTGAAACAATCATATGGCAGTGTGTATACAGGCATGGACTGGAGAGCCAGGCGGCGTGAGGGACGTGAGCCTGGAGGTTAGGGCAGAGTCTGTTGTGAATTCTGCGCTTCCTCAGTTTGATCCTCTCCTGGGAAGGTCAGTCCCAGGACAGCTCCCCCTGGCTCTCTTTCACTGTCTTTTATGTTCTTCGCAGCTGCAATCGTGGATCCTCTGCACTGTTTTTTTGCAAAGGAAAACTCAGTTTAGTTATCCCTGCCTTTCTGTGCTTCCTCCATCCTGTTGGACAGCTTCTCTGATCTCCTCATGATCCAGATGCCTTCTTTAAATGTCTTTTCATGTTTGGGACCAAGTGCATCCTGGGACAATCCTTCAAGGCGCAGGGTGCTCTTGTCTCTTTGGTTGGAATGTTCTTGGTGCTCAGACGCTTGGTTGACATTGAGATGAACTCCCCTCTCACTGAACCAGGCAGGCAGCAGCCCTCAGGAGGACCACTGTGGTTCCCACCACCCTTTGGCTGGCCCTTTCTCAAGAATGTTTATCCTTCTCTGGAGCTCCAGAGTAAACTCAAAAATATAAAGTCTTCGCTTCATACTTCCCCAAATATTTCCTTTTTTTCCTCTTCAAAGAAGAGCTCTTGCGATGGCTCCTTTTAAATGTTGTTCATTGGTAACTGCATTTAGAGATAAGTAGCTTCCTTTCTTTTGGAAAGAGCAATCTGTCATTTTTCCTCTCCACTCATGAAAAGGTTTCCATTTTCATTTTCCATAGTCTTTCCTGATACTTGATCACATGTAGGCGTGGTTCTTAAGTCGTACTCAGAGTGTGGATACAAACTTGTTTGAAAAGATTGCATTGAACATTGTCTGCATTACTGTTTGCCCTTAGTGACTGTTTCCAAAGGCTGTATAATAGCCGACTGATTTCATAAACCAGCATAGTTTGGTTTCTTCCATGGTTTATCCTTTTAATTATGCTGTTACAAATATTACAAAAGAAGCCTTCTGTATATAGTTTTCCTTTCATCTGAGTATATTCCTTGAGTTAGATTTCTGGGTCAGAGGGTATGAATGTTTTTGTAACTTTGGGACAATTTTTCTAAGTTCTTTTCTCCAAACAGCTAACCTGTCATTTCTTTCAATTGCCAAGAGTGTTAAGTATGTCCCTGGCCATTTAGGGGGAGTTGAGTGGAAGATAAAAGGTGTGGGTGGCCTGGAGCAAAATGGTCAAACAAATGGTTTCTTTCCCAAACAGGCCAACTTATGTTCAGAAACCACAGAATTAAGGTGAATGACTGAGTAATGAGTTTTCCTCTTTTATTCTCCATATGCCATCTTATCTTGTCCCCCTTTTTTTTATATGAGATAACACCCATCTTTCACCTGTCTATCCAGGAAATTCTTGGAAATGCCCTTACTGTCTCTTGCCACTGGACTGGCTTCAGGAAATGGTTTTAACAGCTCGGCCTGCCTTTGTCTTATTTCCTTGCCGATGTCTGTGCAAAACAAGAAATCCAATATTCAAATAACTTATTTTTAATAAAAGTTTAAAATTCTTTAAAAAATATAAACACACACATCCCTTAGCTCCATGTGGTGTATGGGAATATGGCTGAGAGAGGGAGAATAGAAGTCTGGCTCAATTTAAGACTAGTTTGGTGACAGGATGATAGTGAGGTAGCGAGAGGGCAAAGCCAGATAAAGAGGGCCGTTCACCCAAACCCATGTTTGGCACCCAACCCAAGCACAGCAGAGTCCTCAAAGACATTTCTTGAAAGAGAAAGAGAATTTCTGCTTCCTGCATACACTTAGTTCTTTCCTAAGGGCTTTAAACGTACTAAAGGTGGAGGAGGTGGGTGGCACCTGGGTGATGGTGCGGAGAGCCCTCGGCAAGTGTGAGGTCTGCCAGAGTCAGGAAGGCAGGGAACTGCGCATCTCCCTCCAGGCTTTGAGTTTACTGTCTCCCACCCACAAGGCCATTTACATAAAAGGTGAGTGAGTGATGGGGGCCACAGGGAGGGAAAGCTAATCGGAACAGAAGATGCCCCTGTCATCCTGCTTCCCCAAAGCTTGAACCACACAGGGTCCGTGGGTGAGGAGGAGCCATCACGGTCACCCTTCAGGCTGCTCTGGATCTCTTTTAAAAGCTAAGGCCAATGATGCTCATCTAATTATTCTGGAAGAGAGTAATGGATCTATGTTATGGATAAGCACAAAGATTAATGGGGCACCAGGACCAGAGGACACCAGGGGAGTTTAATCATCACCATCTGACAGAGCTAATTTTAAAATACCAAAGCAGTTCCTACCTTTCTAGGAAGCCTCTGGGGATGGAACCTCAGCAGAAGAACCCAAGTAGGGTGTACTGGAATTTTTCTGAGTTGGTTTCATTTATTAATGTCAAAGCTGGATGTTGGGAAGAGTTTTTAAATGTTTTCGATACCTCTACAAAGAAAAGCCTTAGGCCTTAAGTTCATCCCCAGCTGAACAGAGTTAGGTTAGACAGAGGACCTAACAGTTTTAGGTTAGACAGAGTTAACATTTTATAGGAACAGCCACCATTTCAGGACAGACTCTGTTCATCTCATTGACCTATTACAATTTTCCCATCTCCACCACCGTGTAGATCTTTAGATACACCTAGATAGGTATATCTATGTATATAAATATAATATCCATACCGACCTAACAGAAGCTATCATCAGTAGAAGGGGATTATCTTCATACAACCAAGAGGATCAGGATGTTTTGAGTGGTGAAAGGTAACAAGGAGCACATTATCTTGGTTACTGGGCTTCTGTTTCTGTTTCCTTGAAGAAGATTTACCTGTTGTGTGTGTGTGTGCATGTGTGTGTGCTTTCTGCTGCTCAGTCACTAGCAGTAGATAATGGATCAATTCTATCTGTGATGATTATTAAATAGGGTCTTCTATTGTAACCATTGACCAAAGATACTATTTAATGACGGCTTCTTGAGTGCTGTCTTCGTGCTAAGTCTCTACTGTCTGCAAGATCTTAGTCTTCACAGTAACCTAACATGGTGCTTATATTATCCCCATTTTACAGACGGGGAAACAGGGTTAGAAAAGTTAAGTAGCTGACTTGTCCAAGTCCCACGGATGGATGATGGTCAGTGGTAGATGTTGATCAGACCCAGGCCGCTGGATTTCAGAATCCACTTTATAAGTTTATATAGTGTTAGAACACTCAAGAAAGTAAACAAACCAGGGCAAATAGGTTACAGAAGAAACCACACAGCAATATGCAAAATTCAGAACCAGGAATATTTTGTTCAAAGGAAGACGGTCATTCTGAGTAGCCTTTCAGCATGTGTTGTTCGTAAGGGTGAGCAGCTGGGGTTACCTGGGGATCAGTGAGATCCCCTGCTTGGTTCCAGTAGTTGGGGGAGCAGCCTTGAAAGGAGGACCATGGAGGTGCCAAGCAAGCTGACTAATGATAACAAGCACAGCTAATACTGAGCTCTGTGTGGTAGGCGTGGTACAGAAGGCCTTATAAACAAAATTTTATCTGTTGGTAGATAAGGCTACTGCTGTTTCAAATGGAAAACAAACTCAGAGGTTGAATAACTTCCCCAGTGACACATAACTAACAAGTGGCAGAAGCAGTCTAACTCCACTTTACCAAATTAGCCATCACTCTAAACACAAAACAAAACGAAAACTATGGTTCATCCACCTTGGCTACCGGTTGGAAAAGCTGACTGTTAGATGAGCAGTATGTTTCTTTTAGAAGACCAATGCCTTTGAAAATTCTGAGGGGTCCTCACTGACAAGAGAAGCTAGGATACACTGTATTTATTTTATAGGATACAGTGAATCAGAAATTCTCTTAAAACATTTGTTTTGTTTGGGAGTAGTTTGTCCTCGAACTAATGAAAGTATGTGATTTGATATTGGAATAATTAATGTTCAGGCACTTAAATTAAGGGAAAAAAGAAAAACTCAAAGCCTTGAGAGAAACTGAATTTATATTTTCAGAATAAATTCCTGCAGTGTATTCATCGTTAACTGAGCTCAATGTCATTATAACCATATTATCATAGCACACACATCTCTTTAAAAATGGAATTTCTTACCTCATTAATATAAGAGAAGTTATATGCAAATAGGAAAATGCACAAATTTTATTTTTGGTGCCCTTTGATGCCCAGTCATCACTGAAAATCAATCTGTTGTACCTACTCAATGTGCTTTTGATTTTGAAAGGTATTCATAATATAGCATACTCTTTTTTTACCCTGATTTTATCACCACGGTCAAATTAAGTCTCTTAACCATGTGTGATAACTGAGTAGTAATATCTGAGCTACTCCATGGAATCAGTACTCCTTAAAGAGTTTCCTAGTGTATATTTGGAAAGTACTTATTTCCACTTCCCACTCAGTGAAGCATTCTATGAGAATTGCAATGGTTTTGGTAGATACTGAGTTATCACTTTGTTGTAAAGAAAACACTAGGAAACATTGATTCTATGTGCTGTACGATTCTAAATTAAATCACTTTATATTTTAGGGCACTTTATGAAACACTTGAACTAAATCATTATTGGGCCCACAGCTTTGGGGAAGCCAAGTGACGTGTTCAAGGGAACATAGCTATTCAATGTCAAACCTAGAGTTCACATCCATGATTTCTTAACACCAAGGCTAAGTATGTTAGTTAACATACTTAAAAAAGAGCCCTGGAATGAATGTGTATGTGCCCAGTCTTATCTGACTCTTTGTGACCCCGTGGACTGTAGCCCACCAGGCTCCTCCGTCCATGTGCTTTCCCAGGCAAGAACACTGGTGGACTGTAGCCCACCAGGCTCCTCCGTCCATGTGCTTTCCCAGGCAAGAACACTGGAGTGGGTTGCCATTTCCCTCTCCAGGGGATCTTCCCGACCCAGGGATCAAATCCACGTCGCCTGCATCTCCTGCTTTGCAAGTGGACTCTTTAACCACTTGAGCCATCTGTGGGGGGTGGGGGCGTCAATTTCAATACCAATTTTAAAATATTATTGGTAGATATACTAAAGAACAAAATGAAATTTTAAAAAGAGCAAAGAAACTACTGATACATGCAACAACATGGATGGGTCAGGCATAATGCTGAGTCAGTGAAGTCAGACGCAGGAGAGAATGTGCAACATGATTGCCTGTAAAATGAAGCTCGATAATAGACAAAACAAGTTCTTACACCTGGCTAAGAAGGAGTAACAGTGGCGAGAGTTACTCTCCTGTCTGAAACAGCTAAAATCCAGACAAAACATAGGAAAAAATGGTTTTCAAAGATGTTACACAGCAAGCAGCAAAGGACAGTGATCTGTGAGAGGTGGGAAAGAAAGGAGGTGAGGCTCAGCCTCCCACAGGAAGTCTTGAGATGCAGCGCTGGGAGCAAGAACTGCAGGTGAAGCCCAGTAGTGTCTCTAGAAGAGCATACGGAGCTGAGAATCTGCGCTATCAAGGTAGTTTGAGTTCTCAGGTGGAGTATGAGAAGTAGAGGGCTGGGCTGAGAAAAAAATCCATAGATTTTCAGAGTCTCCATTGAGTCTGTAGCTGAGTACTAATTAGTGCTTATACATAAGGAAAAAACCACCTAACAAGGGTTAGTGGGAATAGTTCCTGTAAACACCACCCAAGAATGTAAAAATCTCATAATTTACAGGGCATTGATTGGGTAGAGTACAAACACAGAACTCAAGAGTTCAGAAAAACTAGCCCCAGATTAAACAGTGCTCTGTGCGGTGCTTAGCTGCTCAGTTGTGTCTTGACTCTTTGCAACCCCATGGCCTGCCAGGCCATGACAGCAGCTGTACAGCCTGCCAGACTGTAGCTGCTCTGTCCATGGGGATTATCTAGGCAAGAATACTAGAGTGGTTGTCTTGCCCTCCTCCAGGGGATCTTCCTGACCCAGGCATCGAACTCAGGTTTCCCGCATTGCAGGTGGATTCTTTAGCATTTGAGGCACCAGGGAAGCCCAAATGGGTGCCCTAAATTCAGTTCAGTTGCTCAGTTGCGTCCAACTCTTTGCAACCCCATGGACTGCAGCACGCCAGGCCTCCCTGTCCATCACCAACTCCCAGAGTTTACTCAAACTCATATCCATTGAGTCGGTGATGCCATCCAGCCATCTCATCCTCTGTCGTCCCCTTCTCCTCCTGCCTTCAGTCTTTCCCAGCATCAGGGTCTTTTCTAATGAGTTAGTTCTTTGCAGCAGGTGGCCAAAGTATTGGAGTTTCAGCTTCACCATCAGTCCTTCCAATGAATATTCAGGACTGATTTCCTTTAGAATGGACTGCTTTCATCTCCTTGAAGTCCAAGGGATTCTCAAGAGTCTTCTCCAACACCACAGTTCAAAAGTATCAATTATTTGTTGCTCAGCTTTCTTTATAGTCCATCCTTCACATCCATAGATGACCACTGGAAAAACCATAGCTTTGACTAGACGGACCTTTGTTGGCAAAGAAATGTCTCTGCTTTTTAATATGCTGTCTAGGTTGGTCATAACTTTTCTTCCAAGGAGCAAGCATCTTTGAATTTCATGGCTGCAGTCACCATCTGCAGTGATTTTGGAGCGCCCCCTCCCCCCGCAAAATAAAGTCTCTCACTGTTTCCCCGTCTATTTGGATTGAAGTGATGGGACCAGATACCATGATCTTAGTTTTTTGAATGTTGAGCTTTAAGCCAACTTTTTCACTCTCCTCTTTAACTTTCATCAAGAGGCTCTTTAGTTCCTCTTTTCTTTCTGCCATAAGGGTGGTGTCATCTGCATATCTGAGGTTATTGATATTTCTCCTGGCAATCTTGATTCCTGCTTGTGCTTCAGGTCCAGCATTTCACGTGATGTACTCTGCAGAGAAATTAAATAAGCAGGGTGACAATATACAGCCTTGATGTACTCCTTTCCCGATTTGGAACAAGTAATGTTGTTCCATGTCCAGTTCTAACTGTTGCTTCTTCACCTGCGTGCAGATTTCTCAAGAGGCAGGTCAGGTGGTCTGGTATTCCCATCTCTTAGAATTTTCCACAGTTTGTTGGATCCACACAGTCAAAAGGCTTTGGCATAGTCAATAAAGCAAAAATAGATGTTTTTCTGGAACTCTCTTGCTTTTTCAGTGATCCAACGGATGTTGGCAATTTGATCTCTGATTCCTCTGCCTTTTCTAAATCCAGCTTGAAAGTCTGGTGGTTCTTGGTTCATGTATTGCTAAACCCTGGCTTGGAGAATTTTGAGCATTACTTTGCTAGCGTGTGAGATGAGTGCAATTGTGCGGTAGTTTGAACATTCTTTGGCATTGCCTTTCTTTGGAACTGGAATGAAAACTGACCTTTTCCAGTCCTGTGGCCACTGCTGAGTTTTCCAAATTTGCTGGCATATTGAGTGCAGCACTTTCACAGCATGATCTTTCAGGATTTGAAATAGCTCCACTGGAATTCCATCACCTCCACTAGCTTTGTTCGTAGTAATGCTTTCTAAGGCCCACTTGACTTCATATTCCAGGATGTCTGGCTCTAGATGAGTGATCACACCATCTGGTTATCTGGGTCATGAAGGTCTTTCTTGTATAGTCCTTCTGTGTAATCTTGCCACCTCTTCTTAATAGCTTCTGCTTCTGTTAGGTCCATGCCATTTCTGTCCTTTATTGTGCCCATATTTGCATAAGATGTTTCCTTGGTATCTCTAATTTTCTTGAAGAGATCTCAAGTCTTTTCCATTCTATTGTTTTCCTCCATTTCTTTGCACTGGTCGCTGAAGAAGGCTTTCTTATCTCTTCTTGCTATTCTTTGGAACTCTGCATTCAGATGGGTATATCTTTCCTTTTCTCCTTTGCCTTTCACTTATCTTCTTTTCTCAGCTATTTGTAAGGCCTCCTCAGATAACCATTTTGCCTTTTTGCATTTTTTTTCCCTCGGGGATGATCTTGATCACTGCCTCCTGTATAATGTCACGAACTTCTGTCCATAATTCTTCAGGCACTCTATCAGATCTAATCCCTTGAATCTATTCGTCACTTCCACTGTTTAATCGTAAGTGATTTGATTTAGGTCATACCTGAATGGTCTAGTCGTTTTGCCTACTTTGTTTAAGTTATGTCTAAATTTTGCAATAACGTGTTTGTGATCGGAGCCACAGTCAGCTCCAGGTCTTGTTTTTGTTTACTGTATAGAGTTTCTTCATCTTCTACTGCAAAGAATATATCCACAGTTATCAGGCATCTAATGAAAAATTATCAGGCATGGAAAGAAGTAGGAAAATATAACGCATAATGAGAAGAAAAATCAATCAGTTGAAACTGATTGAGAAATGACACAGATGATAGAATTAGTAGACAAAAATGAAAACAATTATTATAACCGTATTCCATATGCTCAAGAAGATAGAGGAAAGATTGAATATGTTAAGCAGAGATATGGATGCTATATAAAAGATGTCAAATTAGGTGAAACTAATATACCGTGATAGAGGGCAGAACAGTATTTGCTCTTGGGAAATATTAATAGAGGTGGTTGTCAGGATGGTTTCTGAGATGCTGAACAAGTTTTATGCTCTATACATGTGGGCACATGTGTAAAAATCAATTAAGCTGTACACAAGATTTGCTTGCTTTCCATAGATTGCCGCTGTTGTTTTCGTCACTAACTTTTCTCTGACTCTTTTGGACCCCATGGACTGTAGCCTGCCAGGACCCTCTGTCCATGGGACTTTCCAGGCAGGAATATGGGAGTGCATTGTCATTTCCTTCTCCAGGGGATCTTCCTGTCTCAGTGATAGAATCCATATCCCCTGCATTGGCAGGTGAATTCTTTACCACTGAGCCACCTGGGAAGCCCCTTATGGATATTAATCCCCCCAAAATATGCCTTATTATGGATACTGTTTGCAAAGCAGGTCAACGTGTATGAATAAGTAGATCTTTTATTCCATCACATGGATCAAAGTGACTGCATGTCCTCAAGAGTCTGTAATGTAATAGAGGTTAGCCATCATGGAGGAGCTAGAAATGAACTGCGCCATGGAGATTTACTTACCATATTAGTTACATTAATCTCAATTGGTCAATGAGGGCAGAACTAGTTGCTTGATAAATATTGTTGGTTGTCACTAACTCTTACCAATCTTTATGGAAGTATGAAATGGAGAGACAGGGAAGGAAAAATTTTAGTTTATGCATTGGAGAGTCTAACTTACAAAATAAAGATTGATTGATCTGATATGCTTCACCAGGAGGTCCATACATGTAGTATAGAATAAATAGAATAAATATGGTACAGAACAAGTCAGTCACTTCTAAGAGTTAGGGTATATGTGGACAAAGGTATGAGAATGGGGGTCTAGGCTAGTCTCAGTCTTTAGATGGGAGTTCTATTTTATCAAGAAAAGTAGGTATCTATTGTCTTTGTTTCTCTGCGCCATTCCCACCAAACACCAAATGCAGCAAATAAGTTTTCAGTAAGTAATTCATGTAGGATTCCTATCTCTCTGCTTCCCTGGGAAATTTCATAACTAAAATTGTTCTCAGTTATTCTGCCTCTACAAACCAGTCAGCTCTATCTCTCACCAGAATTCCAGTAGTTCAAATTATGTATCTGAAAGCAAGGAGCCAGATTTCTTTTCCTGTAAAAGAGGGAGGGACCTGTTAGGTGGAAAAATTTCTTAAGAGACAGGGTGAGCTATTTCTGAATATTATCATTAGTTAAAATAATAATTGTCATCCATATCCCATGGCATCTGTTCCCATCACTTCATGGGAAATAGATGCGGAAACAGTGCAAACAGTATCAGACTTTATTTTTTGGGCTCAAAAATCACTGCAGATGGTGATTGCAGCCATCAGAAATTAAAAGACGCTTACTCCTTGGAAGGAAAGTTATGACCAACCCAGATAGCATATTCAAAAGCAGAGACATTACTTTGCCAACAAAGGTCCGACTAGTCAAGCCTATGGCTTTTCCAGTAGTCATGTATGGATGTGAGAGTTGGACTGAGAACAAAGCTGAGCACCGAAGAATTGATGCTTTTGAACTGTGGTGTTGCAGAAGACTCTTGAGAGTCCCTTGGACTGCAAGGAGATCCAACCAGTCCATTCTAAAGGAGATCAGTCCTGGGTGTTCTGTGGAAGGACTGATGTTGAAGCTCAAACTCCAGTACTTTGGCCACCTCATGCGAAGAGTTGACTCATTGGAAAAGACTCTGATGCTGGGAGGGATTGGGGGCAAGAGAAGGGGATGACAGAGGATGAGATGGCTGGATGGCATCACTGACTCGATGCAGATGGGTTTGAGTAAACTCTGCGAGTTGGTGATGGACAGGGAGGCCTGGCGTGCTGCGATTCATGGGGTCGCAAAGAGTCGGACACAACTGAGCGACTGAACTGAACTGATATCCCCTTGTGGGAGTGTAAACAAAGCTTGTTGGCCCTCTGAGATTCATATTACTTTATTTCTTTTAAAAAACGAATTGCCAGGCAGACTTTTCACTGTGATTTGCTGTGCTTACTTGCTGTGATTTTTGCTGCTGCTGCTGCTAAATCGCTTCAGTTTTGTCCAATCTGTGCGACCCCATAGACAGCAGCCCACTAGCCTCCTCTGTCCCTGGGATTTTCCAGGCAAGAGTACTGGAGTGGTTGCTATTGCCTTCTCCGGCTGTGTTTTCTTAACACCTAGCAAAAGAGTTGTAGGAGTGGCCAAAAGGGGAAAAAAAGAAAGAACTAGCTGAGTATGTTTAAACTTTCTCTGACTCTCCATCTGCCATAGGCTCGAAGCATTGATGTTGGTCACTGGTGCAGATGCTTAATGTTTCTGGGTAACTTTGGTGAATATTCTGATGTAATACCAGCAAGTGGGGAGATACTTGGGCCTCCACTTTTTGGAGGACTAAGAAGCGTTGCTGCTGTTTTCAGTCACCCAGACAGGATACAAGTAGGACTGCAACAATGAAGCTCAGTATTTCTCTGCTTCTGCTGATGCTTCTGCAGGGATTGTGTCACTATGTTTCTTCAAACTTAGGGATTTCTTGAGGGGGTCTCTGGGTGATCTTGGTAATTTTTTCAACTTACTATCTGTGTTCAGTTTTTCTCCTTTCCTCTTCTGCTTGACTGATGTTCGTATGATGGGAGCTATCATGGCGGATTGAATCCATTGATGGCCTTGTTTAATGACCTCCCTGGCCTTTGCTCTGTAGCACTGTAGGCTCTTCCCACTCTGCTCAGGGGTTGGCTGTATGTCTTGCTTTGGCCAGTGGGCATTGTGAGATACTTGAATGTTTTTGTTTCTTCTCTTGCTCCTTTGCCTTTGCCAATGCAACATATTCAGGCTAGTCTCTTGGAGGATTAGAGATTGTATGCAACAAAGCCAGTCCATCAAAGCTGAGGTCCGTTCTTGCAGATCACTCAAGATTCTAGAATGCAGATTGCTTTATGCGAGCATAGCTAAAATCAGCCATCTGGTCCAGACCAGCAGAACTACTCAGTCAACCCACTAGATTCTTGAACTAAATAAATGCTGTTTTATACCACTGTGATTTGTGGTTGGTTGTTTTGTAGCACGTGATGGCAGTGGGTACTTGATGTATGTGCCTCTTCCAGTTAATCCCTTTGAATCAGGCCCTCATCTGCTTCTCTCATTTTATACCTTGTAAGTCTGGCTCGTGGCTTAGATGACTGTTTTCTGGATTGTTACTGTCACCACAGGTAGGAATAGGATCCTTTAGTTTGGGCCTCCAAATGCTTCTGCCTTATGCTCTCATTCATATGGGTTATCTTGAGACCTGATTCCTTTTTAAATATGAATAATCTCAAAAGTACAGAAAATTTATAATCTCTATCAGTTCTGTATTCCTGTCACCCAGATTTATCCAGTTCTTTTTCTATTTGTATGTTTTCTAGGGTTGAAGTGACAAAGTTCCACAAACTAGATGGCTTAAAACATAGAAATGTATTGTCTTGGTAGCTTTGGAGGCTAGAAGTCTGAAGTCGAGGTGTTGTCAAGGTCATGTGTTTTGGAAGGCTCCAGTGGTCATGTATGGATGTGAGAGTTGGACTGTGAAGAAAGCTGAGCACCGAAGAATTGATGCTTTTGAACTATGGTGTTGGAGAAGACTCTTGAGAGTCCCTTGGACTGCAAGGAGATCCAACCAGTCCATTCTGAAGGAGATGAGCCCTGGGATTTCTTTGGAAGGAATGATGTTAAAGCTGAAACTCCAGTACTTTGGCCACCTCATGTGAAGAGTTGACTCATTGGCAAAGACCCTGATGCTTGGAGGGATTGGGGGCAGGAGGAGAAGGGGACGACAGAGGATGAGATGGCTGGATGGCATCACAGACTCGATGGACATGCTGCTGCTGCTGCTAAGTCGCTTCAGTCGTGTCTGACTCTGTGCGACCCCATAGATGGCAGCCCATGAGGCTCCACAGTCCCTTGGATCTTCAGGCAAGAAAACTAGAGTGGGTTGCCATTTCCTTCTCCAATGCATGAAAGTGAAAAGTGAAACTGAAGTTGCTCAGTCGTGTCCAACTCTTAACGGCCCCATGGACTGCAGCCTACAAGGCTCCTCCATCATGGGATTTTCCAGACAAGAGTACTGGAGTGGGGTACTCATTGCCACATGAGTTTGAGTAAACTCTGAGAGTTGGTGATAGACATGAGGCCTGGCGTGCTGCAATTCATGGGGTTGCAAAGAGTCGAACACGACTGAGGGACTGCACTGTACTGAACTGAGAGGAGCATCGGTCTCATGGCTTTCTCTTAGCTTCTGGGGTTGCTGGCAAATCTTAGCGTTCCTTGGCTTGCAGCTACCTAACTCCAGTCTCTGTCTCCATCATCACATGGCATATTCTCCGCCTGTCTTCACATCATGTTCTTAAATGAATACTAATTTCATTGGATTAAAGACTCATCCTATTCCAGTATGACCTCAATGTAGCTAATTGTATCTACAAACAACCTTATTTCCAAGTAAGGTCACATTCTTAGATACTGGAATTAGGAGTTTAGCTTATCTTTTTGCAAAGACACAGTTCAACCCCCAAAACCATTGATTTGTTAATATTTAAGATTTTTGCATAAGTAAAAATTTACATTGTTCTCATAAGTAAGCTTTGTATACACTTGTGCTATTCTCGTCTGGTTTTGATCCCAAGGTTATTTTGCCTCCTAAAAATAGTTTGGGAAATGTTTTAAGTTTTATTATTTTCTGAAATAGCTTGTAAAGGGATGGTGATAGTCTGTAACATAGAACTCTCGTCATACTTATCTACAAAACTATTAGAGCCTATTGAGAGAGGGGTTATTTTTGACTCTTGATTTAATAATTAGAATGCTATTATTCAGCTTTTCAGTTTCTTCCTGAGTCAATTTTTGTAATTTATATTTTTTTCTAGAGAATTTGAGAGGAAGTTGTTTGTAATATTTATATCAGGTGCTTTAAAAAGATCTATACTCTGTCTTTCTGTCTTTTTTTCGGTTTCAATATTACGGATTTATGTACCTATGTACTTTTTGTTGTTGTTTTCTGCTTTTCTTGGTGATAAATTTATTAGTATTTTCACAGAATGCTTTCTTTGGCTTTATTTTGTTATTCCTTTTTTAGTTTCTTGAATTGAGTATTAAATTAATTGAAGGGCTTCCCTAGCCATCCAGTGGTACTCCACACTCCCAATGCAAGGGACACGGGTTCTATCCCTGATTCAGTAACTATGAGCCTGTACACCATGCAGTGTGACAAAAAAAAAAAAAAGAACTTAATCTTTTCTTTTGTAAACAATTAATTTGACTACAAATTTAACTCTAGCTACTTGATATGTTGTGCTTTATTTATCATCTAATCTTAAATGTTTGGGAATTGCAGTCTTTACCAGTAAGTTGTTTAGAAGTATGCTTTAAAATCCACACACCCATGGACACCTTATCTTCAACAAAGGAGGCAAGAATATACAGTGGATTAGAGACAATCTCTTTAACAAGTGGTGCTGGGAAAACTGGTCAACCACTTGTAAAAGAATGAAACTAGATCACTTTCTAACACCACACACAAAAATAAACTCAAAATGGATTAAAGATTTAAATGTAAGACCAGAAACTATAAAACTCCTAGAGGAGAACATAGGCAAAACACTCTCCAACATAAATCACAGCTGGATCCTCTATGACCCACCTCCCAGAATACTGGAAATAAAAGCAAAAGTAAACAAATGGGACCTAATTAAAATTAAAAGCTTCTGCACAACAAAGGAAACTAACTATAAGCAAGGTGAAAAGACAGCCTTCTGAATGGGAGAAAATAATAGCAAATGAAGCAACTGACAAACAACTAATCTCAAAAATATACAAGCAACTTATGCAGCTCAATTCCAGAAAAATAAACGACCCAATCAAAAAATGGGCCAAAGAACTAAATAGACATTTCTCCAAAGAAGACATACAGATGGCTAACAAACACATGAAAAGATGCTCAACATCACTCATTATCAGAGAAATGCAAATCAAAACCACAATGAGGTACCATTTCACGCCAGTCAGAATGGCTGCTATCCAAAAGTCTACAAGCAATAAATGCTGGAGAGGGTGTGGAGAAAAGGGAACCCTCTTACACTGTTGGTGGGAATGCAAACTAGTACAGCCACTATGGAGAACAGTATGGAGATTCCTCAAAAAACTGCAAATAGAACTGCCTTATGACCCAGCAATCCCACTGCTGGGCATACACACCGAGGAAACCAGAATTGAAAGAGACACACGTACCCCAAAGTTCATCGCAGCACTGTTTGTAATAGCCAGGACAGGGAAGCAACCTAGATGTCTATCAGCAGATGAATGGATAAGAAAGCTGTGGTACATATACACAATGGAGTATTATTCAGCCATCGAAAAGAATACATTTGAATCAGTTCTAATGAGATGGATGAAACTGGAGCTGATTATACAGAGTGAAATAAGCCAGACAGAAAAACACCAATACAGTATACTAACACATATATATGGAATTTAGAAAGATGGTAATGATAACCCTGTATGTGAGACAGCAAAAGAGACACAGATGCATAGAACAGTCTTTTGGACTCTGTGGGAGAGGGAAAGGGAGGGATGAGTTGGGAGAATGGCATTGAAACATGTATAATATCATATAAGAAACAAATCACCAGTCCCAGTTCGATGCAGAATACAGGATGCTTGGGGCTGGGGCACTGAGATGACCCAGAGGGATGGTATGGGAAGGGAGGTGGGAGGGGGGTTCAGGATTGGGAACTCATGTATACCTGTGGTGGATTCATGTTGATGTATGGCAAAACCAATACAGTATTGTAAAGTAAAAAAAAAAAATAATAAAAATTTTTAAAAAAAGTTAAAAAAATAAAAAAAATTCACAAACATAGGTATCAGTTATTTTAAGAAATAACTTTAAAAATTGTCTTGTGGATAGAGAACGTAGTAAAATACTGATTCTTTAATGTCTGTTGAGAATTTCCTTAAGAACTAACTTGTTTAGCCACTAAGTTGTGTCCGATTCTTTTGTGACCCCCATGAACTGTAGCCCATCAGGCTACTCTGTCCATGGGATTTCCCAGGCAAAAATACTGGAGTTGGTTGCCATTTCCTTCTCCAGGGACCTTTCCCACCCAGGGATCGGACCTGCACCTCTCGCATTGGCAGGTGGATTCTTTACCACTGAATACATTAATTATTGGATGTAGAGTTTTGTGTTCTGCTCTTAGAATAAGTTTGTGCATTGCTCTTAGAATTATACTTTTAAAAATGTTTTACTAGTTACATCAGTTCTGCATATTATATCAGTTTGCATAGTAGTATATTAAAATCTCCTGCTATTATGATTGATTTGCCATTTTCTTGTAATTTTGTCATTTATTGTGCTATGTATTTAGGCTCTTTTGTACATTATTTCATAATTTTATGTCTGCTTGGTAAATATCAATGCATTTTCCTCCTTAAATTCTATTCTATTATCATTTCTAATCTCATTCATCCAAGGGTCTCTATTTTTAACTGGCGAGTTTATTTTCATTTATTTTTGATGTTGCTGATATATTTAGTGTTATATCTATTATAGTCTTCTTGTATGTGGTCTTTTAAGTAAATATTTTTATTGATTTATTTTACCTTTCTGCCTTGAGGGCATTAATAATATTTTCTCTTTTTTATTTTTGGTTTTCTTTGCTGCATTTGAAGTGATGGATTTTATTATGTGTGTATTAAATTGTATATACATCCTTATAGACATACATTTATGTATTTAATGCATAGTGCTTACGTTTATGCATTAAATTATATTTATTATATTATTTAATGCACAATGAATTTATTTGTATTAAACATGCATTTTTATTATATACATGGCATATATTCTTATGGCATGTTTTTCTGAAATGTTTAATACACACAGTTAACTATGAATTTTTCTATAAAGATACTAAATCATTTAGTGTTACTCTCTTGCTACTTAATAATACCAGAACTACAGCACACTTTACTTACTGATTGAATAATTTCCTATATATCATTTGTTATTCTTTAGAGTTTTAGTGTTCTTTTATTTTTACACAAAAATTTACCATTTTTAGTAGTCTAATTTTAATGATACATTTTACTAATTTCTATGTTGTGCTATTTTTTTTTGTCTTCCTCTTTCTCTCTGCACTGTTTTTTTCTTTTTTTTTCCTCAAGTAATTCCTTTAGTAGTCTGTAAGTGAGAGACTATAGGTTCCCTTTTTATTTGTATATATAAAAATATTTAATTTTTTGAATACTAGCTTCACTGGATACAGAATTCTTGGCTGTTACTTTCTCTATAGATGTCCTTTGCTATCTGTTGATACTGATTAGAAATCTACTTTCGGTCCAAATGTCATTAGCCTATGGGTCATATTTATTTCACTGGTGTTTATAGTAGCTTATTGTCACTGTTTGTGTTAATGTGAATTTATCTCTCAGCTCTCAGACTTCTAACTTTTCAATATTGTTTCTCTGCCATCCTCTCTGTGCTTTTCTTCTTAAGCTCTAATTCAATAGATGTAGATTCATGTCAGATTCTTTTAACCTACCCTACATGTCTTGTCTTCTCACTCATATTTTTATTATCTTTATTTTACTGTGAAGAATTTCAGTTGATTTCTTTTGTATAGTGTCTTCCAGTTCACTATTCTCTCTTTGAATTGTCTCTGGCATCTGGCATTTATTTCATCTGTATTTTAAAATTCCAGTTGCTGCTGCTGCTAAGTCGCTTCTATCGGTCCGACTCTGTGTGACCCCATAGACGGCAGCCCACCAGGCTCCCCCGTCCCTGGGATTCTCCAGGCAAGAAAACTGGAGTGGGTTGCCATTTCCTTCTCCAATGCATGAAAGTGAAAATTGAAAGTGAAGTCGTGTCTGACTCTTAGCGACCCCATGGATTGCAGCCCACCAGGCTCCTCTGTCCATGGGATTTTCCAGGCAAGAGTACTGGAGTGGGGTGCCATTGCCTTCTCCGTAAAATTCCAGTAACTCTTAATAGTTCATTTAGCATTTTGGCGTTTTAGAATATATATACACTGTTTGTTTCACTTTTGCCTCTTTTTGTTGTTTCATGTCTTGTTCTTAATGGATTTATTCTTTATTATATCTAATGTATTTTTATATAAGAATGCAAAATCTTATTTTAAAATTATTTTGTAATTGCTCCATTATTCTCATTTGGTAGGGAAGGAAAGGGAGTTAATAGCCTATTGCTATTAGAAGTCTACTTTCAGCCCAGTGTCATTAGTTTGTAGGTCATTTTTTCCTCAGTGGTATTTACAGTTTCTCAAATTACTGTTTTGTATTTATAACTTTTGTATTGTTACTAGAGGATACAAGACATCTCCCAGCATTATTTCTCTCATGTGTGGGGACATTTATTTGTTGGATTCCCTTGGGTTGGTGTTTTCTCTTTCTGTCTGTACTAACTTTACCCTGAATAGAGATTTTTGTGGTTTCCCCCGTTGAGTAGCCCAGAGGTGGTCTACTCACTATTAGGTCTTACACTAATGACCTAGAGTCTTGTGTTCTATTGAGATAGTGAGGAGGTTACAAATTCAATCTATTTTGTGTGTCCTCAAGACCCAGCCACCCATTCAGCAGTTTGTTAAAAAGGTCTCATGGGACTCCACATATAGTTGCGTTCTGGGATAAGGTTTGTTATAACCAAAGGGTACATGACAGGGTCAGCGCAGGACAGAGACACGGGAGAAGGCTGGAGAAAAGCCCACACAGGCTTCCTTGTACCCTCTCTTTTGTGAAGAGACTTACCTAACACGTTTCTTTCTCTAGCAGTAAAAAAAATGCAGAAAGATGTGATATTTCTGTCCAGGGAAGCCCATTAGAGACTCGGTGCCATATCTGTTTCCGATGGCTGCCATAAGTTACCACAGCTTGATGGCGTAAAAGAGCAGAAATGTATTCTCTCACAGTTACGAAGGTCAGAAATCTGAAATCAAGGTGTTGGCCGGGTTAGAGCCTCATGGGGCTCTGGGAAGCCACCCTGTGCCCTCTCCCAGCTTCTGGTGGCCGCCAGCAAATACCAGTGCTTCTCAGCTTGCTGACACATCACTCCAGTCTCCGCCTTCGTGTGGGCTGCTTCACTCTCTTTGTTTTGAATCTCTTTCTGCCCTTCTCTTACAATACCAGCTGCCATTGGGCTTCCCTTAAATCTAGGATGATCTCATCCTAGGTATTTAGCTTAGTTCCATCTGCAAAGACCCTTTTCCCAAATAAATCATATTTACAAGTTCCAGGAATTAGGACTTGGACATGAATTTTTGGAGGGCTGCCATTTAATCTGGTGTAATGCCCAAGGTTTTTGGAGGTTGGTATTTCAGATTCCCAGAAGAAAAGTAGGGGTTCAGTATAAATTCCACTGTTTGTATGAACAGTCTAGGCACAGTGAGACTTCCTTATCAGTAAGGGAACTGTTTTGAGTACCAAGTTACCAGCTGCCAGCTCAGGGCCTACCTTGCAAGCAGGCCCTTCAAGAGATAAAGTTATCTTGTGCTTTTTGAAAGTTTGCCTGACACTACTTTGCTTTATATAAAAGAATGATCTATTTGTACCTATTTCTGCTAACCAGAATAAATCTGAAGAGGACTTTCACTTTTATCAGAAAGAGGCAAAAAGCAAAAATAGCATGCAGCATTTGCTTTGCAGTGAGCCGGTAGGGAGGCAAAGTGTACCGTGAGCAGTGAAGCACCCAGTCAAGCTCTGTCCCTGGGACCTACACACAGAATCTCAGCATCAAGCGGCCATAGCTTTAAACTGTGTGACCGTCTGTGCTTCATCTCAATTTATTCTGTGCTTCTGCCAGCAAGATAAGTCCTAAGGTAATTGCTTCTTAGCTTTATGCCATTTGGCTTATGTAGGGTCTTACAGAAACGGCCTACTTTTGGATAGTGGGGGAAACCTGTCCCAACCTCAGCCCTGCCAAATTAGGTCTTTTCTGTACAATCTACCCTCTTCACCCTTATGCAAGGCATCTTACAGGAGCTACTATCATTAGGACTTCAAGATGCAGGGACCAACCTGTGGTATTGACTTTAGTTATGCCCTAAAGTCCTAGATTTAGCCAGTTAAATCCCATTAGTTGTAAAGATCTATCTTAGAAGCTTGGTGGGCTTCCCTGGTGGCTCAGCTGGTAAAGAATCTGCCTGCAATGTGGGAGACCTGGGTTCGATCCCTGGGTTGGGAAGATCCCCTGGAGAAAGGAAAGGCTACCCATCCCAGTATTCTGACTTGGAGAATTCCATGGACCATGGGGTCGCAAAGAGTCAGACACGACTGAGTGACTTTCTTTTCACTTTTTCAGAAGCTTGGTGGCTTCCTCAAGTGATGTGCCTCCTGTAGCTTGTAGCTTTTGGCAGGAACCACAAGTTAATGGACACAGATAGTCTCTGTAACAACAGTGTAGAGCCAATCAGCTCAATTTCGGATGTCCCATTAGAGAACAAATCCCTCTTTGTGGGCATCTGTATATGGCTCAGGTGGGCCAGACAGCCTCCATGATGATTTTACAGTTGATACCCCTCTCAGGGGCGTTCTAAAGCTACAGCACTTCCAGAGTCTGCTGCTGCTGCTAAGTCGCTTCAGTCATGTCCACCTCTGGGACCCCATAGACGGCAGCCCACCGGGCTCCCCCATCCCTGGGATTCTCCAGGCAAGAATACTGGAGTGGGTTGCCATTTCCTTCTCCAATGCATGAAAGTGAAAAGTGAAAGTGAAGTCACTCAGTCGTGTCCGACTCTTAGCGACCCCATAGACTGCAGCCTACCAGGCTCCTCCGTCCATGGGATTTTCCAGGCAAGAGTACTGGAGTGGGGTGCCATTGCCTTCTCCATCCAGAGTCTGAGTCCTATTCATTGAGTGGAGAGATCTCATCTGATTTCTGTTCAGCACAGCTAGTACTAAGGTTACCAGAGCGCATCATGGACAGTATAAGATTTCAGACGTAAAGTCAGATCTAGGCAATTAGGATCTTGAATTCAAATTCAAGCAATGTCAGCAACTAATTTTCTTCTGAAGTTGCAAACCTGAGACACCACAGGGCCAGACAATCAGTCTCAAAGCCCAAGTAATGAGGCTTTCCTAAGGCCTTTATACCTTGCCTGGAGTCCAGATCGATCCACTCTAAAATATGCACTTAGGCAGAAAAAATCATCAGTCTTTAAGGGTCAGGCATTTGATTTCAACAGGAGCTTGTTAGCAAGTTAAAAACTGCTTTTTAAAACTTAAAAAAAAGTGTATTTCCATCTGGAGATTTTCTCTTTTTTACGTTGTCTCCCTTTTGTAAAAAGAGGTGCCAATAAGGAAGAATCATAACACAGGTCACTGGTTATGGAGATTTGCTGTTTTCAATGTTCAGAGTTTAAATTTCAGTATTCCTACTTATGGCAAAAGCATTGGAGAGTTGTACACAACTAATAGTTTTTCTTTGCACATTCCCCTGATTATTGTGATCTTTCTCTAGTATTCATGAAAATTATAAGCATGTTATAATCACATGTAAATGAAATAGCCACAAAAACCATTGAAAAAAATTGTTTTAATCATTGCATGTTTTGCTCAAAGCCCCAGCAGTAAATTCAGCACTTACAGGGTTAAAGTGACAGCTACCGAGAGACCTCAGCTGGAGTGAAAGGTGAGGGGTGGTCCTGGAGCTCAGCTGCAGAAAAGGCTCCCGGTGTGTCTCTCCCCACAACCCGCCTGCTTTTTTTTTTCTGCCTGAAGGAATGAACACCTTACCAGCTGTTTTTATCACCTCTGGTTCATTCAAAGCCCACCTTTGGGAACATTGATCCCTTTTCTCTCACCCCAGGTGCCTCACACCAGTCATGAACAGACTTCACCAGGCCTCTCTCTTGTCTTCATTTCAGCTGGCAGGGCCCAAGGAAGCCAGGATATCCCAGGAGTCTCGTTGTCTTCTCTTGCATTTATTTTCACATTCCATAGGTAACGTTTACCTCTCACAGCAGAGAGCGATTCAGCTGCAGGTAGCGATTCAGAGGAGATTTCTGGAGACTTGTCACTACTCTGGACCACCAAAGGGTTAGTGCTGCTCTTTTGTACTCTGAGTAACTCCGCAGTTACCCAGGCACCAGCATTTCATCATCCCCAGCCCTTCTTTCTTTCCCAGAATAATACTGTGGCCGCATTTCAGTGAGTTGGAATGAATCCCACGGCCACCACTGCTTTGGGGGATCCTTGAGGCCACACACATTTGGGGCTACTTTAGGAGAAATCATGGAACTCAGCATATAGGTGGATTCATTACTAAGGTCTATTACAGTGGAAGAATGTATGACAGGATCACTGAGGGAAAAAAACACAGATTCTGGAGAAAGCTATGCACAGGCTTCCTTACACTCTTTCCCTCCCGTGAGGAGACATATCAAATTCTTTTTTTTTTTTTTTCAGAAGCAAAAATGTAGAATATGTGTAGAGTATTTTCTGCCCAGGATTGTCTATTAGAGAATTGGATTTCTGGACTTTATTGGAAGCTGATTACGGAGGCATCTTCTGCTTAGCGTGTACCAAAGTTCCAGACTCCCAGAAGGAAAGCAGATGTTAACCATAAATCACGTTTGTACAAACAGTTTAGGTACAGGGCACCTGCCGTATCAGGGAATGCTTTGGGTGCCACATCCCGAGAAGCTAGTCCAGGGCCTCCCTTGCAAGGAGGCCCTTCTAAAGCTGGCCGCCTCAGACCTGCAATGTTAACTCCTTTATTCACACAGCAGCCACTGAGGCAGGAGGTGGGTTGGCCCAGACCATGGCTTGAGACTCTGTCTGCCTCATCTTCCCCAGCTCGTCTTGGCCATGCAGCTTTGTTCCCTAGAACATAGCCCAACTCAGCAGAGCATGGCTCAGTGAATCCGCTTTAGTCTCTTTTCACGACAAGGGAGTCCCCACCACAGCTGTGGATTTCAGGCAGAGAAACTAGGGTAGGTCCCGTGTGATGTGTGGAGAGGAGCTTTCATTCAGACTCCAGCCAGCCTCCAGCAGACCTCAGGCTCAGAGCCTAGCGCATCTGTAGCTTCAGCTCGCTTACTATGTGTTCTAGTTTACTTTTTTCTCTACAAAGATATGACTGCATGTTTTAGATTTTTTTTTTTAAAATGTCATCTATCACTGCTACCTGTTTGGAGCAAAGCATGGTGGAGAGGGGAGACTTAGACTGTAAGTTTACAGTGTCCTTTTAGCCAGAAGATGTTCTTTTACTTTTGAATAAATTGTTGCGGGTTTCTCTACTAAGATATGAGACTGAACCCATGGGGCCTACGCTGAGTTGCATGGCAACTGGTGGTACAGTGCTTTCTTCAGGATTGCCTTTCACCTAGGTTTCTGGCCTACTGTCTTTGTGTCTCTTGACTCTTCCTTTAGGATAAATTATTTCCCATGGGGTTATTAGTGGGCCTGCCTTATAGTGTCTGTTTTGAGGGAGAGCCTTAGGTGCTTAAGATTCCCCTCCTACTCATGGCTTTTGGTCAAAGGTATGACCGAACATGCAACAACAGAGTCTGAGCCGTCTTACCAATTCTCAAAGTCATTCTACTCATTGTAGGGAGGGACAAATAGCTAATCTTGAAGTCAACTGTTGATTCATTTTCTCTTCTATTAACTTAAATGATTCTCATTACATTTTTAACATCGCCTTTTTATTACTCAGCATCGTTTTCTCCAGTGTCCTTTCGAGACATAATCTCTATAAGGTAAGGTGTCTTGGTAGTATAATAAATCGAGATGTGTGCACTTTTGACTGCAGAAGTCAGAGGAGATTTCTGGAGACTTGTCACTACTCTGGACCACCAAAGGTAGGGACCACCAAAGGGTTAGTGACAAGATCTCAGCTCAGTGAGTACTCGTCTCATAAGATGTTTGGTTCTTGGCTGGGTTGAGACAAGGATGGAAGAAAATGTTGGCCTATACCCGCAGCAGTCTTGGGTCAGCCACTAAGCTGTTCTTGCCACAGTGACCACCTACTGGTCTATGCTGTTCTTACAACATGGTGTTGAGGACCAGACATGTCGCTTCCGGTGAGATGTGACTGGTGTATCCTTAGTGATTTCTGCTACTGGTAATTCTATGATTTGTACACCACATGTCTTGAAGATAATATTTAATATTTAATGTAAGTAATGTTTAAATTGACTAAATTGCTTCATGTTATTCTTATGAATCCAAATCTCTTTTTAATTTATGTTTAAACAGGTCAATAGCACAGTGTACAGGAGCAGTTAATTTTTTTAAACCCTAATTTGGTTTCAGCTCAGTTCAGTTGCTCGCTTGTGTCTGACTCTTTGTGACCCCATGAACCGCAGCACGCCAGGCCTCCCTGCCCATCACCAATTCCCAGAGTTTATCCAAACTCATGTCCATTGAGTCGGTGATGCCATCCAGCCATCTTATCCTCTGTCTTCCCCTTCTCCTGCCTTCAAACTCTCCCAACATCAGGGTCTTTTCAAATGAGTCAGCTCTTCGCATGAGGTGGCCAAAATGCTGGAGTTTCAGCTTTAATATCAGTCCTTCCAACGAACACCTAGGACCAATTTCCCTTAGGATGGACTGGTTGGATTTCCTTGCAGTCCAAGGGACTCTCAAGAGAATTCCCCAACACCACAGTTCAAAAACATCAATTCTTCGGTGCTCAGCCCTCTTTATAGTCCAACTCTCACATCCATACATGATCACTGGAAAAATCATAGCCTTGACTAGATGGACCTTTGTTGACAAAGTAATGTCTCTGCTTTTTAATATGCTGTCTAGGTTGATCATAACTTCCCTTCCAAGGAGTAAGTGTCTTTTAATTTCCTGGCTGCAGTCACCATCTACAGTGATTTTGGAGCCCCCAAAAATAGTCTGTCACTGTTTCCACTGTTTCCCCATCTATTTCCCATGAAGTGATGGGACCAGATGCCATGATCTTCGTTTTCTGAATGTTGAGCTTTAAGACAACTGTTTCACCCTCCTCTTTCACTTTCATCAAGAGGCGCTTTAGTTCCTCTTCACTTTCTGCCATAGGGTGGTGTCATCTGCATATCTGAGGTTACTGATATTTCTCCTGGCAATCTTGATTCCAGCTTGTGCTTCTTCCAGCCCAGCGTTTCTCATGATGTACTCTGCATAGAAGTTAAATAAGCAGGGGGACAATATGCAGCCTTGATGTACTCCTTTTCCTATTTGGAACCAGTGTGTTGTTCCATGTCCAGTTCTAACTGTTGGTTCCTGACCTGCATACAGGTTTCTCAAGAGGCAGGTTAGGTGGTTTGGTATTCCCATCTCTTTCAGAATTTTCCACAGTTTATTGTGATCCACACTGAAAATTGTATATGTACTTTTACTTTTAGAAGCTTGTTCCATATTGACAAGGTAGTTTTGAACTTTAATTCTGTCACCCGTCTTCTTGGCCAGGTTTGTGTCATCTGAAATTATGCCAAAGTTTGCCATTCTTTGGTGTCAAATTGATGTGAATTTGCTAGCTTGCTCACCAAGCGGGTTTTACTATCTGATATTCCTCAAGTATTTTCCTTTAAAATACAGAAACATCATTGGTGATATCTGATCCTATATTCTCCTTGTTTCTTTTATCAATATTTTAAAGATTTAGTTTTAAAATAAGTTGTTTCTATCAGTTTCCTACTTTGTGCTTTCACCATAGCTAACATTTATCTGCATTAGCATACCTCTGAGTTTTTGGATGCACAAATAGTATAAAGTTCAAAATAGTACAGAGTTAAAAACTGTGAAATATATTCTCAATAACATTGCTCTGTGAAGGATACGATTATGAAACACTGTTTAAACCTCCAAAAGTGAGTATGATTTATGCCCACTCCCAATGTTTGTTGTTAGTTGGCTCCAAGAACTGGTTTTACTAAAAACATGAGCTAATAGGAATCACTCCTCTTGCCCTGCTTAAAGTGATGTACTTTATCTTTATTTAGCTAAATGTAGATCCATACATTTTACATTTCTCAAATTTTCTCAAATCAGGTGAAATAAGATATGGATATGAGTAGTTTCGTATCAGGGGCCCCTTTGGGGTGGCAGCACCTGAGGAGTCCTCAGAATCAGGGATGCTGTGCAGGGTAGGGTAAGGTGACTTGGCTGCTGGAGCCCTGGGCACCAGGGAGTCTCCACCTTGATTCCAGGGAACTGTGCCTATGACAAGGAAGCAGCCATCTTTGGACCTCAAGGAACAGCTTGGCCAGTATGAATGTCAACTATAAGTAGAGATTGTTACCTTTTCCTGTTTTCCGAGTAACACAAAATAAACCCAATTCCTCCCCTGAGAGGAGAGAAAATCTCAGTACTGAGAATATGCTTTCAGTCTTGTGGTGTGTGTGCCTGGGCTCTGAATCAAGTTGCTAAAAAGGAAATAAAATGTTTATTACACACCGGAGTCTGTGAACTGTGATACATGCCCAGTGAACTCAGCATAAGCTTAGAGAACTGATTTACTAAAAAGGGGAGCAAGCAGATCTTATCACAGGCAAATATAAGTTAGGGAGAGAGCCCACATGTATTGTGTGCCAACTGTACACCAGAGCTGATGGGACACATTTCATTTATTTCATTTGCAGAGGTCTTGCCAGATAAGTGTTAACCCCGAATTACGGATGAAGAAGCAGGTTGTATTAGGGTTCTCCAGTGAAATAGACATAGTCTGGTCTGGTCCACAGCCCTGAGAGCCAGTGGTATAATTTTGTGTCTGAAGGCAAGAAAAAGCCCCAGCTCAAGGTAGTCAGGCAGGAAGAATTCCTTCTTTTGCAGACTTTTTGTTCTGTTCACATCTTCAATTGATTGAATGAGGCCCACCAGCATTAGAGAGGGCAATCTGCTTTAATCTGTCAAATGATGTTAATCTCATTCAGAAATATTCTCATAGACACACCCAGGATGATATTTGACCAAACGTCTGGGCACTCAATGCCCCAATCAAGTTGACACATCACCCAGGATAAGAATGAAATATTTAGCATATAACTGCGTATCAGTAAGTAGCAGAACAAGAGTAAGACCCCAAGTCTGGAGTACTCAAAGCTTCCTTGTGAAACTTGTGTATTGCTGGCCCAGTACTTTGTAATTACTTAGGCTACTTTAGACCCAATAAGCAATTCACAAGTGCCATTCTCTGATCTTCTTTCCTATCCTGCCCCTCCAAATTAGAAACCCTGGACTCCTACCTGTGTTTGGGAAAACCTGGGTTAGCTTCTTCGGGCTTCTTGTTGAGCCTTCTTCTATGATAATCACTCAGGCAGGCAGCCTACCACAGTTAATGGATTTTGTTTAAACATTCAGGCTTCCCCTTTCATTGTGACCCATATGATGTACTTAGGACCAATTTTGGAGAAGGCAATGGCAACCCACTCCAGTACTCTCGGCTGGAAAATCCCATGGATGGAGGAGCCTGGTGGGCTGCAGTCCATGGGGTCTCGAAGAGTCGGACACTACTGAGCAACTTCACTTTCACTTTTCACTTTCATGCATTGGAGAAGGAAATGTCAACCCACTCCAGTGTTCTTGCCTGGAGAATCTCAGGGACGGGAGCCTGGTGGGCTGCCGTCTCTGAGGTCGCACAGAGTCGGATACGACTGAAGCGACATAGCAGCAGTAGTAGCAGCAGGACCAATTTTATTTATAAATCTTTTGTGCCTAGTCTCTAGGGATGGGCTGCAACCCCAGGTCAGATGGTTTGAGCTAAACTGCAGCCCATGGAGAAGCAGGAAAATGAAAACTTTCTGTATTCTACCACAAATAACTAATAAGGAATCTCTCCTGGAGGAGCAGAAGGGGAGAGGATAGAGGAATGTTATTACAGCAGCTTTTTCCTTTCATTTCAAAGTGAATGAGCTGCCACTTCCATGAGAACCATTTATATGATGCAGCCATTTAAATAATAGTTTTTTTTTTTTTTTCCCCTTGAAGAGCATGAGTTTAAAGTTTCAGGTTCAAGTTCAAGTGGCTGGTGCTAGGACATTCCTCTAGCGCCAACCTCACCTACACACACCTTAAGGACTCTTCCAAGTCCTTACACTGATGCATTATCACTACAAACCCTTAGGATATCCAGGGAAAGGCATGACACACAGTCACTGCACTATTTGTCATCAGAAGAAAAGAAAACAAGGGCTTTTCAACAAGGCAGAATGTGTGTACATAATTGAGAAACCTGAGAGCTGGATTTAAATGTTTTAGATTGGGTTGGCAAGGTTGTCCTCTTTGGGGACCCAGTATCTTCTCTTTGACCATCTAAGGCTCTATCCAAACTTACCTTTCAGACATAAGGAATTAACTTTTCCCTTCACATGGAACGGTCGCTTGACTCACTCTCCCCATGATGACAGATGATTTTAGAATCACACTAGGTGCCGGGGTTATTGCTGCTGCTGTTGCTGCCAGCCCCTAACCTTTCAACCACAGGAAAGTGTTTCTGTTGGCATTTGTGCCCCTAGCCTGCAAGTTGCTACTTTGGAAAGAAGAGAAATGTGTTTTTGATTCTTTTCCTGGTAACACAACAATAAGCAGAAATGGCCTGATATGATCCTTTTTCTTACACTAAAATTATAAAGAGAAATCCTTTATTTTCCTTAAAGTCTTTAAACATTGTTTCAGCATTCTGCATTTAATAAGAAAATTTAGAATATGCAAATGAGCAGAAAAAAATAAAATCACTCTTTCGCTCTCATACAGAGGTAAACTTTAAGTGTATTTTGGAGTATAGATCTTAACAATTTGCCCCATATATTAAATATATAAATGTACACATAATCACATTACAAAACTTGAATCATTGTGTGCATACTGTTTTAAAAACTACTGTTTAGGGGCTAGCAGTTCAAGACAGTGATGTAGGACAGTCCTAAATTCCTCTCCTTCAGTGGACACAGCAACTCTACAGCTAATATAGATCAGTTCCCTCTGAAAAAGAACTAAACACTAGCTGAACAGCTCCTCCACAACGAGTCACAGTGAGGTGAGCTGCATAGGAAAGGTGGTGGCACAGTCTTATCAAAAACCTGACCCCCCAGGTGGCAACCTACAAATCACAACTAGGGAGGAGCTCCCTGAGGGGCGAGGGTTCTGGGCCCCGCATCAGGCCCCGACTCTTGGGACTTGCCTTGGAGAAATGACCTCCCTCATGCCAAACGTCTGGCTTTGAAAACCAACAGGGCTTACTGTTCAGGAGAACCACAGGTTTGTAGGGAATGGAGAGATTCCACTGTTTAAGGGCTCAAACACAGACTCACTTAACCCAGGACCAAGTGCAAAAGCAGCAATTTGAAAGGCGCCCAGACCATATGGGAAAGAGACTCTTTTGCAAATCTTGAAGCATCTGCCTGAGGGTCAGGGGTCTGCTGGGACTCTCTGGGCACAGAGGCACTGTTTGGGATTTTGCATTTGCTCTCTACTTTGCTAGCATTGTCACTAGGAAGCACTATTTTTGCACTTTCCCTTTAACCTGCTGGCTTGGTGGGTGTGCTCCACCCTGTGCCACTCCCAGTCCCAGCAAAGAGGGGCACCAAGGCTTCAGTCTGAAGGTCGAGAGGATTGCATTTCTGGGTTCCATGGGTCTGAAATTTGGAGGGGCAGTTCTTGGAAAGTTACTATCTTCAGGGAACTGCAGAAAGCAGACTCATTCCCCCAGTCTCCTTGTGAAAAGTTCTGAGTACTCATCCTGGGACTTCGGCCTGAGGGACACACTTATGATTATCCTACTTTTAGAGGATACAGAGGTACTCTTAGAGAATGTCAAATAGGGACATCATCTCTGCCCTCACCCTTGGCCTTTTGCTGTAGCTCCCTGGTACTTTCCAGAAAGTAGCTCACACACTGAACTGGAGCTCTGATTTTTTGTAGCTGTCACTAAGGGACACCTCCAGATCTCTTGGATGGGAGAAAAGCAGGGTTTAATAATTGTGGTCCCACAGGGCAGCATATATTTACATACCTTAACAGCTGCTGCCTGAGGGTCTAGCTTCTAAAGAGCCTGGAACTCCCTGTTGACTGAGGATACCTCCCTCTGCAATGCTCGTAGATCTTGGCACAACGCCAGCAACTGGGACCTATCAGGGATAAATCAGGCTGTTTAGAGAATCACAAAGTTTCACGTGACAGCCAAGAGTCAGGGCAAAGTTAAATGATAAGATTCATCCTCTGTCTATGGCTACCCCTTCAAGACTGGGAGGGATAGCTACTTCGCTTGATATATAGAAACAAACACAGAGACTCAAGCAAAATGGGGAGACAGGAATGTGTTCCAAACAAAAGAACAAGGTAAACTCCAGAAGGACCTTGATGAAATAGATACATGTAATTTACCTGATAAAGAGTTCAAAGTAATGGTCACAAAGATGGTCACCAAACTCAGGAGAATAATGGATGAATACAGTGAAAAATTTAACAAGACGGAAAATATAAGAATGTCCAAAACAAAATCATAAAGCTGAAGAATCCAGTAACTGAGTGGGAAACTAGAGGAATTCAACAGCAGAGTAAATAAAGCAGAAGAAAGAATTAGTGATCTGGAAGACAAGGCAGTGGAACTCAAACAGAGAAACAAATAGGAAAAAGAATTTTAAAAAGTGAAGATACTTTCATGGGACCTGAAGTGGAATAACATTCACATTATAGTGGTCCCAGAAGGAGAAGAGAGAGAGAAACAGGCAGAAAACTTACATGAAGAAATAATGGCTGAAACATCCCTAACCTGGGGAAGGAAATAGTTGTCTAGATCCAACAAGCCCAAAGAGTTCAAAGCAAGATAAATCCAAAGTGACTTAGACTAAGACTAATTAAAACTGAGCTGTCAAAAGTAAAAGAATCTTAAAAGCTTCAAGAGAAATACAACTTATTATGTACAAAGGAACTCCCATAAGACATAAGCAGAGTTCTCAACAGAAGCTTTGTAGGTCAGAAGAGAGTGAATGATATATTCAGAATGCTGAAAGGAAAAAACAAAAAAACCCAAAAACAGTCCAACCAAGAGCACTCTCTCCCTCAAGGCTACCATTCAGAACTGAAGGAGAGCTAAAGAGCTCTTCAGACAAGCAAAAGCTAAAGCAGCTCATTACCACTGAACCAGCCTTCCAGGCAATATTAAAGAGTCTACTTTAAGCTGAAAAGAAAGGGCACTAATTTGTAACAAGAACACCTAAGGATATGATTATCTCAGTGATAAAGGTAAATGTATGTTAAAGGTTGTAGATAAATTTCATTAAAGCTAGTATGGAGGTTTAAAGACAAAAATAGCAAAAAAGAATTGTAACTATAACTAGCTAAGGTATATACAAAGTAAAAGATATAAAATGGAACATCAAAAACATAAAACCTGGGGCAGTGGGAATAAAATGAAAGTTTTAGAATGTGTTCAAACTTATGTGTTAGAACTTGCTATTAAGTTAAAATGTGCTTAATTTGATGTTAAGTTAAAAGGCTATAGGCTATTACATATGAGCCTCATGGTAACCACAAAGCAAAAACCTATAGTAGGTACACAAAAAATAAGGAGAAAGGAATCTAGCAGACACTGTAGAAAGTAATCAGATTACAAGTGAAGAGAACAAAAAAAGGAAAGGAACAAAGAGGAGCTACAAAGCAGCCAGAAAACAGGTTGGTATAAGTATGTGTGTGTGTGTGTGTAAGTTGCTTCAGTCATGTCCGACTGTCTGCAACCCCATGGACTGTAGCCTGCTAGGCTCCTCTATCCATGGGATTCTCAAGGCAAGAATACTGCAGTGGGTTGCAATTTCCCCCTCCAAGGGGTATTTCCCACCCAGGGATCGAACCCACATCTCTTTTGTCTCCTGCATTGGCAGGTGGTTTTTTTTTTTTTTTTTAACCACTAACACCACCTGGGAAGCCTTGATAAGTATATACCTATCAATGTTTCTAAATGTAACCAGACTAAATTCTACCAAAATCATAGAGTGGCTGAATAGATAAAAACACAAAACCCATCTATATGCTTCCTGTAAGAGATTCACTTCAGATGTTAGGACACACACAACCTGAAGATAAAGGAATGGGAAATGATGTTTCTTGCAAATGAAAACCAAATGAAAGCTGGGATAGCTATACTTAAAACAGAAAAAATAGACTTTATTATGTTTAAAATTATTTATTTTTGACTGCACTGGGTCTTCGTTGCTGTAGGTGAGCTTTTCAAACTGTGGCAAGTGGAGGCTCCTCTCTAGCTGTGGTGGGCGGGCTTCTCATTGCTGTAACTTCTCTTGCTGCAGAGCGCATGCTCTAGGGTGCACTGGCTTCAGGAGCTGAGACATGTGGGCCTAATTGCCCTGCAGCATGTGGAATCTTCCTGGACTAGGGATCAAACCTGTGTCCCGGTATTGGCAAGCAGATTCTTAACTACTGGACCACCAGAGAAGTCTGACAAAAGTCTTTAAAACAAAGAGTTTACTGAAAGACAAAGATGAGCATATTATATTGATTAAGTTGTCAATCCAATAAGAAGATATAACATAATGTCTATTCATCCAACAGTGAAGACACTAATTTAAAAAGATGTATGCACCCCTTTGTTCATTGCAGTATTATTTATAATAGCAAAGAGGTGGAAACAACTGAAATGTCCATCAGTGGATGAATAGATAAAGAAGATAAAGAAGATGTGGTGTATATATATGCAATGAAACACAACTCAGCCATAAAAATAATAAACTCTTGCCATTTGTAGCAACATGATAGAACTTGAGAGTGTTATGCTAAGTGAAATAAGTCAGACAGAAAGATAAATATTGTATGACTTTACTTACATGGAAGTAAAAAAAACAACAACAAAATACATGAAAGGCAAAACTCAGAGATACAGAGAACAAATTGGTAGTTGTCAGAGGGGAGGATTATTGGGGGGTAGGCAAAAATGGGTGAAGGGGATCAAGAGATACAAACTTTGAGTTAGAAAAAAATGTCATGGGAAAGTAATGTACAGCATGGTGACTATAGTCAATAATATTGATTGTAAATTTGAAAGTTGTATGGAAGTAAATTTGAAAAGTTCTCATCAAAAGGAAAAAGAAAACTATACGGTGACGGATTATGACTAGACTTATTGTGAACATTTCACACTGTACACAAATCTTGAATCATTATATTGTACACCTGAAAGTAATATAATACTGTATGCCAATTACACTCAATAGAATGAAACAAAAACCCCTGCTGTATGGTCACCCATGAAAAAATTTTATCTCAGTTCAGTTCAGTTCAATTCAGTTGCTCGGTCTTGTCCAACTCTTTGCGACCCCATGAATCGCAGCACACCAGGCCTCCCTGTCCATCACCAGCTCCTGGAGTTCACTCAGACTCACGTCCATCAAGTGAGTGATGCCATCCAGCCATCTCATCCTCTGTCGTCCCCTTCTCCTCCTGCCCCCAATCCCTCCCAGCATCAGAGTCTTTTCCAGTGAGTCAACTCTTCGTATGAGGTGGCCAAAGTACTGGAGTTTCAGCTATAGCATCATTCCTTCCAAAGAAATCCCAGGGCTGATCTCCTTCAGAATGGACTGGTTGGAACTCCTTGCAGTCAAAAGGACTATCAAGAGTCTTCTCCAAAACCACAGTTCACAAGCATCAATTCTTCAGTGCTCAGCTTTCTTCACACTCCAACTCTCACATCCATACATGACCACAGGAAAAACCATAGCCTTGACTAGACAGACCTTAGCTGGCAAAGTAATGTCTCTGCTCTTGAATCTGCTATCTAGGTTGGTCATAACTTTTCTTCCAAGGAGTAAGTGTCTTTGAATTTCATGGCTGAAGTCACCATCTGCAGTAATTTTAGAGCCCCCCAAAATAAAGTCTGACACTGTTTCCACTGTTTCCCCATCTATTTCCCATGAAGTGATGGGACCGGATGCCATGATCTTCTTTTTCTGAATCTTGAGCTTTAAGCCAACTTTTTCACTCTCCTCTTTCACTTTCATCAAGAGGCTTTTTAGTTCCTCTTCACTTTCTGTCATAAGGGTGGTGTCATCTGCATATCTGAGGTTACTGATATTTCTCCCGGCAATCTTGATTCCAGCTTGTGTTTCTTCCAGTCCAGCGTGTCTCATGATGTACTCTGCATAGAAGTTAAAGAAGCAGGGTGACAATATACAGCCTTGATGTACTCCTTTTCCTATTTGGAACCAGTCTGTTGTTCCATATCCAGTTCTAACTGTTGCTTCCTGACCTGCATACAGATTTCTCAAGAGGCAGGTCAGGTGGCCTGGTATTCCCAACTCTCTCAGAATTTTCCACAGTTTATTGTGATCCACACAGTCAAAGGCTTTGGCATAGTCAATAAAGCAGAAATAGATGTTTTTCTGGAACTCTCTTGCTTTTTCGATGATCCAACAGATGTTGGCAATTTGATCTCTGGTTCCTCTGCCTTTTCCAAAACCAGCTTGAACATCAGGAAGTTCACCATTCACATATTGTTGAAGCCTGGCTTGGAGAATTTTGAGCATTACATTACTAGCATATGAGATGAGTGCAATTGTGTGGTAGTTCGAGCATTCTTTGGCATTGCCTTTCTTTGGGATTGGAATGAAAACTGACCTTTTCCAGTCCTGTGGCAACTGCTGAGTTTTCCAAATTTGCTGGCATATTGAGTGCAGCACTTTCACAGCATCATCTTTCAGGATTTGAAACAGCTCCACTGGAATTCCATCATCTCCACTAGCTTTGTTCGTAGTGGTGGTTTCTAAGGCCCACTTGACTTCACATTCCAGGATGTCTGGCTCTAGATGAGTGATCACACCACGGTAATTATCTGGGTCATGAAGATCTTTTTTGTACAGTTCTTCTGTGTATTCTTGCCACCTCTTCTTAATATCTTCTGCTTCTGTTAGGTCCATACCATTTCTGTCCTTTATCGAGCCCATCTTTGCATGAAATGTTCCCTTGGTGTCTCTAATTTTCCTGAAGAGATCTCTAGTCTTTCCCATTCTGTTCTTTTCCTCTATTTCTTTGCACTGATTGCTGAAGAAGGCTTTCTTATCTCTTCTTGCTTTTCTTTGGAACTCTGCATTCAGATGCTTATATCTTTCCTTTTCTCCTTGGCTTTTTGCTTCTCTTCTTTTCACAGCTATTTGTAAGGCCTCCCAGGACAGCCATTTTGCTTTTTTGCATTTCTTTTCCATGGGGATGGTCTTGATCCCTCTCTCCTATACAATGTCACGAACCTCATTCCATAGTTCGTCAGGCACTCTATCTATCAGATCTAGGCCCTTAAATCTATTTCTCACTTCCACTATATAATCATAAGGGATTTGATTTAGGTCATACCTGAATGGTCTAGCGGTTTTCCCTACTTTCTTGAATTTCAGTCTGAATTTGGTAATAAGGAGTTCATGATCTGAGCCGCAGTCAGCTCCTGGTCTTGTTTTTGCAGACTGTATAGAGCGTCTCCATCTTTTGCTGCAAAGAATATAATTAATCTGATTTTGGTGTTGACCACCTGGTGATGTCCATGGGTAGAGTCTTCTCTTGTGTTGTTGGAAGAGGGTGTTTGCTATGACCAGTGCATTTTCTTGGCAAAACTCGATTAGTCTTTGCCCTGCTTCATTCTGCATTCCAAGGCCAAATTTGCCTGTCACTCCAGGTGTTTCTTGACTTCCTCCTTTTGCATTCCAGTCCTCTATAATGAAAAGGACATCTTTTGGGGGTGTTAGTTCTACAAGGTCTTGTAGGTCTTCATAGAACCATTCAACTTCAGCTTCTTCAGCATTACTGGTTGGGGCATAGACTTGGATTGTGGTGATATTGAATGGTTTGCCTTGGAAACGAACAGAGATCATTCTGTCGTTTTTGAGATTGCATCCAAGTATTGCATTTTGGACTCTTTTGTTGACCATCATGGCTACTCCATTTCTTCTGAGGGATTCCTGCCCACAGTAGTAGATATAATGGTCATCTGAGTTAAATTCACCCATTCCAGTCCATTTTAGTTTGCTGATTCCTAGAATGTCGACGTTCACTCCTGCCATCTCTTGTTTGACCACTTCTAATTTGCCTTGATTCATGGACCTGACATTCCAGATTCCTATGCAATATTGCTCTTTACAGCATCAGACTTTTTTTCTATCACCAGTCATATCCATATCTGGGTATTGTTTTTGCTTTGGCTCCATCCCTTCATTCTTTCTGGAGTTATTTCTCTACTGATCTCCAGAAGCATATTGGGCACCTACTGACCTGGGGAGTTCCTCATTCAGTATACTATTATTTTGCCTTTCCATACTGTTCATGGGGTTCTCAAGGCAAGAATACTGAAGTGGTTTGCCATTCCCTTCTCCAGTGGACCACATTTTGTCAGCTCTCTCCACCATGACCTGCCCGTCTTGGGTTGCCCCGCGGGCATGGCTTGGTTTCATTGAGTTAGACAAGGCTGTGGTCCTAGTGTGATTAGACTGACTAGTTTTCTGTGAGTATGGTTTCAGTGTGTCTGCTCTCTGATGCCCTCTTGCAACACCTACCATCTTACTTAGGTTTCTCTTACCTTTGGTGTGGGGTATCTCTTCATGGCTGCTCCAGCAAAGTGCAGCCGCTGCTCCTTTCCTTGGACGAAGGGTATCTCCTCACCACCGCCCTTCCTGACCTTCAACATGGGATAGCTCCTTTAGATCCTCCTTTGCCAGCACAGGACATGGGTTTATCTTCCTGGCTGCCGCCCCTGGCCTCGGGTGCAGGGTGGCTCCTCCTGGCTGCCATCCCTGGCCTCCGACGCGGGGTGACTTCTCCTGGCCCCTGACCCTGGCCTCGTATGCGGGGTGGCTCCTCTAGACCGTTGCCCCTGACTTCGGATGTGGGGTGGCTCCTCCCGGCCGCCACCCCTGACCTCGGATGCGGGGTGGCTCCTCTCGGCCATTCCTGAGCCGCCACAGCCTGGCACTCTTGGCTGCTGCCCCTGACCTCGGACTTGGGATAGCTCCTCTTGGCTGCGCTGAGTGCGCCGGCCTTCGCAGCTGCTTGCGCTGCATCTCAAAATACTTCAAATGTCATCTTTTCAAATAATGGTCCAGTATCACACAATGTGCTGTATATTGACAGTCTAAATTGTTAGATATTTAGATTAAACATTTTTCTCTAAAATAAACAGGCTTATAATAAACATTATTATTTTAAAATATTTACCTAAGCACTTGGCCAAGAGTTTTGTCTGGATAAATTCCTGAAATTCATTATGTCTAAAACATATATGCTAATAATAATGTATATATTAATTATCCTTTGCTGCATAACTACCCCACAAATTTATTGGCCTAATGCCACTTAAATGGACTTCCCTGATGGCTCAGATGGTAAAGAATCTGTCTGCACTGCAGGAGACCCAGGTTTGTTCCCTGGGTGGGGAAGATCTCCTGGAGTGGGAAATGGCAACCCAGTCTAGTATTCACTCTGGAGAATTCCATGGAGAGAGGAGCCTGGTAGGCTACAGCACATGGGCTCCCAAAGAGTCAGACATGACAGAATGACTTGACTTTTCACTTTTCCTTAAAGTCACTAAATCATTTATTTTGCTCATAAGTGAAAGTGAAGTTGCTCAGTCATGTCTGACTCTTTGCAACCCCATGGACTGTAGCCTATCAGGCTTCTCCATCCATGGGATTTTCCAGGCAAGAGTGCTAGAGTGGATTGCCATTTCCTTCTCCAAGGGATATTCCTGACCCAGGAACTGAACCGGGTCTCCTGCATTGCAGGCAGACGCTCATAGATCTGCAGTTTGGGTAGAGCTTAAATGGTCTCTTCTCAGGCCCGTCCCTCCTCTATATCATGTCAATTATAGGTTTACTGGGGCTTCTACGGTGGCTCAGGTGGTAAAGAATCTGCTTGCAATGCAGGAGACCTGGGTTTGATCCCTGGGTCAGGAAGATCCTCTGGAGGAGGGCATGGCTACCTACTCTAGTTTTCTTGTCTGGGGAATCATCGTGGGCAGAGGAGCCTGGCGTGCTCCAGTCCATAGTATCACAGAGAGTTAGACACGACTGAAGCGACCATATACACATGCATAGGTTTATTGATGAGCTTCCCTGGTGTCTCAGTGGTTAAGAATCTGCCTGCAGTGCAGGAGACCTGGGTTCAATTCCTGAGTTGCGAAGATCCCCTGGAGGAGGAAATGACAACCCACTCCAATATTCTTGCCTGGGAAATCCTATGGACAGAGGAACCTGGCAGGCTGCAGTCCATGGGGTTGCAAGAGTCAGATACAACTTAGTGGCTAAATCACCAACCATCACCATAGGTTTACTGGGGGAATGAAGTATTTACTTTCAAGATTGCTCAGGCACCTGTATGGTCAGCTGGTGTTGGTAGTCAGCTGGAGGTTCTGCCAGTGCTGTGGACCAGTGTCCAGAGTTTCTCTCCACAGAACTTTTTCCATGGACTGTTTGGGCTTCTTCATAGCATGGTGCTCCCAAGAGTGAGTATCCTAAAAGGACAGGCAGAGAGGCTGTGATGTAGCCTTGAAAATTACACAGTGTCTATTTCATTATACTCTCTTGCTGAGGCACTCACAAGGCCTGCCGAGGTTTGAGAGGTGAGGGCACCGACTTTACCTTGGTGGAGGAAGTAGCAGTGTTTTAAAAGAGCATGTGGTTTTCTCAGGGTGTATGCCCAGTAGTGGGATTGCTGGGTCATATTTGAGACAGCAGCGTTGACATATATACAGTATCATGTGTGAGATAGCTAGCTAGTGGGAAGCTGCTATATAGCACGGGGGGCTCAGCTTAGTGCTCTGTGATGACCTGGAGTATTGGGATGTGGGGTAGGAGCGAGGCTCAAGAGAAATGGGATCTATGTATGCATATAGCTAGCTGACTCACGTTGTACAGCAAAAACTAACACAACATTGTAAAGCAATTATACTCAGATTAAAAAATAAAGTGCATGTGGGATGAAAAATATTGCTGCTAACTTTGGAAAATACCATCTTCCATAAAACATAGTAAAAATCAGATGATTTAAGATTTAGAATTTTGAATCAATCTAGACCGCATACCTCTGGATATTTTGTTATTGACAGCAGATTCCTGACTTTTTATTGTTCATAAAGGGAAGATAAAGATTTGTAGGTTCACTCAGTGGTTAGTAGAAAGGTTAGCATCTACGACTAGAACATGGTTCAGGTTCTTCCTGAGGGTCTTATAAGGCAAAGAGTAACTGGGGCAAGACAAGTAGTTAAAAAGCAGTTGGGAAGGAAGGCAGTCAAATGCCAAGGAGACCAATTACAAATGCCATTTCCAAATACTCTGGTGCACCATCAACCTCAGGTTGCAGAATAAAGAATTCAGGGTTTATAGGTTGGTCAGTGAAAAATGTGTGGCTACCTCAGAGGTCATGTGGACAAGGACATTTAAATTAAAGGGTCCTTGGAGGTCCCAGGCTTCAATATCATAAAACATTGTCACTTCCTCATGTCATGCAAGACACAAACAGCCTCACCTATGTGACCACCTAGGTCTCAGGATAGTGATGCTAAAATGAGCTTGGAAATCATTTAGACTCAGATGTCCTTCAAAAACTGAAAAAGGGATAGTGGCAGAGTAACCCTGGAGGGAATGTGAATGGATACTCCTCCACAAACTTGGCCATTTAGGAAACTGTAATCACAATTTCTTTTTCCTGAATGTCAAAAGGTAACTGCTGGTATTCTGTCTTCTTGCAGGAACTCTTCTCTACAAGGCATTTTTCATCAAAACCATATGACTGGTAGTTGATCACTGCAAATGATACTGCCTTTAGGACAGTAGTTTTGGTATTTTTCTTTTTTTTTCTCCCTATTGAAATTGCTCTAGAAAGTATGTGGGAAACCTGTATGAATCAATAAATGATTAAATTCAACTTTACATAGATTCAAAGTGCTAGCAAGAGTGCTGGCCCCATTTCTTCCTTTGCCTGTCTGAATTATTTCCAGCAGTGAAGGAAGCATTTGTCACAGTTACAGGGTAGATTGTAATGGGCCCTAAAAAGTGAACAGAATTTTTTTTTCTGAATGTGCATATATATATATATATATATATATATATATATATATATTTTAAAGGACATACAAACAGATGAAAGTCATGCCCTTCTTTCACTTGCATCCGCACAAACTTTCATTTCGTGGCTGGGAAATTTGGGGATTTTCTTTCAACATTGATAATTTAAAATTGACTTTAATTAACTGCCCGCATGCAAATATGTAATGATATTTGCAAAAATCAAGGACTGTTTTAGAAATCTCATCTGAAGAGTTTAGTAAGCCCAAGAATTTAAACTTGAAATGCCCCATGATCGTCATTTGGAGCAGCAATTATCACCGTTACATGTTATGCAATGTTCAATTTAGATTTAGTCTAAGTGTTCTGCAATTAGGGACAATTTTGTCTCCTGCCCACCTCCCTCTCCCACTTCTGACTGTCCCCTTCCCCCTCCCTCCACCTCCAAGACATTTTTGGTTGAGTGTGTGTGTGTGTGTTTGTGTGTACGCGCATGTGTGTTACTGGTCAGAGATACCCTGCTGCTGTTGCTGCTGCTGCTGCTGCTGCATCGCTTCAGTCATGTCTGACTCCGTGTGACCCCATAGACAGCAGCCCAACAGGCTCCCCCGTCCCTGGGATTCTCCAGGCAAGAACACTGGAGTGGGTTGCCATTTCCTTCTCCAATGCATGAAAGAGAAAAGTGAAAGGGAAGTCGCTCAGTTGTGTCTGACTCTTAGCGACCTCATGGACTGCAGCCCACCAGGCTCCTTAGTCCATGGGATTTTCCAGGCAAGAGTACTGGAGAGGGGTGCCATTGCCTTCTCCAAGACCCTAAAATGCATAGGGAAGTCCTCCATAACAAAAACTATCCAGTTCAAAATTTCAAAAGCACTAAGGTTGAGGAACCTTGATTTGAGTTCAGACATAAGAAATTTACTAGTGTAACTGTTAACCAAAATCCTTGTCTCCATTATTGCTGGCGAGGCACCAAAACCAGACTCAAATAGATTTGGTTGTTGTTGTTGTTGTTGTTTTTTAATGTTTCTGTTTTCACAGCTGCATGACATCCTTTAACTTGGGACTATAGACACGAAAGGGTTAATTGAACAATAGGCTGACACAAAGAATGAACTCTAAACAGATTTTCTAAATAGTTACTTAGAAAAAAAAAAACTTAGTTTACTTAGGCCTATCTCAAGGCATGACTTTTAAAGCACTGGTTTCCCTTGTTAGAATCTGGTAAAATCTTGGTCCATAGGTCTCTAGTAGTATATGAAGGCTCATTAGAGTCACACTTAATGTTTAAATGTGAAATTTCTCTGCTTTATTTCTTGCTGTTTTATTGAGTATCGTTTTTTCCCTTGCTTATGCTTTTATTTCCCTGTGTTGCCTTATGTATTGGTGTGAACAACTGTTCAAATACCTAAGCCCTCTAATTGCCTACAAAGGGCTTTTTTAATCTTTGTGTTCCATTCTTGTGCTGCTTTTTGTCTTTTTCATTAAGGTTACACCATTTCATTTCATTTCATTTGCTCAGACCTCTCAGTTGTCTGTGGAAGCCTGTTGTTTGACTTTATGTTAATGACATGGATATTGGGTTAATGACATCACTGACCAATATTTGTTTATTATGATCTTTCCAAAAAAGATTTGATGCCCTTTATCAAAATAAATAAAATACTTTTTAAGACTTGCTGATGACCTTGGCTACTTGACCACACTCCAGACTAATCCACAGGCAAGCTGTTTTTGATCTTTGGATATTGACAAGCCCTCAGGACCAGGGGAGGGTTTTTTGTCTAGCCCTGGAGAACCGAGGCAAAAAGAAGTTGTGTTTGGCAGTGCCACTAAGGAGTCTGTTTCCTTGAAGATACCTTTCTATGGTCTTTTCTTGTTTCATAGTTGGAAAGCATCCCTTTAGCTCAGAACCTGGGAGAAGAGCTATTCTTAATATGTCAACGCTATGACTCACCTTCAGACTACTGTTATCCCAGAAGTGAAGCTATTTTTATCTCTTCCAAATCTTTTCACTCTTCCCTGATCCATCTAAATGAGCTGATTACAAAAGTATGCAGGAACTGGTTAAGTCCTAGAGCCAAAAAGATCAGTTCTTAATGTGTAATAATAATTTAATGGTTAAAACGGTAGAAAATGACATGCTTTAAAAAAAATTATCCTAGATTTTATAGATGGGACATTTGGCAAGGCTCCCAGAACGCTCACCCCAGCACCCCGAGAAGAAAAATAAGTCTGGGCTCTGGATTTTTTATTGAATTTTGTAAAGGTCAGTCACATACTGTCCTGTCACAGATGAGGAGTCAGTTCTGAAATGACTCCTGCAAGAATTTTTCTCATTTTTAAAACCTCCTTGATGTTAAACCATCCTTTGGCTCTAATCAGAAATTTAATTTATTCAGAGATAAGGCAAAGGAAGATCTTAACTTCTCTGATGTGAGGGATCTGAAGAAATTAGGAGTGAGCAAGATTAATATCAGAGCATTGGCACTATACACATTTCCTAATGGATAAGATCTTTGGTTTTGTTATTTTAATTTTCTCTGCATGGAGTCAGATAGCCTACGTGCCTTCAATAATGATGATGCCAGGTCTCTCGGCTTCTAGGTCTCATCAGAAAGTTCTAAAGTAATTTTTAAATGTCATTTGGTATTAGGGTGATGGTGGCCTCATAGAATGAGTTTGGAAGTTTACCTTCCTCTGCAATTTTCTGGAAGAGTTTGAGTAGGATAGGTGTTAGCTCTTCTCGAAATTTTTGGTAGAATTCAGCTGTGAAGCCATCTGGACCTGGGCTTTTGTTTGCTGGAAGATTTCTGATTACAGTATCAATTTCCGTGCTTGTGATGGGTCTGTTAAGATTTTCTATTTCTTCCTGGTTCAGTTTTGGAAAATTGTACTTTTCTAAGAATTTGTCCATTTCTTCCACGTTGTCCATTTTATTGGCATACAACTGCTGATAGTAGTCTCTTATGATCCTTTGTATTTCTGTGTTGTCTGTTGTGATCTCTCCATTTTCATTTCTAATTTTATTGATTTGATTTTTCTCTCTTTGCTTCTTGATGAGTCTGGCTAATGGTTTGTCAATTTTATTTATCCTTTCAAAGAACCAGCTTTTGGCTTTGTTGATTTTTGCTATGGTCTCTTTTGTTTCTTTTGCATTTATTTCTGCCCTAATTTTTAAGATTTCTTTCCTTCTACTAACTCTGGGGTTCTCCAACTCTTCCTTTTCTAGTTGCTTTAGTTGTAGAGTTAGGTTATTTATTTGACTTTTTTCTTGTTTCTTGAGGTATGCCTGTATTGCTATGAACTTTCCTCTTAGCACTGCTTTTATAGTGTCCCACAGGTTTTGGGTTGTTGTGTTTTCATTTTCATTAGTTTCTATGCATATTTTGATTTCTTTTTTGATTTCTTCTGTGATTTGTTGGTTATTCAGAAGTGTGTTGTTCAACCTCCATATGTTGGAATTTTTAATAGTTTTTCTCCTGTAATTGAGATCTAATCTTAATGCATTATGGTCAGAAAAGATGCTTGGAATGATTTCGATTTTTTTGAATTTATCAAGTTTAGATTTATGGCCCAGGATGTGATCTATCCTGGAGAAGGTTCCATGAGCACTTGAAAAAAAGGTGAAATTCGTTGTTTTGGGGTGAAATGTCCTATAGATATCAATTAGGTCTAACTGATCTAGGGAAAGAAGAATGGAGCTGGAGGAATCAACTTGCCTGACTTCAGGCTCTACTACAAAGCCACAGTCATCAAGACAGTATGGTACTGGCACAAAGACAGACATATAGATCAATGGAACAAAATAGAAAGCCCAGAGATAAATCCACACACATATGGACACCTTATCTTTGACAAAGGAGGCAAGAATATACAATGGAGTAAAGACAATCTCTTTAACAAGTGGTGCTGGGAAAACTGGTCAACCACTTGTAAAAGAATGAAACTAGATCACTTTCTAACACCGCACACAAAAATAAACTCAAAATGGATTAAAGATCTAAATGTAAGATCAGAAACTATAAAACTCCTAGAGGAGAACATAGGCAAAACACTCTCAGACATAAATCACAGCAGGATCCTCTATGATCCACCTCCCAGAATTCTGGAAATAAAAGCAAAAATAAACAAATGGGATCTAATTAAAATTAAAAGCTTCTGCACAACAAAGGAAAATATAAGCAAGGTGAAAAGACAGCCATCTGAATGGGAGAAAATAATAGCAAATGAAGCAACTGACAAACAACTAATCTCAAAAATATACAAGCAACTTCTGCAGCTCAACTCCAGAAAAATAAACGACCCAATCAAAAAATGGGCCAAAGAACTAAATAGACATTTCTCCAAAGAAGACATACGGATGGCTAACAAACACATGAAAAGATGCTCAACATCACTCATTATTAGAGAAATGCAAATCAAAACCACAATGAGGTACCACTTCACACCAGTCAGAATGGCTGCAACCCGAAAATCTGCAAGCAATAAATGCTGGAGAGGGTGTGGAGAAAAGGGAACCCTCCTACACTGTTGGTGGGAATGCAAACTAGTACAGCCACTATGGAGAACCGTGTGGAGATTCCTTAAAAAATTGCAAATAGAACTACCTTATGACCCAGCAATCCCACTTCTGGGCATACACACCAAGGAAACCAGAATTGAAAGAGACACATGTACCCCAATGTTCATCGCAGCACTGTTTATAATAGCCAGGACATGGAAACAACCTAGATGTCCATCAGCAGATGAATGGATAAGAAAGCTGTGGTACATATACACAATGGAGTATTACTCAGCCGTTAAAAAGAATTCATTTGAATCAGTTCTGATGAGATGGATGAAACTGGAGCCAATTATACAGAGTGAAGTAAGCCAGAAAGAAAAACACCAATACAGTATACTAACACATATATATGGAATTTAGGAAGATGGCAATGATGACCCTGTATGCAAGACAGGGAAAGAGACACAGATGTGTATAATGGACTTTTGGACTCAGAGGGAGAGGGAGAGAGTGGGATGATTTGGGAGAATGACATTCTAACATGTATACTATCATGTGAATTGAATCGCCAGTCTATGTCTGACGCAGGATGCAGCATGCTTGGGGCTGGTGCATGGGGATGACCCAGAAAGATGTTCTGGGGAGGGAGGTGGGAGGGGGGTTCATGTTTGGGAATGCATGTAAGAATTAAAGATTTTAAAATTTAAAAAATAAAAAACTAAAAATTAAAAAAAAAAAAAAAAAAAAATAAATAAATGTCATTTGGATCCAAAGGGTAGATAGACTCACATTCATTCATTCATTCACATTTCATGAAAGCCTGTTATGTAAGTCTTGCTGTAGTAGGTTTCTGGGTATGATAAAAACAAGAAAAAACGTAGTTGGGAGTACATGCCATAGTAAAGAAAGTGATATAGAAAATTTCAATATGGTGATATAAGAGTGGGTGATGAATACTTTGCGGGTGGTTTTGGGAAGCATTCACAGTGGAGGCCACAGAGCTGGCTCTTGGGGAATGAGTAGGGCATCAGCAGGTAGATGATGTGGGAAATGGTACTCAATGCAAATCTGGTGCTTGTGTGATAGAACACCTGGAGATGAGAAAGCACAGGATGCTTCTTGAGAAACGTAAGCAGTTTGGATTGGCTTTCATCCCGGGGATCAGCACTGGGTAAGGTTGGAGGAATAAACAAGAGCCAGGGATCTGCTCTGCTTAGGAATGTGGACCTCATCCTCCTTTGTCACACTGAGAGTTTAGAGTTACTTCTTTGTCAAAGCGCACTTTGCAGATGTGTAGTGGTTATCTGGCCAGTGCAGAGAGATATGATGTGAGGGGGTGGAGGGCGGAGAAACAAAGAGAAAGATCATTGCTTTCCTTATCGAAACAAGGAAAAGGGAACAGAAATGAGACCATCACTAACAGTTAGACAGGAGGAACCTGCTTGCAGAGGACATCGGTTGCCTTGGACAGTTCCTCCCAGTGTTGGTAGTGAGAGGGCGAGTCACACGCAGAGAAATCAGCAAAGACAGGGCAGTGAGGATGTGAAGGAACATTGTCACCCCCGTCTTTGTCCTGTGGTAGTCTGACTCTGGGGCCGGAAGTAACAAGAAATCCAACAATTCCAATCAGGCTTTCGACACCTGAAATTTCTGTAGCTTGTTTCCGAAGCAATTGAAAACTGGCTTGGGCAAGAATGAAGAATACCCAGGGCAGAACATAAAGGAGATAGTTTTCCCATTACTGAGGTAAAAATAAATAGCAAAGGCTCTCTGGGTGTGTCTGTGTGTCTATGTAGGGGTCAACACGTGTGTTTGTATCTCAGCATCTTCATCACACACCTTTTCCTGATACCTTCAGGGTTAAGTGTTGACCCATCCTCCAAGGTAGTCTATTTTCATTAGTTTTGCTATAAAGAGTCTGCAGATGAGGTGACTGGAGAAGTTTGGCAAGAAGAGAAAAGGAAAAGTGTTAGGAACAGAGAAGCCATGCCCAGCATTTCTCTGGCAGGTTCGTTGTCCTCTGGCCCTATTCTAACCCATGAATTCTTACCCCGGTGTCAGGGACGTTCATAAAATTTTGATCTTTCTGGGAGAGTAATTCATGGAGATGTGGTGTTTTACTACTTGTGGATTGGATGTGGTTGACTTTGAAAATTGATGTTAAGAGAGGAAGGAAAGAAAAGAAAGGGACCAACCTTCAGTTCAGTTCAGTCGCTCAGTCGTGTCCCCTGGCTTATCTTTGGCTCCTTCCACTTCTCAAATCTTTTTGTTCATTTACCATTAGCAAATCAGAGACTATGAGGACCAGCAGGCAGATATGGAATATTCCTTTAAAAGGAGGTATGTTAGAGAGACACCATGAGGGAGAAGGGCTGGAAGATGCTCACAAATGATGTCTTATCATGGGTGGGGGGAGGCCTAGTGTGGCCATGAAGCAATCAATTGTCTCTATGAGAAAGATAATCTATCAGAAAGCTGATGAAAAGTTCATCTGCTTGATTATCACCATGCATCAGCAATTCTGACAATGTCAGCGATAAAATATCCCCTCCTATTTACAAGTACATGACTCTTGTTCCTGCCCTACTTGAATATTTTTGGCCCTTGTTAGAGATGACCTTCTCTTGGATCACAGGTATTTCTTCTGTCACTTGATTCTGAAACCAGTTTTGTCTGCCAGATTTTCTCTTTGAAAGAAGGAGGCTATTTAGTGAGAGGGATATGTTTCAAATAACATGGAGCATCTACCTACAAAACAATGATGTCCATTTACTCCCAAACTATTGGTTTGTGATGGGAAAGGAAAAAGAAGTAAAAGTATTCAGCCTAGTTCTCATTCACACTGTCTAGGATCAATGATGCTTTGCAATAGTATTAACTAGTCAGTTCACAAACACAAGTAGGTTCTCTCCATTGGCTGCTGCCGAGTTCAATGACAATTGTTTGCCTTGACTACAATTGTGCTTGATTCTCAGAAAGAAGATAATGACTTTTTACAAGCTCTTTAGGCCATTTTGCCTTTTGGATGTTCTTGGAAAAAGAACAGCCCCAATAGTCAATTTTTATGCAGCCAGACACCAATCTAACTTGCATTGCTTAATTGATTATGTATATGGAGAAGACAGCCAGGGTGCTTAATTCTTGTTTTTGTTCAACCTCCAGACAGATTAACCTGAAAGATAAATATTGACTAAAGCAAGGACTTGTTGCCTAGACGTTTTGATTTGTAGAGCTGGTGTCTCCTTGGAATCCACCTCACCAGCTTCCATGAAGGCTTGTCCTACACTTGCTCCATTTTATCCTTAGTTCAGTTTCCAATCAATGCTCCAGCTGCTCTCAGCACATAACCGCAACTGGGCCTAAGGAGTTCAGCGTTAGAAGGCAACTGAAAGGCCATCTCTTCCTGCCCTTGGCTGGATGCTAACAACCCCTTTTAACAAAATTTTGATCAACTGTTTGTTCAGTCCCTACTTGATTATTTCCAGTGATAGGGGCATCATTACCTCCGGGTATACCTCATTTCACATTTCATGGTGTAATAGTATAGCATTGTTTATAGATTCTTTGAGCTGGGCTCTATACCTTGCTTGTCTTCTTGGGTGACTGAGAAAAGAATTGGAAAATGAATACTTGCACTTCTTGTTTGCTGCAAGAAGAAGGCGAACTCTTGCAATCTCAGCGTTTCATGTATATTCCTTATAGTTTAGGATACAAAGTAAAGATGATGACTCTAGAAAAAAGTGGAAATATTCAAGTGCACAGAGGAACTCACACTATGTCTTTGTCCCATGTCCCCAGATTAATAGATGTAAATATATAGCAAAATCTCAAAATGATAGCTGGCTAGAATAGGTAGTGGTTATTGTTGTGTGTGTAGGGGGGTTGCCAAAAAGGAATGGGGGGATTAATCATTTTATTTTTGTGTATTTGGAAGAGGAAATTATGATGATAACATCTTCCATCCTCCACTGACACCCCCCCTTCCTCTCAGTTATATTAGGCAACCAGAGTGTCACTTATATTTCAAGTTGGATACCAGCTGCCTCTCTGAGCCACTGGCTTTGGCAACATCCATTTACACCAGGTTGTTCTTTCTGATAAGGGGTATAAGCCGCGAGAAACAGTGGGTCACTGCTCAGCCTTAGCAGAAATTCCCCAGCCCCACCCACAATGGCCCCTTTCCCTGAGAAAGGCTTGAAGAGAGCTCTTCAGATTTAAGGAAAAAAGGCCACAGTTGGTCTTTTATGGGTGATCATGTGTGGCAACTGAGATAGCGCCAGAAGCCAGGGCATCAGGTGAGACAGGTGCCATAGTCCGAGGGTCAGAGAAACCCCTGCTGTTCAAAATCCTGAGACTGTTAGGAAAATAAATCTTAGTCATGTCAACCATATCAAGACCCTGAACAACTGTTTTGCTCTTTCCTGGTCTCTGTCTCTTCGGCTGTAAAGTGAGTAGGTGGGATTGATATGGAAACGGAAATTCTTTCTCCTCTTACAGTCTAAAAATTTAAGCTTGGTATTGAATTTAAAGATCTCAGAATCAGGTTTGAGCTGAGGCTGGGGGAAGAGAGACAGTGGTGTCATTAAAATCCTTTGTAAAATCCTTTTGAAAATATTCACCCGGAACTTGAAAGTGATTTATTTTCTCAAACACTGGAAAAGCTTTCAAACCAAAGGACTTCCTTCTAGTATATAAGGCGGAGGAAGCAGTATGTGACAGACTAAAGTGAGTACTTTATGTTTGGTGGGTTTCAACACATCTAAGGTGACTGTTACTTTGATAGAAAAATGTTTCAGGGGGCGTTACAGAGACGAAAGCACAGATTTGTATAGCGCAAGTTTATGGACTGGGTTTCACTAACTTGGATATTGTAACAGATACAGTTCTACTCAAAGGAAACATGTTTGCCTGAAACAAAACCCACAGAAACTGCACAACTGAGCCCCCAGGATATTAAATCATTACTAGTGACAAGGAAGAAGAAGGCAGAGAATCATCGATCATCTGGTTTGATGTATTTAATTTTTATTATGAAATCCTTTATTGGGCCTAAAGAAGTTGGAACTAAAAAAGTTTTCTCACCCTTAACATATCCTGTATCATTTCGATTCACCACCATTATTAAACAATAGACAGTTCTGGTTACTCAAATATTTCAGCGGTCGGGGATCTGCAATATGCATCACACACACATCACGGATTTAAAAGAATTTTTTAAAGAAAAACATGCTGGCACCTTATATTATTTCAGCAAAATTGTCATGCTGCTAACAAAGGAAGAGGTAATTATTGTAAGACTGGGAAAAAAGAAAATAAAAATAAAAGAAAACAAAGAACCTCAAGGAAAAGAGGTCCACCTTAAGAAAGTTGAAATTGAGTGTAGTAGTTGAGGAACTACTATAGTAAATTACGTTTGAATGGATACGAGGGTTCCAACCAAGGCAAGGGCAAGTAGAAATGGAGGCTGAGGGAGAGGGGCTGACTTGAAAGATATTTAGGAAGTGAAATTCACTGGACCTGCTAATGTGGTAGAGAGGGCAGATGGGGAGAGAAGAGAGAGGAGTCAGGATGTTAAAATTTTTTGACCTGGATGACTGGGTAAATGTTAGTACCACTCACAAAGGCAGAGACAATAGAAGAGAAGGCTTGCTTTGGGGAAAAGATGACAGATTTGCTTTGACATTTGTATTTGAGATACAGATGGTCATCCTTGAGGTGAAATGTCTGGTGGGCAGATAAATGCCCAGTTATATGGGTCTGTAGCACATGAGAGACAATGAGAGTTACAGGAGTGGATGGGATTTCCAAGGGACATTGCAGACTGGGGAAACAGGAAGTATCCCCATGATCACTCCCATTAAAGAGATCAAATAGAACGGCTCAGAGTATTAAGAGGAAAACCTAGAAATGAGGTTTTCTGAGAGTTAAGTGGATAAAACCTTTCCAGAGCAAAGGAAGTATATGTATTCCAGAAGGAACAATACTGTAAATATCCCAGAGCATTCCCATGTTCAAGGTCAGGAAGGGCGGTGGTGAGGAGATACCCCTCATCCAAGATAAGGAGCAGTGGCTGCGCTTTACTGGAGCAGCCTTGAAGAGATATCCCATGCCCAAGGTAAGAGAAACCCAAGTAAGATGGTAGGTGTTGCAAGAGGGCATCAGAGGGCAGACACACTGAAACCATACTCACAGAAAACTAGTCAGTCTAATCACACTAGGACCACAGCCTTGTCTAACTCAGTGAAACCAAGCCATGCCCACGGGGCAACTCAAGACAGGCGGGTCATGGTGGAGAGAGCTGACAGAATGTGGTCCACTGGAGAAGGGAATGGCAAACCACTTCAGTATTCTTGCCTTGAGAACCCCATGAACAGTATGAAAAGGCAAAATGATAGGATACTGAAAGAGGAACTCCCCAGATCAGTAGGTGCCCAATATGCTACTGGAGATCAGTAGAGAAATAACTCCAGAAGGAATGAAGAGATGGAGCCAAAGCAAAAACAATACCCAGCTGTGGATGTGACTGGTGATAGAAGGGAGGTCCAATGCTGTAAAGAGCAATATTGCATAGGAACCTGGGATGTCAGGTCCATGAATCAAGGCAAATTGGAAGTGGTCAAACAAGAGATGGCAAGAGTGAACATTGACATTCTAGGAATCAGCGAACTAAAATGGACTGGAATGGGTGAATTTAACTCAGATGACCATTACATCTACTACTCCGGGCAGGAATCCCTCAGAAGAAATGGAGTAGCCATCATGGTCAACAAAAGAGTCTGAAATGCAGTACTTGGATGCAATCTCAAAAACGACAGAATGATCTCTGTTCGTCTCCAAGGCAAACCATTCAATATCACAGTTATCCAAGTCTATACCCCAACCAATAACGCTGAAGAAGCCGAAGTTGAACAGTTCTATGAAGACCTACAAGACCTTTTAGAACTAACACCCCCAAAAGATGTCCTTTTCATTATAGGGGACTGGAATGCAAAAGGAGGAAGTCAAGAGACAGCTGGAGTAACAGGCAAATTTGGCCTTGGAATGCAGAATGAAGCAGGGCAAAGACTAATCGAGTTTTGCCAAGGAAATGCACTGGTCATAGCAAACACCCTCTTCCAACAACACAAGAGAAGACTACACATGGACATCGCCCGACGGTCAACACCGAAATCAGATTGATTATGTTCTTTGCAGCCAAAGATGGAGAAGCTCTATACAGTCAATGAAAACAAGACTGGGAGCTGCCTGTGGATCAGATCATAAACTCCTTATTACCAAATTCAGACTGAAATTGAAGAAAGTAGGGAAAACCGCTAGACCATTCAGGTATGACCTCCATCAAATCCCTTATGATTATACAGTGGAAGTGAGAAATAGATTTAAGGGCCTAGATCTGATAGATAGAGTGCCTGATGAACTATGGAATGAGATTCGTGACATTGTACAGGAGACAGGGATCAAGACCATTCCCATGGAAAAGAAATTCAAAAAAGCAAAATGGCTGTCTGGGGAGGGCTTACAAATAGCTGTGAAAAAAAGAGAGGCGAAAAACAAAGGAGATAAGGAAAGATATAAGCATCTGAATGCAGAGTTCCAAAGAAAAGCAAGAAGAGATAAGAAAGCCTTCTTCAGTGATCAATGCAAAGAAATAGAGGAAAAGAACAGAATGGGAAAGACTAGAGATCTCTTCAAGAAAATTAGAGACACCAAGGGAATGTTTCATGCAAAGATGGGCTTGATAAAGGACAGAAATGGTCTGGACCTAACAGAAAGAGAAGATATTAAGAAGAGATGGCAAGAATACACAGAAGAACTGTACAAAAAAGATCTTCACGACCCAGATAATTACCATGGTGTGATCACTCATCTAGAGCCAGACATTCTGGAATGTGAAGTCAAGTGGGCCTTAGAAAGCATCACTACAAACAAACCTAGTGGAGGTGATTGAATTCCAGTTGACTATTTCAAATCCTGAAAGATGATGCTGTGAAAGTGCTGCACTCAATATGCCAGCAAATTTGGAAAACTCAGCAGTGGCCACAGGACTGGAAAAGGTCAGTTTTCATTCTAATCCCAAAGAAAGACAATGCCAAAGAATGCTCAAACTACCGCAAAATTGCACCCATCTCACACACTAGTAATGCAATGCTCAAAATTCTCCAAGCCAGGCTTCAACAATATGTGAATGGTGAACTTCCTGATGTTCAAGCTAGTTTTAGAAAAGGCAGAGGAACCAGAGATCAAATTGCCAACATCTGTTGGATCATCGAAAAAGCAAGAGAGTTCCAGAGAAACATCTATTTCTGTTTTATTGACTATGCCAAAGCCTTTGACTGTGTGGATCACAATAAACTGTGGAAAATTCTGAAAGAGATGGGAATACCAGACCACCTGACCTGCCTCTTGAGAAATCTGTATGCAGGTCAGGAAGCAACAGTTAGAACTGGACATGGAACAACAGACTGGTTCCAAATAGGAAAAGGAGTGAGTCAAGGCTGTATATTGTCACCCTGCTTCTTTAACTTCTATGCAGAGTACATCATGAGACACGCTGGACTGGAAGAAGCACAAGCTGGAATCAAGATTGCCAGGAGAAATATCAGTAACCTCAGATATGCAGGTGACACCACCCTATGGCAGAAAGTGAAGAGGAACTAGAAAGCCTCTTGATGAAAGTGAAAGAGGAGAGTGAAAAAGTTGTCTTAAAGCTCAACATTCAGAAAACGAAGATCATGGCATCCGGCCCCATTACTTCACGGCAAATAGATGGGGAAACAGTGGAAACAGTGTCAGATTTTATTTTTTGGGGCTCCAAAATCACTGCAGATGGTGATTGAAGCCATGAAATTAAAAGACGCTTACTCCGTGGGAGAATAGTTATGACCAATCTAGATAGCATATTCAAAAGCAGACATTACTTTGCCAACTGAGGTCCGTCTAGTCAAGGCTATGGTTTTTCCTGTGGTCATGTATGGATATGAGAGTTGGACTGTGAAGAAAGCTGAGTGCCAAAGAATTGATGCTTTTGAACTGTGGTGTTGGAGAAGGCTCTTGAGAATCCCTTGGACTGTGAGGAGATCCAGCCAGTCCATTCTGAAGGAGATCAGCCCTGGGATTTCTTTGGAGGGAATGATGCTATAGCTTAAACTCCAGTACTTTGGCTACCTCATGTGAAGAGTTGACTCATTGGAAAAGACTCTGATGCTGGGAGGGATTGGGGGAGGAGGAGAAGGTGATGACCTAGGATGAGATGGCTGGATGGCATCACGGACTCGATGGACGTGAGTCTGAGTGAACTCTGGGAGTTGGTGATGGACAGGGAGGCCTGGTGTGCTGCAGTTCATGGGGTCACAAAGAGTCGGACACGACTGAGCGACTGAACTGAAGTGAACTGAACTGAAGTAGCTCTCAGAGGGTTTTATTCCAGTCCTCTAGTCTCCATGAAGGACAATTTCCCCAGACACTTTACAAGTATTTCTGCCTCTTTCTCTCATGTCTTAGGTTGTTGCTTTTGGTCCATTTATCTCCATTAACAGAACTAATCAAGAAGTAGGATGGGGTTTGAACATTTCTCCTTCCTCTTTTACACTAAGCCAGAAACTTGGATGAATTGTGTGTGCCCTGCAGACTCAAACTGTCCTCACATTGGCTGTGTTGAGGGCATGGGAAGTAGAGAGGTGCTTCTGGCTCTCACAACTAAGCCACATTTCTTCAACATTAGCTTCATCTTTCTTCATCTTTCTCATTTGATGTGGAACTCAGGCAGGGCACAGGAATGCTATTTCTCGTGTCTCACCACAAGCCTCCAACAATAAATGGTAAATTTGGTGAATATGTCTTTGTTCCTTGTGTGAGTAGTTTGGGCCAGATTTCAGAAAGTGCTGCAGAGTGCAAGAGGAGGTATAAGGCCATGCAAGAGGTTTTATTTTTAATATCATAGGCCAAATGCTTGATGTGTGTTGGGTAAGGAGCCAGGGTGAAGATTTAGGGAGAGGAGAAGAGGAAATAGGGATGAGTGAAAGTCTCTGAGACTGGGGGTTGAAATTTAGGGGAGAGATTGAAAACAGGTCTTGGTTAGAGACAGAAAACTCTTCCCTTGAGATACAAAGGGTTAAGAAAAGGATCAGTTTGACTGAGATAATTATTTGTGGTCTTTTGAGGGCAAGTACTTGGGTAACTGGAGAGTGGAAGTAGTTCACATATTTTCATGAATCTCTGTCATTAAATTACAGAATACGAAACAGCAGCATTAGAAAAGACTTTGGAAACTGTTGTAGATTGGATAATTGGCCCCAATTCTTGACTTCCCTGAGATAGTACGTCCCTCTGCTGTGTAATATCTCAGTGTTATTCCATTGTATACTTTGGAGTATACTTTCCACTGGTATTGAATTTGGTCATGTGACTTGCTTTTGACAAGGGAATGTTGGTAGATGTGTTGTGAGCAAAGGCCTCACAGTTGCTTGTGTAGTTTGTCTTGATCTCTATGAGCTGATCATTCCCTGAATAGCCATTGCCTCTTCAGCCTGGGCCCCAGAATGAACATATTCAGAGCAGAAGTTATCCCAACCCAAAGATGTGGATTCCAGAGAACGCCCATTTAGGAAGATACACCAGGCAGATTAACTGTTCTAGCCTGCTCTCAGCTGTGCTCAGAATAAGTCTAGTTTTTTCTTCTGTGATAATGTCCTTCATGTGTTTGAAGACTCATTTTTACAAAATATCTCTTACCAGGTTAGGTATAGTTAGTTATTATTGCCCTTTCTTCCTACACTCTTCTCCAAATATTCTTATTCTTCAGGGACTGAAAAGCTAATGATTACTTTTGCCAGGCTTCCTTGAAGCCAGGGAAGGTTGCAAGACAGATTGTTTCATTTACGTACATTGGTATGAGATTTGGGGGGCAGAAGAGAGATGGAAGTCACTTTGCTTCCCTGGTGGCTCAGAGGGTAAAGCGTCTGCCTGCAATGCAGGAGACCTGGGTTCGATCCCTGGGTCAGGAAGATCCCCTGGAAAAGGAAATGGCAACCTACTCCAGTACTCTTGCCTAGAAAATTCCATGCACAGAGAAGCCTGGTAGACTACAGTCCATGGGATCCCAAAGAGTCGGACATGACTGAGCGACTTCACTTTCTTTCTTTTTTTCACTTTAGCTGTCAAGCAAGCTCACTGGGGCCTGGAGGTTACTGCATTGACCAGGCTCAGCAGTCCTCTGTCTAGTCACCAGCTCCATGAATGTTAAGAAGCAGAGGTGGTAGTGGCAGTGATGAAAGCTTCCTGATCTCTGGATTGGAGCTATGGTGGAGGTTCTTCAACTAAGTGGTGCCTCTTTGACTTTTCACCTATGCTTCTAGCCTTCTAACATTTCTGTGTGTACTGCTGCTACTGCTAAGTCGCTTCAGTCGTGTCCGACTCTGTGCGACCCCATAGACGGCAGCCCACCAGGCTCCCCCGTCCCCGGGATTCTCTGGGCAAGAACACTGGAGTGGGTTGCCATTTCCTTCTCCAATGCATGAAAGTGAGAAGTGAAAGGGAAGTTGCTCAGTCGTGTCCGATTCTTAGCGACCCCATGGACTGCAGCCTACCAGGCTCCTCCATCCATGGGATTTTCCAGGCAAGAGTACTGGAGTGGGGTGCCATTGCCTTCTCAGTCTGTGTGCACAGAATCCCTGTATTAAGTCCTTTTCCTACTTCAAATGTCTAGAGTGATTTCTGTGTCCTCCATTGAGCCCCAACTGACTCTCAATCTAAACCTTTTTCTTTCCGTTTCTTTTTGGAGTTTGTAGGTTCCAGAGCTACTCAGAGTGAGGTCTCTGGTGGCCAAACTATATGAGACCAATTTGTATCAGAGTGTAAATCAATTTAGTCATCAAACACACTTTTTCCACTCCTTTGATTTATTTTCCATAGCAAGATTTTTTTGTAGATGGAAGCTGCGGGTTCACTTGTACTCTGACACAGGCTCCTCATCTTATTGTGTGTACTTTTAATTTCACCAATTTACTTAAAAGCCACAGGCCACATACTCCATATTTTTTTCCTCTAGGCATTAAAACTGCTTCTTCTTTTGCTTTTATTGATAATTGCAATTTTACCCCAGGGAGCATATGTCTCCTGGGGTTGCATTATCCATCTTGTAATGAAAAATTTCTTTAAAAATTATGTGACTCTTCCTGAGTCATTTTTTGTTTCTTCTTTGGAAATAATCCTTTTTAAAAGTAATTACTTCTTTCATTAACAAAGTGGTGCATGCCCATGATAAAATAAAAGTTTTAGCAATCTCATTAAAGTTTAAGCACAGAATAATAGAATATGAAAAGTAAAAATTCCTTTGTCTGTCTCTTCAACTCCTTAGCCAACTTCTCTGAGGTAACCTTTGACAGTATTTTCATTTAAAAAGTTATTTATTTTTTTAGTGGAAATAGCCTTAGTTGAACCTCACCAACTATTGCATCATGATGCCCTCACCCAGGGTGGATAATGTGAGCTTCTGTAGGCCATGGCAATTCTGCCACAGTGACCTTTTCGAGAATCAAAGCACAAAGTGGATGTGGCCTTTAGCCTTTAGCCACAGACGGGGATTTAATTTCAACATTTTTAAATCAAATTGTGGACTATCTATCCTAAGATAATATCATTTCTCTGTGGTAAAATGTTAAAAAATATTCATGATATCTGTAAACTGTTGGGATTAGGGATCTATATTCAAATTTCTGTTTAAAATTCTGTCATGGCTGGACTTGAACCACAAGCAGATCATTTTATTTCTCTTTTAAAATATGGCAGCACTCATTTCAATGCAAAAAAAGAAAAAAAAAGACAAAACAAACTCTGACAAATTCCCTTAATAATTTTTTAAAAATTGAGTGTTTTAAAAATATACTGTTTATACTTTCTGTTGTTTTTCTCAATTGAAAAGATGCATTTTGTCTTCAGATGTATTTTGGAAGTTGATCATCTTGGCTTAGGCAACCCCGGGGGAGCACCAACTTCAAATACATAGTCACAACCACAGGGACCAAAGACAAAAATGCACAGTGTTGCTTTTATAGGTTTGGAATAAAAGAAATGTATTTTCTCAGAATTGACCACTTGTCAGCGCAGAACACTATAAAACAACATGATGTAAAGTTTTGCCAAGCATTTGAATGAAAAGAACCTAAAGACTTTACCAACTATCCATTTTCTGCATGATAATGTGTATATGTTGATGCTACTTTCTCCATTTGTCCCACCCCCTCCCTCCACTGTGTCCGCAAGTTCATTATCTACATCTGCGTTTCCATTCCTTCCCTGTACATAGGCTCGTCAATACCATTTTTCTAGATTCTGTATCTATGTGCTAATACACTATACTTGTTTTTCTCTTGAGGGATGGGATGGGGAGAAGGGAGGGAGGCTTAAGAGGGAGGGCATATATGTATAATTGTGACTGATTCTCATTGTTGTACGGCAGAAACCAACTCAACATTGTGAAAATTTAAAATATATATATATATATATATATATATATATATATATATATCATTACAAAAAAAAAAGAACTTAAACTAAGGGGAAATATCTACCTTCAATATTTATGTTAAATACACTGTGGGTCACCGACAATTTGAGACCTTCTTAAAGACTTTGAACTTCTTATTTCATACAATCTTAAACAATAATGAACTTTTAAAGTTGATTTAACTACTATTCTTGCTCATTTAAAGGCCCAGTTCTCTCTTAGCCCTCAGAAATGCCTCACTAAAAGAGGCACCAAGGTTTTCATGAAAAGGTCATTTCATGTGCAAAAAGCTGGATTTCCTACTTACTGAGTACATCATCTTATGCAGGTTATTTCACTTTAAAGTGCTTCAGTTTTCTTCTGCATAAATGTTTGCGCTGGAATGCCCATCACATGAAAAGTGCTGGTTGCTCAGTCGTGTCTGACTCTTTGTGACTCCATGGGCTGTAGCCCACCTGGCTCCTCTGTCTATGGAGTTCTCCAGACAAGAATACTGGAGTGGGTTTCCATTCCCTTCTCAAGGGGATTTTTCCGATCCAGGGATTGAACCCAGGTCTCCTGCATTGAAGGCAGATTGTTTATCGTCTGAGCCACCAGGGAAGCCCATCACATAGGTATTGCTATTGTAAAATAAGCTTAAATGATGATGTAAAGCAAAGAATTTTGTCCATGCTCCATAGTAGGTGCTTAGTAAGTGTTAACTCCTGTAGCCTCCCTCGTATGTCTTTGACTTGGAACAGCTTAGAATTCAGCTCAGATAGCAAAGAGAGAAATCCTATGCCATTAATATGTGTTTACGAGATGTTGAAAATAGCTCAGATACGGAGAGACCTACAATTACAAAACTGTGGTTATAATTTAATAATTAATGTTGGGAATGAACATGTCCTTCGAATTTTCTCAGTGCATTTCTGTGACTATATGTCATATTTCATTTGAAGATAACTGTGGAAATCTAAATTTGAGGTCTTTCATGAGTGAGCATACTGCTCTAAATGACCCTCTCACTCAATGATAGACCTTGATCACAAAGATCCTTTATGTTAGTTTTAAAAGACTGATTATAAAAATAGCTTTATTGGGCTTTAATTTATATCTGAAATTCATCCATTGAAGTGTACATTCCGATGATTTTTAGTAAATTTATGGACCCATCATCACAATCCAGTGTTAAAACGCATTCTGCTCCCAAAACTTCCCTATATGCCTGTTTGCAGTCAATCCCTGCTCCCACCTCCAAGCCAGGGTAACACTAATCTACTCTATGTCTTTTTCAATTTGCTTTTCTTCAGATGTCTTTTTTTGAAGATTTTAGTCACACCGATTCACACAAGGGTTAGGAGAATGCATGAGATTAGATTTCTTAATGTGTTAATACACAGTGGCTGTTGGCTTCCCACTGAGGAAAACCAGCTTCTCAGCAGCAATTTTGAGAACTTCCATTCTTAGTGGAGAGAAACAGGGCCAGCAGGCAATTAGCTGGGGAACCATATCAGTCAGGGTCCAGTCAGGAGACAGAACCACTCCCATTATTTTAATAGCGAGAATTTAATGTAAACAACTGTTAGAGAGTATTAGAAAATTGAAAAAGCAAACAAAGAGCACTAAGATAGCACAGAAGGAAGACCCAGTTTCCTGAATAAACAATGTCTCCAAAGAAAGCATACAGATGACCAACAGGCACATGAAAAGATGCTCAATGTTGCCGATTATTAGAGGCATGCAAATCAAAACTATGACGAGGTATCACCTCACACCAATAAGAACGGCATCATCAGTAATAAGAATGGCATCATAAATGCTGGAGAGGGTGTGGCGAAAAGGGAACCCTGCTACACTGTTGCTGGGAATGTGCGCTGGTACAAACACTATGGAAAACAGTATAGAGTTTCCTTCAAGAACTAAAAGTAGAGTTTTTGATCCAGGAATCAGGTAATCCAGGAATCCCACTCCTGGACATATATCCAGAAAAGATGAAAACTCTAATTTGAAAAGACACATGCACTCCAGTGTTCATTGCAACACTATTTACGATAGCCAAGACATGGAATCAGCCTAAATAAGTAAATCAACAGATGAACGGATAAAGAAGATGTGGTGTATATACACAATGGAATATTACTGACTCGTGAAAAAGAATGAAATAATGCCATTGGCAGCAACATTGATGGACCTCGAGATTATCGTACAAAGTGAAATAAGTCTGACAGAGAAAGATAAATATCCTATTGTATTACTTATATGTGGAATCTGAAAAAGTGATATAAATGAACTTATTTACAAAAGATAGACTTACAGACATAGAAAGCAAATTTATGGTTACCAAGGGAGAAGACGGAGAGGGATAAGTCAAGAATTGGGGATTACCAGATACACACCACTACACATGAAATGAACAATAAGGTCTTATTGCACAGGGAGCTATATAAGTATCTTGAAATAATCTATAATGGAAAAGACTATGAAAAAATATATATGAATCTATATATATATATGTGAGTCGCTCTCTATATATGAATTCATATGTGAATCCATAAATATATATGAATATATATATGGCTTCCCTTGTGTCTCAGACAGTAAAGAATTTGCCTGCAATACAGGACATCTGAGTTCAATCCCTGGGTTGGGAAGATCTCCTGGAGAAGGGAATGGCAACCCACTCCAGTATTGTTGTCTGGAAAATCCCATGGACAGAGGAGCCTGGAGGGCTACAGTCCATGGGGTCGCAAAGAGTCGGACATGACTGAGCAACTAACACCCACACATATATATGTACATATATACTTCAGTAAAGCAAGATATCACATAAAGGAGCACTAGCAAGAATCTATCAGTTCTTGGGTTAGGAAATGAAGGAAAATCTTGGAATGACTAAAACTGAGAAATTTAGAGGAGGAACTTTCTTGGGCTGGGACCCACGCCTTTGAGTGAGGACAGACAGAGGGTCCTTTTGTCTTCCAGAAAATTTGATAGGACTAGTCTGCAAGTATTAAAAAAAAAAAAGCCCTGAAAACTGGATTCAATCAAATTCAGCTTCTCCTAGTACAAAAAATACTGCTTCTGAGGTTCAAAGGTGTTGGTAGGATGGTGCTGGGAAGAAACAGGAAATCAAAAGGAAACAGGAACGAGTTTCTATTTTTTTTCTCCAGATTTTCAGTCTTCTTCTAGTGCCCCTTTTTGGTGGAGTTTCACAGATTGTGGTGGGGAGTTCTGGAAGCCGGTTCACAGACTCCCAGCCCCAGCATCGCAAATGTCCAGCAACCAGACAATGGATAAACAAATGTGGTATATCCATACAGTGGAGTATTATTCAGCCACAGAAAAGTACTGATAGATGGGTACCTCTTGCAAACATTATGTCCCATGAAAGAAGCCAGACATAAAAGGCCATTTCTTGTATCATTTCATTTATATGAAATGTCCAGAATGGGCAAATCTGTAGAGGCAGAAAGCAGGTTAGTGGTTTATAAGGTCTGGGAGTAGGGAGAGGGAAATGGGTAGTGACTGCTTCATGGGTGTAAGATTTCTTTCTGGAATGATCAAAACATTTTGAAATTAGATAGAGATGCACACACATCGTGAATACAGTACACGCCACTGAATTGTACAGCTTAAAATCATTAAGATGGTGAATTTTATGTTATGTGAACTTTACCTTAAGAAAAAACAAGTGATTAATAGGAAACACATTCAGACAAGAGACATGTAAGATGAAGAAGAAAGAATGATGTGAGGAATGAGAGAACAAGCCAGAGACACAATGTTAGATTCATTAATTATAACATAGGAAGTAAACACTACATTTCTTTAGTTGTAATCCTTTCTGAAATTTTCAAATAAGACTTTCATTAAAAATGAAAATCTACAAAGGAAAAAAGAGGAAGAATTACTGTGTAATAGAGAATATCAAATATAGAAGTCTATTGAAGGGAATCTGCTTTTTCTTAAAATAATTAAATAAGACAGTATCTCTGTCTTATTGGAAACAACCTAGATGTCCATCAGCAGATGAATGGATAAGAAAGCTGTGGTACATATACACAATGGAGTATTACTCAGCCGTTAAAAAGAATTCATTTGAATCAGTTCTGATGAGATGGATGAAACTGGAGCTGATTATACAGAGTGAAGTAAGCCAGAAAGAAAAACACCAATACAGTATACTAACACATATATATGGAATTTAGGAAGATGGCAATGACGACCCTGTATGCAGGACAGGGAAAGAGACACAGATGTGTATAACGGACTTTTGGACTCAGAGGGAGAGGGAGAGGGTGGGATGATTTGGGAGAATGACATTCTAACATGTATACTATCATGTGAATTGAATCGCCAGTCTATGTCTGACGCAGGATGCAGCATGCTTGGGGCTGGTGCATGGGGATGACCCAGAGAGATGTTTTGGGGAGGGAGGTGGGAGGGGGGTTCATGTTTGGGAATGCATGTAAGAATTAAAGATTTTAAAATAAAAAAAGAATAAAAAAAAATAAATAAAAAGCATATTTTGAAAAATGAAAAAAAAAAAAAAAGACAGTATCTCTTGGTCATTGTGATTGGTGTCACCCATAAGCTTGTCTTTCTGTTATGGTTTTTTCCCCTCTTAATAATTTTATAATCTTATTCACACACATTCACAAGTGAAAATTAAAGTGACACTGATTTATACATGTTAGACTGTCATTCTCCCAAATCATCCCACCCTCTCCCTCTCCCTCTGAGTCCAAAAGTCCGTTATACACATCTGTGTCTCTTTCCCTGTCTTGCATACAGGGTCGTCATTGCCATCTCCCTAAATTTCATATATATGTGTTAGTATACTGTATTGGTGTTTTTCTTTCTGGCTTACTTCACTCTGTATAATCGGCTCCAGTTTCATCCATCTCATCAGAACTGATTCAAATGAATTCTTTTTAACAGCTGAGTAATACTCCATTGTGTATATGTACCACAGCTTTCTTATCCATTCATCTGCTGATGGACATCTAGGTTATCATGTAAGAATTGAATCGCCAGTCTATGTCTGATGCAGGATGCAGCATGCTTGGGGCTGGTGCATGGGGATGACCCAGAGAGATGTTATGGGGAGGGAGGTGGGAGGGGGGTGCATGTTTGGGAACGCATGTAAGAATTAAAGATTTTAAAATTTAAAAAATAAAAAACTAAAAAAAATTAAAAAAAAATAAAGTGACACTGATTTAAATGTGTGGGTTGAAGACATTAGAGCATATTCCAATCTAATTTATCCATCCAGAGGAGACCAGGGTATAATCAGAAAAGGACATGCTTAAAGTTAGAGTGGCTCAGACAGTAAAGAATTTGCCTGCAATGCAGGAGATCCAGGTTCATTCCCTGGATTGGGAAGATCCCCTGGAGAAGAGAATGGCTACCCACTCCAGTATTCTTGCCTGCAGAATTCCCTGGACAGAGGAGCTACAGTCCATGGGTCGCAAGCCGTCAGACGTAACTGAACATGCACAAAGTTTGATGTATTGAAAAAAAGGAGCTAAAGAGTTAATGCCTGGCTCATCAGAGAGCTTCTTGGTCCCAGAGTTAGTGCTTTGGCCAGTGCAGTTTCTAATAGGCTGTTGCCTGTGCGATGCCACTTGCTAAGTACATTGAATACTATCCTTGGGTGGGATCTACCAAGACTGAATCTTTTAAGACCCTGCTCCCCATCCTGACCCTGTGAGTGTATATGTTCTCAAATTAGGAAGTCCATCATTCCTGTCATTCCACCCAAACACCGTAGTATTTAGGATATCAAGTTTTGACCTTTACTCTAGAGCAGAGAGCCTAGTCAGTCTCTCATGGTTTTATAATCTTTATAGTGGAGTGGTGTTAGTCGTAAAAATCCAGCTTTCCAAGGCAGGAGATACGAGAGACTCGGATTCGATCCCTGGATTGGGAAGATCCCCTGGAGTAGGAAATGGCAACCCATTCCAGTATTCTCGCCTGAAGAATCCTGCGGATGGAGAAACCTGTCAGCTTACAGTCCATAGGGTGGTAAAGAGTTGGACATGACTGATGTGACTTAGCATGCACACGTAGTGGGATTTGAGGGGAGAAATTTGATTGGCCACTAGAATGTCTGTTTTCCCCTTGTAACTAGATTGGGGATGAGGATGAGGAGTTTGAAGAACTTCACTTAAAATTTTGCTCTTCCTGTTTGGGTCACCAGGTATCACCAGGAAAATTCAAAGATGGTATCTCTGACCAACATTTTTTTGTTTTTCAAAAAAATCCTTTCAGTTCTCTTTGATTCATGACTTCACATTTCAAATTGCTCTCAGATATTTATTAAAATTTTCAGACTTAAGATATAGCCTCACTGTTTTTTCTTTGTAGTGGTTTTGTTTTCTAAGAAATATTCAGCTGGATACCATCAGCTAAAATCAAGTGTGGAAAAACAAATAAACAAACAAATAGTAGCAGGGACCTGTTACGATTTCTGGGCCAGTTTTGTTTTTACTACAATAATTGGTTTGGTCTATTACTGGTCAGTAGTAAATGTGGCATTCAAGAATGCCCACCTTATTGTGAGCTGGAATTATCATTTTTCCTCTCTGGAGGCAGTGAAAAAACATCTTGAGCTGTAGGCGAGTTGCATCATTTGGAAGGGGTTGGTGATAGGCAAGGACTGGCAGGGTCAAAGAACAGTCTAGTTCAAGCTCCCACCGATCTGACAGATTCCGACATCACCGGAGCAAAAACATGGAGATGGCTGATCTCCTGCGCTCAAGCAGTCCTTGCTGAGAAAGTTTTTTAAAAATGGAACCAAGTAGGAAAAATCTACTCTTTTTCTTCCATCTTTTGTTAGCTGAGAGGTCTGTCCATCGGTTAGTTATTTTTGTAGTCCTTAAGTATATTTCAAGAGAATTTGCTTCTCGGAAATACTGGAAGAAACAAAGGAGAAATATTGGACGAAACGAAGAAACAAATGAGCAATGAGTCTTGTGTATGCTCAGGTGCCCAGTCATTCCAAATCTTTGCAACCCCATGCACTGCAGTCTGCCAGACTCCTCTGTCCCTGGAATTCTCCAGGCAAGAAGACTGCAGTGGGTTGCCATTTCTTTCTCCGGGGATCTTCCTGACCCAAGAATTTCTATTTTCTCTCCTTTCTTTCTGGAGAAGATTTTAATTAATACTCAAATTATAGTGGAAAATGCCCTGTGTCTATTATCCTCTTTTTATTTTTTTCATAAAAGATTTTAAACTGGAATACTGCTTTCTGGCTAAAAGGCTGACTATCCCAGCCCCCCTTTGTAGTTAAGTGTGAGTAAGTTTTGATTAATCAGTGTAATGGAGGTATGGTTTAGGTTCTCAAGTAATGTGCTATTTTTGCTCCTTCTCTCCCTTCTATCCTTCTGCCTCTGTATGGAATAAAGATGTAGTGGCAGGAACTCTAACAAAGGTATTGGACCTTGAGGAGAAGGGCCAGACCTAGTGGCTAGCAGAGGATGGGGTGGCAGTGGTCCCTGCACACTTTGAGGAAACAGGATACCTGCCCTAACATTGTGTTCATCCAGACTTTCCTAAAGATGTGGATGTGAAATAAAATTCTATCTTGTTTAAGCCACTCGGATTTGGATTTCTGTTTTACTCAGAGCCAAACTAATTCTAACTAATTCAACCTCCAGTATTATTTCTACCTTAAAGGACTGAGGTTTTTATCATGTCCTCCTGTTCTATGTAATATTACATCCTTATTTATTTAATAAGTATTCACTGAATACCTACTATGCATCAGGCATTGTGTTCAGTTCAGTTCAATCGACCCCATGAATCACAGCACGCCAGGCCTCCCTGTGAATCACCAACTCCCGGAGTTCACTCAGACTCACGTCCATCAAGTCCGTGATGCCATCCAGCCATCTCATCCTCTGTCGTCCCCTTCTCCTCCTGCCCCCAATCCCTCCCAGCATCAGAGTCTTTTCCAATGAGTCAACTCTTCACATGAGGTGGCCAAAGTACTGGAGTTTCAGCTTTAACACCATTCCTTCCAAAGAAATCCCAGGGTTGATCTCCTTCAGAATGGACTGGTTGGATCTCCTTGCAGTCCAAGGGACTCTCAAGAGTCTTCTCCAACACCACAGTTCAAAAGCATCAATTCTTTGTCGCTCAGCCTTCTTCACAGTCCAACTCTCACATCCATACATGACTACTGGTAGGCACTATATATTCAGTGTTCAGCAGAACAAACATTGTCTCTGCCATTTGGAGCTTAGAGTTTAGTGAGAGAGACATGGTAATATGTGAGAAATAATCTCTCATTTCTTACTTTTGCTGCTTTTTTTCCATCTCCTGTCTCCACTGAATTTCATTCAATGTGTCTTAAAGTCAGAGGAAGGGGTCATATAGCTTCATCATTTCTTGACCTAGAAGCATATTGGCACATATGATTTTCAAAATAAGAACTCTTCTGACTCAGGCTACCTTCTTTCCTCAGAATACTTTAGAATATCTTACAAGAAAAGTCAGTTTTAGCAAGCAGTAGGTCTTCAACTTGAGGGCTTTCTGTCTTAGTGGACTGAGGGGTTTGTGTGTGTGTACACAGACACGCATAAATTTGGATTTCTTTGGTCCCATTGTGGTTCATTAGATGTTAAGATTTATTTCTATCTTCATTCTGCCTCTGTGAAAATCCATCTTTTAAATGGTCCTCAGTCATGTTATGGTGTTCCTAGTTAGGTATTATCAACCCACATGTTGTCAGAGTGATGGTCAAGACTACTTTCTCATGCAAAGTCCTAACCCATAGCTAGGACCGTAGCAGAAGCTGTGCACCCTGTCCTTCTTATTGAATCTGTTGGCCATGTGGGTCTTCAGAGCCATTGGGAATTCACAAAAGAGAGTTCTGCCTGACACTTTGATGCGTTCCCTTGTTTTCTCAGCGATGCTGTAATTTGCGGTGTGTCTAGTTCTCATTCCCATAACTCCTCATGCTTTTGGCCTACTCCTTCCCTTGTTGATCTGCCCTTTGATTTCAAGCTTTCTTGATCATCCCTTCCTCCTATGTTGTATCCCTTGTTCCACTGGTGCTCTCAAAGACTTTTCAGCTGAGCTGGATAGCAGACAAGTGTCAAAGGCGTGATTTCCTTTGACTGTCTGTCCCTCAGAAGCGTGATACATTAATAGACGCTGCATATTCGTATGGCACCTTTCATTTAGCCAAAGGGTATTTTTGTCATTGTGTCCTTATGTTTGGACTCATAGCTTTAGTAATTCTTTTATCACACTTTGGACCATTTCAGAGACTCAGTTAGGTCTCAGTGAATAAAATCCAAAGTATAGTCCTTTTCGAAAAAGCACATTGCAAGAGGTGAAGAGCAATAATTTGGCCACGGAGACAACCTGAGAGAGAATGGTTGAAGTTTATTTTCAAGACAGGAAATGGTTTATTGACTTCAAAAAGTTTAGTCCTGCTGAAACAATCTGAAAGAAGCAATGGCACTGAGTCCATTAAATTCAAGAAACGATAAATTTCAGTTATTGGCACAAACATTAAGTATCTTGATATGTAGAGACACAGGCTGATAATATTGCTAAATTTGGGTTCATCATGACAAGATATTGAGAAATCCTTGAAATTTATGACATGTTAGGGCAACATGATATGTCACTTAACTGATGAAAAATCCATCCTCTTTGAATCATGTTATGAAAACTGCTAGCAAAGAAAAAAAAAAGTCCAAAATTCAGGACTGATGGGCGGAAGCTTTGGAGGCAAATACTGATTAGACTGTAGCCATTCTTTCAAAATACTAGTCTCTTCTTTCTGTGTGATGGGAGTTGTTCGTTTTTGTTTTCTTGAGGGGTATTAGATGTGCTGATGGCTTAATCATCCGATATAGAAAACCTCCTGTTGCCTTTATTTAAGCACTCTCTATGTATACACATCTGAATTCTTTCAATCCTTATAAGAGCATAAATAAACATAAGAAGAACCAGTGGTTATAAAAATAAATTTTTGTGTTAGATTTATCTAGGAAATGATGGAGATAGTTTACAAATCTGGATGTTTGCGCTAGTGTTTAATACCGTATTTTCTCTCTAATAGTGATGTTAGATGGTCTGTCATGATTTCACGTTGTTTCGTCCCTCTGATACTGTCTCTCCCATTGCTGTTTTCGTCTCACGTATTCCTGCTTATTTACAAGCCTAATCATCTTTTATTGGATGCTACCTACTGTGAATTTTACCTTGTTGGGTGCTGGATATTTTTGTATTCCTATAAGTACTATGGAGCTTTATTATAGTACACGGTCAAGTTACTTGAATGGGTTGAACCTGGTGGGGCCGGAACACACTGTGGACTAGGGCCATTTTTTGGTCACTATCCTTTAATATTCTACCCACTCCCTGTGAATTATGACGATTTTCCACCTTAACCCTTGAGGACAGGAGTGACCCCTAGTCCTGTGTGAGCACTCTGAATTGTTCCCTCTGATCCCTCTAGGTGATTCTTCCCGTGTGTGTGTGTGGTAGCTGCTAATTCAGCTCTGACTCTTTGTGACTCCCTGAACTGTAGCCCGCCAGGCTTCTCTGTCCATGAGGATTCTCCAGGCAAGAATACTGGAGTGGGTAGCAGTTCCCTTCTCCAGGGCATTCTCCCCATATCCTCAGGTAATTTCTTCACTTACATGGACTCAGCTGTAGACTTGAGGGGGGACCCTCTGCAGATCTCTGGAGTTCTCTCTGCATCCCTCTTCTTCTCTGGTGTTCTGCTGTGTGATCACTGGCTGTCATGAATTTCCAAGATTAATGAGTCATCCCCTTCACTCTGTTGGAAGAGGTCATCGAGAGGACATGACTGCCTCTTGATCTGCCGGCTGGACCAGGCATTTGAAGACTTGTCCTTGGAGTGTGTGGTCCATGTGCTGCTCCTGAACTGGAGTCACTTCAAGGAGCAACCTCGGGAGAGCCCTATGTTGTTGAGACCATCCAGGCTGTGGATGTAAAGCCTCTGTGTAAACTGTTAAGATTCTGGAGAGCTGTGTGGATGTCTACTCACTTGCAGCCTCCTAAGACAAGCGTCATATGTAAATTCTTTTGCTTATTAAAAGTTCCATCTACCAATCAGAACTGGTCTGCCTCTTTCTTTGTTTTTTTTTTTTTTTTTCTGTTCTTCATGTGCAGGAGCCAATTTTTAATTTTACCTGGACAACTCTGTAGGTTGTAAATGAAGAAACTCAGGGAGAACATCAATGCCTTTTGGGTTGTTCTTTCCTGAGTTGTAGCCTGGAAACTTTGGAGGCAATAAGGTGGGGCATTCATGGGGCTCACGGTACCTGTTTTCTTATCTCAGGAATCACTATCTTATGCTGCCTGCCCAATGTCTGAGAATCATACTTCATCTTTTTTTTATTTTTGTAGTTGTTTCAAGTGGAAAACTAAATTCAGTCCCCATGACTCCATCTTGTTCAGAACTGAAGTCCCACTGCTTCATGGATTACAGCAGGTAAGTTCCCTGGGCAGAGTCTCCACACTAAACAGAGATCTTTCCTCAGAGTCCTGGTGTCTGAGAAGGAGGATCAAAGAAGTATAAACTCATCCCAGTATAAATTCAGCTCTTACTCATGCAATTACAGTGCCACACAAATGTCGTCTCTTCAGTCAGTCTTGGTCCAGGATTACATCCCTAGAAGGTTTGTTCCTTGGTTCATTGATTCATTGGTTCATCGATCCACCCATCCATTAACTATTAGCTAAATCTCTTTTACATGAAAACACTCTCTTAACTGTTGGGGAATCAGAGAAGAATACGACAGACTTGGTGACATCCTTCTGAGTACCTAGTCTCTAGTTGGGGAAAATAGCTGAAATGGTCCAGATGGTTAAGTGTGATAGATGCTATGAGAGAAAAACAAAGGATGTTATGGGAGCACATAAATGGGGGCTTAACCTGATCTGGAGAGTTAGAAAGGTTTCTCAGTGGAGGTGACATATAAGTTGGGACTTGCAAAGAGGTGATTATAAAATAGAGGCTGTTTTTTCTCTAAAGGGCTTGTACTATTCCAAAAATATTTTATTGAGCATGTAGCATAAACTCTAGTGTCTTATATAAAAACAATTCCGATTTATTACCCGAAAGACCAACCTCAATTGCAGAGGAAGATAGTAGAATGGAAAATGGAGATCAAAACTTTGCTAAATCATTAGACAAAGATGATAAATTAATGGTTAAAATGTTAATAGTGATATATTTAGACTGTGGGTCTCTGGGTTGATTTTTCTTTTTTCTTTGTTTCTGTTTTCTTCAAATTTTCTGACATGAACCTAGGTTACTTTTGTTGTTAGAAAAAAGAAAGCAAGGAAGGGGATGTGATAAAAGAGACATATGGATGGAGTAAAATACAGGTGGTATTCTTTAACAGGTGTATCGAGAACTGGTTTTTAGTACCACATTGTGGCTTTACGTGTCACATGACAAAACCTAGATGCTGTTTACAAAGGCATCACAAGCTGATCAAATGAACCATTTGACTGAGCATTTAGAAAACAGTTCAAACAAGGATTTGTCTTCAATTTCTATAAAGTGTGAAGCTTGCCTTTGCTATTGGTCCTGAAGGCCCTGGGCAGGTGTGCTGGGTAAGCTGGTGGTGCGCCTAATGGTGGGTGCCCGTCCCCACACACCAGTGTAGTTTCTTGGCATGTGGAAATCATGGCCGCCCTGCTCCTGGGACTGTGTGGCAATGTCAAAGGAAAGGAGAATGGGAGAAAGCTCTTAAAAATAGTACACTACTATTTTAAAGCAAAACTCTTTTCACAGTCAGAGGCATAGCTTTTCTAAGTTTGGAGTGTTTAAACTACATGTACTCCTATAGAGCTTGACATGAACAGCCCTTGCCTGTCTAAAGAGAATATGGGGCCAATATGGAGTTTTGAATGAGTTATATATTGTGTTTGTGAAGAAAGTAAGGGGTTTCTGAGAACATTTTAGTTTAGTGTTTAATTTTATAGCCACATTCACAGAACATAACACTTGTAATTTGTGGAGGAGAGTTGACAGAAATTATTCAGAAATTATTCAGCCCTGTATGGGTTTTCTAAACACATGCATGTAAGTATGTAATAAATATTAGTAGTAGTAGATTTGAATATTTTTAGATTTTGGTGGCTGTAATGATATCAAGGGCCATATTTTAAAGCTCAGAAAGTTACCATCATGGCTAGAAGATTGCTAATCTGCTTTCTATCTCTATGGATTTAGCTATTCTGGATATCCTATCTAACTGGAATCACACAACATGTGATCTTGTGTATATGGCTATTTTCACTTAGCATGTTTCTGAGGCTCATCCATCCATGTGTTAGCATGTACCAGTACTTTATCCCTTTTTATGACTGAATAATATGCCATTTTATGGATATAACCACATTTAGTCTATCCATTCATCATTTGGATTGCTTTCTCATTTGCCAATTGTGAATAATGCTACTTTGAACATTCATGTAGAAGTTTTTGTTTGAATACTGACTTTCAATTCTTTCGGCTATATACCTAGGAGTAGAATGTCATATGGGTCATATGACCCAATTTCTGGGTCATATGCTAATTATTCTATGTTTAATTTTTTGTGGAAAGTTCAAACTGTTTTCCACGGTGGTTGCTCCATTTATATTACTGCCAGCAGAACCCATTGGACTTTGGGTTTTTTTTTTTTTTGGTTTGGTGAGCCAAATGTTTGACATCTTCTCTACTCATAATAACATTGTTTGATGGAAGTTTTAGTCCTAAATAATAGTCATTGAACACACATACACAGAAAGAGGGAAAGAAAGGTGCAGCTTTAAGGAATCTCTTCTTGAATTATTTTGACTTGACTGCATAGCACCCAAATAGTGGCATGTCTTAGAGAGTATCTGTTCATGCTGCACATGAGGAAATAAGATCACAGGAGGTGGAATGACTCAGGAGATAAAAAGAGGTCACTCAACCAGCTAGTTATTGACAGAGTTAAGGCTCAGACTATGTCTTGCGGTTCTGAGCCCATTGTTCTTTTCCATGCATTATGAACTTGACCCATTTATCTTTTGATAGACCCAGTTCTTAGGTTATGGTTTCCTTCTTTAGCTCAGAAATCTTCATAGGAAGGTAATGGGCATATCATTAATTCATAGATTATTTGTTCAGTTGCTCAGTTGTGCCCACATATTTGCAACCCTATGGACTGCAGCATGCCAGACTTCCTTGTCTTTCACCGTCTCCTTGCACAAATTCATGTCCATTGAGTCAGTGATGCCATCTAACCATCTCATCATCTGTTGTCCCCTTCTCCTCCTACCTTCAATCTTTCCCAGCATCAGGGTCTTTTAGCACTTTGCCTCAGGTGGCCAAAGTATTGGAACTTCAGCATCAGTCCTTCCAATGAATATTCAGGGTTGATTTCCTTTAGGATTGACTGATTTGATCTCTTTGCTGTCCAAGGGACTCTCAAGAGTCTTCTCCAGCACCACAGTTTGAAGGCATCAATTCTTCTAATGTTTTAATAGATTATGGTTTCCTTCTTTTGCTCAGAAATCTTAGGATGGTGATGTGTCTATCATCTAATTAGGGTCAGCCTTACTTGTTCATTTATTTCTTCATGCCTTTATTCTACAAACTCGCAAAGAATGCTTATATATGAGAGAATGTGCAAGAGCTAAGGATACAATAGGAGGCAAGCAGTTGTGGGACTATTTTCAGAGTGGAGGCTGGTAGTAAAGATGGCCACTTGACAAACAGTTACACAAAGAATGGGCTGTAATTGGGCTAAGTGCTGTAAAGGAGAATTGCATGGTGCTGAGACTTTATGGAAGGAGACCTGCACTATTTCAGTGGTTAAATGTGTCAGAGAAAGCACTTAGGTTTATAAAATCTAATGTGGTTTGATTTCAAGGTCACCTGGAAAATTCTCTTCAGCATCTACATTCTTCCTCCATCTGCTCATTTATGTCAGAATTTGAAGATTTGATGTGCCAGTTCTATTTTTTTTCTAATGTACATTTAGATTTAAAAAGCTATTAAATTTAAAAATTTATTTGTGGACTCCCGAAAATGACCTCGTATGCCACCATTGGTCCATATACCACACTGTGAGCACTGCTGCTCTAGATATTGATGACTTTTCTGTCATTTTGAATCCAAGAAACAGAGCATTCCAACTCCAAACAGAGGCATGTCATCCAGACAGAAACCGGGAAGGAAAAGGCTGTGATAAAGTTGGAGGAAAGGAATGGGAAAGATGTAGGGGACTCAGTAAGCAGAAGAGATGCAAACAGACAAGGGAGGAGACAGGAGGTAAAAGGATGAGCCTGAATGGAGAGAAATAAGCTGGTTCTCAGGAAATCTGTGCTCTGATCATGGGTAGTCTCTTAGAAGAGAATGAAATAAATACTCCCCTTTTCCATGTCACTCCATTTATTTCATTCATCAGTAATTTGGATACAACTCACACACCATGCAATAAGAAGGGGTGATATGAACCAGCTTCAGCTCTTTCCTGATGGGTCAAATATGAGCATAGTTGGTATTTTGAAGTTTTAAGCTGTTTTTCTCTTTGTTGAAAGGTGGAAATTTGAATTCTACTTTGGAGCATATCATTCCTTTGTTATGTTTTACACATTTGTAAAGGAACTTGGGGAAAATCATGAGGTAGATTTTTTTACACTGAGAAGCTTAGTATTTTGTCTATAAACATAAATGGCTATTTATTGTTGAGCCAGCAACCTATTTTGGAGATTCTCCTGGCTTTTATTATTTTTCAGGGAGGTGGGGAATGATTAGGAAAATGATTTTTTTCTATATATAAGTTTTACATTTAGAATGTTTTATGCCTATGAACCATTTTTTGTGGAAAATTTCATTTTTCTTTTAGTAGTCATTGGCAAAACCTGTGAAACTACAAAGACTCAAAGTTTTGTCTTCTATCTACCCATGGGAGGAAGACCAAAAAGAAACTGGACTTGGTTTGACACAATTCAAACTTGGCATCTGTATTTGTTTGCTAGACCCCTGTAACAAAGTACCACAGACTGGGTGGCTCAAGCAACAAAAATGTATTTTCCCATAATTCTGGAGGCTCCAGGCTAAGATCTAGGTGTTCGGAGGGTTGGTTCCTTCTGAAGACCTTGAGGGAAGAATCTGTTCTTGGCTTGTTGATGGCTGTCTCCTCTCTTTGCCTTTCCACCATTTCTTTCTCTGTCTCTGTCTCTCTCTCTCTCTCTCTCTCTCTCTCTCTGTGTGTCTGTATCCAAATTTCTTCTTGTCAGGACATCAGTGGTATTGGGTGATGATCTGCCCTAATGATTCAACTTAGTTGATTCTTTAAAGACTTTCTCTCGGGCTTCCCTGGTGGTCCAGTGGTTGAGAATCCGCCTGCCAATGCAGTTCAGTTCAGTTCAGTAAAGTTCAATCGCTCAGTCATGTCCGACTCTTTGCGACCCCATGAATCACAGCACGCCAGGCCTCCCTGTCCATCACCAACTCCAGGAGTTCACTCAGACTCGCGTCCGTCAAGTCAGTGATGCCATCCAGCCATCTCATCCTCTGTCGTCCCCTTCTCCTCTTGCCCCCAATCCCTCCCAGCATCAGAGTCTTTACAATGAGTCAACTCTTTGCATGAGGTGGCCAAAGTACTGGAGTTTCAGCTTTAGCGTCATTCCTTCCAAAGGAATCCCAGGGCTCATCTCCTTCAGAATGGACTGGTTGGATCTCCTTGCAGTCCAAGGGACTCTCAAGAGTTTTCTCCAAGAAGTTCAAAAGCATCTCCACAGTTCAAAAGCATCAATTCTTTGGCGCTCAGCCTTCTTCACAGTCCAACTCTCACATCCATACATGACCACAGGAAAAACCATAGCTTTGACTAGACGGACCTTAGTCGGCAAAGTAATGTCTCTGCTTTTGAATATGCTCTCTAGGTTGGTCATAACTTTTCTTCCAAGGAATAAGTGTCTTTTAATTTCATGGCTGCAGTCACCATCTGCAGTGATTTTGGAGCCCCCCAAAATTAAGTCTGACACTGTTTCCACTGTTTCTCCATCTATTTCCCATGATGTGATGGGACCAGATGTCATGATCTTAGTTTTCTGAATGTTGAGCTTTAAGCCAACTTTTTCACTGTCCACTTTCACTTTCATCAAGAGGCTTTTGAGTTCCTCTTCACTTTCTGCCATAGGGTGGTGTCATCTGCATATCTGAGGTTATTGATATTTCTCCCGGCAATGCAGTTAGGGGACACTAATTTGATCCCCAATCCGGAAAGATCCCACATGCTGTGAGGCACCTAAGCCCATGTACCACAATGACTGAGCTTGCACTCTGAAGCCCATGAGCAGCAACTGCTGAAGCCCCCATACCCTAGAGTCTGTGCTCCGAGCACACAGCGGTGAGCATAAGGGAAAGTCAGCCTTCTGGAAGCAGGCTGGGAGGTCAGCAGCATGATTCTTTAGGGGATACATCAAGCATATGTGTGGGGCCTGCGGGCTCCTAGAGTATCACATCTAGCTGCAAGAATACATTACTAGGTATAATGTTATTTCCTTCTTATGCTTAAACTTCCAATACTTTTAAAGAAATTCAAGACAGGTCTAAGTGATGCTGTAAATAATCAAGGGAGAGTTCTCTCCCAGACCTGGGTTTGAGACTTACAGGCTTCCCTGGTGGCTCAGGGGTAAAGAATCTGCCTGCCAGTACAGGAGACAGGGAGACATGGGTTTGATCCTGGGTCAGGAAGATCCCCTGGGGAAGGTAATGGCAACCCACTCCAGTATTCTTGCCTGGAAAATTCCATGGACAGAGGAGCCTGGCGGGCTACAGGCCATGGGGTCACAAAAGAGTCGGATACGACTTGGCAACTAAACAAAAACAACAACAACAGCAGGACCAACACAGCTCCCCAAACCTTCTGTGTGTCCTGTGTGCTGCACCAGATGTCCAGGGACCAGAGCCTGGAGGCTTGATGAAGAACTGGAACTAGAGGAGCACAGACTCAGGAGTAAAGGTGGGTTTGTGTGTGCTTTGAGTTGCAGTGCAGTTGGTAGAGGTGCTAAGCCATTGTGGTTTGAGTGTTAATATAAATGTAACTTCATTTTATTGTCATTAGCAGTGAACCTTGGGGATAATGTTCACTGAGGAATCTTTTTAAAATCAGATGTGTCAATTAAAGTTTCTTTAATGAGTATTCATCGCTATGAAGGCAGCGAAATATCTGAGGAAAAATGAAAGCTTTGTCACTAACTAGACTTTTGCAAGTGCTAAAAGCAGTGGAGGCAATCGTCTCATTGTTTTGAATCTTTAAATAGCAACTCAGAGGCCCTTATTAAGTTCTAACTTTAGCCTACATCAACTGTCCCAGTAATGCTTCTTGTTATTTTCTGGTCCAAGATTCTATCCAAGAGCATGTTTGCGTTTAGTTGTTACATCTCATCAGTTTCCTCCAATTTGAAACTGTTCTTCAGTCTTTTCCCGTCTCCCACATCCTTAACAGTCTTAAAGAATATAGACCTTTCATTTTATATCGACTCCTGTATGGGCCTGCCTGATATTCCCCCATGATCAGACTATAGTAGAGGATGTCATTTAGAAACCATCTAAGTGTTCAGTGTGATCATTGCTACTAGTGACCCCTGCATCTAGACGCTCTCAGAGGATAGCATTAAGTAAGGTATACATGTATATATCTCCATACACTTTTACACACATTGACATCAGCCGCTATTTCCATATTTAACTGAATGTGTTTAATGTATACTTAGTCACCCAGTCATATCTGATTCTTTGAGATGCCATGGACTGTAGCCCACCAGGATCCTCTGTCCATGAAGTTTTCCAGGCAATTTATCTGAATATATACATTAAAAACCTTCCAAGTTCACACTGAGGCTTAAACCCCCAGCCTAATACCTCAAGATTCTTTCTAGTCTCCTCTTTTCCATGTTTGTACAATACCTTCTCAGACAGTGACGTCTGTTGTCCTCAATATATTTACTTATTTGCTCTATCAGTTAACTTATTTACTCAGTTTCCAAGCACTCCAGTCATATATTTTCTCTGCAGCTTCCATGCCACACCTTTTCCTCAGCCAGCTGTTTTAGATGTCAGCATCTCTTCCCCAGTGTGGGAAGTGAAAGGAATGTGAGAGAAAAAGGAGTTGGGAAGGGACATAAGGATGGAAAGGGCAGGGAAATTTATTTTTGTTAAAGTCAGTTTGAGTTGACTTTTCTGTTACTTGCCACCTAAACCATGCTAAATGCTGCAACCCATAATTGTTCAATCACTAAGTTGTGTCCAATCTTCGCGACCCCATGGACTGCAGCACCCCAGCACGCAACCCATAATACATTATTGCAATTATTTGTTTGCAAATATGTCTGCCCACTGAATTATGAGCTATGAAAAAGACTCATCTCTTTTCCTCTATTTTTTCCAGGTTTCCACAGTGCCTGTCACATGGTGGGTGCTTGGTAACTGCATCGGATGCCAGTGACACAAAAACAATTGAGACATGATTGTTCTCCAATAGCTAGTAGGAATCATCAATACACTCAGATAATCTCTAAAATAGATACCAGTGGAAAGAGTTGTGAGCATATAGGAAGAAAGCATAAGTAGGGCTTCCTGGGTAGTTCAAATGGTAAAGAATCTACTTGCAATGCAGGAGGCCTGGGTTCGACCCCTGGATTGGGAAGGTTCCCTGGAGAAGGGCATGGTAACCCACTCTAGTATTCTTGCCTGGGGAATTCCATGGACAGAACAGCCTGATGGGCTACAGTCCATGGGGTCGCAAAGAATCAGACACGATTGAGTGATTTCACTCACTTACTCAAATGGGACTTTACCAGTATAAACAAATCAGAACTGTCTTCAGATAACTGTATATGTTTTAAACATATTTCTATAATTTCTGTAGAATTTAAGATTGAGAAACTGACTGAATGGTCATATGTTTCTCAACGAGTGGGTTAGGATTAAAACTAGGAGCTGAATGAATACTTGAATTAAAGTCCCTGAAAACTGTAAGGTGCTACCTTCCCAGTGGTAAAACATATTTTAGTAGCATTTACTTAAAAACCTCAAAATAATTTAGTCTTTTCTAGCAGGGGAAGTCAGGACTGATCTCATTTCAACAACACTAAGGAGATCAGCCCTGGGATTTCTTTTGGAAGGAATGATGCTAAAGCTGAAACTCTAGTACTTTGGCCACCTCATGCGAAGAGTTGACTCATTGGAAAAGACTCTGATGCTGGGAGGGATTGGGGGCAGGAGGAGAAGGGGACGACAGAGGATGAGATGACTGGATGGCATCACTGACTCGATGGACGTGAGTCTGAGTGAACTCCTGGAGTTGGTGATGGACAGGGAGGCCTGGCGTGCTGTGATTCATGGGGTCGCAAAGAGTCGGACACGACTGAGCGACTGAACTGAACTGAACTGAACTAAACAACCATGGTGACACCTTGTGTCTCCATAGTCCTTCACTTTACATTGAAATGTCTCTGACCCTGAGCCCTGAGAGGGCAGGATATGTGTCTGCCGTGTTCACCAAGGCATCCTCAGCACCCAGCTAAACACTTAATGAAAATGCCATCCTGTGTAACTTTGATCCAGTTTTCTGAATGCACTGAGAATGGCAAACATGATACCCAGAATCATAGATATCTATTCTCTCTAAAGAGAGCTAGGGACCTATGTGGCTGGAGGGAGCCACCTCCTGCTTGCCTGCTCCCACCTCCAGTTTCTTGTTGCCCTTTCCTGGATTTTAAAGGCTCCCTCTTCTTGGTTCCACATGTCTCCCTTTCTACTCCACTCAATCCCCCTCCTTGTGGATTGATCAGTTTCTCTGGATCTCCTTTCTGGCAGATGACAGTGAAACTTCTCTTTAGGAAGCAGTCGTTGGGTGTTGCAGCCTCAGGCAATAGACAGAAAAGTCAGAGACTAGAGCCTAAGGTCACAGACTATGTGGGCAGCAGAACCTGAATTAAAATTTTCAACTCCAGGACAGTTCCAATAAGCTACACTGAAAAGGAAGCCGTAAAGGGCAGTTTTCACATTTCTGCAGAATTCTCGCAGCATCTGGGACCAAGGTCAGTTCAATTCACTCACATTTATGTGCCTTTAACAACAACCTCATATCCCATAGTTAGACTGTACTGCCAGCAAGTAAATTAGTTCACGTGGGTCATTCTTTCGTCCTTATAACTTAAACGATATGGTAGGTGGCCGTGATCAGGGACAACAGCAAACATGGAAGAGATCACTCCAAATAAAATATTAACTAATACAGGTCTGCCGTGTAAGTGGCTTGATGCATGGTGAATTGCATTTGCACTTGGCCAAATGGTAAGTGATGTATGTTGGGCACAAGAATAATAAATACAAGGAACAATCAATTGAACTGAACTAAAGTGGTGTGGTTTTGAAGGACGGCTTAGAGTTATATCTTCCAAACATAGCTAAAAAAAAGGACTCAATTAAAAAGTAAATTGGAAAACTATAAAGTAGCTGACACAAATACAAGGTTAAGTTTATGGAAGTTATAAATGCTAAACAGTTTCCCTCTATGATTCCAATTTCTGCCCACTCTGATTCTTCTTGTGCCTTCCATTTTTTTTATGAGTATTATTACTCAACAGGAGAACAATCAGTTATATCAGAGCCATTCACTGTAAAGTTTGTGTCAATAATTTTTATTGAAATAGGACAAAAACAAAGGAGTTTGTAGAGAGAGGCAAATTATTATGCTACCAGGGTACCATGAGGAGTCTTTGAGCTGCAGGGGAAAAAAGGAAAAACTCTCCCTGTGGAGAGAATAGAATGTGTTTCATTTCAATATCTATTACAATTATGAAAGAGCCAGAGCATTCCATGGCTTTGAACAGTCTTTGTGAGCAGAGCTTTATGTCAGGGCTGTGGGTATGATTTTCAGGCCCTGAGGCTGGTAGTTCAATAACTAGCAGAAATAGTCAGGGCTTTGGGGATGGGGAGCAAAATGAGGGGTAGGAATCAGGATGCTCTAGCCTGAGTGATCATAAGAAACCCTTCAGGGGATTTTCATTTTAAATATGGATTTTTTTGGTACCCTTATGGAATCTCAATCTCCTGGGGCACTGTAGGGAGGTACATTCCTAAATTAACTATCTTTCTAGTTTCAGGGCTTGAAAATTACAAACATGTAACTAATGCCAGGCTTGGTGTCATGGAATGTTCTAGTGGGAGGGACATGGCAACTGTGGGAAGAATGAGGTGGGAGATGGGAATCTCTCTGTTCGGCACATTTACATGGATGCTCTGCCACTAGGAAGATGTGAGCTCCTTTAGACAAGGGAGCGTCCTCGTTATTTTTGGATCTCCAGCTATCCAGCGTCTGGTACATCCTGGCACCTGATGGGTGGATCCTTTTATGCTGGTATGATCACTTCCAGATTCACAGGCACATAAATTAACAGCAAGCACATGTTGGTTAAGCTGTTTAAGACCTATTTTAAGTATCCAGCTGAAGGGTTGGGATTAATAGCAAATAAGAGTAATATTGAATGACTAATAATACTCATGGCCAAAAGGATCACCATGAAGTGAAGCACAAGGGAAAAACAAGGCAGAAGGCTTGGGCTCTGTTCGTGTGGCTCTGGGTTCCTCAGGACACCACACTGTTGCCCTCCACTCTGCCACCTCCTTATTTAGCTGTTCAGGAAGAAGTTAGGTATTGGGGTGCAAGGCTGGGGCCACTCTCTGCTCTCTTTCCTAGAAGGCACACACAGGAGTTCAATCAGAAGAGCCCTTTGGATGAGCCATCAATGTGGCAAGTTGCATTTTTTTTTTTTTAAATAAGTCTTTGGCCTTGTTTGTGTAATGTGCAAATAAGCCAGCCCCATGTGTTGATCTCAATAGAGACAACTGTTTACGTAAAAATAAATGCCAAACCTGACTTGAAGCAAAACATATTTATAGGTTAATTTCCTTATCTGTCTGGTACTTCTTATTTCTTACCAGGCATATTTCTAATAGTGTCCTTGTTTCTCTGTCTTTTATCATCTATGCTTGAAGTCCTCTTGCTCTTGCTAACAGCCTTGACTTACCTTTTTAGTTCTGATATCAAAAATCACACTGATGCTAACATATTTCATGGCTAATTCTTTTCAATGAGGGCTTTGTTACTGACTCAGAGTGCAAAGAATCTGCCTACAGTGTAGGAGACCAAGGTTTGATCCGTGGGTCGGAAAGATCCCCTGGAGAAGGGAATGGCTACCCACTGCAGTATTCTTGCCTGGAGAATTCCATGGACAGAGGAGCCTGGTGGGCTATAATCCATGGGTGTGCAAAGAGTCAGACACGACTGAGCAATTAACACTTTCACTTTTCAACAAATATAACACATAAACACAATAGCAGTCAAAGATTTAAAGACCACAAGTTACAAATCACTGATCCAAAGCTGCCATACTACCTGGCCAGGTAAGCAAAAGACTGGTTAGCTCTAGATAGGAGTCCTTAGGTGAATTTCATTGTTTCTGCATAGAGGTATGTGTGTATGAATGTTTGTGTATGTAAATGTTGGTGTGTATGTGTATTTAGTGGATTCATATAGCTCAGTTGGTAAAGAATCCGCCTGCAATGCAGGAGACCCCAGTTTGATTCCTGGGTTGGGAAGATCCCCTGGAGAAGGGATAGGCTACCCACTCTGGTATTCTTGGGCTTCCCTTGTAGCTCAGTTGGTAAAGAACCCATCTGCAATGTAGGAGACCTGGGTTTAATCCCTGGGTTTGGAAGATCCCCTGGAGAAGGGAAGGGCCACCCACTCCAGTATTTCATATAAAACCGATCTCGGCATCCAAATGCTTTAAAAACTGAGAAGACTTGTGGATTGAATTGTAGGGTTTCACAAACACTGGGGGTGTGCTTTCCATTTTCAGGGTTGGCTGCTTCATTCTTTCATATGTCCTCTCTAGTTCTGGTAGGCTTTTCAGTTTGCCACCCCCAACTAGAAAAGAGCAGCCCTGGCCTCTTGCCTCGCTTTGAAGATTATGCGGTCTTCCCTCCAACCCCTAGCCCATTAGTTATGATCAAAGCTCTTAAACAGCAATGGGCCCTTGAAGGCAGTGCAGGTTCAGATTCAACAGCAATTATCAAATGCTTTCTAGGGCGTCAGTTACTGTGTTTTCATATACATTGACTTTTCCAAACTTGAGCTTACTGTACAACCACTTAATCATCCAGGAGAGATTAAATCTTATCTGATATCCCTAAGAAGGTTAACTGAGACCCTCCATGACCGCTGCCAGAAGGTGTCAAACACCCCCACCCTTGAAACCCCCCAAAGCTTTGATTTACAAGGAAAGTCTATGGCCAGAGTTGGTAAAGGTCAGGTTAAAGTTACTCTTGAACTCCCTGAATTAACTGCTTGAAATGCCCTAAACTAATGGAGGAGGTGGAGAAGGCAATGGCACCCCACTCCAGTACTCTTGCCTGGAAAATCCAATGGGCAGAGGAGCCTGGTGGGCTGCAGTCCATGGGGTCGCTAAGAGTCGGACACGACTGAGCGACTCCACTTTCACTTTTCACTTTCATGCATTGGAGAAGGAAATGGCAACCCACTCCAGTGTTCTTGCCTGGAGAATCCCAGGGATGGGGGAGCCTGGTGGGCTGCCATCTATGGGGTCGCACAGAGTCGGACACGACTGAAGTGACTTAGCAGTAGCAATGGAGGAGGAGGGGCCTTTCCACACACAGGCCTCAGATCTCTTCCCTCAAGACATTTCTGGAGTTCCTTGGGAGCTGTGAGCAGTGGTGAAGTGGAGAAGTAAGATGCTGATGAGGGAAGGACTGATTTGGTATTGGCCAGCCTGTAGGGGACGGTTGAACTTTGGGGTTGGAGAGGTAGTGCCCGCCATGGGAAAATGACTGTGTGCTCATGGTCTTCTGGGTAGGGAGGGGGCACTCAGCAGCGTGAGGGGATGCCACGCGTTATGTTGTGTATCTGTCTTCAATGCTTCCCCATACTTGCCTTTCTTTCCTAAAGGGATACAGTCTTACCTTCTGCAATTAAACAGCAATGACAACACCTGAAATCTTTAGCAAATGGCCTGGTATATATTATACTAGGATAAGACCTTTCCCAGGAGGATAAAGTGAAGGGAGGAGGTGCTGCAGAGGAATGGGATCCAACCCACATCTCCTGCATCTCCTGCGTTGGCAGGCTGATTCTCTACCACTGAGCCACCTGGGAAGCCCAAATTAAAACAGGTAAAAACTAGGTTAAATGAGTTCTAGGAATATATTATACTTAGCCCATATAGTCGGAGAAGGCAATGGCACCCCACTCCAGTACTTTAGCCTGGAAAATCCCACGGACGGAGGAGCCTGGTGGGCTGCAGTCCATGGGGTCGCTAGAGTCGGGCACGACTGAGCGACTTCACTTTCACGCATTGGAGAAGGAAATGGCAACCCACTCCAGTGTTCTTGCCTGCAGACTCCCAGGGACGGGGGAGCCTGGTGGGCTGCCGTCTATGGGGTCGCACAGAATTGGACACGACTGAGGTGACTTAGCAGCAGCAGCAGCAGCAGCAGCAGCAGCAGCCCATTTAGTGAAATATTATGATTTCAAAGCATAATCAACACGGAAAGTATTGATGAAGTACTGATTTCTTATTCATTTATAGTTGCACTGGGTCTTCATTGCTGCTCTTGGGCTTTCTCTAGTTGCAGTGAGCAGGGTCTACTCTTCGTTGCAGTGCACAGGCTACTCATGGCAGTGGTTTCCCTTGTTATGGAGCGTGGGCTCTCGGTGAGCAGGATTCAGTAGTTGCAGCACACAGGCTCAGCAGTTGCGACTTGCAGGCTGCAGAGAGCAGGCTCCATAGCTGTGGTGGGGTTGCCTGAAGCATGTGGAATCTTCCCAGGTCAGGGATGGAACCTGTGGCCCCTGCATTGTCAGGGAAATTCTTATCCACTATACCATCAAGAAAGTCCTTACATACGTTTTATATAAAAATTTTTTCAAAATATTTGGTGTGTATTTTATACTTGCAGCATCTCTCTATTCAAACTAACGGTATTTGAAATACAAGCTTGGCTCACGGTGTCAGTGGCTAACACGTGGGCCACCACAGCCTTACATGGTTTCCCATTGCTTTTAGAACAAAATCCAAAGTCTTTGGTCTGATTCAGTAGGCTCTTGATATGACTATCCCTTTTGTTTTATCTCATGCCGTGGCCTCCTTTGCTTTGGTGCTAGGTATAATAAATTTTTTGTTGAACTCTTTTCCTCTCTCAAACTTCTGGGGTCTTGCAAATATAAATTCCATTGCTGGATAACTCACTCTCTCTCACATTTGCCTGAGTAACTCTTACTTATCCTTATGTATTTATATATATATTGGATCCAATTTGAGCTTTTTGTTTATTTATCTTAGTCTGCTTTATTTAGTTATCAGTCCCATTCTGTATGACTTACTATACTTTTCAGTGCATTTTAATATAGATTCTAGAGACATGAATATATATTAATTCTAGGGCTTCCCTGGTGGCTCAGAGTCTGCAGTGTGGGAGACCTGGGTTTGATCCCTGGGTTGGGAAGATCCCCTGGAGGGGAACATGGCAACCCACTCCAGTATTCTTGCCTGGAGAAACCCCATGGACAGAGAAGCCTGGCGGGCTGCAGTCCATGGGGTTGCAAATAGTTGGACACGACTGAGCGACTAAGCACACTAGAGGCATGAAGATCTCTTTTTTCCTTTTCAAAGATTTTCAAAAAAAATGTTTCTCACTTCTTTACTTCCTGTTGGATCTGAAATTCATTTTTCCTCTTCCAAACACCACCATTGGATCATAGAGAAAGCAAGGGAATTCAGAAAAAACATCTACTTCTGCTTCATGTACTATGTTAAAGCCTTTGACCATGTGGATCACAACAAAATGTGGAAAATTCTTAAAGAGATGAGACTACCAGACCACCTAATCTGTCTCCTGAGAATCCTGTATGCAGGTCAAGAAGCAGCAGTTAGAACTGGACATGGAACAACAGACTGGTTCAAAACTGGAAAAGAAGCACATCAAGTCTGCATATTGTCATACTGCTTATTTAACCTCTATGCAGAGTACATCATGCAAAATGCCAGGCTGGATGAATCATAAGCTGAAATGACGATTGATAGGAGAAATAACAACCTCAGATGTGCAGGTGATACCACTTTAATGGCAAAAAAGAGGAACAAAAGAGACTCTTGACAGTGAAAGAGAAGAGTGAAAAAGCTGGCTTAAAACTCAACATTCAAAAAAACTTAAGATCATGGCATCCAGTCCCATCATGGCAAATAGAAGGAGAAAAAGTGGAAACAATGACAGATTTTCTTTTCTTGGGCTTCAAAATCACTGCAGGTGGTGACTGCAGCCATGAAATTAAAAGATGCTTTCTCCTTGGAAGAAAAGCTGTGGAAAACCTAGACAGCACATTAAAAAACAGAGACATTACCTTGCTGACATTACCGTCTTGGCAAAGCTATGGTTTTTAAGTAGTCATGTATGGATGTGAGAGTTGGTCCATAAAGAAAGTTGAGTGTAAAAGAATTGATGCTTTTAAATTGTGGTGTTGGAGAAGGCTCTTGAGAGTCCCTTGGACTGCAAGGAGATCAAACCAGTCAATCCTAAAGGAAATCAACCCTGAATATTCTTTGGAAGGACTGATGCTGAAGTTGAAGCTCCAATATTTTGGCCACCTGATGCAAAGAGCTGACTCATTGGAAAAGATCCGGATGCTGAGAAAGATTGACGGCAAAAGGAGAAGGGGAAGGCAAAGGATGAGATGGTTGTATAGTGTCACCAACTCAATGGATATGAATTTGAACAAACTCTGAGAGATAGTGAAGCTCAGGGGAGTCGGGTGTGCTGCACTCCATGGGGCCACAAAAAAGTAGGAGATGACTTAGTGACTGAACAACAACAAACAATACCCACATTTACTTTGGTAAAAATGTATACTTTGCAATTATTGAGACTTCCCACAAAGAATAAGGTTATAACTTCTTACTTGACTTTCCAGTATCCTTCTATTTTTCCCTGAAGCATGCTTTTTTATTGCCTTCTGAGGTTTCACAAGATAGATGAAGGATGCATTTACCAGGAAGATGACTTTGAGACTGAGATCAGCCTGCAGGAAATTGATTAGGGAGTGCTCTTGGAATTGTTATCTGTGAAGAAGGGAAGGAAACAGGATGGAGTGGAAAATATTGGGGCTCACAAATACTCTGGCCAACCTTGTGAGAGTTCTAAAACCCTTTAGAGTTGTCTCAAGTTGAGCTGATGGGCGTAGTCTTTAGAACCTCTGGGCAGCCACTGGATATGACTATCATGAGATGTGTCTGCCCCCTGAGGAGGAGGCGTAACCCCAGAGAAGGTAGTTCTCTCCAGATGATGCAGATTTCCTGAGTGGAAGGAGTAAGTCCTTCAGTCCTAAAGGGGGCTCTAGATAGCACGTTACACTCCTCTCTTCTGGTGTGCCTCCCTCATCTCTGGATGCTCAGTCTTTGCACATGTTTTGCAGATTTCTTTCCCCTGGACCACAACTCTAAATATTCAACTATAAGAGAACCTCCTAGGTTCTCTAGTACTTCCTCTCAACATTTCTTTTGCTTCAGTCAATATTTCCTGAATTATGCATTCTCCTTCTATAATTAAAGTTAATTTTAGATGCATGTTAAACTGGAATGTAACTATCATATTAAACAAGAGATTTTACAGGTACTTTGAAAGAGATTAAAGTGTGTATTTAAGTGAATGTTGATTTCAGTTGATTTCTAGAAAAAGTATTAAGTGAATAAAGTACATAGATGTGCTGCTACACAGATATGGCAAAGAGCATGACTCAGTTTAGAACCACTCTCCAAGGCAATTATATTCTCTTCCTGGCTAAATATGCTATGCTGACAGCCTCACTTGTGTCTTTAGCTTAAACCTCTCCTTGGAGTTCAGGCTCTTCTAACTGACTGCCTACTTGACAGCTCCTCCTGGACATCTCACAGCCTCCTTAAAGTTATGATGTGCAAAAGTAAACTCTCGGGCTTTCTTCCCCTAGACTCTTCCGTGTCTTCTCTTTGCCACTTCACCAGAACCTGTGTTCAGTCCAGAAGGCTGGAAGTCTTCCTTGATTTCTTTTCCTCTTTCACCTTGCACATATAATCCCAAAGAATTCCTTTTGATTCTATTTCTAGGATATTACCTGCATTTATTCTCATCTTTCTAGCTTCATTGTTGGCACTTTATTTTAGGCCATGATCATTTTTTTTTCTTGTATTCTAATCGTACGGTTCTTAATGGTCTCTGATTCATTGTGCCTGCTGAGCCAAAGTAATTTTTTTAAACCAAAAACCTGGTAATCTGACTCTTCTGTGTATTGACCATCAATGACTTCCCACTGCACATAAAATAAAGTCCGTCTTGTTTAATATAGTCTCCAAAGCCACCTGGGCTCAGAGGTAAAGAATCCACCTACAAGTGCAGGAGATGCAAGTTTGATCCTTGGGTTGGGAAGATACCCTGGAGAAGAACTGTCACCCCTCTCCAGTATTCTTGTTTGGAAAATTCCATGGACAGAGGTGCATGGAGGGCTACAGTCCATGGACTCACCAAGGGTGGGACACGACTTAGTGACTGAGCATGGCAAAGCCACTCTCATTCATTTTTCCATTTTTGTCCCACACCACTATTCTTTTTGCCCACTGATCTCTAATGAAATCGGCCTTCCTGCCCCCTGTTCTTTGAAAACCTCTAGCTCTTCTTGAACTCAGACATTGCTCATGATACCTCTTCTTCTTAAGAGACTGTTTTTCTGGCTCTTTAGTGATAGACTCTTTCTAATGCATCCAGTCCCACTATAAATGTTCTTTTCTCTTATTGTCTTTTCAGAGTGTCTAAAGTAGCCTACCTCCCTGTCCCATTGTCTGGGTTATTCTTTAGTACTGCCCTCTATTTGATTTCTAATGTTTATCATCATTTCAATTATAAAGTTTCGTCCTTTGCTTATTGTGTATTAACTCGCTTTCCCACTGAACCTCAAGCTCCCGGAGCTTCTCCGTTAGATATCTGGCACTTGTGACAGTGGTCAGGAGAGTAGGGCCTCAAAATATTGCTTCTCAGTGAATGGATGAGTAAATAGAATGAAAACATTGCCAAAGTCTATGATGCTTCAGAGAATTTTGGAGACATTGCTATTTACTTGTAATGAGGGACAGAAGTTTTGTCTCCTGTGTGGCCTCGGAGGCAGTGGCATCCCCCTGTTTGGTAGCTTCGCTGTGAGCTAACAGAGGTCTGTGCAGGCTTGTCTGTAGGACAGAAACATCTCTGACTGATCCAGACAGTGCTGATTTTCAGTATCTCTAGGCCGAGCTCAGGGTGCCTCAACTCTACTTTTTATAAGAAGGCTCTTTCTCAAAACACATTTAACTCACATTAAGGGCTTCCCAGGTGGCGCTAGTGGTAAAGAACACTCTTGCCAATGCCGGAGACTTAAGAGATGAGACTTTGCTCCCTGGGTTGGGAAGATCGCCTGGAGGAGAGCATGACTTCAGCTGAAGTGACTTAGCACACACTGCAAAGATGGTTGGTATTTCCCTCTGCCCCTCCTCGCCCACATAAATAAGTGACGTGCTTGTGGGGCCAGGGCTTTCTCCTGGGGCCCAGCTCAGCCTAAGTCTGGTGCTCATCATGATAGTGAGAGCTTGGGAATCAGATGGATTCTGCTCACTCTGCTTCTGTGCCCCTGCGCTTAGAACAGCAAACTGTGAGGTGTATTACAAGAAATTGATATTTGTCATTCCATTACTAGCGGGATCCTTTCCCACTACATATTCTAATTCGTCACTACTGATATATAGACAAGCTATTGGTAGTCTACATTTTTTCCTACTTGGCTATCCTCCTAAAATGTTATTTGCGCAAATAGCTTTTCAGTTGATTTGCTTGAGATTTCTGGGTAAAACTATTTATTGTACCATCGGCAAGTAATTAATTTTTTGTTACTTCCTTTCCAGTGATTATGCACCTTATTTCTTTTATTGTTGTATTTCAGTCTCTAGAATTTACAGAATAATGTCAAAGTGTCAACAGTAAGCATCATTGTTTAGTTTCTGATTTGAATGGAAATGCCTCTAGTGTTTTATTGTTGCCGTGTAGTCTTTCCTACATCAGGCATGCCCTCCTATTCTCTTATTTTACTAAAGAAATTTTTTTCAGTAAGTTATTTTCAAATGTTAGGCTGTCTACCTTTAGGCTCGGTCTACTGCTGCAGAACTTTTTCCTTTTGGTGCCATTTTATAGATAAGTGTGTTTCTTGCCCATGTTTCTGATATTGGAATCTTAAAATCCTGCTCAGCTTCCCCCTTCTCAAGATTTCTCAAACTATCCCGTATGCACTTGACTTTCACCGTATGAGTTGTTCACAGAAATATATGAGGAGTCCCTTAGGAATACAAGGTCAGATTGGGGACAGTATTGACTGACCTTTGATCTGAGGGTGTCACAGGTGGGGACAGGGAGAGGATACTCATGCTTTCCAGGTATCATGAAATCTAGGAATTCTGTCTCTCAAATTCTGTCATTTTAGAGCCATGAAAATAAATGTTGTTCCTGACACAGCATAAGCACTGGGATATGAGGTTTGTTTTAAAGAAGTTGCTATAAGGGATTTCAAATGATCGTAGCCTCAAATTCAAGAAGCAAATGTCAGCTCCAAAATCCAACATGGGAAAAATATGATGAGCCCATAGGCATCAATAGCAGAGCTATGGAGCAATCCTGGGAGAAGATTCTTACCTGTAAACCTTGTGAATTACTGTGTATTGTTGACCATCATAATATAATAATTTCTGCTTTGGGTTTATTTTCATGCCAACAAATTCCTCCATGGATGGAATAAATTGGCTACTTTCGGTACCTCAGAGGTTTATTTCACAACAGCTGGAAGCGGGAGCAAAGGAATGTAAGCTTCTTATCTATGTCTTCACACCACTCTCCTAATCTCTAGAGACATGCCACCAACTACCTCCTTGGTGCTTTTCATTACCTGTCCCCATAGATACCTTCATCTCAATTTTTATTTTGCCCTCAGTTGAGCTTGCTTCCCTGCCGTGTTCCTTGTCTGGTTATGGCAGAGATTGCTGCTTCTTTCCCCAGGATCTCCTGTATCCTTCCAGCACAGCATAGCGATAGAATCTCTAACTATTAGCTTGACACTCCAAGTAAATCTACTGATTTGCCTCCCTTGCTTATTCTTTCTAATATGATGTTAGTGAAAGGGTCACGTGACAGCCTGCGTTTATTATCATCCCCACTGTAAAGATGAAACAAAGATTAAATACTTCGCAGAAGATAGTATGCAACCCTGAATATTCATTGGAAGGACGGATGCTGAAGCTGAAGCTTCAGTATTTTTGGCCACTTGCTGGAATGAGCTGACTCGTTGGAAAAGACCTTGATGCTGGGAAAGATTGACGGCAAAAGGAGAAGGAGGTGGCAGAGGGTGAGATGGTTAGATAGCAACACTGTCTCAATGGACATGAATTTGAGCAAACTCAGTAGCATTACCGACTCAACGGACATGAATTTGAGCAAACTCTGGGAGACAGTGAAGGAAAAGGAAGCCTGGCGTGCTGCAGTCCATGGGGTCAGTAAGAGGCAGACATGACTTAGCGATTGAACCACAATAAGATTGTGTAGGGCTGGTCCGTATAGATGGTTTATTCAGCCTAAGCAAGTACCTGTAGATGGTTTATTGAAACCTAAAAAGTCTGGCTCCAGAACTCATGCTCTGAACCATGATTTATGTTACCTTCCTTATTGTGTTTTATTCAGTTGCCCATAGGTAATCTCCTCTGTGAAGCTTTCCCTTATTGGCTCGGTCAGGATTTAGTAATTCTTGCCCACCTCTGTGATTCTACAGTTTCTGTTCACATCTGATAGATGGTCTGCTAATGATTTTTTTGTCTGCCTTCTCCTCTAAGAGCATAAACTTTCCTGACTGGGACCGTGTCTTCTCTGTTTTTGTTACCCAACAATTAAATACAGTTCCTCATCATAGTAACAATCTCAATAAAGGCTACAAAATGAAAATGTTTAAATCTAAGGAATAATCGAACATGAATAGAAAAAGACTTCTACTCCCTTAATTATACACTGAAGCTTTTCTTCTTTTTGAAATGCCTCTCCCACCACTATGAATACAATTGTGTTAATTCAACTGTTTAAGCAGTTTCTGAATTAGTCTTTACCTGTAGACTCTCCCTTCCCAGCCCTGTCCCCTCAGCCCTCCAAGTGATCTTTCTACAACATGTGTGACTGTGTTGCTCTCCTGCGTACCATTCTCCTTGAACCCTCACAGCCTTCATGTATGGGACAAAATTCCCACTCCCAGGGTGACAGGTAGCGCCTCAAGATCTGCCCATTCCTACCTTTCCAGTGATAGTTTTACCCGCTCCCACATTTGTGCCTTTTCTCCAGCTGTGTGGAACAACTTATGGGGCCCAACTGAAAAGCCACGTGTCAGCCTCCCTTCTTGCTTTTTCCCACTCTGTCTCACTGCTTCCATCAATGTTTGTCAAGCTGTAATGTCCACTGGAGAAGGAAATGGCAACCCCCTCCAATATTCTCGCCTTGAAAATCCCATGGACAGAGGAGGCTGGAGGGCTATGGTCCATGGGGTCACGAAAGTCAGACTTGACTTAGCAACTAAACAACAATGTGCCTGGTTGTCGTGCCTGTTGTACACCTGGGGGCCTGGTCATATTGCAGCATCTGATTTTGTAGGTCTCAAGTGAGGTTTGACTTTCTGCATTTCTAACAAATTCCCCAGTGGTGCTGTTGCTGCTGATTTTCAGCCCACACTTTGAGAGGCATAGATCTAGACTCACCTTTGCCTCTTCTTCCTCTTGGTAGGTCCTTTTAAAGCAGCACGCCAAATACAGGTATCACACCTTCTAGGAATCCTGGACGGCTCTCTCTTGCGTGAGAAGAGACACAGTGAAGTTCGTCTTTGTATTCTCAGCTTCTAGCTCCCTACCTGCAGCAGAGTAGTCAATAGTTCTCACCAAGTGAATGCTGACTGTTCATTTCATGGGCAAAGTGTTTGTGCAGTGGCAAACCTAGGCTAAAGACATGTGCATGGTGCAATGAGGCACAGTCTAACCCACAAACTAACTGCTCGGAAGTCTCTGTTACAGTCAAAGAACTGGAGTTGGTGTTTGGGGTACAGAAAGGAGAAAGGTACAGTCCCTGCTCACAGGGTCCTGCGGAGAAGTTGGGGAGAGAGACCAGCATCTGGTTCGCTGTACAACATGGCAAAAATGATTCATCTGTGATGGACAGAATGAAGAGGGAGCTGTTTGTTGTTCACTGGCATTTGAGGATGTTTTTTGTGTTTATATGAATTGAGGCTGGAGGAAATAGTAGATACCTGACAGCAAATTAGTGGAGGGAGATGTTTCAGAAAAATGGAACAGGATGCCAAAACTTCTCAGCCTTCTTCCCCACTGACATACAACTCAGTGGTGCTCCGGCACATGCTACCATGGATATGTCCATTGTCATTGCAACTCTTCTTTCTTGTGTTACTCAGCTCTCAGGAGAGTGAGTGCTGCGTTGTTGTGTAGTCGCTAAGTTGTGTCCGTCCACTTTGTGGAGTCCCACTTCCGTTCTGTTTCCCAAGTGCACTGTGCTCAGGATAGCATCATTTGCCTCTCTCTATTTTACATATATCTTCTGGTTTGCTTAGTATCCCTATCAGGCTGTGAGATTGCTAGAATATTGGAACTGTGCCTGGCACATACATTTTGGTTGAATTAAATAATGTATTGTTTATTCTCGCTACCCAGCAGGAGAATAAAAAAAAGTACAAAATAAATATTTTCTGAAGAAGGGATTGAATCAACCAGAAAGACAGAGTAACAGCATGTAGAGGAACTCATTTCGGAAAAATTGAAAATGGAGGATGATAGGAAACACCTTGAGCAGAGTGAACTGGCTGGAGGAACAGGACAGAATACTCAGTTCTGGTTGTATTCTTGTAGCTGCCAGTTTGCCTGCAGACACACAGCACAGAAAAGTAGGTATTTCTCAGTGGAGGGATGTCTAAGTGACCCTAAAAAGGCAAGCCAGGGGGCAAAGAGTGAAGGACTCTTTTTTTATGGGAAATGTAGGTGAGTATTCTTGCCTGGAGAATCCCAGGGATGGGGGAGCCTGGTGGGTTGCCATCTATGGGGTCACACAGAGTCGGATGACTGAAGTGATTTAGCAGCAGCAGCAGCAAGCTTGCCTGGAGAGGAGGCTAAGCTGCATGAGATTTCTCTCTCAAAGCTGCAGCAAAAGTCCTTGGCAGAGGCTTGTATGTGATGTAAGCCTGTGAGAAAGGGCACTTCTTCTGAACTTGGAGACTGTCAAAAAGTATGAGTACCAGAATTATGTTTTCCCATTTCCCTCTTCTTTCTATTCCTGTCTCAATGCAGGGCAGCTCAGAGCACAGAGACTGAAGTTACTAAATGGTAACTTCAGTGCGTCCTTGTCCTGGGTTGTGGATACAAATGGCATGACTCCTTGGGGCTCAGTCAGCAGGGTAAGTGAGCGAGCACAGGAACCCTTGCAGATTCTTCACCTCCCGTCCCTGGGAGGTGGTGGCTGGACTGCTGCTTCCTTCACTGTCAGGATGATCTTCTTGGAAGACTACACCAAATGAATGACCAGTGAGGAAAAGCTAAAGAAGATGCTTCAAGTCCTCTGATAGCCCACCTGTCTCTGTCAGTTTGATAATATTTACAGTGTTCTAGCAAATAATCGGAGAAGGCAATGGCAACCCACTCCAGTACTCTTGCCTGGAAAATCCCATGGGCAGAGGAGCCTGGTAGGCTGCAGTCCATGGGGTCGCACAGAGTTGGACACGACTGAAGCGACTTAGCAGCAGCAGCAACAGCAGCAGCAGCAGCAGCAGCAGCAGCAGCAGCAGCAGCAGCAGCAGCAGCAGCAGCAGCAGCAGCAGCAAATAATACTGAGGCTGCACTTGTACTTGTTACAAGAACTCTTACCTCCAAATAAATATTCGTATCTGTGCCAAAGATGTCTTGGGAATCTGCCCACTTACTCCTATGAGGCTTCCATTGTTCAAGAACATTTGCTTCCCTGGTGGTGCTAGTGGTAAAGAACCTGCTTGCCAATGCAGGAGATAAAAGTGATGCAAGTATGATCCTTGGCGTGGGATGATCCTCTGGAGGAGGACATGGCAACCCACTTCAGTATTCTTTCCTGGAGAATCCAATGGACAGAGGAGCCTGATGGGCTACAGTCCACGGGGTCGCAGGAGTTGGACACGACTGAGTGGCTAAACCACCACCAAACTGACAACTCTTCATGGCTTACGTTCTACTGGCTATCAACCGGCAGTAACAACCTCCTTCTCCTTTGGGGCATCACTGCTTCCCCACTGCATATTGTCCTTCAAAAGATTCCTCCACCTAGGCTGGCCAGTCAGAGAATCTTCTTTCCCTGGCCACAGTGATTCAGTGATGGCAAGGCTTTATCAACACCCAGTACTGCACAAAGGTGAACACCAAAATCTGTGAGGTTGTAACATGCTATATGATCAGAAATAAACATTAGAACTAGGATGAAGACAGAAAAAGCAGTCAGTTCAGAAAATCATCTAGGGAGAAACCCATCCATTTCAAATCGAGACTCCTATATGGCCTGCTTTGCCTATGGGAGGATTTGATCCAAACTAAGCAGAGCAAATCCCTGGGATACTGGCAGATACCTTTTACAGTTTATTCTTAATCCTTTAAGGCAGTGGTTGATAACATCCTGGTAAAAGGGGTACTTTTGCTTCACCCCTTAGGAAAACGTTAATTGTCTGGTAGGTTGGAAGGAATGCAGAGGCGATAGGATTCAGTTTATAAAACAGGATTGGAAAGAAATGCACAGTTTGATTTTTTTATTCGCTACAGTTGCTACTGTGTTAACAGTTGCTTCTTGGCAGAACATAAGGGGTATAAAGAAAGCCGAAGGTTTGTTTCTCAAGAAATCATACGAGAAACAAAAGAAAGCTGTTTCCATAGTCTAGAGTGTTTTTGCCAGCAATTATGTTTTGTAGAAAATAAATAATGCATTCTGTTTCCAAAAGGCCCTGACAAACCATGATAGAAAAAAAAAATAAAATAAAATCTTTTCTTTTGGTTTTAGGGTGGTGAGTTTCATGATAGAAATAAAGTGAGTCTGTGTTCTCTAAGTAATTTATTACTGCATCTTACCACAGCAGCTCTAATGGGCTGGCTGCCAGGTATTCCGGGCTGCAGTTTGTCATGTCTGACTCTTTAGTTCTTCCAAGCAATTGAAGAAATGGCCTTCTGCAGGCTGTCAGTGACAGATTCTAGCCCACTCACATAGATAAAGCTCAATTAGCTCCTGGAAAAAACATCTTTTAAAAATGCAATGAGCTTCACCGTGAAAGATAGGTAGACAACAGTCCAGAAACAAAATAAAATGTTACTGTTGAGGGGAGAACATGCGCCCAATGAGCAAGTGTACTGCTGTTTTATGGGACAGTTCCCACCACTGAAAACAATGGGATGGTCATTTTAAATTTTTTCAGGAGCTAGGATAGCACTTTGCTTCAGCTGCAAGGTAAGGGCAGCAGTCCTAAAGAGTTGGCATACCATTCATTCATTCATGGCAAAGGCCCATACTCTATAACCTGCAAGTAGTTCTAACCTAGAATCGAGGTTCTAGAATAGCCTTTCACTGATTAAGTGTAGCCTGCCAGTGCTTTGTTTCATCCATATAGTGTTTTAAATGTTGAGCAAACATTTGAAAATCAGAATATTTTACACACACACAAATACAGCTTTGACATCTCTTAAAATACTGAAACACCTGGAAACTGTGTATTTATTTCTTTGGAGGGAAAAGTGACTTATGCCAAGTACCTACTGCATCCCATAGAAGAGAAAAAGCATCCTCTGTTACCATGATCCCTGTTGAGCTTGCTTTACTCATTTCTGCTGCCTCCCTTGCCCTGGTCTAGATAGGAGACTAGTTTGAGTTTGTATACCTCTGATCTCCAGCAGTGATTCTGGGGACCTCCTCCATCAAAAGTACTTGAGATTCTTATTAACAATGGAGAATCCCTGGTCCTGCCCTGGGCTGAAAAATAAATGCATGGATATAAAACATGGTGATATTTTTGCTTACTAAAGTTATTGGAATAATTGATGTTGTTGTTGAGTCACTAAGTCATATCTGACTCTTTGTGACCCCATAGACTGCATCACAGTCTAAGGCTTCCCTGTCCTCCACTGTCTCCTGGAATTTGCTCAGATTCATGTCCATTGAGTTGGTGATGCTATCTAGCCATCTTACCTTCTGTCACCCTCTTCTCTTTTTGCTTTTAATCTTTCCCAGCATCAGGGTCTTTTCCCATGAGTTGGCTGTTTGCATCAGGAGACCAAAGTCTCAGAGCTTTGGTCAGTCCTTCCAATGAATATTGAGGGCTGATTTCCCTCAGGCTTCCCTTGTGCCTAAGCTGGTAAAGAATCCGCCTGCAATGTGGGAGACCTGGGTTCAGTCCCTGGGTTGGGAAGATCCCCTGGAGAAGGGAAAGGCTACTCATTCCAGTATTCTGGCCTGGAGAATTCCATGGACTGTATAGTCCATGGGGTTGCAAAAAGTCAGACACGACTGAGAAACTTTCACTCACTCCCTTAGGATTGGCTGGTTTGATCTCCTTGCAGTCCAAGGGACTCTCAAGAGTCTTCTCCAGTGCTAAAATTCAAAAGCATCAGTTCTTCGGTGCTCAGCCTTCTTTATGGTCTAACTCTCACATCCTTACATGACTCCTGGAAAAACCATAGCTTTGATTCTATGGACCTTTGATGGCAAAGTGATGTCTCTGCTTTTTAATAGACTGTCTAGTTTTGTCATAGCTTTCCTTCCAAGGAGCAAGCATCTTTTAATTTCATTGCTGCAACCACCTTCATTGATCCCAGTGACCAGATGGAATTATAGTCTTTAAAAAATGGATCAAAATACTAATATCATAAATGGACTCTTTTTTGAACATTACATGGGAATATATTTTTCTTCTAACTACATTAACTTTTAATGGCTACTTTTTTCCCCCCTGAAAATACCACCTGGCCAAACTTACCCTACTGAGAACAAAATCAAATGACTTAGTGTCTGTTACTGACTTAGGCCAAATTTTCAATTTGGAGATAAAATCCACTACGTTTTATGAACTAATTTGTTCTCCAGGCAAGTGGTTGAACTTGATAGCTATATTTGTTTCTGGCACTACTAAATCATAATTACAGGAAATAGTTCTAGAGTTAGATTCGGTTGGCACAAAGCCTAAATGAATTAATAAAAACTCTGTATTTTTTCCCCCAGGCATTCTTCTCTGACTTCTGAAGGTCGTTAGCTGGGAAGAGTCTTGAATATCTACTGTAATAAAGGTGATGATGATTCCTCACATTTGTGTGGTGTTTCAGAGCACCCCCAGATACATTATCCCTTTTGATTATCTCAGTCACCTTGTGAGATGGTGGCAGATGAGGTAGTGAAGACTAAATTCAAGGTGCAGATGCTTGTAGAGTGAGGAGAAGATTCTTAGCTTCTTACAAATTCAGGGTTGCTTTTGTTCCATGATCTCAGATCCAAATTTGTAATACAAAAATCTATCCCCTATTGAAATATCCTTGTAGGTTTATCCCATGTCGGTAATGTACATTGTGCAATTAACCCCTAAGGATCATCAGCTGAATCCAGTTGCCTCAGAGCCCCAGAATTATGTCTTGCTCACTGACATAATCCTGCAGACGTCATCATTATCACGTTCTTTGGGGAGGGGCACAATTTGCGCATCAAATTTAAGATTGGAACCCCTTTCTGTATATTTTTGTCAAGAGATTGCCTTATCCTATTTCCTTCATATAGGCAATGAATCCACTATAAAAAATTATAGCAAATCTGATAAATTTCGTGTGAAGCCATCATTCAACATGGTAAAGAGTCTGGCTGCCAGTTCAGGAGATGCAGGAGACATGGATTTGAACCTTGGGTCGGGAAGATCCCCTGGAATAGGAAATGGCAACCCATTCCAGTATTCTTGCCTGGAGAATTCCATGGACAGAGTACCCTGGCAGGCTACAATCCAAGGAGCCGCAAAGACCTGGACACAACTGAGCAACTGACCACACACACACCATGCAATATTCTTCCAACATCCTCCCACCATTACAGGGACACATGGCCCTCTTGAAGCCATTGGATAAGCCTTTTAAATTGTCAGAAGTTCTTGGTGGTTTTGACTCTTCTCCCAGTCTTCAGGAGTGGGCTTATCCTTAAAAATGCATATTTGGGGAGCTTAATGCTTGAGTTAATATTTGAGAACGGAAAGGAAATAACCAAGTGGAAACTTGAATATTCGTCATAATAAAGCCTTAACTTTTAAAACTTCCCAAACTGTTGACTGTGTAGACTGTAACAGGGACCAAGAAATCATCCCTCTTTCCTTTCTCCCCTTCTAAACAACACTGGCCCTTCTCCACACTTTGACTGGGGCCTCAACAAGTAAGAGTGAAATGCTCTTTAAGTTTGGCTTTTGGAGTCCGGCAGTCCTGGACCACTTTTGGGCAGCCAATTGCAAATGCTGTGACTTGCAGTCAGTTAAGTAACCTTAGTTTCATCATCTGTAAAATGGTTTGGTGAGAACTGAAATCACAATGAATAAGCATTGAGAATATGCAGATATTAAGTACACAGCACATTAAAAGCATTTACTTTTAATTGAAGAGTAATTGCTTCACAGAATTTTGTGGTTTTCTGACAAACATCAACAAGAATCAGCTATAGGTACACCCATGTCCCCTCCCTCGCAAACCTCCCCACAATCTTCCTGCCCATCCCACCCTGCTAGATTGTCACAGAGCCCCTGTTTGAGTTCCTGGAGTCATACAGCAAATGCGCGTTGGCTGTCTATTTTACGTATGGCATTGTAAATTATTCATATTGCTCTCTCCATGCATCTCACCCTCTCCTCCTGTCTCCCTGTGTCGTAAGTCTGTTCTCTATGTCTGTGTCTCCATTGCTGCCCTGCAAATAAATTCATCAGTACCATCTTTCTTGATTCCATATATATGTGTCTGTACATGATATTTATATTTCTCTTTCTGACTTACTTCACTCTGTATAGGTTCATCCACCTCATTAGAACTGACTCAAATGCATTCCTTTTTATGGCTGACTGATATTCCATTGTGGGCTTCCCAGGTGGTGCTAGTGGTAAAGAACCTGCCTGCCAATGCTAGAGACACAAGAGATGCGTGTTCAATCCCTGGGTCAGGAAGATTCCCTGGGGAAGGGCATGGCAACCCACACCAGTATTCTTGCCTGGATAATCCCATGGACAGAGGAGCCTGGCAGGCTGCAGTCTGTAGGGTTGCACAGAGTCAGACACAACTGAAGCGACTTAGCATAGGACATTATTCCATTGTGTATATGTACCACAGCTTCTTTATCCATTCATCTGTCAATGGACACCTAGGTTGCTACCATGTTCTAGCTATTGTAAATAGTGCTGCAGTGAACATTGGGGTACATGTGTCTTTTTCAATTTTGGTTTCCTCAGGGTATATGCCTAGGAGTGGGATTGCTGGGTCATATGGTGGTTTTATTCCTAGTTTTTTAAGAAATCTCTATACCGTCTCCCATAGTGGCTGTATCAATTTACATTCCCACCATCAGTGCAAGTCGATTCCCTTTCTCTGTACCTTCTCCAGCATTTATTGTTTGTAGACTTTTTGATGATGGCCATTCTGATAGGTGTAAGGTGGTACCTCATTGTGGTTTTGATTTGCATTTCTCTAATAATGAGTGATGTTGAGCATCTTTTCATGTGTTTGTTAGTCATCTGTGTGTCTTCTTTGCAGAAATGTCTGTTTAGGTCTTTTTCCTACTTTTTGATGGGGTTGTTTGTTTTTCTGGTATCGAGTTGTATGAGCTGCTTGTATATTTTGGAAATTGGTTCTCTGTCAGTTGTTTCCTTTGAGATTATTTTCTTCCATTTTGAGGGTTGTCTTTTCACCTGTTTGTAGTTTCCTTTGCTATGCAAAATCTTTTAAGTTTTATTAGGTCACACTTGTTTGTTTTTATTTCCATTACTCTAGGAGGTGGGTCATAGAGGATCTTGCTTTCATTTATGTCATTGAGTATTCTGCCTCTGTATTCCTCAAAGAGTTTTATAGTTTCTGGTCTTACATTTAAGTCTTAAATCCATTTTGAGTTTATCTTTGTGTATGGCGTTAGGAAGTGTTCTAATTTCATTCTTGTATACGTAGCTACCTACACAGCAGATTTTAAGTACAAGACCTGTTAGTTATTATTCTTGCTATTCCAGTTCAGTTCAGTTCAGTCGCTCAGTCGTGTCCGACTCTTTGTGACGCTATGAATCACAGCACATCAGACCTCCCTGTCCATCACCAACTCCCGGAGTTCACTCAGACTCATGTCCATCGAGTCCGTGATGCCATCCAGCCATCTCATCCTCGGTCGTCCCCTTCTTTTCCTGCCCCCAATCCCTCCCAGCATCAGAGTCTTTTCCAATGAGTCAACTCTTCGCATGAGGTGGCCAAAGTACTGGAGTTTCAGCTTTAGCATCATTCCTTCCAAAGAAATCCCAGGGCTCATCTCCTTTAGCATGGACTGATTGGATCTCCTTGCAGTCCAAGGGACTCTCAAGAGTCTTCTCCAACACCACAGTTCAAAAGCATCAATTCTTCAGTGCTCAGCCTTCTTCACAGTCCAACTCTCACATCCATACATGACCACAGGAAAAACCATAGCTTTGACTAGATGGACCTTAGTGGGCAAACTAGTGTCTCTGCTTTCAAATATACTATCTAGGTTGGTCATAACTTTCCTTCCAAGGAGTAAGCATCTTTTAATTTCATGGCTGCAGTCACCATCTGCAGTGATTTTGGAGCCCAGAAAAATAAAGTCTGACACTTGTTTCCACTGTTTCCCCATCTATTTCCCATGAAGTGATGGGACCAGATGCCATGATCTTCGTTTTCTGAATGTTGAGCTTTAAGCCAACTTTTTCACTGTCCACTTTCACTTTCATCAAGAGGCTTTTTAGCTCTTCTTCACTTTCTGCCATAAGGGTGGTGTCATCTGCATATCTGAGGTTATTGATATTTCTCCCAGCAATCTTGATTCCAGCTTATGTTTCTTCCAGTCCAGCGTTTCTCATGATGTACTCTGCATATAAGTTAACTAAGCAGGGTGACAATATACAGCCTTGACATACTCCTTGTCCTATTTGGAACCAGTCTGTTGTTCCATGTCCAGTTCTAACTGTTGCTTCCTGACCTGCATACAGATTTCTCAAGAGGAGGGTTAAAATTAGGTTGTTAATGTCTGTTAATACCCTAGTGAAAATGAATTTATTTTTTCATCAAGAAAGAATGTGAAATGAAGGACAGAATACTGGACAGAGAAGTTTAGCTGGGTTGTAAGGGGACTTTCTTGGTGGGTCAGTGATAAAGAATCTGCCTGCAGTGCAGGACAAGTGGGTTCGATCCCTCAGTTGAGAAGATCCCCTGGAGGAGGGCATGGCAACCCACTGTAGTATTCTTGCCTGGAGGATCCCATGGACAGAGGAGCCTGGCAGGTTATAGTGCATGGGGTTGCAAAGAGTCAGACATGACTGAAGCAACCAAGCACAGCACATGCAAGGGAAGCAGGTCAAGTTCACCCCCTGCTGGAGGACAGAGTCTTAGTTACCCATGAGACTGTGTGAGGAAGTAGGTGCTGGGGGACATGTATGGGGATCAAAAGCAAGTCGAGGTACAGAAGAAGGGTCAGGTGGATTTTACGCAGTGTGAGGGTGGAGTGGAAATCACTGAATGGTGTCATGAGACTGACCTGAGTTGGTATTTTGGCTCCTAACATATCAATATGGCCTCCAGGAGATTTAGCTTCCTCGGTTGTTAAATTTAAATTATTTTGAATTGCAGGATTACTGAGAGAACTTGCAATAATATGTACAAAGAACCTGGGGTGGGTATCCAACAACTTTAAAAACAGATGTCTTTTTTTTTTTTTTTGCAACCTTGTTGTGGGTCTGCTTTTGTTCAGAGAACTAAAAAAATATATATTAATATTAGGTTTTCCAGGGTCTTCTGGTTTCCTGCCTCTGATTCTACAGATAATCTCCATGGAACTATTGCTTCAAAGGAAGCCTCATCTGCCACTGGCTCAGTAGAATGAAAGGATAGGTAAAGAATCTGACCCAGTCTTTGGAAGATGTGAAGATAGGATAATGAATGTAATATATAAGGCTTCCCGAGTGGTGCTAATGGTAAAGAACCTCCCTGCCAATGCAGAAGGCAAAAGAGATGTGGGTTCGATCCCTGGGTAGGAAAGATCCCCTGGAGAAGGGCATGGCAACCCACTCCGGTATTCTTGCCTGGAGAATCCATGGAGAGAGGATCCTGGTGGGCTATAGTCCATGGGGTGGCAAAGAGTCAGATATGACTGAAGAGACTTAGCACAGCACAGCACACATATGTACACATAATACATAATGATGATGGCGTTTATTGGATGCTTGCTCTGTGCCTAGAAACAAGTTAATTAGTTTATATGCATTATTTGGACTCATAATAGTCCTAGCCCTAGAGGAGGACAGACACAGAGAGTTTTCCTAAATTGTCCAAGGTCACATCACACAGATTGTAAATGGCAGAAGTAGAATTTAAAACTGGGCAGACTTTACTCTAGAGCCACCTCTCTAAACTGTGTTTGGTAAGAAAGGCATTTTAGCCAAAGAGAACTACCCTTTGCTTTGTTAGGATTCTGGCTGAACTGCTTGAGTCAGCAAACTTTTTGCCAGGAAAAGCTGCCTGGTGGATGTCAGGAAGAAAATGAGGTTATAGATCTTTTCCTGTCTGGGGTATGTATTTATTGTACAGTAGGATGTAGTCTAAATTATTCACATTTTATATTTTATGGAAATTTTAGCTTCTGTAAATCTGAGATTTCAGGACGAGAATTATGTGCAATAAAGTTCTTATAAAATCCATTTAAAAGATTAATGATAGATGTATTTGTAGAAAATTAAATCTGGGTATTTTATTTTCTCCAGTTTCCTGGATCTTCCAGTTTCATTTGCAGAGACTGTCTCTGTAACAGAATCTTCTCTTTATGCCTCTTGGTCAAAGCCAAGTGCAAGGCTGGTCCTATAAGTGTAGAACTTTCTCTTGGGCAGAAGAGATCAGTGAGTTTTTGGAATAGGTTTCTTCTAAGACTTCTTCATAAATTCTCCTTTGCAGACTGGGAATCAAAAACATTCCACAGTGAAATCCAATCTCCAGCCCTTGTTAGCTGAGTGAATTGATGGAGATCATAAAACTATTAATATTTCTGAGCCTTTGTTGTTTCCTCAGCTGCAAAATGAGGATAATGTATCTTATTTCATAGATGGTCATTAAAATTAAATAAATAACAACTGAATGGAAATGGAAAAGGTGGGTAGTGAAATATAAACAAGTCAATATGCAGAGAAACAAATAAACACCACCAGTATCATGGCAACTGGGGCTTCCCAGGTGGTACAGTGGTGAAGAACCTGCCTGCTACTGTAGGAGACACAAGAGACTTGGATTCAGTCCCAGGGTGAGGAAGATCCCCTGGAGGAGGAAATGACAATAGATTCCAGTATTCATGCTGGGAAAATCCCATGGACCGAGGAGCCTGATGGGCTATAGTCCCTGGGGTCACAAAGAGTTGGACCCAGTTGAGCAAGTGAGCACATCGTGGCACATGGTGTTGTCTCATTATTGGTTAATGGGTTTGACATGTGGAGAGTTTGCCGTATAGAACAGCTTCTTCTGCCTAATTTAATCAGCCCATTCACTGAAAGCAAAGTTCAGTTGCTAAGTCGGGTTCCACTCTTTCGACCCCATGGACTGTAGCATGCCAGGCTTCCCTGACCTTCACTATCTCCCAGAATTGACTCAAACTCGTGTCCATTGAGTTGGTGATGCCATCCAGCTATCTCATCCTCTGTTGCTGCCTTTTCCTCCTGCTTTCAATCTTTCCCAGCATCAGGGTCTTTTCCAATGAATCACTTCTTCGCATCAGGTGGCCAAAGTATTGGAGCTTCAGCTTCAGCTTCAGCTTCAGTCCTTCCAGTGAATATTCAGGGTTGATTTCATTTTGGATTGCCTGGTTTGATCTCCTTGCAGTCCAAGGGACTCTCAAGAGTCTTCTCCAACACCATAGTTCAAAAGCATCAATTCTTCAGCACAAAGCAAAGGGAATATTTGATCATTCATTCATTTCATCTCAGTGTAGAGTACTGGAGTGGGGTGCCATTGCCTTCTCCGGCAGCAGCAGCAGCAGCATTAATTAGATTGTTCCTTTGCATTACGTTCTGGGTTAAGTTCTGAAGGTCCTCAGATGAGTAACACATGGATGCCTTGAAGTTTCTTGAAGCCACATGATAGCTCTGGTGGGAATGAAGCTCTAGAGTGACCTTTTCAGTTTGAATTGGTTATCGCTGGTTCTGATAAATGGAAACCTGTCAAAGTTTAAAAGAGAATACATATTCTTTCAGTACACATTTGCTACTGTGATAAAAATGACTTAGAATTATGTAATTATTCTTTAAAAGTTTTGATTGGTCATCAATTGAATGCAGGTGAGTTGAAAGATTCAAGGAAAGTGAGGCAGGAAAAAATGATAAAAAAAATATCAATGAAGAGGCAGTCTGGTGCTGAGGATGGAACATGAACTTTGGACTCAGACAGACCTAGATTCAAATCCTGGCTTTGCCCTTTATCAAGGAAATGTCTTTGAGTAAGTTATTTTCCTTCCTAGAGATTCCCCACCCCCATCTGTTAAATGGTGACAGTAGTACATGATTTTCAGGATTATTGTGACAATTAAATGAGATAATGTATCTGAAAGATATATGTACCTCATTTTAAGATGCATAGGCTATGATGGTCTGTGATATACAAAAATCATCACTGTATTATTAAACAGAATATTCCTGTGTTATCAGCTCATGCCACCTCTATCTGTTGAAGACCTCATCATCCTCATTCTTCTGGTTAGCTAGGTCAAAAATGATCTCCTCTTTATCCACACAGTGTCTATTTTCTATCCCATGCCTTATGGGTTTTCTCGCCGGCTTTCTGAATTGTGGCCTTGAATCCACTGGTTTCACTGTTTCAGCTGGATTGCAAGTTCCAAGGGACACTGTCCATGTCCATCATCACTGAGCACAATGTCTGGCACATAGTAGGTAGTTGATGAATGTGGGAGGAATGGAGAACAATTTATAAAGGAGATCACAGCCACCAGGCAGGAATCCTCTCATATTCTGTGTTCCCTCCCCTCTCTATTTACTCTCCCTACCCCTGTACCCCAAAAGCCATTTGTGTCTCTTGTTTCATTGTGGTGGACAAGGCTTTCCTCGTGCAGCTGAGGCTAGTCCCTTTTCTTGTGCTCAAGATCACACTCATCCTTCTCAAGAACCGCACTCCTATCCGTTAATTTCCATTTTTCCCCTCCTTCTCTCCTGTATTTTTAACTTCTTTATGCCCATCATAGTGAAAAGATCATAGTCTTATGCACAGAAGATGCTCAATAAATGTCTGCACAAGAAATGAAAACAAGTAGTTTAGGGAAGGATTTGTGGAAGGATTCCCTTCCGTTGTGTGTTCCTTTGGTCCAGTGATTTTCAAAATTCTCAGATGCAAAGTCCTTTGCTCAAATGCATTCTTACCTGAAGATTCTATTTGTAACATGTAAAACACCCACTGTTTTAGTTGGGTGGAGTCAGGCAGAGAGAATGCAGGCCTGAAGCTTTGCCACCCCACTCTCTGCCTTTCCCCACTTTGGTGATGGAGTTTTCATGCAGTGTATTTGGCATACAGTGGGCACATTAAAGGGGCTTCCCAGGTGGTGCTAGTGGTAAAGAACCCTCCTGCTAATGCAGGAGATGTAAGTGACAGGGATTTAATCCCTGGGTCAGGAAGAGCCCCTAGAAGGGGGCATAGCAACTCACTCCAGTATTCTTGCCTGGAGAATCCCATGGACAGAGGAGTTTGGTGGGCCTAGTGGGCTACAGTCCATGAGGTCGCAAAGAGTCAGACATGACTGAAGTGACTTTGCACACACACACAGGCACGTTAAAAATGAGATTTACTTGGAGAAATTATTAGCCACAACGTTCGAAGCTTATGTCACTTGCATTTAGATAGCTTGATTATCATGGCTGTTTCTCATTTCTAAAACTTGTTTACAGTGTTGACATTTACTGCCATTAGTGGGTAGCTTTTCTATTCAGATCAGCTTCAATAGCAGGAATACAACAATCAAACACAATGTGGTGTCTGAACTCTCCTCTTACTTGAGAAGGGTTGGCAGGGCAACCTCATCCAGTCTCAGAGTAAAGTAAAGAATGATAAATACATTGTCATGCATGAGAAAGAAGAGCCGCATCCATTAATCCTGTGCCTTTGATGATGAAGGAACACAGAACGCTCTGTATACATTGTTTCCTCAATCCTCAAAGATGTTTTATTAAGACACACAGCCTCATCAAACCTGCTTTTCTTTGCTTCCCTGTTAAAGCACCAGTGACTGCATAGGATGAATTTGGATGGTGTTCTTTGCTGGTTGCTAGGCTTTTCCCCCTCCCGCTGCTCTCACTTATTCTCTCGCTTTTGCTCCCGCTGCGTTTCCTTTGTTGGGATGCCTGATGAATATCTGTAATCCTAGTGTCAGATTTACATGAGCTTGGGTTACCTTTAGAGCATCACAGCCACAGAAGCCAACAGAAGTTCATATAATTGCCTTCCAGAAAGCTAAGGAAACTTGTTTGTTGGACACTTGAGCGGCTGTCCCCTCCTCACCCCCATTGATGGTGGGTTAGCTACTGTGAATCAAAAGAGATGCTTTACTTAAAGTAAAACACACCTCTTCCAATGCCCACAGTTTATTCCAAAATTTACCAGTTTTATCCAGCCTCCTGCCTCCAAGGGAAACCTTGTTGCTCCTGCTGTCGAAGGGAAGAAAAACAGACAAGAACAAATGCTTGAAACGTCCACCCGTCTCAAGTCCAGATTTGTCTTGATCTTCTTTTACCTTTGGTTTTTAGACTTCTTTTCAGAAGAGAAAGGTTCTTACTTCATTATCTTGATTCTATGTCTTCCTGCTACCTTGTGGAGCCCTCATCTATGAGTTATTCTTCTTGACACTTCAATTTGCAATCTCTTCTCTGGCTTGATCTCTTTCTCTATCAAACCCTAAACTGAAAGTGTGTGTGTGTGTGTGTGTGTGTGTGTGTGTGTGTGCGCGCGCACGCGCGTGCTGGCTTTACCATCTCAAAACACTAGAAAATTGCTTCCTTTAATGCCAAACTTTCTCCAAAGAAATATCTCCTTTTATTGACTCCATTGTCTCAGTCGCTAATCCCCTAGATGCGACTTCTAACCCCACTGGTATGCACAAGCTTTCCCTACTAATAAAGGTCAGGGTTGCCTGCTTATTGTCATGTCTGTTATTTCCTTCTTAGCCCTAAAGTCATACAGTCTCTCTAGTATTTGGCTCTTTTAACCACTCTTCTTTATTTCTTTTTTTTAAAGTTAATATTTATTGGCCATTAGTTGATTTACAATGTTATGTCAGTTTCTGCTGTACAGCAAAATGGCTCAGTTATACATAAACACATATCTACTCTTTAGATTCTTTTCTCATGTAGATCATTACAGAGCATTGAGTAGAGTTCCCTGTGCTGTACAGTAGGTCCTTGTTAGTTATTTTATGTATAGTAGTTTGTATATGTCATTCCCAATTTCTCAGTTTATCCCTTCTCCCACTTTCCCCCCTGGGCTTACCAGGTGGCACTGGTGGTAAAGAACCCACCTGCCCATGCAGGAGACACAAGAGACATAGGTTCTATCCTGGACTGCGGGGATCTCCTGGAGAAGGGCATGGTAACCCACTCCAGTATTCTCATCTGGAGAATCCCATGGACAGAGGAGCCCAGTGGGCTACAGTCCATAGGGTCAGAAAGAGTCAAACACCACTAAGCGACTTAGTACACACCACCTTTCCTTCATACGTTTGTTTCCTGTATCTTCTTTATTTTTCTATAAACAATTTCTCCTCTAAATACTGTATGGCTACATTGATCAGGGGCCTGCAAGGGGCTTACTCTCTTGCAGTAGGAAACTAATCAAGTAAGGTTACTAATGGTTAATGTGAGACTATTTACAAAGGTGTGAGCAGGGTTAAGAGAATAACAATAAAGGGTGCTGACATTCCCTCGGGCTACCACATCCTTAAACCATTACTGGAATGGAGAAGCAGGAATTCAAGAGATACCTGGAGTAACACACAAATTCAGCTTTGGTGTACAAAATGAAGCAGGGCAAAGGCTAAGAGAGTTTTGCCAAGAGAACCCACAGGTCATAGCAAACACCCTCTTCCAACAACACAAGACAAGACTCTACACATGGACATCACTAGATGGTCAATACCAAAATCAGATTGATTATATTCTTTGCAGCCAAAGTTGGAGAAGCTGTATACAGTCAGCAAAAAACACTGGGAGCTGACTGTGGCTCAGATCATGAACTCCTTATTGCCAAATTCAAAATTAAATTGAAGAAAGTAGGGAAAACCACCTCAGGTATGACCTAAATTAAATCCCTTATGATTATACAGTGGAAGTGACAAATAGATTCAAGGGATTAGATCTGATAGAATGCCTGAGGAACTACGGACAGAGGTTCATGACATTGTACAGGAGGCAGTCATCAAAACTATCTCCAAGGAAAAGAAATGCAAAAAGGCAAAATGGCTATCTGAGGAGGCCTTACAAATAGCTGAGAAAAGAAGAGAAGCAAAAAGCAAAGGAGAAAAGGAAAGATATACCCATTTGAAGGCAGAGTTCCAGAGAATAGCAAGGAGAGATAAGAAAGCCTTCCTCAGTAATCAATGCAAAGAAATAGAGGAAAGCAATAGAATGAGAAAGACTACAGATCTCTTCAAGAAAATTAGAGATACCAAGGGAACACTGGACGTGAGTCTAAGTGAAGTCCGGGAGTTGGTGATGGACAGGGAGGCCTGGCGTGTTGCGATTCATGGGGTCGCAGAGTCGAACATGACTGAGTGACTGAACTGAACTGAAGGAAACATTGCATGCAAAGATGTGCACAATATAGGATAGAAATGATATGTCCCTAACAGAAGCAGAAGATAGTAAGAAGTGGTGGCAAGAATACACAGAAGAACTATATAAGAAAGATCTTCATGACCCAGATAACCACAGTGATGTGCTCACTCACCTAGAGCCAGACATCCTGGAATGCGAAGTCAAGTGGGTCTTAGGAAGCATCATTATGAACAAAGCTAGTGGAGGGGATGGAATTCCAGCTGAGCTCTTTCAAATCCTGAAAGATGATGCTGTGAAAGGGCTGCACTCAATATGCCAGCAAATTTGGAAGACTCAGCAGTGGCCACCTGACTGGAAAAAGTCAGTTTTCATTCCAGTCCCAAAGAAAGGCAATGCCAGAGAATGTTTAAACTACTGCACAATTGCACTTATCTCACATGCTAGCAAAGTAATGCTCAAAATTCTCCAAGCCAGGCTTCAACGGTATATGAACTGAGAACTTCCAGATGTCCAAACTGGATTTAGAAAAGGCAAAGGAACCAGAGATCAAATTGCCAACATCTGCTGGATCATCGAAAAACAAGAAAATTCCAGAAAAAACATCTATTTCTGTTTTACTGACTATGCCAAAGCCTTTGACTGCATGGATCACAACAAACTGTGGAAAATTCTGAGAAATATGGGAATACCAGACCACCTGACCTGCCTCATGAGAAATCTGTATGCAGGTCAAGAAACAACAGTTGGAACTGGACATGGGACAACAGACTGGTTCTAAATTGGGAAAAGAGTAATGTCAGGGCTGCATATTGTCACCCTGCTTATTTAACTTATATGAAGAGTACATCATGTGAAATGACCAGCTGGATGAAACACAAGCTGAAATCAAGATTGCCAGGAGAAATATCAATAACCTCAGAAACACAGATGACACCACCATTATGGCAGAAAGTGAAGAAGAACTAAAGAGTTTCTTGATTAAAGTGAAAGAGGAGAGTGAAAAAGTTGGCTAAAAACTCAACATTCAGAAAACTAAGATCATGACATCCAGTCCAATCACTTCATGGCAAATAGATGGGGAAACAATGGAAACAGTGACAGACTATATTTTCTGGGCTCCAAAGTCACTGCAGATGGTGACTGCAGCCATGAAATTAAAAGATGCTTGCTCCTTGGAAGGAAAGCTATGATCAACCTAGACAGCATATGAAAAGGCAGAGACATTACTTTGCCAAAGTAGGTCCATCTAGTCAAAGCTATGGTTTTTCCAGTAGTCATGTATGGATGTGAGAGTTGCACTATAAAGAAACCTGAGTGCTGAAGAATTGATGCTTTTGAACTGTGGTGTTGGAGAAGACTATTGAGAGTCCCTTGGACTGCAAGGAGACCCATCTAGTCTATCCGAAAGGAAATCAGTCCTGAATATTCATTGGAAGGATTGATGCAGAAACTGAAACTCCAATACTTTGGCCACCTGATGCGAAGAACTGACTTGCTGGAAAAGACCCTGATGCTGGGAGAGATTGAAGGCGGGAGGAGAAGGGGCTGACAAAGGATGAGATGTTTGGACGGCATCACTGGCTCAATGGACATGAGTTTGAGTAGGCTCCGGGAGTTTGGTGATCGACAGGGAAGCCTGGCATGGTGATGTCCATGTGGTTGCAAAGAGCTGGACACATTGAGTGACTGAACTGAACTGCCACACTCAGGCCCGAAGGGGCCACAGGGAACTCTCTTCGAAGTTGAGTAGCTGACAGGAGTTCTGTTCTGTTGGAGTTCCTTTGGCAAAGGAACATGGCCAACCTTGGCTCCCTGGGAGGGAAATATCTGGGAGGGTATACACTCTGCTCCCCTCATCTGCCATCTGTGGTCATGGCCAGACTCGGTTGGAAGCTAGAGAGGTGGTTTGACGCAATCCCTAAAGACCAGCTTCCTCAGGCTACAGAACACATCAGAGAATCAGGGTAACTGACGCGACACGTTCAGCAATGGAAACATGAATGCATATTTACAAAATAAGTGCGGAATATGTGGAATAACAACACGCTCTATACCCTTTCTCTTACCCTCAGAGTGAAGGCTCGCTTCAGGTATCTGCTTACCTGGATTTCCTCTTTCACTTCACCACTGGCCCCTGAGAATTTCTTAATTGTCTGCCGGCTCATTGATATGTCTATTTCGCCCAGCATTCTTTGCTCTTTTCAGTAGAAGAGTTCCTCAGTGTGTCTCGTCTGAGAATCTGCTAGATACGGAAGCTCCTTGTTCCTTTTCAGACTGCTTTTATCCTTGGCTTCTTACTGTGGCCAACGTGGAATTTTCACCTTGCTGCTTATTGCGCTTTTTATTCTCACAGATAGACAGCTTTGGCTTTTGGTAAGACAGAGATTTTCGTAAATGTGTAACATATCAAAACTACACTTATGCTTTGTCCTAATTCTCAGTGTGAGCAAGAGAAAGACTACTTTGTCCTCAGACCCTCTCGCTCTCCTGAGCGTCCTTCTGTGCTTTCACTCACCTAATGGGCAGTGTTACATAATTAGAATGCTCCAGACTAAACTCCTCTCCATCCAGTTCTGCTTCTTGTCCTGTCTTTTCTTCTTTGTGTAGGGATAGCACTGTCCAGTCATTAAACTAGATTTAGTAATGGGACTCTTTTTTCATGTACTGGTTATTTCCTGGAGCTTCTGAAGTGTAAATTGCCATTTTTAAGATGCAGCATGGCGTGTTTCTTCTTTTCTGCTTGGCTGGATGTGGGCACATTGATGGTAGAGGCAGTTGGGTTTCTCAGAAGTCAAGTTAGACCGTACGGACTTAAAGGTCCTCCCATATTTTTAAAAATTGTTTTAATTGTGCTTGCCACTCAGTACTAGCACAGCCAATTTATTTGGTCTATAATCAGTTTCCTCGCATGTACAGAGGAATGGGGTTATTGGAAGAAAAGTTATGACTAACCTAGACAGCAGATTCAAAAGCAGAGACATTACTTTGCTGACTAAGGTCTGTCTAGTCAAGGCTATGGTTTTTCCTGTGGTCATGTATGGATGTGAGAGTTGGACTGTGAAGAAGGCTGAGCGCCGAAGAATTGATGCTTTTGAACTGTGGTGCTGGAGAAGACTCTTGAGAGTCCCTTGGACTGCAAGGAGATCCAACCAGTCCATTCTGAAGGAGATCAGCCCTGGGATTTCTTTGGAAGGAATGATGCTAAAGCTGAAACTCCAGTACTTTGGCCACCTCATGGGAAGAGTTGACTCACTGGAAAAGACTCTGATGCTGGGAGGGATTTGGGGGCAGGAGGAGAAGGGGACAACAGGGGATGAGATGGCTGGATGGCATCACGGACTCGATGGACACGAGTCTGAGTGAACTCCAGGAGATGGTGATGGACAGGGAGGCCTGGCATGCTGTGATTCATGGGGTCACAAAGAATCGGACACGACTGAGCGACTGAACTGAACTGAAGAGAGAAGTCTGGGTATGCGTATTCACAGTACTGTAACGACACTGTGTTCATTTCGTTGTCATGCTTCTTCTGTGAACTCTGTGCAAGTCACCTTCCATTCCCTCCCAGCCTTGCTTTCGCCAGCGATGGTGTCTCACACTATGAGATGAACCATGCTTCACCTGTGCAACCTTGTTTTGTCTATTTGCATTAATTGATTTTCCTGATATTTTCACATCTTAGTTTTCCTTAATTTTCTTGTGTCCCTCACCCTCATCCCACATCCAGTTGGAAATCAGTTCCTGTCGATTCTTTCCCCTAAATATGCCTCAGATTATATCTCCTTTTCCCTTCTGCCCCAGCTCCCTTACATAGGCTCTCATGATTTTCGACAGCAGACTCCCAGTGACGCATGCTGCATCTACAGTAATCATTTCAGCCTGTAAATCAGACCACAGTGGAGGTCTGTGTAAGAATGTGGGGTAGATCTGTAAGTGGGGTAGATGGTGTCTCCTCCTCCCACAACTGCCATCTAATGTTGGCATCTGTACTCTTGGAGAGAGTTACTGGGGACATCTCAGTCTACCCAAGTGATCTCTAAGTCCATTGGGATTCTTGGGTTACCTTGTAGTTTTCATGGGCCTGCACACACATGGCCTAGTATTAGAGGACCTCGTTGTTGTTTAGTTGTTAAGTCGTATCTGACTCTTTTGGGGCCCCATGGACTTTTGCCTGCCAGGCTCCTCTGTCCGTGGGATTTTGCAGGCAAGAATGCTAGAGTGGGTTGCCATTTCCTTCTCCAGGGGAATCTCCCCGACCCAGGGATCAGACCCATGTCTCCTGCATTGGCAAGTGGATTATTTAGCATTGAGCCACCAGGGAAGCCAGATCCTCATTGCTCCTCAAATCTTTGCCGTGGCATTGAGTTGCAGTTTTAACCAATCCGATGGTTGCTGTATTTCTGTAAGAGCCAACACACAGAGGAATATGAGTCCTGAGGAGGAACATTCCTCCTCCTTGATGCAGAGACATCTCCCTTTATGCCAGACATTTTTCTCTCCTCCACTACAGAGTCAGTCATATTTAGATTTATTACTACTGATCTACTTCACTTCAAAGCCAGTAAACCTGTGTTGTCTTTACTTCTGTTTTTTTCACAAAGGTAGAGCAAACTGGGGGCTTCCCAGGTAGCACAGTTGTAAAGAATCTGCCTGCCAGCGCAGGAGATGCAGGAGAGACAAGTTCTATCCCTGAGTCAGGAAGATCCCCTGGAGTAAGAAATGGCTACCCACTCCAGTATCCTTGCCTGGGAAATCCCATGGACAGAGGAGTTCGGTGGGCTTCAGACCATGGGATCACAGAGAGTTGGACACGACTCAGCACCAGCACCACTACCACCAGAGAGAATTGAAGGATAAGTCCTGGAAGGCTTGAAAAGAACCCCTTCCCTTAGCCAGCCTTGAGCCGAACTACTCCCACTCTTGAATCCAGAAGCTGAGGATTGTTTTTTCAAACCCAGTAAACATTGGAGTCATTTCTTTTCTTGTTATTCCAAATTTCCTTCAAATTTTCCTTCTCAGAAATGCTTCATTGTCTCATATTTCTAACTCAGTTTCATCCTCAAACCAAAGGCTTCCTGTCAACATACCCTAACTTCTCTCTTTCTCAAATAACTCTGAGCTCACTGAGGCATATTTCATCCCCAGAACAGCTCCAGGTGGTAGGTAGAAGACAGGATGCCAGTATTAGCTTTGTGCAACCAGTCCATTCTGAAGGAGATCAGCCCTGGGATTTCTTTGGAAGGAATGATGCTGAAGCTGAAACTCCAGTACTTTGGCCACCTCATGCGAAGAGTTGACTCATTGGAAAAGACTCTGATGCTGGCACAGACTGGGGTCAGGAGGAGAAGGGGACGACAGAGGATGAGATGGCTGGATGGCATCACTGACTCGATGGACATGAGTCTGAGTGAACTCCGAGAGTTGGTGATGGACAGGGAGGCCTGGCGTGCTGCGATTCATGGGGTCGCAAAGAGTCGGACACGACTGAGCGACTGAAGTGAACTGAACTGAAGCAGCAGCAGAAGTGAAAGCACTGAATGTCTGTGTGCCCAAGGTAAAAGAGACGTTGAAATGAATTTTAAATATTTTGACTAAGAGGGAGTGGAAAAGCTGTCCATACAATTAAAAAATTTTTCAATTAAAAAAAAAAGCAGCAGCAGTCTCCAAATCAAGTTAATCGAAAAAAAAATTTAAATGCCATGATTATGTTCTTCTAAAATAATCAAGCAAATCTATGAATTTAGGTAAACACGCTCCCATCTCTTAATGCCTTTGTTAGTCTTCTGTGCTTTAAACCACTCGTTTTCCCTTTGTAAACCCAAATTGTCAATCTGATCATGTCTTAAAAACATCAGATATACTTTAAGTTAAAAAAAAAAAAAAAGCTCACAAAAATTTTACTTTCGAATTCCAAGCCAGGGTGAAATTTAATTGCAGTTATAAACCCTCTGAGCAAGGGTTTATCTGGAATTGCCAACATAACCCCAAGTTCAGCAATGCAAATGACACTGCTATAATAAAAGAAATAAAAAAGCTTTCAATATGTTGTCTAAGAACTTGAGCACACTGAAAGTGATTTATAAGCAGGCAGACTAAACATTTAAATGCCTTTCCTAGCAATGGTATATTTTTCAATACAGCAAGCACTCTCATATATGATTCTGTATTCCAAGACAGCGCTGCTTCTGACAATATAAGCCCTTTCTGATAGGGTAACATTTCCAATCCAAGATTAAAATCTTGGAAACTTGTCAACAGAAAAGGATGATAATATGAGTGAAACTGCAGCTATCAAAGAAAAATGCCTCGCAAGTAATTTCTGTAATGGTCAACTTCTAGTAATTTTCCCTTCCCCTTTTACTCTTAAGTAAAGGGGTTGGCCTGAAGGTCATTTTAATATTTTGGATAAGTACAGTTACAAACGAGAAATTCATGAACACAGGAAAAAGTGAGTCATTTAATACCACAAAAATCAACTTTTTACATTGCCTTTCTTATTTCCATTTCTAATGCAGACCATAGGGAATATTTTTCTTCTGATGAATAGAGGTTTAAGCAATGAGTTGACAATAAACCCTTGAACTTCATGAGGCACTAAAAATTAGAGGATCAGAGAGTCTTAAGTTTTCTTGAGTATATTTCCATAATTTTTTTCTGTTACTTTATTTAATCTTTCACTACTCCAGAGACTAGAACTGAGTGACCTACTAGGTCTTTTCCATTTTTTTTCTTATAATTCTCTTTTTCTGTTTAGGATGTGGGTGATCTCTTTAATCTCTGGTATGCCCTTGGCTATACCCAGGTAAATTGGGGTGATTCTCAGTTTTACGAGCTATACAGGACGGAGTATTATGGGCCAAAGAGTATGTCTGAAAAAGTTCAGAACATTTATACAGTTTTATTACTGTGATATTTCTAAATTATTTTATTCCCATCACACACTATGGTAGCTAAAGTGAATTTCAAAGTCTAGTTTCTTATTTTTCCTTTGGTTGGATATATCTTGCCTCTAGAATATTCTTTTCTTCCCTGAATACTCAGCATTTTCCTTATCATGGTTCTGAGTATTTCAAATCACAAATAGACACTCGTACACAGACATTCTGTTTGTTTCTCAAAACTTATGTTTTCCTTTATTTGATGATAAATCAAGTGTAATTCAACACTTAATTATTAACTATCTACTAGTCTGTGTCATTCAGGCCCTGTGCTGTCCCTGGGGGATGTACTGCTAAATTAGATGTGCACTGTTTCAGGTAGCTCAAGGTCTGATAAAGGAGCTGGATGTGTTTGTTAGTCATCAGATTTCAGAGTAATGGTCCTAGGGGAGGGATAAACAGACAGGCTCATAAAGGACCAACGCACCCAGTGTCAGGGGTCAGGGAAGTCTCCCTACAGCAGCGCTTTTCAAAGTGTGGTCCTTGAATTATAGCATCATATCACCTGGGAACTTGTCAGAAACACAAACTCTGAGGCTCCATCCCAGAAGTACTAAATCAAAAACTCTAGGGAGGGTCTTTTGTCTGTTTTGCAATAAGCCCTCTGGATGATTCTGATACATGTCTAGGTTTAATAACCACTGCCTCAGGGTCAGTAACAACTTTGTAAGGAAAAGATGCTTTCTTTACTATCAGGCTCATTTACATAATTGATACCTCTTGATAATTAAGTCATCTAAGATCTCCTTTTCTTTGTCTCTAAACTGTACTGAAAAAGTGCAACAGCTTCCATTTTAAACAGCTGTTACTTACATATACTTTCCCTGTCCACACACATTTAAATGGTTTAAAGGTAGAACACAAATAATTAATTACATTCGAGTTACACAATGCAAAACGTCATTAACAACAACAACCTGATTCTTTTGAAAACAAAATAGGCCCAATTGTCCAAATTAATCAAATGAGTCTTCCTAGAAATCTAGTTTGGTTTGTGAATGTGAGAACATTTGTGTCCTAGTACTCAATATTTTGAAGCACCATTCTGTTTCTTGGAGATGATGAAGCAGCCGGGAGCCCATTCTTATCCCTATGCAACAAGAGTAGAATTCATATCTTCTTGTCCCACACCCTCTTCCCCATGGGAATGAAGGCGAATGGAAGAAATGAAATAAACTAGACAAGAGCTGAACTAAGTTGAGTGATGTTTTAATTATATGCCTTCCTTCTGAGTTGCTTCGGTTGTGTCCCACATTTTAAATGATAGTTTTACATTGTAAGTGAAATGATTTGTTGTTGTCCAGCTGCTAAGTCGGATCCAACTCTTTGCGGCACCATGGACTGCAGCATGGCAGGCTTCCCTGTCCTTCACTATGTTGCAGAGCGTGCTCAGACTCGTGTCCATGGAGTCAGTGATGCCGTCCAACCAACGCAAGTAAACTGATGGAATTTATTTTTTGATAAGAATATATACTTATCTGTGTGTACAAGAACCAACTGTATACAACTACTGGTGAATTCTTTTATAAAGAATTATTAATGACGGCATGCTGCCGTCCGGAGGGTCGCAAGAGTCGGACACAACTTAGCAACTGAACAACAACAACAGTTTGAAAATTAAATGGGCATCTTAAAAAACAAAACTCAAAAGTTGTCCATGGCAGTGGCGGCCGGGCGTTGCAACTGACGCGGCGGCTGTCTCCGAAGCACACTCTGCCGGCCACTCTTGCAGCCCTGGCAGACGGGCAGCATGTCTGTGAATGAGATCTTTGTTGGCTGCAGGACTTTCGGGCTGCAGGACATCCGAGAGAAAATCCGGAAAGTTGTACAGTGTCTAGAACAAACAGCTCGAGAGATTTTAACTCTATTGCAAGGGGTCCATCAGTGTGCTGGGTTTTAGGACATTCCAAAGAGGCATTTGAAAGCTCGAGAACATTTTGGTACAGTAAAAACACATCTAACGTCTTTGAGGAGAAGGCAATGGCAACCCACTCCAGTACTCTTGCCTGGAAAATCCCATGGACGGAGGAGCCTGGTGGGCTGCCGTCTATGGGGTCGCACAGAGTTGGACACGACTGAAGAGACTTAGCAGCAGCAGCAGCAGCAACGTCTTTGAAGACCAAGTTTCCTGAGGAACAGTATTACAGGTTTCAGGAGCACTGGAGATTTGTGCTGCAGTGCCTGGTCGTCTTGGCAGCGTTTGTTGTGTCCTTGGAGTCCGAAACCATAGTGAACCGAGAAGTGGTTACCAAGGTCCTTGGTAGTGAGCGTGATCCGAAGAAGGGATTTCACTCGGATGTGGAAGATTCTCTCTCGGAGTTCTCATTCTCGCTAGTGAACTGTTGAGGTTATCCATCAACAGCGTGACCGCCGGAGACTACTCCCGGCCCCTGCACATCTCCACCTTCATCAAACGAGCTGGATTCCGGCTTCTGCCTCCTCAGCCTCGAAAATGATTCCCTGAGGAAGCGCTATGAGGGCCTGAAGTACGATGTGAAGAAAGTGAAGGAGGTGGTCTGCCATCTCTCCATCCGGGGCTGCAACAGGGAGCCGGCAGCTGCCTGCGTGCAGCAGGGGGCTCCCCGCCGGCCCTGCTGACTCCAGCGGTGCCCACCAGGCCCAGCCCAGCGCCTTCCATGGTAGTTAAGATACCCCGTCATTTCTTAACTGGTTGTGTGGTGTTTCAGGGTTGAAGCGCTTTTTAGGGGGTGACAGAATAGCCTTTACAAGGATAGGTTTTTCTTTGTTTTCAGTGAATTTGCTCTGTAACTCAGTATATACTTCAGTTTTGTCAGAAAACATACATGTCGATCTGTTCCCAAAGCTCTTTTCTTGCTTACCGCCCCCCCACCCCCAAAAAAGAAATTGTCCATTGTACAATGCTAATACGAGTTTTTTTTATAACTTTGTAAATATTATGCTATGTTACTTATTTAATACTGTTATTAATAATTCAACATTCTGTTATAATGATTCAGATATGTCATGTCACAAATTGTTCCCTGAAATATAATTACAAATCGAATGGGTCACTACGTTCTTTAACTATCTCTCACCATTCTTAAAAATATATCTTTGTACATACAGCAGTATAAAAGATATTCTTAATCTGTTCACTTCATTCTGATTTAAGTTCCATCATCTTTTCTAAAAATTTTTTGTTGAAATAGCATTGATTTACAATGTTGTGATAGTTTCAGGTGTACAGAAAGTGTTTCACTTATGGATACATATATATATATGTTCTTCTTAATATTACTTTCCATTATAGGTTATTATAAAATATCAAGTATAGTTCCCTATGTTATATAGTAGGTCCTTGTTGGTTATCTTAACAATAACCTTGTTGGTTATTTATATATGGTAGTGTGTGTGTTTTAATCCCAAACACCTAGTTTATGCCTCTCCTCCCTTCTCCTTGGTGATAAGTTTGTTCTCTGTGTCTGTAAGTCTATTTCTGTTTTCTAAAAAAGTTCATTTGTATCATGTTTTTAAATTCCACATATATGTGATATCATATGATATTTGTCTTTCTCTGTTAATATGATATATTATATCATATTATATATTAACTATCTGTTAATATGATATCATATTATATATTAACTGATATCATATTATATATTAACTGATATCATATCAGTTAAGGAGAGAAAATGCCTGTATACCACAAACTATAATACACTGCTGAAAGAAATCAAAGATGACACAAACAGATGGAGAGATACACTGTGTTCTTGGATTAGAAGAATTAATATTGTCAGCATGACTACCCAAGGCCATCTACAGATTCAATGCAATTCCTATCAAATTATCAATGGCATTTTCCACAGAATTAGAACAAAAACTTTTAAATTTTATGAAAACACAAAACACCCCGAGTAGCCAAAGCAATTTTGAGAAAGAAAAACAAGCTGGAGGAATCAGGCTTCCTGGCTTCAGTGAAAAGTGAAAGTGAAAGTGTCTGACTCTTGGCAACCACATGGACTGTAGCCCAGAAGGCTTCTCTATCCATGGGATTCTCCAGGCAAGAATACTGGAGTGGGGAGCCATTCCCTTCTCCAGAGGATCTTCCCAACCCAGGGATTGAATCTGGTTCTCCTGCATTGCCAACAGAATCTTTACTATCTGAGCCACCAGGGAATCCTATACTACAAGCTACAGGTATCAAAACCATATGGTACTGGCACAAAAGCAGACATATAGATAAACGGAAGAGGATAGAAAGTTCAGAAATAAACCCATGCTAATAACCCACGGTCAATTAGTTTATGACAAAGGAGTCAAGAATATAGAAGGGGTAAAAGAATCTCTGTAAAAGACAAGTAAGTGATGCTTGGAGAACTGGACAGCTACATGTAAAAGAATGAAATCAGAACATTCTCTAATCCTATACATCATCTCTTTATTGGACTTTTTCCAAAATTTGCCAACCTGGCTTCCAAACCACTGTACTTACCCTCCACCCCATTCTAAGCACATCATGACAAGATTTATCTAACATGCGTATGTTATTCCCCTTATGAATATGCTTAACTATCCTTCTCTGCCATAAAGGCTTTTGTAATCAGGTCCTTGTTGATTTCTCAAATTTCACATATTCACACATCCAACTTACCACTTATTTAAAGCAATATATAAACTTATTTGCAGTTTTTTTTTTTAGTTTTAAAAGATTTTTTAATCTTTTCTTGTTTCTGTGAGAGCAAGACTGCTGTTTCCTCTATCTGGAACATCCTCCTCTTCCTGGAAAACCTGGATAATTCATACCCTTCATTCAACACTGAGCATTATCTCTTTTGTGAAAGTTTTCCACCTCTTCTGCTAAACTAGATTCCTTCATATTGTTTCCTTACAACAAGACAAATTTATTATTATTATTATTATTATTATTATTATATGTACGCATGGCATGTAAATAAAACATGTGCTAGCTATAGTATACATAGTGCATACCATCTTTAAGATGATGCTCTCTCTGGGTGGGGAAGAAGAAAGCACAACTATATGTATAATAATTTATTTATTAAAAATGAAGCAAATGACAAAATATTCAAGTTAGATAAACTTAGGTAGTAGGTATATGGGTGTTGATTCAGTTTTCTCTGTACTTTAAAATATTTAATGTTTTCTTGATATTATTTCCTAATAAGCATTATGTGACATTCTTAATTTCTCTCCAGTGTTTTTGACATTAGTAAAAAATCCTTTGAGTTTTCTAAGATACCTAAATCCCTCGCTCTCACTGCGAGTATCAAATATCTTAAATCATGCCGTCTTTGTTTAACAGACTTGGAAATCTGTGTAATGGGATCCAATAAAACTGAGGTCAGACATCGTTTTGAATACTTGGAGGAAATACTAAACCTTCTTTTCAAATTGTGGACACCCTGTACCCATGCATTTTTGTTGTCTCAATAGTAAAATGTGTAGATTTGCAGTGGAAACAGTGCTTAGAATTAAAAACAAATAGTATTTTTACTAACTGTAAGGAATTGTACTGACATATAGAGACAGTATTTTATTTTCTTCTAACTGAAAATCAAAATACAATGTTTGATTAAGTTTGACTGGCCTTGAAATACATATTTTTGCTTCAGATCTGTAGGTAAGTGCAAGTAATTCACCATCAGACAGTATGACCACACACAGAATTTCAGAAGTGATGTTCAAATGTTTATATATATTTAGTTTTGCACATTCAGTTGGGATAATAAAGTACAATTATATGACTATTAATTCTAGGAAATATTTGTCTTCGTTTGGACATTTAGATTGCCAAAATTAGTGCAGTTGTCTACCCCCTAAATGTATATTTGTTTTGGAAATGCTTATCAAGTACTTAATTTCCTAAGTTAAACTATATATTGCTTTGATTTAAAATTGTGTGAAGTGAGGAGTTTGTGTAATTCTGACATTCTTGAAATTTTATTAAATAATTATGAGTTGTAGTTCCCTAAAAAAAAAAAAGTTGAAAAAATATGGTAGCTTATAGTTAAATCATGGGAAAAATAACCAAGCAGACTGCAGAATCTTTGCTTTGGGAGATTACAAAATCTTTGTGTGTGTGTGTGTGTGTGTGTGTGTGTGTGTGTGTGTGTGAGAGTGTGTGTTTTAAAAACCAAAACTCTAAGATTGCAAGTTATGGGTTCCAACTACTCGATAACTTGTGTTCCAGTTCACACCTACGCAGCTCCATTTATAGAAAACTCAACATCTTTTCAGGTAGCCCATCGGGAATTCCTGCTCTGTCCTACTTCTGCTTCTTGGAACGCATTGAGGTAGTTGTGAGTTTTCTCTTTTTAATATTGCATTCTTTCTCAATATGATTTTATTGATGTCTTTTCATCATCCTGATCACCCTTTTTAGGATACAACCCAGAGTTTTTCTTAGTGTATGAAGGAATACAGTCTACATAGACAAGAGCAGAGGTATTCATTGCCTCACTCATTTTAGACACTTTATTTGTCTGACATAATCTCAGGTTTATATGATACTTTTGAAAGTCAAATCACACAAATGGAGCATTTGAAGGTTACTGCTGCCAAGTCTGAATTCCTCTGTTCTTTGTCTGCACACTTGAATCACTAGCCCTTGACATAGGTCAGGAAAACATTGTTAATTGCATTAAAACATTTTGTTGAGCTTATGACGAATCGCTATTTCCTTTTGGATACTAATGTTGGATACATTGGTAAAACTGTAATATCATCGAGGCTTCCTTTCCTGCATCTTGCCCTTAAGGGTATCATGAGAGAACTTGTCCAAAGCTTTTCTGAAATCCAGCTACATTGTTTCCACTCTGTTTCTCTGATCTCCCAGTGTGGTAACTCTGCCACTAGAAAGTGAGGTTAGTGTGACAGGACTATTCTTAGTGAGCGCACGCTGAGTTTACCACTTCCTTTTCTAAGTGCTCAGAAGCCATTGTTTAGGGAAAAAAAAAAATGTTCTAGAATCTTGCCCTGAATAGATGTCAAGCTCAGTGCTCTGTAGTTCATGAATACGCATTCTTCCTCTCTTTATAAATCCAAATGACACTTGCCTGTATCCAATTTTCCAGGAGCTCTTTTCCGCTGTGGTTTTTCTCAGGTGCACTGACAATGATTCAGCCATTTCTACAAGTTCTCTGAGGATGCTGAAACGTACTGCTGGGCCAAGAGTCCAGGATTCATTTGGCATAGCACCTTTTCATCTCCTCATTTATTTAGGAATACATCTATCACCCGTTTGAGAAGGGAATAGGAAATTGATTAACCCAAACTGTAGTTAAGGTCGTGTTTGGTTTGATGGTCCATATGAAAGTGAATCAAGTTAAGAGGAAAAACTGTAATTAGAGGGCTTGAAGCGTATGTAGCAGTATGCTAGGTGCTAAGAGATGAGAATAAGGTAAAGCCAAAGCCCTGGTCTTAAAAATCTGATAGTCAGGTTGGGGGAAATAAAACTTTTAATACCAGAACCCATATAGTTTAATTTGGGAATAAAGCAGGACTTCAAAGAACACAATCCTTGCCATCAAAAGGATTTAAAAAATAGCTCAAATTGTTTCCTTATATTCCTTAATATTATCAAAAAGGTATATTAAAACTAGTTTAAATGTTGCAATATAACTATGTTGTCAACTGACTGCTTCACTGGCCAGAGGTTGACAGTGAATTCTAAACCTAGGTGTGTGCTAAAATGAACCTTCATTTGTGGTAACATCTGTTTATGAGTTGAGATGTTGACACACTAATAGGAGAAGGAAGGGGGCAATGGTTCTACTGCTAAGCCAACCTCTCATGGTACCAGGCTTGTTGGGAGAGGGGAGGGTAGGAGCAGAGAGCGGGACAGCAGGCAGAATGGCAGAACGGCTGAGGAAGAGAGCAACAGTGCCTTGGTGCTTGGGGTCTTTCCTATATGCTATCTCCTATGCAAGGGGACTCCCACTTACTGAGCACCTCTTTATGCCAGGAATGCTGTTAGGTACTTTGAATGCCGCACTACATTTCTTCCTCCACAAGCCTGTAGGAGAGTGCATGCATGTGTATGCACGCTCAGTGGTGTCCAACTCTTTGCAACCAGATGAACGGTAGCCCACCAGACTCCTCTGTCCAGGGGATTTTCCAGGCAAGAAGATTGGGGCAGGTTGCCATTTCCTTCTTCAAGGGATCTTCCTGGCCCAGGGATTGAACCCACATCTCCCTCCTCTCCTGTATTGGCAGGCGGATTCTTTACCACTATGCCGCCTGGGAAGCCCAAAATAGTCAGTGTAGCCTTATTTTACAAGTGAGGAAACTGAGCTCAGAGAGCTGGAGTCATTTGCTCAAAGGTCGCATTAATGCTAAATGGCAGACCTGGGATGTAACCTCAGATGCATCTGATTCAGTGCTATTTTATTTTTATTACATGACACTCTCTGGATAGAAGCAAATTGGGACTTGAAGAGACTTTTCTTCTTGCCCTTACAAAATGTCTTGTCACCTAGAGAAAGGCAAAATTTCACCCATGTTTCAAGCTGATTGTCATATTCTGCTAGTTTTATTAAATGTACTTTAACTTTTTATATCATAGAATAAATACAGTCTAATTACTTCATGAAGTGATGTCATTCTGTTACCATATATAGATGAGGTGTATTTTCATAGACGTTCTCTCTATTTGGGACTTGATATCAAGAAAATGAAATTTGCAAAGATAACTCCTTGCTACCTGGTTATTTACTACATGGGGACAGCGCTTGGTAAATGGCCCTTGTCTGAACTGAGTTTCCTAGTTATTAGCACAACAGGTGCTGCAAAATGAGGTCTGTGAACTGAAGGCCAATTTTTGTGCAGAGGATAAAATGTGGAACAATAGATAGCTCAGGAGAGGACATGGTATATGGGGATACAGTGTCCCTGCAAGGGACAGATGCGTATTGCTGAGCAAGGGCTGTTCCAAAGAGCCCTGACCATTAATGCAGTCAGAGCCCTGAGCTCTAAATTAAAGCAGGAGAAGAACAGCAGAAAGACGCAGTGCCTGTAACTGTAACCTAGAGCCTAAAGGTGCTGGGGGAGAACACTGCAGGAGCAGTAAACCTCTTTTGCTGTTTGTTTCTCTTGGTTTCTTTACAGGAATTTGGAATGCCTAGTTGTAAGGAGTTGGGTTAAAAATGCAGATGTGTGAGTGGGGATTAGATTTTGGGAGGGTAACCGACTGGAGACAACTAGAGATGCCTGGATATTCCTCTGTGTGTGTGTGTGTGTGTGTGTGTGTGTGTAGGGGGATGTTAGCAAAGAGGCAGCCATTGTCAGAGAACCCTGACCATCTCCTGCCTGGGGGGATTTTTCATAGGAATTGGCAGTGGCTGCCTGGACCCCTCTCAACAGCAGAGTGACGCTACAGCCTTTACCCTGGACTTTGTCCACTCTTCTGCCCAGTTCTTCCCCTGGCCTCCATGAATGCCTCTTTCCTGTGTGTGACATGAACCTTCATAGTTCATCCTCTAACAACATTCCTGACAGTGACCTATGTGGAGTTTCACATAGTGAGTCTTCCACAGATATTTTATTCTTCTGTCCATCCATCCATCCATCCATTCATTAACAAACATTTACTGAATTTCTGCTGTGTATCTGTAGCAGTTGTTGGCACTAGGGATAGATAATAAGTTAATACCACTTGTAAGACCTCACAATGTCATGGAGTCATAGGGCCCATTAAGGTGATTACTAGCCTGAGATTAGTGCTATAACACAGATGCATAAAGATTCAGAGTTGGTCCCAAGTTGACTGTACTTGCATGAGGCAGGAAAGGCTATAGCCAGGCTTCATGCTTAAGATACCAGGTTGTCTTCAGAATCTGACTCAATGAGTTCAAATCCTGGTTTTGCCACTTTTGAGCTAACAAAACACGAAAAAATTACTCAACTAATTTTGAGTGGCCTCCATAAAATGCATGACCATTATCTTGTGGATTCTTGTGATTATTACATGAGATGATGTGGATAGATTCGTTGGTAAATGCCTGGCATGTAGAAATCGGTCAATAAATTTTCATGATTATTATTGTTGTTAAAATCTGCTGTGAAAGTAATAAGGCTTCCCTAAGGACATATTTCAGCCGAGACTGGAAGGGTAAACTGTGGTCACTAGGCCAGCGGTGGGAGGGTAGTGACTGGGGTGCGGATGGAGAGGACTTTGCAGAAGAGGAAATAGGATATGCAATGTCCAGGGACCTCAAGAGCACAATACACTTGGAGGGAGTCAGTCAGGTAGAGTTAGTTGAGCTCTTAGCACTTTTGTTCTCCATCCTCTTATGTATCAAATTACCTTGTTGTTTGGACATAATCTGTCTTTCTTGTTCCTCACCTGGTGAAATGCTCATCCTTCTGATTCATCTGTTTCAATCAACGCCATCTTTCCTGTAATGTCTCTGGGTTCCTGTCTCACCCTCTGTCCTTGCACTCATCATGCTGCAATGTAATTAATTAGCGGATGTGTATTTCCTCCTCACTGGGATCGTAGATCGTCTTATTCAGCTTTGTCTATTCTGCATTGACTGGGTGGACATGAGTTTGAATAAACTCTGGGAGACAGTGAATGACAGGGAAGCCTGGTGTGCTGTAGTCCTTAGGGTTGCAAAGAGTCAGACATCCCTGGCATGCTGCAGTCCATGGTGTCACAAAGAGTTGGACATGACTTAGTGACTGACTAATTCTACACTGAGCTGGTACCTGGATTGTGGACTTGTGCAGACTGTGAGTTAAAAATAAAGCAGAATGATGAGAAATCATCCATAAGAACAGAATATCTTATTCTCTCCTGAAAGATCCAAGGAGTCATTTTGAAACAGAGAAATGGTCTGTTTTCTAAACCAAGTGCAGAGCTGCAGATGTGCTTCTTAAAGACACAGCTCTCTATATTTACTTGAACTTTGTAGTATGTAAGGACGGAGAAGGCAATGGCACCCCACTCCAGTACTCTTGCCTGGAAAATCCCATGGGCAGAGGAGCCTGGTAGGTTGCAGTCCGTGGGGTCGCTAAGAGTCGGACATGACTGAGCGACTTCATTTTCATTTTTCACTTTCATGCATTGGAGAAGGAAATGGCAACCCACTCCAGTGTTCTTGCCTGGAGAATCCCAGGGACGGGGGAGTCTGGTGGCCTGCCGTCTATGGGGTTGCACAGAGTCGGACACGACTGATGTGACTTAGCAGTAGCAGTATGTAAGGAAATAGAACCCTGAATCCAATCTGGAATCCAGGCCTTAGGTTAATCATTTATACATAGTCCTGCTTGGTCCTAAGCCTATCAAAATTGCTTCATTTTTACCTGCCTTGCATTCTCTCTTCAAATCCTATAATAGGATCCTATAATCCTGACCATCTTTTCATTTGGCTGATAAGGTGCCAAATGGTTCTTCTTCATGTGTGGTCTTCTTGCAGCAGTTAGTTAATGAGGAGTGTCCCTGATGATTTTTATCAGATGAGAATTAACAGTCTAATGGACACAGCAATCACCTCTATGCTAACCGAGAGACCCAGAGCCAGAGAGCTGATGGTTGAAAATGTGCATTCTGTTCTAGAATGTCCCACATGGATGCTTCCTAGTGGTGTAACCTAGACATGTCCCCTGAGATCTTTGAACCCTCAACTTTCTCCTTTATAAAATGTAGGCAATAATAATGTTAATTTCATAATAAGATAAAAGAAAAATGATGGTTAATATCATGTGCCGATTTGAAAAGGCTATGGTACCCAGTCATTTGGTCAAATGCTAGTTTCCATATTGCTGAGAAGATACTCTTCAGGTTCATGTTCTTTGAGTAAAGCAAATTACTCTTCATAATGTGAGTGGGCCTCCTCTAATCAGGTGAGGATCTCAAAAGCACAGACTGAGATTTTCTGAAGCAAAAGCAATTCTGCCTTCAGACTGCAACATAGAAAGTCTGCTTTCCTTTCAAGCACGTAGATTTCAGACTCAAACCTGTCACATCAACTCACCTGGATTCCAGTTTGCCAGCCTGCCGTGTAGGTTTCAGTCTTGCTAATTCCTTAGGTGTCAATTCCTTTAAGCCTCTTCTCTTACTCTGTGCCTCTCTCTGTCTCTCTCTTATATTTACATTTCCCAGGTGATTCAGTAGTAAGAAATCCACCTGCCAATGCAGGACACACCAGTTCAGGAAAATCCCCTGGAGAAGGAAATGGCAACCCACTCCAGTATTCTTGCCAGGAAAATCCCATTTTCAAAGTTTCAAAGAGTCAGACACTACTGAGCAACTGAGCATGCACACAAAATATATATTCATATACACACATATTTTCTATGGTTTTATTTCTCTGGAGAACTTTGATTAATACAGGGAATAAAGCTTAGCAGACTTCCAGGCATATAGGCCTCCATTATTATGAGCAACTATTCTTACTAAACTCTCTGGACCCCAGATCCTCACTTATATAATGGGTGAGTTGAGTCGGTAATCTGTTGTATTGTCTAACTTCATACTCAAAAATCTCAGTGGAGAGTCCTGCTTCATCAAAGCTATCCTTATGGGGCAGAAAAACAAATTAAAGTGCCTAAGTCCTTTAGAATTCCAGAAAAACATCTATTTTTGCTTTATTGACTGTGCCAAAGCCTTTGACTGTGTGGATCACAATAAACTGTGGAAAATTCTGAAAGAGATGGGAATACCAGACCACCTGACCTGCCTCTTGAGAAACCTATATGCAGGTCAGGAAGCAACAGTTAGAACTGGACATAGAACAACAGACTGGTTCCAAATAGGAAAAGGAGTGAGTCAAGGCTGTATATTGTCACCCTGCTTAGTTAACTTCTATGCAGAGTACATCATGAGAAACGCTGGGCTGGAAGAAGCACAAGCTGGAATCAAGATTGCTGGGAGAAATGTCAATAACCTCAGATATGCAGATGACACCACCCTATGGCAGAAAGTGAAAAGGAGCTAAAAAGCCTCTTGATGAAAGTGAAAAGAGGAGAGTGAAAAAGTTGGCTTAAAGCTCAACATTCAGAAAATGAAGATCATGGCATCTGGTTCCATCACTTCATGGGAAGTAGATGGGGAAACAGTGGAAACAGTGTCAGACTTTATTTTTGGGGGCTCCAGAATCACTGCAGATGGTGACTGCAGCCATGAAATTAAAAGACGCTTACTCCTTGGAAGGAAAGTTATGACCAACCTAGACAGCATATTTAAAAGCAGAGACATGACTTTGCCAACAAAGGTCCGTCTAGTCAAGGCTATGGTTTTTCCTGTGGCCATGTATGGATGTGAGAGTTGGACTGTGAAGAAAGCTGAGCCCCAAAGAATTGATGCTTTTGAAATGTGGTGTTGGAGAAGACTCTTGAGGGTCCCGTGGACTGCAAGGAGATCCAATCAGTCCATTCTGAAGATCAGCCCTGGGATTCCTTTGGAAGGAATGATGCTAAAGCTGAAACTCCAGTACTTTGGCCACCTCATGCAAATAGTTGACTCATTGGAAAAAACTCTGATGCTGGGAGGGATTGGGGGCAGGAGGAGAAGGGGATGACAGAGGATGAGATGGCTGGATGACATCACTGACTCGATGGACATGAGTCTGAGTGAACTCCGGGTGTTGGTGATGGACAGGGAGGCCTGGCATGCTGCGATTCATGGGGTTGCAAAGAGTCAGACACAACTAAGTGACTGAACTGAACTGAAGTCCTTTTCTATTGATGTTTCTGACTTGATTGCAGTACTGTTTATGCATTGCTACTGCTTAAGTTTCTAGATGTGCTGAAAGGTATGTCTAATGTGTTCTTGATAAGTTGAGTATAAGACAAACTTTGCAACATCCCCAAAGATTTTCACATTCAGAGAGCTGTGCTCTTGTTCTTGTTATATCAGAGGCTGGGAATTGCTGGTCCAGATGGAGAATTCAGATGAAAAGGAGGTTGGGAAGGAAGCCTCATTTTCTGGGAGCCTCTGTGTCCTGTGCTGATAGATTTCACAGGGAAAAAGGGTAAAAGGGGCAAGGGGAATTATGAAAGTAAAGGCAGGGTCTCAACTTCTGAACTTTTGTTTTGTTTTGTTTATTTTGTTGTTATTTTTCTTTAGAAGGGAACAAAGCAGTACTTTTTGTTTTTGGAAACAATATCAATGTTCATTTATCAGTGATGTCAACTATATCAGTCCATTGCCCTGCCTCACTCTATTCTGTTATATTCCCCCCCCCCCCACCACCACCTTTCTGCTTTATTTTCATTAATTGAATTCATTCCCTCCTGATATGTATTTATTTGTCACTGTCTCTATTGTTGATTATTCTCACTAGAATGTCTGGTCCTTGAGAGCGGCCATTTTGCCTGCTGTATTCTGTGCTATATCCTGAAAGTTAGAATTATCTTGAAGACATAATAGATCCTCAGTAAAAGCTTTTTGAATATATAAAGAGATCTGAAAACAAATTTTCTGTTCTCTGACCCTCTAACAATATTCTCGTCATGCCCGGAGGCCTTGGTTGCGCGATTTATGTCTTTCTCTTTACGAGGCACTGAGTGAATGCGGTGGGGAACGTGGCATATCTGGTCTCATCCTCTCTGCATGGAGACTGGAGAACTTCCAAACTGCAAATCAAATGGTGAGTGGCTTTATTTCTAGGTTCGTGTGATGATTATAGCAACATAGCTCCTGTTGTGTCTTCTTGTCATGTGGTATCACAATTTTAGTAACTCCAACCTGAAGCAACAGGACAGTCCTGAGATTTATAATCAGATGACCCAGACTTTGGTCATATCCTAGGTAAACCATCAACATATATCTCTTTGTCTCCATTTGTCCTGTGCTTCAAGACCATTAGGTGAGATAGGTATATAAATAGTCAGCAACTTTAGGGTTTCTATGTCTAATATCCCGTCATCTTCAAACAGTGACTGTTTTACTTCTTTTCCCGTTTGGGTTCCTTTTATTTCTTTTTCTTCTCTGATTGCCATGGCAAGGACTTCTTGAACTATGTTGAATAAAAGTGGTGAGAGCGGGCATACTGGTCTGATTCCTTGTCTTAGCAGAAATACTTTCAGCTTTTTTCACTGTTGAGTATGATGTTGGCTGTGGGTTTGTCATATATGATCTTTAGTATGTTCAGGTGCATTCCCTCTATGCCTACTTTCTGGAGACTTTTTATCATAAATGGGCATTGAATTTTATGGAAAACCTTTTCTGCTTCTATAGGCATGATCATAAAATTTTTATTCTTCAATTTGTTAATGTGGTATATCACACTGACTGATTTGCACATACTAAAAACTTGCATTCCTGGAATAAATCCATTTGATTGTGCTGTATGATCTTTTTAATATATTGTTGGATTCAGTTTGCTAGTATTTTGTTTAGAATGTTTTACTATGTTTATCAGTGATATTGGCTGTAGGTTTTTTTTTTTTTGTAGTATCTACAGAAATAGACCCACAGACATAGAAAACAAACTTAATGGTTACTGAAGAGGAAAGAGTGAAAGGGAGTATGGATAAATTAGGAATTTGGGATTAGCATGTACATACTACTCTATATAAAATAGATAACCAACAAGGACCTACCATATAGCACAGGAAACTATACTCAATATTTTGTAATAACCTATAAAGGAAAAGAATCTTAAAAGAATATATATGTATAAAATATATGTATTTATATGTATGTATATTTATAGTTTCAGGTATATGTATGTGTATGTGTACATATATCTGAAACTAACAAGACATGTTAAATTAACTATACTTCAATAAAATAAAAATGAAAAGATCCAAGCTAGAATGAAAAACAGTCAGCCCATAGTAAGCTTACTATACAAATGTTCATTACTGTAATACAAAACTAGAAAGGTTCTGCAAAGAAAGGGAATGTTAAATTTCCTAAACATCTATTATATACTTACATGCTATTTAACTTAGTCTTCATGCCAGTTTTGCAAGTTTGGCAATATTATCCCTGTTTTAAAAATGAAGAAACTCTAGCTCAGAGCTGTACTGAAGTTTCTCAAGGTCAGATGATGGTATAGGTGGCTCGCGGGATTCAGTTGAAGGTTTCGAAGACTTTCAAGCAGGTGCTTTATTCACTGGGTCTCACTAACCAACATGAAGAGCGCCACACCTGGCTTTCAGGAGCATCTGTGTGAACTAGAGAGAGGAGCCTCTTCTGAATGGTTACAGCCCTGCAAGTGGAAGGCCTGGTCAGCACAGGGGAGCTGCTGGGAGGAAAAAGTTGTGCCTCCATCTAGGTGGAGGTGATCATGCACCAGGGCAGAGGTTCTGCAAGGAGAGCATGAGCTATTTTCAGTTCCATTTTCCTCTCAGCTACAGAACCATCAAGTGTAGCATTCAGCATGGAAAGGATTCCCCTAACAACCTAAGACCACTTAGCTACAGCTGACACAGCAAAATCAAACATTCATCTTCCCAAGTGTCGCTTCTTGAGAAGTTATGATGTAACTGAACTCACCTGTATCTACCACACTTTAGAGGAGAGGAGCTAGAATTGTTCCTCTAATCATCATTTGGGTGGAAGCGTCTTCTGAAAACCCAACAGGAAGTTGGGGTGTGTAGCAAGAGCCCTGTCCTTTCTGGACTCTGTGACTTAGCAATTCGGGCATCATTTTATTATTTCTCACTGACCAGACACCTTCAAGTTGGCATCAGCTTTCAGACCCATTATGACTGCAGAGAATTACCCAGGTGTGAATACAATATTGAGGAACCTGTCTCCCTGCCAACATCCATGACCTTGCAGAAGTGCCCTTGCTTAATTTTTAGGAAGTGCAGCAAAATGGAGGGGCATGTAAGGCAACCACTCCAAAAAAAGCCATGCAGATCTGCATTTTGAGATGTATTACTTTGGTCCTTTTTTGACGGTGGTCAAATAATGCAAAGGAGGAATTGAAGACTAAAGAATACCACAGGAAGTCATTTGAGAGAGTTCTAGTGTCTGGAGTTAAGCAACCCACCTGAAACATGCTCCTCAGGCCGCAGGATGAAATTGGGTTTCAGACTGCACCTGGCTGAGACCTCTCGCAACTGAAGGGTGTTTCCTTTCACTTAATGGAACCCCATAGTGGTGAATAGATTCCTGGGGTATGAAGAACCCCTCTCCCATTTGCCTTCAGATCTCTGCTTGGAGGGTCTTCATGCTCTGAGAGTGCTTCTAGCCACAGCACCCTGCTAACAATTCCTGAGCTTACCTTTATATCTCATTGAAAAGAAACAATCAGAATTGATGACATTTTGAACACACACCTGAGATAGAGCTAAACATCTGGTTGATTAGCCACGCCTTTACTGTAAATATTCATCAGGGATTTGTTTTTGTATTCTGTTGCTATGGCACATGAAAAGTGTCCAACCTGTACTTCTGAAGGGTGAAGACCATTCCCAGTCTCTAGAATGTTTGCTTCTCCAGCTTCTCCACTAACACGAGTATTACCATAATGCTTTCACTGGACTCTTCTAAAAAACTAAAAATCATTTCACAGTTTTTACTGTTGCAGCTTTTGGTGGGTTTGTTCACCAAACTAGGTAGAGTGCTGCTTTTGAGAGACAAATTATGTGTTTCGTTTTAATATATTTTTTGAAAGTATGAAGTTGATACAAAAACATTTAAAAATGTATGTGAGATATAAAAAGTAGGCACATAATGAACACCTCTATCCCAGTTACATGGTTTAAGAAGAGGAATATTAGCATTACTTTTGAGGTTTCCTGAGTGCCTCCCATCACTTATTTATCTTATCACTTATCACTTATTTATCACTTATTTATCATCTATCTTACACCCCCTTTATGTATCTGGCTATTCCAAATTTTGTTTTAACTTTCTCTTGCCTTTAATAAACAGTTTAGATGTGTGTACTTATAATCTTAAAATGTATTGCCTTTTTAATGTAAAGGACTTCCCAGGTGGTGCCAGTGGTAAAGAACCCACCTGCCAATGCAGGAGACTTAAGAGAGAGAATGCAGGCTTGATTCCTGGGTTGGGAAAATCCGCTGCAGAAGGAAATGGCAATCCATTCCAGTATTCTTGCCGGAGAATTCCACGGACAGTGGAGCCTGGCCAGCTACAGTGCATAGGGTCGCAAAGAGTCGAAAGCAAAGTGATTATGGGAGACGTATTTTAGTAATTTTATTATTACAATTTTTTGCTCAACAGCATGTTCATAAGCTTCATCCATGCAGTAATTAGGTAGTTTTCACTGTGTAGACTATGTGACTGTTTACTCATGTGAGTGGATGGTCATTTAGTTTGTGTTCTGTGTTTTGATATTTCTCACAGTGCCACAGTGGATTCTTGTTCATGGCCCTTGGAGTTTATGTGCAGAAGTTCTCTGAGGTACATGCCCTGGAGCAGAATTGCTGCATCAAATTTGCATCCTTCTTGCTTCATCACCTAGATAATACCTAGTTAGTAGCTAAGGTATTACTTAACAAGTGATATTTTAAACAGTAGCATGTGAATGTTTCCTTGCTCCCAGATGCTTGTAAACCCTTGATTTATCAGTTTTCCCAGTCTGATGAACATCAGTTATCATTCATATTGATATTGATTTGTTTTTCCACAATTGTATGACATGAAAGTGTTGAAATATATTTACTGACCATTTTTGTTTCCTTTTCTGTGATATATATGTTTCTAATGTTTTGCCTAAATTTTTAATTTGCTTGTTTAAGGAATCCTTTATATATTAGGGGTATTAATGTGAAGTTGCTCGGTCGTGTCTGACTCTTTGTGACCCCATGGACTATAGCCTACCAGGCTCCTCTGTCCATGGGATTTTCCAGGCAAGAGTACTGGAGTGGGTTGCCATTTCCTTCTCCAAGGAATCTTCCCAACACAGGGATAGAACCCAGGTCTCCCACATTGTAGGCAGACGCTTTACCATCTGAGCCACCAGGGAAGTCTATGTTGGAAACGTCTTCTTCCATTCATAATTTGTTGGCCTTTTTTTCCTTTGACTTTTTAAAATGATGTCTTTTGGAGAACAGATGTTTTTGATTTAAAATATTCAAGCTTATAAATTTGTCCCTTATAGTTTGCCTTATAATCCTTGTTTGTAACTTTATTTCTAACACTAGTCTAAAAAGTATTCTCCTGTATTTTGTTTCTAAAAGCGTAGCCATCTTGCCTTTTGTATTTAAGTCTGTTCAGATTTTTGAGCACATGGTGAGGCCAAGGCCAAGATAGTTTTTTTTTTTTTTTATATGGTTGTCTAATTGTCTCAGTGACTCTGCAAAGGCTGTTACTTCTCTGGTAATCTACATTTTGCGACACCAAAAATCAAGTAAGTCAGTATGTGTGGGTCTGTTTCTGAACTGCTCTTTTCCACTGATCTCTTTGCTGCATATGCTAATCCCATACTGTCTTTATTCTGTAGTTTGTATCAGTTTTGATATCCCTTATGCCTCTTTGGGAGTTTTTCTTGGCTTTTGCATATAAATTTTAGCATGAACTTTTCACCAAAAAAATGGCATTTTCTTAGAACTACTCTGGATTTATAGTTTAATTTCAGGAGAATTGGCATTTTAAATATTGAATGTTTAAATCAATGAAAACAATCTACTCCTCCATTTTTAGTCTTTATTATCTTTCAACAAAGTTTTATAATGTTCTTCGGGAAGATCTTGCATATCCTTTGTTAAGAGTTAGTCAAAGTTTATTCTATATATATTTTTATGTTACCAAAGTGGTATCTTTTTAAAACTACATTTTGAATCTTCTAATAGATCAAATAAATGCAATTTATTTTTGTGCATTGATCCTGAGTTCAGCAAACTTGCTATGCTCATTTATTTTTCTGTTTTCATTATGAAAATAACAGTCTGTTTCCCCTTCCAATTCTTATATCTTTATTTGCCATAATATACTGTCTAGGCTTTGGATGCTGTGATGAATAGAAGCGGTCATAGCAGACAATCTTTCTGGTCTTCAAAGCAAAACTTTCAACATTTTACCGTTCAAGATGATGTTAACTGTCAGTATTTTGTCAGTATTCATAATTCAGTTATGAATTGATATTGAATTATATTGAATGTATTTTCTTTATCTATGGAGATAATGATTTATCACCTTAAACTTTTAATATATTGAATTATATTACTAATTTATTTTCTAATGTTAAAATAGCATAAACATTTCTGAGATAAATCCAAGTTGGTTAAAATGTATTATTGATGCACTGATGGATTTAGTTTGTTGATATTTTACTTATGGCTTTTCATCTAGGTACATGAATGACACTCATTTATAATTTTACTGTCCTCTATGGTTCTTGTCAGATTTTAGTATCAAAGTTATATTAGCTTCATAAATTGAGTTAGAGAATATTTCTTTTACCTACTTGGAGTTTTTTAAAGTGGATTGGAATTCCTTGATTATTATGTATAACTCATGGGCCAATCCTTTAGTGCTGGTATTTTCTTTTTGGTAAGACTTTTAAGTACTGTTTCAGTTATTGCTTAATGGCTATTAATTTTTTTAAAAAATTATCTCTTCTCATTCATTTGGTATGCTTTATTTTCTCAGAATTTCTCTATCTCATCAAACTTTCATATTTATTGGCATTAAGTAGTCTCATATTTATTGATTAATATGTGGCTTATTTGTTCGTTCTTTCTCTTTTTTGCTATGATTTTCAGAAGTTGGGGTGTTGTATTAATCTTCTCAGTTAACAGTGTTTCAATTTGTTGTTTTTTATTTCATGTATTCATGCTTCTATCTTTATTATTTTCCATTTTTTTTGTTTCTGTTTTCCTCCTAATATCTTAGGTTTGATACTTGAGTTATTCATTGTTAGGCTTTCTCCTTTTTTAGTGTTAAGTATTTAAATGCATATCTTTCTTTCTTAGTACCCCATAAAATTTGGAGCATAGTATTTTTTTTTACCATTCAGTTGTGAATGTTATTTGATTTCACTAATTTCTTCTTTGACCCAGGAGTTATAAATAAATGTATTTCCTATATTCCCTAAAGTTTAGATTTTCTAGTAATATTTTTGTTATTAATTTCTAACTGAAAGGGTTACCAGAGAATTTGATCTTTGATTTCAACATTTGAAATTTGCTAAAATTTACTTACTGGCCAGGTATGGGTTCATATTTGGTAAATTTTCTGTACATGCTTGAAAAGAATATGTGTTTTGCAGTTTTCTGTGTATATCCAGTGATCAAACAATTCTGTTTTTCAAAACTGCTATATTCCTACTTATTTTTGTCTACTTGACAAAATTACTCAGGTTGTTTATATTAAAATTTGTCACTTGGATTCAGGATTTATGTATTTTTGTAATCCTTTCAGTTTTTGTTTAATATATGTTAGGGTTATTTTATCAATGTATACACATTTAGAATTGTTATATTTTCTTGGTCAACTGAAACTTTTATCATTATGTGGCTACATGTTTTTTATCTGTAGTAATGCCTTTTGTTCAGTGTCTACTTTGTCTGATATGAGTATGGCTATAAGAGAAGACTCTTGAGAGTCCCTTGGACTGCAAGGAGATCCAACCAGTCCATTCTGAAGGAGATGAGCCCTGGGATTTCTTTGGAAGGAATGATGCTAAAGCTGAACTCCAGTACTTTGACCACCTCATGCAAAGAGTTGACTCATTGGAAAAGACTCTGATGCTGGGAGGGATTGGGGGCAGGAGGAGAAGGGGACGACAGAGGATGAGATGGCTGGATGGCGTCACTGACTTGATGGACGTGAGTTTGAGTGAACTCCGGGAGTTGGTGATGGACAGGGAGGCCTGGCGTGCTGCGATTCATGGAGTTGCAAAGAGTCGGACACGACTGAGCGACTGAACTGAACTGAGCTGAGCGACTGAACTGAACTGATACCAACTCTGTTTTGGTTTAGTTTCATATCTTTTTACTTGCATTCTTTTTGGAGCATACACATTGTTTATATGTCTCAGCCACAGCTACAACCAGGTGACAATCTGTCTAACAGCTTTGCTAACTAGAATATTGAATCTATTACATTTATTGTAATTACTGACTGAATTTTTTTTCTAGCAATTTATTTGTTGACAGTCTCATTTATGTTTCTTTTTCTCCCTCTTCTTGACTCCTTCAGGATTGATTAGCTTTCTTCTCATTCCTTTTTGCCGTCTGCACAGTATTGGTATAAATGCTGTTTGCTTATGTGATGTGATTAGTCGCTCAGCTGTGTCCAAGTCTTTGCGACCCCATGGACTGTACCCCACCAGGCTTCTCTGTCCATGGGGATTCTCCAGGCATGAATACTGGAGTGGGCAGCCTTTCCCTTCTCCAGGGGATCTTCCCAAACCAGGGATTGAAACCAGGTCTCCCACATTGCAGGCGGATTCTTTACCATCTGAGCCACAGGGAAGTTGTGTCTGACTCTTTTGCACTATATTCTTTCGCTGTATTTCTTTACATTTAGTTGCTGTCTTATAAACATCACTATGATTACTTCTCAAAAGCTAAAGTAGCTCAGTATTTCTGCCTTTCCCCTCAGTAATATTAAGACCATTCCACACTTTAACTCCATCACCAGCCTCCCTCATCATCTCTCGTGGTTTCTGTGCTATTGCTGCCACATATATTAGTGCCATTTGTTTTCTTTTTTTTTTTTTTTCCCTAGCCACACAGACCTTCATTACATTTGTTTTATATACTCTGTGTTTGGATTATCCCACGTATTTATTTCTGCCTTTGTCCATCATTCCTTCTTGAATCTCAGAATTTTCATTTGGAATCACTTTCCCTCTGCCCATACTTCTTCTTTTGGAATTTTACTGTTGTCTGGTGTCGCTATTGCTGTTGGCTTTCATCTCTTCCTCTTTCAGTAGTAAGCTGCCTCTATTCTTTATCTGTTTATAAGATTTATTTTCTTTGGTGCTCTTCAATTAAATCTTGGTATGTCTAGGAATGGTTTTCTTCTTGTTTATTCTGCTTAGGATTTGTTGATTTTCCTGAGTCTGTGGTTTGATAATTTTATCCATTCTTAAAAATTATAGCCATATTTGTTTTTAGTATATTCTCTCTCTTTTCCTCTGAAATTTGAATTAGATATTTATTAAACCATCTCGATCTGTCCTCAATGTTTCTTATCTTTCCAATTTTCAATATCTCTGTCTTTATGTCCAGTATTCTGAATTTTTTTCTCTGTGTTCTAACTCTTTCTGTTTTCAGTTATGTCTAAGTTATCCATTAGTTATCCGTTTCTGTGTAAACAGTTACTCTAAGATTTGGCAGTATAAAGTAACAAGTCATTCTCTCTCAGAATTTCTGAGCATCAGGGGTCCAGAAGCTGTTTAGCTCTGTGATTTGGCTCAGGGTCTCTCATGAAACTGTGTTCAACCTGCAGGCTAGCGATGCAGTCATGTGAAAGTATGGGAGGACCCACTTCCAGGCTTCCTCATGGGGGTGTCAGTAGGAGGCCTCCTCATTGTATGGTGGGTTGGCTTCTGCTAGTGTGATGAGGTCATGAGGACGGTGATGATGATGTGTGAGGACCATACACAGCCCACAGCATCTTTTTTTTTAATGAACTCTAGTTTATTTTCCTTATGAGCTATTATAACCTACACAGAAAACATAGTCATGAATACTTGGCCAGAACAATGTTTTGTGATACAAATTTTGTCATCTATCTTAACAGGAGTGCTTACTTCTGAGTTCTGGGGTGCTGAGGTGTCCTTAGCTCTGCTATTACTGACCTTGACCAGCATTCTTTCCTGAGACTTCCCTGCAGGGGGGTTGTGTTCCTGTGGCCTTAAATGCTGCAGATCTGGTACAACATCTTTTAAAATGTAGTCTCAAAACAAACAAACAAAAACATACCTAATCTCAGAAGTGCATACCATCTCTTGTGCCTTCTGTTGGTCACAGAGACCACTTCTGGTGCATTGTAGGAGTGTATCATACAGGGGTGTGAACATCAGTAGGGATTATTTGTGGTCATTTATGGCTGGCTACCATAAAAGTGAAATCTATTCATTGAACTTCTAATGGGAATGATTATATTTTTCATTTCTGGGTATCTATTGTTTTAAAATATGCTTTTCTCTTCGTATTTTTAATCTCTTGTTTTAAAAGTATATCAAATACATTAATATTTTACCTCTGATAACTTCAATATCTGAAGATTTTGCTGGTCTGAATTTGCTGATTATCATTTCTTCTGGCAGCCATTCAAGGTGTCTTGCCCATGTCCTTTTTGTTTTTTTTTCTTTTAGAACCTTTCCCCCTCCACCGCCTCCCCCCACCCTCCCCCCAGGACTTCATCAGTAGGCATTCTTTGAGAACATATTTGGGGCATGCTCTTTCAGAGAAAATTTACATTTGACTCTGTCAGTTGGCTGAGGACACGGTTAGCCCAGAATCACTTTAAAATGAGGTCTTGTTTTTTTTTTTTTTTTTTTAATGTCACTCAGGTAATATAAAGTGAAACTACAAAACTTCATGATGATTAGTTTATGTTTATAAACTCTGAGGGAAATCTCCCTTTCAATCAGTATCAAATTTAAGATGGATAATTATTCTTGCATCCTCTTGAACTAAGTTTATTTCTGATTTGCCTTTACACTAAGGTCAAGTGCAGTCTACTATTATTATTCCATTATCTCTCTGCCTTTCATGGTATAAAACTGAAGTTCAGGTTCACTTGCAGCGTATGTGCTCAGAGTTCTATTTCACCTCATTTCCTAATTTGCCTAGTTTTTTGACCTCTGAGCATAACTTACTAACTCATCAGTGCATTTTTAGAAACATATTCCTAATAGCTTATTTTAGTCAGTATTTTAATTATTTTTCAGTTGGAAGGGTTGGTCAGGGTGTCTCTTCCCCTATTTTGTTGGAAGTAAATTTTCTGCTCTTTATCACTTTCCAAGTTCTGTTGGACTTCACTGTATACAGTCCAGAATTGGAATATAGTGATAGCTTACATGATGTCTTTTGACTATTTTTACAAGATTATATTCCAGAACAGTATGCAAAGAGTAATCTCTGGCTTTCTGGTCTCTTCAAAAGATATTCAAAAAGAATGTCCGCATTTTCTGGGATTTAGTAAGATTTCTAAAGCAGCATCTGCTGGCCTTGGAGAAATGTAACTTCTTTAATTTAGTAAGTGTATATTCTGAATTTTCAAAATATGTAGAATATACAGTGATCTGAATAGGAACCCAAAGCATCATTCTTTCCAAACACAGAAGGATGGGCTAGTGATAATGGAGAACCTTTTAAAATTATGATTTCTCGTTTATTCTTGATATGTATCTTCTCTGTTCTGGTTCCATCTTTCACATTAAATATCCAATTTTCAGTTCTATTCTCTAATTGATTTAATGATTAAGGAAATTTGCCTGATATTCAGCTTAAATTTTTCTTCCTAATTTATTCCCATTACTCCTGGTTAAATCCTGAATAACTAGGATTGATGAGGTGCTGAGGACTAATTAATTGATCACTAAAGCGTCATGGTATTTTCCAGTTCCACAGTGAATTCTCTTAGTTTTAGAAACACTTTTAACAGTAAACTTCATCGTAAGGCTGTTTGCTTGTTGTTATTTCTGTTATTTTCCCCAAAGATGTCACATGAAGGCATAAAGTAGTCAAAGACTCAATTTTTACTCAGACGTACCTATTCACTTGTTTTTCTATAGTGGAGTTTATCTTATTTACGGAAAAGGCTTTCAAAGTTAAGTGACCCTAAAGGAACCACAGTCCTGATGCCTTGTAGGTACCCATGGGACATCAAATGTCTCTTACTGAACATGCTGTCTGCTCCTGGGTCCAAAACTTACTGTTTCTTTTTTCTCTGAACTCTTCTTACACTCTGCAGTGTACCATTAAGTACAGCCCTGTGTGGTTTTCTTTGGTGAATTTTCTACCCCAAGGTGTTTGAAGCTCCTTAAAGGAGAATCTTCCCATCTCTTTCAGAATTTTCCACAGTTTATTGTGATCCACACAGTCAAAGGCTTTGGCATAGTCAGTAAAACAGAAATAGATGTTTTTCTGGAACTCTCTTGCTTTTTCTATAATCCAGCAGATGTTGGCAATTTGATCTCTGGTTCCTCTGCCTTTTCTAAAACCAGCTTGAACATCTGGAAGTTTGTGGTTCATGTATTGCTGAAGCCTGGCTTGGAGAATTTTGAGCATTACTTTACTAGAGTGTGAGATGAGTGCAATTGTGCGGTAGTTTAAACATTCTTTGGCATTGGCTTTCTTTGGGATTAGAATGAAAACTGACCTTTTCCAGTCCTGTGGCCACTGCTGAGTTTTCCAAATTTGCTGGCATATTGAGTGCAGCACTTTCACAGCGTCATCTTTCAGGATTTGAAATAGCTCCACTGGAATTCCATCACCTCCACTAGCTTTGTTCGTAGTGATGCTTTGTAAAGCCCACTTGACCTCACATTCCAGGATGTCTGGCTCTAAATGAGTGATCACACCACTGTGATTATCTGGGTTGTGAAGATCTTTTTTGTACAGTTCTTCTGTGTATTCTTGCCACCTCTTCTTAATATCTTCTGCTTCTGTTAGGTCCATGCCATTTCTGTCCTTTATCGAGCCCATCTTTGCATGAAATGTTCCCTTGGTATTTCTAATTTTCTTGAGGAGGTCCCTAGTCTTTCCCATTCTGTTGTTTTCCTCTATTTCTTTGCATTGATCACTGAGGAAGGCTTTTTTTTATCTCTCCTTGCTGTTCTTTGGAACTCTGCATTCAGATGCTTATATCTTTCTTTTTCTCCTTTGCCTTTCGCTTCTCTTCTTTTCACAGCTGTTTATAAGGCCTCCTCAGACAGCCATTTTGCTTTTTTGCATTTCTTTTCCATGGGGATGGTCTTGATCCCTACCTCCTGTACAATGTCATGAACCTCCGTCCATAGTTCATCAGGCACTCTGTCTATCAGATCTAGTCCCTTAAATCTATTTCTTACTTCCACTGTATAATCATAAGGGATTTGATTTAGCTCATACCTGAATGGTCTAGCGGTTTTCTCCACTTTCTTCAATTTAAGTCTGAATTTGGTAATAAGGAGTTCATGATCTGAGCCACAGTCAGCTCCTGGTCTTGTTTTTGCTGACTGTATAGAACTTCTCCACCTTTGGCTGCAAAGAATATAATCAGTATGATTTCAGTGTTGACCATCTAGTGATGTCCATGTGTAGAGTCTTCTCTTGTGCTGTTGGAAGAGGGTGTTTGCTATGACCAGCACGTTCTCTTGGCAAAACTCTATTAGCCTTTGCCCTGCTTCATTCTGTACTCCAAGGCCAAATTTGCCTGTGACTCCAGGTATTTCTTGACTTCCTCCTTTTGCATTCCAGTCCCCTATAATGAAAAGGACCCCTTTTTTGGGTGTTAGTTCTACAAGGTCTTGTAGGTCTTCATAGAACTGTTCCATTTCAGCTTTTTCAGTGTTACTGGTTGGGGCATAGGCTTGGATAACTGTGATATTGAATGGTTTGCCTTAGAAACAAACAAAGATTATTCTGTCGTTTTTGAGATTGCATCCAAGTATTGCATTTCGGACTTTTTTGTTGACCATCATGGCTACTCCATTTCTTCTGAGGGATTCCTGCCCACAGTAGTAGATATAATGGTCATCTGAGTTAAATTCACCCATTCCAGTCTGTTTTAGTTTGCTGATTCCTAGAATGTTGACATTCACTCTTGCCATCTCTTGTTTGACCACTTCCAATTTGCCTTGATTCATGGACCTGACATTCCAGGTTCCTATGCAATATAACATCAGACTTTGCTTCTAGCTCCATCCCTTCATTCTTTCTGGAGTTATTTCTCCTCTGATCTCCAGTAGCGTATTGGACACCTACAGACCCGGGAAATTCCCCTTTCAGTATCCTATCATCTTGCCTTTTTATACTGTTTATGGGGTTCTCAAGGCAAGATTACTGAAGTGGTTTGCCATTCCCTTCTCCAGTGGACCACATTCTGTCAGACCTCTCCTCCATGACCTGTCCGTCTTGGGTGGCCCTACACAGCATGGCTTAGTTTCATTGAGTTAGACAAGGCTGTGGTCTGTGTGATCAGACTGGGTAGTTTTCTGTAATCAGACAGACTACAGAAAACTGATTATAGTTTCAGTGTGTCTTCCCTCTGATGCCCTCTCCCAACACTTACCGTCTTACTTGGGTTTCTCTTACCTTGGACTTGGGATATCTCTTCACGGCTTCTCTGGCAAAGCACAGCCACTGCTCCTTACCTTGGACGAGGGGTATCTCCTCATGGCCACCCCTCCTGACTTGGAACGTGGAGTGGCTCCTCTCGGCCCTCCTGTGCCTGCTCAGCCACCACTCCTGAGATGGGAATACCAAACAACCTGACCTGCCTCGAGAAACCTATATGCAGGTCAGGAAGCAACAGTTAGAACTGGACATGGAACAGACTGGTCCCAAATAGAAAAAGGAGTACGTCAAGGCTGTATATAGACACCCTGCTTATTTGACTTATATGCAGAGTACATCATGAGAAATGCTGGGCTTGAAGAAGCACAAGCTGGAATCAAGATTGCCGGGAGAAATATCAACAACCTCAGATATGCCGATGACACTGCTCTTATGGCAGAAAGTGAAGAGGAACTAAAAAAAGCCTCTTAGTGAAAGTGAAAGAGGAGAGTGAAAAAGTTGGCTTAAAGCTCAACATTCAGAAAACTAAGATCACAGCATCTGGTCACATCACTGTATGGGAAATAGATGGGGAAACAGTGGAAACAGTGTCAGACTTAATTTTGGGGGGCTCCAAAATTGCTGCAGATGGTGATTGCAGCCATGAAATTAAAAGACACTTACTCCTTGGAAGGAAAGTTATAACCAACCTAGACAGCATATTGGAAAGCAGAGATATTACTTTGCCAACAAAGGTCCATCTAGTCAAGGCTATGGTTTTTCCAGTGGTCATGTATGGATGTGAGAGTTGGACTGTGAAGAAAGCTGAGCGCCGAAGAATTGATGCTTTTGAACTGTGGTGTTGGAGAAGACTCTTAAGAGTCCCTTGGACTGCAAGGAGATCCAACCAGTCCATCCTAAAGGAGATCAATCCTGGGTGTTCTTTGGAAGGACTGATGCTGAAGCTGAAACTCCAGTACTTTGGCCACCTCATGCGAAGAGTTGACTCATTGAAAAAGACCCTGATGCTGGGAGGGATTGGGGGCAGGAGGAGAAGGGGACAACAGAGGATGAGACTGCTGGATGGCATCACCAACTCCATGGATGTAAGTTTGAGTGAACTCTGGAAGTTGGTGATGGACAGGGAGGGCTGGCATGCTGTGATTCATGGGGTTGCAAAGAGTTGGACATGACTGAGTGACTGAACTGAACTGAACTGAAGTTCTTGTGAAAATGTTAGTTGCTCAGTTGTGCCTGACTCTTTGCGACCCAATGGACTGTAACCCGCCAGGCTTCTCTGTCGATAGAATTTTCCCAGGCAGGAATACTGGAGTGGGTCACCATTTCCTTCTCCAGGGGATCTCCCTGATTTAGGGACTGAACCCAGATCTCCCACATTACAGGCAGATTCTTTACCAGGTGAGCCACCAGAGGCTCTAGCAAGTGCTTAGTTAGGGGCAAAATGTGACCTTAATAATCAGAATAGTTATAGTAACTTAGATTTTAAAATCAGGAAAGAGTCTTCAAAAGAAGTTAGGTGTGACCAAATGTAGATGGTTGTGTAGGCTTCAGGCAAATGGGGAAGTGAAGACAGGCTTTTTCAATAAAGGGCACTGACTGTGGAAATTCCATGCTGTTTGGGAAGTTGCTGGTGGTGGAACAAGGGGTACGTGGGTGAGGCAGATGAAGTCAGGTCTCAGAGCACCTGTATGTCATGATTAGAATTTAGAATGAATGAGAGGGGAGTTTTCATCATAGGGGGCTTCATAAGTATTGGTGCTGATGATGATAATGATTTTTTAATATATATATTTTTTGTTCAAAAAGAGTGGGTTGAATAGGAGAAAAACCACTGAATCTTTTATTTGCTGCATGTATTTGGTGCAAGCTGCTGCAAGATTCCACATCAAAACACTGCTTTGCTTTTCCCTGTTCAGATGTTTTTAACATCCTATTCATGAGAGAAGTTCTTGTGGAAAATTCACTTCTCTCGTCCCCTCCCTCCCACCCCATGCAGCACGTCTTGGGGAAGAAAAATGAGCCAACAAACAAACAAAAAATAGACATCTGACACTTCTGGTATGTTGAATTCTTAGATACTGAGCTGACCTGGAGGGCTGTTAGACATTTCTTTTCTCATGTGCTTGACAGACAGGTGAAGCATATTGTTGCATCTAAGGAAAGAGCATGAAAAGGATAGACTTTAGTTTTATAATTTGAATATTATTAGCAGTAGGATGGAAATGGGATATATTTTTATTGGTTTATCAGTTTCTTTTAAAATTTTCTGTATTAGCCTTTAGAAAAAATAGCTTTTTATCTTCTTCTAAAGTATAGCATGGCATTGAAGTCTGTCTTTTTAGTAGTCTTCTGGAATTTTAGGCTTCTGTCTTCATTCTGATGAGCCCTGGGAAATGTTGCCTTGTAAGTGCCTTTTCTTGGTGATGTACTAAAAATATGACGGTGACATTTATAAAATTATTTCAGCACAGTGCCCCAAGGACCCTTCTGGTGTTCACCTTTTCCTGCTAATGAGTGGTGCGTGGAAAGCAAGCAGGGTCAAGTCTATTCAACTGTTTTCTGTATAGTTTTGTTGGCCAGTGTGGGATTCATCTTGATGCAGTCAGAATTTATTGGTTGGTAACTACATTAATAAGGAAAAATATTTTTTTCCCTTCTGGGAGCTCTGTTAGAATCACTGTGAGATCCTTTATGTGTTGTTAACCTAGTTTTGGATGAGAGGGTCATGGATGCTCCACGCCTTCTGACCTTCCTGACTGCTCACTCAGGTATGTTGAGAAGGAGAGAAAGAAGGTGTTCATGGAATAAGAAGCCAGAAGATGAGACATAGAGGGAGGTGGAAGAGAGGAGAGTAGAGAGGGGAGGAAGGAGAGGGAGGCCAGAAAAGAGGGGAAACATGAAAAAAAAAAAGGGAGGATAAAGGGAAAGAGAAAATGAAAAAGGAGATTCTCTTTTCCATCTTTGAGCATTTCAGTTTACTCAATACATATTCATGGAATAGTGCCTTGGGAGCATGGAGGAAGAAAGAGAGGCTTACTGGGTACTAAGCAAGAAAATTCAGAGGAACTCATGGCCTCTGAAACAGTTTGAGACAGTAGCTGTAAAGAAAAGTAATAAAACTAAAATACATTGGACACGTGGTTGTAACTTTCATTTGTATGAAGGCAAAATGCATTCGTGATTTATGTCCTTTTTGATTAATGCCTTGAAATGTAAATGTTTACGTGCAGAGGCATAGCTTATTTACAGCTTTGTTTTGGCAGTCATCTGGCATCTAAACCACCTTTTGAAATATTGCATGGGGTCAAAGAAACAATTCTTAAAATTGGTAATAATAGAAATTAAAAAGGCAAAGGAAATGGAGGAAGGCAGTTTGCCATGGAGACATCAAGTTTTATTTTAATTTTTCAGCCTGAAGTTTAACACAAAAGATAAATCTTTCCTGACAGGAGAGGCTAAGGAATATATCATATCAACTTGCAAGTTGGTAACTGGGTTTTTGGAGACAGATATCACCTCGGTAACTGTTGCAAATGCATTTACTTTATTTTAAAGGTTGTTCTTTCCATTATTAATGCCATACTGAATCACAGAGCTGTTTATGATGAAATGTGCTTCTCTAAAAATCCCGTAAATGCATTTGCTATGGTAGCTGATGTTTCAACTCATCCTAAGATATACTGTAAATTTTTGGAAGATATTTTTATCTTATTGCATATTCTCTGAAGACTGTTAGAATCCAATTTATTAACTCTCTGGAAGTTGAAAGCTATGCTTGAATAAAGTGATACCAATATTTGTCAGGATTGGCTCAAATTATGTATTTTATGGGGTAACAGTACAATTCCAGGCTTTGAATGCCTTACATCCATAATGATTCTGGTCCTGGTAGTGTAGACAGTTTTTAATGAGTTTCAGAAGGGATTTCTCTGTAAAATAAAAGAAAATAAAAAAAATTAAGTAAAATAAAAAATTAAAGTAAAATAAAAAAAAATATCTTCCCTGTAGTACTTTTGGTGCCCCCACTAAAATTGGGACATTTTACTGAAGGAAAAAAAGAAAGGCTTTACTCAACTCCATAAATGGTTTTAAAACGTACTCAGCTGTAAAGATACACAGAGAAGTTGCATGGGAAACTTTAGCCAGGATCCCAGAGGTTTAAGGATCCTGAGTTTAAGTAAGATTTTTTCTCATGCTGGCTGGACAGCTTTGGCTAGTCCCATAACCTCTCTAAGACTCACTTACATAAAGTATAAAAATGGAAAGCTGAACATGCTGGTCTTTATTTCAGGACATTTAGTCTAGACTAGTTATTCAATCCCTGGGTTGGGAAGATCCCCTGGAGAAGGGCCTGACAACACACTCCAGTATTCTTGCCTGGAGAATTCCATGGCCAGAGGAGCTTTTTGGGCTACAGTCCATGGGGTTGCAAGGAGTCAGACACAACTGAGCGACTAACACACACAGTCGTCTCTCTAGGTCAGACAGAGTTTTCCAAAGCTCTCAAGCAAGAGAATGTGTAGATGTTCATTTACTGAGGTGTGTGTGCCTGTGTGATGCCAAAGCTACCTAAGGAAAAGAGAGGTGAATAATGTTAATCTAGATTCCCCATTTGGATTCTAGGGCCATAGACGATAAAGCGGCTGATCTACTGGCTCTTGTTGAGATCACCAAGGTCAGTTTGAACCATGCCTCTCATTTTACAGATGAGGAAGCTGAGACCTAGAAAGAATGAGGGGGTTTGGAAATTTCACTCCTTTATCCAAGCCCCTGGACTGAATGGTATTTGGTATCCCATTTCCCTTTTTCTGCTCCATTTTCAAAACCTGTTCTCCAGAACGGACAGTATAACCTCATTGTAGGTGCAGATGTAAATGACTCGTAAGTCTTCAGTTCTTTTCCTGTGGGGGGCTGTAATAAAACTTGATTACTGACTGCAATCAACTGAGAGATCTGGTATTTGGAGGGTACATGAACATTATTTTCAATGTCTCTCAAATCAGTCCTTCAGACATTCTTATTACCCGCATCATCATCACCATTCTTTTCTTTTCTTCTCTTGCTATTCAAATAAAAGCAGATTACTACTCAAACATTAGCTGAAAATTCACAAGCCTTGGTCCGCATGTTTGCAGAGCAAGAAAACCAATTTTTCGCTTATTTAACAAGCATTTATTGAGGGTCTGTTATCTCTAGGTACTGTGGGTCCATGGCATAATAGCAATGAGCAAGACTCAGAAATTGAGCTGGGAAGTTTTTAGTCCAGTGTCAGATGTCTGTCTCTTGAGCCAGCAGAAGAGGAGTCAGCTATGATGTACACATTCAGGAGTTCCTGGCTGAGTCTATACCATCCTGTTTTCCCTCACCTGCTCTTTTCAGAGATAGAAATGCCTTTAGGAGAGAGAAAATGACAGAACTCTTTCTCACCATCATTTTTCTTGGTGTCCATTCTAAATATCAGATTTTCTTAAAAGAAATGACTCAATATCAGTTCATCCTTCCTGACTTTTTTGCAACTTATGTTGAACCCAACCTGGGGAGCACAAAGGTGGCCATCTTCAGACTCTCAAGATTCAGAATGGGTCTATAAATATTCAGTTTGAGAGGGAAGCGCAAGATAGACTGCATCTAGTATATTTTCAAAACCCGTAGCCCACAATCTTTGTCACAGCAATATTTTGGTTCTGTATCAAACAATTTCTTCCACCTTGTATAATCATGGCACTGAATAAATGTTCAACATTAAAACAGTTACTGCTTTTCAGCTCCAGGACGGCTGAGTTTCAGAAGCGAGGGAAGCATGTGCTTTCTGGATGAAAGGTGTAGTATAAATGCAACTTATTACCATTTTAGGCAGAATTCCCAGGCTGGCATTTAGCAATTAAAAAAAGCAAAGCTAAACAAGCCCAGGAGATCAACATTCCCTTTTCTTCCAACCCAAGATGCTCAGTTATTGTGGACAAAGAACTAGAAGGCCCCACTGTCCTCTGTTAGCTCGCCTCGGTGCCTCTAGAGCAGCGCCGGTGGGAGGGGAGAGAAGTATGTATTCATTTCCATTAATCAGTGGAGAGTCTAAATGAAGGGGTACAAATGACTCTTTTAAGAATTTGTCAAAGCAGAATTCACGTTATAAAAGATTTACTGATTTTCTCTTCTCAGTTGAATAATCTCTCTTGATATTTCCAGCCTTTATCTTCTCTTCAAAGAATGCTCTGTCCTGGGCTTAACTTTGCAAGGTACATGGTTGAGTGGGAGAGATTAACCTTCATAGGACAATGTAGATTTAGAAAAATTTACTTCCGGGAGATCATGGTTTAATAAAATAGACATTTTTCCTAACTCAAAGAAAAGAAACTCAGCATTTTCAAAACCTCATATACTAGTGATTCCTGAGTGATGGATAAAGTATTTTCCTCAGAGATATATATATTCTTCTCTGTTTGGATTCAGGACTTTGCTGTGAGACTCAGTTTTTCTCCCCAAAGTTGTTACCTCTAAGTATTCATATTGATTTCTGCCTATTCTCTCTCCCCAGTGCAAGGTGATGAGTTCCTTGACTAGTGTGTTAGGTATCTGTACTTAAAAGGAAAATGAGGGACCTTCATAATCTCTCTAATTCTGCTGATATAATACATCTGGGAAATCTAATGTTAAGGCCAGCTAATTTACCATTTGTGACCCATATTTGGGGAAAACACACCGTCAGAAGGTTTGATGATACTTTTCATCATCAAAGCAAGTGTATTGGTTACAAGTTTATGAACCTAAATTTCTCTTGAACATATTTAAAAATCTTTTATCTGTGAATTTCCTCAGGAATAAGCAACAATAGCATAGAAATATATATTAAACTGAAGAAAAAAAATCTTTCAAATGGAGCCCTAGCTGCTATCTTTTTAACATTTTTGTTCTGTTTGCTATTTACTAGGCACCATGATTGTGAACTGAGTTTCAGTTCTTCCTTAAATCTCAAGCTCAGGTGCTTCATTTGATGTTTTTCCTGGAGAGCAGCATCCCATTACACCGCACACTAAAGGACAAGTTGGAGAGTTACATGCCCAGAGAAAGGCCCATACAAGTGTTTGGTTACAGTCAACTTCAGAGTTAATACTTGGTATTTGCTCTAGGACTAATGGTAATTAGATTGAGCAAAGCAGGCAGGAGGAGGACAATGCATTCGCCAAAGAAATTACATCATGCGCTGCTGCTGCTGTTGCTAAGTCACTTCAGTCGTGTCCGACTCTTTGCAACCCCATAGACGGCTGTGAGGGCACAATATTCTAAGTCCAGCCGAAACTATGCTGCATGACACTGTAACGATGGACACAAGACCTCGCCCATTTTTCAAAAGCCCATCAAACTCTCCAGTCCAGAGAATGAGCCTTAATGTATGCATTTCTTAAATCTGAGACAGTCATTTAGGAGGTCAGAGGATCCTCAAATGGAAAGAATCTACAACAAAAGAATCTAACTGCATTACAAATGTGCGACATATCACTAAAGGAGCTGAAGAAAAACCATCTGAAAATAGTGTTTATCCTGAGAGGACTAGGGAACTGGTGATATACACGAATACAGCCTGTATCAGAATCACGTGTGTAGCTTTTAAATTCTATTTTTAAATACACGTGAAGCTATCCCCACAGTTCAGATAGTCTGTGTCAGTGGGTGCTGGGTGGATCATTTTTTAAAGAGGTCAATGATGGTTAATAAAACAAGAACCTAATATTAATCACAGAGAGGCTTAATATTCATACAGAATTGGGATGAATTATGCAGAAAGATTTTATATATCTTTTTTCTCCCTTTTCATCTGGGTTTCAACCAGAAAGCTCTGCAAGTTACGCATTCCCTGAGGCTGAATTGACTTGTTTATGTAATTGCCCTTTTTCTTCTCCAAGTTAAAATTTTTGTGATGGAAAGTATCTTTCTTTCTTTATATTCTGTATCTTTCATTCTATCAGAGGCAAATTTATGCACTAGACAGCAGTGGTTATGGCACAAGAATATAATATATATATATATTTTCAAGTTTTGTTATAAGAGTTATGTGAAAAAAGATTTTTGATGTATTTGGATACTGGTCCTTAAAAAATAATACATAAGACATTAAAATACACATGCCAGGAATTTGGAAATATTTAGAAATGTAAAATATGTAGGGCTTATGTAATGCTTTTGCAGTGGTAGAAAGAAAGTCATAAAGAAGATAAGACCCCCGATGATGGAAATTTCACTAACCTCCCTCTCCTGGTACTGGTATTAGCAATGGTTTGAGTTGTTTTCAATGGAATTTAGGTTATTTTAGTGATGAGTTAAGGGGGAATTGGGAGATGACAATCAAAAATACTGTAACATTGGGCAATGCCTCTTCATAAAATCTTACTAAAGTGTTTATTTTTCCTGTCCTTGTTACTCTTGAGATGGGGCTCAAGGGTTTTAATTGGGGCCATAGGTATGGCATCATATGGTCAATTAAACCTCCTACAACTGTGGGTCCATCTGGCCTATGCTCATTCCGGTGCTGTATGGTAGCCCCAAGAGGCCAAAGGAGAAGAGGTCTGGTATTACCCTCAAATCCCCTCAAATCCATCTCTGGATTTGCTCCAGGAGATACTGAAGAAAACAGCAGTTTGAAAACCTTCTGAGAACCTTCCATTCATTGATGCCTTGGTGTATTATGTGAAATGGCATTTTATATGGTAGTATCTATCTCTATGAAACTTTTATATATAGCAATGATTTTAGAAATCATTATGAAATTTGATTTTACAAAAGGAAATCGAGATGCCATAAAGAAGCACAATGGCAATTCTTATACCCATTAGGATATGGGAAGGCAGGGCTTAAACCCAGCCCAGTGCTCTTTCTGCCATGATAACAAGAAGTGGAACCGAAGATATAGATATACCCATACCATAAAATTAGTTGGAAACAAATAATTTCCAAACCATCTAGTATGAAACAAAACCTACTTATTCTAGCTTGAGTCTGAGTATTTTGTTATTAATTTTTTATACTGAACACATACATCCCATAGAGAAAAACACTTAAAAGCCCAAATAATCTTGATTACTTAATGTCATAACTGATGCATACAGGTTTCAATAAATGCCTTAGTTTTGTAGTTCTGTGTAATAAGAGTTTGTAACATTTATAATACCTACTACAGAGTTTTGACTATTAGTAGTTCTAAGTAAATCTATATTAATTAATTGAAGGGATGAAAGGCACCCCACTCATTATTGTTAATGAGTGACAAGTGTATCTCATCTCGTCACAGACTTCTCTGGAGCTTCCCGGTGGATGACTACATCTGCACGTGTTTAAAGGAAAACATTAAGGAGGTGCACTGCAATGAATGCCCACTCAGTGTTGCTGTTGTTCAGTCACTAAGTCGTGTCTGACTTTTTGCGATCCCATGGACTGCAGCATGCCAGGCTTTCCTCTCCTTCACTATCTCCCGGAGTTTGCTCAGATTCAAGTCCATTGAGTCAGTGATGCTATCTAACTGTCTCATCCTTGCCGCCCTCTTCTCCTTTTGCCGTCAGCCTTTCCCAGTGTTAGGGTCGATTTTTTTTACTGTCTGAGCCACCAGGGAAGCCCTGCCTACTAAGTGTTAATCACTTTATATATATTGCCTTGTTTAGTCCTTAGCACATCCTTATGCCATAAGAATGTAATCTCTATTTACAGGTGAGAAAGTACATCAAACAACAAGAGAAGAGTATTTTCAGGATTGGAACCAAATGATCTCTGACCACAAAGTCCATCCATTTCTCATACTTAGTCAAATCCATGATATAGTATAAAGGCTTCATAATATGCTTTTTCACTAGTTATTTTCAAATGCCTATGTGCTCCGGTGGGTCATAAAAAGAAAAAGAAAGCAGAGTCAAGATTTTCAACCCAAATGGTATACACTTTCTTTGTATGGCTTCTCAGAGCATCCCAACACTGTGCAACTCTATTCATCTCAAGACATATGGAAAGAGTTTTATGTTTTAAACAATTAGACTTGACAGCACTATTGTTTCCTTCTTATCTAATATCCTTCATCCCTGGAGCCAAGCTGGAATCTGTATTTTCTCTCCAAATTTAATTCTGATCCCTTGTACATATCACTCGGTTGTCAGGAGACAGGAACTTAATAGCATTTGTTCCTGTGGCTTAGGAGCATCTGGGTTATGTCACTTTTTTAGCTGACCTCTTAGCTCAGAGGGAATTAAGTTCTTTGTCTAATGGTCTTTCAGAGGCCCTTATCATTGGTGATTTTGCTTTCTAGATCCTATGTTGTTCTATAAATGTTGTGAGATGACAAGATTTCTAGATATTAATTTGTTTCTGTTCAAAGGAGGATGGCAGTTATAAGTGTAGAAGAAGCTGTGAACAAGGAAGGATATTATGGAGGAGAAACTAACAAAGTCGTAGCTGCTGGTGTATAACTTGATGGATTGACAAGTCTAAAATTCCAGAGGACGTGGAGACAAAGGCTGTGTAATGGGGAACAAAAAAATGCATCTCTAAATTCTGTGTCCTTTCAATGCAATTCAGTTCACTTTCAGATCAATTCAATTCAACATATATTTCTCTGAGCCTTCAGTGAAGAGCAGGTACTGTCCTAGATGGTGAAAGAACTGATGTTTCCTTAAGATTTCTTGCAGTTAAGCAAAACAGAACTATCCTGTGGATAACTTTGAGAAAGTCATTTCACCTCCATGGGTCTCAGTTTCCTCATCTCTTAATGGTGATCTCTTTTAGTCATTCACATTTGGTGACATTCCTTATGGGAAGGCTGTACTATAACGGAAAGAGAGCACTTGCTTTAAAATTGGTGATTCACAAAAAATGATTCACATTTTAGTCCAACTCTGCTACTGTTTAGCTCTTTGCACTTGGTAAGTCACTTGGTTTTTCTGGGTCTCTTCTGAGAGATCAAAGAAACTGCTTTTGAAGGTTCCCTTTTTGCTATACAAGAAAATTTATATGTTTCTTTGAGACTGGCTATAACCTCACATGTCTACATTCATATTGCATGGTGCAAGTAAGCAAACTAATAGAGATTTTGCTGCTGTTGAGCGTAATTGTTATTCTTTACTGACAGGTGGTGTACATACTGGTGTGGTTTGTGAAACTGTAACCACACAGACATGCAACTAATGCCTATGACAGAAAACATGACTTTGTGAAAAAAGTCAAAAATTTCTAAAATATACTCAATATTCTGTGATAACCTATATGGGAAAAGGATCTGAAAAAGAATATATGTATATATATATAACTGAATCACTTTATTGTGTCCCTGAAACTAACACAACATTGTAAATCAACTCTATTCCAATAAAATTATTTAAAATTCCAAAATGGATATCTCTTTGAATAACAGCGAACTTTCTGGCCAGATGTTAATCAGCGTGGGGTTTATGTTTGTTAACTTACAGCAAAAAATATTTTATTAAGTTCACACTCATTGCAATCTGTTGTATCTATTGTGGTAGGTGGTGGTGTTCAGTTGCCCAGTCGTGCCCAACTTTTTGCACCTTACGGATTGTGGCATGCCAGGCCTCCCTGTCCCTCACCATCTCCGAGTGCCCACGTTCATGTCCGTTGCATTGGTGATGCCTTCCAACCATCTCATCATCTGTCACCCTCTTCTCCTTGTGCCCTCAATGTTCTCCAGCATCAGAGCTTTTTCCAATGAGTCAGCTGTTCAATCAGGTGACCAGAATGCTGGAGCTTCAGCTTCAGCATCAGTCCTTCCAATGAGTATTCAGGATTGCTTTCCTTTGAGACTGGCGGATTTGATCTCCTCATTGTCCAAGGGACTCTCAGGAGTCTTCTCCAGCACCACAGTTTGAAGGCATCAATTCTTTGGTGCTCTGCCTTCTTTACGGTCCAGTTCTCAGAGCTGTATGTGTCCCCTGGGAAGACCATAACCTTGAATATATGGACCTTTGTCGGCAGAGTGATGTCTCTGCTTTTCAACACACTGTTGTATCTACTACAGGTCACTAAATACTGTAGTTTCCCTCTCTGTAGCAACCTTTCTGCATAGGGATTTCCGATCAGATTGACATCAGGTTTTGCCATGTAACTTGCCTGAGCCAATAAAATGTGAAGAGAAATTATGTGTCCCACTTCTGAATGGAAGTTTTACAAGAGGCAATGAAAAGTTACCAAGTTTCCTTTCTTTCTACCATAAGATAAGCAATGTTTTAGGACCTGGGGCAACCATCAGCCTGAGACTTGGCATAAAAATACCGTGGAGACATCCTATGATTATTGTAGTAGAATCAAGTGTGAAAGTCACTCAGTTGTGTCTGACTGTTTGCGATCCCATGGACTATACAGTCCATGGAATTCTCTAGGCCAGAATACTGGAGTGGGTAGCCTTTCCCTTCTCCAGGGGATCTTCCCAAACCAGGGATCGAATCCAGGTCTCCTGCATTGCAGGCGGATTCTTTATCAGCTGAGCCGTAGGGAAGCCCTGTGTGATCAAGGACTAGTCTTAAAGAAAAAGGCTTTGCTGAAACCCATCTGGGAGTCTGGGTTTTTTGAGCACTAGCTGTGCCAGACTCCTTGTTTGGCACCTTACCATAAACATTGCACTTTCCTTCACCACACACTCACACACACACACACACTCACACACACACACACACTCACACACACACACACACACACACACACACACAGACACACACACACACACAGACACACACACACACACAGACACACACACACAGACTAATCTTTTGTCCTTGTAATCTGCTAAGATTTCTTTCTCAGTTGTGTTATAATCCACTCTACCGTGAGTACCTGAGCTTGCTACAGAGAAGTACAGTGATGAGCAAGGCACATCTAATCTTGGATCCTTTATGGACATTTCAGTTAAGAAGATATTATAGTAATGTATGATGCATTTTACAGTAGAGGAATTGCAATTGGGGGAAGCAAACCTTGATAACATGCATTTGAGCTGACAGTTTATGTATTAATAGGAGAGAAACTGACCAAAGGCCAGGAGGAGGAAGAGAGTGTTAAAAACAGAAAAAAAAAATCACAAGCCAAAACATAAAGACAAGAAAGATCATGGGGAATGTGAGGAACTCCTTGCTGAGTGTGGCTGCAAGATAGAGTCCAGGAGAACAGAGAAGAAACAGGGCTGGTGAGATACCATCAATAATAATAATATTGAATGTTGATTAGCTTTGTGCTAAGTGCTTCACTCACATTTTCCTCACGATTATTATCACCATTTTATAAAAGAGGAAATTGAGCCAGAGAGAGGTTTAATAACTTGCCTGTAGGCACACAGCAGGAATGTGATTTTATCTGAAGGGCAGTAGGAAATTGCTGAATGGTGTTACGCAGAGGAGCCTTGTGAACAGATTCACGTTCTAGACAGATTATGCGGCTGCAGTAGGTTCCCAACTCCAGTTCCCACTCTGGTTGGAGGAAGCGTGGGCTTCAACTTCTGTTTCTCTTATCCATGTCACTCTGTTGACTAAGACTGTTGGCAGGAGGGAAGCTGATAGCTACAGCTCTGCAGAAAAGGTCACTCTTAAATTTTTTTTTAATTAATAAACTTTATTATGTTTTAGGTTTGAAAAATAGGGAGCGTGTCACAATTTTCATGTCATCCTTCCACTGGGGCCATGCCCGTCTTCTCTATAATGTTCTGATTTTAGTATGTGTGCTGCAGAAGTGAACACTGAAAAAGTCCTGATTTGAAGGAAATAAGGGGTGTTCTATGGCTTCCCAGGTGGTGCTAGTGGTAAAGAACCTGCCTGCCAAGGCAGGAGACATGAGAGATGTGGGTTTGATCCCTGGGTCAGGAAGATCCCCTGGAGGAGATCATGGCAACCCCTTCCAATATGCTTGCCTGGATAATCCCATGAACACACGAGCCTGGAAGGCTATAGTCAATGGGGTAGCAAAGAGTTAGACACAACTGCAGCAACTTAGTACATATGCAGAGGTGTTCTATGAAGGAAAATATGTTGTGGGTCTCAAGAACATTTAGATTTGGGTAATAGTTTTAATAACAATATAAATATAATGAACTGATTCCCCCCAGTAAGCACTAGTACCTAATTCAAATAATGAATGTGATGTTACTTTAATATTTTGAGCATTCAATTTACTTTTGACTGTAAAGTAGGTAATATAGTGCATGAGTTAAAGACAGAGCAAAAACTCTTTAAAGCAGATTTAGTGGTCCATGTGTTATATCCTTGTTGTTGACTGAGGTTGAATGATAGTGGTCATGATTTGCACTTCTCATTGTCATAAATAGGAGATGTATAGACCTTGCAGGGAGAGGGCCCTGTGTGAAAGACAATGATGTCCCTGACAGTTTTCTGTCACTTGTTCGGTATCTGTCAAAACCTTCCTGCGACTTGAGCTTGACTGAAGAGGTCTCCAAGTCAAGATGCTAGGGACTGTGATTCATATGTATGCTATTCAGGTTTTTGTAGTATGTCTTCTGTTTCAACAGAATTCAGTTAGAATTGTAGGTACTTTTGACATTTCTGGTTTGTTTCCTGTAACCTCCTCTATACATCTTCCCTGGAATCCAGACTCTTGCTCTTTCCCCTTTTCTTTCCCTTTTCTCCCTCTGTTTTTCTGTTTTTTTTTTTTTTTTCCTTCTGCTCTTCTCTGCTTGCTCCTTTGACTACTCTCATTCTTTTTTTTTAAAACAGCCAGAAAAAAAATCCAGTGTCTGTGGAAAATGACATACTAGAAATGAGCTGACTGCCAATATGCAGAGGAAGATTTATTGCAACAGGGAAAGGATGCTATGAGACACCAAACATATTAATCTTTTGGCTTTGCTCTATAAAGATCCAAGTTTGGCTCCTTTCACTTATTTACTCTTAAGGAGATGCTGTTAGGTCACAACAGGAGGTTTGGGGGTGGGGTTGCGAGGCAGAGATTTTTCAGCTCAAGTGTCTGGGAACACAGGTTGGCTCTGTGATCGTGGCCTGTCTAACAGTCCCAGGCACTGCATCCTTTGAGGTACCGTTTCTAGGGGCAGGCTTGGCAGAAGTTTTTAATGCCTGCTCTTTTCAAACCAACTGTCCGACCAGGGAGGTTGTCTGAAAAGATCAGTGCAGGTTTGGGGATGGTTTTTAGAAGTTTTCCTGAAATAACCAATAATGAGTTGCTAGCTTTGATAGCTTTTTTTATAGATCTTGTAGCAGCTGGATCAAAATCTAATGAAGATGTTTGCATCTGACAATGGCAGGCCTGCACGTTCCTATTCTATTTCTTGAGTGCGCGAATGCATTTCATTTGGGAACATGAAAGGCATATTTAGTGACAACTGATGGCTCTTTGTTTTTTAATTCTCAATAATGTCTCCAGTAAGTGCTTTTGTTAACATTTTTGCATTATACAATAGGTGACATAGAAAGATAATCGGTGTGCTGAAAGCAATTAAAGAGTTTATATCCAACTTGTTCTGCTTATTAAATGGATCCATTCTGCATAGAGGCACATTAACATCTTTACAGTGAGATGATTGTGGAAATAGGTTATTCACGGGGCCTGCGCATCTTCCTCCTGCAGCCAGAAGACCTATCTTCAAGACTGGAGCAAAGGAATGAGCCATTTTTCTCCCCTTGGAACTGTAAACAGAAGTAAAACTATTAATAGATGCTGTAGCTAATCCTAAAAAGCTGCAACTAAGAGATTAAATAATGTTGTGAAGAGTGAACCAACGTGAACGGATGGGAAAGGAGGGAGGGTGGAGGACGAGGCGGGGCGGGAGCGCGGGAGAGTTCGCTGACGACTGAGCTCAGTCAGACAAGGACAAACTGAAGGGCTCCAGCTGATCAGAGGATTGCCAGTTGGTGTAAGAGGGGATTCCTGGTTGCAGCAAAGTAAATATCACTTTGTCTGTTTCCTGAAAACTGTGCTCTAAGGGGGAAGATTTATGTTTTACTTTTTAAGTACTAGTCAAGATGATTTTAAATGGGGTTTCCATGCAATGGTGATGCAGCTGAGCCTAAGAAGAACACATGAATATTGTGAGCAAAAAAATTGTATTCTGTGACTAAAGAGAACTGGGAGGCCTTTCAGTGGATTCACAATTTGAGACTGGGACCCCATTTTAATTGCTGTGGAGAATGTGTTATAACAAGGGGGATTGGAATGTAATTAAGTCTTATATCTGGCGTATTAGAAATGATTGACTGTCCCCAACTTTTCTTCCTACTAATACGCTTGGACTTTTGTTCTTCTTTTCAAAGAATACATGTTGATTGAGAGGCGCTCTGAGTCAGCAGCTCTGCTAAGCATCCTCCCATCGTTTCAGATCTTTACTCGAATTGTGACATTGAAGTTACTGGCACAGTTTGGGACTATTCAGAGTATGCTCCTTGGACAGCATGATCATTATCATGACTTGGAAACTTACAAGACATGCAAGTCCTCTGGCTCTTTTCCATACCTAGTAAATCAGAATCTCTGAGCTCAGGCACCAGGAATGTGTTTTAATAGGCTCTATGGGAAAAGCTGGAGAAGCAACATTTTGTAGTTGAGGAATCTGAAGCTTAGAGTGTTTGAGGAATTTCAATATTAAGACTGCACACTGTCAGAAACATAGGGTTGAATTTTGGCTTATGTCCCCAGTGGGATTTTTTACAGGATCACTGAAATATCTGCTCAGGGACACCGTTGGTCTCTGAAGATGGTTTTTCATTAGGGAGTGGTGACTAAGGATGCTTGGAATCTATGATTGATTGAGCTGTTGTTTCTTTACCAGAATATAAACTCTCTTGTCTCTGCCAGTGTGCCTCGCTTTTGATAGAGGCCCAGCTGGCCCCGCTCCTGTTGTGTGAAGAGACCAGGAAAACTCAAACAGTAATTGGCAGGTGGGCTAAAGGATGAAAGTGTGTGGTCCCCTTCGAGTTCACCCACTGAAACATCATGGAGCAGACAGAATGTTGGTCATCTCTCAACCTTCTTACACCTATTAAGCTCTCGAGAAAAGAATAGCTCCAAGCATGTTATAGAAGTAAAGATTTATTTGAGATTGCAGATCACTGAAAATCACCAGTGAATTGACCTAGATGTGGGAGTTTATTGGGTGCATGAGAATACAGAGCAGCACATGGGGAAAGATGCTTGTTGAGGCCTGGCCCTGTTGACTGTCATTCTCCACGCTTGAATAAGCATTAATACAAGCTTGTAGTATTTAGGCAGCACTGAGCCCTTAGAAAGAGCCAGATATACGCTAGCATGTGGCTTTACTGGCCTCATTTGGCTTTCACTTCACCCTTTTCCTCCCTATTTCCTGATAGCATTTGAAAATCATAACCCAGAGCTTGAAATGTGTTACTCACTCAAGGCAGGCTATCAAAACAAAATTAATGCTCTTGTTTGGCAGCTGATATCATGACTAATGAGTTCCAAGAAGGGAAGTACGTTAGAGGAAAGAACCTTTTGTGTCTTACACACTGAGATTCAACTCTGAGTCCGCTACTCGCTCACTAGTTTGTAGATCGTTGGGCTCATTTCCTTTAACCTCTCTGAGTCATAGTTTCCTCCTGTAGAACAGGGAGTGTTTCATATCTCATTCATGAGTGATTTCATGAATTAAACGGAGGGGAACCATGGAATTTGCCCATCCAACACTATCTTGCCCGTCTTGACTATGCAAGATGACACCTGTGGTCTTGATGTAAGTAAGTGTGGCATCCCCTTTCACTCTGAAAGTGTCCTGGTTTAAGTGATAAATTAGATAGTCATGTTAATTAAATAAGGGACTGTTTATAATATGTCACGTCCCCTTGATATTCAGTAAATGAGAGCTATTATTTGAAATATTCCCTCTGGGAATGAGTTGCACCTTATCACTAAGCCAGACTTAGTTTTCTTCCCTTAAAATTGAATGTGGAAACACTTAGTCCTGTGCCTATCTGTGCTAGAGGGTCTGATGAGGCCGCACTTCCATTTGCCCCTCCTTCAGCAAAGGAGGCAAAACTCACTGGTCACTTCTGCAGAATCAAATGTTGCTGTGGCCTGTGGATAATTGGGCCATTGCTATGGTGTTTTGGAGCTTTTATATGGCAACTCATGATTCAGCATGGAAGTATATTACATTTGTGAGTATACATTTAATGTGCATTTACACTCAATGCCAGCTGCTATAAACCTCTGAACTCAATATGGGCATTATTAATTCTATCTCACACGAGGAGCCAGATTCTGACATGTTAATAAATGTTTTTAGGTCACCCATTTACTTAGAGGAGAAAATAGAAGCCAAGCTTTTGTTTCTCTGTTTCCTGAGCTCTTTCCACAACAGTGCTCAAATGCCATTTCATTGTTCAATCGCTCAGTCATGTCCGACTCTTTGCGACCCCATGGACCGCAGCATGACAGACTTCTCTGTCCTTTGCCGTCTCTTGGAGTTTGCCCAAACTCATGTCCATTGAGTCGGTGATGCCATCCAACCATCTCATCCTCTGTCGTCCCCTTCTCCTCCTGCCTTCTATCTTTCCCAGCATCAGGATCTTTTCCAGTGAGTCAGCTCTTCATATCAGGTAACCAAAGTATTGGAGATTCAGCTTCAGCATCAGTCCTTCCAGTGAATATTCAGAGTTGATTTCCTTTAGGATTGACTGGTTGGATCTCCTTGCAGTTCAAGGGACTCTCAAGAGTCTTCTCCAGCACCAGAGTTTGAAAACACCAATTCTTCGGCATTCGGCCTTCTTTATGGTCCAACTCTCACATCCATATGTGACTATTGGGAAAAACATAGCTCTGACTAGATGGACCTTTGTTGGCAAAGTGATGTCTCTGCTTTTTCATTCACTGTCCAGGTTGGTCATGGCTTTTCTTCCAAGGAGCAAATGTCTTTTAATTTTATGACTGCAGTCACCATCCACAGTGATTTTGGAGCCCAAGAAAATAAAGTCTCTCACTGTTGCTGTTGTTTCCCCATCTATTTTCCATGAAGTGATGGGACTGGATGCCATGTTCTTAGCTTTTTGAGTGTTGAGTTTTATGCCAGCTTTTTCACTCTCCTCTTTCAGTTTCATCAATGCCATTAATAAGGAATAATGATAACACCACACAAAATGATGAGTAATACCAATCCGCTTAATATATCCTTGGCTTTCTGTCTTTGGCAGGTGGAATAGACACTCTGTGTCTCAAGGAGGGAGGGTATTTCTAAAATCAACCTACTACTTCTTTGATCTTTCTCCCCCACATGCCCGTCATGGATACAATTTTTCAAAGATCATTGAGCATCCCGGGTATAAATTACTGCTATCCTGTTGCCTCTGCCAAACATCATAAAATTAGGATTATTCAAAAGCAGAAGGTTTCATTTGGGCTTGACGTGGGAGACATGAATGGATGAAATGAGAGGAAGAGGACAAAGAGGAAGAAAGGCATACTGGCAGTCAGATCAGACCCGTCTATGCATAAACGGAGACTTTTTGGAGAAATCTATTTCTTCCCAGTTCTCTAGCCATTTTAGGCTAATTCTGACCTGCACTAGGTAGATAAAGATAAATGTGAATTTTAAATTATATTTAATCTTCATTAAAGTAATTATCTCTCTTAATGAAGAATTTGCTGGGTTGTGGTTGTGCAATGGAGTATAAAATCCTAAGTGAATAAAATCAATTTCATTTTCAGGCTAGCTTTTCTGTCCATTAATAAACAAGGCACAGAAAATATATTTGCTCAGAGTCATGCAGCCTGTTCATAGCTCACACAAAGCCAATACCACTTACAAAATCAAGGAAGTTGGCTCTCCATTTCTTACCCTTCATTTTTCACCCCAAAGGAGATTTTTCGCCCTAAGGAAGTTCCATGTGTTTCCATACAGGGGCTCTTGACTGGGCCAGCAGTGAGACAATTGCGGTTGATATCTCACCCCCAAATGACCACTCTAATGGAATAGTGTTTGTGTGGTACAGTGTATTTCATCTAAGTGCTCTGGTTTATTAATCACATAAGTATGAATTAGACTCTGGCATGCTTATGTTTCCTAATATATGAAAATTGCTTATTTATTTCCATGTCGTTACAATGGAAAGAAACAGGCTTGTTCTGAATAGCAGAGTACTGTAGTGTGAAGCAATTAAGTGAGTTCTGTATGCCCTTCAGGAAGATGATAATGGGGAAGTGGTGCCAGCTAGTCCTCATGGCTGCTGGTGAAAGGGAAAAAAGGACATGGCACAAAGGGACAGAGGCTTGTCCATATTTTGATGCAAACATATGAGCCTATTATCATAGTTTAATCTCGAGATCTAGCTCTTTTAAACTTGCTGATGGGCTTAGTTGCAGCTTGGAAAAAAATACAGCAGAGATGAAAATTGCATCACCCATGAGACAGAAAGAATTAACAATGTTGATAACAAACGCCACCTTTATCTTTACTTCTCTCTCTTTCAGGCACCACTTTCCCCCTAAACTTTGGCAAAAAGAGACACAAACCGCAACCCACCTCCCATCCCACCACCCCCCAAGACAGTGTCTGCATGCCATCATCCCTGCTGGATGGTAGCTGTAATTCCATGTAAGGGGAAGCTCTATACCTCCTTCCATGGAGTCTGAATTTCAATATATTGGGTTAACTTATTTGTTACTTCTTATTAATTAAATTTGTAGTACGTATTCTATGCCAGACTGTTTGAAGTACTTATTTATATAGCATTAATAACAAGCATATGAAAGAGTTTCCCACACTCTTCTTGTTTTACATATGTGGAAACTAAGGCACAGAGAGTTAATCAACTCGCCTGAGGTCACATTGCTGGGATTAGAACCCTGCCAGCATTGGAGAAGGAAATGGCAACCCACTCCAGTGTTCTTGCCTGGAGAATCCCAGGGACGGGGGAGCCTGGTGGGCTGCCATCTATGGGGTCACACTGAGTCGGACATGACTGAAGTGACTTAGCAGCAGCAGCAGCCTGGCTCCAGAGTACAGGCTCTTCACTGCCACGCTTCTTTGATTCTATCATTTTTGTGTGACGAGCATCACATCCTTGAGCTCCTCAGGACTTCTATCACTTCGACTATAAAACAGAGGTGGTAACATTCACTGAAGTCTTCCTTGGGTCCATGTTTGACAGTTTTTAGATGTCATCTTATTTGGCCTTTACCTTAACTTGTAAGGTAAGCAATTTCTTCCCATTTTACATAAGAGAAAATTGATTTAGAGATATTTTGTAACTTCAAGGTCACATGGATTGTAAAGGACAGAACAAAATTTCAGGTTCACGTTTACCTATTTTAAAGCATCTGTTTCCTCTACTATATTATGCTATAGGGCTCTGAAGGATCATATGAGACAATATATGTGAAAGCACCTAACACCTCCGGGTGCATTAAACAAACCAGTAAAAGTTGACCTTGCAAGTTCTTGGCAAATGTATAGAAAGGTTTGTTATTATTATCACTATCTTGGTCTGATGGTTGCAGAGTGAAGTGTTGCTTATGGGAGGATAAGCTCTATAGAAGGGCTTCCCAGGTGGTGCTGCAGTGGTAAAGAAGCCACCTACCCATGCAGGAGACATAAGAGATGCGGGTTTGATCCCTGGGTCAGGCAGATCCCCTGAAGGAGGACTACTGGCAACCCACTCCAGTACTCTTGCCGGGAGAATTCCATGAACAGAGGAGCTTGGTGGTTACAGACTATAGGGTCGTAAAGAGTTGGACATGACTGAAGTGACTTAGCATGGACACCCAGAAGGCTGATCTATTAATAGCCAACAGTGATGTTCACCGCACTTGTCATTATGAGACTTTAGTTTAGAAAGTTATGAGATAGAAAAGGCTGGTCGAAATTGCTTAATCACAAAATGATAGACCGCATTTCCCCCTGAGTTCTTTCCTAAAGACGTGGCCTCTGTGGCTATCCAGGAGATGGATAGGCAAGTTGCTTTTCGAAATCTTTGTTTTGGATTGAGAGAATAACAGAACATAAAAGGACACTGGATCAAGCACCATGTACTCACTACCCAAGTTGTTGCTGCTGTTCCATCGCTCAGTTGTGTCCGACTCTTTGCTATTTCATGGACAGCATGCCAGGCTCCCCTGTCCTTCACCATCTCCCAGAGTTTGCTCAGATTCATGTCCATTGAGTCAGTTAATTTCATTTTCTGCCACCTTCTTCTCCTTTTGTCTTCAGTTGTTCCCAGTTATCAGGTTCTTTCCCAATGAGTTGGCTTTGTGCATCAGGTGGCCAAAATATTGGAGCTGCAGCTTAAGCATCAGTCCTTCCAATGAATATTCAAGTTGATTTCCCTTAGGATTGACTAGATTGATCTCCTTGCAGTCCAGGGAACTCTCAAGAATCTTCTCTAGCACCACAATTCAAAGGTATCAATTCTTTGGCCCTCAGCCTTTTTTGTGGTCCAGCTCTCACATCCATACATGACTACTGGAAAAACCATAACTTTGACTTTATGGACCTTTGTCAGCAAAGTGGTATCTTTGATTTTTAATACACTGTCTAGGTTTGTCATAGCTTTCCTTTCTAGGAACACAAGCATCCTTAGATGAGCATATTATTAGTAATGTTGATTTCAGGTTATTAAAAAAATAATAAGTAACTACAGATAGATTAAATTCCCCTGTATTCCTGTTATATAAATCATATTACTCTCCTCTTTCCTTCATTTTTTCATTCTGTTCAACCACCATCATAAATTGTGTGAATATACAATCCATACCATTTACTTAAAAATTCTTTTTATTGAGGTGTAGTTGATTTACAATCTTGTGTTAGTTTCTGCTGTACAGCAAAGTGATTCATCTATGAACTAGAAACAGATTCAGGGATATAGAGAAGAGACTTGTGGTTCCCAATGAGAGTGGGGTGGGGAGAGAAAGATTGGGAGTTTAGGATTAGCATAGTATTTACTTTTTAACTAATATGTATGTAAACACAAACAGAGAATGGCATTATTTTTGTTTAAAGTAGTATTTCCATAAATGGTAACATAGTTCAACTTGATATTTCATTATCAATTTCATGTAGGTGAAATTTAACCATGTCAGTACACATATCTCTAGTTTGATCTGCTGATTTCTGATAGCATTTTATTCTCTGAATATGCCAAAGTTTATCAATATCCCCCTTTTTTTCGGACAGCTGAATTGTTTACAGTTTTGATCATACGAAACTGAGTACTGATTTTTCACTTTCACGATTACGATTGTGTTATTATTGCTCACAGCTGCGTGATTAGATTCCCATTTCTTTCTCTTTTGGTAGTATCATTCCTGGCCCTCTTGCTTTGATCTCTACAGGACCTGGTATTTTATAGTCCTCCCAGACTTCTCTTCACCATCATTCTGGGAATCTCTTTCCTTTTTCTCTGGTTGGCCTGTTTCTGGGTCCCACATCTTGCTGTTGCTGTGAAAGATTGTCTGTTGTATATGTTGTTGTTTAGTCGCTCAGTCATGCCCATTCTCCTGCGACCCCATATTACCCACCAGGCTACATGAGATTTTCCAGGCAAGAATACTGAAGTGGATCGCCATTTCCTTCTCCGGTGGATCTTCCCGATGCAGGGATCAAACTTATGTCTCCCGCGTCTCCTGCATTGGCAGGCAGATTCATTACCCCTGAGCCACCTGGGAAGCCCCCATATTATTCTAGATTATTGCATTAATGCTATTAATACATTTGCATTTAATTTTATTTTATCTAACAGAAATAGTGCTCTGACAGTTCATTCATTCATTCATTGACTAACAATTTCACTGAGGCAAAATGCATAAAGATAATTGCATCTATTTATTGGAGAAGGCAGTGGCACCCCACTCCAGTACTCTTGCCTGGAAAATCCCATGGTTGGAGGAACCTGTTAGGCTGTAGTCCATGGGGTTGCGAAGAGTCGGACACGACTGAGCAACTTCACTTTCACTTTTCACTTTCATGCATTGCAGAAGGAAATGGCAACCTACTCCAGTGTTCTTACTGGAGAATCCTGGGGATGGAGGAGCATGGTGGGCTGCCGTCTATGGGCTCACACAGAGTCGGAGACGACTGAAGTAACTTAGCAGCAGCAGCAGCAGCAGCAGCAGCAGCATCTATTTATAATGTACAATTTACATAGATCTCTGAAATCCTTATAAAGTGAACATATATAATATCCCAGAATTCCCTTGTGCACTTCTGGAATCATCCCTTCCTGGATTTCCCTGCCCTCTACCCTGGCAACTGTGATTTACTCTCACTATAGATTAGCTTGTAGTTTTCAGAATTTTATCTAAATGTTATTATACATTGTATACTCTAGTTTGAATGGCTTCTTTCACAGTATAATTACTTTAAGATTCTTATTATTTGCATTCTTCTTGTTGACATCTATCTTGGTCTTGTTTTTCTATTCAGTCTTACAGTATCTATCTTACCTGAGATGTGTACACCATATACATTAAAAAATTTTTTTTTATTGGAGTATAGTTGATTTCCAGTGTTGTGTTAGTTTCAGATGTACAACAAAGTGAATCAGTTATGCATATACATATATCCACTCTTCTTTAGATTCTTTCCCCATATAGGTTATTGCGGAGTACTGAGTAGTATTCCCTGTGCCGTACAGTAGGTCCTTATTAATTATCTGTCTTATATATAATAGTGTGTATATGTCAAGACCCTGATGTTGAGAAAGATTGAAGGCAAAAGGAGAAAGGAGTGGTAATGGTAGATAAGAAAGCATCACTGACTCAATGGATATGAATCTGATCAGACTCCAGGAGATAGAGAGGGACAGGGAAGGCTGGTGTGCGGCAGCCCATGCCGTCGCAGAGTCGGACGTGATTTAGCGACTGAACAACCCCAATAACAAATATGTCAATCCCAATCTCCCAATTTACCCCTCCTCTGCTTTTCACCCTTGTAACCAGATGTTTGTTTTTTGCATCTGTGACTCTATTTCTTATTTGAAAATAAGTTCATTTGTACTATTTTTTTAATATTCTACATATAAGCAACATCATATGATATTTATCTTTCTCTGACTTGCTTCACTTAGTGTGACAATCTCTAGGTCTATTAATGTTGCTGCAAATATTCCATTGTATGTATATGCCCCATATTCTTTATCTATTTCTCTGTTGAAGAATAGATTTAGGCAACTTAAATGTCCATCAATATACAGTTTACATTTACTGTCAGTTTGTATGTCTACCAACTGACTATTTATTTTCTCTTTGTCTCACCTGTTATTTGGTTCTTATTTCTCTTTGGTTCTTTTTCACTGTCTTATTTGGATTAACTGAATATTTAATCCAAAATAATTTCATTTTATCTATTCCTTTGGCTTATCAGTTTTAATTATTATTTTAATATTTACCTTTGGGCTCAAAATATATGTACTAAACTTTTCAGCCTACCTTGAAGTGATAAACTGCTTCATATATAGTATCTAGAATTTCTTTCCCTTATTATGTTTTAAAAATACCCATATTAATAGTGGGACTTCTAATGGTCTAATTTTCATCTCTCTCTAAACTTGGTTAATATCTGTCTGTCTTTAGCTTACAATTTTTGTGATTTTTGTATACAATATTCTTTGTTTGAAGACATTAAACCTATTTTATGTCAAAGTTTTTCTGAGAGTTTTCCATTATTTCCATTTTCTTGGGGCTAAATTTATCTCATTTATTATAATGTTTGTGGCAATCTTTCTACATGTTATGAGTATTTCTTAAACATTTTCTTTCCTATCTAGGAGGTAGACATTTGTATCCACCTAGTTTTCAGCTCCCCTAGCCTCATATTAATGGCCCAGGCTCCTATTGGGTTTTAATTTTAATCTTTCTTAAGGAAGATGCAGGCCCTTGGACTAGGAAGCAACTTGGCTCTGTTATTCTTCATATCTGTTCATGTGTGTGTGCATATGTGTTTTAACACAGTGGTTTTCAACCACATTTAGTTCTAGAAGCACTTGGAACTTTTATTCAGCCTTCTTCAGGAGGTAAGCTTGTACCACTCCTCAATTCAGTTAGTGATTCTATGTCCATTTTGTGTAATGAAAAGCACTGTTTTCCCTGCTACTGTGCAGCAGTGCGGGAATTAAATGTATAGTTGCTTCTGTCTGCGTGCAGACCTGCAGCCCAGCAGGCTCTTGGCTTCAGCCCTGTTCATCATTTTGAGTTTCCATTCCATTTCTTGTGCACTGTACTACATATCTAATTTGCAGGCCTAAATATGCCTTTAATTTTAGTGTTAAATATTTTATTTTCCATGCTTATTTTGGAGTAATACATGGAGAAACTCACTGAGTCATAGTTACTTGGCATTGCCTCTCCCTTTCTTTCTGAAGACGTTGCTGATAAATAGACATTGATGATAGTTTCATTCTTATGTGTTTACACAGCAACAACAAAAGTATATTAAAAAAAGTCACCCAAAAGTGAGGAGAACCCACTTTACTTTGTTCCCAGAGACTCTTATTTGTGATACAAATATTCTTAGTCCTTTCCTTAACTCTATATGAATTTGCCTTTTGGTGTAAGAATTTGAGAAGAAGTAGAAAATCAATTATAGGTCTAGTATGACCTATACTGTAGGGTTAAGGATGATTTGTAGTTTTATTTAATAGTTATATTTCAAATTTCAAATTGAATTGAACTAGAAAAATAATTTACAGAGACATGCCATTTTCTCCGAGCAAGATAAGCCTGTTCAATAGAGTAAGAAACAAATGCAAGTCTTCTTGGGATGTTCTGGGCTTCTCTCTAGAATCAATACTTTACATCTTATATTTCCCATCACCAGCCTCTGCTCTCCACTTCCAGTAGGGGCCCTCAGAACTATGGAAATTTTTAACTTAGAAGAAGCAGTTCATTGTCTGTTTCCATCACACGAGTGCTTTGATGTGTCCCTTTTTTCCCAAAGATAAGCTGGAGATGGAGGGAAAGAAATACCTCATTTTTGCTATTCTCTTTCCCAGCAAACTCTTACATCCTCATTAAAGCTCCACAAACACAACAACACCTGCATCGGGCCACCTGCTTCTGTTTGTGTGACACAAATAAATTCCTCTCTGAGGTGACATTGGAACTGCTACAATGCATCGGAAGATAGAAGGGATTCTTGATCCACTTTCCTTTAGAACGGAGGTGCTTGCCTTGGTAGAATTTAGGCCTTTATGTTTGAATTTCTAATACTTTTAAGAAAAAAGCTTAGATGAAAGGTAAAAATAAAATCTTCATTAAAACACTGAACTATCTAGCAATGATTCATAAGTGATTTTCTGAGATGATCGGCATATTTAGCTGTTTACTTTTGAGGAGTTTCCAAGAGCCTGGATTCTGAAGACAGGCTATCTGTGCTCGAATGGGTCTGCCGTTTATTACCTGTATGGCCTTGAGCAATTTACTTAATCTCTCTGTGCCTTGCTTTCCTGTAATATATGAGATTGTAGCTGCATCATAAGATGAGGCATGTATTTAAAGAAATGCTTATAACAATGCCTAGAGCATGGTTGCTGCTTCTGCTGCTGCTGCTAAGTCGCGTCAGTCGTGTCCGACTCTGCGACCCCATAGACGGCAGCCCACCAGGCTCCTCTGTCCCTGGCTCCTCTGTCCATGGGATTCTCCAGGCAAAAGTACTGGAGTGGGTTGCCATTGACTTCTCCAAGAGTATGGCTAACACTTAGTAAATGAAAATTTTTTTATCATCTATGATGTATTAAGCTTTGGACACTAGGCATACATTGATAAGCATGATACAGAGTTCTCTGGTGTCAAAGAGCTTCCATTCTGATGGGAAAAAAACGTAGTAAATCAAGATGATTTCAAGTAGTAAGATGTGCCATGAAGAAAATAAAGTAATGTTTGTAATTCCTAATATAGGAATTGAAATTGCTAAGTGGAATTGAGTGTTTCCTATGAAGTTGAGCAAAATATAAGCCCTCTGCTCAGATTGTGTCAGATTCTCAGAACTGTTTGGCCTGAGGCCATATAAAAAGTATGGATAGTAGGCCCAGAACTTGAGCTGCCACACTCTTATGTTGGAGAATTTTGTGTTCATTTTTGTCACCCTCTTCTATTGTCACAGACCACTCTTCTTTAAGGATTTCCCCTTAGATCAGTGATCTTGACTATTCTCAGTTTAATAACTTACACATAAGTGAGATCACTTGCTTCCAAACTCACCATAGCAGTGGGCTTCAGTTCAGATGAGGGCTGAATCAATGTGAAGTTTTATCTTATGTTTAGTCTTTTATATGCTTGATGCCAATAACTATATATCATAACCCATGAGCTCGTGTAATAGAAATGGAATTACTTCAGAAATAAAAATATAAACATATAAAACTTTGCAAATAAAATTGATGGGGCAATTTATTTTGCCTATTGTGCAAATGGTGAATTCACAAGACCCCAAATGATAATGCTTCTGAACCTACAGTTTATTTTCAGAAAAGGACACACAGGAGCAACAGGATGTTGTGTCAGAATAGCAGTGAAGATGTGTTGGGCAGCCAGAGGCTCCTTCACAGAGAAGGGTTTGGAGAAACCAGGAGTCAGCTCCGTTGCCCTTCCTCTGCTGGGCCGTATCAGATGTGTCTTCCCTCTCAGATCAGGAACAAGTCACGTATGTGTGTGGAAAGCCTCAGAACCAGAAAGCCCAAGATGGCTTCTCAAGTGAGGCTCTTACCCGGTTGGGTATGTTGGTACGTTATTGCTATATGACCAGACCCAATGGCAGAGTCCTCTGGGAGTTTTGCTGAAATTGCCTGCAAACTAGCAATCTTGCTCTAATTAATAAACTAGGCTAATGGGCTGGTAGAGATAACCCCCAAATTTGCTCTGGAGCAGTGCTATTAAAAACTACACTTCATGCCTTGACCAGATGTCAGTACCATGCAGGTATTTCAGAAAAACAGATCAGACCAATTCCAGGCCTGCTGACGTTACCTCTTTCAGTACACCTATTTTGATGATGAGTTAACCTAATCCCTTCAAGGTTTCCACAGTTGTCTCTATATTTAGCACAGAAACAATTACTACAGATTCCTGAGTTAGAGTATTGTATAGACTATAAATGTAGCTCTGCTCTGGGAAATACAGGTAGTAGAAATACAGAGTGATGGATTTTAACTGACTTCTGTTAAAATTCTCGCAGTATTAAGTGATTTGGGAAGACTTAAAAGAGAAAGCGCTAATCTTTAGACATCACTGAGAGTTCATTAGAACATGTCACACTATAGAAATTAATTTTATTTCTGATGTCTAAATAATACACCCATCTCTACATTTTTTTAAATTATGAAAATATGATAGCACATTTACAGAAAGCTTGGAAGATGCAGAGTAAAGTTACATATAGCTCCACTAAACAATCTGCTGCATTTTTAATTTGAAGAGCACTTCACGAAGGACATTCTGATATTTTTGTGGATAATATGGAGTAATATAGTATAGACAGATATATATCTGCTAGAAAAATTGTGCCCAATTTGTTTTTTTTTTTTTTTATTAATGAATTCGTGCTAATATGGGAAAAGATTTTTAAGAGGCATGCTCCATAGATGCAGAGACGGTGATAAATTGTAAATCTGGGCCAAAATGATTAATACTGAATTTAATTGGCATCTATCTCTCATTTATTGGGCTTCCCTAGTTTCTCAGATGGTAAAGAACCTGCCTGCGATGTGGGAGACCTGGGTTCAATCCCTGGGTCAGGAAGATCCCCTGGAGAAGGGAATAGCAACCCACTTCAGTATTCTTGCCTAGTGAATTGCATGGATGGAGGGTACCATCAATGCAGTCACAAAGAGTCAGACATGACTGGGTGACTAACAATTATCTCATTTATTAATAACACTGCCTGCCTCCCTGCTAAGTCACTTCAGTCATGTTGGACTTTGTGCGACCCTATGGACAGTAGCCCGCCAGGCTCCTCTGTCTATGGGGTTCTCCAGGCAAGAATACTGGAGTGGGTTGCCATGCCCTCCTCTGGGGGATCTTTCTGGTGGGATTGAACCCATGTCTCTTATGTCTCCTGCATTGGCAGGTGGTTTCTTTACCTCTAGCATCACCTGGGAAGCTCCATTAACAGCACTAACTGCTATTTATCAAATACTTACCAAATACCAGGCGTTCTGTTAGGCCTTTATAAATGTTAACTCACTGTGTCTTTATAACCTGATGAGGTAGGTATTACTGCCTCTGACATCTAGATGTGTTCATCAAGGCCCAGAAATGTTAAATAACTTGCTTGAGTTTATACAGTCTGTACTGGAGGCAATTTACTCCAGTTGCATTTACTACCATTTGCAAACCATTCCAGTATTCTTGCCTGGAAAAATCCCATGGACAGAGGAACCTGGTGGGCTACACACAGCCCATGGGGCCTCAAAAGAGTCGGACATGGCTGAGTGACAGAGCACACACACATACAGCCTCTAAGTGGTGAGGACAGATTTCAGTTTGATTCTAAATGTCATAGGTCTCAGTTGGACTCAAGAAAAGGATTAGGAAAACTTGACTGATAGTCTTAACAAAATATTTGAAACATACAACATGCTTAATGTAAACCTTATGAAGTACCCTCTACAGCTATTGAAAAACAAGCTGCATTCATTTTCCTCCTGTTTTTTCCCTGTTCATTCACATTGCTTTAAGAGTAGGTAATAAAGTCTGGTTTTATGTTATCACTTTGCTGAAAGACTTTTGATAACTCTCCATTGCTCACTGAAATCCTTTTGTTCAACTTTCATTCTAGCCTCATCTCCCATACCGCTTCCCACACTACACACTAGTCCCTTGAGGCTATTTCTGTTTGCACAAACCTCTCCTGGATGTTCCTGTCCCCTTGCAAATTAAACTGTTGAAACCTTGTCTTCTTCAATGTTCCAGGTCAAATACTCTCTCCCCCAGGGGTAGCTTAGAGGCTGACAGAACTATATAAGAGTAGAAATTATTCTTATGTTTATGATGTGTTAATATCAATTATTTGTGTGCCAACGGACACCACATACTTGTTTTTAGTTCAACCGCCCATGGAGCCTTAGTCCTGCTTACTCTCGAGAGAAATTGGACTCAGATATGCTGGCCTTTTATACACTTACAGATAAAGCTGAAGCACAGCCTGCCTAAGGCTGTCACAAGACACAAAATGTCCCCAAACTGCTATAGCCATGTAGTGGACCTCAGCTATGTAATCCTCAGCAAGGTAGTCCTATATGATGTCCTCAGGGGTTTAGAAGTGGGATATACTATGTATCTCATCAGCCTATCAGAGTTGTCAGTAACCTGTACCTGGACATTTTCTTATTTTTTTAAATCTAAATTTATTTAATTGGAGGCTAATTACTTTACAATATTGTATTGGTTCATTTTCTACATGTGTTTCCCTCCAAGAAGCTTTTTAATCTTGCTCCTAATGCTCCAGCTCTATCAATTATTTTTGCCTTGTTTCTTATATAATTCAAAACACATAGTTATTTTTAAAGAAACATTTGACACTTGAAAAAACTTAAAAAAAAACATTCTATCTTGATTCCAAGGATAGATATGATTTTTCTTTTTCTTACTGCTATACCCACCAGGAATTATCTTAGATTAAAGCAGACATTTATTTTTATTTTTAAATTGTAGAATAGTTGACAAACAATATTGTATTAATTTCAGGTGTAAAACACAGTCCTTCAGCATCCATATATAGTATCAATATTATAGGCTTCATGATAAGCTTGGAAACCATCTGTCACTGTACAAAGTTACTGCAGTATTATTGATTATATTTCCTGTGCTGAATGTTACATATCTGTGACTTATTTATTTTGTACTTAGAGTTTGTGCCTCTTAATTCCCTTCACCTGTTTTTCCCAGCTCCCCACCCCTTACTCCCTTGATGACCAACCGTTTATTCTCTGTGTCTGTCAGTTTCTGTTTTGTTATATTCATTCTTTGTTCTGTTTTTTTAGATCCCACCTATAAATGAAATCGTGTGGTATTTGTCCTTCTCTGTCTGATCTATTTCACTTAACATAGTACCTCCAGGTCCATCCATCTTGTAGCAAATAGCAAGATTTCATTCCTTTTCTTGGCTCCATTGCATGTATATACTGCATCTTCTTTATTCATTCATTTATTGGTGGACACTTAGGTTGCTTCCTTATCCTGTTATGTGATGTGATGAACATAGGGTTGCAGAATCTTTCCAAATTAGTGTTTTCGCTTTCCTAGGATAAATAACCAGCAGTCACATTGCTGGATTGTATGGTAGTTCAATGTTAAGTTTTTTGAAGTATCTTCATAGGGGTTGTTGTTGTTGTTCAGTCACTCAGGCATGTCCTTTGTGACTCTTTGTGACCCCATGGACTGCAGTACACCAGGCTTCCCTGTCCTCACCATCTCCTGGAGCTTGCTCAAATCCATTTCCATTGAGTCAGTGATATCATCCAACAATCTCACCCTCTGTCATCCCCTTCTCCTGCCTTCTATCTTTCCCAGCATCAGGGTCTTTTCCAATGAGTTGACTCTTCGCATGAGGTGGCCAAAGTATTTGAGCTTCAGCCTAAACATCTGATATCTCATGGTGGTTTTGTGTTTCCATGATTATTAGTTATAGTGAGCAGTTTTACATGTGTCTGTTGGCCATCTGTATGTCTCCCTTGGAAAAATGTCGATTCATGTCCCCTGTCCATGTTTGAATTGGGTTGAACTGGGTTGTTTGTTTTTTTGATATTGAGTTGTGTGTATTCTTTTTTGTTTCAGATAGTAACACCGTAATAGATATATAAGCCTTTGACTGTGTGGATCACAATAAACTGTGGAAAATTCTTAAAGAGATGGGAATACCAGACCATCTGACCTGTCTCTTGGAAACCTGTTTGCAGGTCAGGAAGCAACAGTTAGAACTGGACATGGAACAGAATGGTTCTAAATAGGAAAAGGAGTACATCAAGGCTGTATATTGTCGCCCTGCTTATTTAACTTCTATGCAGAGTACATCATGAGAAATGCTGGGCTGGAAGAAGCACAAGCTGGAATCAAGATTGCCGGGAGAAATATCAATAACCTCAGATATGCAGAAGACACCACCCTTATGGCAGAAAGTGAAGAGGAACTAAAAATCCTCTTGATAAAAGTGAAAGAAGAGAGTGAAAAATTTGGCTTAAAACTCAACATTCAGAAAATGAAGATCAAGGCATCTGGTCCCATCACTGTATGGGAAATAGATGGGAAAACAGTGGAAACAGTGTCAGACTTAATTTTTGGGGGCTCCAAAATTGCTGCAGGTGGTGATGGCAGCCATGATATTAAAAGACACTTACTCCTTGAAGGGAAAGTTATGACCAACCTAGACAGCATATTGAAAAGCAGAGACATTACTTTGCCAACAAAGGTCCATCTAGTCAAGGCTATGGTTTTTCCTGTGGTCATGTATGGATGTGAGAGTTGGACTGTGAAGAAAGCTGAGCGCCGAAGAATTGATGCTTTTGAACTGTGGTGTTGGAGAAGACTCTTGAGAGTCCCTTGGACTGCAAGGAGATCCAACCAGTCCATCCTAAAGGAGATCAGTCCTGGTTGTTCATTGGAAGGAATGATGCTAAAGCTGAAACTCCAATACTCTGGCCACCTCATGTGAAGAGTTGGCTCATTGGAAAAGACTCTGATGCTGGGAGGGATTGGGGGCAGGAGGAGAAGGGGGCGATGGAGGATGAGATGACTGGATGGCATCACTGACTTGATGGACATGAGTTTGGGTAAGCTTCAGGAGTTGGTGATGGACAGGGAGACCTGGCATGCTGTGATTCATGGGGCTACAAAGAGTCGGACATGACTGGGTGACTGAACTGAACTGAACTGAATAGATATATGATTTGCAAATATCTTCTCTCATTCAGTAGGTTGCCTTTTTGTTTTTTGCTAGTTTCCTTTACTGTGCAAAAGATTTTTATTTTGATGTTGTTTCACTTGCTTATTTTTGTTTTTGTTGCCTTTGCCTGACAGAACCATACAGTATTGCTAAGGCTGATGTCACAGAACATAGTGCCTAAATTTTCTTTCAGGAGTTCTATGACTTCAGATATTACATTTACTTCTTTAATCTGTTCTGAGTTTATTTTTGTATATGGTGCAAGAAAAAGGTTCCCTTTTATTCTTTGGCATGTAAATGTTTGGTTTTCCTAACACCATTTGTTGATGAAACTGTCATTTCCCCCTGTATGTTCTTGGCTCCTTTAGTATAAATTAATTGACCATATAAGCATATGTTTATTTCTGGACTCTCTATTTAATTGATTTTTGGGTCTATTTTGTGCCAATGTCACACTGTTTTGATTACTGTAACTTTGCCATATAGTTTGAGGTCAAGGAGCATGATACCTCCCCACCTTCCTTTTTAAGATTTATTTTTTGGGGTCTTTTGGGTTCTGTACAAATTTTAGGATCATTTGTCCTAGTTCTGTGAAAAATTCCATTGGTATTTTGATAGAAATTGCATCAAATCTATATGCTTTTGCTTTAGGTAGTATGGACATTTGAACAATGTTAATTCTTCTACCTCATGAGCATGGTGTATCTTTCCATTAATTTGTGTTTTCATTTATTTCTTTAATCTTTGTCTTATATTCTTCTGAGTGCAGATCTTTTACCTCTTTGGTTAAATTTTTTTCTTAGTTACTTTATTCTTTTTGATCAAATTGCAAATGGGACTGCTTTCTCAACTTCTCTTTCTGATAGTTGGTTATTAGTATAGAAATGCAGTAGATTTTTATGTATTGATTTTATATCCTGCAACTTTATACTTCTCTCAGGTTAGATTCAGTTTATCTCTCATTTTTTTGGTCATAATTATTGTTGCCCAATAATGTAGCTGACACATATGATCTTTATTCATTTCCAAGGAAGCAACTAGGGAGTGAATGAAAAAATCAGACATTCCCATAGAGGTAAGTTTTTGACCCTTTTTCCACACTTAGGAACTTCTATAACTGCTAAATTTCTGAATTTTTTAGGGGTTGATTGTTGGGAAATTTGAAGCTTCATGAGTAGAAGGCAAGGTACAAAGTAGAGGACTTATGGTCGCCTACCATTAATCTCCTTAGATGGTATTTGGATGATTGTCATTGTCACAACTTTTTGAGATAGGATAAAAGTAGTAGTTTTACAATTTTAAGGAACTGTTTGAAAGATAAATACTATAATTCCCATTATTACAGCAATGATTATGAGCCAAATCTCTTTAATTATGTTGTCACAAGAATCTTCACAATGATAGGAAGTAACTCCATTTTATTAATGTGACATTAGGACTCAGGAAGATTAAACCATTTGTTAATTGCCTACAGATAAACCTCATACATATTATTAATCAGATTATTTAAGGTAGTGCTTATACTTACAATGAGTATATATGATGTTCAAAAGTTATAAAAATTTACCATAAACATTGCCAATAAATTTTCCTAGCCTTAATGATCTTCATTTATAAATTCATGCATGAAGGTGAAAGTGAAGTTGCTCTGACTCTTTATGACCCCATGGACTGTAGCCTACCAGGCTCCTCTGTCCATGGGATTTTCCAGGCAAGAGTACTGGAATGGGTTGCCATTTCCTTCTCCAGGGGATCTTCCCTACCCAGCGATCAAAACCAGGTCTCCCACATTGTAGGCAGATGCTTTACTGTCTGAGCCATCAGGGAAGTCCAGGAAATTCCTACACACTCTTCTAAAAATATTAAAATAAAATAATTTTCTTAACAATACCCTGTTTTCACATGTATGTTTTGTTTACAATACTTATTGCCATGTTTAGTGTTTCCAGAGCATTTTCTTGAGTGTAATTTCTTTTTATTTTGGGGTGGAGCAGCTTTTTAGTTATTTCTTTCACAATTTCTTCTGTTGTAATGCAAAGAAAATGATCATCTTTTCTGATATCTGATAAAGCACATTGGATTATGCTAATTTTACCATGATTTGACATTTTTATATTTAAATTTTTTATTCCGTATGAGATACTTCATTTTTTCAGAGAACAATATGGATTACTTTGTTCTTTTTTATATTGCTATTCTAAAATTTCAGTTCATATTTAAAATAATTATCTTCTGCTTATTTTTAAAAGTGTAATTATAATAGAGAATGTTCTTATATGTATTTGGGCCAATTCTAATCTTTTTCTCCTCTAATCCACTGTAGAATATATCCATTTCAGCAGTAGTGACATGGAGTTTTCTTGTTTGTTTCTGTGTAACACAGTCTATTCCCTGCTAAGGCAGTCCTTCCTTTCTCCCTACACACTGTTGATGTTCTTTTTAGGTATTACGTGATATTTTCCTTGTTTATTTTTCAAAATAAATTTCAGAATCATTTGGCTAAATTTCTCACACACATAGACAAATGTCTTGATAAGATTTTAATTGAATCCCATTAACTGTATACATTAACTAGATTAGACCTGATTGGAGAAGGAAATGGCAACCTACCCCAGTATTCTTGCCTGGAGAATCCCAGGGACAGAGGAGCCTGGCGGGCTGCCGTCCATGGGGTCACAAAAGTGTCGGGCACGACTTAATGACTAAATAACAGACCTGACTGCAGCATTTAGTTTCCTTTTCTAAAATAAGCACACTTATCTACATGTCTCTATCTCTCTATCTGTATCCTAAATGATGGGTTATACATTCCTTTTTCTTCTTTAAAAAAAAAAAGTTTAATTTCAGGTTAAACTAATGAACTGAGTATAATTTTTTGGAGTAATTGTGGTCCATTCATATATTTCTTATTATCTCAAAACTTTAAAGTTTTATAATAATTTTAGATATGTTATAATAATTTAAAAATAATTATTTTTTTACTTTCCAAAACTTGATAATATTAGTTTTCATCCTTACTGAAATTCCCAGAACTCTTCAAGTAACACCATAAAATAATAACATACTCATTTTATACTTGATTTAAAATTGTTTTAAAAGTAAATGGTGGGATATGTATTGTTTGATTAAAAATTAATTTCTAAATAATGTAGATAATATTTTATCACTGAGTTGGTTTTGTTTTAGGCAAAGAGATTCCTTAACAATTAAAGATAAGTTAAATGCCCTGGAGAAGGGAATGGCAACCCACTCCAGTATTCTTGCCTAGAGAATCCCATGGTCAGAGGAACTGGTGGGCTACAATCCATGAGGTCACAGAGTCAGACACGGCTGAGCAACTTTCCCTCTACTACTCTATTCTATTGTATTTCTCATATTATTTATTGAAAAGGCAAATGCTATCAAATAAGTTTTTTAATCTATTGAAGAAGTCATGTGATTTATTTTATTTAGCTTTCTTGTATTGTACATGACATTTACAGAGTTAATGATGAACTACTGTGATTTATACACTGAATTACTATTCCTAATATAATAGACTTGGTCAAGGTGTAAGAGCCATGTTTTTAGGATTTTTTTAATAAGAGGGAGTAAATTCAGGTGGGTGACCAAGATGGTAAAAGATGTGGAAATGACATCATATGCAAACTAGAATATTTAGTCTGGAGTAGAGTGCACGTAGATTATCGATCTTTGGGGAAAGAATGGTGGTTGATAGTTAAGTTTAAAAATCTTTCATGTTAAAAAAGTGTTTTTGATTCAAAATTTTTCTAGAGGGAGGACCTCAATAAGTTACAGAAATAAAGATTCAGTAGCATTTTAAAAATTATATACAAAGTTATACCATCTAAATGTCCTGATTCATAAACAAGTGAGTCTTCTTATCAGTATAAATGTTGAAGCAGAGACCAGATGAACTGTGCTCTATAGAAAAGCACCTGCATTGGTTGGGGCATTGGTCTGGATAAACATTAAGGTCCTTTCCAATTGAAAAATTATAAATCTGTAATTCTGTGGGGGGGGAAAAACACATTTTGCTACATTATGTCTGCTCTGTAAATGATTTTTTTAAACTGATATGGTAGGCAGAGTTCTAACATGGTCCCCTGATTCTTTACTCTTGGTGTAGTTAGATGGGGGGTAGAAAACCAAGCCGTCACAGTCATATCACTAGTTAGGCAGTACTGAGTGCCTCAAAAGATCAGGGGGAGAGAAAAGTCTTAAGAACTTAGATATTGGGATACAGCAAGTAATTTAAACTGGTGAGAAAAAGCACTAGAGTCTTCTAGTCTTAAAGAGACTAGAATAGTTGGCCAAAAGGTAATTTTCAGAAGGGTATTAAAACTAATGATAACCATATTTTAACTAGAAGTAAAAGTTTGAATAGAAGTGGGGGAGGGATAAAGGTTAAGTTCAATTCAGAACACTGGCCCAGAGACTATAAAATGTTGGAGGGCAGCTCCTGAGCAGAGAGGCAGGGATGGCCAATGGCTAAAGACTTTTGACTCCTAAATTTGTGAAGAAGGCCTTCATCATATTTTAGGAAGCATTATTTTGCCTCCTAAATTAATAGGATTGCTGTGGTTTACAAATAGCAAGTGGAGCCAAGTATTATATATACTGTTTTTGTTAATATTTATTCATGTACCTTTTATTATAGGTTTCCCAGGTGGCGCTAGTGGTCATGAACCCTCCTGCTAAGGCAGGGAGTCATAAGAGACACAGACAGGTTCGATCCCTAGGTCAGGAAGATCCCTTGGAGAATAGCATGGCAACCCACTCCAGTATTCTTACCTTGAGAATCCCATGGACAGAGAAGCCTAGCAGTCCATAGGGTTGCATAGAGTTGAACACGACTGAAGTGACTTAGCATGCACACACATCTTTTATTATGGGTACAAGTTAAAAAAAATATGCATACATTTTACTTTTTAAAGAGTACTAGGGAAAGTATCAAGTAGTATAACACTGCTTTCTTCAGCTACTGCCTGTTGCATGAATAACCTTAGTAGCTTAAGATGAGGCACTTTAATCGTCTAATAAAAGCTTTCTCTGAAGAAAGCTTGATGTCTTGGAGGTAACTAGGAAAATGTCTTTATAATTTGCTATGAAATCTTGTTGGTTCATACTCTTGGGCATCCCCTGGGTAAAATCTGAAAATGGCCCCTGTACCCAGAGGGCAAGGAGAAATTAAAGAAAGGGGCAGACCACTTCAGACTGGTAGGTAATGATTCTAATAAGCAAGGAAACTTGTGCATGAGGCTTGTCTTGGGCAGCCTCAAGACAGGTAGATCTCTGAACCTGCCCACCAGAATCTTAGAAGTTTCTATATTTGCTTTAACAGGGTTCATTCCCTGGAGGTTGCATCCCTGTGATGGCTCTGGCTAGAGAATGATGAGCTTCCCAGGTGGTGTTAGTGGTAAAGAATCCACCTGCCAATGAAGATAGACATAAGAGACGTGGGTTCGATTCCTGGGTTGGGAAGATCCTCTGGAGGAGGGCACGACCACCCACTCCAGTATTCTTCCCTGGAGAATCCCATGGAAAGAGGAGCCTGGGGTCCATAGGGTCTCACAGAATCAGACACAACTGAAGTGACTTAGCATTCATGGAATGATGGGCAGAATGTATATTCCCAGGACAGAGAAGGAGGAGAGGAGCCTCAGATTGCCTGTGTCTAGTTCATCCTCTCAATTTCTTCCTTGGTCAGATCTCAGGATGTTTTCAGAAATAGAACCAACACAATGTCCTACAATAGCTAATTATTGATACCACAGTTAGTCCCCTACATACAAATGAACTCCATTCCCAGAGTATACATAAGTTCACTTTGTAAGTCCAACAAAGTTAACCTAGGCAGCCAACTAGCACAACTGGCTACGTAGCACTGTACTGTAACAGGTTTATAATACTTTTCACACAAATACGAATTTAAAAAACACAAAAATTAAAGAATTTTAAATCTTAGAGTACCTTGAAAAGTACGGTAGAGTAGTACAGTACAATGCTGGCATACAGGGTCTGGCATCGAGTGAACAGGCAAGAAGAGTTACCGACTGGAGGAGGCAGAGGAGGTGGGAGATGGTACAGCCAAAGGACTGTCAGCAATAGGAGACAGAGGGCAAGCTGCAGCTTCTCTCATGCCTGACTTCGATGGAACACATGTTCCCGTCTTTGAAAGCTTGTGCCTTGAAGGTTCATATGTACAGACTTACTGTACCATGAGCTGAATTGTGTGGTAGTGAGCGTTCGTTCATAGCTGTTCCTTTTTATCCACCTTGGGATGAATTCCCTGTAGACAGAACATACTTCCTTGCCACACTGACTTTGGGGTTGCCCACGTGGCTCACTATGAGCAATAACAGTGTGTAGAAGTGATAGTGTGTGACGTGTGAGCAAATTTCCTCCAGCTTTCTCATACTTCTGCTATCCACAGTGAGAAGAGCATGCTTGAGATGGTCTTTCGTCCCGAATCCCAGAAAGAAAGACTTACGAGCAAATCTGAACCCAAACTGCTACATGTAGGAGCCAAGTGAAGTTGAACTGGACGAGTGGGCTCAAACTGACTCAGCAGAGCCACAGACAACATGAAGGTTTCTGAGTAAGAGGCAAACATTTGCTGTCATAAACCACTGAGATTTCAAGATAGTTATAGCTTCTTTATTTGAGCAAAACCTGACTCATACAAATATTCAATTTTCTAGGTGTGAGGGAGCTCTATTTTTCTTATTTCAACTCTACAGAGCTATTATAATAAACTATTACAACAATATAATAATTATTAAAATGAAGTAGTATTAATCTCTCATGTTATAAATGAAAAGACAGGCTCTGAAAGATTAAAAAAATTAACTTATGTCATGTAGATAATCTGTGGTTTAATCTGAATTGTGTCTGAATCTAACAGCTTTTTTTTTTTAATTCTTGCAGTATATTTAAGAAGGGGTCCTTAGTTATTTTCCTGCTGCTGATGCTGCTAAGTCACTTCAGTCGTGGCCGACTCTGTGTGACCCCATAGACGGCAGCCTACCAGGCTCCCCCGTCTTGGTGCCTGTTAAATACACTTCATGTTCTGACAGTCAGAAGTTTTTCTTTATTTGGAAAAGAGATGTTAGCTTTTCAAATTAAATAGCACTTTTTTAGTATGACTATACATAGGAACGGAGAAGGCAATGGCACCCCACTCCAGTACTCTTGCCTGGAAAATCCCATGGACAGAGGAGCCTGGAAGGCTGCAGTCTATGGGGTCGCTAAGAGTTGGACATGACTGAGTGACCTCACTTTCACTTTTCACTTTCATGCATTGGAGAAGGAAATGGCAACCCGCTCCAGTGTTCTTGCCTGGAGAATCCCAGGGACAGGGGAGCCTGGTGGGCTGCTGTCTGTGGGGTTGCACAGAGGTGGACACGACTGAAGTGACTTAGCAGCAGTAGCAGCATACATAGGAAGGTATTTGCAAATGCATAAATTTTGGCTCTTAATGAATTATAGCATAAAAATGTACATTGAAGTTACTTTAAAAGTGCAATGGATGTGAAAGGATAATATGTGGCAACCATATGCAGTAAGTGGAGATGAGAGGAGAACGTCATTCTGTTACACTTGCATTAACTCTAATCACATTTTGTAGCTGATGCTCTTATGAGGGCTGCCAACTACATTTTAGGGAAATGAAGAGCTAGGATATATAGCCTCCAGAAAGTAGGCACCTCTCCTGTCAAATAGGTAATTACAGAGGCTATGACTCCATTAGGAAAATGGTGGCCAATCAATGTAAACTCTAAGAGCTCAGATCCTTTGTAATTGATTGAGAGATTCAGTGACTTCAATGCAATTGAGTTTCAAATGTAAGAAGCCAGTATTTGGCCAGATGGCTGACGTGAATTCCAGAGGGAGTGTATGAATTTTAATGAGAGTGACAGCCACACAATTTGAGTCACATGTGCTAATACTGAATGAAATATGCAGATCAATATTGAAACTGCAGCCTGGGGTATCCAAGCTTTCATTTTTTATGTCCTAATACTCATGTTCATTTCTGCAGGTATGCAGTTGCTTATCATACAAATTCTGGAGGAACTTGTTAATGCAAATCACAATTGATATTTGGGATTATAGCCTACTTCTTATTTCTGCTGAGATTTCTTATTATATAGTTTAGGATAATTTAGAGGTTCTATTTCAGAAGTGTCCAGTTTATGCAAACAAGAAGCATCTGGGTTTATTCATTCACTTAACAGTTCCTGCAAGGTTAATGTGCCTAAGATGCAGGATACGGAGGTAATCCATAGTTGAATCAGACATGATTATGGATTCTGTCCTAGAAGAGCTTAAAAAATCTAATAAAGGCAGAGAGAGAAATATAAATATTTTTAAAAAATCATTACAATACTAGTTTGCAACTGATGAGTGTTGTAGGAGAGGTGGACATAAAGCAGTAGCTCTGTTCAGTACCTGGGTCAACGTATTGTGAGTAATTAAAAAATACGAATAAGGAAGAAACCTTCACTTCTGGTAATAGCATCTGAGGTAATTCTAACCAACATTCTCAACAAAAATAATAAGAATAACTGGACAGCATTCTGTACTTGAGGGTACAAATTGGTTGAAGGATTGTGGAGCCAAGAACTGGGTGAAGACAAATATTCAGAGAGATGAGGGCAGCATTAAGGTGGCTTTACATTTGCAGATTATTGAAGAGATGATCAAAATCAGTCAGTTCGGTCGCTTAGTCATGTCTGACTTTTTGCGACCCCATGGACTGCAGCAGGCCAGGCCGCCCTGTCCATTGCCAGCTCCCAGAATTTACTCAAACTCACATCCATTGAGTCAGTGATGCCATCCAACCATCTCATCCTCTGTCATCCCTTTCTCCTCCTGCCTTCAATCTTTCCAAGCATCAGGGTCTTTTCCAATGAGCCCGTTCTTCGCATCAGGTGGCAAAAGTATTGGAGTTTCAGCTTCAATATCAGTCCTTCCAATGAACACCCAAGACTGATCTCCTTGCAGTCCAAGGGACTCTCAAGAGTCTTCTCCAACACCACAGTTCAAAAGCATCAGTTTTTTGGCACTCAGCTTTCTTTATAGTCCAACTCTCACATCCATAAATGACCACTGGAAAAACCATAGCTTTAACTAGATGGATATTTGTTGGCAAAGTAATGTCTCTGCTTTTTAATATACTGTCTAGATTGGTCATAACTTTTCTCCCAAGGAGCGAGCATCTTTTAATTTCATGGCTGCAGTCACCATCTGCAGTGATTTTGGAGCCCCCAAAAACAAAGTCTGCCACTGTTTCCATTGTTTCCCCATCTATTTCCTATGAAGTAATGGGACCAGATGCCATGATCTTAGTTTTCTGAATGTTGAGTTTTAAGCCAACTTTTTCACTCTCCTTTTTCATCAGGGGGCTTCCCTAGTGGCTCAGAGGATAAAGCATCTGCCTGCAATGCAGGAGACCTGGGTTTGATCCCTGGGTTGGGAAGATCCCCTGGAGAAGGAACAGGCAACCCACTCCAGTATTCTTGCCTGGAGAATCCCATGGACAGAGGAGCTTGGCAGGCTACAGTCCACGGGGTCGCAAAGAGTTGGACATGACTGAGCGACTTCACTTTCACTTTCATCAGGAGGCTTTTTAGTTCTTCTTCACTTTTTGCCAAAAGGGTGGTGTCATCTGCATATCTGAAGTTATTGATATTTCTCCCGGCAATCTTGATTCTAGCTTGTGCTTCTTCCAGCCCAGCGTTTCTCATGATGTACTCTGTATATAAGTTAAATAAGCAGGGTGATAATATACAGCCTTGATGGACTCCTTTCCCGATTTGGAACCAGTCTGTTGTTGCACGTGCAGTTCTAACTGTTGCTTCCTGACCTGAATACAGATTTCTCAAGAGGCAGGTCAGGTGGTCTGGTATTCCCATCTCTTTAAGAATTTTCCACAGTTTGTTGTGATCTCACAGTCAAAGGCTTTGGTGTAATCAATAAAGCAGAAGTAGATGTTTTTCTGGAACTCTCTTGCTTTTTCGATGATCCAGCGGATGTTGGCAATTTGATCTCTGATTCCTCTGCCTTTTTAAATCTAGCTTGAACATCTGGAAGTTCATGGCTCACATACTTTGAAGCCTGGCTTGACAAACTCGCAAGGCTAAGAGGACAGAAGTTGTAGTCTAGGGTCTGTCAGAAAAACCCACTTTGTGCTTTAAGTTTGGACCCTGAAGGGCCACACACTGAGCAGTAAGGAAGACTGGAGAGTTTAGAGTCAGATGTGTGGTTCAGAAAAGCTCAGTCCTTATAAGGTGAGTAAGGTGATTTGTGGTTCCTCAGGGTGCCTGACTTAAGCAACAAAATAAATCTTTTCTGTAAGAAAATAGTATCATTGGAGGCTTAAAATTATTTCTAGGAATGTCCATTACATGATATAAAAAATTTCCTGGAACACTGAGACAGAAGCTGATAAAAAAAGAGACTATACAGAATTATTAAAGATTTAAAAATAATTTGACTTAGTAGATTCAAGGAAATAATAGAAAAGCTTAAAAATTTTAGCAGTTGGAGATGATTTAAAAAAATGAGAAATTCTAAAAGAGAAACAAGGAAAAATTTTAAATAAAAAGAGTTAAAAATCTGAGTAGTAGTTTTGCTTTAGGAGAAGGCAATGGCACCCCACTCCAGTACTCTTGCCTGGAAAATCCCATGGATGGAGGAGCCTGGAAGGCTGAAGTCCATGGGGTCGCCGAGGGTCAGACACAACTGAGCTACTTCACTTGCACTTTTCACTTTCATGCATTGGAGAAGGCAATGGCAACCCACTCCAGTGTTCTTGCCTGGAGAATCCCAGGGATGAGGGAGCCTGGTGGGCTGCCGTCTATGGAGTCGCACAGAGTCGGACACGACTGAAGCGACTTAGCAGCAGTAGCAGCAGCAGTTTTGCTTTAAAATAATTTATTTCAGCTGTGCATTTAAGTGTCCTTTCTCTATATGTAATATTGTTGCTGTTCAGTCGTTTCTGACTCTTTGCAACCCCATGGACTGCAGCCACTGGGCTCTTTTGTCCATGGGATTTCCCAGGAAAGAATATTGGGGGGTTTGCCATTTCCTTCTCCAGGGGATCTTCCTGACTCAAGGACTGAACCTGTGTCTTTTGCATCTCTTACATTGATAGGCGGGTTGTTTACCACTAGCATCACGAAGTATATTGCCTAATAAAAATGTATAAAAGATATACAAAAGCTAAATTGTATGTTTTTTTGTCAGATTCTAAAGAATATTTAAATCTGTGAACCTATCATTTTCTCCAAATTTTTGTAGCAATTTAAAGAGATAAGTGATGTTATTATTTCACCATGAAAAGTGAAAGTGAAAGTATTAAAGGTTTTCTGGGCACGGAATGAATTTCTGCAAGCTTTATAAAGGCCATAATGCTCTTTGCTGCTACTGCTGCTAAGTCGCTTCAGCCGTGTCCGACTCTGTGCGAGCTCATAGACGGCAGCCCACCAGGCTCCCCTGTCCCTGGGATTCTCCAGGCAATAACACTGGAGTGGGTTGCCATTTCCTTCTCCAATGCATGCAAGTGAAAAGTGAAAGTGAAGTTGCTCAGTCGTATCCAACTCCTAGCGACCCCATGAACTGCAGCCTACCAGACTCCTCCGCCCATGGGATTTTCCAGGCAAGAGTGCTGGAGTGGGGTGCCATTGCCTTCTCCATAATGCTCACTTTAGAGGGCGGTAAATTGAGGGTACAAGCTGCTAACCACAGCCTGTTAGCCATTCGTGCTGCTGCCCTAACAGAAAGGAAAGGGGCTCCTCATTGCTGCCCCAGGCAGACTAAGGCTCTACAGAAAGACTGACACTCAGGGACAAGTGGCAGGACCTCTGATTAGGAGTACCTTGCTCCATGAATTGGTCCTCGCCCGGTTCTCCATTTCGACTCACCAATCATTTCTTGTCGGCCTCTCAAGGGCTTTCCACCTCCAAGGTTCTCAAATCGCATTGTAATTGCCCTGAGAGTTTTTTTTTAAAAAAATGCCTCCAGAGACTCTAGTTAATTGGTGCAGCCTGGGCAAGGGGAGTTTTACAAGCTCCCCAGGCGCCTCTAATGTGCAGCCACGTTTGAGCGTCAGCACTCCACCACGGCAGCGCCAGTCTGCTTGCTCTTTCCTGAACACACTCAGCTGCTCACTCACCCGTGCCTTCTTCATTTCCTTCAGTGCCCCTCTCCCACCTGGAAAACTCATTCTACGACACTCAATCAGAAGAAGCTCTGCCAGAATCAGTCAGGTCTCCCCAGTTGGAGATGGCAGATCACCTCATATATCCCTTTAATAGAGCTAAGAGACCATGTAATTTATGATCCCAACCAACACACTGTTGAATGTAAACGAGAACACTACTAATAATTATGCTGGGTGACAGGTGTCAACTAGCACTACCCCAGGCAAACTGGAACGTCAGACCCTTCTGATTATAGCTCCTACGATGTCAATCAGGAATCACAAACTTGTCTTCTTGTCTTCCACTCTTGGTGTGAAAGTCAATAAGGCAGGGATAGCCCTTCCTCATCTCTCTAACCTCAGTACCCAAGACACGTTAACTGTTGAGTCGATGTTTCTTTAAGAACTCCTCTATTTTATAATAATTAAATGCATGGACTGTGTTACCAAAAAAGTGAAAGTTGCTCAGTCGTGTCCGACTCTTTGCAACCCCATGGACTATACAGTTCGTGGAATTCTCCAGGCCAGAATACTGGAGTGGGTAGCCTTTCCCTTCTCTAGGGGATCTTCCCAACCCAGGGATTGAACCCAGGTCTCCCTCATTGCAGGAGGATTCTTTACCAGCTAAGCCAGAAGGGAAACCCAAGAATACTGAAGTGGGTAGCCTATCCCTTCTCCAGCACATGTTCCCAACCCAGGAATCAAACCGGGGTCTCCTGCATTGCAGGCGGATTCTTTACCAACTGAGCTATCAGGGAAGCCCATGTTTCACCATCCAGATGGGAAAATAAGACAGTAAAGAAAAGTTTAAGGTCACACAGCTGGGAAATTGCAGAGCCAGGTCCCCTAGATCTGCCTGACCTTACTCCAGCTCTCAGCTCTTAAGTAAGAGTAAAGGGCTAAGTTCCTTTGAGGAGGAATTGTTTCTGGTGGTGGTATCAGTGATGTTGCAATGGTTAAATCTTCTGCTCCAGTTAGTCATTCTTAAAGGTATAGATGATCTTATTTGCAAACCAGAAATAGAGACACAGATAGAGAGAACAAACATATGAATACCAAGGAGGGGAGGGGAGGTTGGGGTGAATTAACAGATTGGAATTGACATATATACACTATTGATACTATGTATAAAATATAAGATAGATAACTACTGTGAACCTATGAATAGCTCAGGGAACCCTAATCAGTGCTCAGTGGTGACCTAAATGGGAAGGAAATCTGAAAAAAGAGGGGCGAGGTATATACAGCTGATTCATGTTGCTGTACTGGAGAAATTAATGCAACATTGTAAAGGAACTGTAATCCAATAAAATTTTTTAAAAAAGATGATGATCCTATTCTATTGCTATTAGGCCTCTTGGTTCTCATTCAAGGGATTTGCATGACAACTGACTGGGGCCTCTAAGCTGACAGCTTCCTGGGTTTATCCACAGTCTCCTCTTTAGAGCCTAAGGGTGTGTCCCTGGGATTGGAGTGGGGAGCACTGGGTCCCAAGTTTTGAAAACTTCCAGTTCTGTTTTCTTCCTTTGACTGCAAGGAGAAAGCAGCTGTCTTCTCATATTGCTTGGTAGTTCCACGCTGGTGTGCTCAGACGTGGCTGACTCTTGGCGATGCCATGGACTGTAGCCCTCCAGGTTTCTCTGTCCATGGAATTTTCCAGGCAAGGATACTGGAATGGGTTGCCATTTCCTTCTCAATTTCAGGAGCTTGGTTACTGTTTTCTACCACTGGGTCCTTTCTCTCTCAGAAGGTGCCCTCCTCCACACACACACACACACACACACACACACACACACACACACACACAAACACACACACACACACTCTTTAGGCAACTTGCTCTTTCCCTGCTCCACACTAGAGCTTGGAACAGCAGGGATGTTGGGAGAAACAGACTTGGCCAAGTTGTAGAGACAAAGATTCTCCATGATGCTGGGCAAAAATTTGCCTTACCAATTTTGTACCCAAGGCCATGCAAACAATTCTTCTGGAAATTAAGGGCTTATTTTGAGGTCATTTGCTGGTTTTATTTCTAGATATAAAAGTGGCTGGTATTTTCTGTTCTCAGCCCTCTGGTTTTTAAAAAAATAAGTTTCCCTCACTTAGGCACTCTGCCACACATGGTATACAATGAGGCTCTGCTGCTGCTGCTGCTGCTGCTGCTGCTAAGTCACTTCAGTTGTGTCCAACTCTGTGCGACCCCATAGACGGCAGCCCACCAGGCTCCACTGTCCCTAAGATTCTCCAGGCAAGAACACTGGAGTGGGCTGCCATTTCCTTCTCCAATGCATGAAAGTGAAACGTGAAAGTGAAGTCGCTCAGTAGTGTCTGACTCTTAGCGACCCCATGGACTGCAGCCTACCAGGCTCCTCCATCCATGGGATTTTCCAGGCAAGAGTACTGGAGTGGGTTGCCATTGCCTTCTCCGCAATGAGGCTCTGCTCTAACTTAAAAAAGGCCCATCAACAGCTGTTTGGACTTCCCAAGTGGTCCTAGTAAAGAATCCACCTGCTAATACAAGAAACTCAAGAGATGCTGGTTCAATCCTTGGATTGGGAAGATCCCCTGGAGGAGGAAATGGCAACCCTTTCCAGTGTTCTTTCCTGGAAAATTCCATGGACAGAGGAGCCTGGCAGCCTATAGTCCATGGGGTCTCAAAGAGTCGGACACGACTGAGCGACTGAGCGTGTGCACGCAGACACACACACACACACACACACACGCACGCACCGGCTGTTTGTGTCCTTCAATGACTTCATATTCAGTAAAACAAAATAAAACCACACTGTCTGGGCTGTGGTAATCAGTGTCCTACTGTGCTAGCCACACATACCCAGTTCTCTCCAGCTGTGCACATCACATTACACAAATGACATTCAAAATGAGACAGAGCATATTCAGGGGCATGGGCGCTGGAATCCCTGTCAGGAGAAGTGATTCAAGGAACTGGGCACGTGTACAGTGGAGAAGTGGAGATAAAGCTAGCAGATGGCTCCCTGAGTCGTGATAGGAGGATCTGCCAGGTGGCAGGGAGACTGTGATGAATGTGAGTAGTTTTTAGCTCATGTACCAAGAGAGATGTCCAACTAAAGAAATGGACTGCCTTAGGAGTCATCAGTGCATCAGTAAAGTTGTTTAAATGCTGAGGGTTCAACCATCTGTTGCGGAGGTTAGATACAAGGTTTTCTTATGCATACAATATGGGTATAATAATATGTGGACTCGCCTCAGAAGTCAACAGTTATGGTTTCCATGGGAAATACGTTCTGAGTTTTAGTCAGCTAATGTACAACTTTGAGATGATGGCCCTCTTGAAAGTGGGAGTTTCTTACATAAAATGTTATGCTTTCCATGATTCAGAAAAAATGGGAAGAATTATAAGTCAGTGACTATATCACTGACCGAGGAAAGAAATCTAAGGTTGCGTTGGTATTCAGGAGTTTTCAGGCATTATAAAACTTGAGGCTCAGAAGAGAGCATTAGGGTTTTATTTATTTCCTTCAGTGTCTTTATTTTTTAACTTTCTTGATAAATTGTATAGCTGCCACGATGCCAGGTGGAGTCCGTAAGAAGTCACTTTGCAGTTGAATCAGTAAGTGGTGTGGCACTCACCAGTTTAACCCAGAATTTGATCAAGAATCTGTGCTCTGAGTGTTGTGTGTGGCAACAGAGATAGATGTGTTGAGGCATTGCTTTCTGAAAACTGGTATTGAGCTAATACAGCTTTCACTTATCAGGGGGGAAGTCTTTTAATAATAGAAACGTGGGAGAGCTCCAAGCACTCTGCTCCCTGCTTCTCTGACCCATTTGGACTGGGAGTTAGAGAGGCTTGGTTTTCTAATCAGTTTTATCTCAATAATCCTGACTTCAGAAGCAGCAGTAACAGAACTAACTGGGCAGAAAAAAATTCCCTTGAGAACCATTTCAATTTGTAAACCCTTGGTAAGCAGTTTAGCACGAGGATCTTCAACCCTGGAGGAATCATATCAAGGTTTAATAAACCTAAACCACAAAAGAGACTTTTAGATCTGCAAGATTTTATTTGAAGGCAAAAGTGAAGACAGTAGGGGGAAAAGTAGACGTCTGGTTTCAACATAGAACAAAAGCCATTGATGGTTTTCTTTTTAAACTTAATCACAGCTTAAAAGAATAATAATTCACCTTACGTTTTAGATTCTTTTCCCCACTTTGTGCCTGAAGACCTGAGCTCCTTACCATCTTAATCATATGCCTCCGAGTAGGTGGATTTGCACAATGGAAGAATAATTCCCTTTTTCCAGGAAAGGAAAAAAAGTTAAATACAGAAATGTGAGTTTCTTTGACTCTATTACCCAATGCCTGTACTTCTCCTGATTGAAAGATCCATATTTTACATTTGTAATGTGCAAAACACAAAGGTTTCACATCAAAGTTTCTGGTGGTTTAAAATATTTCTTGAGTCTGATCACGAGGGTTTTCTCCCCCTTTGAAATTTCCACCATTTACAATCTAGCTCCAAATATTACAACTCTGGAACGGCTGCTTTTATACTCAGGTTTTAGATATGTCCTTTTTTACTTGTATATGCATTATGCATTACAAGTAATTCAGAATGTTGGTGAAGTTTCCTTCTTAAAATGATTCCCTGGGAGTAAGGTATAAGTGAAGGGAGAGTGGAGGATGGGTGAGAGGGTGAGCTGGGTGATGGATGATTCCAAGGAAAAGGATTGGAGTTTTAAAAAATAAACATTAATTCTGTATTGTTAAACTTCTTGACCATAGGCATTTTACCCACACCTCTGGCTCTGTCATTGTCTTACTTGCCAGCAAGTCTGTCGGCTAGGATCCTGCCTTTTATAAACAGTTTATAGGAGTAACCATTTCCTTTGTGATGGTTTTTCAGACCCCAGGAGTGATTAGATTCAGGGTATTTTTGTTTTTTTAAGTCACGTTTATATAAATGAGGCAAGTCAAAGTGACAGGAATATATGGAGAGCAATATGAAAAACGACCCTCTGTTTTAAAGCACTGGATGGTCCTTTACGAAGAAGTTTCTCTTACGTGAGTGAATTTAATCTTACATGAGTGAATTTACAGCTGGCCTCAAAAAGGCTAGTCAGTCCCATCTAATCACTTTAATGATTTCAAAATGTTTCCTACTTTCTATGTTTCCGAATAACTCCTGGTTTAAGTTGAATAGGTCTGGGACTACTCTTCAGTTCTTACGATATGTCAGCCAATATGCTAAGCACTTTCGTATAAATGATATCATTTAATCCTCATAAGAGGATTAAATCATAAGAGGATCACTATTTAATCTATTTAATCACATGTGGTGGGCTCTATTATTATTTTGATTTTATAGATGGAGAAGTCGCTGAGGCTTGGAGAGGTTAAGTTGCTTACAATCATAGGGAAAATGTTTATTCAGCTGGTATATTGAGGAGCCAGGCTGGAAGGCCAGGCAGTCTAACTTCGGGGGATGTATATTTAGTCACTCTGCTCCCCTGCCTTGTGATCAGTTATTTCATTCATAGAGAATGGGAAGGTTAAAGTATATATATCTTGATATATGTATATAGTATATGTACATACATATACATTTATAACTAGTTTTTTTCTTCATGATATGTACTGTCAAATTTTATGACTTCTTGTGGGCATAGTTTTTCCTCTCTAGAAGTAGGCTATGTGCAACTTTTAATGAAACCAGACAGATAAATGCTGTCTAGGTCTCCCTTCTGGCGAGTGTACTTTATAACCTTAGTTCAGGGTCAAAAGGAGGTATGGTTTTTTGTCTTTTTATGCCCTCCACGTTTCTCCAGGGGCTATGTCAGCTTGCTCCTATCAGGGGCAGAGACTAAGAGGAAGACTGTGCTGACAGCCTTTAACAAGTTAACAAACAAAAACAACTGTTGATTTTGAGACCACTTGTGAGGTTGAACTAGGAGAAGATTGTACTTTTGGCAGATGTTTTCGTGTTCATGTGTGCACGGGCATATATATTTTTCACAGAGCAAACATTCTGAATGCTTCTTGGGTTTCCATGTACATTCAAGTAGTGTAGAGCATGGTCTGGGCCTTGCCTGCTGGCTCCGTGGTAAAGCATCCACCTGCAGCTGCAGGAGACACAGGTTCTCTCACTGGGTCAGGAAGATCCTCTGGAGAATGAAATGGCGATCTGCTCTGGCACTCTTGCCTGGGAAGTCCTGTGGACAGAGGAACCCGGCAGGCTGCAGTCCTTACAGAAGCAAGTTGGACACAACTTAGCGGCCAAACCACCAAAACATGCTATATGTCTATGTTTCAGAAGTTCATTAATAAATATGCAATATCTTTATTATCTGGAATTCTCTTGAATGATATAAACAAGAACGGCAAAAAAAAAAAAAAAAAAGATTATTTTCCTTTCCAGGCTTCTAAGTATTTCCTTTCAGAGGATTTTGTCTCCCTAATATGATCCCAGTTTTCCCATCCTTCATCTCTTACAATTTTGAGTCTCTTTCTTTTGAATTCCTCAGTCTTTATATCTTTTAATTTAACACCTAGTCCCTCCCTTTCCCATACATTTGTACTGCTCTTGAAGCCTTTTCTCCCTTTTCTCCCCTTTGGTAACGCTTCTTGATTCTTTAAGACAACTTGGGCAATCTGTTTTCTAGAAATGCTTCTACCATCTTGCTCCCATCAGCTTTGACCAGTCTAGTTTGAGTAAATGACCTTCTCTGGGCTCCAGAGTATATCAGACAGAGAATAGCTTCTCTGCCATAACGATCCGCGTGACACTGGGGTTCTCTGTTCACAGGTCTTATTCCCTTTCAGGACATTCAGCATCTTGAGGGCAGCACTCTAGATGGTTTTCTTGTCTCCACAGTTCCAATGTGCTGGAGAGGGACCACTGATGGGTGTCGGTGGAAGACTATTCAAGTGACGTTTAAAGACACAACCCTCATGTCCTCTCAGTCTCTTTTCTTCAGAAGTCCTTTCTTTCCTGACCTTCTGTGGCAGGTACCAACTGCACCATTTCCTGGGGAATTAATCGTGTTGCTTTGAGACTCTCCCTTACACGTGTGTGCAAGCATGCTAAGTCGGTTCAGTTGTGTCTGACTCTGTGTGACCCTCTGAGCTGTAGCCCACCAGGCTTCTCTGTCCATGGGATTCTCCAGGCAAGAATACTGGAATGGGTTGCAGTGCCCTCCTCCAGGGAATCTTCCTGATCCAGAGATCGAACCCATGTCTCTTACGTCTCCTGTGTTCACAGGTGGGTTCTTTACCATTAGTACCACCACTGCTACTTAAATCCTATAGTGTTATTGAATGTTTTCTCCATGTTCTCAACTATATTTTGAACTCCTTGGGAGTAAGAGGAAGACTTTATAATTTGGGGTGTAAGCTAAGTACTCCTAATACTGCCTTGTACATATTACCTTCTTGATAATGTTAGTTCATGAATTGTTAAAGCACTTCAAAAAGCAACAAACATGAGATCCTTCAAAAGCACATCTTTCAGGGCAATTGCCTTTTCACTCTCCATTTCCTCAAACAGTGGGTACATTGTGTGATTACAGAGACTTCAGACAAGTCCTTTTATTTCTCAAAGGACTCACAGGAAGCTCACAGTACAAATAGATTTTAGTTGCTTTTTTCTTATAGAAAGATAAAACCCGGTGACCATGGATATCTTCTTCATTGTTGAGCTTTACTTTCCTTATCTGTAAGCTTGGTGTAATAGATAGCATACTTTCCTGCTAGGAGTTGTGATGAAGGGTAAATGGAATAATGTATGCAAAGCATGTGATGGTGCCTGAAACATAGTGACTCATCAGTGAATGTTATGATGAGCATTCACTATGGGCAAGGCCATTTAGAGGAGTTCCACCGGAAAACTCTTATTCAATTGGTTTATCCATTCTTTTTACAAACAATAAGAAAGACTCATGCAGTGCTTCAGAAATTTAAGCACTATCCTCTAAACACTTTGCATATATCAACTCATTTAAACTTTTAAACAGTCCTATTAAGTACATTCATTCTATTATTATCTACATTTGAGAGATGAAGTCACTAAATCACAAGAAATGGTCCAGTCACACAGCTAATAATAAGTGGCAGAGCTGGAATTTGAGGCCAAAGACTCCGCCTGCAATGCAGGAGATTCCAGTTTGATTACTGGGTGGGGAAGATCCCCTGGAGAAGGGACAGGGTACCCACTCCATATTCTTGGGCTTCCCTTGTGGCTCAGCTGGTAAAGAGTCCACCTGCAATGCGGGAGACCTGGGTTCTATCCCTGGGTTGGGAAGATCCCCTGGAGAAGGGAAAGGCTACTCACTCCAGTATTCTGGCCTGGAGAATTCCACGGGCTGTATAGTCCACGGGGTCGCAGAGTAGGACATGGCTAAGTGACTTTGACTTTCACGTTTTACTTTCTTTGGTAACACAGTCCATGCATTTAATCATTATAAAATAGAGGGCTTCAATTATCATTGTCTGATAATTCTCTGTCCAGTAACAAGTAAATTATCACTGTATTTGAGGTTATATAAGTTTGAATTTTAAAAAGCAATCTGAAAGTCCCTTTAATTGAAGAAGTATATGCAAATCCATTTCTTCCAGTCTCTCTCACTGTGAAAAACAAAATCTAGAAGCATATTATACAAGATTCAGAATTTTCATATTTTTCATTAGCAAGTCATTTGCAAGTTTCCAAGAAGGAAGGGATACATTTTCAGTGTGTCTTCTACAGAGAGTTTCATAAGGAAAATAAGTAGTTGATTTAATTTTTACTGTATCCAATTTAAAATTTTTAATGGTATTTAAAATTTAATGTTAAAAATTTTAAAGTGTTGCTTTAAAAAATGAAGTATAATGTATAATATTATTATGTTACAGGTGTACAGTAGAGTGATTCACAATTTTTATAGGTTATAGTCCATTTACAGTTATTATAAAATATTGGTTATATTCCCCGTGTTATACTGTATATCCTTGTGACTTATCTTATACCTTATGGTTTGTACCTTGTAATCCCTTGCCCTGCATATTGCCTGTCTCTTCCTTCTCCTCACTGGTGACTACTAGTTTGTTCTCTGTATCTGTGCGTCTGCTTCTTTTTTGTTATATTCATTAGTTTGTTAATTCTGCATGTGATACCGTACCGTGTTTGTCTTTCTCTGTCTGACTTCTTTTTCTTAGCATAATGCTCTCACAGTCTATTCATGTTGCTGCAAATGGCAAAATTTCATTATTTTTTGTTATGGCTGAGTAGTATTACATTGTGTAATGGAATACCACTTCTTTGTTCATTCATCTGTTGATAGACATAAAAGTGTAGTTTTAATATGATGTCTTCCAATGGTGGGGATATTGGGTGGAGAACAGACTTAGCATAGGGAACATGTTTATTAATCAATTACTATTTTAATAATCATAAGATGAATAGCATTGAGTTCTCCACTGGAGTAAAAAAGTTAACTTATTAATAAAGATAAACAGATAAAGTGCAATGGAAAAAAAATAGAGGACTTCTTAAAGAAACTTCGACTCAACAGTTAACGTGTCTTGGGTACTGAGGTTAGAGAGACGAGGAAGGGCTGTCCCTGCCTTATTGACTTTCACACCAAGAGTGGAAGACAAGAAGACAAGTTTGTGATTCCTGATTGGCATCGTAGGAGCTATAACCAGAAGGGTCTGACGTTCCCGTTTGCCTGGGGTAGTGCTAGTTGACACCTGTCACCCAGCATAATTATTAGTAGCGTTCTCGTTTACATTCAACAGTGTGTTGGTTGGGATCGTAAATTATATGGTCTCTTAGCTCTATTAAAGGGATATATGAGGTGATCTGCCATCTCCACCTGGGGAGACCTGACTGATTCTGGCAGAGCTTCTTCTGATTGAGTGTCATAGAATGCGAAGTTTTCCAGGTGGGAGTGGGACACTGAAGGAAATGAAGAAGGCACAGGTGAGTGAGCACGGGTGAGTGAGCAGCTGAGTGTGTTCAGGAAAGAGCAAGCAGACTGGCGCTGCCGTGGTGGAGTGCTGACGCTCAAACGTGGCTGCACATTAGAGGCGCCTGGGGAGCTCGTAAAACTCCCCTTGCCCAGGCTGCACCAATTAACTAGAGTCTCTGGAGCCATTTCTCAGGGCAATTACAATGCGATTTGAGAACCTTGGAGGTGGAAGGCCCGTGAGAGGCTGAAATGATGAGTGAGTCGGAATGGGGAACCGGGCGAGGACCAATCATGGAGTAATGTACTCCTAACCAGAGGTGCTGCCACTTGTCCCTGAGTGTCAGTCTTTCTGTAGAGCCTTAGTCTGCCTGGGGCAGCAATGAGGAGCCCCTTTCCTTTCTGTTAGGGCAGCAGCATGAATGGCTAACAGGCTGGACCCTCGATTTACTGCCCTCTAAAGTGAGCATTCTGGCCTTTATACAGCTTGCAGAAATTCACTCCGTGCCCAGAAAACCTTTTAGCAATACTAAGGGTGCCAAGGATGATTAGACATGTGAGGCAGACTGCACTTTTATATCATAAGGGTGGGCATAAAAACCCTTTAGAACAATTCTTTCTGTGAAAACAAAATCCCTGAAGTACATTATGTATAAAACAACATTCTCTGTAGATTCCTGGGAAGGAAATCGAAGGTTAATTAGCTTGTCCTGTCTCTTGCTTATTTACCAGTCTAGCTAATTGTTTAGAAGGTAGAACCTGCTAATTATCAAGACTGATGTGATTCAGAAGGTGAAATTACCAGGGTTAATAATAATGGCCACATTTTCTATCACAGAAGGACCGTCTGCTCTGGGGCCACTTTAAGGGTACTATCCAGCTCCCTTGCAGCGAATTTATTAACACCCTGCCCTTCAGGATGGCACCTGGACTGAGGAGGAGATAAATCCACTTTACTGAATAAGTAGGTTTTACTTAGCTAGGGGAAAGGGACCCCTGTACAGGCTCTGTGTACCGGCCTCCTCTTCTTTAGCTCTCCACTGGTTCTTCCCCCCCTTTCTCCATGTGCCATGTGTCCTCCATGGCAACTTGAAGCCTGCCTCCCCCACTTCTGGACAGATCTTTGGATATTTGGGACCCTGAACTTTCCAGCGTAAGTAGTACTGAGTCTGCTTCCAGGGCCCACATGGGCCTCATTCCTAGAATTTTCACTTGAGGGAGGAACAACCAAGCTGTTGGTGGGCACACCAGTGGTCTTGAAATATGGTCTTGGGTGGCTGTTTGGGAAGGCAGGGAGTGGAGTTGGAATTTGGATGTGAGGATTGGAATGTCCACATGCATGCAAGTTGCCTCGCAGTGTAGGACAGAGCCAGGGTGGGAGTGAAGGAGGAAGAGTTGGCTTTCCCCATGTGCCATGGCCCAGCACAGAACTCCTAGGGGTCTGAGAATTATGAATTTGAATCTAGCCTTCCAGGTTATTATTACGGTGCTTTTGTTTAGGTAAGAGGAGTGTGTGCCTGAATGAGTGTACTAAGTCACTTCAGTCGTGTCCGACCCTTTGTGACCCTATGGACTGTAGCTTGCCAGACTCCTCTGTCCTTGGGATTCTCCAGGCAAGAGTACTGGAGTGGGTTACTACTTCCTCCTCCAGGGGATCTTCCTGACCCAGGGATTGAACCCATGTCTCATGTCTCCTGAATTGGCAGATGGATTCTCTATTTCTAATGCCACCTGGGAAGCCCAGATAAGAAGATAGAAAATATTTAAATTTTGTTAACTGTTTTATAGACTTTAAATATTTAAGTATTTGGGTTTCCATCTGGGCTCTTGCTCTGGGGCTTTATTTTATTTTATTTTATTTTTTTTGCTCTGGGGCTTTAAAAACTTAAGGATGTCACCTGAAGCCTGGAGCTAGATCACATCAATGATACATAAAGAAACATGGAGGGTTGGGTGTCAGACTGTATACCATTTCTTTGAATGGGTTTTATCATTCCCATTTTCAAAATGTGGGAACCTTTGTTTGGAAGATTAGCTACTTGCCTAACTTCCTATAACAAACAACAGGATTTATTTGTTGGTCCTCAACAAAGACTCAGCTTCTTGAGATCAAGCTTTTTTTCTAACCCTCATCCCCCCGCCCCAGTCAGAGTGGGAGATATCTTTTGAGTGAAATTATCCTAAGATGTTAAGTTTAACTCTTTCAAATTGACTTTTGTTTTCTTTTTCTCCTGTCAACCCCTACCCAGCTGTCTCCCTTTCTCTTTCTCTACTTCCCTTGCCTTTTGAGTAAATCACCCTAATTATTAACATTGTAAATGAAGTTCTAAATAAGCTATTTAAGTTTATTCCTATTAGATGGGACAACAGATTAGAAATCCAGTGCCACCTGGGTGGGGAACGTGTTAGATTTCCATACTAATGCCTCATGCATGTTTTATGCCTTAGATTAGCAGCTAATGTGGTCATTGATCATCTCATGTCATACGAACTACAAACCTGCTGCTTTGAGCTAATTCTTTCAAACTTGTTTCCAGATCAGTATTCAAAGTCCAGACCAAGATTTCTGGTTGACAAACAAGGTCATAGTTGCTTTGGGTAGGGGTCAAAAACATTTTTCTAACTATTTATGCTCTTTGTAGATAATAAACAGGGTGTAATATATCATTGGAGCAAGTTAGGTTTGAGAAATTGCCAAAGGAAAAATATATCCTAAAATGTAGTCCTAGGAATCCTTTTTGTACCCTATATAGTTTCTTTCTATGCTTTGTGTAAGTTAAAAAATATGTTAAAAGTTATCATTTGAGAGCCTATTCAATTTGTACTTAAATTAGCTAAGGATTTACCCCATTAAGTCAGAAATTGAGGACACTTTTATTTCAAGTTATATGGCTCTGCCATTCCTGAGGTCTAGTTCAAACTCTGATTTGTTCACTTAGCAACTGGGTGACCTTAAGGAAAATCCTTACCATCTCTGAGTCTGTTTCTTTATTGAAAACATGAGACTTGTGAAAGCACTTATCTCACTGGGTGATTATAGGCTTGACCAAGGCATTGCATGGAAAGCTTTTACTAACACATCTGGCACTTAGTAGATACTCATATAACATTTGTGATTACTTGATTCCTCTTCCATGTAGAAAGTCATCTTGGCTAAAATAAATGATGAATGAAAGTTTCACTGATGAAGTGGGGCAGTAATTGTTTGCATTTTCTTTTTTCTGAGCAGGTGTAGAAACCAGCCATATCTCAGTAATATGCATTGGAAAACTGGTAATAGGTTAATACAGAATTATGTTTATGCTTCAAGAAGGACCTTTCTATCTCTTAGGAATCTGAGCTGAACCTCCAGCTAAGTCAGGGGTAGAAGAAGAAACAGAGGACCTCAACCAAACCCAGGCAATGGGGGAACCTTCTCAACACTGAGCAGGAACACCACCCCTTCAGCCTAGAGAGAGGGCAAGTTCAAATTGTGATTTATGCAGTTAGTCATGGAGGGTATGGGTCATCACTTGGCTATGACCCCTAGGGGGAGAAGCTAAAAGTTGACTGATGTCAACTCCTCTCCTTAATACCTTTCTACCTCCCCGTCTCTCTGTGCATACATCTCTGTAAACCTTGAAATTAATGCAGCCCTGTGGAAAATGGGCAGGGGTAGCAGGGTGTTTTTTTCTTGTTGTTTGTTTCTGGGGAATTTCTCCAGGAGCACCCATGGGTGCCAGGGCTGCTCTGGCGCTGGCAGAGAGCAGGCAAGGCAATCTGAGCCCTGGGTTGGGCTTGCAGCTCTCTCTCTTGCAGCTGCATCACAAGAGCCTGGGGAGCATTAGGCAGCCGTATCAGGCTCTGGATGATTCTCTGGCTGCCAATAACCTCATGCATTTGAGATGGAAGAATAGAAGTGCTGGCGATTAGGGAAGATTTGATTCAACAGTAACATCCCTGAAGTATAGTGGAACCAGCCACCACTAGTGACAGTGGGGCATGGTCTGCATGAGACAATTCTTTCTGAAAGTGTTTGCTGGGTAAAGTTCTCTGTATAATCTTGTTTTTTTTTTTTTTTTTTGCTTGGTGGTTGAGGGGATTGGGATGGAGCCGTGTCACCAAATCAACAAAACTAATGCAGAATTCACTTATTTAGATTCGTTCTTTCCCTTTGTAGAATCTCTGCCATGTGCTTTAAATTATAAGGAATTGTTTCAGAGACAATTACTGGATAGTTTCTTCGCAGGAAGTCTGAGCTTTTCTTGATCCATTTGATTTCTACGTATGGAAAGAGTGACTTAAAACATCTGAATATATATATATATATATATATATATATACATACATACATATATATATATATGAGTTAGGCTTTTCTAAGTAGAGATCAGATGTATAATTTCATAATTCATTGAGAACAACTTTCTTTAGATATGTTATCCTCCCCATTGGATGTATAATTAGGATATTTGTTAACAAAGCAAAACAGCGTTCCCATTTAGAAATTCTATCCAAGCTCTTAGCACAATGCTGAGAACATGATATGTACTTAGCTCATTGATGAATGAACTAGATTGGATTCAGTAAAGAAAAATGCAAGGTATTAAACATGATAAATAAGAAATATTCAGAGACTCAGGATGGTAATGGGCTTTCCAGGTCACAGAGTTGAAGAATATTAGACTGCAAAAATAAATCAGAATAAAACTGTGATTGTAATTGTTATAAAAAGTATGGAGGCTAGAAATTGTCTCTTGTATTAAAAGATGGACTAACAGACAGTGACTGCAGCCATGAAATTAAAAGATGCTTGTTCCTTGAAAGGAAAGCTATGACAAACCTAGACAGCATATTAAAAAGCAGAGACATCACTTTGCCAATAAAAATCTGTATAGTCAAAGCTATGATTTTACCAGTGGTCATGTACAGATGCGAGAGATGGACCATAAAGAAGGCTGAGAGCCAAAGGATTGATGCTTTCAAATTTTAATGCTGGAGAAGAATCTTGAGAGTCCCTTGGACAGCAAGGAGATCAAACTAATCAATCCTGGAGGAAAGCAACCCTGAATATTCATTGGAAGGACTGATGCTGAAGCTGAAGCTCCAATACTCTGGCCACCTGATAGGAAGAGCCAACTCATTGGAAAAGACCCTGAAGCTGGGAAAGAATGAGGGCAGGAGAAGAAGAGGGTGACAGAGGATGAGATGGTTGGGTAACATCACTGACTCAGTAGACAGGAGTTTGAGCAAATTCCGGAAGATGGTGAAACAAAGAAGCCTGGCGAGCGGCAGTCCATGGGGTTGCAAAGAATCAGACACACGACTGAGCAACTGAGCAACAACAGCAGTAGCAGTCTGGTGGGTGTCCTAGACCAGACTGCTGGTTATAGATCCTGAGAATGCTCTTTCCATCTATGGGAAACTAGGCAAGTGGCTTAGCTGCTGCTTCTGTAAGATAGCCATAGTAATAATATCTGCTTTAGAAGATTGTTGGGAGTATTAAGAAGTCACATAAAAGGGACTGGGTCGTAGTAAATAGTTACTAACCAGGGCCATTATTATATCCATTCTTTGAGAGCACGATAAACCTTTCCATAAAGTTGTCTTGATGAGACTTGTATATTCTTCTGAGCTGCTTCTTCAGATTTCTGACTTGAAATCTGATTTCTTTACAGATGCTAGAGTCAGAGTATAGGCTGGGCTGATAGACTCTATAGTGGCATAATAGGGTGTTGGGTATCCGATAGATAGATCTCTGAATCCTGTACGGGCACTGCTGCACTTTCTCTTTTCCCTTTGGATGCTGTTCCTCCCTGGAGCAACTTCTCAGGGTTCAGCTGCTGCCTTAGGGGCATAGCCAGGTTGGCCCCTCTTCCTCCCTTTCTACCATGCTTGAAAATGATACAGGTAGTATGCTTATGAAATCTGAGGCTAACACTGCTCTGAGAGGAAAAGCTAATGTTCTGGATAACCAAACAAGTATTCAGAGGTTACAGCTTATCTGAAAGATAATATTTGCTGAAGATAAATACATAGTCTATCATTTATATTAAGATTAAAACAATAAATTATCCAAGCTTGAGCTTGAGAAGAATGACTCAGTAATCCAGAGAATTTTCTTGATTTCAAGGTCAGGATGAGACAGAAGTATGCCTTGGTACCTGGTATGTTCCATACTACGGTTGACTTTTGGCATCCATTAAAGAGTTGGCCTGAACGTCTCATGTCCCCAAATCTAAATGACAATCACTGATGTAGGAAGACTAATCAGCCAGCTAGGCTGATGCATTATAGAAGTAGCTTACTGCTAAACCCTTGTCTTGAAGTGCATGTGTTGTAATTTGAGCCACCCCTTTTATCTTCATTATCTAATTTAATTGAAGTATCCTATAAAATACATGTCATATGCTCGTTAGAGTATGTGTGCCATGAAACTGCTGGTTTGCCTTAAAAAATTCAGAAAAATCAACATTCCATCAGAAATGCTAAGTCCTCTGGTCCACCATTCAGGGCAAGGAAGGGCAGAGTCCCAGGACAATCTCAAGGTCAGCTCATACCTATAATATTGCTCTTCAGTTTGATGCCCCCACTTAAATGGTTGTTGGCAAACAGCTGTAGTGATGGAAGAGCAATCAGTGTTTTCCGAAGACTATGTCATATGAAAAAAGCTGAAGGAACTTGGAAGTATTTCACTTAGAAATAAAGGAGATTTGGAGGAAATGTGACTGCTTTCTTCATAAACATGAATGTCTTTTATGGATAGAGGCATATGGCTTATACTGTGCTCTTCCAAATAATTAAGCCAGGACAAAGAGGTGGATCAGTTACACAGATTCAGTATAAGGAAGGTCTTCTTAAACTGGAGATGTCCAAAATACTATGGGTTACCTAGAGAGAAAATGAGCGTCCCTTCTTCAGAATTGCTTAAGCAGTTACTGAAAGGCTGTGCCTAACCACAGAGATGGAAAGGCTGCCACGTGTAATGGATAAACACAGGAAACCTGCCACGAGAGGGTCTGAATGCTCTTCCTGGCTCTGTCTGCCCCTTACTAGCTGGGAGATGATGGGAAAGTTACTCTGTCTTTCTTAGTAAAGTGAAAGTTGCTCAATCGTGTCTGACTCTTTGCAACACCATGGACTATACAGTCCATGGAACTCTCCAGGCCAGAATACTGGAGTAGGTACCCCTCCCTTCTCCAGGGAATCTTCCCAACCCAGGGATTGAACCCAGGTCTCCCACATTGCAGGTGGATTCTTTACCAACTGAGCCACCAGGGAAGCCCAAGAATCCTGGAGTGGGTAGCCTATCTTCTCCGGCAGGTCTTGCTGACCCAGAAATTGAACTGGGCTCTTCTGCGTTATGGGCAGATTCTCTACCAGCTGAGCTACCAGGGAAGCCCTCTTTCTCAGTACCCACCTCGTAAATCCTTATGGATGTTCATGGATGTAAAGTGGCATTTATTAATGACATAGATAGTATTTCTTATGATTATTTTCTAAAATGCTGTAGAGAGATTTCTGTAAAGAGCAAAAGGTTCTCTAGAGCTCTTTCCCACTCTAAGACAACTACTTATAATAATATGGTCAGACTCTTACTTTTACGGATGCACCATTGAGTCTATAAAATACCATCTATCCTTAGACAGGGTCAGTATGACATATTTTACTTCATCACTATAAGTACAACCTGAGTACAAATGGAGACATACAAATAAAAGAAAAGAGATGGGCATGTATTTTATAAGGCTGGTACACTGATAGCTGTTCGGAAGAGACTGGCTTAAATGTTAACTGTTAATTTCGTTTGCCCATTCCACCTATGAGTTATAGTGTACATAAGTAGCAGAAGGTGTTTTATGTTAATTCTTGTGGATGGTTTTTTAAATTTCATGTGAGTAAACCAGGCATATTGTTAACAATATAATTTGGGCTAAATTGAGCTCTTAGTAAATTGTGAATGGTTTATCATTATTCACTGGAATGCATTTACTCTGCTAATGCAATATTGCAGCTTTTTAATTATATGTTAATAGTTTAACAGCCAAAGTTAAGTGCTATTAATAAAATGGTATAACTAAAAGATCCCATTTGTGGTGTTCTATGGTTTTTTTTTCAGTGTTTTATTAGAAACATTGAAAAATGAGATGTGACAAAAAGAATGCAAACAAAAGCAGTTATTACACTCAGTGTAAATGATGGCAAATTTGGGTTGTGTGCTCTCAGCTAAAGCAAAGCAAGATGTAACACAGTGTCTGGTCCATTGCTCTACAATGCCTGAATGAATGGTGGTTGATCAAGAAACAATTCTATTGACAGTTTCATTCCCTTAAATTAGAATTCTTGTTCGAGCTGTGTGTCTACAGGTAAAACGAAGCAGAGAATTGATATTTGTTTGGTAAATTAAGCAAGAAGAAAAAGAATGCAAACAACACATTCCCTCTCTCCGTTTTCTCCTGGAATGAAAGATATGTGTCCAATAGTTAGATGTGTGTTCTACTGTGTTTCCATTTTATCTGTGAAGAAGAGAATGGTGTGATCACCATATGTAATGGAGAAGGAGTGTGGCAGTTTTCAATTTTTCTTCTGTCATAAGCTGGTTGTTCTTGAGTAATAAGTATATCCATGTTAAATAAATATCTGGGATAAATCTAGAATCCTGTACATAAGAATATAGTAATTATAGAGAGGAGATAGGACTTGATGAAAATAAATTACAAACATCATGGGATTTGCTCAACTCAACTTGGTGTCAGTAGAGGATGCAATTAAAACTCCAGGAAGATGAACATTCTTCTTATTGCCCTGGTACCCAGAGGACGGGCCATGAGTCCTGCTCTCTCAGCACTAATCAGTGCAGCTGGGAATACTGAGTGCTATAGTAGAATTGCAGCTTATGAAAGATGGAGACGAATGGCGATGATTGAGCAGAATGGAGAGAAAACCCAAACTGTGTCAAATGAGTTGTTATGGGGAAAACAATAAAGGGGAGACAGTCAGGGGGACAGTGATAGCTATGCTCAAATATTTTCAGGGCTATAATGAAGAAGATGGAATAGATTCATTTGGTATCAAGGGCAGCCAGTAATGCACATGGGTGAAAACCATAAAAAAGATTATAATAAGAAAATGCATTAATAGTATATTGTGATGTGCTACTTTTCTAGTGCTGACTCCATTATTTAGTGTTCTTTTATCAAAACCTTTTCAAAATTTGAAAAGGATGCTATGGAAGGTTTTCAATCCTAAATTGAGTGATTGACAAGATTATCTTGTGATTGGGGAGTTTGCAAGTTAAATAATCAAATTTTTATCACTCTGCCATAATCTTGATATGAAAGTGAAAGTTGCTCAGTCGTGTCTGACTCTTTGTGAGTCCATGGACTATACAGTCAACGGAAGTCTCAAGGCCAGAATACTGGAGTGGGTAGTCTTTCCCTTCTCCAGGGGTCTTCCCAACCCAGGGATCGAACCCAGGTCTCCCACATTGCAGGCAGATTCTTTACCAGTTGAGCCACAAGGGAAGCCCAAGAATACTGGAGTGGGTAGCCTATCCCTTCTCCAGCAGGTCTTCCCAACCCAGAAATCAAACTGGGGTCTCCATTGCAGGTGGATTCTTTACCAGTTGAGCTATCAGGGAATATAATAGTTGTTAAATAGTTTGAATTTCCTAAGTGAAATATTCTATAAATATAGAGATTATTTTTTCATAAGGAGTTCAATGAAAGAAAGATAAACAGAGCTATAACTAATATTGTTTTCCTCTTTTCAACATGGTAAATAATAACAATTATGAACTATATTTAAGTAGCAATAGGTTTTAACTAAAATATGTGAGGGTAATATTAATATTATGAAAGTAAAAATGCATTTACTAATTAAAATTCAAAGGAGCTGCTTTCATGGGATTTTCTGTCCTTTTCCACCACACATTTCTCAGGAGAGGTCACATGATCACTGATATTGTTGTTGTTCAGTTGCCCAGTCTTGTCTGACTCTTTGCAGCCCCATGGATTGCTTGCAGCATGCCAAGCCTCCCTGACCCTCACAATCTTCCAGAGTTTGCCCAAGTTCATGTCCATTGCATCGGTGATGCCATCCAGCCGTCTCATTCTCTGACTCCCTCTTCTCTTTCTGCCCTCAGTCTTTCCCCAGCATCAGGGACTTTTCCAGTGAGTCAGCTATTCCCATCAGATGACCAAAATACTGGAGTTTCAGCTTCAGCATCAGTCCTTGCAATGAATATTCAGGGTTGATTTTCAACTAGTATTTAAGGTTTATTTCCCTTAAGATTGACTGGTTTGATTTCCTTGCTATCTAAGGCACTCTCAGGAGTCTTCTTCAGCACCACAGTTCGAAGGCATCAATTCTTCAGTACTCTGCCTTCTTTATATCACTGATATAAACACTATCTAAAATAGTGAACTTTGTGCACAGTAAAATTAGCATTGATTTATATAATTTTGGAGATAAAAAGGGAGATAAGTAGAGGATAATGAAACTCATTTAAACATTTTCATAAAATAATTACTATATATATATATATGCACATATATATGTGGCTTCCCAGGTGTCTCAGTGGTTAAGAATCAGCCAACAATGCAGGAGACTTGGGTTTGATCCCTGGGTCAGGAAGATTCCCTGGAGAAGGAAATGGCAACCCACTCCAGTATTCTTGCCTGGAGAATCTAACGGACAAATGAACCTGGCAAACTACATTCCATGTGTTTGCAGAGTTGAACACGACTTAGCAACTAAGCACTAACATATATATGTTTAAACATATATATATATATAAACGTGTATGATGTTTAGCAACCAAGCAACATACATATGTATATGCAACATATATATATATATGTAAAATGATGTGAATATCATCACTGGACAGTGAATATGAAAAATCAGTCAGATAACAGCAGTTGGTATGAATTTCTACCATATAAACTAGTGATATAATATAATGGTGTTCTTGTGGTTGTTATTGTGTTTTTCTCTGGAATTTCTTCCGTTCTTGCATCCGTGCTTATATAAAAGAGGTTTCAGCATGAAGTACATTTTAATATCATATAAGGCTTGTATGTAAAATATTTTTTCAGTGAGAATTTGAGCTGAATTCTCTTTCATCTTCACACCATTGACCTGAGAGACTAAGGATTTACTTAAAATTGTTGTAGTAAACAGAAAACTTTCAATCTTCATTGGCCATTTATTGGAGATACTCTGCCTCTCTTGGGTTTCCCTGCTGGCTTGGATGGTAAAGAATCCACCTGCAATGTGGGAGACCTGGGTTCAGTCCACAGGTTGGGAAGACCCCCTGGAGAAGGGAAAGGCTACCCACTCCAGCATCCTTGCCTAGAGAATCCCATGGACAGAGGAGCCTGGCAGGCTGTAGTCATGGGGTCGGAAAAAGTCAGACATGACTGAGGGACTTTCACTTTCTTTCTTTCACAGGCTCTCTTATGTAGCCTAGCGTTTGTTTTTCAGCTCTCATAATTCATCAGAGAGTTTGCGTTACCTACTGGACATTTATATTAAGATGAAAATTTTAGCTATGGATAAGTCCAAAGAAAATGTAGGTTTTAACAACTTGCTGATATGGGGTATATATAGTCATGACCTAAGGAAGCTACTGTCTAGACTATGATTATATAGGAAGTTAAACCATGGAAATAAGCAGATTCCTATGTAACTTTTTATTTTTAAATTTTTAAAGAAATTCATGGCAATGTATTTGTATCTTTTTATAATTTTTATTTGTGTGTTTATGTTTTGGCTGTGCTGGGTCTTCGAGGTGGTGCGAGCTTTTCTCTAGTTGCATCGAGCCAGGATCACTCCCTAGTTGAGATGTGTGGACTTATTGTGGTGGCTTCTCTTGTTGCTGAGCACAAGGTGCTCAGGCTTCAGCAGTGGTGGTTCTCAGGCTCTGGAGCTCAAGCTCAATAGTTGTGGTGCCTGGGCTTAGTTGTTCTATAGCATGTGGGATATTCCCGGGCAGGGATTGAACCCATGTCCCCTGCACTGGCAGGCAGATTCTTGACCACTGAGCCACCAGGGAACCCCAGGACAATGTATTTATTACCTTGAGCAAGGTTTCCACATAACATTAATCATAGCTCTTGCCTTTGTTGTTGTTGTTCTAGGATAGTGTTATCAAAGTTTTAAAAGAAAGATTATTGGATAACGTTAAATTAACATAATTTAAATAACTGTAAATTTCATAATAGTTATCTGTATATTACATGCATCATATAGCTATGTTTAGAAATTATTTAATTTTAGACATTTGTACATATTTTAAAATATCTCAGTTGAGAAAAAAATCCAAAGACATAAAGAGGCATCTGAAAAGAGAATTGTTACCATATATTAAGAAAATTATAATGTAAATGTAAAGTTAACTGCGTTAGAGATAAATTTAATTAAAAATAGGAAACTTGCTTGTATTCATGCAATATTGAGACTTGGCAATTTGATTTTCATGGCATTTTATTTTTTCTGATTTTGTATATTTTTCTTTATTTTTAATCAGAAGAAAGTTTTATTTTTTTCTCTTTTCAGTCAATCTTTCTAGAGGCTTACCAATTTTAAAAAAATCTTTAGAATATTTATCTTTTAATTTTGTTGATTATCTCTATTGTACTGATATTTCCTATTCATTTCCTTTTGCCCTTCCTCTTTTTTCTTGTGCTTTTTTTAGGTATGATATATTCTTAGATTATGTTTTAGACTCTCTTATCTCCTACTATACAGATTTTAAATCTATATGTTTTCCTTTGAACACTACTTTAGCTGCCTTTTCCTGAATATTGATCTATTCCATCTTCATTATTATTCAATTCAAAATATTTTCTAATTTCTATTGTTATTTATTCTTTGACCCATTGTACAGAGAAATATTGTCTAAGTTTTAAGGAATTAGGGTTTTATAGTTGTCTTTTTGTTAGTTTAGCTAATTTCACTGTGATCAGAGAATATATTGAGTAATTAACTCTTTGAGCATTGTGGAGGCTTTCTATAAGGCTTCTTTGTGGTTGATGTGGTAAATATTCCATGGGCACTTGAATGGGATGTGAATTCTACTGTTGTTTTGTGCAAAGTCTTCTCTCTGTTTCTGTATGACATCTGGGTACATGTGTTAATTGTGTGATTTTTAAAACAATTTCACTGAGGTATAATTGACATATGACAATGTAAAGTATACATATTTAAGGTATACAATTTCGTAAACTTTGATATATTTATAAATTTGTGAAACCATTGCCAGAGCTCTTTCTTCTACTTGCCTTCTTTTCTCCCTTCCTCCTCTTGTTCCCAGGTAGTCACCTGTCTGCTTCTTTTACTACAGATTATTTGCATTTTCTAGAATTTTACAGAAATGAAGTTATATAGTATATACTCATTTTTGTCCACCTTCTTTCAGTTAGTATAATAATTTACTGTTCATTCATTTTGCCTTGTGTATCAATAGTTAATTTTTTTATTGCTGAGTAGTACTACATTGTTTTCTGAATGTTGAGCTTTAGGCCAACTTTTTCACTCTCCACTTTCACTTTCATCAAGAGGCTTTTTAGTTCCTCTTCACTTTTTGTCGTAAGGGTGGTGTCATCTGCATATCTGAGGTTATTGACATTTCTCCCAGCAATTTGATTCCAGCTTGTGCTTCTTCCAGTCCAGCGTTTCTCATGATGTACTCTGCATAGAAGTTAAATAAGCAGGGTGACAATATACAGCCTTGACGTACTGCTTTTCCTATTTGGAACCAGTCTGTTGTTACATGTCCAGTTCTAACTGTTGCTTCCTGACCTGCATACAGATTTCTCAAGAGGCAGGTCAGGTGGTCTGGTATTCCCATCTCTTTCAGAATTGTCCACAGTTTATTGTGATACACACAGTCATGGGAAATAGATGGGGAAACAGTGGAAACAGTGTCAGACTTTATTTTTTGGGGCTCCAAAATCACTGCAGATGGTGATTGCAGCCATGAAATTAAAAGACACTTCTCCTTGGAAGAAAAGTTATGACCAATCTAGATAGTACATTCAAAAGCAGAGACATGACTTTGCCAACTAAGGTCCGTCTAGTCAAGGCTATGGTTTTTCCTGTGGTCATGTATGGATGTGAGAGTTGGACTGTGAAGAAGGCTGAGTGCCAAAGAATTGATGCTTTTGAACTGTGGTGTTGAAGGCTCTTGAGAGTCCCTTGCACTGCAAAGAGATCCAACCAGTCCATTTTGAAGGAGATCAACACTGGGATTTCTTTGGAAGGAATGATGCTAAAGCTGCTTTGGCCACCTGATGCAAAGAGTTGACTCATTGGAAAAGACTCTGATGCTGGGAGGGATTGGGGGCAGGAGGAGAAGGGGATGACAGAGGATGAGATGGCTGGACGGCATCACGGACTCGATGGATGTGAGTCTGAGTGAACGCCGGGAGTTGGTGGTGGACAGGGAGGCCTGGTGTGCTGCGATACATGGGCTCACAAAGAGTCGGACACGACTGGGCGACTGAACTGAACTGAACTGAGTACTACATTGAATAGTTGTACCCAACGTGTTTATCTGTTCACCTGTCTTTTGGATGTTTTATTTGTTTCTCTTAATACCTGTTGGGAGAAATGTTTTAAGGTCTGCTAATATGATTTGGATTTATTTATTTTTTATACTTTGTGAATTAAAAATATTTAAAACTCTATTGTTGGGTGCATACATATCTAGAACTATGCTATTTTTCTCATGATTGACCCACATATCCTTTAAAAAATACTTTAAAATCTCTAATAATGTTTCTTGCCTTCAGATACACCTTGTTTAACATTGGTGTTGTTATGTTAGCTTTATTTTGGTTAATGTTTTCATGGCACATCTTTTTCTGTACTTTTACTCTCAACCTTTCTGTGTCCTATTATTTAAGTGTGCCTCTATTATGGAGGCTATTTTCTAAATCCAAGATGGCGATAATAGTTTTATTTTAAGTATATGATCTTTTGTGTTTAATATCATTATCTGTATAGTTTTGAAGTAGGTACCTTCGGTCAGTTCAGTTCAGTTCAGTCACTCAGTCATGTCCAACTCTTTGCGACCCCATGAATTGCAGCATGCCAGTCCTCCCTGTCCATCACCAACTCCCGAAGTTCACTCATACTCATGTCCATCAAGTCAGTGATGCTATCCAGCCATCTCATCCTCTGTCGTCCCCTTCTCCTCCTGCCCCCAATCCCTCCCAGCATCAGAGCCTTTTCCAATGAGTCAACTCTTTGCATGAGGTGGCCAAAGTACTGGAGTTTCAGCTTTAGCATCATTCCTTCCAAAGAACACCCAGGACTGATCTCCTTTAGAATGGACTGGTTGGATCTCCTTGCAGTCCAAGGGACTCTCAAGAGTCTTCTCCAACACCGCAGTTCAAAAGCATCAATTCTTCTGTGCTCAGCTCCAGTTGAGCTATTTCAAATCCTGAAAGATGATGCTGTGAAAGTGCTGCACTCAATATGCCAGCAAATTTGGAAAACTCAGCAGTGGCCACAGGGCTGGAACAGGTCAGTTTTCATTCCAATCCCAAAGAAAGGCAGTTACCTTAGAGATTACTAAAAGTATTTTTGACTTGTTACTGTCCAGTGCAGGGCTTCCTGGGTGGTGCTAGTGGTAGAGAATCTGCCTGCCAATGTAGGAGACTTAAGATACATGGGTTTGATCCCTGGGTTGGGAAGATCCCCTAGAGGAGGGCATGGCAACCCACTCTAATATTCTTGCCTGGAGAATTCCATGGACAGAGGACCTTCTGGGCTACAGTTCATGGGGTCACAAAGACTGGGATAGCTCTGAAGTGTCCTAGCATGCATGCACGCAGAGTCCAATGTGTATTATTTCTTTCCAATGCCCCGATAATAGTGGAAACTATTCCACTTGCCCTCTAGTTCCATTTGCCCTCTATTTTTTAAATGTGTTTAATGACATTACCAGTATAGTTTTTAAATGTGTTTTAATTTCACCTATCTTTTAATTTTAAACATTGGTACTATTATTTTGTGTTGAATATTAATTTATATATGAATACATATTTAGATTTTTCATCATCTTAATTGGTTTTACTTCCATGTTTCCATTTGGTATCATTTTTATTCTACCTCAAAAACTCCTTTTAGTATTTCTTATATGTCAAGTCTACCAGTGATGAATTCTCTCAATATTTTTCTTTGATAATGTATTTGTTTCAGTATAAATTTTGAAAGGTTATTTTGCTAGGCATAGAATTCTAGCTTGACAGTAATTTCCTTTTTACATTGTAGAGATGTTGATTTTGCTGTTTTTTGGATTATACTATTTCCTTTGAGAAGTTGGTTGCCAGATTTATTGTTATTCCTTTCAAGATAACAAAGGTCAGGTGTCATAAAAATTTTCTGTTTGTTCTGGGTTTTAGTAGTTTGACTCTGATATGCCTAGATGTACTTTAAAAAATTCTACTTAAGTTACACTGTTTCTTGAGTTTGTGTGTTGGAGTTTTTTTTTTTAACCAATTTTGGAAAATTCTGGACCATTATTTGTTCATATAGTCACTTTATTTCTATGTTCTCTCTCTCCTCTCCTTCTAGGACTCCAATGATATCATTTATATTTTCTGAAATTTTCTTTCTTTTCTGTCTAAGCTTCAGTTACACATTTTCTATTAACCTTTCAGTTCATACCTCTTGTCTATTTCTCTCAGTATGCTATTAGACACATTCTTTGAATTCTTAATTTCAGTTATTATATTTTTCAGTTCTAGAGTGCTTGCTTGGGTATTTTTAAAAATTAATTCTCTTTTGAAATCCTTTTTCCTTTAATTTATTCTATGTATCTTTTTTTTTTTTTTTTACTGTTTTGAACAAATTTCTATGTGGATTATCTGTGGATTGGCTTCAGATCTTTGTTTATACTTCCTAGTATATTCCTGTCTTTCACATCCTTTGTAATTTTTTGACTACATTGGATACTGTAAAATCTGTAGAGGTGCCAGATGATGCTCTTTCTCACAGAGATGATTTGTCTTTTCTTTTGCCAGGCAGGAGAGTAGGGAGGGAGATAGCCATCACTTTAATCTAATCAGATACTGAACTATGTTGGAAAAGAAATTTCTGTTCTGCTTCTCAGGGATTTTTAACTTAGTTCTTTAATCTCAAGTTATGTGTAGTTTCACAATTCGACAAGTTTAAAGGGGAGACGGGAAGTGTGTTTGAGACACCCGAAGTCTCCAATTTTGTCATTCCAGGCCTGTGCAGTCACCAAATCGCTAGGGTTTCTTGGTCCTTCTGCAGTGGCTGTGGTCAGGGCAAAGTATGGATTTCAAACCCCTAGGCCATGCCTAGGATTGGTAAATGGACCCAAGAAGAGGCAGCTTCAGAACTTCAGTTCACCTCTGAAGGCTTAGAATTTATCTCTTCAATCTCAAAAGTTTTGGTCTTAGAGATGTTATTTTCCCTATTCTTTCTTGTTTTTATATTTTGTGGTGTAATACCATAATTCTTGCTCTTTACCTGCCTTTTCTAGTTGTCCTCATTGGAGTAAATTACTTCATCATATCTAAAAGCAGAAATTTGTATTCCTTTTTATTCCAAAATAAAAATATAGGGATGCATGTACCCCACTGTACCAAATATGCAAAATTATAAAGTTGAGTCCAGATTTTTGCTTATGTCTTGCTGAATCTAGACATAAGCAAAATAATAATGTGTTACTTTTAGCATTATTCTTTTTACCATTTTCCTTTCATGCTCGTTTTCTGATTATCCCATAAAATTCTAATTTCAGGACTTAAGTATATATACATGTGTATACATATGCCAGAGATTCCCACTGTTTGTCTTTATAGATATACTAGACTTCTTCTGCCTTGCATCCTTTCCCATGTTTATTCTTTCAGGATCCTCTAAAGGAACCAGTTGATTGCTTGCATAAATTCATTACAACCAGAGTTCATGACTTATAAACTGTTTTGTTAAAATGGCATTTCTATTGTTTTCTCACATTGCAGTAGAAACAATGGGCGAGATAAATGGGAAAGTATATTTCCCTCTAGCCATTCATGTATTGTAAACATTAGAAAGTTTAACTTCTTTTATTCATTGACTTATTTATTCATCCAGCAAGTATTTCTTAGACTGCTACTATTTACAAGTCATTTTGATTCCTGGGTGGCTCAAACAGTAAAGAATCTGCCAGCGAGGTGGGAAACCTGGGTTTGATCCCGAGGTTGGGAAGATCCCCTGGAGCAGGGCATGACAGCCCACTCCAGCATTCTTGTCTGGACAGTCCCAGACAGAGGAGCTTAGCAGGCTACAGTCCGTGGAGTCACAAAGAATCAGACACAACTGAGGGACTAGCACATACGCATACACAGAAAGTATAGAGCTGAGTAAGACCGATCTCTTTTCCTAAGAGTATTATAGTCTAATAAAAGAGATAAAACAAATACACAACTAATAATCGTATATAATCGTATATAATCTGGTGCTAATGGGATAAGCACCAGAGGAGAAAGAAAATAAAATAGTGTGGGTGCGTAGAGAAAGAGACCTTCTGTCAGTCAATCATACTAGAGTTTCAAAGTAGCTTCTCAGTGGGTTTTAATAAGACGGTTGAGATTTCTAATGCAGATATGTATGGAGGTTTGGAAGGGAATTTCAGACAAAGAGAACATTATGAACAAACATGGGAAATGTGACAAGTATAGGGAGAAGTGCTATCTCAGGGTCTTGCTTGTTTTAAGGAAAGAGAGGAAAATCAGTGACCTTTAAATGGCTTTTTCTAGCATATTGAAGATTGAATCCTTGTTATCTGTACTAATTAGCTTACTGTGGACTGCTGTTGAATATCAACAGGCCCAGTGCTACGAACTGAAGATATACTACATTAGAACCTGACATTTCTAAGCTCATTGCATAGTGAGATTCTATTAAGGTATTTTATTTACTACAAAGAGAAGAGAGAAAAGTGCTAATAGAAGTGTGAACAAAGTTTTATTTCACCAAAGAGGCCACCTTGCCCAGAGGTTTTTCTCTTATTTCTGAACACAGAAATCATCATTAATTTTTTTCAGTGTTATGCAAGTATTTATAGCATCTGTTATTTTATCAATGCTTCCAGCCAAACTTAACCCTTTAGATGAATATATTCATTTTGTATGTCTCAACTTTTATCACTTTATCCATTATTTATTTACCCTTTCCCTTGACCATTTATTCCTTCCCACCCTCTTTTCCTTTCTTCCACTAATATTTTCTGGGTGAACCTGTAATGGAGGCTGAGGGTGCGGTTATGTATGAGCCATGGTCCCAGGTTTCTGGTGACATGGTCCCCGACCAAGTTGATGGGTGCTGTGAACTCTCAGAGCAGCGAATATCCAATGACAAACATTTATTTTCCCCAAGTATCAGAAGCCTGATTTCAGAGCGTGTGTAGCATATACATAGTTTTGCTGAATTTGGACCTCTGGAAGGGCTTCCTAGAGTATCAGTTAACCCCTCTTTCCATCTTTAGATCTGCTTATTCCTGTAACTGCCAACAACAAGGAAAATGTTAATAAACAAAACCCTCAAACCTCTTATCTGAGTTCAAGGCTTATCCCAAAGTACAACCATCTCTCATCTGAATTTCTTTTCTCCTCACAGTCACTTACAACCCTGATATAATGAAATGCCAGGCTTTTTCACTGAAGCTTTATTTTTAATGGCTGCAAACGGAAACAATTTAAATATCTATCATAGACAAATATAAGAACAAATTGTGATATATTCAGACAATGGAGTACTACTTAACAATGCAAAGAACAGATAGTATGTGCGCACAACATGATGACTAATTCTTAAAATGATAATGCTGAGCAAAAGAGGCTGCATAAGTAAGAAAACATACTGTATGACCTCATTTACACAAAACTCTGGACAACACAAGCTTGTGACAGAGACCAGATCGGTGGATACCAGGGAAGGAGGCACGTGGGGAGGGTCAGGAGGGAAAGATTACAAAGGTGTACAATATAAGGATACCTTGGGGAGGGTTATGTATATGGATTTTAGGTGCGGTGATGTTTTCATTAATGTATACATATGTCAAAACTTATCAAATTATATACTTTAAATATGTGCAGTTTATTGAATGTCAGCTATTTCTCACTTAAAGTTACTCTTCTGTTAAGACAAACACAGGCTCCTATTTAATTATTTGTTTAAATAGACTAAGTGACATGATGAGAGTGACCAGGGCTTTTTCATTCAATATCTCTGCCAGTGACTGGTCCAAGGTGGACTTTCAGAAGATACACGATAGATGACTATAAGGGGTTAAGATATACTGCAGTCGAATGATGTACTATTTTGGCCTTGCTTTGGTTCACACATTAAAACGCTGATCAGGCTGTAGTGTTAGCCGTTAACTGTATTATTTCCCTTGTCATGAAGCCAACTATAGTATAAATGCCCTTGAAGAATGTTTTTATCTTTAAAAGCAACTAAAATAAGCCCAAACTCAGCTACCAATTTTAATAGGAATTTATGTTGGAAATGAAAGCCACGAAAGGTTAGTAAACATCAAGAGACAGCGAAACATTTTGCTTGCAATATTTAGAGATACGTTAGCTGCTAACAGCATCCCATGGTGTGTAATCCCATCTGGATAGGTGAATTAGTGTCATGATGAAGTGACTAACTGCTGCTTTGCCAAATGTTTATGACACAAATGATGTCCATCACAACAGTGGGGAGACTTACTTCATTTTCCTCTGTCTACAATGATAGTCTCAGAATGGCGTCATGAATGGACACTCAGTAAAGAGTTTCTGTGCAGCCCTTTCAATTGCTCCCACTGTCATCATTTTTAAATTCTGAGTTTTTTTAAGGCTTAGAGGTTGTTAGTTATTTAGGCATCCCTGTACAAAAATTCCAACTCTGAGCCATTGGAGAAATTGTGAGGGAGTTAAACCTGGAGTCTGTCTTGGAAACTGATCTATGATTTTCTTCCCCATAGTCTCAACAGCAACACTGTCCTGCATTAAAATGGTTAAAACATACTTTACGACAATCCCATCAACCATCTTCTCTATAAATGCAAACACAGAGGCCGAATTACCTTAGAAGTCGCAGCCCTTCATTTTTTCACCCTGTTTTATATTCTCCATCCTGATTCATTTTATCCTGACTCCCTCTGCCTGCCAGCCTCCCTCGCCTTAAAATAGTTGTTTGAGCAGCTGCGAATGTGCTCGATGACAATTGCTTTTGTGATTTACTCGAAATTCTGGCAATTTTTAGGCCTGGAAAAAAAAAAGCCTAAGTTCTCTGGGGATATCACTGTTCGAGATACTATTTAATCTTCCTGTAGTATCCTCTCTCAGCCCTTTCCTGGTGCAGTGCACTGCCGTGGGAGTTGTGGAAAACACCCTCTACTGTTTTCTTTCTTCTGACAGGTAGTATTTTGAAACCCTGTTCTTTTATTTCTTTTATTTCATTTCTTTTATTTCATTTGTAAGCTAAGTCGCTTCAGTCATGTCCAACTGTTTGAGACCCTATAGACTGTAGCCTGCCAGGCTCCTCTGTCCCTGGGATTCTTCAGGCAAGAATAATGGAATGGGTTGCCATTTCTTCCTCCAGGGGATCTTCCCAACCCAGGGATCAAACCCATATCTCTTATGTCTTCTGTGTTGGCAGGCAGATTCTTTACCACTAGCACCCCCAATAGTGTTTCAAATTTTTCTTTGGCCCTGTTCACCAAAAATAACAGATACTCCTCAGCTTGCAGGGTATAATCTGTCCTCTTACATTTTGTTCTAAGGTCCATGAGGATTAAAAAAAGAAACAAGTGGTCACTGTTACTGGCCCATCTTTGACTGACAGCTGGAAACTGAGAAAATGAAGCAGGAATAGTCGGTTCTGTATCTAAACATTCTAAATTCGTTATAAACAGAGACCTCTAATTCACAGAGTTTGCCAATGTAATCTTATAATACCTTGACAAGAAATAATTGCATTGTCTAACTTTCAGAAGTTGTCACTTTTCCATGGGCAAATTAGTGAAGAAAAAAGGTTTTTGTAATTTGGTGAAAAGTCCAGATAAACATGGCTCCCCTGGTGGGCCAGCAGTAAAGAATCCGCCTGCAATACAGGAGACACAGGTTTGATCTCTGGGTCAGGAAGATCCTCTGGAAAAGGAAGTGCCTACCCACTCCAGTATTCCTACCTGGGAAATAACATGGACAGAGGACCTTGCAGGCTGTAGTTGATGGGGTTGCAAAGAGTCAGACATGACTTTGAATCTAAACAACAGCTATGACCACAAGTATACAAGGATCAAAACAAGTCAAATGTGTGTTTCCCCATTTAAATAATAATAATCCCTTCTATTTTTCAAATTGTTTATGTAAGTTTCTTATGAGTTATGAGGGTTTTGCAAATCTTTTAGAATATTTCTCTGTTCACTGTTATAAAAACATTTTACACTGGGTATCATTGTCCTAAAAAAAACTAGAAGAAATAATAATTTGTTCTAACAGCTTACATATTTCATTTTATTACCACAAACAAACTATAGAAATGAAACAAAACCTACTGAGCTTATACTTTGATGATTCTCATTTTACAGATGAGAAAATGAGAAAAAATGAATCTTGGAAGATTTATAGTTTTCCCAAGGATCCATGTCCAATAGCTGAATATAGTACCAAGGCCTGTATCCATCCATTTTAGCTACAATGCCCCACTGATACACTGAATTTCCTCTAGGATTCTGCCAAAAGAGGAATTAGTGGGTTGCCTTGCCATTTTCCCCTGGAAGAGGAAATGGCAACCCACTCCAGTATTCTTGCTGGAAAATCCCGTGAACAGAGGAGCCTGGCTAGGTACAGTCCCTAGGGTTGCGAAGAGTCAGACAGGACTAAGTACATAGGCTCTCCGTTTTGGATGCTTGCCATGAAGCAAGCCATGAAATATTTGTCATTGTTCAATCTCTCAGTCATGTCTGACTCTTTGCACCCCATGGACTGCAGCACACCAGGCTTCCCTGTCCTTTACCATCTTCTGGAGTTTGCTCAAAAAATGGACTCATGTCCATTGAGTCAGTGGTGTCATCCAACCGTCTCATCCTCTATCATCCCCTTTTCCTCCTGCCTTCAATCTTTCCTAGCATCAGGGTCTTTTCCAATGAAAATCGTGAGTTTAAGTATAGAATTGAAGTGTAACAGGTGTGGTGAACTATTATTGCATAACTATGAACAAGAGTAACTTGGGCATCTTGGGAAAAATCTTATTCAGCCTCATATTTAAAGATAACGATTCAGTAGGCCTTAGGGTTCAGAGGGTGAGGGGCAATTTGAAATTTTCCCCAGGTGATTCTCATGTTCACTCAACTTTGGGAGACATCAGATTTGATGTGTTCTGAAGGGGGCGACAGAGGATGAGGTGGTTTGATGATACCACCAAATCAATGAACGTGAGTTTGAGCAAACTCTGGGAGACAGTGAATGACAGGGAAGCCTGGTGTGCTGCAGTCCATGGGGTCGCAATGAGTCGGGCTTGACTGAGAAACTGAAGGACGATGGGACCACTTACCTTCCGATGTTGTTTGTGTGACTTTAAGGATTCTAGGAGTTCATCTCATGTCCCTAATCTAGACCCTCACCATTATTTCCTAATCTCAGAAAAGCATTCCTTTGTTATATGGCAATTTCTCTTGTTCTAATATAGAAATTATTGTGGTGGTCATACTTTAAACTAGGTCTCCCACATTGTAGGCAGATTCTCTACTATCTGAGCCACAAGAAAAGCCCAAGAATACTGGAGTGGGTAGCCTATCCCTTCTCCAGAGGATCTTCCCAACCCAGGAGTCAAACTGGGGTCTCCTGTATTGCAGGCAGGTTCTTTACCAACTGAGCTATCAGGGAAGCCCCCTAGCCTGATCAATCATGTATCATTTGGAGAGACAATGTGGTATCTGAAGGCCAACACTAGAAGTGAAAGCTTTTCTTCCCCCACCACAAGATGACCTTCTTTTATTCATCCTTTTATATCCAGTACCTCTCATACAACCTGAAGAACATATTTTTAGTATTGTTTTTCTATGTAGTTGGCACATTTTAAACCTAGAGGAGCCTGGTGGGCTACAGTCCATGGGGTCACTAAGAGTTGGACATGACTGAGCGACTTCACTCTCACTTTTCACTTTCATGCACTGGAGAAGGAAATGGCAACCCGCTCCAGTGTTCTTGCCTGGAGAATCCCAGGGATGGCGGAGCCTGGTGGGCTGCCATCTATGGGGTTGCACAGAGTCAGCCACGACTGAAGCGACTTAGCAGCAGCAGCAAACCTACTGTCATCAACGTTCATTCAACCATCTTTTTTTTTTTTTGACAGCTGTCTGTATCTTGTATCTAGCACCAGGCAACGTGCTAAGTGTTGAGGATAACTTGGTGAGCAAAGTAGGTTCAGCTCTTGCTCTGACACTGTGCATTATCCAGTGAAGCTAACAGACCAAAAAAATAATCTAGAAATATAGGCTTACAAATAGGTAATTTCACTGTCAAGTGTTGGACTTGTGTAAGAGACTGCTAGCCTCAGAGAAATCCCCCAAACCTCCACTCTCCCAGAGGAGCCTGGTGAGGAGAGAAACCCCCAAACATTGGATCAAGCCCAGGGGCCCTGCAGAACCTCCTGCGCATGAGCAGATCCTGGGTGAGCCCCAGGTTTGTTGGCAAAATTTTGACTCGCTGTGCACCAATGCCAAACAGAATTACAGAGCCTGGCATGGTAGAAAGCTGTGTTCTTCAGGCAAAGGGGGAGCTCAGTGGGCTAGCACCTCAAAAGCTGTGTCTAAAACCACCTCCCAAAAAGAAATGCAGGAAGGCAAAGTGGCCATCTCAGGAGGCCTTACAAATAGCTGAGGAAAGAAGAGAAGCGAAAGGCAAAGGAGAAACAGAAATACATACCCAACTGAATACAGAATTCCAGAGAATAGCAAGGAGAGAGAAGAAAGGCTTTGTAAGTGAACAATGGAAAGAAATAGAGGAAAACAGTAGAATGGGAAAGACTAGAGATCTCTCCAAGAAAATTGGAGATATCAAGGGAACATTTCATGCAAGAATGGGCACAGTAAAGACAGAAACCATAAGGATCTAACAAAGCAGAAGATATTAAGAAGTGGTGGCAAGAATACACAGAAGACTATACAAAGAGGCCTTCATGACCTGGATAACCACAGTGGTGTAGTCACTTACCTAGAGAAAGACATCCTAGAGTGTGAAGTCAAGTGGGCCTTAAGAAGCATTACAATGAACAAGGCTAGTGGAGGTGATGGAATTCTAGCTGAGCTATTTAAAATCGTAAAATGTAATGCTTTTAAAGTGCTGCACTCAGTAAAGTGCTGCTCAGTATCACAAGTTGGAAAACTCAGCAGTAGCCACAGGACTGGAAAAGGGAAGTGATAAAGAATGTTCAAACTACTATACAATTGCAGTCATTTCACACGCTAGCAAGGTTATATTCAAAGTCATTCAAGCTAGGCTTCCACAGTGTGTGAACCAAGAACTTCCAGATGTACAAAATGGGTTTCAAAGAGGCAGAGGATCCAGAGATCAAATTTCCAACATTTGTTGGATCATGAAGAAAACATGGGAATTCCAGAAAAGCATTTGTTTCTGTTTCATTGACTATGCTATAGCCTTTGACTGTTTGGATCACAAGAAACTTGGAAAATTCTTAAAGAGATGGGAATACCATGCCACCTTACCTGTCTCCTGAGAAATATGTATGCAGGACAAGCAGCAACACTTAGACTCTCACATGGAAAAATGAACTGGTTCCAAATTGGGAAAGGAGTACGTCAAGGCTGTATATTTTCATCCAACTTAACTTCTGTGCTGAGAATATAATGCAGAATGCCAGGTTGTATGAAGCATAAGCTGGAATCAAGATTGCCAGGAGAAATATCAAGATTGCCAGATGACACCACCTTTATGGCAGAAAGCAAAGAGGAATTAAAGACCCTCTTGGTGAAGGTGAAAGAGGAGAGTGAAAAAACTGGCTTAAAATTCAACATTCAAGAAACTAAGATCATGACATCCAGTCCCATCACTACATGGCAAATAGATGGGAAAAAAGTGGAAACAGTGACAGACTTTATTTTCTTGAGCTCCCAAATCACTGCAGATGGTGACTGCAGCCATGAAATTAAAAGACGCTTGCTTCTTAGAAGAAAAACTATGACAGACCTAGACAGTATATTATAAAGCAGAGACATCACTTTGCTGACAATGGTCCATATAGTTTATGGTTTTTCCAGTAGTCATTTATGAATGTGAGAGTCGGATCATAAAGAAGGCTGAGTGCCGAAGAGTTGATGACTTCAAACTGTGGTGTTGGAGAAGACTCTTGAGGGTCCCTTGGACAGCAAGGAGATCAAAGCAGTCAATCCTAGAGGAAATCAACCTTGAATATTCATTGGAAGGACTGATGCTGAAGGTGAAGCTCCAATACTTGGTCCACCTAATATGAAGAGCTTACTCATTGGAAAAGACCCTGGTGCTGGGAAGAATTGAGGGCAGGAGGAAAAGGGGATGAAAAAGGATGAGATGGTTGGATGGTTGGTTGGCATTACTGACTCAATGGTCATGAGTTTGAGCAAACTCCAGGAGATAGTGAAGGACAGGGAAGCCTGGTATGCTGCAGTCCATGGGGTTGCAAAGAGTTGGACACGACTTAGTTACTGAGCAACAACAAGAGACTGCTAGTTGTCCTCTAATAGTTTTTTGCCCTTATATTTCAGAGTAGCAGAATTTGTAGCTGTCAATATGCTGGGTTTTTTTTAAAATCGAAGTGTAGTTGATTTATAATGTGTTAGTTGCATATGTACAATAGGTGATTTAATTGTATATACATATATCTATTTTTTTCAGATTCTTTCTTTTCCCTTATATGTTGTTATGAAATATTAAGTATAGTTCCCTGTACTATGCAGAAGGTCCTTGTTGGTTATCTGTTTTATATATAGCAGTGTGTACACATTAATCCCAAGCTTCTGATTTATCCCTCCCTTTTCTCTTTCCACTTTGGTAACCATAATCTTGTTTTCTATGTCTGTGGGTCTATTTCTGTTTTGTATATAAATTCATTTGTATCATTACAACTTTTTTTTAGATTCTACATGTAAGTGATATCACATAGTATGTGTCATTCTCTGTCTGGCTTACTTCACTTAGTATGACCATCTCTAGGTCTACCCGTTGCTACCAACCTCTTTTTTTTTTTTTTCAATGAAGGAGGTCATGTAACTAAGTTCTGATGAATAGGATAAATGTGAAAATATCATGGGCACTTTCCAACAGCCTTCCCCAGGAGCACCTGATGGGTATCCTTTGTCCCTTGTTTTTGTCCCTTCCTCTGTTTCTGCTGATTGGAATGTAGTATTGGTCACAGCTGCATCTTGGATCATGAGAATATGGGCACCTTCTTTGGGTCTTGGAGTGAAAGACTGGAGTGGGCTTGAGTTCCTGAGAAGTTTGGGGAATGGCACAACCATACCATCTCTAGGTTACCTTCCTTAGGAGTTTCACAGGATATTCTGAGAATAATCGAAGGGAAAATGGAGATCAGATCTAGCCTAGGAGTCAGGGAAACCTTCCCCAGAAGAAATTTCGTTTCAGCATATGTTTAGAGGTTAGATAGGTGATGTGTTGAAGATGAGGTGAAGCAGAGAGGATGAAGTATAATAGAGGATTTCAACCTACAGAAATTAGGTTACTGGGAGGAAATAATGTACGCGAATATGATTTGCAAAGCAACACTGCTCTAACCGTAAGATATTCTTATTATGAAACCTGTGCTTCTCAGCACATGTTTCAGGGCCTGCTGGAGTTAATTACCCGCCCACATCTCACCGCTTTCATGTCTTGTTACTCCCTGCCATGGATTTCAGACCAGGCACCTCAGTTTGCAGTTGCCTTCTAGCATCCTTCTCTGCCAAGCCACACCATTTTAGACCCTTTAAACTTTGCCTCCATGGAGAATATTTTCTTAATAACTCTGCCTCCTCTCCAGAGCTCTGATAATGAGAGTCCTTCCACTCTTTTCCATTTATCGTCATTCTTAGGCTGAGTAATTTCCCCTGTATCTCTGTTCTTAATCCATTTCCCCTATGGGTTACCCAAGAGCAAGGTCTAGGCTCTGTATTTTCTTTTATTTCTGGGAATACCTATCTCCAACCTCTGCTCCAATACATTTTGGTGACTGAATGGCTGGAGTCCGGGTTGAAAGTACCATCCATTTGTGTCTTGCCCCTAGATGTGGGCCTGTTCTGTGATGAGATTCTTTGAGGACCAGTCAAATATAATCATTTCTCATCTTGAAAGCTCCAATATTAAGAGTGGCCCTGAAAAATTCATCAGGGGAATAAAGTTTTACTTGTCACTTCTGCTTCCCTGCAGACTTTTGGGTAAATAATGGTGAATGTATAGGAGCTCTGATGGTCAAATGCAATATTAAATCTACTTTCTGTCTCTCTCTCTGGTCTGCCTGGTAGAACTTGATGTATTGAATTTTACATTTAGGAACCAATTTCCTTGTGATAAATTCGTGCTCCAGGCTATACAGTGGTGACCACTGCATTAGGGGCTTTCTGACAAATGAACAGGTATGTAAGCTGCTTGTGTCACCCGTGATGTGGGTGACTTCCCCTGAGTCCTTGATCCTAAAGAGATTCAGACTCTTCGTACTCACTGCTGGCTGTCAAAATGGATACAGAAAGTTTGTCATATTTGGGGACTTTTCTTTCTCATCCTCTCCGAACCATCACACTCGAGTCCTTCTATAAGCATACAATGTCAGGACTTCCGTGGTCCAATGGTTAAGACTTTGCCTTCTGACACAGAGGGTGTTGGTCAGGGGGCTAAGATCCACATGCCTCACGGCCAAAATCCAGAACATAAAACAGAAGCACTATCGTAACCAATTCAAGAAAAGACTTTTAAAAACTGGTCCATGTCAAAAATATCTTAAAAAAAAATAATTCAGTGTCAGCCCCGAGAAGCAAAACCTCAACTATACGGAGTCAGGGGCAGAAGGAAGTATCGTGGATAATTGAGATGGTTCCACATTAGTCAAAAAACTGACCAAGCTAATATAATTGTTTAAAAATATAAGCTCTGTTGAAGAGCCTTTCTCTAAATTTTTTCATTTGTCTCCTTGCCTTCTTTCCTAGAAAATGTGTAACATATTTACTTTTTCTCATTCATGTATTCAACTAACATTTGTTGAGTATCAATTAAATGCTAAGTACTAAGAACAAGACAGTAAAAAAAGAATTTGTCTGTGATCTCCAAGGGCTCATAGCCAAGAAAGAAATAGGCAGACATTTTCTGTTAAGGGGCAGATGGTAAATGTTTGTGGTTTTGCAAGCCGCAGAGTGTCTGTCACAACTACTGTGGTATTTGTAGTGCAAAAGCAGCTTGAAACCCAAAGTCCCGTTTTATCTGGCTGTGAAACACCTACTCATCATTAAGACTCTGCTCAAAGAAACAGCTTTATATGCAACCTTTCCTGATCATGACAAATGGAAGAAGTTGCTCCCTCTTTTGTGTCCTGCCATATTCTGTCCAGCTCTTTCTCAGGGCACCTCTTAAAACTTGATTGCACCCATTGGCTTCTTATTTGTGAAAGGCCATCCAAGCAGAGGGCACAGTGTCAGCAAAGGTGTTCAGGCATGTCTTGGGATGTCTGTTACACTGACTGGCTGGATCAGGAGTCGTGAAGGTGGGAGGTGTTGGTACAGTGGAGAAAAGTGCCGCGAGGGGGTGCAATCGCTAGTGTTAGGCGTTGGCCAGGCCGTTTCTAAAATAAGGTCTACTCGGGGCTTTCTGAAGGAAAATGTGTGATCAGATGAATGTTCAGAAACAGCATTCCAGTAGTCTCGTGAAGTGGGTTAGGGCTCGAGGAAAGGAGATGAGATGGATGGATGCCGGCTTGTTAGGATGACAGCCACGGAAACCAGAGCTCCATTTTTGGTGGAGAAGTCTTGGTTGCCACCACTGTGCAAACTTAAATTGCACAATAGAACCCTGGCTTTAGTTGGCTCTGAATCAGAGCTCAGAGAAAGCCCTTCTAGATCTAGTGTCAGCGTTCTTAAATGTATGACCCTGGAAAAGCCATTCACCCTCTCTTGAGTTTATAGCCTCAGCTGCAATATGAGGAAGGTAGTTTAAGTGATTTCTAGGCTATTTTCTAGCTCTACATGCCTGTGAGTTAATTGCTTGATTCCTGGTATCATTTTTCACATGAGAATTAGTCTATATCTTCCTGATCCCTTTTTGCTAAATTTGGACAACCTTAATTGAATCCTAATATTTTTAAACAGCATAGTTTAGAGTTTAATTTTATGAAAGTTATGTTGAGGAAATTTCAGAGATAACTTAGAGTGCTTTTGCTTTCTTTTCTTTCCCCCTCGCCTCCCAGTGATTCTCCCTGTGAAATATTTCATGATTCTACCCTGCCTTTTTTTAAATCTCCAATTCCACATTTAGCTTCTGAGTCATTAGTTCATTGTCCCATAGCTTTTGTGGCTCTTTACCCTGGCACTAATTGATCTTTCCATGTTTATTATCTCTTCTTCCCCATGCTCCAGTAAAAAAAAAAAAATCCCCACTTTGAACCCATTTTTTTGCCCTATTTCACATCATCTTTTAGTAATTTGTTTACTTGTCTGTCCCCTGCCTGAGGGTGTGACTGTGTCTTATTGATCTGCATCTCTAGAGATCAGCAGAGTGCCTGATATATACAATGAACCCAATAAGTGAGTGAACCTGGAGAAGGTTTAGGTTTATGCCAGTTCTTCCCTCTTCCTAGGGTATCTTTCCCATCTCCCAATCCCAGCCCATGCCCAGGCTTCTCAAATACAACCCTCTTCTGCAGAATGTTTTTTCTGAGTGTCTGAGCAGGTCAGTTCTCTTTTCTTAGAGTTTCTTGTAGCATAGTTTTTTTATTTCTCTTCGGCATCTCTCATTGTTGCTTATATTTACTTATTATGTAGGGATCTCTGCCCTCTGTAGGACAAGATTACCTGGGATACACAGAACCTATGTCTTACTTTGCTTCTTCTGAAGTATCTATGACAATGCTTGCAATTAATGGGTGTTCAATTAAGGTGCTCAAGGATAGACAAATCCAACTCCCTGTGGCAAAGACTCAACAAGCATCATACTGTCTGTTTTATGCCAAACAAACATGATTTTTGTAGAAATGAACAACATCACTGCCCTCTTCCCTTGTGGTCTTGTTCTGATAACCTGGGAGCAGTTGAAAGTAGGCTTTCTAGAGAAAAAAATAAGAGCGCCCACAATCTCTGCATTCTAAATGCTGGAAGGATTTACCTATGGGGTCTACAAGCAACAATTTACATCTTGGTTTATGTGAAGGATAGAAAGCATAAGCTTGTGAGTGGGGTTGCTGACACAGCGGGGAGGCAGGAGGCAGCAGAGGGAACAGGAGTTGGAGCTCAGGGCCAGGATGAAGAAATTAATAATCCACTTATTATTCAGAACAGCAAATGGCTGCAGGCTATTGGCAAGAGGTTCAGCAATTATCTGATTAACTGCTAATGTTACACCAAGAAACCTCTTCAAGACTGCACTTTTTTTTTTTTTTGGCCAATAGCAGAATGGCAAAAAGCTGCTATTTTGTGTGAAAAGCTGAGAGCTGCAGGTAGGTGGGCTGTACCGAGACCCTGGTGGGCCGTCATTCTTTCAAAGTTGGAAGCAAATGGCCCTTTTTGCTGCAGTTATAACTCTTCCTGGAAATATCAGCTTCTCTGTAGCACCATAACTCAAATTTAATATGAGGCTGAAGTTGTTTTCCTTTTCATTTTGAGCTCCTGCTTAGGATAGGAGATCCAGGTATCTATCTTTTCAGTGGGAACTTAGAAAACAGCTTGCATCTCTCTCCTGGTGACACCCACGCCACACCAGGGCAGGAAGATATCTCCCCTTGCTTTGTAATGTGGGTTCAAAGCTCACCAGCTCTGCACTCTGCTCTGGTTGCTTATAAGAAATTACCCTTATTTTAAAGTCAGATGCCACCACTGTAGCATACAGATCCTTTATTCACCTCCATGCCTGCCTTTCTTTAGGACACTGACTTTTGAATTAGTCACCAAAAGACTTGGAAAGCCCTCTCTGCCTTGAGATTAGAGCTTGATTAAGATTCATTGAGACTAGACTGTGTGGGTTGATTGTAAGCTACCTTTGCCAACATTTAAAAATAAACTCAGTTCTCAATTATTTAAAAATAAATGTGAAAGTGCTTATTTCAAACTGGCAATGATCACCAGAAACATAATCACAACTGATCCCCCCTTAGTTTGTGTTCCTAATGATTCAAGAATCTGTAGGAAGTCTGTAATAATGTTCAAAAGCAATTTTCTGTTTCTACTGATAATATCCTGAGTATTCTCAGTGAGTCCTACTCTATCCTTCAGTTCTCTGCTGCAGATTCTTCCCACTCTCTCCTAGAATCTGTGGGGGGAAAAGTGACTTCTCAAATGCAAACATTTGGTGTGATTTTTCATCAGGATAATCATTAAAGTCAATATCAGGCAAAAGTTAACTAGGAGAATGTTCACATCGAAACCTTTCACTTTGTCACAGTTCATGAAACAGAGGTGCTTTGAAAGCACAGACATTTTTGCAGCTGAAAAGGCCTTTAAGTGAGAAAAATCAAATTCTGTATAGACGCATTACGGTAGCTTTATTTCCAGAACTGGTTAATGGAAAGTCTTTTATGTGGATATCAATTATACCACGGCTAAAAAGTCAATTATGTAGTAATTGGAGGATAAAATAATGGATTTACCTCAGGTAAATTCAAAGTCGTGTTTGAAATGTAACTCTTCATTATTGCATTCTTGATGTATGAAATTACTTTTATCTATATAATGGTATTCATTAAATGTAAAGGTTTAGTGATAAATGTCTTATACAAATTTGAAAAACACAGTATAAAAACAAAGAGGGTGTTGAATTTTTAACTGACATTTTTTTCCAATTACTAACCTCACTTGCTAACCTATTCCGTAGGTTAAGAATTTCTGTTTTCTTAATGGAGTACATTAAGGATGAACTCCCAATTCCTATTTGGTTATTACTCAAGTTTTGTTTTAATCTTGGTGAGTCTTCAGTAAGAACAACAATAAGGAACAAACTTTATTGAATATAGTTCTCTCTGTTGTACAGTAGGATCTTGTTTATCTGTTCTACATATGAAAGCTTGCATCTTGGTAAACCATAGATGGAAAAGAATATGTATATAAAAGTACATATATATACATATATTCAGTTATACATATACGTGTATGTATATCTGAATTTCATATATATATATGTATAACTGAATCACCTTGCTGTATAGCAGTAATTCACATACCATTGTAAACCAACTGTACTTCAATAAAAATAGAAGATCAATAAAAAATAGTCATAGAGACAAAAAAGAGTGAGATTTAGCTGAGAACTCATGTTCTTCTACACACATCATTTCTGCAGTCTTGCCCTGACACTTCACTCCCTTCCCTGTGTGAGCACACTGCCTTGTTACAAAGCAGCAGTGATCTTGTTAGAAGAACAGCAGGCTCAGCCTGGGCTGTGTCCTGCAACATTTCAGAGGGAAGACAGCTCTTGTAGGTCTCTCGAATAACAGGTATTTCCAGGAAACCAGGAAGAAATACCTAGAATTCTCTAGTGTTTTGCACAAACTGCACTGACTGAAGGGCAAACACATTTTCCTCTGAGATGAAATCAACCTGTGTTCTGTCTCTAGTGAATCCCTGAAACCTAGAACCTAGAACTGATGAAAGCTATCGATTCATTATCCTTAAAGTTAAAGATTTAATTTAACTTTAAAGTTAAGTTTAAAGTTAACTTAAAGTTAAAATTCTCCTTAAAGTTAAAATCTACTTCCAGGTTTGGAGTTATAATCCCAAAGGCTGTATCGTATTCAATTATTCATTCATTAAACAAATCAGGGAGAATAACTTCTTAACGTAGAATATTAAGATGTAAATATTTGAAATCTTCTCTATTATAGTTATCTGATACCATTGTTGTTCAGTTGCTCAGTTGTGTCTGACTCTTTGCTACCTCATGGACTGCAGCATGTCAGGCTTCCCTGTCCTTCACTATCTCCTGAAGTTTGCTTAAACTCATGTCTTTTGAGTTGATCATGCCACCCAACCATCTGATCCTCTGTCACCCTCTTCTTCTCCTGCTCTCTATCTTTCCCAGCATCAGAGTCTTTTCCAATGAGTCAACTTTGTGCATTGGATGGCCAAAGTATTGGAGCTTCAGCTTCTGATATTATTAACTAACCTTAAAAAAGAGATTAAAAATAGGGAAAAGAAACCCACGCTAAACATTTTAGATATTAACTAGATAATCAATTTATAACGTCTGAACTGCAATTCTAATTACAAAACATATCACAGCCAGTTTCATAATAGAGCTCTTTTTGTCTTTTTCCCGTTCTAGGCTGTAGATGCCTTCATTCATGTCAGAGAACTTGTTAGTCGTGGTCATCATAAGTTTTGCAGTACCTAAGGAAGTTCTTTGCACATGGTGGGAAGAATATAATGCTTACTGAGCTGAGAGTCAAAGATTTTACAGATGTGCCACTGGGCTTTATTTCCCTTCAGGATATCCTTTTGTGAGCTCATATGCCAAGACCCTGCCCAGTGTATCTGCTAAAGAGAGGCAATAGGACAGGCTCTGTGCATGGAAAATGCGAGCTGGGATTAGAGGGACAAGACTCACAGCATGGAGCTATTAAAAACACATACTGGTCACCTTGTGAGTAAATGTAGAGGATAGACTGATGTCCTGTAATGTTGCCCAAACTTGGAATGTCATGGATCCTGAGAAGGGCTCTTTGATTGTTTGACATCTGTCAGTTGCTTTGATGTTGTTTAATTTTTCTGGTTATGAAAACAAAGCATTTTTTGTAGTTATTATAAACACATAATTTATAAAGATGCTGTTAAAATAAAACTTCACATTCTCAAGAGAAAATTTTTCATGATGGAAAACTCTCAGACTTGGAGAATATGACTGAAAAATATCGGAGTGTAGAAAGACTACTGGGCTCTGTTCTCAGCCAGTTCTTCTATTGATTGGCTTCAGGATCTATTGGCCAAAGCCCTGATACCTCTGCAGTTGCTCTACCTGTGAAATAAATGTCCCAGATCTGGAGAAAGTCAGTCTGTTTTAAATGGACTGGTTCTTCCCATTTGTGTTTTTGGATTGATGATTCATTGAGGCAAGCTGAGGCTGGTATGGGAAATCATTTATCTGTTCTTCAGAATACTTTTCCAAAAAATCAATAAAGGGTGATATTCCACACAGGAATCTGAATCTTTAAGGACAGCCAAATGCTGCAAGTGTTTAGTGTGTCTGTGCTAATAATTTGAGCTTTTCTTTCCTCTGTTATCCTGCCAAACAGAATTAATAACAGGTTCAGGGGTGTGTCCCTACACATATCTCTGTGTATAAATGTTTAAAGGGTGAGGAACTCTTGAATGCTGAATGTTAGAGAACCAAAATGTAGCAAATTAGCCATATGGGTTACCCTCAGTTGTGTTATATAGATCTGAAAAATAGTGTTGTTTTATAATCATAGAAGTCATATTTGGTACTAAACAGAGTATGCTTATCTTCCTTGTCCGGAAATGCCTCCAGTTTTTCAAAATGATACTTTGGCCACCTGCTGTGAAGAACTGACTCATTGGAAAAGACCCTGATGCTGGGAAAGATTGAAGGTGGGAGGAGAAAGGGTCGACAGAGGATGAGATGGTTGGATGGCATCACCGACTCAATGGACATGAGTCTGAGTAAGCTCCAGGAGTTTGTGATGGACAGGGAGGCCTGGTGTACTGCAGTCCATGGAGTCACAAAGAATTAGACATGACTGAGCAACTGAACTGAACTGAACTGAACTGATGCATTTGGCTAAAAAGTTGTTGACAGAAAATCTGGAGTTTCTTATTACAAATTTTGTGAGCCAATATTCAGTAACTGATGACTCATTACATAATTGTTTCATTCAATAAAAATTGGATAAATATTCTAGAAATTTAAATATCCAGTATAATTGGTGGTGCTAGTGGTAAAGAACCACCTGCCAATGCAGGAGATGTAAGAGATGCAGGTTTGATCCCTGGGTTGGGAAGATGCCCTGGAGGAGGGCATGGCAACCCAGTCCAGTATTCCTGCCTGGAGAATCCCATGGACATAGGAGCCTGGTGGGCTACAGTCCTTAGAATCACGAAGAGCCAGACATGACTGAAGCAACTTAGCACACACACACACAATTTATCTAATCAGAATGCTGAGTTAATGATAAAATACTAAAACTCAAAATATTTGCCAAAATACACATAATATACTTGAATAATAAGAATGCCCAGCTGCTATATAGTTGCACATGTGACCTGATTATTTGGTTGGAGACTTGGGTATCTTTCCTATGCATTCATTTTTTCAGCGAATAATGCCTGGGAACTCACTTTATGTCAGACAGTGTTCTAGGTGCTGAAGACAGAGCAGTAAAACAAACACAAACAAAATCATAAAACTCATAGAGGAAGGAGAAGAAAAATGGGAAATATAAACAGAATCATATAATGTACCAAATGGTGATAAGTGCTGTAGTTCAAAATAAATAAGCAGAACAGGGGATACTACAGGGTGATCAGGGAAAAGTCTCCTGGATGTGATGACATTAGAGACGTAAAGAAAGTGAGAAGTAATGTATGCAGATGGCTGAGCAAAGAGTCAGAGAAAAGAATAGCAGTTGCAAAGGTCTTGGGATAGAGCCTTGAGAAAGTCCTCTTCTCACTTCCTGTGCTTTCTTAGTGAAATAGGAAGCCAAACATCATTAGGATGTGGGTGGAGAAGGGAAGAGATTTGAGAAGAGAGGAGTAGATGTAAAATGGTCTTCTAAGACCTTGGGATAAATAATGGACCATGGAACGGCGGTAGCATTTCTTGACTTTGGGAAAGACTTGCTTGAAATCAGTGGTCATAAACCAAAACCTGTTGGCGAATAATGTTTAAAGGGTGAGGAACTTTTGAATGCTGAATGTTAGAAAACCAAAATGTAGCAAATTAGCCATATGGGTTACCCTCAGTTGTGTTATATAGATCTGAAAAATAGTGTTGTTGTTGGCATAGTCATGTACTTTCCTTCAGTTTTAATGACCTGTGCAGGTGCTGCTGTGAACAAACAGAGTAGGATTTATCTACAGGTGGCTCAGTGGTAAAGAATCCGCCTGCCAATGCAGAAGTCACAGAAGACGTGGGTTCGATCCCTGGGTTGGGAAGATCCCTTGGAGGAGGAAATAGCAACCCATTCTGGGATTCTTGCCTGGGAAATTTCACGGACAGAGGAGCGTGGTGGGCTACAGTCCATGGGGTTTCAAAGAGCCGGACAGAACTGAACAACTGAGCATGCATGCCTGCAGGATTTGTCTAGGGTTAGAGTTTTGTCAGATGTATAGGACTGAGGAGAGAGAGACAAGGGAATTGAAGATGTAAGAGGGCAATTCAAAAGCAGGTTGGGGCAAGGGAGTTTACATGACAGTGGCTGGTTGTCTCAAACACTACTGTTGATCACTGTCTGTTTCCCCTCCCACTCATCTGTGAAGTTGCTCATCATAAACCTATGAGTCATCGACTCCTTGTCTTGGGTTAGGTGGCCTAGAAGCATATCTCAGGAGTCCTTGCAAATGACTTATTAGAAGGGGCCCATGGAGGAAGGGAGTAAAGAAGTTGGGGATTCAAGGATGATAGGAAAAGACATGTAGCTGGAATGAAATGTCAGGCAAAATTCCATAGACTCTCTCAAGGAAGCTCAGGTCCGTAATTTAAGTCTCAGGGTTGTCTTGACCCCAGGAAGGGAGTTGGAGCTTTCATACTCCTTTGCTTGTTAATCATTGCTTAAATACTCTCCCAGCAGCATGTGCATTCCCAGGATCTAAGCTTTCTGTGCCTGTAAGTCAAGTTGGTACCAATAGCTGGAGATCAACACTTCCCCCAAAACCAGAAGTACTGGCTGTTGGAAGCAGATGAACACACAAAAAAGAGGTGTGAAGTGCACAAAAATTGTTAAAAAGGAGTTCTAATCTTTCCTCTTTTTTCATCTATAGTATCTAATTTATCATTTTAAAATTGTCAATTTTAACTTTAAATATATATTAATTCTCAACTCAGCCAAACAATGTTTTTAGAATATAAGTCATAATGTGTCATTCCTTGACTTAGAATATGATCTAAATTCTTCTGGAACTCTTCACATTCTGCCCCTATCTCTTCCATCTAACTTCTTTCACTCACTCCCTTCCTATTTTCTCTAGCAGAGTTTTAGTTTAAGTCCTTTGAATGCCCCAAGCTACTTGCTGCCTTGGGCTTCTTTGCCTGGGGAACTCTTCCCATCCCCTCCTGCAAAGATGCACCCCAACTACCACTACGGTATTCCAGCCATGGCGCTGTGTGCATGATGTAAAATCAGACAGTGGCTATTCCGTCACCATGCTTAGTGCAGTCCCAGGGACACATTTGACTGTAAATAATTCCCAAACTGAGTTGATGCCAGGGTGGACTGGCTGTTGGCTGTTGTTTCCTTGTCCTTAGCATAGCTAAATAGGAAGATTACTTCCAGTTAAATATTTTTGACATGCATTCCTGTTCATTTCTGGTATTGACTGAATCTGAGCCTAAATCCTGATGACTTCTAGACGTGCAAAACCCTCTAAACCTAAACCTACCAGTTACTGTGATGTTTGTATGAATTCATGCTAAGTCCTTTCAGTCCTGTCCAACTCTTTTTGACCATATGAACTGTATCCTGCCAGACTTCTCTGTCCATGGAGTTCTCCAGGCAAGAATTCTGGAGTGTGTTGCTGTGTTCTTTTCCAGGGCATCTTATTGAGGGATCAAGAACTTCCCAGGGATCAAGATCATATCTCCTACAGCTTCTGCACAACAGGCAGATTCTTTACTGCTAAGCCACCAGGGGAACCCCAATCTTTGTATGAAAAGCAAGTGAGAGTAAGAGTGAAAGTAAAGTCACTCAGTCGTGTCTGACTCTTTGTGACCCCATGAATTGCAGCACACCAGGCCTCCCTGTCCATCACCAATTCCTAGTGTTTACCCAAACTCATGTCCATCGAGTTGGCGATGCCATCCAGCCATCTCATCCTCTGTCGTCCCCTTCTCCTCCTTCCCCCAATCCCTCCCAGCATCAGGGTCTTTTATGAGTCAACTCTTTGCATGGGGTGGCCAAAGTACTGGAGTTTCAGCTTCAGCATTAGTCCTTCCAATGAATATTCAGGACTGATTTCCTTCAGGATGGACTGGTAGGATCTCCTTGCAGTCCAAGGGACTCTCAAGAGTCTTCTCCAACACCACAGTTCAAAAGCATCAATTCTTCCACACTCAGCCTTCTTCACAGTCCAACCCTCACATCCATACATGACCACTGGAAAAACCATAGCCTTGACTAGCCAGATGTTTATTGGCAATGTAATGTCTCTGCTTTTGAATATGCTGTCTAGGTTGGTTATAACTTTTCTTCCAAGGAGTAAGTGTCTTTTAATTTCATGGCTGTAATCACCATCAGCAGTGATTTTGGACCCCCCGAAAATAAAGTCTGACACTGTTTCCCCATCTATTTCCCAAGAAGTGATGGGACCAGATGCCATGATTTTAGTTTTCTGAATGTTGTATGACTGGTCATAAAGTGATAAGGTTTTAGATAGTTGAGGATTTTGATACATTTTGTTATTATGTTAAATATCCTGTTACTACTCAACAGACAGTATTTGTAGCTGTTATAGTAAACAAGTCAATTATTTGTTTTCATGTATGCATTTGAATATTAATGATTTTTATTGTATGGTTGTTATTATACAAATGATTTAAGTGCTGGGAATTTTGAAGTACAGCCTCTACCGTGGAATCTGAGCTCATGAGTAGATGCTAAGAGAAAATCCTTTGAGGACCAAATCACAATTTACTCAAATTCATTTAGATGGATTCCTTTAGATGATAGCTTAACAATGGAAATAGACTAAATTGTTTTAAAATATAAATTAAAATAATTAGAAATATTATGTATATTAAAGAATTCCAAGCCTTGGGTGGAATTTTGAGATCTCTAGTAAGGAATGAATTGTGTCTATTCTTTTACATTATACACACACACACACACACACACCTATATATGCATATCTTTGTGTGTACATGCTAAGTCGCTTCAGTTGTTTCCAACTCTGTGACCTTATAAACTGTAGCTGACAGGTTCCTCTGTCTATGGGATTCTCTAGGCAAGAATACTGGAGTGGGTTGCCATTTCCTACTATAAGGAGGGGATTTCTAACCCAGGGATCCAACCAGCCTGCATGTCTCCTGTCTTCCGCATTGGTTGGAGGGTTCTTTACCACTAGTGCCTCCTGGGAAGCCCATATATACATATGAAGCTATGATCAACCTAGACAGCATATTAAAAAGCAGAGACATTACTTGACCAACAAAGGTCCGTCTGGTCAAAGCTATGGTTTTTCCAATAGTCATGTATGGATGTGAAAGTTGGACTATAAGGAAGGCTGAGTGCTGAAGAGTTGATGCTTTTGAACTGTGGTGTTGGAGAAGACTCTTGAGAGTCCCTTGGACTGCAAGGAGCTTCAACTAGTCCATCCTAAAGGAAATCAGTTCTGAATATTCATTGGAAGGACTGATGCTGAAGCTGAAACTCCAATACTTTGGCCACCTGCTACGAAGAACTGACTCACTAGAAAAGACCCTGATGCTGGGAAAGATTTAAGGTGGGAGGAGAAGGGGATGACAGAGGATGAGATGGTTGGATGGCATCACTGACTTGATGGTCATGAGTTTCAGTAAAAGCTCCAGGAATTGGTGATGGACAGGGAAGCCTGGCATGCTACAGTCTATAGGGTTGCAAAGAGTAGGACATGACTGAGTGACTGAACTGAACTGAATATATATGAAAAGTGAAAATGAAGTCGCTCAGTCGTGTCCGACTCTGCAACCCCATGGACTGTAGTCTACCAGGTTCCTCCGTCCATGTGATTTTCCAGGCAAGAGTACTGGAGTGGGGTGCCATTGCCTTCTTCAGGGGATCTTCCCAACCCAGGGATCGAACCCTGATCTGCGTTTCAGGCAGGCGCTTTACCCTCTGAGCCACCAGGGCTCAGAATATATATACGTACATATATATCTTTACCATTGGCTAAAATATAGGCAATTATTAAAGCATGATTTTATTTTAAATATCCAGAGGGAAACATTAATCCCACATTTGTCATTTTATACTCATGAAGCCTATTGATTCATAAATTACTTGGCTACAATGATACAATTTAGAATTTAAAATCCCACAAAGATGAGATTGTCAAGTTATGAGGAAATTTAGATGCTCAGTACCCAAGTCACTTTTTATTATTAAGTTAGACACTTGGGGAGCCCGTCAGCTCTTTTCACTGCAAGAAAACCATCGGTGCATTAGAGCTGCACTTAATCTCACTGTGGTCTGACCTCGCATGAAATTTCAAGAATCCTGGCTTTTGATATGGAAGCAATATGTTTGTTTATGACTCTGTGAACAAGGCATAGACCCAGAGGGCCCGTTCTCTCCTATTTTGAACTGTTCAAGGCTTCAGCAGTATTAACACCTACAAGAAGCTGACATCAAAGAAAAAAAAAACTAAATTCCACTGAGCAAGCAGGTTTCTGAAAACTTTTATTGAGGCATAATTTACATACCATAAAATTCACTCATTTTTAGTGTACAATTCAATGATTTTTAGCAAATTTACTGAGTTATGTAACATTTTTATCACTCCTGTAAGATCCCTCATGCCCATTTACAGTTACTCCCCATTCCCACCCCAGTCCAGACAACAAGTAATCTAGTTTATATCTCTATAGGTTTGGTTTTTCTGAACATTTAATATAAATGGAATCATACAGCACATCATCTTTTATGGATCTGCCTTCCCTTACTCAACATGATGTTTGTGAGGTTCATCTGTGTTGTAGTGTACGTCAGTGCTTTAGTTCTTTGTATTGTTGAATAGCATTTCATTACATGGGTATGCTACACTTTGGTTATCCATTCACAACTGATGAGCAGATGGGTTGTTTTCAGTTCTTGACTATTAAGAAAGATGTTTCTCTGAACACTCATGTGCAACTCTTTGTGCAGACATTTGTAGTCATTTCTCTAGGAGTGACGTTTGGGGCCTAATGTTAGGTCTTACAGTAGCTGAACTTTTCAGTAACTAAAAAAAGAAGTTTTTTAGTACATGGATTGGTGACCTGCAAGGTTTACAAAGATAAGTGTGAAAAAAAACAATTATTTCCTTCAAGAAGCTTATGCTTCATAAAAAGATAAAATAACTTCATAAATTGATAGACTCCTAGAAATGATCAGACTATGAGGGAGAGTGTGAATACTATAGAAAGGGTATAAGAGTTTCAAAAAACAGGCCTCCTCAGTTTGTGAGTAGAGAGAGAATGTGGTCTGAAAAGTCCCTTTGAGATCTATCTTTGGGAATGGTTTAAAGAACTTAAGCTGATGACAAAATAATCAAAGAAAGAAGAAAGGAAGATACTCAGTGTGCTGAGCAACCTGCAGGTAGCCTAGTAGATACAGCAGGATGTTCAAACAGGACTCTCTGATCTCTTTGGTTGAGACCCAAAGACCTGGAGCATTTCAATAGGGACTAAGTCGCCAGCATTCTAAGTGGAGTTGCCATGGACATGTACAGGAAGTGCAGAGAAATTAAGAAGGCTATTTTGGCAGCAACCACTTATCACAGGGTATGATCGGAGACTTGGAGAAAAGAAATGTTTGGGCACAGGGGAGTTTTCTCCACTGTAACTGTCTTTGAGCTTTCCATTTCTCACACTGACTCTATCAGAGAGGAAAGTGGCAATGCTCTTTTTCAGAAACAGGTATATTAGAGGTGCTTCAAGGAGGCCACGTGATTTATCTGATGTATGTCTCCTATGATTTCAGCTTGAGGGAGCAGAGGTAGCATAAAGAGGCTGCTTTGGGTGCCAGCAGGACGTGGGCTGCCTGTGAGTGGGTAATATGTGTGAGATTTCCGTGGGCTAAGTATGTAGGTAGGATGGCTAGGGGTTATTTTAAGAAGGACTTGCCTAAGAGGACTGTGTGATGGGGCAGAAGACTGTGACAGCGATTCTCGATGGGGTGAACTGCCTGAATACCAAAGGAAGCGGGTTGGGTTCTTAGATAGCCAGCAAGAGAAGGCCTTACTCCATTGTGGGTTCCCCCCCACAGCTGTAGAGCCCCTGCAAGGGAAAGAATATTTCCCTTTCATCAAATATTTCCTTTCATCACCTTCAAATGGAGCCTGATCAATATCACCCAGGCAAGACTGGATTGAGTTCTCTTCTGTGAACCCCTTAGCTACTCTCTCAATCCCAGGGATGTAAGAAGCCGTGGCTCCTCAATGATGGGAGTAGATAGAACAGAATGGCCCACAGTGTCCTTTCCTCATTGTAGGTTCTGAACCTGAAACCCACGTGGCCTGAAAAGAGAAGAGAGAAGTTTCAGGTTGAATGGAGGGGCTGGATGAAAGTTTTGATTATCACAGTGGATGCCACTTTTAATTACAAAAGTACCATTGTTCTTAAGATTGAAGGAAACTACAAGATCCTTTATTATCCACAGATGACTACGTGAGCTATGAGACTTGCCTGAGCTTTTCAACAAGAGTAGAGAAAGAACTGTTGGCAGTGTATTAATTAATGGTGGAGAGATGGGAAAGAAGTGATCTCCTTTGCTTGCACTGTGTCCCTACCAGCTTATTCAAGACAATGATTGAGGACTTGTGTAGAGTGTTGGGGAAGTTGAGCACCCAAAGGTAAATTGGAACCAATCTTTGAAAGATGTTTTAGGCCACTTGGAGCAATTTACATGGGCAGAGAGAAGATATATGACAATAATCCCATGTTTTGAAGATCAATTTGGAAGTTATCTGTGCAGTGGTTAGATAAGGTAAAATTCAAAATCAAAAAAATCCCGAAGACTGTGGATTAGTCAGAAACACATGATGAGATTACAGGGATGGTAATAAAAAAAATTAAGATGGTTTCTTTTAAAAGAGATATTTATAAGAAAACTACCTTTCAAAGTAAGCAAGGAGTTTCACAACCTCTTTTTTCTCCCTCTATTTAACATCTTGGGCTTCTCCATGGGCTCAGAAGTAAATAATCCATCTGCCAACTCAGGAGATGTGGGTTTGACCTCTGAATCAGGAAGATCCTCTGGAGAAGGAAATGGCAAGCCACTCCAGAATTCTTGCTGGGGAAATCCCATGGACAGAGGAGCCTGGCAGGTTACATCCAAAGGGTCGGAAAAGACAGGACTTAGCAACTAAAGAACAATTTAACATCTTAGTTCCCCCAGACTAACCCCGGGAGGCTTGGAAGAGTTAACGTTCCAGCCTTAGAACAAGGGACTTCTTAGAATGGGTGGCAAAGGAGAGAATTTAGTCTGTTTATTCACTGAGCTCTCACAGGGCTATGAATAAACTTAGCAGAAAAAATCCAAGGAGGGGAGTAAGATCAGTGTCTATCACCTCACTGCCAAAATTTTAAACCAAACAGCATGTTTCTACACATCTCTACTCCCCCAAAGACCAAGAGGAAATGAGAAAGTTCAGACTGTAAATGTCAGTGAACTGCTTGAGTTACTAGGAAAATATATTTGCAGTTCTTCATGTAGTTAAGCAGAGCTTCAGGGAAAAGTTGGGATTTTCTAATAGAAGCTTTGATTTGTAACCAGTGTACTCTGGCTATTGTTAGAATAGGCTTGATGTAGTGCAAGGGTGGGACAAGTAGCGTCCAAGTTTCCATTTAAATACAGTGTTGACTTTAACTTTTCAAGAACAGTCAGACCTATTCAAAATCTATTCCACTTTTGCGGAGGGACTTTTGGATATTCCAAATGACTAGGCTCATGTGATTTGTAGGTCCATGTCTCCTGTGATCCTTTCATTTCACAATTTAACAAACCTCAAACACTGCAATCTCTCCCTTCCGGTTTTTTATTTGAAGAATTAAGTCCTTGTATTAGGTTGGTGCAAAAGTAATCGCGGTTTTGCATTGTTGAATTTTGCTATTTGATACTGGAATACATTCTTAAATAAATGTAGTTATGTTGTACATCATTTTGGTGCACATTTATCGCTTAATGTTTTTTTGCTAATGATATTACTTGCTGTGCATTTTACATTTATTTTAGACTAGGGAAATGATGTCAGACAAAGAGCAAATTCAAGCGATTTTCTTATTTGAGTTCAAAATGGGTCACAAAGCAGTGAAGACAACTCACTACATCAGCAATGCATTTGGCCCAGGAATTGCTGAGAAGTGTACAGTGCAGTGATGGTTCAAGAAATTTTGCAAAAGAGATGAGAGCCTTGAAGACAAGGAGCACAGTGGCCAACTATCAGAAGTTGACAACGACAAATTGAGAACCATCGTCAAAACTGATCTTTGTACAACTACATGAGAAGTTGCTGAAGAGCTCAATGTCGACCATTCTGTGGTCATGCAGCATTCGAAGCAAATTGGAAAGGTGAAAAAGCTTGATAAATGGGTGCCTCATGAGCTGACTGCGAATAAAAAAAATTGTTGTTGTGAAGTGTTGTCTTTTTTTATTCTATGCAACAACAAACAATTTCTCGATCTGATTGTGATGTGTGACATAATGTGGATTTTATATGACAACCAACTCAGTGGTTGGACCAAGAAGAAGCTCCAAAGCTCTTCCCAAAGCCAAACTTGCACCAAAAAAAAAAAAAAAAAAAGTCATGGTCACACACGGTTTAGTGGTCCACTGCCCATCTGATCCACTACAATTTTCTGAGTTCTGTCGAACCCATTACATCTGAGAATTATGTTCAGCAAATTGGTGAGATGCGCTGAAAACTGCAATGCAGCTGCCATCAGTCAACAGAAAGGGCCCAATTCTTCTCCACAACGTCTGACTCTACGTCATACAACCCACGCTTCAAAAATTAAACGAATTTGGCTACAAAGTTTTGCCTCGTCCACCATATTCACCTGAGATCTTGCCAACTGACTACCACTTCTTCAAGCATCTTGACAGCTTTTTGCAGGAAAACCAGCTGGAGGTAGAAAATGCTTTCCAAGATTTCATAGAATCCCTAAGCATGGATTTTTACTCTATAGGAATAATCAAATTTATTTCTCATTAGCAAAAATATGTTGATTGTAATGGTTCCTATTTTGCTTAATAAAGATGTGTTTGAGCCTAGTTATAATGATTTAAAATTCACGGTCGGAAACTCCAATTACGTTTTTACCAACCTAATAGTTCCGATATGAGGCTGTTGGTAGTAGTTGTTACTGTTTATTGAGCACATGACTAAACAGCATACACTATCTCATTTAATTGTAGTAGAATCTGCAAGAAGTGTGTTTATATAGCTTAAGGACTCTGAGACTTGCCCCAAAACACTCACGATAAAGAAATGATCGATCAGGCTTAAAACTAGGTCTGTTTTACTCCAGTCTATTCTTTCTCCAGTGAGTCACTGTCAGAAGCAAAACTGTAAGGACCACAGGGATCCAGAAGTGATGTCCACACCCGGAGAAGGTCATTGCCACACTGACCTAATACCCAGAGCTTTATGTGGTGACGAATGGGCCCTCTCATTTGACAGGCATTGTTGTATAGGCCTTTTCATGAAATAATCTACACGTACCTGTTTAAATCCTACCTCTGTTTCCAGTAATACATAGTAATAGTAATATGTCAGTTTTTTCCCTTCTCCCTTTTCTAAAACATGATCTTTAATCCCTAAGGCATTACTTTGGTATTCCATGTCCTGAAGTTACTGTCCTCTGCTTATTTCAGGGATGTTGAACTCATGTCTTTTGAGGTTTAATTTCCCCCTTTTGATTTTTCCTCATTTCCTCTTTTTCTGCCTCTTATACCCCTGGCCCCTTTTTTCTGTTTCTGGTTTTGCTTAATTGCTGTGTTTGTTGAAGCCCTTTACTTTGTTCTTTATCTAAGTTAATAGAGTAACCTCTTCTCTCCTCCCTTTATTTTTCCTTTATGGACTTCTTAGGTGGCGCTAGTGGTAAAGAACCTGCCCGCCATCCCACTCCAGTATTCTTGTCTGGAGAACCCCATGGATAGAGGAGCCTGGCGGGCTACAGTCTATAGCATTGAAAAGAGTTGGGCATGACTGAATCAACTTAGCCCACAGGCACAGAGTTCCCATAATCTCACTGTTTATGAAAGGAGCTCTTCCTATCTCCTTTCTCTTTCTTTTCTACTTCTTTGGCTTTCAGAATAAATCGAGTCTGGAGTCAAATAACTATGACGAGAATTGAAATCCTACTAACTGTAGGGTGTTGGACAGTTACCTAATGTGTTTAGCCAAAGATGTTCTGTGACTAAAATAAGAATATTCACTTCACAGTGTTGCTGGGAATAATAAAACACATCACACATGTGATGTTTCTGGGTTTTAGTAGGTTTTCTTCGTTATGCTTTCTTTTTCTCATCCTTGTTCTACAGTCTTAAGCCAATATTTTAACTTCTTTCTGTAGTACTTCCTCTTGCCTCCAGTGATAGTCTACCTTGATCATGGTCTAAGAAATAGCTCTAAGTGTTGCATTGATGTGCTGAACCTGACCTTCCTATTATCTCCTATTGCTGTTTTTATAGGTTTAAAACTAATTAAAATAGTTTTTGAAATATGTGACAGGCACCAAGGATACAACACTGAACAACACAGGCAAAAATCCTTACCCTCCTAAAACTTGGGCTTCCCTGGCAGCTCAGATGGTAAAGAATCTGCCTGCAATGCAAGAGACTTGAGTTCAATCCCTGGGTTGGAAGATCCCCTGGAGAAGGGAATGGCAACCCACTCCAATGTTCTTGGATGGAGAATTCCACCGACAGAGGAGCCTGGTTCATGGGGTCACTGAGAGTTGGACATGAGTGAGCGACTAACACATAAAACTTACATTCTGCTGGGATTGGGTGAGGAATAGATAATTTAAAAAGAGTAAAAAAAAGTGTAGAACGAACTTCTGGATTGGATGCATTGAGGTGCTGAAAGGGTGGTGTACACTGAAGAGGGCATGTAAGCTCCATGCCTCTTTCCATCCCCATAATTTATCCTATGCATCTCTTCCATTTGGCTTTGCCTGAGTTACATCCACACACACAAAAAGTGAGTCTAGACAGAGCTTACACCCTTCCCAAAAATTAGCTCAAAATGGATCATAGATCTGAATGTAAAATGCAATAATATAAAACTCCTGGAAATAACAATGGTAAAAATCTAGATTACTTTGGGTTTATTGATGACTTTTTGGATAGAACACCAAAGGCATAATCCATTAAAGAATAAAAATTTGAACTTCATTATAATTGAAAACTTCTGTTATATAAAAGATACTGTCAAGACATTAATAAGACAGCCATAGACTGGGAGAAAATATTTGGAAAAGTCATATCCGGTAAAGAGCGATTTTCCAAACTATTCAAAGAACACTTAAATGTCTACAATAAGAAAATAAATCTCTTGATTAAAAAATGGGCAAAGATTCTAAACAGAAACCTCAACAAAAGAGATATACAGGTGATAAATAAACAAATGAGAAGCTGCTCAATACCATATGCCTCAGGAAACTGCAAATTAAAATGACAATAAGATACCGCTACACACCTATTCGAATAGCAAAATCCGGAACACTGACAACACCAACTACTGGCGAACGTGTGGAGCAACAGGAACTCTCTTTCATTGCTAGTGAGAATACCAAGTGTACAGTACATCGTGCTAAATGCCAGGCTGGATGAAGCACAAGCCAAAATGAAGGTTGCCAGGAGAAGTAACAATAACCTCAGATATGCAGATGACACCACTCTCATGGCAGAAAGGAAAGAGGAACTAAAGAGCCTTTTGACGAAGGTGAAAGAGTGAAAAAGCTGGCTTAAAATTCACATTCAAAAAACTATGCTCATGGCATCTGGTCCCATCTCTTTATGGCATATTGGTGGGAAAACAATGGAAACAGTTGACAGACTTAACTTTCTTGGGCTCCAAAATCACTGCAGATGGTGGCTGCAGCCAGGAAATTGAGACGCTCCTTGGAATAAAAGCTATGACCAACCTAGACAAAAAAAGCAGAGACAATACTTGACCAACAAAGGTATGTGTAGTCAAAGCTATGCTTTTGTCAGTGGTCATGTATGGATGTGAGAGTTGGATTATAAAGAAGGCTGAGTGCCAAAGAATTGATCCTTTTGAATTGTGGTGTTAAGACTCTTGAGAGTCCCTTGGACTGAAAGGAGATGAAACCAGTCAATCCTAAAGGAAATCAGTCCTAACTATTCATTGGAAGGACTCATTCTGAAGCTGAAGCTCCAGTACTTTGGCCACCTGATGCCAAGAACTGACTTACTGGAAAAGACCCTGATGCTGGGCAAGATTGAAGGCAGGAAGAGAAGGGGATGACAGAGGACAAGATGGTTGGATGGCGTCACCGACTTGAAGGACATGAGTTTGAGCAAGGTCCGGGAGATGGTGAAGGACAGGGAAGCCTGGCGTGCTGCAGACCATGGGGTCGCAAAGAGTCAGACACGACAGAACAACACAACACAGTCACTTTGGAAGACAGTTTGGCAGTTTCTTACCAAACTAAACATATTCTTACTCTATGATCCAATATTCTCACTCCTTGGTATTTGCTCAAATGAATTGACAAAAACCACATCTGTACCCAGATGTTTATAGCAGCTTAATTCATAACTGCCAAAATTTGGATTCAACCAAATGTCTTTCACTGGATAAACGAACTGAATAAACTGTGTTATATTCATTCAATGAAATATTATTCAATGTTAAAAAGAAATGAGCTATCCAGGCAGGAAAAGATATGAAGGAAAAAAAATGCATGTTGCTTAGTGAAAGAAGCCAGTGAAAAGGCTACATATTATATAATTCCAACTATACAACAGCTTTGAAAAGGCAAGACTATGGTGACAGTAAAAGGATCAGTGGTTGCCAAGGGTTATGAGGGAGGGAGAGATGAATAGGCTGAGCGCAGAGGATTTTTAGGGCAGTAACACTATTCTGTTTGATACTCTAATGGTAGATTCATGTCATTATGCATTTGTCTAAAAACTCAGACTGTACAACACCAAGAATGAACCCTAATGTAAACTTTGTGCTGTGAGTGATAATGCTGTATCAATGTAGGCTTATCAGTTGTAATGAACATACCACTCTGCTATGAAATGTTGATGGTGGGGGAGGTTGTGCGTCTCACGGCTGGAGGGGGAGGAGGTGTGGGCAAGTGGTATATGGTATGAAGTGAAGTGTTAGTTGCTTAGTCATGTTTGACTCTTTGTGACCCAATGGACTGTAGCCCGCCAGGCTCCTCCGTTCATGGAATTCTCCAGGCAAGAATACTGGAGTGGGTAGCCATTCCCTTTTCTAAGGGATCTTCCCAACCCAGGGATCGACCCTGTTATCTCCTGCATTGCAGGCAGAATCTTTACTGTCCGAGCCACCAAGGAATCCCTGTCTGTGGTATACAAGCTATTATCCACTCAATTTTGCTGTGAACCTAAAACTGCTCTAAAAAGAAAGTAAAGCAGAGAATGAATATTCTTCTGAGCATATTTGAACTTCACTTGTTTTCTGACCTGTTGGCATGAGTGACTATGGAGTGTTCAAACCCTATCATTTTTTTGTTGTTGTTGCCAGTAACAACAATGGCAAGCTGTTTTCCATCTTTATGATAAATATTCTCTCAAGTAACTCAGTGAGTAAAATGTATCTAGGTTCATAATAACTCTATGAGGCAGGAAGAACATCTAATATATTTCTGTTTGATGACAGAACTGGTTTGCAAGGGAGTTAAGTGACTTGTTATGGCAACTTAGATTGTACAGAGCAGAGTAAAATTAGAGTTCTAGTCCTTTAAATCCAAGTCCTGCATCCTCTTCTAATTACTACCTTTCTATGGCTTGTGATGGGCTTCTCAGGTGGCTCAGTGGTAAAGAATCCATTTTTCAATGTAGGAGACATAGGTTTGATCTCTGGGTCAGGAAGATCCCCTAAGAAGGAAATGGTGACCCACTCTGGTATTCTTGCCTGGGAAATCCATGGACCGAGGAGCCTGGTGAACTACAATAGTCCATGGGGTCACAGCAAAGTTGGACATGACTTAGCGGCTAAACTACAACATTGCTTGTGATATAATTTATAAATAGTACATTTATTGTACACTAGAGAGTTGGACTCATCTCACACGCTAGTAAAGTAATGCTCAAAATTCTCCAAGCCAGGCCTCAGCCACACGTGAACTGTGAACTTCCAGATGTTCAAGCTGGTTTTAGAAAAGGCAGAGGAACTAGAGATCAAATTGCCAGCATCTGCTGATCATGGAAAAAGCAAGAGAGTTCCAGAAAAACATCTATTTCTGCTTTATTGACTATGCCAAAGCCTTTGACTGTGTGGATCACAATAAACTGTGGAAAATTCTGAAAGGGATGGGAATATCAGACCACCTGACCTGCCTCTTGAGAAACCTATATGCAGGTCAGGAAGCAACAGTTAGAACTGGACATGGAACAACAGACTGGTTCCAGATAGGAAAAGGAGTATGTCAAGGCTGTATGTTGTCACTCTGCTTATTTAACTTCTATGCAGAGTACATCATGAGAAACGCTGGGCTGGAAGAAACACAAGCTGGAATCAAGATTGCCGGGAGAAATATCAATAACTTCAGATATGCAGATGACACCACCCTTATGGCAGAAAGTGAAGAGGAACTAAAAAACCTCTTGATGAAAGTAAAGTAGAGAGTGAAAAAGTTGTCTTAAAGCTCAACATTCAGAAAACGACGATCATGGCATCCGGTCCCATCACTTCATGGGAAATAGATGGGGAAACAGTGTCAGACTTTATTTTTGGGGGCTCCAAAATCACTGCAGATGGTGATTGCAGCCATAAAATTAAAAGATGCTTACTCCTTGGAAGGAAAGTTATGACCAACCTAGATAGCATATTAAAAAACAGAGACATTACTTTGCCAACAAAAGTCCATCTAGTCAAGGCCATGGTTTTTCCAGTGGTCATGTATGGATGTGAGAGTTGGACTGTGAAGAAGGCTGAGTGCCGAAGAATTGATGCTTTTGAGCTGTGTTGTTGGAGAAGACTCTTGAGAGTCCCTTGGACTGCATGGAGGTCCAACCAGTCCATTTTAAAGGAGATCAGCCCTGGGTGTTCATTGGAAGGAATGATGCTAAAGCTTAAACTCCAGTACTTTGGCCACCTCATGTGAAGAGTTGACTCATTGGAAAAGACTCTGATGCTGGGAGGGATTGGGGGCAGGAGGAGAAGGGGACGACAGAGGATGAGATGGCTGGATGGCATCACTGACTCGATGGACGTGAGTCTGAGTGAACTCTGGGAGTTGGTGATGGACAGGGAGGCCTGGTGTGCTGCGATTCATGGGGTTGCAGAGTCGGACACGACTGAGCGACTGAATTGAACTGAACTGAGAGAGTTGGAATATTTGATAACTGCATTCAGAGTGACTGATTGATAATAGTATTAAAACCCCTGTGATTTTTATGCAAGAGGTGAGTCTTTTCAGGTCAGATCTAAGATGTATATTGCATTCTGTGATAAGCTACTAACATTTCCTGCTCCTGAAGGGCATCAGAAGTTCTCAGAGAACAGAAAACAGAAAATATAGCAAATATATGTAGAGGACATTCCCATGTAACCCTGCATAAAGACACAGATAACAATTTAAAGACTGAATTTCGTGTATTTGCTGACAATGGAAGAGTTTCTTATGCAACCATTAAATGAAATATTAGTAAGTGACATTTTAATGCCCAACTTTAAACCAAAGGTACAACACAAATACAATTGGATCAAACAAGAAACCAATGCCCTTAGCAATACCTGCTAAGGATCTTCATCACTTCTTATTTTTTCAGTTGCAGCAGAACATCCATTCTTCCTTAGTCATAAGGTATTAGCTGGGCACAGAGGAACCTGATTAAAGACTGCATTTCTCAACCTTCTTGGAAGGTTTACGTGACCATGTGACTAAGGTCTGGCCAGTGGGTTATTATTGAAAGTGATATGTGCAAGTTCCCTGTTGTATCTGAAAAGGTACGGGTTTCACTTCTCCCAGACTAGAATGGGTATGTGATCATGGGATCTGGAGCACCCTTGCTGGACCACAAGATGGAGCCAGATGTTGAAGATGGCAGAGCAGCAAGGTGGAAGTCTGCCTACCTACCTTTTAGTGAGAGAAAGTAAACTTCTCTTCTTTAGGCAAGTGTCATTTTGGTTTCTCCATTCCAGCAACTGAAGCAGTTCCTAATACCAAAGTCAATGTAAAAACTGTAGTTTATTCAATTTATAATTTGTTACATATTATTGTTGTAAAACTAACAAGAGTAAGCATGCATATTGTTCTCTCTCCAGAGTATTACCTTAGGCATTTTCATTCTTGTTGATGTCCTTATGAATGTTACAGTTAATGGGGCCTTCTGTGTGTTATTATGGTTCATTATTTGGGTTGAATGGACCTCCAGATGGGAAAGAAAGTGAGAGCAAGTGAGAGAGCACATTCAAACGATAACAGGAAAGATCTGGTGCCTCATGTGGGCACATCACTTCCAGTGCTGCACGCAGCATGGGGTGTTACCATGACCTCTTTTAGCTAAGTGATCCAAATGCAACACTATTGTAAATTTCCTGAATTAATTAATCTTTGCTGTGTTAGGCCGATAGTTTCAAATTGAAGCAACACATCTAAGATTTTCTTCCTTTATGTTTAAAATGCAGATAATACCTTTCCAGTTTCCCTCAAGCCCTGTTTGGTGGTCCAGTAATGTTAGTGTCTTGTGATGAGCATACAAAAGTTTAGCACCCAATGATAATGCCATATACAAAGAATAATAATAATAAAGCATATATATATAGGGCTTTCCAGGTAGTGCAGTGGGAAAGAATCCACCTGCCAATGCAGGAGATGCAGATTCGATCCCTGGGTCAGGAAGATCTCCTGGAGAAGGAAATGACAACCTATTCCAATATTCTTGCCTGGAAAATTCCATGGACAGAGGATCTTGGCAGGCTATAGTCTATGGCATTGCAAAGAGATGGACACGTGCATATATATATATGGACACACACATATATATATACACACACACACACACACACACACACACACATACATATATATATATATATATATATATATATATATATATAAACTTTTTTCCTATTAAGTAGTAGAGTTGATTTACAGGAAGGAGAGCAATGTTGGCTGCTGATGCACAGACCCCATTCACTTTCGCACTTCGGGATTAGTACCTTGATCCAGGTATCCTTACTACAATAGGCTTTAATTTAGGCTGGCAGTTCCATGAAAAGAAAGTAGGCACATTGTGGAGAGACTTTTCCATTTAATCTGCTTCTATTTTGGATGTGTTAGTTAGAGCTGAAAGGAATAAGTACTTAAGCTGAGAATCTATTGATTCAAGCAGGACCATTCTCATATGTTCTTTTTCTTCCCACTGCTTTCTCATGATTCTTGCCTTTTTACTTGCTCTTCAGACCTCTGTTGCTTAATGAGTTCACATCTTCATTGAATTCTCCACCAGGATGCCTATTTCCTGATCCAGGAAAGTTCATTAACATGTACCAATAACAGAGACTCAAGGTAGAAACGTCCAAAGCGATGGATTGGCTCCTTGTCACAATTTTGTAGTCTTTTCTATCCCTTGACCTGTGGACTTCTTTTGTCTATAGAGAAAGTTCAAGAACTAGTCTGGAAAGAAAATAGAAGGAAAGACCTGGAAGGTATTGTGTGAAGGTACAGGATTCAGTTGAATTGTTTTTGCTTGTTGTTCAGTTGCTCTGTTTGTCTGAATCGTTTGTGACCCCATGGACTGTAGCCCACCAGGTTCCTCTGTCCATGGGATTTTCCATGCAAGAATATTGGAGTGGGTTGCAGTTTCCTCCTCCAGGGGATCTTCCCAACCCAGGAATCGAACCTGTGTCTCCATGTATCTTGTATTGCAGGCAGATTCTTTACTGCTGAGTCACCATTTATGAATAGAACTAAAGTTGCAGCTTGAAAAACTCCATACATGTTACATTTTCTAAAGAAGTATGTTTCCCAAACTTTGAGATTTAGTGTGTTAGTCAAATTAAAAAGAAATGTGAAGACTGGCACATAATCATGAACTCCTTTTCTCTTTCCCTGAATGGCTATACGTTGTGATGGGAACACAGAATAAACTTATATCATCTTAAGCACAGAAATTTCACGTTAGTTATAGCAGAAAGGAGTGAATATTAGAATATACTTACCCTAATATAACCAACCAAAAAATTAAGAGATATAATTTTAATGTTAAGAAATGAAAGTCCTTTGGGGGTGAATATACTTGTCTCTATTAAAAGCTCCATATGTGGGTCTTGTTCTATTTTTCTGAATTTTAATCAGGGTAGGGAATGGTGAAATATCCCTTCTAACCTATAACTAGATTGCATGCATGCATGCTATGTCACTTCAGTTGTGTCCTACTCTCTGCGATGCCTGCCAGGCCCCTCTGTCCGTGGGGATGCTCCAGGCAAGGATACTGGAGTGGGTTGCCACACCCTCCTCCAGGGGATCTTCCTGACCCAGGGATCAAACCTACAGCTCTCACATTTCCTGCATTGGCGGGTGGGTTTCTACCACTAGTACCTGGTGGCTCAGACAGTAAAGAATCTGCCTGTAGTGCATGAGACCTGGCTTTGATCCCTGGGTTGGGAAGATCCCCTGGAGGAGGGTGTGGCAACCCACTCCAGTATTCTTGCCTGGAGAATCCCCATAGACAGAGGAGCCTGCCAGGCTATAGTCCATGGGGTCACAAAGAGTCGGACATGACTGAGCAACTAAGCACAGCAACACCACATGGGAAGCCTTATAACTTGATTATGGATACACATTATTGAGTGCACATATAAACAACTCCTTTTATTGAGAGTTACCTGAATCTGCTTCTTATGCAAATCCTTTTTGCCTTTGAGGCCTCATGCTTCCTTTTGGTCTGGACCTGATCTTCAATTGTTGGCATATTTTGCCTTCTTGCTTTCCTGGCTCCTTTTGGTCCTTGGGATGTTAATAACAATATTGAACACCATTGCATGGTAGTTCAAGTGATCCATCAGTTTAACCTTATATCTCCCAAGAACCTATCCTGAGATACAGCTCAGCTCCGCTGAGCTGGAGCTTAAAGTCAGTTTTTACAAATCACTGTGATCGGCTTCTTGCTAAGGTAGGGGAACCTTGACAGCTGTGACAGAATGCTTCTGTGGGTAAAATGCAGTGAGGGAAATGGCTGAAACCACCCTTTTAAATAGAATCAATGTTTGTCAGCTGCCTCACCAGCTTGTACTGACATGACATTGGGAGCTGGGACATAGGTAACAAATGAAAAATACCTCTCCTAGGAACCTTCTCCCCAAACAAATATTGTAAAGTAACATAACGGTATCCCAAAGAACAGAGTTAACCAACAATAGAAATAACATTTTGAAACTCCGTTTTGAAAAGTTTACTAGTTAACTGAAATTCCTGATGAGAAAGCTATAATAAGCAAAATGTAAGAAAATATTTGTCAGACTTCTGTTGCTCAGTAAGTTAAGATCACAGGCTTATGGTTATTATATGATTTCTGTGTAGTTTATGTGCAATGCATCTTTTTAAAGTGTAAACAAATGGCATTGCACCTGCTTTCCTTGGGGTCCCTTTCTTGATATTAACCATGTGAATACCATAAAGCCCGAATATTAAGGGTTTTGCTTCTTTCCATTATAAGAGTTCTAATAATTAAAGCAGAAGAATAATTGTGACATGGCAGCCAAAAGCAGCAAGAAAAATCTCGAGATGAATTCCAGAAACACTAGGGAACAGCTGTATTATCACACCTAGAAAATTAATTCAGATGAAAATTAATTCAGAAATAAGTCCCCCTTCAATCTCTCTTCTTGAAAAGAAAACGTGGTGAAAATTATGGCTTGGGAAAACCCAGAAAAAATTTCCTTCATGTGCCCAACTTAGGTATTTCTCATGCTTTTCCTTGCTGTTTCACATCTAATGACAAGGAAGTAATTAACTATCTTATTTCAAAGAAAGGACTTTAAACATTGTTCTTTCCAAACTACTGGCTTATAAAATTGAAGTAGCTGTGGCAGCAAAGGTATTATTTAAGGAGAATGAGATAACGTTAAAACTTTTTATATTAATTTAGCTAATAATTATTTATTGAGAAACTCACATGGTAGTCATTTTCATGGTTAATGGAGAGACAGAGATATGAAATATGCTACCACTGCCTTCAGTGAACTTGAATTCTTTACAGTGAATGATATTTTGCTTTACATGTAGCAGTTGACACATTTATTGACTATAGTACCTAAATTCTTCTAGATTTTATAAGAGTGGCTATGCTTGGGTTTACTTGAAAGCAGAACTTGAAACACAAGCCTTTTATGCAGGTAGTTTAGCTGGGGGATGATCTCAAAGATCAAGAGTGCCTGGGGTAAGAGAGGAGGGACCAGTATAAAGATGGCTACCGCTGCAGGCAACTGCTATGGTAGCCAGTACAACAGATGCAGAGAAATGTGCAATTTATAATCAAGAACTGAATACATAAAATTACCATTCTAAAACTACAGCAGACAACATATAACTGAGGACAAAATTGTTTCATTACAGGTCAATGGCTCTCAATCGAGATTGATTTGTCACCCCTGAAGGGGATACTTGGCATTATTTGGAGATACATTTTGTGGTCAAGAAGGTGACAGGAGTGGGTGTAGAGAGATGAGGGATGGAAATGGGGAGGGGTGAGAGGGTAGCTACTGGTATATTGTGGGTAGAGGCCAGGGATGCTGGCCTTCTAGAAACACTTTATAGTGCACAGGATAGCCCTCCCCTTCGCCAATACAAAGAAATATCTGGCAAAAATGCCAGTTATACTGCTGTTGAGAAACCCCCCTCAAACGTTACTATATAGCACGGGGAACTCTACTTAGTGCACTGTGGTGACCTAGATGGGAATCCAAAAGAGAGAGGCTGTATTAAAATGTATCGGTTCAGTTCAGTCGCTCAGTCGTGTCCAACTCTTTGCGACCCCATGGACTGCAGCACACCAGGCTTCCCTGTCCATCACCAACTCCTGGAGCTTACTCAAACTCATGTCCATTGAGTCTGTAATGCCATCCAACCATCTCGTCCTCTGTTGTCCCCTTCTTTTCCCGCCTTCATTAATATGTCTGCGTATGGCTAATTCACTTTGCTGTACCGCAGAAACTAGCACAACTTTGTAAAACTATACTCCAATAAAAATTTAAAAAAAAACATGGAAATGATCATGCCATCAGGGCATCTAGTTGAAATGTAGACTCTATTTGGTAGGTCCAGGGTGGAACCTGACATCTTGTTCCTTATAACATTTTCCAGGACTTTTCTAAATTGATTGCTCTTTACCTGAAAATTTCACAGTTTTATAGAAGTCATAATAGGTATCTACCACCTATCCTCAATGTTTCAAAATGCCTAATATACACCATATATTTATTTCATGGTAATAGGACATTGGTCTACAAAAAATATCAGAGTGGTAGGTTTTTTAATGGAATTATACAAGTCATAGTCTCAGACTATATATTTCATATTAATCATAAAGTAATAATAACATTTCTTACAGAAAGTGTGGGAATCTTTGATCTATAACATTGTCCATCCTTGTCAGGACAAGGTCAAACCAATTTACATATAAAATGCTTTTTCTCTATGAAAATCTGCACTCTCATCAAACAGAATCGCCAGTTTTCCTGACTCTTAGGGACACTTTTGACTCATCTGAGGAAGGCATCTGGGTTGAAACCTCTTTGATTCCGACCATTTCTGAACATGTCACATAGTCCCCTGTCTCCCTTGGAAAGGAGGAATACATGGCTTTCTTTCAGCAGCAGAGACTGTGCTTGGACAAAATATGTCATCCCTGGTTTTCCGTTCTTGATATTCTCTGAGGGGGGTGTAGGTGGGACAAGGACATATTGGGGATTAAAAAAAAAATAAATGTGTCATAAAATCTATTGTGACAGTTTTTAAAGAAGTCCCTGTAACTGGGCAAAAATGAAAGGACAATACTGGGAGACTGGACAGAAATACAACCATGCTGCAAATTTCTTTATTTCTCTTGTCTTTGTCTCTCCTGCTGAGTTGAAATGTTCCTTCCACAGAGTCTGTGATGCTTGCAGAGTGGGAGGTCTCTGGCACTCTAAAGCAAAAACCCTCCAACAGCCTCCAATTCCTAAAGAAGAGGCAATTACAACCCCTCTTTCCTGGGAAGTGTCAGTCATGAAGGCAAAGGAGCCTTTGGAAATGGGTTGGAGTGTGCCAGTCATTCAAAGGGTAAATCCGATAGTGAGCAAATGGTGCGGTCCTGCGTGCAGTGCCAGCAGGCAGCTTCTGGCTACAAACTCTTTTGCAGGGATAAAAGCCTTCCAAGTGGAGTTTGAGCAGTTCTAAATATTTCATGCCTGTGTTTGAACAAAAAGTTGCCATGGGAAGGTTGGCATGAAGATGTATTTTATCAGCTTGGTATTTTCTAAGTTAGTTTCTCATTAACTTGTCCTTCTCTGCCCTATTTCCACCCAAGTCAGAAACTCCGATGGCAAGCATTCTTTAGAAATTACTGTTCCTATCTTAGGTATCTTCTCTGTTGAAACCTGTCAGCTCTGCCTTGTGAGTCCTGCTAAGGCTATTGCCCCCGCTCATAAGAGAGGAAGCAGAAGCTGCTGTTAGGGTATGTTTAGAAACATTTGTGAAAATCAAGTTATATTAGTGATCAATTGTTTAACGACCCTAAAACTGAATAGCTTAAAAAAATTATCATCTCTCTTGCTTCCTGAGGGTTGGGATTTCAGATAGAGCTCCATGGGAATATCTTTGTCCACGTGTTCTACCTCAGATGGAATATTTGAAGGCTGGGCCTGACATCATCTCAAGACCCATTTGCTCACATGTCCAGTAGCTCATATTGGCTTTTGGCTGAAAGGCTATGTAGGCTGAACATGGGACGTCACCTTCCTGAGACCAAGGAGGCTGGATTTCAAGAGCAAGTCTCTTGAGAGACATACTGACTTTTATGGCCTATGAAAGTTATGCAAGGTCATTTCTGTCACATACTTTTGGTTAATACAATTATAAAGTCCCAAGTTCAAGGGAACCTCTTCATGAAGGCATGTTAACATCATATTGTAAGAGAATGTGGGATGGGATACATATATATGTAATATTCTATGGAAAATGCAATCTATTTCTCAAATGCAGTTGAGAAAAGTGTGTAGCTAGTACTTTGGGAGTATTGCCTATGTTTCCTAATTTTGGGCCAGGTAACTTACAAACTGACGGAAACTGTTCAGTTGTTAGAATCTATCATATCTAGATAATGTTTTATAAGACCCCCATTGTCTTTTCATTTGCTATTTAAGTATCACTTGAAGTTGGTAAGTCAAGGACTGCCACTTCTGCATTATGAATAAAGTTGCTGAAACTCAGACATAACATCTTAAAATCACCCAGGTATTTAATGATGGATTTGGGACTAGAACACAGCTTCTCTAACTCCTAGACCATTGTTCTTTTCATCAGAATTTGTAACGTCTACAAGCTATAACATCCTCAACGCATGAACAGCTTACTGAATACTTTTCATAATGGAGTTACAGTGGTAGACACTGAATTTATATGCTGATGAATATGACACAGTCTCTCCTTTAAAGAGCTCATGGACAGATGGAGAAAGTAAACACATAAATTCAGATACTCAAAAGTGTAGAGATGAAAGTACAATGTAGAGATGAGCACAGAAAGCCACTTAGTTCATTTTGGGGTTCAGGAGTGACTTTTGGAGGGGTAATAAAATATTTGAGCTTAAATTTTCATTCCTCAGCTCACTAAACTAGACAGCTGTCTGAGAAAGGGCACATTGGGTGCTTAAATTTCAATATACTGTGTGTATATTTAAATAACATATGTTTTACTTGATATATGGTAAGGCAAATTTCCTTTCCTTTTGTCCTTCAATAATTGTGTCCTTTTGTAGTATTTTTGATTGTGTGTATGTTTTACTTTTTTTTTTTTTTGCTATTTTGGATAGTAATTTTAGATATAACACTTTCTAGTTGGTTGTTACTGGTTCATAAATTTCCAGTGCTTCACTTGTATGGATCCTGCTGACTTCTACCTACCTGAGTAGGATGCTTAGCTTATTAATTTTCGGTTTCTCTTCTTTCCTATTGTGTGCATTTAATGCTATGTGTTTCCCTTTTATTATATGTTACTTCCTGCAAGAGAGATATTTAGTGCTATGGGTTTTCTTCAGTTCTGTATATTATAATTTTCATTATAAATTCTTCTTGAAATCAATGCATTTTTAAGAACAGTTTCTTTTACTAGATATTTAATAAATCTTAAATATATATTTCTGTACACACAAACACACACACACACAATTTTACTATTGGTCTTATTTATCTGGAGAACCCTAATTAACACACTTGGAGATAATGTATTAGCCTTTTTCTATAATGCTGGACCCATACTCCTAATATTTTGGTGACAATTTCTATGTTTGTGTTCATATGGGAGGGTGGTCTATACTTTTTTTTGTTAATTTGATGTTTTTGTTAGATTTGATATTGAGGTTATACTGGTCTCATAAAATGATTTGGAAAATATTTCTTCCCTCAGTATTACCTGAAAAGGTACTTATCCCTTACATAAATAAGGTTAGTAGTTCTTAAAATATTTGATAGCACTCACCAATAAAGCCACCTGGACATGGAGATTCTCTTGTGACAAGTTTCTGATCAAATCTTTGTTTTTTATTTATCTATTAAAAAATTATTCATATGTGTTTTATTTTTGCCTGTGCTGGGCCTTCATTGCTGCACGGGTTTTCTCTAGTTGTGGTAAGGAGGGGCTAGTCTTAGTTATGGTGCACAGGCTTCTCACTGCAGCGGCTTCCCTTCTGGTGGAGCATGGGCTGTAGAGCTTCAGTACTGGCATGTGGGCTCAGTAGTTGAAGCTCCCAGGCTCTGGAGCTGCTGCTGCTAAGTCACTGCAGTCATGTCCAACTCTGTGCGACCCCATAGACAGCAGCCCACCAGGCTCCCCCGTCCCTGGGATTCTCCAGGCAAGAGTACTGGAGTGGGTTGCCATTTCCTTCTCCAATGCATGCAAGTGAAAAATGAAAGTGAAGTCGCTCAGTCATGTCCGACTCTTAGTGAACCCATGGACTGCAGCCCACCAGGCTCCTCCGTCCATGGGATTTCCAGGCAAGAGTACCAGACTCAATAGTTGTGGTGCTGGGGCTTAGTTGCTTTGTGGCATGTGAGATTTTCCCGGTTCAGGAATCCAACCCATCTCCTGCATTAGCAGGTGGATTCTTTACCACTGAGCCACCAGGGAAGTCCAGCTTTTGTTTTTTAAAAGCACATATAATGACTGTTCAGAATTTCTATTTGTCATTGGATCAGTTTTGGTAAGTTTAATTTTTCAAGGAGATGCCTCCTTTTTATCTAAATTCTTCCATACAGTGTCATAAAGTTGGTCATATTATCCTTTTTTTCCTTTTAATGACTGTAGGTTCAGTGTGTATAATCTCTAATCTCTATTCCTCATATTGATAATTTGTGTTTTCTCCACCTTTACCTTGATTATCCTTTCTTAGGGTTTACTAGTTTTACTAATCATTTTCAGAGGAGCAACTTGTGTGATCCTGTTACTATCTTTATTTTTCACCTTCTTTTCTTTTTTCTTTGTTGTCAGTGTTGCACTTCTTTTTCTGCTTGAGATATAAGTTTAGATGATTAATCTTTAATTTTTCTCACTTCTAATACAAGCATTTAAAGGCATAAACTTTCCTCTAATAGTTTTAGCCATATTCCCTAAATTTGGATACATTTTGGTTTCATTACATTTCAGATTGAAATATTTTCTAGTTTCCTTTATACTTTCTCCTTTCATCTATGAATATCTAGAAAGGTATTGCTTAATGTCTAAACAATTAGATATTTTATTGTTTTTGGCTTATAATTGAATTAGTATGATTGGAAAATACATTCTGGATGCTATTAATTTTTTTGGGAAATTTTTGGGGGGACTTTTCTATGGCCCCAGATATGGTCTTGGGAACATTTTTGCTTGCTTGAAAACAACATATATTCTTTACTTTTGAATGCAATGTTTTATAACTCTCAGTTACATCTGGTTGGTTGAATGTGTTTAGATACTCTATATTATTCTGATTTTTTTCTATTTGTTTTTTTCAATTACTGACAGAAGAGGGTTAAAATCTCTGATTATGAATATGAGTCTCTGTTTCTCTCTTTTATTCTTTCAATTTTCCTAGTTTAAGTTTCTGTTAGTATTTTGCCAGTGATAATGTAGGCTGCTGTGTTTCTTGCCTCTGAAATGAATTTCATTCCTTTAACCATCCTATTGCTAAACAAACACCACATAATCTAAATTTCATTATGAAATCATTACATGTCAAGGTACTGATTTCTCTGTTAGCCTAAGTAGGCTAAAGGTTTAAATAGTCCAAAAATTGCAGTGATTTAAAGTTTACTTCATGCTCATGTCACAGTTTAATATGTGTTGCCAAGAAAAATGCTCTTGTTCACATAATCACTCAGGAATTCTTTTTGAGTGGCTACGCACTTCCCTCTGACATCAGAGTCACCAATGGATTCCTTGAATCTGGCTAACAGAAGAAGAAAGAAAGTGGACCTGGAGTTTAGGTTCGATACAGCATACAGGTTGCTTGGGGATAGTGCACTGGGATGACCCAGAGAGATGATATGGGGAGGGTGGCGGGAGGGGGTTTCAGGATTGGGAACTCATGTACACCCGTGGCGGATTCATGTCAGTGTATGCCAAAACCAATACAGTATTGCAAAGTAAAAAAAATAAAAAATAAAGAGCAACAAAAATGATAATAATAAAAAAATTTAAAAAAAAATTAAAAAAAGAAAGTGGACCTGGAAAGGGGGGATTTCTCTTTGCCTATATTCCTTGGTGTATAATGCAGTTTCCCAGCCATTCCTATTAAAGCAGAAAGCTAAGAAGTATAGACTGGCTGTGTGACCAGTTCAGTTCAGTTTAGTTGCTCAGTCATGTCCAGTTGTTTGCAACCCCATGGACTGCAGCACACCAGGCTTCTCTGTCCATTACCAACTCCTGGAGCTTACTCAAACTCATGACCATAGATTCAGTGATGCCATCCAACCATCTCATCCTCTGTCATCCCCTTCCCCTCCTGCCTTCAATCTTGCCCAGCTTCAGGGTCTTTTCCAGTGAGTCAGTTCTTTGCATCAGGTGGCCAAAGTATTGGAGTTTCAGCATCAGTCTTTCCAATGAACACTCAGGACTGATTTCCTTTAGGATGGACTGGTTGGATCTCCTTGCAGTCCAAGGGATTCTCAAGAGTCTTCTCCAACACTTCAGTTCAAAAGCATCAATTTTTTGGCACTCAGCTTTCTTTATAGTCCAACTCTCACATCCATACATGACTACTGGCTGTGTGACTAGCAGAAGGAAGTGCATTTTGGTGCCATGTAGCATTCTTTCTACAACATTCTCTATTTCCATCAAGATCAGCTCAGCATTATGCTTAAGTTGTATTATATAACTAACATTTCATTTCATTCTAAGCACTGAAGCAAAAGTAAAGTTTAGTATAGTAGGTTGCATATAATAAATTGAATTCCTGCTCACATCAAATGCCAGTCTTCCAGTACCTGGACTGAAATTAATTATTCTGGCTTCTGTCATTTTATGGCTTTTGCTTAGAAACTTGGTTGAAATATTTACCACGGTCCTTCTTGAATTGAAGGTAGTTGTAGATTCATTTTTCTTTTTCCCTCTAGGTGGTAAACCCCTTGAGGTAAAGAAATTATAAATTATTAATCTTTGTATCCCCCAGGTGCCTAGCACAGAGTTTCAACCTTTGGTTCATAGGCAACCAACAGATGTTTGCTGAACCGATTTGAGGGAAGACTATAATTCAAGAAGCTATCAAACAGTTTGTAGACTTTCCATTTTTTATCATTTGATTGCTCCACAAACTGAAGACCAGAGAAATTACATACCATACCCCATGCTTATATAGCTAGACTGGAAGTCAAACCCAGGTGTTCTGATTGGCATTTGGAATTGTTTTTAACTAACCAGTTTGCCCATGATTATTGCTTCTCGATTGACGTATAACAATGAAACTGACACGTTTAAAAAAGCTTTTGTTGAAAACACCTCTGTTCAGAGCTATTACATTTTCATGATAATGTTTGTTAATATCACCTGTGCATCTCCAAAATATGTTTCCCTGCAGCTTTTTGAAGATTGTTTTTATTTTGGTACGTTGACAGATTGGAATGATATGTATCAAAAAGGAGCAACAGTGTATCATCTTTGCAACAAAGAAGCATAAGTTGTATACATCAGACATAAACTATGCTTAATTTTTACACTTGAGAAAAACAGATCATCATGAATTATTATTTCCTTTTCTGGTTATTAGAGTTAAAACGGAATCTCGTGTTCTTTTTGAGACTATGTAAAATGGAAAGAAATTTCTAACATAATTTAGCCCATATCACTTTCACCACAAGGTGCCCAGACATTTGATCAAATATTATTCTGGGTATGTCTTCTGTGAGGGTGTTTCTGAGTGAGATTAACATTTGAATCAGTAGACCAAATGAAGCAGATTGCCCTTCCAAGTGTGGGTGGGCTCCTTCCAATCAGTTGAAGGACAGAATACAATGAAAAGGCTGACCCTACAGTGCGTAAAAGGGAATTCCTTCTCCCTGACTGTCTTCAAGGTGAGATATCGCTTCTTTCCCATTTTGGACTTGGAGTGAAGCATTGGCTCTTCTTAGATCTTAAGCCTGCTGACTTTTGGACCAGTGCTGTATCTTTGTTATTGTTCAGTGGCTAAGTCATATCTGACTCTTCTTCCTGATCTTTCACTATCTCTCTGAGTTTGCTCAAAGTCAGTGGCCAAAGTATTGGAGCTTCAGCTTCAGCATCAGTCCTTTCAGTGAATATTCAGAGTTGATTTCCTTTATGATTGACTGTTTTAATCTCCTTGGTGTCCAAAGGACTCTCAAGAGCTGTACCTTTGGCCTTCCTGTTTCTCAGGCCATTGGACTAGGACCACAATGGCACCATCAGTTCTCCTAGGTCTCCAGAACTGCAGATCTTAGGACTTGTCAGCTTCCATAGTCACATGAACCTAACTCTTATAGTAAGTAAACAAACAAACAAACAAGTAAATACATTTTCCTTTGTTAGTCAGCATTCTCCAGAGAAGCAGAACCAATAGAATGTGTATGTACATGTGACGATTAAACTTGTGTTCTATAACATTTCTATCCAGCCAGCAGTGCTACAAGAGGGGCAATACAACTAGGTTTGCCCAGATAACAAAGAGTTAATTGAGCCTCTTCAGATAAATACATGAAAAAAAAATTATGCTTGGGGTGCTTCCTCAAATAGCAGTGCTCACGTTTAAAATTCTAAATAAAAATGCAATTACTGAGTAATTCCTCTTGATTAGCACCTCTGTTCTCATGATGAGCTAGGATTCTATAATAATGTCAGAAGAATGACACTTAGTCAGGAGTTCAAGTGATATGCCACTGTATTAGCAGTACAATGTGGATCTCTTCAATTAAGTATATTTAACAGCAAGGGAGAAGTTACCTTTCTCTACAGAAATAGAAGGAAATCTTTTCCTGATGACAAAACCAATTGTTTTGTTAACAGTCTATCTAAAACAAAAACTCTTCCTGATGGCTCAGAGTCCAGTATTTTATTATTCCACATATCATCTTGAGGAAATGATTGACAAATGACCTCTTTCTAATGAGAATACTGGATTATTCTTATATTTTATGGCAAGGAGTTATGCTACTACTGATGAGAAACACATACCATTCAGAAATGGCAACCCGCTGCAGTACTCTTGCCTGGAGAATCCCATGGATGGAAGAGCATGGTACGCTATAGTCCATGGGATCGCAAAGAGTTGGACAGGACTGAGTGACTTCACTCACTCACTCACTCATTGAGAGAAAATGTCCCTGTGCAGGTCTGAGTTGTTGAGTTTGTGTGTGTGTGTGTGTTTTCCATCTCCAAGTGATTGTGACTTGGATTAACACTGACATTATCATTTTAGCATAAATACACTTGACCTTCAAGAAGAGTCTGTTGATTAGTACCCTGAGGAAACAGCTGGAATTTTCTCCAAAGGTTTGTTCAGCTCCACATTTATTGTGTCATATTATAGACAGAATGGTTTCCCAGGTGGCGCTAGTGATAAAGAACTCACCTGCCAATGCAGGCGACATTGGAGAATCAGGTTCGATCCCTGGAGAAGAAATGGCAACCCACTCCAGTATTCTTGCCTGGAGAATCCCACGGACAGAGGAAACTGCAGAGGTTAAGTCCATGGGGTCGCAAAGAGTTGGTCACAACTGAAACGACTTAGCACACAAAAGACACAATAAGGAGACTCAGTGCTGTCTGAAGATCAAGGCTCTTCTGATTGTGGAACTTCTTTACCACTGACAGATAACAGAATCTTAACAGAAGAAAGCTTTTTCTCTTTTCCTCCTTTGCCTGGAAAATTTCCTTCTGTAAAATGTATGCCTCCCAAGTTATTAGCTACCTTCTGAGATTCAAATTCCATCTTCTGAGCTCTCCTGAGACTCAGACACAGTGTTATTTTTCTTATTTCTTCTCAAAAATCTCAAACAGTGTCTGTGTAATTATTTATAAATGGCTTATTACACATTTGAACAAATAACTATGAACCTAGAGATAAAAATGAAATATTCAATCCAACAAACCCTCATTGATTAACAGATACATGGCAGGAAACATCTTTGACCCTGGGAATACCATGTTGAATAAGACTCATTTGATTTCCAAAAGATGGTAGTGTATTGGTGGTGCATTTTTGTGATTACTGCTTTACATAATGGTAGACTAATTTGGTTGGAAACTTTTTCTCACAGATAAAAATGACAATATCTATAGTATGTGTGTCTTTGTCTATGTCTGGGCTTCCCTGTTGCCTCAGCAGTAAAGAATCTGCCTGCCAGAGGACACCCGGGTTTGATCCCTGGGTTGGGAAGATGCCCTGGTGAAAGAAATGGCTACCCACTGCAGTATTCTTGCCTGGGAAATCCCATGGACAAAGGAGTCTGGCAGGCTATAGTCCATGGGGTTACAAAGAGCTGGACATGACTTAATGACTAAACAACAACATTTATCTATCTATCTGTCTTATCTATCTACCAGGCAACCTGAAGGCAGCAGATAATGACCAAAGGCAGGTAAAAAATTGCAGAGGATGTTATGCTTGAAAGATGAAGTTTAACAGGTGAGATCTGCTATTTTGAAGCTCTTTTTTTTTTTTTTTTCAGTACGTGTTCAAATCTCCCGAAGGCTCTGAAGGCAGAAAGCCACTGTCTTACTGGTTTAAGACATCAGAAAACAGTGTGGATCTAAAAAAAAATAGCCACAAGGTTAGGAAGAAATCCTGAAAGGAAGAAACACAAAGTAATTCAGCTCCCAAACCTGCATATAAAATCCATTCAAATCTTTAGCTGGGTGCTGAACTGGCTGGCGTGCTTGGAGAAAACCATATGGGGCCCAGCAAAAACAAAAACAAAAACAAAAACAACAGCATTTCATCTGGAAGTTGAGAGAACCATACAGAAGCTTCATACAATGTGATCTCTGCAAGGGGAGAAACTTGGAGTTTAAATCCAGCCAAATTATCTGGTTCTAGAAGAAAAACATTCTCTCATCTTAGTAACATAACAGTGCCTAGTTTGTATAGTGTATTATCCATAATATCCAGTATATGAACACAGTTCATATGAAGAAGTAGAAAAATGTGACCCATAATCAAGAAAAAATGCAGTGAATATAAATTGCTCTTGCAATAACCCAGATGTTGCAGTTAGCTGAAAAGGATTTAAAAGCAGCTATTGTAAGTATTTTTAAGGACATAAAGGAAGATATATGTATAATGAATAAAATGATGAAGAATCTCAGCAGAAGAATAGAAACTAAATAAAAGGAGCTTAAACATACAATAACTATAATATACAGTAACTGCTCATTGAAGGTGACAAGAAAAAGACTATATTTGAAGATGGATTAATAGAAATTAGCAGTGTGAAGAACAGAGATAAAAAAAGATGGAGGTAAAATAAATAGAACCTTATAGATATGTGAACAATATTAAGTGGTTTTAACATACCAAAAATTATGGTCCCCAGAAGGAGAGGAAAAAGAGAATGGTGTAGAAAAAAAAAAAAAATCCAAGCTCTACAGCATATAGCCAGAGTCAGTCTTGTTCTCAGTTGTATGCCCAGCACTGAGGATAATATACATATTGTGCAAGTACACATTTGACAATTATTAAAACTTTGAGAAATAAAAATATAGAGCTTCACAGATTGAGCAAACGCATTGTCTAAGTATTTGCTCTATAAAACCATGGTGAGTAATTTAGTGAGTGTATGTGGAGATTCTAGTACATTGAGGTGGTAGGTGAGGTCCAGTAATGCCTGACTCCTTAGACTACAGAGGAAATACTGGTAGCTATGGAGAATTCTTAATTTTATGATTTCACAAAATTGATTTCTCTGAGTTTTTTCCGGTTCCAGTGACTAGCTTTATTTTCCTATCATGTTCTATTTTTGAGGCCTTAACCTAGGAACCAAAATAGAAGTGTACCATTGCTTACTGAGTAGTATTGGCTGTCTGGTCAATAAAGTGGCATCAAATTGCATTATTTTGACATACTTTACAGTTGGGTGAAGGACTTACAAAACAAAGTGAGTTAAATATGGAGGAGGGACACTGCATCAGAACAGAGACTGGTAGGAACAGGGACCAGCTATGATAACTTACCATTCCCACAGTGAAGACCTAGTATCCTTTTCTGAGTTGATTTGAGGTATTGTTAAGAGGTATTGTTAATCTGTGGACATTGCAAAGCACATGCATGGGAACCCTGAAAAGATACTGTAAATCTGAGATCTTGGTTCCCCCAATTCTAATTTTGGGTTAAAATAAAGCCAGATATCCTGAAGTGTATTTTGTATGCAGGAAAGAAAGTGATGAAAAGAAAAATTTCACCCTTCATACAGTGAAAATACCACTTTGCCTAAGACCAAGTGACCTAGCCACAAACCTGTTTTTCCCCTCGCAGTTGTATGATTTGGGTAACCATGTCATCTCTCTGAACTTAAATTCCTCATGTATAACCTATGAGTCTTTTAGTCCCTTTCAGTATTGTTAAAGAGACCAAAACAATGTATTATAAGTGTTTGTAATTATTTTCTATAATGAGAACCACTTAATTACTCCAAGACTGCTTCTGCTGTTGTGTGCCCATGAGTATCACTATTGTTATATTTAAGCAAAAGCATAAAAAGGTATAGGGGGATAAAATGGTTGGACAGCATCATCAACTCAATGGACACAAGTCTGAGCAAACTCTGGGACGTAGTGAAAGATAGGGAAGCCGGGGGGTGGGGGGGCGGGGGCGGTCACAAAGATTCAGACATGACTTAGCAACTGAACAGCAACAACAGAAGGCTAGGGCATAGACTTCTTTGGGTAATCGTGTGATTTATTTGGTAAATTGAAAATGTGAGGGAAGAAATATAAATAAGTAACAAAATGCTTAATGAGTTTGAGGAAATAGCAGGGAATCTCTTTTCATCTTTATTCTACTGCTATGGTGTTTCTTTGGAGGAATGAATTCTTATTTGTTTATCCAACAAATGTTCAATGTTCAGCTACATAGTAGAGACTGTTTTAGAAGCTGTAAATAGAGCAGAAATCCCTGCCTTCATGGCTCATGTAGTTTGGGGCTTATTCCTTTTTGTGACCTGTCCTTGTATATGCCACTTATGCTTTTTAAAGAAAAATAAGTTTCAGTATAAACACAAACAGAGGAAAATGTTAAGACTGAATAAAGAATTGTTTTGGGAAATTAAATGATAGGAGACAAATTTTCCTGCAAGAGATCCTAGAGGACAGAATTCGATAAGACTTGACTCACATTTCATGCTTATAAGTGGAAAGAGCCAACAAATGGCTCTTTGGATGGATCAAAGCCAGATCCATCCAAAGTCACCCATCTTTATATAAAGCCATCTAGCACAAATGCCAAAGAAGGCAATGGTACCCCACTCCAGTACTCTTGCCTGGAAAATCCCATGTACAGAGGAGTCTGGCAGGCTGCAGTCCATGGGGTCACTAGGAGCTGGACACAACTGAGTGACTTCACTTTCACTTTTCACTTTTGTGCATTGGAGAAGGAAATGGCAACACACTCCAGTATTCTTTCCTGGAGAATCCTAGGGACAGAGGAGCCTGGTGGGCTGCTGACTATGGGGTCGTACAGAGTTGGACACGACTGAAGTGACTTAGCAGCAGCAGCAGCAGCAGCACAAATGCAGCCATCATATGTTATAATTTTCCCTGCCAAAAAATTAATTGGCTCAATCTGACTTTGAATTCATCCCAGATGCGTAAAACTTGCTGAAAGGTTTGTCTACCTCAAGAAAACTTTTGGTAAACCAGTTCCAAGTTTCAGAATTTTACAAAAACCTGAAATCAAGCAAGATTTTCTTGGTTTCCTGTTTGGTACAGCAAACTCTAATTATGAGGCCTCAAGGGAACATAGGGAAAGACAGATACACAAAAATCTCTGAAACAGGTAATTAAGGAGGAAAAACACATCAGGAAAACAAATAAGAATCAGGAGTTTAGCTGAAATCGTAAAATTATTAATAATATATTTATATTGAAAAAGTTTATGTGGCATAATGGAGCCTATGAGATATGCATTTCTGGATGCGTTGTATTGTTAAAAGTTAAGAATTTTCAGAATGTATGCCAAACATGTACAGAGGATGATCAGTAATAGATAACACAGAAATTACAGCACTTTCTTTCCTACCCTCAACGTTGTAAAGTTTTATATTTTTTCTTATTTGCTGACATTAAAAGATGAATTAGCATAAAATAGAAAAATGATTCAATTGGAAATGATATTTGAATCATATTCAGTACATACCACACAGTTGGGATTTAAATGATCAAATTAATTTGCCTTTGGGTGACTTAACAAAATCAGTCCCAATGTTTGATTTCAATATTTTTATTCAAAATGGTGCCAGATAATCAAATTGTGTTATTACATTTCCTCCTCCATCCTCAGTTTTAGGTCAAGATATATCAAGGGAGTCAACTCAGATTGTTTTTTCTTTGACTCTGTTAAATTTGGAGACAGTTGAACTGTTTTTATTTTTTATTTTTGTTTAAATTTTTATGTTTGTATTGGAGTATAGCTGATTACAGAGAAGGCAATGGCACCCCACTCCAGTACTCTTGCCTGGAGAATCCCATGGAGGAGCCTGGTTGGCTGCAGTCCATGGGGTGAGGAAGAATCGGACACGACTGAGCGACTTCCCTTTCACTTTTCACTTTCATGCATTGGAGAAGGAAATGGCAACCCACTCCAGTGTTCTTGCCTGGAGAATCCCAGGGACGGGGGAGCCTGGCGGGCTGCCATCTATGGGGTCACACAGAGACTGAAGCAACTTAGCAGCAGCAGCAGCATAGCTGATTAACAATGTTGTGATAGTTTCAGGTGGCCAGAAAAGTGACTCAGCCATAAACATACATACTTTTATTTTTGAGTCAGGGAATATAATTTCCTATAAGTATTAGACTGATATGTAAGATGTGTTGGGTTTCTCATTGATGGAAACATCTGTGAATGTGTTGTAATTTCATTAATGAAGTAGATTTTTGAAAACCGACTATATGCTCAATCTCAGAAGGTATAGAAACTCAAGGATTTATTCACCTGACACAACAAAATTGTGCTAGAGTCCAAAACCAGACAACAAATTATGTTGAACATTTACAGTGTTTAAACAAATATTAGAGTGGGAAAGGAAGGGTAGCATAGCTGAGGATATAATTTAGCTGGATAGTTAAGGACACAGAAGTCTTGAAAAGAAGTAATTAAGATATTCAGACAAGAAACTGGTAAGATTAAAGACAAGAAGGAGGAAGACTAAGTGACTTATAAAGACATATTTACTGAAGTTATTTTTCCTACTTAGGAAGTGTCTGAATTGCCCAAAAGATTACACCTGGGGAGCCACTGTGGGTCTGGAATTCTTTTCTTTACTAGATTTTTCCCCCCTGGTGGCAGGGGCTTATGAATAACTGTCCTCTTGAATAATGGGGTTATTTGAAGCATCCTAACTTCAAATCCCATCTTGAAGACAAATCTCATCTTGAAGACAAGTATCATTAGTTTTCTCTAGTCAAAGGTGCAGATAGTCACTGGTGAGTTTGGCTACTGCGTTGCTGTGTTGTTTTACCTGGTTTTTATTTTCCATGTATAACAATAATACAAAATATGCACACAGAGCTTACTCTGTGTCTGCCACTGTTTTGATCACTTATATTTACTTATTTGCACTTCATAACAACCTCATCATAAAGATACTCTTAACAATCCCATTTTTCAGCTTGTTGTTCAGTCGCTCAGTCGTGTCCAACTCTTTGCAATCCCATGGACTGCAGCTCACCAGGCCTCCTTGTCCTTCACTATCTCCCAGAGTTTGCTCAAACTCCTGTCCATTGAGTTGGTGATGCCATCCAATCATCTCATTGTCTATTATCCCCTTCTCCTCCTGCCCTCAATCTTTCCCAGCATCAGGGACTTCTCCAGTTAGTCAGCTCTTCATATCGGTGGCAAAGTATTGGAGCTTCGGCTTCAGCAACAGCCCTTCCAATGAATTTTCAGGGTTGATTTCCCTTAGGATTGACTGGTTTGATCTGCTTGCTGTCCAAGAGACTCTCAAGAGTCTTCTCCAGCACCACAGTTCAAAAGCATAAGCTAAGAGAAGATAATAATTTGCCTAAGATCACATAGTAAGTGGTGGAGCTGGAATCAGAAGCCATGTAGCCCGATTTCAGAATCTGTGCTCTTCCTCATTATGGGAATCTGCAGTTTCAGAATCCCAAGTCAAAATGGATGAATCATCATGTATTTATTTACTTACAGGTGCAACTGGGAAGTAAATGTGTAGTCAGGACTACAATTACAATTACAATTTAGAAATACAAGGTCACTAAATCTAGAAAGTACCTTCTTCCTCAAAGCCAAATCTCAATTCCAAGACTGCCCAAGTTATGAGTTTCCTAATTCAGCAGACAGAAATGGTAAAAGATAGATCAAGAGTCATTGCTAAGATTTAGCAAAAATTGTTTCAACTTTCTGATTATATTATGTACACAGAGATTTTGAAAGGTAGAATATATATTTCAAATAAAAAAAAATTATCAAGAGATTTTTAAAAAACAGCTAAGAGGACAGGTACTGTTACTATATAACAACAATAGATTTTAGATATGAGCTACTCTCAGTTGGGAATTAAATAATTCAAAGAACTTCCCTCTGTGGTGCTTAATATTTACCTCTTTATGCCAATTTACTAAGCAGAGATAACCAACTCTTCATTTACATAGGAAGTTAAAATGTCAACAAAATAAAGTACTAAAATTTGGTTCATCCGTGATGACACCCTGGAGTCAGATGTTTATTATCAGTGCCTACCAGAAAGCCTCGGGGAATTGAGACAGCATAGTAAAAAGCAAAGACATCATTTTACTGACAAAGGTCTATATAGTCAAAGCTATGGTTTTTCTAGTAGTCATGTATGGATGTGAGAGTCAGACCATAAAGAAGGCTGAGTGATGAAGAATTGATGCTTTCAAATTGTGGTGCTGAAGAAGACTTGAGAGTTCCTTGTACTGCAAGATCAAACCAGTCAATCTGAAAAAGAAATCAACTGTGAATATTCATTGGAAGACTGATGCTGGAGCTGAATCTCCAATAATTTTGCCACCTGATATAAAGAGCCAACTCATTGGAAAGATCCTGATGCTGGGAAAGAGTGAAGGCAAAAGGGAAAGAGGGCAGCAGAAGATGAGATGGTTAGGTAGCATCAGTGACTCAATGGACATGAATCTGAGCAAACTCAGGGAGACAGTGAAGGACAGGGAAGCCTGACATGTTGCAGTATATGGTGTTGCAAAGAGTCAGACATGACTTAGGGACTGAACAACAAATATTTATATTTTCTAGTATCCTATACAATATTTTTTTCTTTATTTTTTTCCCTTTTGCCTACAAATAACTTTTTGTTCTCAATATAACTAATGAAAAAGAAAGATTGAGTGATAGCCTAAGAAGAGCTTATTGAGGGCAAAAGCATTCAAAACAGAATAAATAACATAGAAACAGAGTAGGCTCAATTTAAGGTGAATATAAGTGAATGAATGAGCACACTGGAAATATAACTTGTTTTTTAAACTGAATTGACTTTCTAAGGGATATGGGTTTGTTTCTTCCCTTCAGTGCATGTACAAGCTTAGTGTTATGGAATGAAGGACATGAAAGGTGTTCGGGTTGTGACCCTTTACAATGCTTTGGTTTCCCATCTTTGGCTCACTTCTGCTTGTCCTTTAAATGTTTGCATCAAGCATTGTCTCCAGCAAGGCATTCTTTCTTCGATTGCTTGTTTTGTCACTTTCCTCCAAGCTATTAAAGCACCTTGACATCTCCATTTTATATTTATCTAGTTGATCTGGAATTGTCCATTTATGCATATCACATATACTTGACCCTCACTCTTCAAGGATAAAGGTTATATCTTGTTAATATTTAGTATAGTGTATACTATAGTGTATACTATAGTATAGTGTATAGTATAATAGTATAATGTTTAGTTTGACGTAGATATTTCATAAATGTTGAAACAAACTGAAAACTAATACTTCAAACTAATACATTGATATTATTGGTGACGTACAATGATCAAAAGCAAGTTGTACTATTTTTTTTAGACTTCTTTTTATTCAACAAATAGTTTATTATTTATCAAACTTTTTAGAATATAATTGAACTTGTTTAGCCTGGTTCCATGGTGTGAAGTTCAGAGCTTGTACAATTTAAGCATATCTTTGCTTCAGCTTATTTGCATAAGTTTATGTAATAAATGACAAATGGCCTTGGATGGTAAAAGTGAAAAAATTCACTTTACTATTTACTTTTGACCCCAACTAGACATTAAATAAAACTTAAAAAAAAAAGATGTATACAAGTATTATCATATTTGTTTTATATAAGTCCATGTGTGATATATATAAATAAAGTATTTGTAAAATACACAGTTACATAATTTTAACATAGTGAAGTAAGGAAGTCATTAATTTAACCAAGAATAATATAATAGACCCATTTTTTAAATGCATAGGGTTTACATTTCAACAGCTATAGAACTTGAATTGTCAGTCTTTAACTTACAAGCTTTGTGATTTTGGACAAGTTATTTAAGCTGTTTCATTCTCAATATTCCTCACATATAATGTGGGGCCAATTATATAATATGTGTCTTATAAAATTCTGATTAGGATTAAATTAGATTATTTAAAATGCTTGCGATAATTCCTGCCATCTGGCACATAGTCAGTAAATGGTGGTCTTTCTGTTTTTGTGGCTATTGTTATAGCATGTGTGTGTGTGCACTTGCTCAGTCATATCCGACTCTTTGTCACAGCATAAGAACAAGAAGCTGAAGTCGAATGATTCTATGAAGACCTGCAAAACCTTCTAGAACTAACACCCAAAAAAGATGTCCTCGTCATTATAGGGGACTGGAATGTAAAAGTAGAAAGTCGAGAGCTCTCTGTACTAACAGGCAAATTTGGCCTTGGAGTACAAAACGAAGCAGGTCAAAGGCTAACAGAGTTTTGCCAAGAGAATGCACTGGTCATAGCAAAAACCCTATTCCAAAAACACGAGAGAAAACTCTACACATGGACATCACCAGATGGTCAATACTGAAATCAGATTGATTCTATTCTTTGCAGCCAAAGATGGAAAAGCTCTATACAGTCAGCAAAAACAAGTCTGGGAGCTGACTGTGGCTCAGATCATGAACTCCTTATTGCCAAATTTAGAATTAAATACAAGAAAGTAGGGAAACCACTAGACCATTCAGGTATGACCTAAATCAAATTCCTTATGATTGTACATTGGAAGTGATAAATAGATTAAAGGGATTAAATCTGATAGACAGAATGCCTAAAGAACTGTGGATGGAGGTTGATGACATTGTGCAGAAGGCAGTGATTGAGACCATCCTCAAGAAAAAGAAATGGAAAAAGACAAATTGGTTGTCTGAGGAGGTCTTACAAATAGCTGAGAAAAGGAGAGAAGCTAAAGGCAAAGGAGAAAAGGAAAGATGTCCATTTGAATGCAGAGTTCCAAGGAACGGCAAGGCAAAATAAGAAAGCCTTCCTCAATGCTCAGTGCAAAGAAATAGAGGAAAACAATAGACTGGGAAAGACTAGAGAGCTCTTCAAGAAAATTAGAGATACCAAGAGAACACTTCATGCAAGGAAGAGCATGGTAAAGGATAGAAATGGTAGGGACCTAATAGAAGCAGAAGATATTAAGACAAGGTTACTGGAATACACAAAAGAACTATACAAAAAGGATCTTCATGATCCAGATAACCACGATGCTGTGATCACTCACTTAGAGCCAGATATCCTCGAATGTGAAGTCAAGTGGGCCTTAGGAAGCATCACTACAAACAAAGCTAGAAGAGGTGATGGAATTCCAGTTGAGCTATTTCAAATCCTAAAAGATGCTGCTCCTAAAGTGCTGCACTCTATGCCAACCAGTTTGGAAAACTCAGCAGTGGCCACAGGACTGGAAAAGGTCAGTTTTCATTCCAATCCCAAAGAAAGGCAATGCCAAAGAGTGTTCAAACTACTGCACAATTGTACTCATCTCACACGCTAGCAAAGTAATGCTCAACATTCTCCAAGTCAGGCTTCAACAGTACGTGAATCATGAACTTCCAGATGTTCAAGCTGAATTTAGGAAAGGCAGAGGAAGCAGAGATCAAATTGCCAACATCTGTTGGATCATTGAAAAAGCAAGAGAGTTCCAGAAAAACATCTACTTTTGCTTTATTGACTATGCCAAAGACTTTGATTGTGTGGATCACAATAAACTGTGGCACATTCTTAGAGATTTGAATACCAGACTACCTTAGCTGCCTCCTGAGAAATCTGTATGCAGGTCAAGAAGCAACAGTTAGAACTGGACATGGAACAACAGACTGGTTCCAAATCGAGAAAGGAGTACATCAAGGCTGAATATTGTCACCCTGCTTATTTAACTTCTATGCAGAGTACATCATGTGAAATGCTGGGCTGGATGAAGCACAAGCTGCAATCAAGATTGCCGGGAGAAATATCAGTAACTTCAGAAACATAGATGATATGACCCTTATGGCAGAAAGTAAAGAAGAAGTAAAGAGCCTCTTGATGAAAGTGAAAGAGGAGAGTGAAAAAGTTGGCTTAAAACTCAACATTCAGAAACCTAAGATCATGGCATCCTGTCCCATCACTTCATGGCAAATAGATGGGGAAACAATGGAATCAATGACAGACTTTAGTTTTCTGGGCTCCAAAATCACAGCAAATGGTAACTGCTGTGATGAAATTAAAAGATGCTTGTTCCTTGGAAAAAAAGTTATGACCAAACTAGACAGCATATTAAAAAGCAGAGACATTACTTGACCAACAAATGTCTGTCTAGTCAAAGCTGTTTTTTCCAGTAGTCATTTATGGATGTGAGAGTTGGGCTATAAAAAAAGCTGAGCACTGAAGAATTGATGCTTTTGAACTGTGGTGTTGGAGAAGACTGTTGAGGTTCCCTTCGACTGCAAGGAGATGAAACCAGTCAACCCTAAAGGAAATCAGTCCTGAATATTCATTGGAAGGACTGATGCTGAAGCTGAAACTCCAATACTTTGGCCACCTGATGCAAAGAACCGATTCATCGGAAAAGACCCTAATGCTGGAAAAGATTGAAGGCGGGAGGAGAAGGGGACGGCAGAAGAAGAAATGGTTGGATGGTGTCTCCGACGTGATCGACGTGAGTTTGAGTAGGCTCTGGGAGTTGGTGATGGACAGGGAAGCCTGGTGTGCTGCAGTCCATGGGGTCATAAAGAGTCAGACACAAATGAGCAACTGAACTGAACTGAAGAACAAGTAATTTAATACTTTCGTTTTCCTACCTGACTTTAGTTTCCTCATCTGTCCAGCAGTAATCATACTTTTCACCTCACTGATGGTTACAAAAGTCAAATGGGATAATGTCTCTGAAGGTACTTTCTAAAATGTAAGTTTTTGTCACATGTAATAAAGTAACAGTTAAAGCTCATTTCTTTTTATTTTAAAGTGTAGAATATTGGCAAGAGATAACACACTTTTAAAATGTTTCTGAACTGTAGTTTTATAAGCTACAAAACAATCTCTCTAAATTTCCTGCTTCACTTCATTTTCATTTTCTAGTATTTGGTCACCAGGAGTTTTTTTTTTAATTTTTTTATTTCCTTCACGTCTCACTGTGCGGGAGACCTAATCAGTATTGAAGCAGGCTCTGCCAATTAATTGGAGGATGCACTTGTCTCTTTTTCTGATTGTGTACAAAACCCTGGGCTCTGTTTTATCAGTTTAAACAGGTTTGCTACATGACTGCATCTTCAGAAATGTCAATAAGTGTATTTAGACTTCTTGAAAAAATTGAGGTCCAAGTGAAGGCTCATTTCTTCCTGTTAAACATTCTTTCCAAGTCTGCAGGTGTCACTTTTTTGTCATATTTCTAATGTTTCAGTCAAACTTGGTTTCGTCCTTTAAGCTTTTTTTTCAAATTCATTCTTATTTCTAGTTTTGCTATTTATGTAATCACAGTAAGTCTGAGTGTTTCAACTTGACAAAATTCTGCCCCGAAGCACTACAGCCATAGTTACTTTTGAGAGCTGTATTTTCCCTTCTTGGAATTCAATAGCAATTTAGTGTCCTTTAAAGTTTCAAAAATATTGTATAGCAAAAAGTCAACATATGTTATATTTATATTTGTTTCTGAGTAAGAATATTATCAGAAACTTGATAGAAGCTTTAAAATTATTTTGTGTTAGTAATGCCCTTCCAGAAGGCTCAAGATACCACACCATAGTTTTTATTTTCCAGTTTTTGTATGCCTCCCTTTGCTATCTGTTTTTAAATGAGGCATAAAAAGAATAAGATCTCAACTTGACTTCCTTGACTTCCTTTACTACCATTGAATACTCCTCTTTGGAACTCCCAGGCTGTCCTTATGCTCTCACTGTCCAGGACTAGGTCTTCCATTGGTCAAAATTTCATGCCTTTCTAGAATACTATGTGCAAATAGGTGGAGCATGGAGTTCCAAGTATGAATTGCAAGATACTCGACAAAATGTTCAAGAAATGTCTTTTAATCTTAGAGATGCCATGGTTAAGTGCATGAACTTTCTAGTTAGATAAAAGAAGGTTCAGTGAACTACTACTCTGCCATAAAAAAGAATGAAACATTGCCATTTGCACCAACATGGATGCAACGAGAGATTATCATACTGAGTGAAGTAAGTCAAAAGGAGAAAGACATATACCAAAGGATCGCATTTAATGTGGAATCTAAAATATGACACAGATGAACCCATATATGAAACAGAGACAGATTCATGGACACAGGGAGCAGACTTGCAGTTGCCAAGGGGCAAAGGTTTGGGGGAGGAATGAAGTGGGATGTTGGAGTCAGCAGATGTCAGCTATTATATATTGTGTGGATAAATAACAACATTCTACTGTATAGCACACAGAAGTATATTCAGTATCCTATGATAAGCCATGATGGAAAAGAATATTAAAAAATAACATGCATATATATATATATAACTGAATCACTAAAGCAACTAAACTTCAGTTTACAAAAAAGTAGGTTCAAAATCTGGTGTTAAGCTTTAAAAACTGGATGGTATTGTGCAAATGACTTACTCTCTATGAGTTTCAGTTTCAGTTTCTGTAAAACAAGAATAGAAGTACTGCTTCTATGAGGTAAATTTATGTGGAAATAAAATAAGACAATTGATGAAGCACTACTGCTATAATTACTGTTTATTAATAGCATATAAAAATATAAAATCACCATGTTATATACCTGAAGTCAATACAATTAAAAAAATAATGCAAAAAGTGTTGAAGTGAAATTCCCCTATGTTCTTGAGTAGTTGTAAAATATGCCATTCCCCACATTGCATTTAAATCAGATGGGGATGCTTTTAACTGCTAGTGAGAGGAATCCCAACTGTTCTGGCTTATACAAACAGGGATTTAATTTTGTTTTAAAAAACATTCCAGAGGTAGACAGTTGTTGGTCTTGGTTTCAAAGTTTAATAATGTCAGAATAAATATCTCTGAAAATCTTTTGTACTTTATAATTGCAAAAATGTTGCTGCTGCCCTGGCTATGATATAGGTGCAAAAATCCTTAACAGGATATTACCAGGTTGAATCATGTAATGTATAAGAAGGAGAAAACATCATGAGTAAGTGATATTTTCCCCAGCAAGACTTCAATATGATGTATAATGATAATTGGGCTTCTCTGGTGTCTCAGACAGTAAAGAATCCACCTGCAGTACAGGAGACCTGGGTTTGATCCCTGGATTGCGAAGATCCCCCGGAGGTGGGCATGACAACTCACTCCAGTATTCTTGCCTGGAGAATCCCCATGGACAGAGGAGCCTGGTGGGCTACACTTCATGGAGTCTCAAAGAGTCAGACACTGAGCACACACACTAAGCACGCACACATGATGATAATCGATGGAAGCAATTGGATTAATGTTTTTTAAAAAAGGAAAAATCAGTTGTTATTGTTCAGTTGCTAAGTCATCTGACTGTGACCCCATGGACTGTAGCATGCCAGACTCCCTTGTCCTCCACTATCTCACAGAGTTTGCTCAAATTCATGTCCTTTGAGTTGGGGTGATTCTATCTAACCATCTCATCCTCTGCACCTGCCCCCCACTTCTCCTTTTGCCTTCAATCTTTCCCGGCATCAGGGTCTTTTCCAGTGATTCAATTCTTTGCATCACGTGGCCAAAGTATTGGAGCTTCAGTTTCAGCAACAGTCCTTTCAAGGAATATTCAGGATTGATTTCCTAAGTTTATATAATAATCTTAATAGTTATAGGAAAAGCATTTGATAAAATTCAACAGTTAACACCTAGGAAATAAAAGGGAAATTCCTCAGCCAAATAAACAACATCCATGGAAATATACAACTGGTATCATGCTTAATGATAAACCATTGAAGGTTCTTTCTCTAATACTGAGAATAAAACAAGGACTTTTATTCTTACAATTCATTAAACATTGTGATGGAAGTCCTAGCTGGTGCAACGATGGAAGAAAAATAAAAAGGCATAATGACTGGAAAGAAGGAGTAAACTGTCCCTCTTCACAGATGATATAATTCTTTAGGTAGAATTCCTAAGAAATTAACCAAAAGGATGCTAGAACAAGTGAATTTACAAATATCACAAGATGCAGTCATAGCAAATTTAATTGGATTTCTGTATACTGGTGATGAACAACTAGAAAAATAACACCATCTACCATAGCATTAAAACATAAAATACTCAGAGATAAATTTTAGAAAATATGAATCTAAGAAAAATGAAAATATATATCCACACAAAAACTAACATATTAATAATAGTCCCAAACTAGAAACACCCCAAGAGTTCATCCACAGATGAGTAGGTGAAAAACTGTTATATATCCAAACAATGAGATGCTACTTGGCAATTAAAAAAAATAGACAACTGATATGTCCAACATCATGGGTGAATCTCACAGGCTTTATGCTAAATGAAAGAAGTCATGTAAACAGAGGGTGTATTGTACATATCCTTGTCTACATAAAGCAGATCAATAACTTTTATTTTTAATTTCTAAATAAATTTCTATTGGGGTATAGTTGATTTATAATGTTGTATTAGTTTCTGCTCTACAGCAGAGTGAATCAATTGTACATATACATATATTTATTCTTTTTTAGATTATCTGGTATGGATCATTAGAGAACACTGAGTAGAGTCCGTGTGCTATGCAGCAGGTTCTTATTAGTTATCTATTATATATATCAGTTCAATTCAGTTGCTCAGTCATGTCTGACTCTTTGTGACCCCATGGATGGCAGCATGCCAGGCTTCCCTGTCCATCACCAACTCCCAGAGCTTACTCAAACTCACGTCCGTTGCATTGGTGATGCCATCCAACAATCTCATCCTCTGTTGTCACCTTCTCCTCCCACCTTTAATCTTTGCCAGCATCAGAGTCTTTTCCAATGAGTCACTTCTTTGCATCAGGTGACCAAACTATTGGAGTTTCAGCTTCAGATACATTCCTTCGAATGAATATTCAGGACTGATTTCCTTTAGGATTGACTGGTTGGATCTCCTTGCAGTCCACGGGGCTCTCAAGAGTCTTCACCACCACAGTGCAAAAACATCGATTCTTCAGTGCTCAGCTTTCTTTATAGTCCAACTCTCACATGTATACATGACTGCTGGAAAAACCATAGCTTTGACTAGACAGACCTTTGTTGGCTGCTTTTTAATATGCTGTCTAGGTTTGTCATAGCTTTTCTTGCAAGGAGCAAGCATCTTTTCATTTCCTGGCTGCAGTCACCATCCGCAGTAATTTTGGAGCCCAAAAAAGTAGAGTCTGCCACTGTTTCCATTGTTTCCCTATCTCTGTGCCATGAAGTGATGGGATCAGATGCCATGATCTTCATTTTCTGAATGTTGAGCTTTAAGCCAACTTTTTCACTCTCCTCTTTCACTTTCATCTTCTTCACTTTCTGCCATAAGGGTGGTGTAAGCTGCATTTCTGAGGTTATTGATATTTCTCCTGGTAATCTTGATTCCAGCTTGTGCTTCATCCAGCCCAGCATTTCACATGATATACTCTGTATAGAAGTTAAATAAGCAGGGTGACAATATACTGCCTTGACGTACTCCTTTCCCGATTTGGAACCAGTCTGTTTTTCCATGTCCAGAACAACTATTTACATATAGTAGTAAGACTATGTCAATCTCAATCTCCCAAATTTATTCCTCTGCCATACACCTTTCCCCTTGTAACCATAAATTTGCTTTCCATATTTGTGACTCTATTTCTGTCTTATAAATAAGCTCATTTGTTGTAGATGACTAGTATGAAGAATACTGACGAAGAGTATTAGAAGAAAACTTTGGGCGGGTGCTAGAAATGTTCTATTATTTTAATTATGACTATATTTTGTCAAAATACTTTGTCAAAGCCTTTGATTGTGTGCTGCTGCTACTGCTAAGTCATTTCAGTCGTGTCCAACTCTGTGCAACCTCATAGATGGCAGCCCACCAGGCTCCCCCGTCCCTGGGATTCTCCAGGCAAGAACACTGGAGTGGGTTGCCATTTCCTTCTCCAATGCATTAAAGTGAAAAGCGAAAGTGAAGTCACTTAGCCATGTCTGACTCTTCGCAACTCCATGGACTGCAGCCTACCAGGCTCCTCTGTCCATGGGATTTTCTAGGCAAGAGTACTGGAGTCGGGTGCCATTGCCTTCTCCGTTGATTGTGTGGATCACAACAAACTATGGACCTTCCTTAAAGAGATGGGAATAGCAGACCACCTGACCTGCCTCCTGAGAAATCTGTATGCAGGTCAAGAAGCCACAGTTAGAACTGCACATGGAGTAACAAACTGGTTCCAAATCAGGAAAGGACTACATCAAGGCTGTGTATTGTCACCCTGCTTATTTGATTTGTATGCAGAGGACATCATGCAAAATGCTGGGCTGGATGAATCACAAGCTGGAATCAAGATTGCCAGGAGAAATATCAATAACCTCAGATATGCAGATGACACCACCCTTATGGCAGAAAGCGAAGAAGAACTAAAGAGCCTCTTGATGAAAGTGAAAGAGGAGAGTGAAAACGGTTGCTTAAAACTCAACATTCAGAAAACTAAGATCATGGCATCTGGTCCCATCACTTCACAGGAAGTAGACGGGGAAACAGTGACAGACTTTATTTTGGGGGGCTCCAAAATTACTGCAGATGGTGACTGCAGCCGTGAAATGAAAAGACACTTGTTCCTTGGAAGGAAAGCTGTGACCAACCTCAACAGCATATTAAAAAACAGAAACATCATCTTGCCAACAAAGGTCTGTCTAGTCAAAGCTATGGTTTTTCCAGTAGTCATGTATGGATGTGAGAGCTGGACCATAAAGAAAGCTGAGCACCAAAGAATTTGATGCTTTTGAACTGTGGTGTTGGAGAAGACTCTTGAGAGTCCCTTGTACTGCAAGGAGATCCAAATGGTCAATCCTAAAGGAAATCAGTCCTGAATATTCATTGGGAGGACTGATGCTAAAGTTGAAACTCCAATAGTTTGGCAAAGAACTGAGTCATTGGAAAAGACCCTGATGCTAGGAAAGACTGAAGGTGGGAGGAGAAGGGGACTATAGAGGATGAGATTGTTGGACGGCATCACCGACTCAGTGGACATGAGTTTGAGCAGACTCCAGGAGCTGGTGATGGATAAGGGTAGTAGTCCATCTGGTTGCACAGAATCAGACATGACTGAGCGACTGAACTGAACTTATATTTTGTCAAAATTCACTCAAGCATTGATTGAGCATATTTTTCTGTGTGCAAACCATACCTCAGTAAGATTGATTTATTTAAAAAAGAAACATTATCCTTTCTAGTCACAGTTATTCTTAGAAAATGTTCCAGGTAGAAAGGGCAAGGATGGTGGTGCATGACTGACTGGATGCACCTGTAGTGTCCTCAAAAGTCGGGGAGTTAACGCTGGTGCCTCTATGTGAATCAGAGCCTGTTGAGCCTTTTAAGGGGGAAAAATTTACTGAGTAGCAAGATTCTAAACTGAATGAAAATATGTCCAATTTACAATCAAATGAAAGTGCTGTGGGCATGGAGCCAAAGAATATTCTTAGATTGGACTTTGTTCAACAGTCTAAATTTAACCAGCAAGAATTTTTTAAGGACACTTTTATTCAACATTTTGAAGCGAAGTATTTACTTTTCATGTGAAAAATTATACTTCCTCTGAAAGACAGAAGAAAGTGCTTGTGTTTTTGTAATAAAGAATGGGATAACATATTATAGGTTTAGTATATAGTGAGCACAAATTGGAAGCATTTCCTTCCCCCAACTCCCAACCCTGGGACAAATTTGAGGCAAGAGTGGTGAAAATGTGGAAAAAGTAAGTTGAGCTGCTTTACTTGTGGGAGTGATGTTGTTAACCTTCACCTTGTGAATACAGATGTATGTAGCTCAAATGGACGGAACAAGGCAAGAGCTCTGTGATATGTGATATTATAATTGTTGATAGTGAACGAATGTATATGATATGGGAAATTTCCCAGCACCATAATACTATACCTCTTAGATAAATAAAGTTGAAAGGCTCTTTTATTATTTTCCTATTTTAAAAAATAAGCTTTTCTCCCAACCCAAATGAATGAAATATACATTTAAAATGATGAGCTTCCTTAATACTCCCCAATACTCATTCTTTGGTGTGTGTTGGTTCATTGATTATAACAAAGTCAACTATTGAACTAGTTTTAACAAATTTGGGGAAGCATTTTAGTTTCTCTATCAAGAGTTATTATTTCCTTTAGGGAATTGAAAATTATATCTGAGATGGTAATTTCCTCATAAAGAGATTTGGAGGGATTATTTTTCCCATAGAGCCAATATTCCAATTAATTCATCCAAAGAAGGAGATTTCTCATGTTGAGCCAAACTCAAAGCACCAGAGTATGATGTCATGAATTTTAAAAAGGCAACCACTCTGCCAGATACTTGAGGTGCCAGTGCACACGCTCGGTGATTCACAATTAGGCTGGTTGACTACACGATTTGTCAAATAGTCATTCTGCTAGGTAAACATCTTCCAATGGTGAAACCTTATTATTTTTTCTTTTCTTAAAAAAATTTATGACAACATTGAATGAAATTCTCATGATTTAAAACGTTCAGCCTTTTTGAAAAGGCTTCTAAATATTCTTTGCCTCAGAGGAGTGGCTTCCCTGGTGGCGCAGTCGATAAAGAATCTGCTTGCAATCCAAGAGACTGCCTGCAATGCAGGAGATCCAGGTTTGATCCCTGGGTCAGGAAGAATCCTTGGAGAAGAAGATGACTACCCACTCCAGTGTTCTTGCCTGGAGAATCCCATGGAGAGAGGAGCTGTGGGCTACAGTCCATGGGGTCGCAAAGAGTCAGACACAACTTAGTGACTAAATCACAAATCACCACAAAGGAGTAAAGAGAAATTTAAGACAAAAGGAATGATAGATACTATTGATGACTTGCCTGATTCATGTACTTAAAACACTTCCACTAACATAGATCTGATATTTGGTTGTGTGTAGTTCTCATCAATTCAGGCAAACTGATTATTGGTCTGAGTGTGGCTCTGTGGTATAGAACCCTCTGTATGGAGAACTATGAAGTTTCAAGGCGTCTCATGTCCCTGGGTGAAATGGAGCAAGTATCTATGCATCTAAGTCACAGGGACAGAAATTAACGAAAACATGAAGGCAATGATATTCCCACTTGATATGGTGAGTATTTTCCCACTTTGTTTTCCATACAGAAATATGAGATATGAAGCTATCTGGCTCAAAATTTGGTGTCAAGGGATACTAAGTAACATAGTGTTAGTCACTCAGTTCTGTCCAGCCCTTTGTGACCCTATGGGCTATAGCCCACCAGTCTCCTCTGTCCATGAAATTCTCCAGGCAAGAATACTGGAGTGGGTTACCATTCCCTTCTCCAGGGGATCTTCCCTACCCAGGCATCAAACCCAGGTCTCCTGCAGTGCAGGAAGATTCTTTTCTATCTGAGCCACTGGGGAAGCCCAGTGCCTTGATGAAAAGTCTGTTATACTACTTAAGCAATATTAAATAGGAAGAAGTAAAATAATTTCTTTTTAAAACAAGAATGAACAGTTTTAATAAGAAGTTTGTGAGACATATTTTCAAGAGGCTTTAATGTCACAATACAAAAGCAGGATTATGTTTATTCACAAATACTCAGAAATACTTCATAGAACATTCAGAGCAAAAAATGAATGTAAAGTTAGAGTAACACACAGAGAGGTACCCTGAGCAGCACTGCCTGAAATTTTACAAAGTTTATCAGAAGCATAGGGGACTTCCTAAATTAGTTACAATTAAGAATAGATTTCAGTTATAGAATGTGCTATCAAGCTTTTGCTTCCTGATATTTAAATGTGAACTAGTTTCATAGGGCTGCTGCTGTCGCTTCAGTCGTGTCCAATTCTGTTCGACCCCATAGATGGCAGCCCACCAGGCTCTGCCGTCCCTGGGATTCTCCAGGCAAGAACACTGGAGTGGCTTGCCATTTCCTTCTCCAATGCATGAAAGTGAAAAGTGAAAGGGAAGTCGCTCAGTCATGTCCGACTTTTCGCGACCCCATGGACTGCAGCCCCCCAGGCTCCTCCATCCATGGGATTTTCCAGGCAAAAGTACTGGAGTGGGCTGCCATTGCCTTCTCCGGCTTCATAGGGAGAGAATGAAAATTCTCTCAGTATTAATAGACTTTACATGAGGAAGTATGTATGTAAACATACACACAATATTAAATCACTTTGTTGTGGTAACTCATAGTCTCTACATTTCAGTGACTTAAAACAGTAAATATTTATTTTTTTGTTGCCAAGTCTGCAGATTGGCTGTAATCCCATTTGGTCTTGATCATGTCTATTTTATGTATCTTCTCATTCTCGAATCTACGGTGATGACAACATAGTTTCTGTTTGGACTGTATTGTAATTGCTCTCATGGCCTAGACACACAAAAGCAAGTCCACTTGAAGCTTCTCTGGATATGGCATGCATCATGGCTGCCCACATTCCAAGCCAAAGAAAGCTGCATGATCAGACCTAAAAATGATGTAGAGGAGAACCTGCCACCTACCTTGGAAGAGGAACACATGGGAAACAACATGTGACTCTCATCCTTAAGGATTAAGCAGAGAGTTGGAGAATTTTAATACACCAACCATGCTTACCTATGCTGTTTATTAACTCTCCAGTAAAGTGTTAACTTCCCTTTGTGCAAGTGTTAGTTGCTTAGTTGTGTCTGACTCTTTGTGACCCCCATGGACCATAGCCTGCCAGGATCCTCTGTCCATGGAATTCTCCAGGCAAGAATACTGGAGTGGATTGCCATTCCCTTCTCCAGAACGTCCCATTACAACATGTGATTTTAGTTATTCACAAATTTGATTTTTTTTCTTATAATCTCCCTGTTAAAAACCTGTCAGATGTTTAACTACCTGCCTAGGACTTTGATGAATGTGATAAATTTTTCTGTGCTCAGTCTGGTGTCAGTTAGATCCCTTTGAGAAGATTTCCTTAAGAAATTCTGGGTATGATACATAGAGATTTTTTTTAAAGGGAATTTAAAAAATGTGTTAACTGAACTATGATACCAAGTTGAAATTTCTGAATCCTGCTCAAAATTTGTTTTAATACAAACAACAGCACCTTGTTATAGAATTCATCCATCTAAATTCTAGACATTTTCCACAAATAAATTTCCATATTTATTTCCATAGGCCTGATATTATTTTACTACTCTTTTTAGCCTAGAGAATAACATGATATGAAAGTCAAACTGGAAAGTTTGAATGTCAAAGACATTATTAAAGCAATTGCTTGTGATACGTCAGCCATGATTCTTTTTTTTTTTTAATTGATGGATAATTGCTTTACAGAATTTTGTTGTTTTCTGTCAAACCTCAGCATGAATCACCCATAGGTATACATATGTTCCTTCGTCTTGAACCTCCCTCCCATTTTCCTCCCCATCCCACCCCCTCTAGGTTGGTACAAGGCCCCTGTTTGAGTTCCCTGAAACATACAGCAAATTTCCGTTGGCTATCTATTTTACATATGGTAATGTAAATTTCCATGTTACTTTCTCCATATGTCTCACCCTCTCCTTTCCTGTGTCCATAGGTCTGTTCTCTGTGACCATTTCTCCATTGCTGCCCTGCAAATACATTCTTCAGTACCATCTTTCTAGAGTCCATATATATGTGTTAGTATATAATACTTATCTTTCTCTTTCTGACTTACTTCACTGTGTATAATAGGCTCAAGATTCATCTACTTTCTTAGAACTGACTCAAATGTGTTCCTTTTCATGGCTGAGTAATATTCCATTGTATACATGTACCACAGCTTCTTTATCCATTCATCTGTCGATGGACATCTAGGTTGCTTCCATGTTATAGCTCTTTTAAATAGTGCTGTAATGAACATTGGGGTACATGTGTCTCTTTCAATTTTGGTTTCCTCAGGTTATATGCCTGGAAGTGGGAATGCTGGATCATATGGTGGTTTTAGTGCTACTTTTTAAAGGAATCTCCATACAGTCTTCCATAGTGGCTATATCAACTTACATTCTCACCAACAGTGCAAGAAGTTTCCCTTTTCTCCACACCCTCTCCAGCATTTATTGCTTGTGGACTTTTTGATGATGGCAATTCTGATGGGACAGAGGACAGAGGATGAGATGGTTGGATGGCATCACTGACTCGATGGATATGAGTTTGAGCAAGCTCTGTGAGTCGGTAATGGACAAGGAAGCCTGGCATGCTGCCAGTCCATGGGGTTGCAAAGAACTGGACATGACAACCAGTTCATTCTGAAGGAGATCAGCCCTGGGATTTCTTTGGAAGGAATGATGCTAAAGGTGAAACTCCAGTACTTTGGCCACCTCATGTGAAGAGTTGACTCATTGGAAAAGACTCTGATGATGGGAGGGATTGTGGGCAGGAGGAGAAGGGGACGACAGAGGATGAGATGGCTGGATGGCATCACGGACTCAATGAACGTGAGTCTGAGTGAACTCCGGGAGATGGTGATGGACAGGGAGGCCTGGGGTGCTGCAATTCATGGGGTCACAAAGAGTCAGATATGACTGACTGACTGAACTGAACTGAACTGAACTGAAGTGCAGGGCTATGGTTTTTCCAGTAGTCATGTATGGATGTGAGAGTTGGACTGTGAAGAAGGCTGAGCACTGAAGAATTGATGCTTTTGAACTGTGGTGTTGGAGAAGACTCTTGATAGTCCCTTGGACTGCAAGGAGATTCAACCAGTCCATTCTGAAGGAGATCAGACCTGGGATTTCTTTAGAAGGAATGATGCTGAAGCTGAAACTCCAGTACTTTGGCCACCTCATGCGAAGAGTTGACTCATTGGAAAAGACTTTGATGCTGGGAGGGATTGGGGGCAGGAGGAGAAGGGGACGACAGAGGATGAGATGACTGGATGGCATCACTGACTCGATGGACATGAGTCTGAGTGAACTCCAGGAGTTGGTGATGGACAGGGAGGCCTGGCGTGCTGCGATTCATGGGGTCACAAAGAGTCAGATATGACTGAGCGACTGAACTGAATTGAACTGAACTGAAGTGATTGAACTATTACTAACTATTCTGATGGGTGTGAGGTGATATCTCATTATAGTTTTGATTTGCATTTCTCTAATAATGAGTGATATTGAGCATCTTTTCATGTGTGTGTTAGCCATCTGTGTGTCTTCCTTGGAGAAATGTCTGTTTAGGTCTTTTTCCCACTTTTTGATTGGGTTGTTTATTTTTCTAGTATTGAGTTGTATGAGCTGCTTGTATATTTTGGAAATTAATCCTTTGTCAATTGTTTCATTTGCTATTACTTTCTTCCATTCTGAGGGTTGTCTTTTCACCTTGTTTATAGTTTATTGTTGCCATTTTCTACAGAGTATGTCTATGTCCATTTTAGCTTTACGTTTTCCTCTTTATTTTTGATTTTAGCATTTTGGCTAAGACATGATTGTGTGTGATTTTAGTTGTAGCTTATTTATTCTGCTTGGGGTTCATGATGTATTTGGCCTGTAGTTTTGATCTTTTTGACAATTTTGGAACTTCTCAGCCATTCAGATAGTTCTTCTGCTTTATTCTCTTTCTCTTCTTCTTTGGGGACTATAATACCTAAGTATGAGTCTAGAGCATTAGATATTGCCTTCCTGCTCTCAGATGTGGTGTTTATTTTCCCATTCTTTGTCACTTTATTTTTTAATTTATATAATTTCTGTTGAAATGTATAAATGTCCACTGAGCCCTTCTCTTCAGATTTCCGGTCTTCTCTGAAGTCTGCTGAGTGAATTTTTTTCATTTCTGTGTCATATTTTTCATTTCTAGCATTTGCACTTAGTTGTATTTTTGGTGCCTCAGTTTTTCTCTCTGTAAAATTAAGTTGAGTTAGATGATTGTTTTTCATTTTCTCAACTCATAGTATACTACAGTTAAAGCTCAACTTTTCAGCCAGGCATTTTGTAAGGAGACACTGTAGGTATGAGCCTAGCTGATTAGCCTCTTCTCTGAACAGATGAGTATAAATTTTTTTTCCAGTTGCCAATCACAAGTTGGATCATGAAGAGAGCTTCTGTGGATAAACTGACAGAGGTAGAGGCTCAGAATTTAAACCACTTACTTTGCTGCCTATTTTTTGAATTCAAATTATAGTTTAGCCTGCTGCTGCTGCTGCTGCTAAGTCGCTTCAGTCATGTCTGACTCTGTGCGACCCGATAGACTGCCTCCTACCAGGCTCCTCTGTCCCTGGGATTCTCCAGGCAAGAACAGTGGAGTGGGTTGCCATTTCCTTCTCTGATATAGTTTAGCCTAGTGGCTAAACAGGTGGCTCAGAGGTTAAAGCATCTGCCTGGAATGCGGGAGACCAGGGTTCGATCCCTGGGTCGGGAAGATCCCCTGGAGAAGGAAATGGCAACCCACTCCAGTACTCTTGCCTGGAGAATCCCATGGAAGGAGAAGCCTGGTAGGCTACAGTCCATGGGGTCGCAAAGAGTTGGACACGACTGAGCGACTTCACTTCACTTCAGGGAAGGAGAAAGTGAAGAAAAATGTAAAGCCTTGCAGCAGATTGACAAGCTTAGTCATTGGTACTCTGTGAAATGGATAATTAACCCTTAGACTTTGGAAAGTAGTTTATAAATAGACAGCTGCCTACATTTCAAAGACTGGTAAAAGAAGACCATATGTGAGCTTTAAAAACTTTTGTTGCTTAACACAGAGTGAATATGTATAGACAAAACAACTGAATGAGTTACGCATCTCAAGTAGAGTCAAAATCATGGAAAGAACCTAAAAAGTTATAGTTGTTTTTGCTTTTAGCTACTCCTTGGCTGAATTGACTGTGAGGCTCAGCCAAATCTCTATAGTTGTTGAATAGTTTTTATAGTAAACAGCCTCTGAGATGGCCCCAACGGTCTACTTCCTGGCATCCACACACTTGTGTAATCTGTCTTGAGTGTAGGCTGGACTGAATGACTTGCTTCTAACAAAAGTATGCAGCCAAAATGATGGGAAGCTCCTTCTGAAATTAGATTATAAAAAAGATTGTGGTTTTCCCATGGGCATTCTTCCTTGCTTTCTCTTGGGTACCTCATCCTGGGAGAACCTAATTACTATTCATGTTAGTAAGGCAGCCCTGGAGGAAGGCCCATGTAAATGAATATGAAAACAAGTCTTCTGAGGCCTGCAAATAGCACATGAGTGAGTGTGGACGTGGATCTTCTGCCAACTTCCACATGAGTGAGCTTGGAAACAGATCCTGCCCTAGTTGAGCCTTGAGCTGCTGCTCCTGCTAAGTCACTTCAGTCGTGTCCGACTCTGTGCGACCCCATAGACGGCAGCCCACCAGGCTCCCCCATCCCTGGGATTCTCCAGGCAAGAACACTGGAGTGGGTTGCCATTTCCTTCTCCAGTGCATGAAAGTGAAAAGTGAAAGTGAAAAGTAAAATTGAAGTCGCTCAGTCGTGTTCGACCCTCAGCGACCCCATGGACTGCAGCCTTCCAGGCTCCTCCATCCATGAGGTTTTCCAGGCAAGAGTACTGGAGTGGGGTGCCACTGCCTTCTCCAGAGCCTTGAGCAGACCATGGTTAATACCTTGACTTCAGCCTCCTTGAGGGTCCCTGAGCCAGAGCCTTTCAGTGAGGCCACTCCCAGATTTCTGATCCCTAGAAAGTGTGAGATAAGAAATGTGTGCTGTTTCTAGCTGCTAGATTTTAAAATAAATTGTTACATAGCAATAGATAATTAATAGTTTTTAGTAATGTTGGTTCTCTGTATTACTTCTCTTTTCATAGTTTACACTTGCCTTGCATCAAATAAATTGCACAATGGCTCCGTGTTACTGTCATACTTTATGATAAAAGAACTGAGGTTTGGAATCTTGTTTAAGTTTTCAAAGCTAAAATAAATTGAATCAATGTGAATGTATACCTTCTGACTCTAAATATAATGCTTTTTCATCTATGACCCTGTTCTTCATTCCTCTATTCACTAAATGCTGACCACAAAAGGACAGCCATAAATCTAGTTAATGACTTTGGTGAATATACTAATGGGTTGTGATTTTCTATCTTCAGTGTCCAGTGGTTCTTATAAAATCAAATAGTGGCACGCATATCATACTGAGCAGTTAAATTCTTGGTTTAGAGGTTATTGTCATGTATGACAGTGGAATCTAGAGTTGAATCCCTAATTTCCTTGGGAGATATGTGAGCCTTTTGATTTCATTAAATTAGTTCTTCCTTCTCCATTTCAATGAGTTATGTGGCCCCATTTTAAAGGACTGCAGTTTGCCTTATCAGTATTAAAATAGTGTCTGCATGAAGGTGACATTTTGTGCCATCTCTTTGGGTTCCTCTGCCATTGACTTCCATCACAGTGTCCCCAGTGCTTTTCATCTCCTCATTCTAATTGCTGTACTCTTGGATGCTGGTCCTGATTGGGACAGGCAGTTGAAATGACATGCACTGGCTGATTGACACCGCCTGTATAAATACCTATTCTCTTAAGCCCACACCATATCACAGGCTGTCAGAGCTAGTCTACTGCTAAGGCCTTTTCAAAATCATAATTAAAGCATGATGCTCACTAGTCAATTATAAGTTCATAAATTAGGTTCTATGAAAAAAATCTACAGAGAAAAGTTGAATACTCTTTTCCTTTCCCTCTGTTTTTGAATAGACTTGGTATTTCAGTCCATGTTTCTGGATAAAATTGTTATTTGAATTCATCATATTTTAGTAGCTGTAAAGTCTGCTAGAGTGTCAAGTACTCTGCTCTGTCCCCAGTAAAGATTGTTGATGGGTGGACAGCGGTTTTATATAAAAAAGAGGAAGTTTATGTGGCTTATAAGAGAGTTTTACTGGGTAGGGAGGAAGACAGAGGATATGGGGTGGCAGATAAATGTGGGAATGATTCTGAAATAACTCTCAGGATGAATCATGGTTATTAGATTCTAAGAAGTCAATAGTAAAAGGAAAGAACATATTTCTAAATGCAAAGCAATCAATATACACAAGTTGAATAAATTATTTATTTTTCAGAATCTTTAAATAGAAATTTCTAGAAAGTCTTGTGGTTAGAATTTTATTTCCTCCTCCCTGTTATTTCTTATTGTCTTTCATCCTTTACTTTGTGGTCTAGTATTAACTAACTTAAGCCTCAGGTTCCTCCTTTGTCACATTGGTAGTCTCACAACTTTTAGGTTGTGAGAATTAAAAGAGCTATATAGGTAATGCGCCTGGCACAGAGCCACAGAAAGGGCTCAGTAAGTAAGAGTTACAAACACCAATTCTATCTCAGAGCCTCCATGCTAACTGTGATTCTGGACTTACATGTCTATGAGAAACTATGGTAGAAATCAGGTGATGCTGTTCCTGATAAGATCCCTGACCCCACCCCTTGAGGCAGATGAGGGTGCCCATCACAAGGAAGAAGGAATTTAGGAGATTCCCCTTGCAGACTTTGTTCCCTCTACATAGTGTCCTCACTTTTCCCTGCTGGCACCTGTGTGGTCCTGGCTGGCCTCCCTGGTTCCCTCTGCCGATGTCTAGTGGTTTTACTTCTCCATCTTTCTGTCTAAGGTGGATACAAGGACCTCAAGTCCTATTGCTTCCTACATTTGATATTGGGTTTAAATACTGTGCATTGTGGTATGAAGTGAAAATTGCTCAGTTGTGTCCGACTCTTTGCGACCCTATGGACTATACAGTCCATGGAATTCTCCAGGCCAGAATACTGGAGTGGGTAGCTTTTCCCTTCTCCAGGGGATCTTCCCAACCCAGGGATAGAACCCAGGTCTCCCACATTGCAGGTGGATTCTTTACCAGCTGAGCCACAAGGGAAGCCCAAGAATACTGGAGTGGGTAGCCTATCCCTTCTCCAGGGATCTTTCTGACCTAGAAATCTAACTGTGGTCTCCTGAAATGCAGGCAAATTCTTTTCCAACTAAGCTATCAGGGATTGTGTTCTGAAATTAAAGTGCAAAAAATAAAAATGTAGTTTTAAACAAACAAAAAACTGTAACTACCATACAATCCAGCAGTCCGCATCTAGGAATTTATCCTAAAGAATTGAAATCAGGTTTTGAAGAGATATTAATACTACCATATTAATTGCAACATTATTCACAGTAGTCAAGTCATGAAAACAAGCTAGATGTCCATCCATAGATTAATGGATACAGAAAATATGGTATATACACACAATGAAATATTATTTACTCTTTAAGAAAAGAAATCCCACCGTGTGTGACAACATGGATGAACATGGAGAACTGTACCTGAAGTGAAATAGACCAGTCACAGAAGGACAAATACTGCTGGGGGATGAGTTTGCTGCCTGGGAAAGGGGATCTGGCTTGGGCAGGACTATGAACCCCTGCAGTTGCCGTGCTCAACTTGCTGTGTTAAGTCAGTGGGGCAAAGAGGCTGGAGAAGGTGGTACTGAGTGCATATACTCTTCAGAGTGGACCAATGAACTTTGGAAAAACTGGGCCCTTGAAGATAGGAGTCTGATAATTTATTCAGGCAGATTTTTAGACACTGAAGCATCCAGCAACAAACAGTTCAGTTGTGGAATGGGTTCTGTTACTGTGAGATCCCTTTTCCCTTAACAAATCCACAGTGTTGTCAGATGAAATAGACCCTATCATACAGACAGCATCTTTTCTGCTTCTTCCTTCAGCAGCTTTCCCTCTCATTCCTTGAGGCATGTCATGCAGCAGAGAGGAAGATGGCTGGGAGCTGGAAGATGAAATCAGGAAGAATAACTCCTGATCACTAACAGATGATGATGTAAATAAAAATGCTAGTTGTTTTCTCAGATATAAACCATCAACACCTCTGTTTATGTTTTTTATTTGAAATTGTATTTACGAAATTACCCTGCTGGGCAGAGAACATCTAATGTAGGGTTGGATGTGTTAAGTATTAAATAATACTCATTATCATCATAATAGACTTGTTATTAGGGTGTTTCAGTACAGAATGAGAAGGCCAAAGCACTGTTTGTTAATGATGCAGGCAATGACTTCTAATTGTTTTGCACGCCAATAAAAATATTATTTCTGTCAGTCATAGTCCAAAAGATGTAATCATCTGCCCAAACAACTAAGTATTTTTTTTAATCCAAAATTTTCTAAGAAAATTATATTTGATTGAAAATTATCGTCTAGGCTCCGGTAGCTACTGTACTGGATAATAAAAGGTTTAAATCACAGATTAAGATAAGTGATCAGGGAAAACAGCAGCACTCATAGGAGGGATACTTTCAAAGTTCAGCCTCATGTGTGTCCTGCCCTCTAATTAATGAGTTCATTGGCAAAGGGTAATTCTCATGTCAGAATTTCAGGGTATGATCTACCCCGCCTCTCCTGTCCTTTCCAGAGTGTCCCTTGGAGGCTTTCGGCTTTCAGGTTCTTGAGGGTACCTGTGTAGAGGTGATTAGCTAGTAGATGGAGAGCCTATTGTCAAGGTGTCTATCCTTTTCCTCACATGACCTCTGACCTTGTTTTGAGTAAACCTGTCTCTTCCATCGTATTCTGCAGTTATGCGGTAGGGCAAGACGTGACTGAAGTGTTACTTTACTGACTGACCCAGGAATCTTTTATCTTCTGCTTACATTGGGAACAGAAGAAACCTTTGAGAAATATATTAGAAAGCAGTGTTTCCTAGAGGGTGTTCTGTAGGTGTCCCACTCCCCAGGGTTCCTGGTCGAAATATTTGAGGACCACAATTTGACCTCTAAAGACATAACAATGCACAAAAGCATATTAAATCCTTTATCTGATCTAGTATCATCCGAACATATTAAACAATGAAGTCCTGTTTACCTTGAGACTCTCATTCACCCTTGAAAGGACTCATGTATTTTCTAGAAAAGTGTTTCTAGAAATGAGAAGTGACAACAAATAGTCTTTGTCAAAAGGACAAATGATTGGGATTACCGTTTGGATACCCTGTGATTTCCCCACTTCATTTGTCTATCCCCTCTGAGCTCTATTGCCCCTTGCCTTTGTAGCACCTCCATCCTTTCAAATGAAAAACAAAGCCTGGAAACATTATGGCCTTTTCAGAAACACATCATGGTCCTGTTTTGAGATCCAAATAAGAGGACGCCAATGTTTTCTATATCTGAGATTCTATCTGCACATCTTTGCTTTTCACAAGTGAAAATTCTTGGGTACCAACAGGGATAGAGGAAGAGAAAGAAAAATCATAGTTAGCATATTTCTTTCCTCTAGTACCTAACCATTTAAACAATATACATGCATATAGATATATTAAAAGCCAAACAACCCTAGCAGAGATGAAATAGTATATTTAAACATTTGAACATCAAAATCTATTAAATGAAGGCTGTGATGGAGAAATACCCAAAACATTCAATAAAGCTTTTCAACCTGAATATAGAGTTACCATGACAACGGAACTCAGAAATCCCTCTTCTTCATATAAAGTTGCTGAAAAAAATGCCCATGGTGGAAGCAGCATGGAGTCTTCAAATTTATAACTATTGAACAGAGGTACAAAGAATCTCCAAAACACTTGATAAAGCTTCAGGGTGAACATTTTAATATCCTCCTTTTAAAAATAATAGTAATAAAAAGACCCAAGCCATTTCCACACTACCTTATTGCTCTTTCATCTAAACCATTTTGAGGATTTCATGCTATTTCAAAATAATTTTCTATGAAAGAAAACTGTCAATTACAGTGGCCTAATGAGGAATATTAGTAATATTGATCTTAAATATGTTTGGAGAATACCAAGCATGGCATGAAGGAGTTTCTACACAAATCAAGCAGCAGCTGTCAGATTGATGCTGACTCAGCACCATCAGTGTGACCTCATATGTCCCACGTATTCCCAGGAAGCCTTTAAATATGCAAAAGCCACTTGGTCATCTCTATCTGCTAGAGCAAATAGAAGTAAGACACTTGGTTATTGTTTTTCCAACACTCAAAAGAATTTTTTAGAAGGATAATATGTATGCAAACATGCAGGTGTATGCGTGTTTTCATCTCATGTGCTTATCTGTGTAAATTTTATGTATGCAGCTGTGTGCATTGTTTGTGAATATCTTCTGTTGTGCGGGTTAACACAAAGGAATGGTTGTATACAGGAAGGGTGGACTTATTGGTAGTTCAAATTTCCCCTCAATAATGGGTGTCATGAAGGAAATTGAGATAATGCATTTACCATCACGGATGCAATGGACATGAACTTGGGCAAACTTCGGGAGATGGTGAAGGACAGGGAGGTGTGGCATGCTGCAGTCCAAGGGGTTGCAAAGAGTCAGACACGAATGGGCAACTGAACAACAATAATAAGTAGTTTCCTCTGTCTTTTTACTCCAAATGGAAAAAGGTAAAATTTAGAGAGGAAACATTTCATTCCAATGTTCTCACTAAGAAAGCTTCAGAGTCAGGTAACTGGTATCCGGATGTTCTGAAAAACACACATCAAGGAGAAAGGCATCAGAAATTAGATATCATTTCTCATTTTCTGGAAGAAATTTATGACTAAATGGTCTGAGAAGGTGTTCTTTAAGTTAACCTGTAGTGCTCTTGGATTGATTTTGTTTGTATGTTAACTTGATTGTTTATGCTTTTCCCAGGTCAGCCCACTCCAGTGCTCTTGCCTGGAGAATCCCAGGGACGGGGGAGCCTGATGGGCTGCCATCTATGGGGTTGCACAGAGTCGGACACAAGTGAAGCAACTTAGCAGCAGCAGCAGCTCAAGCCTGGTAAGTTAGTTCATCAAACTGAGGGGAATCGTGCTTCTTTTCAGACTGTTTTTATTTGGCATAAAGGAGCTGATCTTATACTCTCTTCTTACAGTTGGTGCCATATTGCATGCCAGGAATGGAAAGCAATGACGTTTTCCTCCAAGCGCATTGATCTACAAGGTAGGTCAGGCAGAGTTTTCTAAAAATACACATGTAAAAACGCCTTAATATCCCTTAGGCAGTGCACTTTTGGAGTTAAGTGCCCATTTTTCTCCCCCATGCCATGCTAGTATAGTATTCTAATTTTGCTTTTGTGAATGCATTGAGCAGTAGTTTGCAAACTGTGGGCCGGATCACCAACGCCATCATTATCATCACCACCTGGGAACTTAGACATGTTAATTCTCAAGCCCTACTCCACACTTACTGTACCACACATACAGGGGATGAGGCTCAGAACCTGCATGCCAATAAGCCATACTGGTTCTTTGGATATATACTAAAGTTTGAAAATAACTGCTCTACAGGAGAGATTTTGAGAGGATGACGATGTTGAGGACATGGATAGAGATAATGGAGACTGGGAAAAGGCGAGGTGGAAAAGGGGAGAAACTTAAATCTTGAGACTTGAAAGGGAGGTGGGGACCATTTGGCAGACGATTTGACCACAACCTTACAGAATCCGCCTGCCCATGCAGGAGACGCAAGAGATGCAGGTTCGATTCCTGAATCGGAAAGAAAGGTCCCCTGGGGTAGGAAATGGCACCCCACTCCAGTATGCTTGCCTGGAAAATTCCATGGACATAGGAGCTTGGCGGGCTACAGTCCCTAAGGTCACAAAGAGTAGAACATGACGGCATGAGGACTGTTGCACTGTTAGACTGTTTCATTTCCTATATGATCCACAGAAAGATTAAGTGGCTTGCCTGAGGTCAGAAGCACAGTTAGTAAAAGAAATAACATTTGCTGACTCCTGACTCCAAGATGAATAAAAGTGGAATATTAAATAAGAAATATAGAAAGGACTTTTCCTATCTGTGAAGCACATGTCTTCTTTGACAATGCAGTCCTTTCACATAGTGAGTTCAGCATCCAATCAAATCCAATAACTCATAGACTTTACTCCAAAAGAGCCATTTTCAACCCACAGCTGTGAATGTTGATGTTGCTTTCCTATTTCTGGAGAAATCAAAATCGATCACTGTGGGAGAAACATGCACATCTTTAGGTCCGTACTACAAAGGCTGATGTCTTACCATTGCAAAGAGCATCAAAATTATGTGAGAATCGCCTACAAAACGTATGCTTTCTGTATGAAAATGTGAGCAGACCTTTTAGGACCCAAACTTCTGTGTCACTGCTTCTCAAAATTGGAAGCACATTAGTATCACCCGAGGAGTTTTAAAAATCCTGAGACCCAGCCCAGACTAATTAAATTGAAACCTCTGGTAGTGAGACCCACAGATGTGTGTTTTAAAAAACCCTCCAAATGATTTTGAGGTACAGCCACATTGGAGAGCTAGAGTTCTATGCCCTTAACCCTAAAGTTGTTGTTGTTGTTTTTTAGCTGCTAACTCATGTCTGACTCTGTAACTCCATGGACTGTAGCCCGCCAGGCTCCTCTGTCCATGGAATTTCCCAGGCAAGAATACTGGAGCTGGTTGCCATTTCCTACTCCAGGGGATCTTCCTAACCCAGGGATTGAAGCCACGTCTCCTGATTGGCAAGCATTCTAACCCTAAAGTGGGGTCCTTGAATTGGTGACACTGGCATCACCTGGGTTCTTTTTAGAAATGCAGAGTCCCAGGTCCCCTCCAAACTAGTAAATCAGATTCTGCATTTTAAAAAATCAGTAGTTGTTTTATAAGCATATTAAACTTTGAGAAGTCCCAGCTTCTCAAAAGAAAAAGAATTCTCTGCTGATTAGGTAATTTTTTAACAGACTGAAATTAAGAGAGGGAAATAAAAATTAACCAAAATCTCACCATTGTTATTTCTTGCCTGTCTCTATAAATATACCATTTACATTATACTTTTGTACTTTGTATTTCATATGCATTATTCATACACTTTATACAGTTCATATCTTCATTTTAGTTGTTGCTACATCATGGGACACTGCTTTGGGAGAATTTTTCCACAACAAATTGAAAAAGTATTTGTAGAAACTCCTACAATGTGTTTCTTATTTACATGTAATAAAATTCAATTATGACTTGAAATTCATTTTTGAAGTCACCAATATTAAATTAATTTTTAAAAGTCCCACTCATATCTGATCCTAGGGGTTCATGCTACTGGTCTTAGCCTCTAGCTTCAGTGGATAAAATCAAAGTGAGGAAAAAAAATATATTTTTTAATGATGAATCAAGACAGAACAACCTCAACCTGCAAATAACACTTATAGAGATATAATTTCCCTTTGTTTATTTTGTTATTCCCAGGTATCTTCATGTTTCCAAAAATTCTTGAAACAAATCCACTCATTAAATTTGCTTTAAAGAACATTCAAACTTTTATGGAATGAAAGTGAAGGGGGGTGGTGGTTAATACTGAGTAGTTGTAGTAAAAAGAGAGTTTTATAAAATCAAGCTGTCTATTTTTATGGGCTGTTGAATTTTATGGACTTATAATATGCATCCAAGGAATTATGAAATAAAAGAAAATTGTTTGAATAACACTTTAGACTGACTCTCACTACTTCACTGTGCTAAGTAGAATGTGGGCTCCTGGGCAGTGTGGTACAGAGATAGGGCTGGTCAACAGAAAAGAGGTCAGACTATCAAGGGACTGGGGGCTTTGAAAGCACTGCTAAGTCTGGGTTTGCTAAAGACAGTTCAGGTTGTTACTTGTTGTCATGGAATAAACCTTAACACTGCTGTCTTTCACTTTTGAAAGTGCCCTGATTTAGAAATAAATTATGTGGTTCTACATAGAGAACACAAAATCCAGCTCCATTAATTTATGGGAGAGGAATTTCTGAGTGGCTGACTGTACTCAGCAATAACAAACACATCTTTTGTCCTCTGGATGGAGTCCAAACTCTTTAGGGCATGATACAGAATCCTGCAGGATTGAGCCCTGTTTCCCTCTGAGTCTCTCTTCCTGTCTCTCTCTCTCTCTCTCTGCTTTCCCATATTTCTCTTTCACTTTTGCGCTTGTTCACCTCTCATTCTTATTTTATGTCATATATTTGTGGGGACACACCAAGGTAGTACTAGTATTGTTTTCTCAATATTTTCAGCTACTCTCTTTCTTTTAGATACCGAAGAAGATTGAACCTACCAGCTTCTAGGTGATACCAGTTGATCACACTGAGTAGCAAGCGTGTAGGTGTTTTCTTATTGAGCCATGTATCAGAAGCTGAAAATAATTCCATTTTGGAGGTCATCCATTTTTATCTGCTTTATTTTCTGTAGGTCTATCAGATTGTCTTATTCCCATTTTCCTTTAATTTCACTTGTTTTTGTGGCTTGCTTTTCAAAGGTGAGGCAGAAACGAATATTGAAATGCCAGGCATAGTGCTGGACGCTGGAGATCCAAGAGTCAATCAAACAGGGACCCTGCCCTGGGAGACTTCATCATCAGGGGGGAGAGTCGCACCAGTCCCAGCCGTTTTAGTGGATTGTAGTGAGTGTCTCAAGGGCACCTCCTTCTCCCACTTCCCTAGTTTTCATGAGAATGGATTTTCTCTAAACAGATTCTACTCTTTCTGATCTCCTTTACTCATTCCGCCCCTAGAGAGATGGAATAACTTATATGATTGATAAATGTGGGAAGAAAACACAGATTATGCTTGAAGGCAGAGGAAACCAGCCCTCCCCTACCTAGATGGATTGTTGTTTAGTCACTAAGTCATGTAAAACTCTCTGCGACCCCCATGGACTGTAGCCTGCCAGGCTCCCCTGTCCATGAAATTCTCCAGGCAAGAATACTGGGGTGGGTTGCCATTTCCTTCTCCAGGAGATCTTTCTGACCCATGGATTGAATTGACATCTCCTACATTGTAAGTGAATTCACTACCACTGAGCCACCGAGGAAACTCCACCCACATGGATAAACCTCTCTAAACTACATTTCAACAAAGGAAAACTATCAGGCACTCCTACAAAGCTACTTTCTCCATCTTGGCCTTTATTAGTAATAAAAGTCATAGCTGTTTTCCCAACCCCCTTCATCATTCCTTGGTTTTATTTCTCAATTTGTTTAGAACCCAAGCAAAGAAGAGGTGTGATATTTATGGGAACCTCTTGGAGGCTTCAGCATTGGATGCATGGACCAGAATGGTGAAAACCAAAAATCAAAGGCTTGAAATAAGGGGAATCAAAATACACCCTGGAAAGACTTTTGGTAAGCCAGGCTGTTGAGACCTTGACAGTTTGTGGAGGCTTCTATTAGGCCAGGGGGAGTGTTATAGTTGGGTTGTTTGCTTTTAACTGCTGTGGCCTGGGCAAGAGGCTTTAAACCAATCACATGGTCTTCTGACCTTGGCGATTGACTATATGGAAGTGCCTATTACAAAAGTACTTGGCTGTGGTCAAACTGTGCAGAAGGCCCACATGAGTGCTCTGAGAATGGGCCTGGCTGAGCCAGAGAGCCTCACTGGGGTACAGTGGGCCATAGAGTTCTTAGTGAATAGGCACCGTGGAGGCAAGGATTCAACCAAACCGTGCCCTTCTGATCTCCACGTGCAGGCAAGGGAGCAAAGGCGTGGGCCTGAGAGCCTCATCACGAAAGGACTGCAGGCTGGACCTACAGCTGGGGCTGAGGCAAAGTGTTATTAGAGGAAAAGAGAACCTTCCAGCCTGTTAAGCATTAGTGAACAGAAATGATATTTGCTGTTTTGAGATGGTAAGGCACCCAGCTTCTGCAAGGACCTCTGAACACTAAGCTGGTTTTGGATTTAAATTGTCAGTGGAAGCCTAGAGAGGCAGGGCCTTGATGGGCTGCCCCGAATTCCATTCTGTACTTGGGACCAGGGATAAAAATGGGGAGACTGCAGGGACTTCACTGATGGTCCAGTGGTTAAGATTCCACTCTCCCAGTGCAGGGGGCATAGGTTCCATCCCTGGTTGGAGAACTAAGATCCTGCATGCCTGCAGGGTGTGGCCAAAAATTAAAAAAAAAAAAAACAATAAAAAAGTGACTGCAGTTATATTGAAGTGGATTCACCTGGCAAGAGGCCCCACCCATATGTTGCATCGGGTTGGCTCTGGGTTGGTTAATTACTCAGAACACAAGGAAACTCTGGATTGGTTAATACTGAAAACACGAGGACTCTCCCTCAGGTGTCCCATTTCTGACCTGCAGAGAACCCTGGTGGAAAGAGACGCTGGGAGTAAGGGTGCTATACCATGACAAAGAACCTTTGTTCAACTTGGAATTATCGAAGCTGGAAACCAAGAGGTTTTAATAAACTCCATGGGAGAAAAAAAAAAAAAAAGATATGACCTGGTGAGTAAGACTGCTACAGTTGCAGATTTCTAAAGCATTCTAGCTGAAGGGGCTGTTTCTGAAGTGATGAGGCCTACATTATAGACTTTCTTCCCCAAAATTGTAAATGGAAGAGTACCAACATTAATCTGTAAAGGAGAGATTTCTGGAATCAAGTTCACAGGCTAAGAATTCTGAAAAACTAGCATTGGCTGACAGTCAGTGAGGCTGAAGCCAGAATGTTCTCCATTTATCCTCTTTCCTCTAGATACTATTGAGTTTCTGTTGTGGTCTTTGCAAATAGTACTGAAGTTTGGGAACACAATTTTGAAGTTGTTCAGATTTGGTCATAAGATGAATTATAAGATTCTGTACATGGTGTTGTGGTTACCTGGTGGCTCAGTGGTAAATAACCTGCCTGCCAATGCAGGAGATGTGGGTTCCATCCCTGGGTCAGGAAGATCTGCTGGAGAAGAAAATGGCAGCCTACTCTAGTATACTCGCCTGGGAAATCTCATGGACAGAGGAGCCTGTGGGCTGCAGTTCATGGGGTCACAAAGGACTTAGTGACTGAGAACACACACATATATGATGTTTAATGTAAATTCTCAATTCTGGTTGTTAGCTAAGACATCCATGTGGACTTATTTTGTTTGGAATAACTACAAGGTACTATAACTCAGTGGCTACGATTGCATTATGTGTTGAAGGCTGTTCTCTGCTTTGGAAATCTGGCTTGCTCTTCCTGGAATCAAAGCAATTGAACAAACTGAGAAGACATCCATATTGCCATTACAGATACAGTATAATAAAAAGCATGCTGTGAGTTTATTTTAAAATTGAGTCTATGGCTGCAGTCAGATTGCTCGCTAAGGATTTTAACACAGCTAAAGTCCATTCTCTAGAGAGATTCTTTTGTGTTTCCCTTGAAGATTCTGCATCCGCTTCTTTGAGTATCTGGATAATATCTGTGTGTATTCTATTATGTTTATATCCTGCATTGTATACCAAATGTCTTCACTCATTAATCTGTGCATTAATATTGTTCCTTTACTAGTTGGTTAAGTGTTTTTCCATTTGTTTCTTTGTATTTAAAAACATGTGTTTCCACTTGCCTTTTGGTGTTGATAAAAGGTTGGAGTTGGAACTGAAGCTGGGTGGATTTAGTTTTGCTTGAGTAGTAATAAGAATCAAGAGTTTACAAGGATTTGAAATTGTAATATTTAAGGCACTAGAGTGGCAGCAGTAGACAAAGTTGTGGCAAATATAAATGTTACTGTTCTTTGCTTTCTCTCTTTAATCAGAGGTTTTTTAGTCCTTAAAAGCCAGCTGCTGAGCAGGATATTTCTGTGCTACTGCAAGCAGGAAGTGACCATTTTCAATCTCAGAGGCAGTGGAGTGAGCTACCTCAGATACTTCCAGTGATCTCACCCAGTAAGGGTTAAAGGTGCAAACCAAAATGTTTTCAAGGAAAGGCTTTTTGGTTTTAAGAAAATATTCTGCTTTTGTTTCCTTAAAAAACAAACAAACAAACAAAAACTCCCCAGAAGATTGTATCTGGGACACATTTTGTAGCATAGACTTTGTGTAAGACTCTTTTGTTATCTCTTTTCTCTTGTTCTGATTAGTAGGGCTGAGCTCCTGTAAATTTCAGACAGGAAAGTTACCTTTGTACTGCAGTTAATCCTTTAGTTCGGTCTTGTCAGCACAGTGGAAGTGCACCACTTTTCCAACAGAGGGCAGTGTGTATTTGCTGAACAATGGAGCTCTCCCTGAGTCCCAAGGTGTGGAAAACTGTCCTCTGCAAAGAACAGAAAGGACACCAGGAAACAATTTCTTTCTTTCAATTCTGCTTCTTCTGTAACTTTGACTACAGATGCCTTTTTTTTTTTTGGTGAAAATTATTAAAAGAAAAACCCGAGACCCGTTCCCTTTCATGGGGGGATGCCCAAAGAAAATGTGGAGAAAATAAAAGGCAAAATGCGCAGAGGCCTAGGCACCCTGTCCACCATGCTACGCAGATTTGCCCATTGCTGTAACAGCTCTCTGGTCCTTTTACAGATACTTCTTGTCTGGAGATAAGAGAGTCCACGGCGGGCTCTATCAATGCTGGGATTCCTTTTGTACCATTTCTGGGCATTTTGAGTATTTTCTTGACAGCAAAGCAGCTTGGAGTAAATTGTGAAATAAAATTTGTATGTAAGCTTAAGTGTTAGTCACTTAAAAGATGTTCAATTTGTCCACATAATGATCTCCAAAACTATCTTCTTGGTTAGGAATCCTCATGAAATTGCAGTTGATTAAGAAAATGAATATTTATTGAATGTTTTGTGGCTGGAATCAAAACCTTATACAGTTTATCCCATTTAGCTTTCATGACATCTTTAAGAAGTGGGCATTGTCAATATCATTTTATAGGGAAAGAGAGAGAGGCAAGATGAGCTCTTTAAATCTTGGCCAGCAAATGGCAGAGCTAGGAATTGAACTTGGGGCTGTCTGATGTCAAATGCCAGTTCATTCTTGGTTTCTCATCTTTATTACCCTTCTGTTAAAGGACTGGTTCTGGGAATTCTTGAGTACTAATGCTATTGGAACTTGAAATCATAGACAACCTTGACTCAGTGTGTTGGAAACCTACCTTATGCATGTAGGATGGTCAATCTTTCTCTTCTTCTCAATGCATTTTTAAATTTTTTTCTCTGCCCTTAAAAAATATGCTTTTTTCTATGGCTTCTTTTCTGCTATGTCTGGATGAAAAGGACATATAGGCAAAAAAAAAAAAAAAAGTTAATATGCAGAAGCTGAAGCTCAGCAAATGGATCCAGAAGTTCTCTGTATTTATATAGATCTTCGTCGAATTTTGTAACTTGAAAATACCCAAAGTGGAAAATGCATTTAATGTACCTAACTTACTGAACATCAGAGTTCAGTCTAGTCTGTATAAAATGTGCTCAGAACACTTGTTAGCCTGACTGAAGTCAGGCAAAATCATCTCACACAAAGCCTATTTTATAATGAAGTATTGAATATCTCATGTAGTTGACTGAAGACTGTACTGAGAATGGAAAATAGAATGGCTGTCTGGGTACAGAATGATTGTAAAGGCATCAGCTGTTTACCCTTGAGATCACGTGGCTAGCTGGGAGCCACTGCCCAACATCACAAAAAAAATCCCTAGCCTGGAAAAAATCTTAAGCTTTTTCTATCATTTAAGTTTCACGTATCATTAGAGAGGGGCTCCCCAGGTGGCGCAGTGGTAAAGAATCTGCCTGCCAATGCAGGAGATGTGGGTTTAGTCTCTGGGTTGGGAAGATCCCCTGGAGAAGGGAATGGCAACCCACTCCAGTATTCTTGCCTGGAGAATCCCATGGACAGAGGAGTCTGGAGAGCTTCAGCCCACAGCGTCACTTTTGGGGTCGGACACGACTGATCTAACCACACACACACATGCATAGTTAGAGAAGCAATGGTATACTAAAGGAAAGGGAAGAGATTTTCTAAAGCACCACTTCTAAAGGAATATGATCTCAACCTCCTGGAAGAAACAGCCGAAGAGGAGGCCAGTAGCAGAACCACTGAAAATTCTTGAGCAAAAAGCTAGTGAGCAAGTGAGCACAGACCAGAGGGACTCAGGCTTCAGAAAGAAATCGATATGATGTCAGACATCCTCATCAGCCGCCAGACCACCAGACAGAGTGGGCGCAGATTGCATTAGCCTCTCCATTATTTGAATTTCTTTCCCCTAAACACAGCAGTCTGCCTTTTGAAGGGTATTCTTATTGTCACAGAGAGCCTCTTGCATTTTCTTTTCTCCTTTTTTTTTTTTTTTTTTCCATAATGAGTAAACACAGAGGTCCAGGCAGTCAGAGGTGGAAGCCAACTGAACACAAGTGTTTTCAAAAAGCCTCTGGAATAAACATTGAAGTGCTGTATTTCATAACCCTACACAAAACTGACGGCAGCCAGCTGTTGTCTGAACTAAACACCATTCTAAAGAGCCAAGAGCCACGAGGCAAAATGGGAGAAAGTGAAGATAACTCCTCTTCTACTGAACCATAGATGACAGATCAGCCAAAAAGGACCCTGGAGGGAGCAAAAGTCAATGAGGCGAAAGTCCTTGCAAATGACCCCTGCCTGCTTCCCTTTACCTCTCCAGAAATCATGCACCCACTCGGCCTTTGAATTGTATAGCATCCGAATGCAGTCTCTTCCTTTAGGATTCTATGTATTCATTCATGGAATCTTGAAATAATTAGATCTCTTATCTCTAACTTTCCGCCAGTTTAGGGATTTTACTTATGGTGTTTTCCTTATCCTGCTTTCTCTCTTTCCATCTCTTCACCTCTTTGGCTTCCTCAAAGCACAAAAAGTAAGAAAAACTTGAGAACTCTTGTTATTCTCATCTTATGTACTCAGTGGTCAGAAAAAATTACTCGGATGCTGAAAGCCTTTCTAAACTAACCCTGTAAGTAGCTCTTCTCAGAAAACAAAAATTAACCATTATTTAAAATAGAAGTCCTGGTTGGTAATAGAGGGGAACTCTAAATGAGAATTTTGTTTGGCCTAAGGTGAGAAATAATGAATGTCAAGGCTCTTTTTAAAAATCTTAGTTTGTAGTAAGAGTAGAGGTGTGTCCTTGTTGTTCAGTCGCTCAGTTGTGTCCGACTCTTTGTGACCCCTTGGACTGCAGCACACCAGGCTTCCCTGTTCTTTGTCCTCTCCCGGAGTTTCCTCAAATTCATGGCCATTGGCTTGGTGATGTCATCCAACCATCTCATCCTCTGTTGCTGCCTTCTCCTGCTGCTTTCAGTCTTTCCCACCATCAGGGTATTTTCCAGTGAGTCAACTCTTCACATCAGGTGGCCAAAATATTGGAGCTTCAGCCTCAACATCAGTCCCTTCAGTGAATATTCAGGATTGATTTCCTTTAGGATTGACTGGTCCTCGGCAGTCAATCCTAAAGGATGTGTTGTAGGCAGCTATTTTATTAAAACACCATAAAGTTTATTTTCTGAGTATGTGTGTGGGTACATGTGAAGGTGTACATCTGGGAACTATACATTAATAGGCAAAGGTTTGAAAGTTCAATTTTCATTTATAAAAATGGTAGCATCATTTTCCAAAATCCCTGGTGGTCTGGTGGCTAAGACTGCATGTCCAATGCAGGGGGCCTGGGTTCAATATCTGGTCAGAGAATTAGATCCCATATGCCATAACTAACAATAGAACAATAGAATGGGGAAGACTAGAGATTTCTTCAAGAAAATTAGAGATACCAAGGGAAGATTTCATGCAAAGATGGGCTCAATAAAGGACAGAAATGGTATGGACTTAACAGAAGCAGAATATATTAAGAAGAGGTGGCAAGAATACACAGAAGAAATATACAAAAAGATCTTCACGACTCAGATAATCACAATGGTATGGTCACTCACCTAGAGCTAGACATCCTGGAATATGAAGTCAAGTGGGCCTTAGGAAGCATCATTACAAACAAAGCTAATGGAAATGATAGAATTCCAGTTTAGCAATTTCAAATCCTAAAAGATGATGCTGTGAAAGTACTGCACTCAATATGCCAACAAATTTGGAAAACTCAGCAGTGGCCACAGGACTGGAAAAGGTCAAGTTTCATTCTAATCCCAAAGAAAGGCAATGCCAAAGAATGCTCAAACTACTGCACAATTGCACTCATCTCACACGCTAGCTCAACATTCTCCAAGTCAGGCTTCAACAGTACGTGAACCAAGAACTTTCAGATGTTCAAGCTGGATTTAGAAAAGACAGAGGAACCAGAGATCAAATTGCCAACATCTGTTGGATCATCAAAAAAGAGAGTTCCAGAAAAACATCTACTACTGCTACATCAAAGCCTTTGACTGTGTGGATCACAACAAACTGTGAAACATTCTTAAAGAGATGGGAAAACCAGAGCACCTGACCTGCTTCTTGAGAAATCTGTATACAGGTCAAAAAGCAACAGTTAGAACTGGACATGGAACAACAGACTGGTTCCAAATTGGGAAAGGAGTATGTCAAGGCTATATATTGTCACCCTGCGTATTTAACTTATATGCAGAGTACGTCATGCAAAATGCCAGGCTGGAAGAAGCACAAGCTGGAATCAAGATTGCCGGGAGAAACATCAATAACCTCAGATATGCAGATGACACCACCCTTATGTCAGAAAGCAAAGAAGAACTAAAAAGCCTCTTGATGAAAGAGGAAAGTGAAAAAGTTTACTTAAAAACTCAACATTCAGAAAACTAAGATCATGGCATCTGGTCTCATTACTTCATGGGAAATAGATGGGGAAACAGTGAGAGCCTTTAAGTTTTGGGGCTCCAAAATCACTGCAGATGGTGACTGAAACCATGAAATTAAAAGATGCTTACTCCTTGGAAGAAAAGCTATGACCAACCTAGGCAGCATACTAAAAAGCAGAGGCATTACTTTGCTAACAAAGTCCTGTCTAGTCAAAGCCATGTTTTTTCCAGTGGTCATGTATGGATGTGAGAGTTGTAAAGAAAGCTGAGTGCCAAAGAATTGATGCTTTTGAACTTGTGGTATTGGAGAAGACTCTGGAGAATCCCTTGGACTGCAAGGAGATCCAACCAGTCCATCCTAAAGGATATCAGTCCTGCATATTCATTGGAAGGATTGATGCTGAAGCTTAAACTCCAATACTTTGGCCACCTGATGTGAAGAACTGATTCCTTAGGAAAGACCCTGATGCTGGGAAAGATTGAAGGTGAGAGGAGAAGGGGATGACAGAGGATGAGATTGTTGGATGGCATCACCGACTCGATGGATATGAATTTGAGTAAGCTGCGGGAGTTGATGATGGACAGGGAAGCCTGGCGTGCTGCAGTCCATGGGGTTGCAAAGAGTCGGACATGACTTAGTGATTGAAATGAACTGAACCAAAAAAAGTAGCATGTCTTTGAATCCATTCTTTTTAAGAGAGGACAGACTTATGAGGCCATGCAGTATAGAGGAGAAAGGGTGTGTCTTTAAAAATGGGGTCTACAACATAGTAAGATACTGGGGCTTAGTAAAAAGTGTACCTGTTAAGCCATAATCCTGAGTTGACTCTGTCCAAGAAATAGTCCATGTTACCTGCTGTTGACTTTCAAGTTGGTTACTATTCTGTGCTCGGGTCCAGTCACCCTATGATGTCTTTAAAAGCACTGAGACGAGTTCCTGTGTGCCCCTGCCTTATAGTGGTGATACTTTGATAGATGCAGAGGAGGGACAGTAGCCAAGTGTAAGTTACACTGAAGGACTTTCTAAGGGGTCCAAAAGAGGAAGACAGACACAAAAGCAGGGACAATGGAAAAGTTCTGAGAGATCATTGAAAGCAGAAATTCATAAAGGGAATAATGAGAACAAAGAACACCACCCTCACCTCAATCTACAGGTGCTCCAAGAGAGTACAGACCGTATCACAGTACATGGAGTGGGGGGCCTAATTCATTTTGTTTCATCGTTAAGGATAAAAAAAGACCCCTGAGAGCTGTGGGTACCTAATTATATTTGTTTATATATACATTTTTCTTTTATTTTAGCTTGGTGTGAAGTTGTTTATCAGCTTTGAATTTCCTGTGTTGAATGTTGTCCTAAATTAAGTTGGGGCTTCAACTTAAGGTGATTTTTTAGTTTGATTATCATTTAATTTTCAGGTGGACATTTAGCCCTTGTTTTGCATTTTAATAGATAAATGTTTAGGTTTTTTTAAGGTCAGTAATATCCACTTAAAAGTTTTAATATGCTCCAGTTTATCTTTTAACACTTGGTATTATGGGAAACATACACATCCTAGAAAAGAAGTGGGTGAGAGGACAGGGATGGACGTCTATAAATCATCATTATATGATTAACAACTCATTTTTTAAATTCAGAAAGTATATAAAAGTAAGAGTTTATTTGAGTAAACCTCAGTTCAAATTGGGCAGCATCCAGTCTAGCAAATACAAAGGAGTTCCAAGGAGCTGTACAAAATGAAAGACTTTATAGGCTCAAAGAAGCGAGAGCAAGGAAGTTATACTAGGCAAAAATCAGGTTGGTTATTACAAGATTGTTTTTGGTGACAGAGGGCTTAGCATAAGAAACTATTTTAGCGGCCGCCCCGCCCCCCAACCCCTTAAACTCTGGTATACATCATTCTTTATTGCTGTGAAAAAACAAAAGACAAGCTTGTCATTTCTCACACCAGATATTGTGAAAACACATGATACAAGACTGGAAAAAGTAATATTAAATTAATAAAAAAAAAGAATGGAAAAAGTAGTCTTTTTCTGCTCCCTAGGTCTTGCTATAAAGTAGAATTTTTTTTTTTTCAGAAAAAAAACATTTTGATGAGCTAACTGTTTTTGTTCATTCAATATGCCCAAACTCTTTCCTCCTCATGGTACCTGAGGACGTACTTCCTTTCCCTTCCCCATTATGACCGTGGTGGTGGTGGTGTAGTTGCTCAGTCGTGTCTGACTCTTTGCGACCCCACTAGGCTCCTCTGTCCATGGGATTTTCCAAGGCAAGAATACTGGAATGGGTTGCCCTTTCCTTCTCCAGGGGATCTTCCCAACCCAGGGATCAAACCCGGCTCTCCTGCATTGCAGTCGGATTCTTCACTGACTGAGTCACCACAGGATCAGTCCTTGACAGCTTTGATCGTTTCCACCTGGAGATAGTCTACAAGTTGGCAAAGGAAGTTTCCTGATTTATTAATGTTAGTTTTATTTTACAGTGAAACACTTACTTCCTCCAGTTTTGTTTACTTAATCTTTTTATTATTATTATTTTTTTACTTTACCATATTGTATTGGTTTTGCCACACATCAACATGAATCCGCCACGGGTGTACACAAGTTCCCAGTCCCGAACCCCTCACCCACCTCCCCCCGACCCCACACCATCCTCCGGGTCATCCCAGTGCGCCAGCTTCTCTAGGGATTTATACTTTGAGTTTGAACCTCCTGGTACTTCCTCCTTGTCATTTGTCTGACTGTCACCCTAGACTTTTCTGTATTCCGGTTCTGCTTTGGGTTGGCAGAACAGTCAGATGGTGGTGATTGCTTACCCATACTTGGCATAGTTCTCTGGGTATCCTGTTCCTGGCACATCTACTTGAACAGTTTCACTATTTTCTTCCATGTGTTTGTTCTTTAGGTGAATGTGCCAGATTGAAGACTCCTCTTTGGCAGAGGTTGATCCCATTCCTGCCTGTTGGCATTTCTTACTGGTGCCTCACTCATCTCCCTGGCTTTGGGTTCTCTGTCTGGTGCATGTCAGGGTTGTTACCGGGCACTTCTGATGACTACACCTGCCACTGGTCTCTGGTTCAGAACATTGAGATTGCTTGTGCGGTGCCAGCCATGACCTCCTATCTCATAGTGGGTGGAGTTGCCTATTGTAAAAAAAGGTCAAGTTTGGCCTTCAGTTCTCTCTCTGTGGTGTGTTTGGGTAACTTCTTTTCAGAGCAAACCGAGATACAGAGTTCACTTGAATTAAATTGTGTATCTTACTGGCTTAAGTGACTATAATTCTGGTTGGATAGTGCTGGGTTGGGGGTTATGTATTGCAAGAAGGAATGAATGAAGCAGATTCAAAGATGAGCCCTTTTAACTCTCTATTCTTTTAGGATCAGTTTGATTAATAAGTAGAATGTGACTTTCAGAGCCTCAGTTGGTAGAAACCTTTCATCTGCTCCGTAGTTAAGCTGAGTACATATTCTGATTTGCTCACGTTTTCACCCCTTATCCTGACATTTTGGCCATTTATCTCAGATTTTCTACTTTCAAATAAAATTTTAATTATTAATAGCTGGATTAAAATAAGCCATGATACAAAATCCAAAATTACTAGGTATACAAAGAACAGGAAAATGTAACCCTAAAAGGAATCCATTACAGGTGACGCTAGTGGTTAAGAACCCACCTGCCAATGCCGGAGCCTTAAGAGATGTGGATTCAGTCCCTGGGTTGGGAAGATCCCTTGGAGAAGAGAATGGCAGCCCACTCCAGTATTCATGCCTGGAGAATCCTGTGGACAGAGGAGCCTGGTGGGCTTCAGTCCATAGGGCCTCAAAGAGTTGGACACGACTGAAGTGACTTAGCATGAGCATGCAGAGACCAGCACCCTTCTCCAAAGGAGCTAGGGCATTTGTAGCAATAACACAAGTTTAAAATGAAGTGCCTGAGAAGATTTTTACAAATTTTTTAATTGGAGTAAGATATGCTTATACTCTAAAAAATGAAATACTCTGTGAAGCACCAGAAAGCGCAGCAGTTCGTAAACACCCTCTGCACACTCCAGCACTTTTCTCAGGAGACAGTTTCTTCTTTTAGGCATTCTTTCATTATTTAGAAATTTGATCTCATATTTACCTGTCATTTTTCTGAACTGATACTGTGTTTCTTGAATTTTAAAATGTAAATGTAGACATCCTTAGCTAAGCCATTGTATAAGTCAATTGTTATAAAACATAGTTAATGATTATCACTAAATATGAAATTAATGAATATATTTAAATCTGTACCTACTTTTAAGTACTATAATCAAGAGATAAGATAGGAAAAATAATTACCAGCCATCACTATATTTGCAGAGTTGAATTTCTTGCTAGGAGGCAAAATTTACAAATTTCTCTTCCAATACTGAATTTTCATTTTAGTTGCACAGTGTTATAATTAGTTAAAGCAATGATAATCTGCGTATTACATATTTTTATCAGGTTAGCTTCTTGATAATAGGAATTATCAATGGATCATGATTTTAACTTCAGGGGCTTTGAAAAATGTAATGGCTTTTCATTCCTTCTCTCTTCCATCGGAAATCACTCAAACTTAATGTGTTATACGGTAAAGAATTCTGAGCTTAAGGAATGAGATTTCAGTTTCAGTTTTGTTATTGACTGAATCAATGATTTAAACAAAATATGAATGGTATTTTCTTCAATGGATAAAACAAGGCAAGGCTATTGTAAAGATTAGATAGGAAAGCACATCTGAATGAAAATATTATTATATCTTGCTTAATGTAATAATTCATTATATATACATATTATACTCAGAATTGCTAGTATGGCAATGTGAGATAATCCTGTTTTTTAATTTAAAACATATTGTTTAAATGTTGAGAAACTTCTCATTTCTTCTCATTACAGAGTCCCAACTGTAATTAAGAATTGGAAGATTTCCCTTTGAGGGAATGCTTGTTTCTGGAGGGTACTGTGGCAGGCAGGAGACTGCACTTTGATATAATTCCTAGATGAATTGACAGAACTGTCATCACAGAAGTGTTCATAAGTGCCCTGCTGCTGCTGCTAAGTTGCTTCAGCCGTGTCCGACTCTGTGTGACCCCATAGACGGCAGCCCACCAGGCTCCCCCGTCTCTGGGATTCTCCAGGCAAGAACACTGGAGTGGGTTGCCGTTTCCTTCTCCAATGCATGAAAGTGAAAAGTGAAAGGGAAGTCGCTCTAATAAGCACCAAATAGTTTACACCTCCTTGAAGTAGGTGCAGCATATGGAAAAGGCAGAGTTGTAGATGCTTAATATTTCTGAATGAAAATACGGGATTCCATCCATCCATAACCCACATTCACTGTTAACACTTTAGGGCAGGATTTAGCTAAGCAGATTAGTAATAAAGTTGAATGTGAAAATAGAAGCCTTGTAACCTATTGTTAAGGAAATTTGTTTTCAAAGCTATTTGATAATCCTCTGGTCAGACTGATACAAGATTGAATGTTCTTGTAAACAGAATATTTTATTTTTTCTTTATTCCTTAAATTATAGGAGTAACTTATTACATTATTGAAGCAGAATATTCAAGTAACATGACAGCATATTGGATAAAATGTATGCCATAGGCTGAACGTTTATGTCTCCTCAAAATTCATGCATGGAAGCCTAACTCCTTCTGTAACAGTGTTTGGAGGTAAGGCCCTTGGGAGTTTAACCGGTCATGAGGGTGGAGCCCTCACATATAGAATTGGTGACCTTACAAAGAAGGACTCAGAGAGCTCCGTCTTCTCTCCTGTCAGGTAGCATTTCAGAGAACCAGGAAGTGAGTCCTCACCAGGTACTGCATCTGCTGGTGTCTTGATCACGGACTTTGCAGCCACCAGAACTGTGAGAACTAAATTCATGTGGTTTATAAATCAGTCAGTATGGTCTTTTGCTATTGCAGCTAAACACACTAAGATAACGTAAAAATCCTCTTATTAGCCTCTTCTTTCCATTCCCCTCTCCAGAAGTAATCACTGCTAATATTTTTAATATTCCAAAATTTTTTCTATGATTTCACATGTGCATCATGTACATGTACCTCATTTTCTTTGTAGACATTGGCACTTCCAAGTAAAGGAAGGCTCTAAGGTTTCTCCCTCTCCTCTTCATCTTCCCTCCTCTCCACTCAAAGGAAATCAGATTGTCAAATCAGAGCATCCTTAAATTCATTGCTGATTTACACCATACTTGTATGTGAACTTTAGCATATTTCTTCAATTTTCCAATCTCACAGGTTTCCAATTTCATTTTTGGAATCAAAGTGAGAACACTGTGAAAAGTTTTGTAAAGAATAAATTAGGGAGGAGTTGTGGGTTGTTGGAAAATATAAATAAAATACTGTGAACCATAACTGCTAGCATAATGGCAGAAAGAGTATGTTTCTGTCTTTCCTTCTTTGTCTTAATCAGTTTTCTTTTCTTCCTTTGCTAATTACTGTTGTGTTAAGGATGGATTAAAAAAAGAGAATGGATTGCTTTCTCCTTGAGAAAGATGTTGGGTCTGTAGTGTTAAAAATTATCAGGGCAAAGTGGAGAGGGACATCTCTAACCTTTTAATTCATAGAAATTTAAAATTGGACAGATGCAAATAGAAGATCATTTAGTCTAATATTTCTCTCTCTCTCTCATTTCCTTCCTCTTCAGAGTAGTGTTGTTTAAATGAGATCTGACTGGAGCTGTTGGTGGGGAGGTGGTGTGTGTGGACAGATCAGAGTCTCACTGCTCAGCTTCTACTTTATTTGCTGAAGAATCTAAGGTCCCAAATTCTATATTAATCTGAAAGAAGACCCATCTGGTCCAAACTCTCTCATCTGTCAGATGAGGAAAGTCCTGTAGACTTTTCATTTCAGTCAGTGATCATCAAAATTTAGGGCATTCAGCCTGCTTGGAAATTATCATTTTTGACCTTTCAAACTTGCATACCCCACACCTTGAAAAATCGCATCAATGATGCTGGATCTGCAGATGTTCATGTTCATGTCCAGTTCCCAGGACAGCAGAGGGGAGCCAGTGACCTCTTCAGTGGTTTCTCAAAGACCCCTCAATTTTATTCTGGCATTTAATCTGCCACAGAAACCATTTATTGCTTCATCTGTCTGAGTAACGTGGACACTGTCACTTAATTAACTTACCATTTGAGTGCATGTTTAAAACTGTCAGGTGGGGAGTAAATTTAGTGCTGTCTTATGATTAATAAAATGTTAAAAGTCTTTTTTTGTGAGAGCCAAGTAGCTGGCACCTGAACAAAAATGGCTAGGATTGTTATTTTGGTTACTGTAATTATGTGGACTGGCAGGAAAAGAGCTGTATTTATTTTTATATATTTGTTTTTAAGACAAGTCAGTATGTGTGTGGTGGTGGTGTGTGTGGTTGATAAAACATAGAATTACATCATATCTTAACAGGTGAAATGAATTATTGTGCCCTTTTATAGGACAGGGTAGCCTGGTGGGCTGCCGCCTATGGGGTTGAACAGAGTCGGACACGACTGAAGCGACTTAGCAGCAGCATAGGTATGCTTTGAAAAGAAATGCCTCAGGTCCTAGAATTGATAATTGTATTTTTATTGAGTGATTATTCATGCTAAGTGCAGACCTAGGCTCATTTACTTATGTTGTTCCAACTAAACTTCCAAGAAATCTGAGAAATAAGCATTATTTTTCCCATCTTACAGATAAGGAAACAAAGCTCTGAGATGTTCAGCTGTTTGCACCAGGTCACATACCTACTATTGACTGAAATAATATCAAAATAGTGATTTTTATGTCTAAAAACAGTACTTCTAAAAAGTAAAATCAGTACTTCTTTTTATGCCAATGGGAGAATTGCTTTGATTAAACCCAGTGAAATTGTTATGCTTTTGCAGCAAATATACTTGAAGGCCTTGGTCACTGTTTATTTTTCCTCCTGCTTCATGCCCCACTCACAAAGGGATTTCGACTGGGGATTCCCAAGATCACTTCTGTGTTTGGTGATTTGCTAAAAAGAAGCACAAGACTCAGCATGTAGTTGCACACATGGCTAAGATATATTATAATGAAAGGATAAGAAAGCAAGATAAGCAAAGATCATGGCTCATGGGCAGAGTCTGGAGAAAACCCGACACACTTTCGAAAGTCCTCTTCTAGTGGAGGCACGGTAGATGCACTTAATTCCTCCAGCAATGAGTTGTGACAGTGTGTGAGTCTGGTCTACAGAAAAGCTCATTAAAGACTCAGCACTCTGTGCTTTTTGGGAATAGTTACAAGGTACTCTGATTAGCATGCACCAAAATTCTACAAGGACAGTAAGTGTTCCGCATAAGCCACATTGTTTGCATAATTTCGGCACAGTGAGATGTTCTTATTGTTTAAAGAAAGTTTTACAGCAGAGTAGGGAAATTTAACCAATCCGGTTTCCAGATGTTGGTTAGGGGCCATATTTATAAGAAGGCCTTGCAAAGTATAGCAATTTCAGGGCTAGTATGTTAACTCTTACACAGGATTTGAATAATGTTATTGAATGACCCCAAATTAAGCTATTATGTCATTTGTAATTCTTGAAATTGAATCAGAAAAGGAGTAAGGCTCACGCCTTGGAGTGCTGAAAGGGACTTGAAACATGTGAGAAATATATCAAAATATCATTCATTTAGAGATTTTATTCCTTCCTTTATATATTTATTCTCAAAGTATTTACTGAACACTTACTGTGTTAAGTCAGTTCCCCACAGCAAAGGAAAAAGTCAGTTTTCATTCCAATCCCAAAGAAAGGCAATAACAAAGAATGTTCAAACTACCGTGCAATTGCTCTCATCTCACACACTAGCAAAGTAATGCGCAACATTCTTCAAGCCAGGCTTCAACAGTACATGAACCGTGAACTTCTATATGTTCAAACTGGATTTAGAAAAGGCAGAGGAACCAGAGATCAAATTGCCAACATCCCCTGGATCATTGAAAAAGCAACAGAGTTCCAAAATAATATCTACTTCTGCTTTACTAACTTTATCAAAGCCTTTGACTGTGTGGATCACAGCAAACTGTGCAACATTCTTAAAGAGACAGGAATACCAGGGCACCTGATCTGCCTGCTGAGAAATCTGTATGCAGGTCAAGAAGCAGCAGTTAGAACCGGACATGGAAAAACAGACTGGTTCCAAATCGGGTAAGGAGTATATCAAGGTGGTATATTGTCGCCTTGCTTATTTAACTTCTATGCAGAGTACATCATGTGAAATGCTGGGCTGGATGAAGCGCAAGCTGGAATCAAGATTGCCAGGAGAAACATCAATAACCTCAGATATTTAGATGCCACCACCCTTATGGCAGAAAGCAAAGAAGAACTAAAAAGCCTCCTGATGAAAGAGGAGAGTGAAAAAGTTGGCTTAAAGCTCAACATTCAGAAAATGAAGATCATGGCATCTGGTCCCATCACTTCATGGGAAATAGATGGGGAAACAATGGAAACAGTGGCTGACTTCATTTTGGGGGGCTCCAAAATCACTGCAGATGGTGACTGCAGCCATGAAATTAAAAGATGTTTACTCCTTGGGAGAAAAGTTATGACCAGCCTAGACAGGATATTAAAAAGCGGAGACATTACTTGACCAACAAAGTTCTGTCTAGTCAAAGCTATGGTTTTTCCAGTAGTCATGTATGGATATGAGAGTTGGACTATACAGAAAGCTGAGTGCCAAAGAATTGATGCTTTTGAACTGTGGTGTTGGAGAAGACTCTTGAGAGTCCCTTGGACTGCAAGGAGATCCAACCAGTTCATCCTAAAGGAAATCAGTCCTGAATATTCATTGGAGCGACTGATGCTGAAGCTGATACTCCAATACTTTGGCCACCTGATGTAAAGAACTGACTCATTGGAAAAGACTCTGATTCTGCAAAGATGGAAGGTGGGAGGAGAAGGAGACAGCAGTGGATGAGATGGTTGGATGGCATCACCGACTTGATGGACATGAGTTTGAGGAAGCTCCGGGAGTTGATGATGGACAGGAGTGCTGCAGTCCATGGGTTTGCAAAGAGTCAGACATGACTGAGCGACTGAGCCAAACTGTTAGGTGACATCAGAGAATAGTGCTGAAGATCATAGGCTCTGTATCCAGAGGCCTGGGTTTAAATTCTACCACTGGCATTCATGAGTTACATGACCTTTGGCAAGTTTTTTAACTTTTTTGTGGTCAGGTTTTCTTATCTGTATCCTGGGTGCCACCTTGTAAGATTAGGGAAGATAAGAAGCTGTCTGGTGCTTGGTAACTGAAGAGAACAACATAGATGATAGAGGCAAACAAATATGAGAGTACCTTAGAGTGTGATTGCTGCTTCAGTGGGTGAAATTTGACGTGCTTTGAGAACACATGGGAGAAACTGTGTACAGTTTGGAGGAAGCTAAGTGAAGGTCTTAGCTTAAGGCCTGTTTCTTAGCAGGGCAAAGGAACATCACAGTTAGAAGGCATTGGGTAGAGAGATTGGTGTGTTTGAATACAAGAAATAATAAGCGGTATGTCTGGAAGATAGATGAACTTGTAGAGACAAGCAGAGACCATATGGTAAAGAGTCTTACCAGTCCTGTTAGGAAATTTTTACTTGGCATGAGAATAATGAGACGTCCTTGGAGAACCAATGCCTTTTGGAAACAAGTTAGCATGACCCTCATAGAACTTTCTTCTAGAACTTTCTTACATAGAGCGTTCTTACTGAAGGTTGCACTGGCAGCTTCTCTTTTCAAAAGATAGTCCTGACTCCTCTTTCTCTGCACTTCTTTCTGGGTAGAGGTCAGGAACATTCTGGACTAAGTTGAGACAATTTTAGGGACTGCCAACAATAGAGCAGATCGGTTTCCATCTGCCTCATCCTATGAGAAGTGTGCATGTGAAAATAACAGAAGGACAGAATGGGGAAGTTTTATTTTATTCATGTCTAGCAAAGGAAGCCAAGGAAACCACCTCTGAGTACTAATACATTAGTGCTTACTGAACTGCAGCAGAGTGCAGCCCTAGACTGAAGCCCAGTGGAAGGTCATTTCCATGTGTTATGGGAAGGTTCTCATTCTGCGGTTTCTTGGCCTCCTACATTTTTTGACTGATGGTTTATTCCTCCCAGTTATTAGTATCTCTTAACACTTTATATTATTTGCTTTTGCAACCTTTTTTTCACTCACAAATGCATACAGGAAATGATTTATAATGAGAGCACCAGCTATAATAATGGGTCTGTCATTGTTTGTGGGGTAAAGGGAAATGGAAATTAGTAATTTCCTGCTGCTTTTGCTGATTTTACTTTGGTAATAATGCCGCTTTATGTGAGATACATGTTTCCATTTGGTTCTAAGTGAAAATATCATCTTAAGCTAATTTTATACAACATATAACCAGTAAACTAAAATTTCTAATTGCTTTTTAGTGTGAGGCCACTGTAGTACTTCTTAGACAAAAGGGTTCTCAGCCAAACCCCCACATTTTACAGAGGTCCTTTATGTTTTTCTGTCTCTCTCACACACAAATTTATGGAGGGATATACAGGCAACTCTGTCACAAGCAGTTAGCATAGAGAAGCCTACAGTGCCAAGCGTTTCATCTCAGGTTCAGCACTGACCAGCCAGGGTAAATCATCTCCGTATCTTTTGCCCTAGGTCTTTGAAATAAAAGCTAGTTGAGTAAATACAGTGAATGTTTGAGTTGGTCTGCTGCCGACAGTGCAGATGGACCTTGCTTCAAAGACTGGAGCAATGGAAGCACTTGAATAGATAAAAGGCAAATCAATTTAAGTGTCAGCTTTTCCTCTGTTTTCATGAACATGAGAGATCTTGCATAATGAAGTAACTTTCCCATTTAATGTCTGTATTCTGGTTTCTTACTCTAATGCGTGTTTCTCATGAATTAACAGTTTTGGCAACGATTGCATATGGCATCTGAGGAACATTTCGTAGGTCTATACTTCACTGCCTGATGTGGAAGCCAATAGCTACAGAAGACTATTGAATTTAAGTAATGTGAACATTTAGTTCCTCAGCTGTACTAGCCACATTTCAGGTGCTCATTCTGCACACATGGCTAGTGGCTAGGATACGGATGACGCAGTTATGGGACATTTCCATCATGGCAGTTCTGTTGAGCCACACTTGCCTAGATGTAATGTGTGTTTCAATTCTTTATCAGTGCTGAGTGCTGGCAACTGTATAGACGCTGCATACTAGAATTAGTTAATATGAAGTTATAATTATTTAATTTTAATTTTAAGTTTTAAATATCTAGACATGTGTTATGTTGGCCTCCATTTGTGCTTGCCCCAGAGCCCCACAAATAACAGCTGAGGTTCAGAGGCCCTTGTCCTTTCTTAAGATGACCTGTATATTAAGAATACTGATTTCTGTGGGTCTTTCACTAATCACACTATTCTGAAATCTTTGGCCATGTGTGAACCAGATCCATGATGACAGTGAGTGGAAACTGTAATTTTGTCATACAGCTCACCTAATAAATAATTTCAATGCTACAGATAGTCTTTCATTCAATAGATCTTAGTAATCGGTGTGCTAAGACATTCTGGCATGGCTTGGTGAGATCCAGGTTATGGTAGTGCCTCTTGGGTTTGCTAATCATATTCCATATTGTGACCATTGAAGATGGCAAAATATAATTTCCACTTGACTTTGATTTTAGGGCTGTGAGTATTCCAGGAACTTAGAGATGGATTCCATTTTATTTCATGATTAATTCTCTCACTTTCTTTCCAACACTACGCAAACACACACACACAATTGCACTTTTTCTGTAAAGGAAGGAAAGATATTTGGCTGCAGGAAGGACTGGCTGACAGTGTCATGGTCACCGCGGTGTGTCTGTCACATCATCTCTGCTGCTGCTGCTAAGTCGCTTCAGTCGTGTCCGACTGTGCGACCCCATAGACGGCAGCCCACCAGGCTCCCCCGTCCCTGGGATTCTCCAGGCAAGAACACTGGAGTGGGTTGCCATTTCCTTCTCCAATGCATGAAAGTGAAAAGTGAAAGTGAAGTCGCTTAGTCGTGTCTGACTCTTCACGACCCCATGGACTGCAGCCCACCAGGCTCCTCCGTCCATGGAATTTTCCAGGCAAAAGTACTGGAGTGGGGTGCCATTGCCTTCTCTGCAGATGATCTTTAGCTTGCTTTAAGTCCTGCTGTATGTTTTTTACCCTAAGAGAACATCTCAGTATGCAAGTTTCACAGAGGTGTTTGTTTGGGGAAAATATTAATACCAACAAGTCTGAAATCTTTACATCAAGTGATGGAATTTTTCCCTTCCAGTAAGACCATGAGGACCTATCAAATAGGAAAAATTTTTTGTTCTTGTTGTTTTGTTAGAGACCTAAACACCCTCCATGTATTTAAGGAAACCTATAGAATGTGATTCTTCTTTAGATGTTTTAATCTTCCCCTGCAAGGAAATGGCAACCCACTCCAGTGTTCTTGCCTGGAGAATCCCAGGGATGGGGGAGCCTGGTGGGCTGCCGTCTATGGGGTCGCACAGAGTCGGACACGACTGAAGTGACTTAGCAGTAGCAGCTGCAAGTATACTTAAATTTTTTTCCAAAGTGAAAGAGAAAAATTAAAACTCTTTATTTTTTGGTAAAAATAAAGATGTTCAGCTTTTCAAAAGAACCATGGAAAGGACTAGAAGCAAAGGTGGTCAGTATTTTAGGGGAAATTGCATTACATTGTTTACATTTATAACACAGGCTTTTGGTTTTGTTTATGGAACATTTCCATACAAGGCTCATTGATTCTCAGACTGCTGAATCACAAAGCAGCTGCTTCTATTAGAAGCACAGTTATTTAACTTACTACTGATTACCTCATAAGCACATAATTTCTCAGTCACAGTCTCTGGTATATATTTCTTTCTCTTGAGGTCATCTTTAATGGGGCAGAAAAGCTCTTCCCATAACTTGCCCATCCATGTGGCAACATTTTGATGTCATTTGTCCCTGTTTATCATCTCTATTAGGAGACTTCTTTTCTAAGAGAGAAGAGGTATTTGTTGTGCCAGTTCAAATCATCTCTGGGCCAACATTCTCTTAATTTTTCAAATTTGGAAAAACAGAATTAGAACTGCCATAGCATTTGTTTTGGTGTTGAAGTGGGGATGGGATAGGAGACTACTAGCAAATTGCTTTGTAAGTGCTTAATGATAACACTAATAAAAAATTTAACAATGTTGCAAACACTCATTAACTAGACAGGGCCATGCTTCTGTAAAGCTATGATTCATCTCCTTGTTCTGAAATGATTCACGATGGCAATGATTTTGGGTTAATTGTCCATTGTGATACAAATTTTGGACCCATGGCTTCATTAATTGTAAGTTTCTGTCTATGTTAGATTGTCTGGCATCATTACACTAATTTGCATAGACTGAAGAACACCTTCAAAAGTTTGCTTGCATTTCCTCTAATGTGGCAGGTAGGTCATTCTCTGTCCCAATGGAAAAGATGAATCCCCTGCAGTGGCAGAAAGCCGTGGAGTGGCTAAGGTACCATTTGGGGGAAGATAGGAGATTTTTGGACAAGAAGGCTAGGCTCTGAATGATGAAGGAATTGAGATGTTTCAACTCTACTTTCAGAGGAAATTGTTAGGGAGAACATTAGCTTTGAGACTAGGGGAATCTAGGTTTCAGTCTCAGCTCTGCCATTCAGGAGCCTGTGGATTATTAGAGCACATAGCATGTGTAAGATAGTGATTGGTGATGGTGATGGTGAGGGTGGTTGTTAATTATAGTGTGATGTGCTGTGCTCGGTCACTTCAGTCATGTCCAGCTCTTTGTGACCCAGTGGACTATAGCTCGCCAGGCTCCTCTATCCATGAGATTATCCAGGCAAGAACACTAGAGTGGGTTGCCATGCCCTCCTCCAGGGGATCTTCCTGACCCAGGGATGGAACTCACGTCTCTTATGTCTCCTGTGTCGGCAGGTGGGTTCATTAAGATTAGCACCACCTGCGAAGCCCATTGTTTCTGGCACCATCTTCTCTTCCATAATATGCTATGTCCCTTCTGACTTAATCTTTTAAACTTTTTAATTACTTATTGGAGGACAGTAACATCTACTCAATAGGGTCAAATTAAAGTGAGAATTGAAATTTGGAACCTAGTAGGTGGCAGTCAGTGACTGGAGGGCGTCGCACTAGACTCGACTGTGTGCTTCTGCTCATTGTCAGTTCTTGACTCCAGCCTGTGCTTGTGGGCATCTCCTCCCCTAAACCCCTTGATATGTATACATGTATATCCATGTGTTGTTCAGCTGCAGCCTATGGAGACTTTGTGAAAAGGACATTCTTGACAACATATGAATTCAAAGGAGATCAAAGAATCTATTGACTGATTGTGCAAAACCCTTCTTCTTTTTTATAATTCCTTTGGGGTGTGGTAAATAAAGGCTAGAATTTGAAATATGAAAGAGAAGAGCTAAACACCTTAACCCTTCAAAATCCATAGGTGGAACACAAAGGCAGAATGTTTCATGGTTATCAATTATTCGTTGATTCTTACAAGTAGTAATAAACATCCTCGAGGCTGCTGTGCACATGAGCTCAGGGCTAGGGCAGTGGCAACATAAAGAGGTAATAAATAGAATTGATACTCATTGATTCTATGTAACTAATAAAACGAACTACATAACTGAGCAGAAAAATGCCTTTTAAAAGGGACTAAAAGTATCTCCTTTGGGTTTGAAAAAGTGTATTTCTCCCCATGGAAATTGTTGTGAACCAAAATAGCACATACTAATAGTCATCATTTACAGAGGACCCACTATGTAATGATACTTTTTATTTCTAATCCCTATGGCAACCTTGCAAAGCAGATTTCATTATCCCTATGTTCCTGATGAGGAAATTGAGCTTGGGAAGGGTCATATAATTGAGGAAAATTTTACAAAGCTACTAGGAAAACAGTTATGTTTGGAATGCCTCCGATGTCACTGTTACTAGATCCTTTGTCATTCTATCCATAATGACATAGTAATACATCCTCTTATTAACCAAGTAACGCAGATGATATTTAGGTACTTAAGTATTCATCTTTCAAGAACCAGAAAAGAATGAGTATGGATTCTTATATGTGGTGTTATGGATTAGGATGTGTAGTTCTTGATGTTTGTGCTGGGCACTGTGGCAGGCAATGAAATGAAAAAATAAAACACATTTCATTACCTTCTAGGATTCACAGTCTAGGGCAAAGATGACAGACAGCTGGTCCAAAGACAGTTCTTCTCCCTTCTGGTTCCAATAGTAGACAGAGCTTGAATGCAGGTCAAGTAAGCTTCTCAACAATTCTCTCTCAATATTGACTCTAGGCAATCTCTAACCATTGATTAAAATTAGCATACAACAGAAACAAAATGTGTTTGTCACTCTTCTCTTAGAGAATGCATATAATCAGTCATTTGCAACATACTGTGACAGGCTTAGAGAAGAGTTGTAAACAGTTGTGTCTCTAGAACCATGGATCACTATGGATCCCTAAAGGACAGGATGATCACTTCTCACTCTAGACATTGGGAGAGAGCAAACAGAGAAAGCTTCACACAGATTATCTTTAGGGATAGGTAGAGTTATGACAAGGAAGGAGATGAGTGACTTAGGCAGTGGTCAAAGAATGGAGGAATTTATAAATTACTGTAAAGAGTTTTGATTCTATCTTGTAGTTAAAGGGTTTTCTAGAAGATTTTATAAAAGGAGTAAACCAATCAGGAAAACCTTATTAAAAAAGGGCAAGACTTCACAGGAATATGACTGAGTGATGACCCTTGAAATACTGCAGTCCATCTTGGAAAAAGTAGGTGGAGACCTAGATTAGAGCAATAAAGTCAGTAATAGAGACTGGAGGCATGACTGGAAAGCAGTCTACAGAGTTTATATATGTATAGATCTGATAAACATTAGTGATTTAGATATAGTGAAGGATGACATGGTTGAGAAAGTAATACCTACAGTAACTTTTGATTTCTCATTTGGGTTAATGAGTTGACAGGAAGAATAGTGAGTTTTAGGAGAGAGTCAGTGATTTCAATGGGAAAAACTACAAAAGCATTACTTTCTATTATACAGAAATATTTGTGTGTTTTTTTGAGGGGGGAGAGGTTAAAGGACAGGTGATTGTAAGGCAAACTTTAGAATATTCTCATTGATATATTCAAAATTTAATTTTGATGGCAAACATAATTACAATTTGCATGCTACTCATCTTTATTTTTATATCCTTCATTTATTGGTAAAAGTTAAAATCAGTAGAGAGTTGAAGTTTTTTGATTCAAGACTGAGTATGGAGCCCCTTAGAGACAATGATCATTACAGAATCAAGTGTGTTTTTCTTCATGAATACCGGTGATCATTGTGTTGTTCCATGTAGATATCCATGTCCACTCTGGTTTAGATCGCCTTTAGCTTTCTGGGTGATCATGACTCCAAGTAGACAACTCAATAAGTTTTTCTTCCTGGGGCATTCAGTCACGCCAAATTCATCAAGGAGAGTTTACAGAAATCTTTTATTCTTTGCTTTTATTTGAAAAACACTGAACACTCAAATAGAAATCAACAAACTCTAATCAAAAGTGGAAATATTATGAAATTGGTGATCCTCATTTATTACGGTCTGACCACAGTGGATGTTCCAGGTAGCTCCTAGAAAAACCCATTCTATGGAATGTCTTGTGTGTAGTGAGGGCTGTTGGCTAGAACAGTCTGTATTTGAGCCGTATGATAGCTCTTGATTGTATCTGAATCTTTTTACCTCTTCTGATGGTAAAACTGTGTGTTTGTGTGTATACCCATGAGCACATGCACAGTGGAACTTTAGTTTTTTTCAGAGAACTTCATCTGTGTGTTTATGGAGAGGAAGGACCACTGAAAATTCCTACTATTTAGAAAACATTTCCACTATTTTCCTGACTTGAAGATAAAGATGACATTGAGTAGTTTTACTAATCCTTTTCTTTTGTGAAGACTCATGTTAGAATTCCTTGATTTATTTATTTATATTAATTTTGTTTATTTAGAATGTATTACACAACACAGAGACAATTTAACTATTGGAGAGAGTCATTAGTTCTGCTCAACCGATACGAGAATTACTGAGTGTCTGCTTTTCAAATAATATTCTTTCACTTGCCTGGTGGTCTGAATAAGCCTTTTTTTTTTTTTTTTCAACAGCCTAAGCTCAGAGAACTTTGGATCCAATTGTTGAGACAAGAGACATAGTGTTAATGCTATAAGAAATCTTATATGTGATCTTCAACTTACTGTAGATGTAGACAAGGTTTGTTGTTGTTTTTTTTCTTAATCATCTAAGTTAAAGGCTATGGTTTTTCCAGTGGTCATGTATGGATGTGAGAATTGGACTGTGAAGAAAGCTGAGTGCCGAAGAATTGATGCTTTTGAACTGTGGTGTTGGAGAAGACTCTTGAGAGTCCCTTGGACTACAAGGAGATCCAACCAGTCAATTCTAAAGGAGATCAGCCCTGGGTGTTCTTTGGAAGGAATGATGCTAAAGCTGAAACTCCAGTACTTTGGCCACCTCATGTGAAGAGTTGACTCATTGGAAAAGACCCTGATGCTGGGAGGGATTGGGAGCAGGAGGAGAAGGGGATGACAGAGGATGAGATGGCTGGATGGCATCATTGACTCAATGGATGTTGAGTTTGGGCGAACTCTGGGAGTTGGTAATGGACAGGGAGGCCTGGCGTGCTGCAATTCATGGGGTCACAAAGAGTCAGACACGACTGAGCGACTGAACTCAACTGAAGTTTTATCTTCAAAATGAGAGAGTTAGGCGAAGTAATTTTGAACCAAGTGTTCTGAAATGTTTTCCTAATTATAATAGTCACAATTTTCAACCTTATTGATTATGAAGTGAATGAAAGAGAAAAATGCAGTTTTAGAAATTGAAGAGAACAGTGGTTGGACTTGCAAAATCATTCATCAGATCTGGTTGCTTTTAATAAGGGAAGAAACCATATGAGTTGATAGAATTTTGTACCAGAGGATAGCTTCTGAGTTTTGGGCTTTGATTTCCTTCCCTCCACTTCTACTGTCACGTGGAACTCATGAGTACAGTATCAGTTTGATGTAGTGATCTTCCAGACTGAGTGTGCTTCAGGACAATCTCAGCTCTAATGGACCCTTACCCAACTAACTTTGTCATGGTGGGGGAGGAAGGAAGAGTATGGGGCAGGTTGTAAGAAGCTGTAGAAGTTTTGGAAAGGAGAGGGGATAGAATTTTTCTCTTTGTTTAGAGGACAACAGAACTAGAATTTCATGCAATTTCTCTTCTGTCATCAACTATTAATAAACACAACGAAAAGAGATTAAAGATGAGGGAAAATGATAGTGAGGATGAATAAATGAATGAATATGAATTTATCAGTTATTTTTTTTTGCAGCTTGTGGCATTATGTTTACCAGCTGGGTTTGGTTTTCTTTTATTATTATTCTTTTCTCAATACTTAAATAGTTCCCTGGAAGGATTGTATGATAAATAGCAACAGATACATGGTCTAGAATTTGGATCTGTTGTAAAAGCATCTCCCAAATTAGTTGAGTTACTTACTTACTTACCTATGACCCATTTCTCTAGAGTATCCTTTTGGTTATTGTTGTCTTTTCTGCCGTATTATGACCTTGGGTGAGAGTGAATTTAGACTTGTAATGTATGGTTATTTACACCAGAAGATTATTAGGACCTGTTCTGAATAGAATATGTTTTATTCCCATTAAGTGCATATTCCTTTTGTTTGCTGAGTTTTGTATTTGTGTTTAAACTGCCCTTACAAATCTGCTGTGCATTTCCAGGGGTGAAAAACACGCTTTTATACGTAGTAAGTCTGACTAAGGATGAGTTTTGTTCATTTTTCACTCTCTATCTCAGAAATAACAAACCCTAACTGTTATTCTCCCCAGTTCTATGATATTGTTGCACTTAGTAGACAAGAAGGTGTTCCTATGTTTTAAATAGAATTGAAATCTACATGGCTATGTAATTTTACACAGCCAATCCACTTCATAATGTCAAAACACTTTTATTTCTGCATGAAAGATTTTTCTACCTTGGTCTCATTAATGTTGCACCTGTTTCTTTAACTGTGGAGTCACTGATGGAGTGCTAAACAGAATCCAGAGAGAGTCTTTATAAGTATAATGAATTTGGTTGAAACTAATTGAGAAATTATGAATTATTTTTAAGATTTGACCTAGAATTAAGGTAACTTTTGCACTATTGACACTAAAAAGCTCTGTGAAACAATTTAAAACAAATCAAAAGATTGCAGACAAACAAATACTTTCTTTTGATTTCTTCATTTATAACTTTAAAGTTTTCTGGGTATATAAGTAAATCATATTACTTATAAATTCTTAAATATAAAGCAAGAATAAATAACTGTGTATAATCCTACCAAAGAGGAAAAGCCACTCTTAAATGTTTAAACTCAAGTCCTTTTATTTAAAAATAATATACTTCATACTTCATATTATTTTTAGGTGCTATGTTGTTACATAAAATATTGCGTACAACACTTTAAATGTCTACATAATTATATAAAGTTTGTTAGATCAGCTTATTATAAGATCTTTAAGCTGATATCTAATTGTTTATAGTTATTAATTTTAGATGAATGATTATATGTAAGAAAAGTAATGCTGAGCACTTATTAAAGTCCATGCTCTATTCTTTATTCCAGTAATTTTAGCCTCTTAATAATCCCATGAAGGAGGTGATATAATTGTCCCCCTTTTAAAAAGGAAATGACTTAGGCTTAGAGATTTTCTGTAACTTGATAAAAGTAGTTCAGCTGCTGCTGCTAAGTCACTTCAGTGGTGACCGACTCTGTGCGACCCCATAGACGGCAGCCCACCAGGCTCCCCCGTCCCTGGGATTCTCCAGGCAAGAACACTGGAGTGGGTTGCCATTTCCTTCTCCAGTGCATGAAACTGAAAGGGAAGTTGCTCAGTCCTGTCTGACTCTTAGCGACCCCATGGACTGCAGCCCACCAGGCTCCTCCCTCCATGGGATTTTCCAGGCAAGAGTACTGGAGTGCGTCGCCAGTGAGCACTTATTAAAGTCCATGCTCTATTCTTTATTCCAGTAATTTTAGCCTCCTAATAATCCCATGAGGCGGTGATATAATTGTCCCCCTTTTAAAAAGGAAATGACTTAGGCTTAGAGATTTTCTGTAACTTGATAAAAGTAGCTCAGCTAGTAAGTGTGAATTTAACCCTTGTGCTGCCAGACTCCAAAGTCCATGTCTCCAGTTACTGCACCCTGTGCCTGCCAGTGCAGGAGACATAAGGGATTCAGGTTCAATCTCTGGGTCGGGAAGATCCTCTGAAGAAGGATATGGCAACCTCTCCAGTATTCTTGCCTGGAGAATCCCATGGACAGAGGAGCCTGGTGGTCTGCAGCCATGGGGTCACAAAGAGTCAGACACGAGTGGTCATCTGAGCATGCAACAGATCTGACTTAAGAATCTGTAGTCTTAGCCAACAGGGAAAATTGGGAAGGCAACTGTTCCTTTATATTTCAGTGCAACTTATCTGGACAAATGTTATATAAAGGAAAAGAAACCGTAGAGTTAGAGGTCTGTGTTTTTCATTACTGTGTGACTGTGGGCATTTTTATTATTTTTGCAGTGTAGTTGCTTTATAATGTAGTTTGTTTCTACCGTACAGCAAAATGAATCAGCCATGCATATACATATAAGCCCTCCCTTTTGGACTCCTTCCTGTACAGGTCACCAATTGTGGACATATTTTAATCTCTGAAATCCAATGTCGTTGCTTATCACATTGAACTCATAATTCCTGCTTCCTGGTCATTTTGTGAGAATGCCTCTTGTTCACTACTTCAGCCCTCAGAGGCTGGGAACAAAGTTCAATGTTCATGAAGCAATAATGACTGCAGATGCACTTGATGCTTGGATCTACACAGGTTAATTATTAGTTTCGTATCAGCCCACTTCATATTTGTGCTCTAAAGTTCTGAAATCTTTACATGTCTTTTACCCCTAAACTATTTCAAGAAAATCTTTTTGTTCCTTTGGTGTCAGAATCTAGCAATCTTTCCTGTAGTGAAAATAGTTCTGATTGCCCAGGGTCTGGTCCCTTGTCAATATTAGTTAATGACTTTTGAATTATTTTCTCTTTAGCTCAACAAACTCATTGGACTCAGTTTTCTGCTTAAAAGATTTGAAAATGCCTACCATTGAGTCAGTGTGATCTTGCTTATTAATCTTATCATTTCTAAGTTAGAAATGTTGAATCAAGTCTAATCTTCTTCATAATTCATAGTCTTAAAATTTCCCATCCTTTGGGGACAACTGCTTATGTTCTTTTGCAGCTTTGACAATATCCTTCCCATTTGTATAGTGAGGCTTAGCATGAAGTGATCAGGTCTTAACAGTATTAGGCAGAGGGTGTTAGCCATAGGTGTGTTTTTTTTGAACATTTATCTTGAATGTGAAATCAAAAAAATGGAATGTGAATTCTAAAGATTCAGTGGAGCTTTTTAACAGACATGTATCTAGGCCTGATAGAGCATCAGGCAGACTGGAGAAAGATGAATTTGCATTAAGAGAAAATAGCTTTATTATTGGGCTTACCAGGTGGCACTAGTGGTGAAGAACCTGCCTGCCAGTGCAGGAGATGCAAGAGACATGGGTTCGATCCCTGGGTTTGGAAACTCCCCTGGAGAAGATACGTTATAAGATTTACTTGTATTGAAAGTAAATAAGATTGCAAAATTACAAAGCAAGAACAATGTAAGAAAGTGTGTATGTGCCTATGCAGCAATTCCAAAATTTGATTTCATTCAAAAAGGATAGGTATGCATAGGTAGATGAAGAAGATTTATATACATCAAAGATTAACTGCAAGGGGGAAAAAGATCAGTAGGAAAAGCAAGCAAAGAAATAAATGTAGAAAAAATATGATAGGTTTTAAAAAGTTAAAAATTAAAATTATAAAGAGAAAAAAAAAAGGGAAGAAGAAAGAAAAAAGGGGAAAAAAGGGAAAACTCCACAGAACTGCAAAAGCCCAATGTAGAGGCAGGGGTTTATAACAACAATAGAAAATGTGACTGAATATGCACATATACATATACACCCATGAGCATAGTGAAGAAATTATTTACAGGGTAACAGTGGAGAAACAGACATAGAGAACAGACTTATGGACATGGGGAGAGGGCAGGAGAGGGTGAGACGTATGGAAAGAGTAACAAGGAAACTTACACTGCCATATGTAAAATAGATAGGCAACGGGAATTTGCTGTATGGCTCAGGAAACTCAAGCAGGGGCTCTGCATCAACCTAGAGGGGTGGGTGAGATGGGGAGGGAGATAGGAGGGAGGTTCAAAAGGGAGGGGATATATGTATACCTATGACTGATTCATGTTGACATTTGACAGGAAACAGCAAAATTCTGTAAAGCAATTAGCCTTCAATAACGAATAAATTAATTAAAAAAAGGATAGGTAACTATTAAACATTTTCTTGATCATACTCAAAAATAAGCCCAAAAAAGAAGGGAAGAATAGGTCATGCAAATCAAACAGCTTCCTATAGTTTCTTTATAAATCATTGTTGAGGTCACAGTTGATCCGAATGTTAAAAGATTCTTTTCACAGTTCAGAAGCTGATAAACTGAATAGATTCTTAACAGTTAACCTGGGAATCCAACTTCCCCTTTATAAAATTAACCTGAGGATTCATCTTTTTAACCAAAAAGAACACATTGAAAAATGAACTTTAGTAGCAAAATAAACTCTTAAGATGGAGTTTGCATTTGTATAAGTGTAAATGCATAACTTTGAGCCATATAAAAATAAATGATTATGTGTACTTCATTTATGTAGAATTCCATAAATACTGAGACAACCCGCATGTCTGACACATGCTAGACTGAATAGATTTTAAAATGATTAAACTGTGATTTCTGTAGATGCTGCTATGGGATTGCCTTTAGAATATAAAATAGAGATATTTCAGAATAAAACTCTAAAACATACTTTAAAAGAGCATTTGGGAATGTGGAGGTAAAACCCATATTTATTCAATTACTTATCCAAAAATCATCCGTTGAATACCTGCTATATGCCAGGTACTGTATTAGACACTAGGGATATTGTGGGAAGTGAAATAGGCAAGGTTTCTTACCTCCTGGGATTTACATAGTGTGAGAAAAGAGAGAGGATAAACACATAATTCAGAATGTACCAGATAATCTTAAGAACTGTTGAGAACAAAATAGAAGTGATAGAGAGTATCTTGGGCGGCTCCTCCGGATCTCATGCTAATAGGCTTTTAGAGGCAGTGTCTGTGGAGCTAAGTGAGCTGAATAAAGATTGAGAAGCAGAGCATTTCATGCTGAAAGGATGGTTGGTTAAATGTCCTAACCTGAAAATTAGCTGTGTGTTCTGGGATCACTGTGGTTGAGGTACAGTGAGTAAAAGGGAACAGGGAGCAGGTGAGACTGGGGACATGTGCAGGAACATTCTTCTTAATAGAAATCATCACCAAGGCCAGGAAAGGGAGTTTGAATGTAATTCTAAGTGCTGGTGCAAAACCATTGGAGTAATTGAATCTGGGAAAGGCCACATTCTAATTTATGCTCTAAGAAGATCAGTCTGGCTGCTGGATGGAGAATGGACTTGAGGGGTTTGTTGGTGCAGAGTGGAAGCAGTTATTATGGGCATTAAGTCAGGGAGCAATGAAAACACCATGTCTAAGCAGGATAGACTCAGGCTTCAGTGTCTTCAGTCTAATTAGTGGAGGGCTCTGCAGAAGAGAGAAATCCAGATATTCATTTCTTAATAAACTTTGAGGCACCACTGCTATATTGACAATACTGGTCAACACATTCATTTCAGCTCAGTAGCTCAGTCGTATTTGACTCTTTGCAACCCCATGAATCGCAGCATGCCAGGCCTCCCTGTCCATCGCCACCTCCCGAAGTTGGCTCAAACTCATGTCCATTGAGTCGGTGAAGCCATCCAACCATCTCATCCTCTGTCGTCCCCTTCTCCTCCTGCCCCTAATCCCTCCCAGCATCAGAGTCTTTTCCAATGAGTCAATTCTTTGCATGAGGTGGCCAAAGTATTGGAGTTTCAGCTTCAGCATCAGTCCTTCCAATGAACACCCAGGACTGATCTCCTTCAGAATGGACTGGTTGAATCTCCTTGCAGTCCAAGGGACTCTCAAGAGTCTTCTCCAACACCACAGTTCAAAAGCATCAATTCTTTGGCACTCAGCTTTCTTCACAGTCCAATTCTCACATCCATACATAACCACTGGAAAAACCATGACCTTGGCTAGACAGACCTTTGTTGGCAAAGTAATGTCTCTGCTTTTTAGTATGCTATCTAGGTTGGTCATATCTTTCCTTGCAAGGAGTAAGCGTCTTTTAATTTCATGGCTGCAATCACCATCTGCCGTGATTTTGGAGCCCAAAAAAATAAGGTCTAACACTGTTTGCCCATCTCTTTCCCAAGAAGTGATGGGACCAGGTGCCATGATCTTCATTTTCTGAATGTTGAGCTTTAAGCCAACTTTTTTGCTCTCCTCTTTCACTTTCATCAAGAGGCTTTTTAGTTCCTCTTCACTTTCTGCCATAAGGGTTGTGTCATCTGCATATTTGAGGTTATTGATATTTCTCTCAGCAATCTTGACTCCAGCTTGTGCTTCTTCCAGCCCAGCGTTTCTCATGATGTACTCTGCACATGAGTTAAAAAAGCAGGGTGACAGTATACAGCCTTGACATACTCCTTTTCCTATTTGGAACCAGTCTGTGGTTCCATGTCCAGTTCTAACTGTTGCTTCCTCACCTGCATATAGGTTTCTCAAGAGGCAGATCAGGTGGTCTCGTATTCCCATCTCTTTCAGAATTTTCCACAGTTTATTGTGATCCACACAGTCAAAGGCTTTGGCATAGTCAATAAAGCAGAAATAGATGTTTTTCTGGAACTCTCTTGCTTTTTCCATGATCCAGCAGATGTTGGCAATCTGATCTCTGGTTCCTCTGCCTTTTCTAAAACCAGCTTGAACATCTGAAAGTTCACGGTTTACATATTGCTGAAGCCTGGCTTGGAGAATTTTGAGCATTACTAGCGTGTGAAATGAGTGCAATTGTGCGGTAATTTGAGTATTCTTTGGCATTGATTTTCTTTGGGATTGGAATAAAAATATAAACACAAAAAAGAAAAAATGACCTTCTTTTGCCCTCAAGGAATTGATAGGACAGCAAGAGACAAATATCATTTGAACAAGTCTTTTTATTACAGGTAGAGAAATAGAAAGTGCGAGAGAATTTCCCCTAAGATGGGCAACCAAGGGAATGGCTTTGCTGCTACTTAAATGATGGAAGAAAGGGAATGAAGGAGAGACAGGAGTGAGGCAGTGTCTGCCCTCAGAGTGGAGCTTAGATTTCTAGAGGGTTTTGATCACTTCACATCTAGTGGCTGAAGGAACTAAAAGAGGGAGGCAGGAGTCCTGACTTCCTGATGAGGGATTGCGACCTGGAGACTGGCGTCTGACCTGATAGGTTAGTACATGAACAGCATGGATGATTTTTTATTAGAAACAATAATAATTCTCAGGAAGTTGAAGCTGGCTGTTTAAGGTGGCATAGAAATTCATGCATAATCCTTTTATACGTTTTCAAAGCACTCATAGGTAATTGTAATCCTTAAAACAGCCCATGAGGAAGGTAGAAAATTTTCCCCATTCTAGAGTTGAGAAATAAGCTGTAGAAAGTTTCTCTGCCAACAAGTTAGTGTTTGACAGAAGAATAGAGTTTGGACTCCTACTCTATTTACGAAATACATTGCAGGTGCTTGTAAAAGTGATTAACTTGTAGACAGTATATCACATGGGGTAGATTACATTTATGATCTTCACTATTGTATGCCATTTTGGTAACAGACAAATCTTTTAAGGATATTTGTTTAAAAAATGATATTTGCATCCTTGCTATTTTCTACTAAACTCTAATTCATAAATGTATGCATATGTCAATGACTTCTACCTTTATTCTGTAACTGAAATCAGTTGTTATTATTTTCTTAGCTCTTTTTTTAAAAAGCAGGATTGAATTAAACCCTTTGGAGGGTATTTACACAAGATGGTTAATGTGTTAAAGCATGGGGTAGCATTAGCCTCAGCTCTATTCTCACTAAGAAAACATAAACCATTTAGGATTTAAACCTTTATTTACTTTTTAAGACAGAAATTCTTGTCTGATATTCTGTGCTTCTGGAGTGATAAGTTGCTTTCAGTTAAGCTCACAGGGTAAGAGAAGTTTCTCACCATTTCTGACCTTCCGCTTCCAACTGTCTTCTAATTTCTGAGCCTAGTCATCTAAACATCGGTTTGCCTAATATCTTCAAGACTTCCCGTGTTTGTGGTTGCATCAACAATTCAGAGACTTACTGCTTTAGCAAACCTGTCAATATTTTTGTTCTGTTTCTCCTTTACTGTGACAGACCATGGCTCTAGATGATAGTTGTAAAAACCTCTGCTGTTTCCCCTGTGTATGTATTTGAAATGTAGCATGTATCATCACTATTCCGTGTGTCGCAGAAAGTGAGGAAGGCATTTCAAACTGTTAACACTAAAGCTGCCACGGCTTTCCAGAAAGCGGGGTCAGCATGCAGAAGGGGCGCTGGTGGTAAAGAACCTGCCTGCCAAGGCAGGAGACATACGAGACCCGGGTTCAATCCCTGAGTCTGGAAGATCCCCGGGAGGAGGGCACGGCGACCCACTCCAGTATTCCTGCCTGGAGAATCCCAAGAGCAGAGGAGCCTGGTGGGCTACAGTCCATAGGATTGCAGAGAGTCGGGCATGACTGTAGCGACTTAGCAGACATGCACACATACAATGGCACAGAGTGATAAAAGGGCCAGTGACGTTGCATGCAATTCTGTATAACTACTAGAATGTTCGTTATTGTGGATCCTTCCAGACAGTGTCTGTGACATTTATCTTTGGTGCTCTGAAATCTTAAAACAACTGTTAAATTGCAAGTGCTTAAAAAATCAGGTCAATTTACGAAAGAAGGAATAAATGTGTTTTATATAAGATAATAAAAATGCAAATTTTATCTGATATTGTTTGTTGAAGCTCAGTTACTACACCAGAAATATGACCCATGTAGAAGGGCCGCATAATCCATTTTCTGATCTAAAAATATCATTTCAAATATTTATGATGCATCGTCTAGTTATTAAGGTTTGTGATAAACACGATCCTTGTTCTCATTGAGGTTCCATTTAATTGGAGCAGATAAACAACTAACAAATTATTATATTTGCAAAGAAAACAAAGAGGTTTTAGAGGATATAGCCCAAGCCAGATGCTGTAAGTTGGTGGCCTTAATGTTTAAGTCCTAAGGGATGATAAGGAGTTAATCATGGGAAAAGCTAAAGGAAGAACATTCCAGGCTGAGCGTATGTTATTTTGATTAGTTGGATTTTACAGTTAATAGAAAATAAAAGCTTATTGATATTTTGTTTTTGCCTTCCTTACTTGATTTTCAACTTCTGATATGTTTAAGTTTCAAATGCAGCACTAAATCCACTATGTCCTACTGGAAAATGTTCTTTAAGAACATACAATGCTCAGTTGCTTTCCAGTATTAGAACGGTGAATGAAAGAATAGAGTTCCAAAACAAGTCAAAAGCCAGACTAAGCTGGATTTCTGGCTTCTTTATGATACAGAGCAGAAAAACTGTGTTTACTAGATTGTCTAAAAGATTGACAATAAGACACAGTTCTGCTTCCTAAACAGCAGTGAGAGAAGCTGCCCCTAACTGATTTCCCACATGATCAGATTCAGCTTACATTTCCCAGTGATCTCTTTATTGAAGCTTTTCTACCATCTTTGCAGTGTGGCTCCTCCCAAGACACAGAAATTCCCTCCTCACCATTTTTCTGGTCCTGCTACTCTACAGTCATCTTTTCCTGCCTTCACTCCCTTGGTTTTCATGGTCCTTGTATCTCCAGAGAGTAGTTCTCCTGTGGGTTTTAACAGCCTCAGATGCTCTTATGGAAGGACCGTGCTTCCGCGTTTCATAGAAACCTAGGGGAAAACTTGTTCACCCTAAGCATATATGTAGGTGGATATAGCCTTGCTGCTGCTGTGTTTTGCCTTCACAGTCAAGTTGCTTAAAACAGTCACAATCATACAGAATTTAAATCTCAGGATGCTCAATTTGACTTTACAAAGTGGAAGTGCAAAAGCAAAATGATAAACTGCTGGTGGGGTCTCCTTCAAACCACACCGTCTCAGTGCTGCGATTTATAGCAGGAGTAATGGGCACATACTAAAACTGCTGAAATTCTATGCCTCTTCCCTTACTGCCATTTTCTTCAGAAGCTATTTTCTTGCTTACTTAACTTTATTTTAAAAAGACACTACATGGAGCAATAACTTTTTCTGTTGCCAACTATAGAGGGAAATGTGGGTGCTAGGACGAGAGGAAGGAGAAGGCAATGGCACCCCACTCCAGTACTCTTGCCTGGAAAATCCCATGGACTGAGGAGCCTGAGGGGCTGCAGTCCATGGGGTCGCTGAGGGTCGGACATGACTGAGAGACTTCAGTTTCGCTTTCACTTTCATGCATTGGAGAAGGAAATGGCAACACACTCCAGTGTTCTTGCCCGGAGAATCCCGGGGACGGGGGAGCCTGGTGGGCTGCCGTCCATGGGGTCGCACAGAGTCGGACACGACTGAAGCGACTTAGCAGCAGCAGCAGGACAAGAGGAAATCTACCAGACCCACTGAAGTATGGACTCCTCGAGATAACAAGGCATTTCTCTTCCATCCCAAATGCTCTTTTGTGCCTTTCCACCTAATCAGTTACAGTGTGATGCATTGGGAAGGGCAAAAACTCCAGTGCCAGGTTACAATGGCAGCCCTCCATATCCCATTTTTATGCCCATCCTCTCTGGAGATGATCACAGCAAGAGTTGCAAGTGGAACAGAGAGCTGCTGAGACTGGGTGATTGAAATGATAGCCAGTGGGTTAAATACAGAAAGATGGGTGTTTCTGGTATTTAAAGTACTACGGACCAGTGCCCAAATGGAAGAGTTAGACTACTTTAGAATATAGGGCACCCGAGTCACTCTGAAACTCTGACATTTTCCTTACTGGAGGAACAGCTAAGACTCTGTTGCAGCATGTTCAGTCCTGGATAACTCACAGAAATACTTTTGTAGAAGTTCTATTCCTTTGCAATGAGTCAGTCTCTATAGACTCTTTATTTTTTTAAGCATTAAAAAAAAATTATTTATTTGGCTGTGCTGGTTCTCAGTTGCAGCACACGGGATCTTCCATCTTCCTTGTGGCGTGCGGGATGTTTAGTTGTGCACGTGGGATCTAGTTCCCTGATCAGGCATCAAACCCATGCCTCGTGCAGTTAGGGTACAGAATCTTAGCCACTGGATCACCAGAGAAGTCCCTATGTGTAAATGGTGCTTCCTTGTTTGTTGTGAGTTTTGTTTGAAATGTGGATATTTTGGATGATATATTTACTCTTGCCTGGAAAATCCCAGGGACGGCAGAGCCTGGTGGGCTGCCGTCTATGGGGTCACACAGAGTTGAACACGACTGAGTGACTTCACTTTCACTTTTCACTTTCATGCATTGGAGAAGGAAATGGCAACCCACTCCAGTGTTCTTGCCTGGAGAATCCCAGGGACAGGGAAGCCTGGTGGGCTGCCGTCTACGGGGTCGCACAGAGTTGGACACGACTGAAGCGACTTAGCAGCAGCAACAGCACCGATGGATTCTGATCTCTTACTCAGGGTTGGAAGTTGCTCCTGGTGATTTTTGTTCAATTATTTAATGACTTGATTGGACAAAACTTTGTAGATGTCTTCCATGGATTCTATGACCACTGATAGCTCATCCATTTTATTCTTGACTGGCTTCTTAGCTATTGCTTCCTTCCTAGGATAGCTTTGTAGTTGTTCAGCGGCTAAGTCGTGTCCGACTCTGTGATCCCACTGACTGAAGCAAGCTAGGCTTCCCTGTCCTTCACTGTTTTCTGGGGTTTGCTCAAACTCATGGCCATTGCATCGATGATGCCATCCATCTTCTGTTGCACCCTTTTCCTCCTCCCTCAATCTTTCTCATCATATCACATCATGCAGTTGCTCAGTCTGTCTGACTCTTTGGGACCCCGTGGTCTGCCAGGCTTCTCTGTCCATGAGATTCTCCGGGCCAGAATACTGAAGCGGTTTGCCAGTTCCTTCTCCAGGGGATCTTCCTGACCCAGGGATTGAACCTGGGTCTCCCATCTTGCATGTGGATTCTTTATACTAGCATAGTTTAAAGGTCAGCCAGTGATTGGTTAGAGGTTATACATAGACATTTTGAGCCAATGGTTTTCCAGTTGTTGCTGAGGGGTTCTATGTGTGGGGTGGGGCATACATTCAAAATCCAGTTTACAAGTCTTCCCCAGCTTTCACTTCTTGTTTGTGCGAGTCTCAGATTTAACTAGCAAGAGATATTTAAGTGGGAACTTTTCCAGTCCCTTTTAAACTTCCATATAACTTTTCCAACCTCTTCCCCTGGGAAGTTTATCAAAGTTTATTTGGGAGCTTATTAAAGCCCACTACGACTATCTCATTCTCCTAGAATTAATTTTTTTGCTAGTTACTTACTTTCCCCAACCAGTATTGAAGTCTCGGGCAGTGGTAATGTTCGCCTTCCTTGTTTGCCACTGAGATTGAGATCCTTTCATTTTCAAAAAAGAACTTAGGCTTTTACACAGTGTTCCAAGTCAGATTGTACCAATACACAGCTGGGGGTACACCTCTGGAATAGTGAAGTAAGAATTTCTGAAAAAAAAAAGAAAGAAAAAAATCTTCATAAGAGCAACAAGAGCACCAGCAAGTATCAAAGTCAACTGTTTCAGAATTCTGAAAATTAATGAAAGGCTTGAAACAGTTTGAGGAGCATTTATTCCAAAAAAATACTGTTTGAGATTATGTGATTTTAAAAACATATGAGATCTTTAGAAAAAAATTAATTTTGCCATTATTTTTTGAATAATTGAAGTTATATGACAATCACCTCATCTTAGAGGTTTAATTATTCTGTTTTAAATATATTTTTAGCTCTAAATCTGTGGTTCTTAAAAATCTCTTGGTCATAGATAGCTTTGAAAATTGATAAGAACTGTCAAACTTATCCTTAACAAAATGTAGAATTTGCAAAATTTTATATATAATTACCTGAATTTCATGGAGTTCTAAAAGTCCAATGACTCCCTCCCCTGACCCAGGGTTTAAGAAAACCTACTGTTACGGAAAAGTTCATAATGTATACTGCTTTATTGACTATGCCAAAGCCTTTGACTGTGTTGATCACAATAAACTGTGGAAAATTCTGAAAGAGATGGGAATACCAGACCACCTAACCTGCCTCTTTAGAAATCTGTATGCAGGTCAGGAAGCAACAGTTAGAACTGGACATGGAACCACAGACTGGTTCCAAATAGGAAAAGGAGTATGTCAAGGCTGTATATTGTCACCCTGCCTATTTAACTTCTATGCAGAGTACATCATGAGAAACGCTGGGCTGGAAGAAGCAGAAGCTGGAATCAAGATTGCCAGGAGAAATATCAATAAGCTCAGGTATGCAGATGACACCACCCTTATGGCAGAAAGTGAAGAGGAACTAAAAAGCCTCTTGATGAAAGTGAAAGAGGAGAGTGAAAAAGTTGGCTTAAAGCTCAACATTCAGAAAATGAAGATTATGGCATCTGGTCCCATCACTTCATGGGAAATAGATAGGGAAACAGTGGAAACAGTGTCAGACTTAATTTTGGGGGGCTCCAAAATCACTGCAGATGGTGACTGCAGCCATGAAATTAAAAGATGCTTACTCCTTGGAAGAAAAGTTATGACCAACCTAGATAGCATATTCAAAAGCAGGGACGTTACTTTGCTGACTAAGGTCCGTCTAGTCAAGGCTGGGGTTTTTCCTGTGGTCATGTATGGATGTGAGAATTGGACTGTGAAGAAGGCTGAGTGCTGAAGGATTGATGCTTTTGAAATGTGATGTTGGAGAAGACTCTTGAGAGTCCCTTGGACTGCAAGGAGATCCAACCAGTCCATTCTGAAGGAGATCAGCCCTGGGATTTCTTTGGAAGGAATGATGCTAAAGCTGCAACTCCAGTACTTTGGCCACCTCATGCGAAGAGTTGACTCATTGGAAAAGACTCTGATGCTGGGAGGGATTGGGGGCAGGAGGAGAAGGGGACGACAGAGGATGAGATGGCTGGATGGCATCACTGACTCGATGGACGTGAGTCTGAGTGAACTCTGGGAGTTGGTGATGGACAGGCAGGCCTGGCATGCTGTGATTCGTGGGGTCACAAAGAGTTGGACACGACTGAGCAACTGAGCTGAACAGAGTACTGCTTTCTATCCTTTAACATTTAACATTAAACACTTTAAATTCGCAGTACATAAGTATCTTTAAAAATTATTTTCAGTGGAGATATCTGAATATTTCCAGTTAAATAATTACTCAACTGGGATGGGATAAAAGTATTTTAATATTAATTAATTTTGCTGTGTGACCTTGAGAAAAATCTTCCAACCTCAGTTGAACCCTGTTTTTGCCTACCTCCTATAATCATTGTTATGGTCACATGAAATGACTGTCTGAAGGAATTCTCAAAATGATACATTATGTACACTCGAGGCACCACAATCATTTCCTGCTTAATTAGATTTCCTATAAATTGTGAAAGATGTACCAAAGGCTTTCTTTGCTTAAGCCTGAAAGAATCATATCTGTCCTTGGCTACACAAGTTAAAAAGAAAAATAAAGTGGGATTCTCTGGCATCTATTTGTCTCTGGATTCTGCTAACTGAAGTTCTCAATTATAAGTAGCGATGCAAGGAGAGAACGAGTTGATGTAACTGATTTGCGTAGTTTGGGCAGCAAGTACTTGCGTGCCTGTGATCATGTTTCATGCAGTTAAGAAAGGACATAGAATTAGGAAGCTGGGCACAAGACATGGAGGAAAAGAACCAGGATGTGGAGGCAGTAAGATACGAACAAATGTTTTCAGAAAGCAAGAAGAGCTAGTAGCCCACCCGGGCCAAGACTAAATCTCTTTTTAGTGGTTTGCATTACCATTTCTCTTTGTGCAAGGACAAATTAAACTAAGAAGCAGCGTGATAATACAAGGAGAATACAAGTTTTTGAGCCAGACATCACTTTGAATACAGATTCCCTGACTTAATAGCTGTATGAACTTGGATAGGTTATTTTTTGAACCTCTGTAAAGCAGTTGCCTCATACCTAAACTCACAGAAACATATAAACAGGTCTTGCTAGATTTCTGTGAGGAAGAATAATTCCCCTGGCAATTGATCTGATTCATGGCTGGTGCTCCGTAAATGTAAGCTATTGTTTTGTACCAAAGGTTAGATAAGAATGGATTAGAAGACAATGAGAGGTTTAACTATTAAATAAGAGCAAGCAAGGTCTTGGGTGCTGTTGTGTTGTATATGAAGTTGAGAGTGTGTACATCAATAATGAGTAAAAATCATTTCCAGTAAGAGTGAATATATCAGGTAATTAGAAGTTGATAAAATGAACCATCTTAGTTGTCACATGTTTTTCATCCACTTTGAAAGTAGATTTCGATTATAGTATGGTAATTACTTTGAGACCTGAGTGAACCTCTGTATCACTCAGTTCATGGGACTTATTTTAAGCCACAGTGGAGTGTACAAGAATAAATTTAAGAAATGGCATACCACTAGGTATCTATTATCCCAGGAGACCTTAGTGTGGCCTTTAAGTAAGAGATGGCACTGGGCTAAAACTGGTGTCTTGGTGAAATTTTTCACATAGGAAGAAATGCCTATAGTATGGGATGAATTAGGTGCTTGCATGTAGGTGATAACATGCTATTTAAATATTGTAGGAAGGATTTAGTTGGATCACAAAGTCTCCCCAGATGGGAAGAATGTTCAGAAAAATGACTATTGGAGAATTTAGGGTCATGCATCATAGGAACTGTAAAGTGATTTTCAAGTACTTGTTAAAAAATGTGTTGGGTTGGCCAAAAAGTTCATTTGGGAAAAACTGAATGGCCTTTCTGGCCAATCCGATACTTTCCCCCTCCACTTTACTAACCATGCCTATGCTTAGGAAAGCAACCTTCTTGAGTCCAGCATGCTCTGGGATGTTCATGCAGCCTCCTTTCTGGATGTAGACTAGCATTGCTCCCCATTAGGTCATCCTCTCATTCTCCTGTTGGTTTCTAAGATTGATGCTCTTGTCCATGTTTTAGTGTTGTGAGATTTGACTCTTAAATGAGACTCCTTTCCCCACTTGTGGCCGTTTCTGCTCTAGAGACAATAAAGCTATGCTTTCTTGGACTTTTAATATCTTTAGGTTCAGTTCTGTATTTTTTCCTGTTTTCCTTGCCTGGCTTTTGACAAAAGTTTCCATCAGAAAAGTTTAGACCAGAGAACAGGTGGAGAGCAGTGCTACCGCTCAGACCACCTCTTCTCTTTTATTGTGGATTTAATTCCCTCATCAGTCTTGGTCTTCTACATCCTAGTCTTTTGTGGTGATTGTCCTTGCAGACAACATTTTTCCCTAAATAAATTATTCCCGAATAAATTATTCTTTGTTTCAGCAAATATTTTCAAATTTGAGAATAATATTCCAAGTAATATTTAATGGAACCTGGGTGAGAGAGAAAGAGGAGGCTCTTTCTGAAGGTGCAGAAAGTAAATTAAACCTGTAAATTAAAAACTTAGTGGAAGACTGGCATGTTTATAAAAGTTCTTACATGTAATAAGCCAAATGTCTAGCTGTGAGATTAAGTTTGAATTTCACATTGCTCACTTTCAAACAGCAATTTCTGCATTGTGTTTTGGAAAGCGCAGGTTTGCTGCTGGCCAGTTCATTAATAAATGCTATTCAGTTTTCCTTTCAATGAGAAAGGAAGACATTAAATGTCTGTGGCATGCATAGAAATGAACAAACCTCCAAATTTTAATGGGAACACTGCCATATTTCTAGAATCATTCATTCCTTATCTCGTGGCTGCATGCCTGCTAAGTAGGCCTCTGTGTTTGCTTCAAATTCATCAGTTTGAGATGGCTGCTGTATTCCATTCTTGCAGATGGAAAAAAAAAATGGACCCTTTACTGAGAGGAGAAACACATATTATTTAGTTTCACACCATGCCACATCGTTGTTGAATAGGTTTCTATGTTTAGTGCTTCAACTCTTGTAGGTGATCAATTCAAAATTTACTTAGAAATCATTGAGATGATTATGAACCCATAAAAAAAAGAGAGCTTGTTTTGTTTTGTTTTGTTTTTAAACACTAAACTTTCACATTAATGCTGGGCTGTTGCAGGTGGCATCTTTTTCACAGTATCCTCAATTTGTCTCTCAAATGGATAGGCCCAGTGGCCCCAGCTTCACTAGACAGCTTTACCATAGATGACTTAGGAATGTAAATGAAATGGGCATTAGGATTTTTTTTTCTTTTCCTGGAGATACTTTTCTAGGAGAGAGTGATAATTTCTTATATTATGTACAATTAGAGCTGAAACAAAGATCTTTTCTTTCTTTCTCTTTAGTTGTCACATACTGCTGTCCTCTCATTTACAAAGGTGATAAACAAGGCTCAGAGACCCACACAGGGTCATCTAACCATAATGTGTCAAAAGCAAGCCCAGGACCAGATTTTCTGGTCCCAGTTGAGGGCCATATCATCAATAATTCTGAAATAGCTGGTTTAATATAGCCCCACAGTAGATTAAAAGAGCCAACTCATTGGAAACGTGGAGAAGGAAGTGGCAACTCACTCCAGTATTTGTGAAGAATCCCATGGACAGAGGAGCCTGGTGGACTATAGTCCATGAGGTTGCTAAGAGTCAGACATGACTGAATGACTTCACTTTCACTTTTTACTTTCATGCATTGAAGAAGGAAATGGCAACCCACTCCAGTGTTCTTGCCTGGAGAATCCCAGGGACCAAGGAGCCTGGTGGGCTGACATCTATGGGCTCACACAGAGTCGGACACGACTGAAGCGACTTAGTAGCGCTGGAAAAGACTCTGGTGCTAGGAAAGTTTGGGGGCAAGAGGAGAAGGGGTGATAGAAGATAAGATGGTTGGATGGCATTACTGACTCAATGGACATGAATTTGAGCAAACTCTGGGAGTTAATGAAGGATAGGAAAGCCTGGCATGCAGTTCAAGGGGTTGCAAAGAGTCCAATACAATTTAACAACTGAACAACAATGGTAGATTAAACAATATTTAATACATTTGATGTAAAATTAAGAAAGGATTCTTACTATAATTGTAAAATGAACTAAAGTAAATAATGGTGATAAGAAGCCCAATACTGAGATGGATAAGGACTTGGAATAAATGAACTAACAATTCCAATTAAGGACATTTAGACTACCAGATGGCTCAGTGGTAAAAACCCACTTGCCGACGCAGGAGACATAAGACACTGTCAGTTCAATCCCTGGGTTGGGAAGATCCCTGGAGGAGGGCATGGCTGCCCACTCCAGTTTTCTTGCCTGGAGAATCTCATGGACAGAGGAACCTGGTGGCCTACCATCCATGGGTCACAAAGAGTTGGACATGACTGAAGCGACTTAGCACACATAGCATGCATACTTGTATTTATAAAAGCAGCAGTTCTTGAAAGTATCCATGTGTTGAAAATGGATACTTAGGCAAAATAATACTTCCTGACAACTATAGTGGTTGATCTTGAGGAATCCATTCTAGATTTGCATATTAAGGTTCTTCTACCTAATGGGCACTTGGCATGACTATGCTCTGATGCTACCAGGTAAAAGTCAAAGTCTCCTCTTTTCCTGAGTTCTCCCATTGGTATATAATGGTCATTTAAGGGCCTAGATCTGATAGATAGAGTGCCTGATGAACTATGGAATGAGGTTTGTGGCATTGTACAGGAGGCAGGGATCAAGACCATCCCCATGGAAAAGAAATGCAAAAAAGCAAAATGGCTGTCTGGGGAGGCCTTACAAATAGCTGTGAAAAGGAGAGAGGCAAAAAGCAAAGGAGGAAAGGAAAGATATAAGCATCTGAATGCAGAGTTTCAAAGAACAGCAAGAAGAGATAAGAAAGCCTTCTTCAGTGATCAGTGCAAAGAAATAGAGGAAAAGAACAGAATGGAAAAGACTAGAGATCTCTTCAAGAAAATTAGAGATACCAAGGGAACATTTCATGCAAAGATGGGCTTGATAAAGGACAGAAATGGTATGGACCTAACAGAAGCAGAAGATATTAAGAAGAGGTGGCAAGAATACACAGAAGAACTGAACAAAAAAGATCTTCATGACCCAGATAATCACGATGGTGTGATCACTCATCTGGAGCCAGACATCCTGGAATGTGAAGTCAAGGGGGCCTTAGAAAGCATCACTACGAACAAAGCTAGTGGAGGTGATGGCATTCCAGTTGAGCTATTTCAAATCCTGAAAGATGATGCTGTGAAAGAGCTGCACTCAGTATGCCAGCAAATTTGGAAAACTCAGCAGTGGCCACAGGACTGGAAAAGGTCAGTTTTCATTCCAATCCCAAAGAAAGGCAATGCCAAAGAATGCTCAAACTACTGCACAATTGCACTCATCTCACATGCTAGTAAAGTAATGCTCAAAATTCTCCAAGCCAGGCTTCAGCAATACATGAATCTTGAACTTCCTGATGTTCAAGCTGGTTTCCGAAAAGGCAGAGGAAGCAGAGATCAAATTGCCAACATCCGCTGGATCATGGAAAAAGCAAGAGAGTTCCAGAAAAACATCTATTTCTGCTTTATTGACTATGCCAAAGCCTTTGACTGTGTGGATCACAATACACTGTGGAAAATTCTGAGAGAGATGGGAATACCAGACCACCTGACCTGCCTCTTGAGAAATCTGTATACAGGTCAGGAAGCAACAGTTAGAACTGGACATGGAACAACAGACTGGTTCCAAATAGGAAAAGGAGTATGTCAAGGCTGTATATTGTCACCCTGCTTATTTAACTTCTATGCAGAGTACATCATGAGAAACACTGGACTGGAAGAAACACAAGGTGGGATCAAATTGCCGGGAGAAGTATCAATAACCTCAGATGTGCAGATGACACCACCCTTATGGCAGAAAGTGAAGAGGAACTAAAAAGCCTCTTGATGAAAGTGAAAGAGGAGAGCGAAAAAGTTGGCTTAAAGCTCAACATTCAGAAAACGAAGATCATGGCATCTGGTTCCATCACTTCATGGGAAATAGGGAAACAGTGGAAACCGTGTCAGACAGTATTTTTTTGGGCTCCAAAATCACTGCAGATGGTGACTGCAGCCATGAAATTAAAAGATGCTTACTCCTTGGAAGAAAAGTTATGATTAACCTAGGTAGTATATTCAAAAGCAGAGACATTACTTTGCTGACTAAGGTCCATCTAGTCAAGGCTATGGTTTTTCCAGTAGTCTTGTATGGATGTGAGAGTTGGACTGTGAAGAAAGCTGAGCACCGAACAATTGATGCTTTTGAACTGTGGTTCTGGAGAAGACTCTTGAGAGTCCCTTGGACTGCAAGGAGTTTCAACCAGTCCATTCTGAAGGAGATCAGCCCTGGGATTTCTTTGGAAGGAATGATGCTAAAGCTGAAGCTCCAGTACTTTGGCCACCTCATGCGAAGAGTTGATTCACTAGAAAAGACTCTGATGCTGGGAGGGATTGCGGGCAGGAGGAGAAGGGGACGACAGAGGATGAGATGGGTGGATGGCATCACTGAGTCAATGGACGTCAGTCTGAGTGAACTCCGGGAGTTGGTGATGGACAGAGAGGCCTGGCGTGCTACAATTCATGGGGTCGCAAAGAGTTGGACACGACTGAGCAACTGAACTGAACTGAAAGTCAACCACCTGACTCAAAGCTCCTTCTTTTGTTGACATTTTGCTTACTTGAAGAAGTGACATAAGTCCTACCATCTATGATCCTATCAGCCCATATGTCTTTTGGAACGTCTGCACAAAAGAACATTTTTTAAAAAGACGACTACTCCTCCATAGTACTTGGTCTATCACATACTTTAGAGATTGCATGACATAACAAAGCTTTGTCCACCTACTCAGCCACCTGTGACCTCCTCCCTCAACACTTTGCAGGAAACAATGAAGCAATCTGATGGTTGGCCACAATTTTGGTTCCCTGGCTGGCTAGGATGATATGTCCGTACTGATGAGGCAAGATCTGAAATGAGTTAATGAGTGGGCTGTAATAGTCAGAACTTATGTTCTAAATGTTTATGCCAAATTGTAATCTTCTTTTCATTTGACATTTTTATGCCTAGATTTTTAGATTTGATATTTATTTTTTTAATAATCAAATAATTTATTGTTTACATTTCAACTGAGATTGAGGAGGCCAAGTCTACACTAGGTAACAGGAGTGATTCATTCCAGGGTATGGAACTCTTATTTTCCATGAGGCTGTGGTTAAAATTATTAACCTGTTTTAGATTTCAGAGTCGCTAAGTATATAACTGATACTATGTCTGTAAAAATGAGGTAAATAATATTTGCACAAATCAAGGAAGATGCTGCAAATCAAAGCCTCATTACTGTGCCTGGGACATAGTGAGGCATTCAATGAATTTAGCTATAATAATATTAATAGTAGTAATGATAATAGTAATGTCTTTTGCAGTTAGAAGAGGATTGAGGTAATTAAGTTTAATTGTCACTAAGTGAATCTGTGTCTGACTAGTAGGAAGTAAAATTCAATTTGTAGAGAATATTTTTAATAACTGCTAAGATATTTTATTCTTTACAATTTTATATGCTGTTTTAAACTTATAAAATCATGCTCTCTTGATCAAAGAATTTAAGGAGGATTGTAATAAAAACAAGATGTTTTGTATACAATAGGAAGTCAGAACTAAGAAATAGAAAAGGATAGTATACCCAGCACAGGATCCTTCATTGTTCCTCTGTTGAACATCAGATTGGTTTAAAATTTGATGCAGCTAGGACAAAAGGTTCATTTCATTCAGGCCTCATAAACATGAAAGGCCTTGAATTTAGAATAGTAGCATTATCTACTAATTCATGTATATCTGAAGACCCAGAAATACTCTGAGGCCAACATCTCTGTAATAGAAGTTTAGTTCTGTGTCCTTTTGCTGAACCCACTGTCTTAAATATTTTAATTAATTAATTTTTATAAATCCTGCAAATATCTTCGATAGCCTAACTAAATTTTATTGAATCTGTGTATATGCCCAAGACAAATCATAATTTCTAAAATATAAACACTTTAGGTATACCACCATTTTTATAACTATGTTTTATTATTTCTTTTTTTTTCTTTAATATAAATCAGGCCTCCAAAAGTGGAAATGGGCCAGGCTTCTCCTGACCTTTGGGATTGTTTAGCCAAGAGATCCAAATAGGATTTTATCAGTATTTAATAGGAGAGGAGGGAGCAGGAAACCAGAGAAATTGTGAGGTAGCTTTGAAAGCTTGTTAAAAATTGCTGCAGAAATGGAGATGGTTAGTTCTACTTTGTATGAAATAAGAGTTAAGCTCCTACAGAATGTAGCAGTAAATACTGTATCCCTCACCAAAAATTATTGAAAACCCTTTCCCTGGAGTTTTAAGTCATTAAGCCAAACATTTAACCTTCTGTCTCAATGTGCCTAGTTGATATATACTGCTAAGACACAAAATACATAAAAAGTGTAAAAATATCAAAGTGATAGATTTGCGGTTGAGATGTATGAATAACTTGAGTTATTCCTATTTGCAACACAAACAGCCCATTACCTGATCTTGAGTATGACCAGATAGGATGCATAAATAGCAGTAAAATTTATGTTAATTTTAGAATATGTAAATTCTCTTTATGAATGCATTGCACTGACTGTGAAATGTGTGCTCCACCACTACAGACCTTTAATAAAAAAGAGCAACAGAAAACCCATCTTTTATATGATGGACATAAAATACAAATTAAAAATCAAACAGGGAAGGGGAAAAAGAAAATTGTTAGATGCTGAAAATAAATCTGTTTATTCAAATATATTTGTCCTTTAGCACTGATAAATTTTGTATCTGCATCAAAGAACAGAAAATATTTTTACTATTTTGCTTTGGGTTAATACAGCCATATGTAGGTCTCAAACAAATTTATTACTAGAAGTTGCATTCAGATTGATTCCAGTATATTGATTGGAGTTACAGAAAAAAAGATATTACTTAACACTTGAATTTTTTATTACATTGTTGTCCTAATCTCAGGTAAGGTCATTTCAGTAATCTAGAAGTAAAGCTCTCATTTATAAAGCCTTAATTTTAATACAGGCTTATTGCAAGAACCCCTTCTAGTTTAGAAATTATCTACATATATATGTATATACACATATTTATGCTACATATATATAGATCCTATTAAAGTATGAGCACTTGGTATATTTCTACTTAAACAAAGGTGACATAATCAAATATCTTATAATAGGTGGAGGCAGAAACATGCCTTTGTATAGCAAATACTCAGTAATTACTCCTTAAATCAATGCATGCATAAAGTGAAGGATTACAAACCTGAAGAGGAATGGCAGTAGTCCGCATATGAACTGATAAGGTGCTATATGTAAACACTATTATGGGTAAGCAAAAAAGGAAGAGTAGTTACCCAGGTTGTATGTAAACTGTGGATTCTGCCTCACTATTACTGTAAAAATACTTGCTTGGTTCAGTTCAGTCCAGTCGCTCAGTTGTGTCCGACTCTTTGCAGCTCCATGGACTGCAGTATGCCAGGCTTCCCTGTCCATCATCAACTCCCAGGGTTGCCCCAACTTATGTCCATCGAGTCGGTGATGCCATCCAACCACCTCATCCTCAGTTGTCCCATTCTCCTCCCTCTTCAATCCTTCCCCAAATCAGGGTGTTTTTCAATGAGTCAGTTCTTCACATCAGGTGGCCCAAAGTATTGGAGCTTCAGCATCAGTCCTTCCAATGAATATTCAGGACTGACTTCCTTTAGGATGGACTGGTTGGATCTCCTTGCAGTCCAAGGGACTCTCAAGAGTCTTCACCAACACCACAGTTCAAAAGCATCAATTCTTCAGATTTCTTTATAGTCCAGCTCTCACATCCTGCATGACTACTGGAAAAACCATAGCTTTGACTTGACAGACCTTTGTTGGCTAAGTAATGTCTCTGCTTTTTAGTGTGCTGTCTAAGTTGTTCATAACTTTTCTTCCAAGGAGTAAGCGTCTTTTAATTTCATGGCTGCAGTCACCATCTGCAGTGATTTTTGGAGCCCGCCAAAATAGTCTGTCACCGTTTCCATTGTTTCCCCATCTATCTGCCATGAAATGATGGGACCAGATGCCATGATCTTAGTTTTCTGAATATTGAGTTTTAAGCCAACTTCTTCACTCTCCTCTTTCACTTTCATCAAGAGGCTTTTTAGTTCTTCACTTTCTGCCATAAGGGTGGTATCATCTGCATATCTGAGGTTTTTGATATTTCTCCTGGCAATCCTGATTCCAGCTTGTGCTTCATCCAGCCCAGCCTTTCTCATGATGTACTCTGCATATAAGTTAAATAATTAGGGTGACAATATGTAGCCTTGATGTACTCCTTTCCTGATTTGTAAAGTGGTAAAGAATCCACCTTCCAATGCAGTTTCAGTCCCTGGTAGGGGAACTAAGATCCCACGTGCCCTGGAGCACTAAGCCCACATGCCACACCTAGGGAAGACTGTGCTCCTCGAGAAAGACCCAGCACAGCCAAGGAAAAAAAAAATTCCCAAAACGTAAAGACAAGCACTGTAATAATGTGTAATGATGCTTAATTTCAACTTCCTAGATAATTGCTAGAACTTTATTTTCTAATAAAAGGCATTGGGTAAAATTATGATTAGTCTCTGAAACAGTTTTATCTGTTAGTAAAGAAAGTGATGACATCTTAGAAGGCACCTGGATGTATTTGAATTCTGACTTGATCATTACAATTGTGAATTCTGATTCCAGATCTCCCCACCTTTAAAAGGAACCGTAGTAATGTTCAGTCTAGATTAATTTTGTGTCAGTTAAACAAAACAGTGCTTTTTTTCCCCCTAGTTCATAGCATAAAATATAATATTGAAGAAAACGGTAACTATTTTTCTTCCTAAATCAGAGAAAGAAAAACAATGAGTTCTATGAACAACAAAAACCTTCGGAAACGTGAAAGTTGACAGTATCATTTGAGATTCTATTATGGACATATTTGTACATGTATCAGACGTTTTAGGAGAGTCAATAAAAATATGCAAATGTCAGTATAATTTCATGGCAAGTGTCACTAAAATAACTGCTTCTTTTTTTCTCCATCTTTGCTCTGTTTTATTTTGACAGATTGACCCAGTCAGTCCATACCTGTTGGCTTAGCTTAGAGCCAGTTCTATCTCTGTGTGTCTGAATCATTGGATTCCTTTGTCACATTGCAGTTTTCTGTTTTATTCTCCAAGTGGCTTATACTTTGGCTTTTATTAATCCTAATAACTGGAGAAGGCAATGGCACCCCACTCCAGTACTCTTGCCTGGAAAATCCCATGGACGGAGGAGCCTGGTAGGCTGCAGTCCAGGGGGTCGCCAAGAGTTGGACACGACTGAGCGACTTTATTTTCACTTTTTGCATTCATACATTGGAGAAGGAAATGGCAGCCCACTCCAGTGTTCTTGCTTGGAGAATCCCAGGGACGGGGGAGCCTGGTGGGCTGCCGTCTATGGGGTTGCACAGAGTCGTACATGACTGAAGTGGCTTAGCAGTAGCAGTAATCCTAATAACTGAGTTTTCCATAACCTATTTTAAGTCTTTAAGTCTTACTGAATATCTGTTCGCTTAGTCTCGACTCATTTTTAGATATTAATTCAGTCATGTTTCTCTTTCTTACCCATCATGGTTTTCTGGTATTCATCTAACTTGATTCTTTCTTTGCAGATTGGCACTCTTTTCTCTTATTGCCAGAATAATAGCACCTTGAACTCTTTGCCAAACATTCTTGGCCTGGTTTGAGTTTGCAGGGACCTAAGTAACATCTCATGTGTGTTGTTTAGTCGCTGTCACGTCAGCCTCTGCGACCCCGTGGACTGCAGCACTCCAGGCTTCCCTGTCCTTCTCTATCTCCCTGAATTTGCTAAAATTCATGTCCATTGGGTCGGTGATGCCATTTAAGGATCTCATCCTCTGTTGACCCTTCTCTTCCCACCCTCAACCGTTCCCAGCATCAGGACTCATCTTTTCCAATAAGTATTTGTTGTAATATGGTATTAACATTGTTGCCTAAATCCAATTATGACCGGAAGCTGAGGCACATAAGGCCTCAGACTTAGAACCAATAGCCTGAAGGTGGCAGGAAATTCATATACCAGATTTGTAAAGAGAGATCTAAAGTCAGTTTTAGATGGTGGACATCTTTACCTTCTTTAGCTACTTTGCCTGGGAGTGCTTTCCTCTGGTGACTCCTGACTACACGAAACGGTAACTTCCTTCCCGCTCCTTCCAGTACTTTGTTTACTACCAAGAAAGTTCTTCCTTTCCATCCTCTTTTTGCCTAAGAATTTGGAAATAACAATTTTCTTTTAGAATTAAACTATTATTATATTACTAAGTCATAGATCACAGTAAAAATACATATTACCTTGTAGCAATTTAGGACTCATTATTTAATAATAAAAAAAGTAATAACAAAGGAATTCAAAGTAATAACATAAGGAGGAATTATTAGCTGTGTAGATTAGGCATTCCAGGGGTTGAATCGCATATTATTCTTCTAATATTGAGCAAATTATGCCAAAATTTAGCAGATTAAGACAATAAACTTCCCGCCCCCCCCTCCCCCGCCCTGGCCCCGCATAGTTTCTGTGGTTCAGGGATTATGGGATGACTTTCCTGGGTGATTCTAGCTCAGTTTCTCATGAGATGGCAGTCAAAATGTTAGCTAGGGCTTCCATTATTTCAATACATGTCTAAGCTTGGAGAATCCCCTTCCAGGTTAGCTCACTCATGTCATGGTTGGGAAAAGGCACCAGCTCCTTCCCAGCTCTTAGCAGGAGGTCCCAGTTCCATACCATGTGGGCCATTCTATAGGCCACTTCGGGTGTGCCCTTGGCGTGGCAGCTGTCTTCCCCAAGAAACAGGGAGAGGATGGAAGAGAGGGGAAGAGGGAAGGAGGGAGAGAAAGAATGGAGAGAGAACAAGGAAGATGCTTCAGTGTCCTCTCGGGCCTAGTCTTGGAAGTTACTGTTACTCTGCCACACTGATTGTTACAGGTGAGTTACTAGGTTCAGTTAAAGTGAAAGGAGTTAATTTTAGATTTTAAAGGGAGATGTATCTGATACTTAGTAGACAGATTTTAAATCTTCCACAGTTTGTCTTCATATATTGGTCTTAATCAAATATGATTTGATTAAGCATATCAGTGATGTTCAGTTCAGTTCAGTCGCTCAGTCATGTCCGACTCTTTGAGACCCCATGAATCACAGCCAGGCCTCCCTGTTTATCACCATCTCCCAGAGTTCACTCAGACTCATGTCCATCGAATCTGTGATGTTATCCAGCCATCTCATCCTCAGTCGTCCCTTTCTCCTACTGCCCCCAATCCCTCCCAGCATCAGAGTCTTTTCCAATGAGTCAAATCTTCGCATGAGGTGGCCAAAGTACTGGAGTTTCAGCTTCAGCATCATTCCCTCCAAAGAAATCCCAGGGCTGATCTCCTTCAGAATGGACTGGTTGGATCTCCTTGCAGTCCAAGGGACTCTCAAGAGTCTTCTCCAACACCACAGCTCAAAAGCATCAATTCTTCAGTACTCAGCCTTCTTCACAGTCCAACTCTCACATCCATACATGACCACTGGAAAAACCATAGCCTTGACTAGATGGACCTTTGTCGGCAAAGTAATGTCCCTGCCTTTGAATATGCTATCTAGGTTGGTCATAACTTTTCTTCCAAGGAGTAAGCATCTTTTAATTTCATGGCAGTAATCACCATCTGCAGTGATTTTGGAGCCCCCAAAAATAAAGTCTGACACTGTTTCCACTGTTTCTCCATCTATTTCCCATGGAGTGATGGGACCGGATGCCATGATCTTCGTTTTCTGAATGTTGAGCTTTAAGTCACTCTCCTCTTTCACTTTCATCAAGAGGCTTTTTAGTTCCTCTTCATTTTCTGCCATAAGGGTGGTGTCATCTGAATATCTGAGGTTATTGATATTTCTCCCAGCAATCTTGATTCCAGCTTGTGTTTCGTCCAGTCCAGCGTTTCTCATGATGTACTCTGCATAGAAGTTAAATAAGCAGGGTGACAATATACAGCCTTGACGTACACCTTTTCCTATTTGGAACCAGTCTGTTGTTCCATGTCCAGTTCTTACTGTTGCTTCCTGACCTGCATACAGATTTCTCAAGAGGCAGGTTAGATGGTCTGGTATTCCCATTTCTTTCAGAATTTTCCACAGTGTATTGTGATCCACACAGTCAAAGGCTTTGGCATAGTCAATAAAGCAGAAATAGATGTTTTTCTGGAATTCTCTTGGTTTTTCCATGATCCAGCGGATGTTGGCAATTTGATATCTGGTTTCTCTGTCTTTTCCGAAACCAGCTTGAACATCAGCAAGTTCATGGTTCACATATTGCTGAAGCCTGATTTGGAGAATTTTGAGCATTACTTTACTAGCATGTGAGATGAGTGCAATTGTGCAGTAGTTTGAGCATTCTTTGGCATTGCCTTTCTTTGGGATTGGAATGAAAACTGACCTTTTCCAGTCCTGTGGCCACTGCTGAGTTTTCCAAATTTGCTGGCATATTGAGTGCAGCTCTTTCACAGCATCATCTTTCAGGATTTGAAATAGCTCAACTGGAATTCCATCACCTCCACTAGCTTTGTTCATAGTGATGCTTTCTAAGGCCCACTTGACTTCACATTCCAGGATGTCTGGCTCTAGATGAGTGATCACACCATCGTGAAGATCTTTTTTTGTACAGTTCTTCTGTGTATTCTTGCCACCTCTTAATATCTTCTGCTTCTGTTAGGTCCAGACCATTTCTGTCCTTTATCAAGCCCATCTTTGCATGAAATGTTCCCTTGGTATCTCTAATTTTCTTGAAGAAATCTCTTGTCTTTCCCATTCTGTTGTTTTCCTTGATTTCTTTGCATTGATCGCTGAGGAAGGCTTTCTTATCTCTTCTTGCTGTTCTTTGAAACTCTGCATTCAGATGCTTATATCTTTCCTTTCCTCCTTTGCTTTTTGCCTCTCTCCTTTTCACAGCTATTTGTAAGGCCTCCCCAGACAGCCATTTTGCTTTTTTGCATTTCTTTTCCGTGGGGATGGTCTTGATCCCTGTCTCCTGTACATTGTCACGAACCTCATTCCATAGTTCATCATGCACTCTATCTATCAGATCTAGGCCCTTAAATCTATTTCTCACTTCCACTGTATAATCATAAGGGATTTGATTTAGGTCATATCTGAATGGCCTAGTGGTTTTCCCTTCTTTCTTCAATTTAAGTCTGAATTTGTTAATAAGGAGTTCATGATCTGAGCCACAGTCAGCTCCTGGTCTTGTTTCTGTTGGCTGTACAGAGCTTCTTCATCTTTGGCTGCATAGAATATAATCAGTCTGATTTCGGTGTTGGCCATCTGGTGATGTCCATGTGTAGAGTGTTCTCTTGTGTTGTTGGAAGAGGGTGTTTGCTATGACCAGTGCATTTTCTTGGCACAACTCTATTAGTCTTTGCCCTGCTTCATTCTACATTCCAAGGCCAAATTTGCCTGTTACTCCAGATGTTTCTTGACTTACTACTTTTGCATTCCAGTCTCCTATAATGAAAGGACATCTTTTTTGGGGTGTTAGTTCTAAAAGATCTTGTAGGTCTTCATAAAACCGTTCAACTTCAGCTTCTTCAGCATTACTGGTTGGGGCATAGACTTGGATAACTGTGATATTGAATGGTTTGCCTTGGAGACGAACAGAGATCATTCTGTCATTTTTGAGATTGCATCCAAGTATTGCATTTTGGAATCTTTTGTTGACCATGATGGCTACTCCATTTCTTCTGAGAGATTCCTGCCCGCAGTAGTAGATGTAATGGTCATCTGAGTTAAATTCACCCATTCCAGTCCATTTTAGTTTGCTGATTCCTAGAATGTCGACGTTCACCCTTGCCATCTCTTGTTTGACCACTTCCAATTTGCCTTGATTCATGGACCTGACATTCCAGGTTCCTATGCAATATTGCTCTTTACAGCATCAGATCTTGCTTCTATCACCAGTCACATGCACAACTGGGTATTGTTTTTGTCTTGGCTCCATCCCTTCATTCTTTCTGGAGTTACTTCTCCACTGATCTCCAGTAGCATATTGGGCACCTACTGACCTGGGGAGTTCCTCTTTCGGTATCCTATCATTTTGCCTTTTCACATGGTTCATGGGGTTCTCAAGGCAAGAATACTGAAGTGGCTTGCCATTCCCTTCTCCAGTGGACCACATTCTGTCAGACCTCTCCACCACGACCCGCCTGTCCTGGGCTCCCTGGTGGCTCAAACGGTAAAGCGTCTGCCTGCAACGTGGGAGACCCGGGTTCGATTCCTGGTTCAGGAAGATCCCCTGGAGAAGGAAATGGCAATCCACTCCAGCACTCTTGCCTGGAAAATCCCATGGATGGAGGAGCCTGATAGCCTATAGTCCATGGGGTTGCAAAGAGTCAGACATGACTGAGCGACTTCAGTGATGTTACCTTAGAGCAATTCCTGTCTTTGGGTTCTGCCTTTGCAGGATGAGCAAGGTCATCTAAGCCTGGTTCTCTGTGTGATAGTAAAATGACGCCAGCCTTAGTATCTCACGTTACACTTTCCAGAAAGAGAATGTGCTTGTAGTTTTCTGAGTGGAACAAGACATCATCTTTCGCAAAGGTTACTAGCGCTTCATTTTTCATTTGTTTGAGCTTGTTCACATGCTTCTTTATAAATCAGGTTGATGGGAATGAGGCATTTTGATCATTGCCTTTGGGATGGGTTACCTGCACCAATCAATTTGGCAGAGCTTTTGGGAGTATCCTGATTGTTTTGGAAACTCTCGGGTTGACCCTGAACGGGGATGGAGTAATCTCTGTCTGAGTGAGTGAGTGAAGTTGCTCAGTCGTGTCCGACTCTTTGTGACCCTATGGATTGTAGCCCACCAGGCTCCTCCGTCCATGGGATTCTCCAGGCAAGAATACTGGAGTGGGTTGCCGTTTCCTTCTCCAGGGGATCTTGCCAACCCAGGGATCAAACCCAGGTCTCCTACTCCTTCCATATTCCTACCCAAACTGCATGGCTGCTCTGCTGGGGGGAAAGAACTGAATGGTTATTAGTTGGGGAAAAAAATTAAAAATCTGTCTCATGCCATAAAACGATCAGATTTTGGGCTGGTAAGAATAGACTGAATAACTAAAAGAAATAGTATATTTCACATTTTCTTTTTTAGTTTTCTAAGGGCAGGCATAAACAAAAGTTAAGAGATATAGGCAGTGGCGATTAACCTATTATCAGGGCCAAATTAAAAAGACCATCCCTACTGGGGAAGTGGATATAGAAAGCCTTATCCAAAAGATTTTTAACATTCCAATGGGAGAAGCTTCTATGAAGGAATAGCTTGAGGCCAATAAAATTCAATTAACATAAATCCTGTTCTGAGGCCAAGCACCTACCAAATGACTCTCTGGCTCAGAGAATGGAGATTAAGAATTTACTAGTCTGTATTACCTTCATATTTTTCATCATGCCTTAGCAAATTAGAATTCTGTTTTACATGTTAGGTTTATGAACTAAACTAGTTAACACAAGTCTACCAGATTTTCCATGCACTTGGTGTACTGTCAGAATCTGAGCCTAAAAGGCAAACTGGCTTCAGAGAAATTTGGCTATAGAATATCAGGCTTGTTACCAATATTTCTGTGACAGTTAAATATTAACCTTTAAATAAATCTGAGTGTCTGCACTGACCATGCTTTACTCATTTTTTTTTTTTTTTAAATTTGACTTGTGTCGGATCTTAGTTGCTGCATAGGGTGCTCTAGTTGTGGCAGGAGGGCCCAGTTGCCCCACAACATGTGGGATCTCAGTTCCCAGCAGGGATTGAACCCATGTCCACCACATGGCAAGGCAGATTCTTAACCACTAGAAGCGGTTTGTCCCACTTTAGATGGAAAGGGAAGCCCCAACTTGACTCATTTTGATAAGAATCTAGAACCCCCTCTAATACTTACTACTCTACCCCCTCTAACTATACAAACATTATATCTAGTTGTTAGTAAAGAAAAATAAGTGCAAGCACTTCTCATGATTTCAGTTTTTAATTATTCTTTGTTGAGGAAAATGTTTTGCTGTGTGTCAAGAAATGCTTATTTTTTTCTTTTCAAAGTAACTTTTTCCATGATTTCTCATGACTTGAGGGTATTATATTTTTTATTTTTTCCATTGGCTCCTTTAGATTCAATAATGGAAGCAAGCAGTTTGGCATTATGGGAAAAAATTTAAATGACTGTACCACATCATCTCATAGTTGAAATATTTAATGATTTTTACTTTCTAATGAAGAGTGCATAATCTATCATTCTTAATAGTGTTAGATGTAGAATTCTGTGCTGTTCCGAATGAATAATGCTATAGGATAAATAAGTTAATATCTGGATAAATCCACTTTGGTTATTATTTAATCAAATCCACACGATTTTGAGAGGAAGACTTGGAGTATGAATTTTGTACATAAATGACTGATTTGTTCCTAATGTGGACTACTCCTTATGTTCAGATTTTAAGTCTAACAAAATGCAGTTTATGTTACTAAGGAAGTAATATACTGCTATTTTTGCTACATTTCACTTATAATACTAGAGTGTCTAAAGTTCTGCCTGAACAAAGTCCTTATATATATATATATATATTTTTTTTTAAATTTATATTTGGTTCAATGGGTCTTCATTGCTCCCATGGGCTTTCTCTAGTTGCAGGGGGGTGGGTAGTGGTGGGGCGGGATGTGGGGAGGGCGGCTACCTTTCATTTCAATGCAGCAGCTGCTCATTGCGATGACTCCTCTTATTGCTCAGCATGGGTTCTAGGTGTGTGGGCTCAATATTTGTTGTGCACCAGCCTAGCTTGCTCTGTGGCACTTGGATCTTCCCGAACAAGGGATTGAACCCATATCCCCTTCATTGGCAGGTGGATTCTTAACCATTGGACCATCAGGGAAGTCCCCTAATATGGTTTTAAAGATATTTGATAACTGTATGTCATACCAAGAATATAAAATATGATTTATATATAGATAGATTTATGTATTTATGTGTATGTATATTTTTATTATACCTATTGATAGTTTTATATAGTTAAATACCCCTAAATCCTGGATATCTTCCACCAATAAGCATAGATTTCAAGATTTCTGACTTACTATAAGTGCATTTATTTAAATTTTTCTTGTCAGTGAATCCATAAGGGTAACATAAAGTTGTAGATAATATTACTGAATTATGTAAACAGAAAATAATTTTCATAAGTGTTCGTAGGTAAATGCTCTGTGTAAACTCATCTTTTACCCACTTCATCTTTGATCTGTGTAGACAATAATGTGATCAGTGTAAAGGTCATGAGTACAAAGAAAGTAGATTAATCCTCTCCCCTCCGCGCAATATAGTTAAGTAGAATAGGTGAAAGATTAAACTGTTCTCAACAATAGAGGAGGAGAAAAATTGAAAAGAATTTGGAAAATTAAAAATTTATTGAAACATCTAAAATATTTTCTTAAAGGGCAAGTGCAAAATACTTGAGTATATAGCTCTATATATGAATGGAAATACTCAGAGGGGAAGAATCAATATTCAAACACACACACAAAAAGTAAAAAACATCTTGACTTATTTTCTGAATGTACATATTTGGGATTTGTCTTTTATGCCCCTCCCCACCCTTACACATAAATTGTATTGTTAAGAAAGAACTAAATTTAAATTGAGCAGTCATTACTTCCTGGACACCTGCTCTCTGCTAGGCACTGGACTCGGCGTTATATATGCCTGATAGCTGCTGTTGCATCACTCAGTGGTGTCCTACTCTTTGCAACCCCATTGACTGCAGCACGCCAGACATCTCTGTCCTCTACTATTTCCCAGAGTTGGCTCAAGTTCATGTCCATTGAGACAGTGATGCTCTCTAACCATCTCATCCTCTGTCATCCCCTTCTCCTCCTGCCTTCAGTCTTTCCCAGCATCAGGATCTTTTCCAAAGAGTCAGCTATACAGCACGCCAGACCTCTCTGTCCTCTACTATTTCCCAGAATTTGCTCAAGTTCATGTCCATTGAGACAGTGCTGCTCTCTAACCATCTCATCCTCTGTCATCCCCTTCTCCTCTTGCCTTCAATCTTTCCCAGCATCAGGGTCTTTTCCAAAGAGTCAGCTCTTCACATCAGGTAGCCAAAGTATTGGTGTTTCAGCATCAGCCCTTCCAATGAATATTCATAGTTGCTTTTTAGGTTTGACTGGCTTGATCTCCTTGCTGTCATAGAGACTCAAGAATCTTCTCCAGTCCCACAGATTGAAAGCATCAATTATTTGTGTTCAGCCTTTTTTATGCCTAATATTATTACTTCTATATAAGAATGTATCATTGAAACACATACTGTTTTGACACCACTTTCTAAATAGCAAACTCATGTTTAGAGAGGGTAGTAAATTGGTGTAAGATTAAACACTGATCATTGTTGGATCTGAGGTGTAACCCTATATCCATTGGGTTTTACTATTTTAACTTTTTTAATGGACTCTATTTTGTAAGAGCAGTTTTAGGTTTATAGCAAAATTGAAGGCAATGTACAGAGATTTCTTTTATACCTCTTATCCTCACCTATGCATAGCTTCCCCTATTATGAACATTCCCTACCAAAACAGAACATCTGCCACAACTGATGAACCTGCATTGACTCACGATAATTACCTAAAGTCCATAGAGTATATTATTGGTTCACTCTTGCAGCTGTATACTCTGTTGGTTTGTACAAATGTATAATGGAGATGTGTCCATCATTATGGGCTCATACAGGGTATTTTTGCTGCAAATCCTGTGTTCCACCTATCCATGCTTCCCTCTACCATTAACCCCTGGCAACCACTGACCTTTTTGTTGTCCTCTTAGTTCAGTCTTTTGCAGAATGTCATTTTGGTGACATGGTATAGTTTGTAGCCTTTTAAGATTGATTTCTTACGTTTTTAAAAAAGTTGTAAAATTGTTAAGGTTTTTGAACATTTCTAGAAAATCATTGAATGTGATTCTAAAGTTCAAAGACTACAAAAGAAGACATGTTAGATAGGTGGTTATCTGTGTCTGGCAGACCCACTAAGTGTGGGTTGTAAGCACGGAAGCAGCTAGAAAATAAAAAAGATAAGTCTGCTTCCTCTCATTCCTATCGATCAGATCATTTTCTTAACCAATGCAGTGAAGTCGTGTATTAGAAATGCCTCTGAACCTAGATGATTGGCTCCAAAAGAGGAGAAACAATTGTTTGGTTCTTGACTTTGACACTAAGTTGGAATTTAGGTGCCTTTTTTCTACTCTTCCCTACCTCCCCTTTCTTTTTGTCTCTTCTTCCTCTTTTTAAAATTTCCTTTTAATGAACACTTAGATATTTATTATAGCCCCAGAGATCCTGCTTTAAAGGCTGGCTAGCCTAGGTGGGCTGAGGATGGGGTGGGGGTCCTTCTCGGGGCACAGCTCAGCTCAGTGTCTGAGCCGCAGCAGAGCTGGGACAAGGTCCTGCTCAGAGCTGTCACCAATTTCCTCTGCAGACGTCAGCACTTGATGGAGCTCCTCGGTGTCCAGGGTTCTTTGAGGGTGGCACGGATGTCCCAGATGGCCTGGAGGCTGGGAGTGGGGCACTGGAGCCATCTGCCCAGCTGCTGTCTTTTTTCCACTCATTTTTCACACTTGTTTCAGCCTTAGGGCAACAGCTCCTGCACAGATTGGCTTGTTCTAGAGAGCTCCCACACAGAGGGTGAGGAGTGAGCAGAGAGCAGAGAGCCTGGTGGTCCCTGATTCAGGGTCCCCTGGCATTCTGCAGGGGCGACTCCATGGGGCATGGCCCTGGTAGAGTCCCACCAGACCCCTCGTCAAGAGGGCCAAGTGGGGGGCAGACTCCTTAGTGTCCTCCGCGCCCTCCACAAGGAAGCCGTGGACCACCTGGGAAATGGAGACAGCTGGCAGCAGCCAGGCTCTGCCACCCTTGCACTCACTCAGTGCCAGGGGCTGCTGTGTGGCAGCAGGAATAGCGCTCCCAGAGGTGAATTGGGTGCCACCTTCTGCACTCAACCATGTGGTCCCTAGGCTTCGATGCTGGGGCACTGGGTCTGGTCTCCTGCGCCACCCACATGAAGTCCCCAGGTGCCACTTGCGTAGCCTGTGGGTGCCAAGCAGCCACTCGACTCCTAGGCCTGTGCGTGGCAACACTGGTTTTGCTGAGGTCACTGCACACAGCAGAATCTGTGCTTCAGGCCAGCCCCATGGTGAGTTCTCTGCAGTCAAATGTAGGATGGCTATGATGATGCATCATTTCATAACCTAGTTATAGCTCATAGCGATGAAGGATCTCGCGAAGGTTTTTCACAAATGATGGCTTTAAATATATATGTGTATATATATATGTCATACATTGTGAACAAAATAACAAGCATATTATTTAAGGGTCAGTGCTACTGGTGGTTTTGTAATGTGCTCTGCAGAAGGTGGGCAAAGAACCTAGAAACTAGTGTTTTTCACCAGAGCATATGACTGCCACACCCAGTTATTACTGAAGTAAATCTGACTTTCTTTTCTAGATAACATTAAGTAGATGGTGTGTTTTTACCCCTTCAAGCATGGCTTTTCATTGAAAGTTTTTTTTCTTTTCAAATCAGTTTGGAACTCTATAGCTAATATTGACTATATCTGATTGTCTAATAGATGACTCATAATTGTTAGCTTACGATAATCTATGTTTTCAATTCAACTTAGTCTGAATAAATGCTTTTTTGTAGTGAGTGCCCATGGTCAGAAATTGATTAACTGAACTCTGGGAAAATTACTTATGCATCTTTTGTGCTTTGGGGGTCATTTAGATGTCACTGATATCTATAGAGGAAAAAAATTATAGCATTTTTGAGATGATTTCTTTTGATTTAGGACTTCATACAATTCTTTAGTGTAACTTGAATTTATTTCAGTAATGAAGTACAAGACAATATGATTAGCCAAGAGAAACTTGAGACCAAAATGATCTTTCAGTTTTTAACCTGATGATCAAAAATCTGAGCAAAAATGGTACAGAAGTCCTAGGAATTATTTCTGATAAAAGTATGTCTGTTCGTTGCAGTAGAACTACAAGCAAGGGATCTCTCACTAGGCACAGATGCTCCCAATGATTATTTAATACAAAGACATCTCGGTAACATGCAGAAAGTTTACTTTCTAACTTTTGATGACTTTCTAAAATAATATGAAACAAAAAGGTAGCACAAAAATACTTAGATATTCCCTAGAGGTTTTTTTGTATTGAAGTGCAATTTGTATGTACTTAACATGTATTTTATACTACAAAAGATATATATATATATACACACACACACACACACACACCATATAAATACGTATTTCTACCTTAAACTATATGGCAAGAATCCAGAAAACCAAGCGAAAAAACATTATAAATTAGTTTAAAGAAACTAAACTCAAGGTTTCTTTGTTCTTTTAGATATAGAATGAAATATGTGAAGCGAGTATACAGTTTAATCACAGTGTAACTCAAACATCAGGATTTTTTTGTTCACATTTTTAGACTGTGGTTATTGTTACTTTTTCTTTGCACATTTCTGTAATTCAGTTCAGTTCAGTTGCTCAGTCGTGTCTGACTCTTTGCGACCCCATGAATCGCAGCACACCAGGCCTCCCTGTCCATCACCAACTCCTGGAGTTCACTCAGACTCACGGCCATCGAGTCAGTGATGCCATCCAGCCATCTCATCCTCTCTCATCCCCTTCTCCTCCTGCCCCCAATCCCTCCCAGCATCAGAGTCTTTTCCAATCACTCAACTCTTCGCATGAGGTGGCCAAAGTACTGGAGTTGCAGCTTTAGCATCATTCCTTCCAAAGAAATCCCAGGGCTGATCTCCTTCAGAATGGATTGATTGAACCTCCTTGCAGTCCAAGGGACTCTCAAGCGTCTTCTCCAACACCGCAGTTCAAAAGCATCAATTCTTCGGTGCTCAGCTTTCTTCACAGTCCAACTCTCACATCCATACATGACCACAGGAAAAACCATAGCCTTGACTAGACGGACCTTTGTTCGCAAAGTAATGTTTCTGCTTTTCAACATGCTATCTAGGTTGGTCATAACTTTTCTTCCAAGGATTAAGCGTCTTTTAATTTCATGGCTGCAGTCACCATCTGCAGTGATTTTGGAGCCCCCCAAAATAAAGTCTGACACTGTTTCCCCATCTATTTCCCATGAAGTGATGGGACCGGATGCCATGATCTTCGTTTTCTGAATGTTGAGCTTTAAGCCAACTTTTTCACTCTCCTCTTTCACTTTCATCAAGAGGCTTTTTAGTGTCTCTTCACTTTCTGCCATAAGGGTGGTGTCATCTGCATATCAGAGGTTATTGACATTTCCCTTGGCAATCTTCATTCCAGCTTGTGCTTCTTCTAGCCTAGTGTTTTTCATGATGTACTCTGCATAGAAGTTAAATAAGCAGGGTGACAATATACAGCCTTGACATACTCCTTTTCATATTTGGAACCAGTCTGTTGTTCCATGTCTAGTTCTAACTGTTGCTTCCTGGTCTGCATACAGGTTTCTCAAGAGACAGGTCAGGTGGTCTGGTATTCCCATCTCTTTCAGAATTTTCCACAGTTTATTGTGATCCACACAGTCAAAGGTTTTGGCATAGTCAATAAAGCAGAAATAGATGTTTTTCTGGAACTCTTGCTTTTTCCATGATCCAGTGGATGTTGGCAATTTGATCTCTCGTTCCTCTGTCTTTTCGGAAACCAGCTTGAACATCAGGAAGTTCACAGTTCACGTATTGCTGAAGCCTGGCTTGGAGAATTTTGAGCATTACTTTACTAGCGTGTGAGATGAGTGCAATTGTGTAAGTAATTTGTACTAAAATTACTGACAGAAATTACTGATAAGCACTAGATATTTTGCAATCTCCCAAATTTCTGTCAGATAAGTCTTATTCATTGTCCTTTTGGAAAATACTAAAGGGCTACAACTTGAGTAATTTCTGTAGTTACTCTTAGCAAAATCCCAGGAAACTGAAAGTCAGTATTATACAGTGAAATTAACTTTAGTGTTACATGGATTTAACTGTAGAGCTTAACTTCAGGCTCTACTAGAGTGGCTAAGGGGTTTTTGGCTACTTACTTAACTTCTCTGATTATCATACTTCCAGTTGTGAAATGAAAATGATAAATTCTACCTTGTTGAGTTGTTGGATCTAATGAAATGTTTTAGGTGAAACACCAAACACTTGGAAAAATATGTTATTTGTCTTCCTTGCTTTCCCTTAATCCTATGAAGTTATTGCTATTAGTGTGGACACCTTCTGGTATTAGCATATAATGAACATTTTCACGTAGAACTAAGAAAAAAACAGCAAGCCATATGCATTTTAATATTTGGATATTTTGAATGGAAGCATTTTACAGATTTTACTCCAAGAAATTATTTGAAGAATCTTGGTATTTATAACAGCAAATGCCTTTTGTTAAAATGGCCTTTCTAGAGCATAGGATAAGCACTAGATATTTTGCAATCTCCCAGATTTCTGTCAGATAACTCTTATTCATTGTCCTTTTGGAAAACACTAAAGGGCTACAACTTGTTCATAAATGTGTTCCAGGAGAGTGTTCTTTGTCACTTTCAAAACGTCAACATTTTTCCTCCCTCGGGTATATCTCATAGGTATTTCATTTCTGTTTATTTCCTGTCCTTATGATTTAACTTTTGTCTGGCAGAAGTCTAGTTTACATTTTCTTTTTTGGTAATTATTTATTTACCTAAGTGAAGCTATTGTTCGCTCATTATATCTGAACCAGATAATTTTTTACACTTATCAATGGTCCTTACGTATATGTTTGAAAGTTTTGCCTAGAAAAGAGAAATGAGCCACATGTTTGCAGATTATGCTGAAATGAGTTGACTCCTGATGAAAAAGATAGATAAGGTGGTAGTTTTGAACTATCAGAGTTCAAAATACAGCATTTCCCTCAGTAATTTACTAGAATTAAAAAAAATTAAAAGAGGAATCAATTTAAGCTCAAAATATTGTATATCTTAAGGATTTTTTTTTTTTACCACAGGTATTTTTTTCCTGATATAACAAGAGGTTGACTATCTCTGAGACAATCTTCCTCAGTCATCAAGTTGGGGAGAGCTCTGACGTTATCGCCAAGGTATATGGGCAGCAGATAAATATGTTTTTGATGACGGTGGTGTTTTATATATTAGGAACAAGACACATCTAAGACTTTCTATTATACTCTGGGGATTTCTTACTGGGTAGATTATGAAGAAGCTGAAAGTGAGAGAGGGAAGGGGAGGTATGATGGCTGCCAGGTCTAGTCAATACCCCAAAGCCCAACAAAAGACAGAGATGCAGTTCTCATATAATTTAACTGAACAATGTGTCTCCAAGGTGAATGTAGATTGTAATCTGAATAAATGGTGCCAGTATTTTTGGCTCGAAAGAACTCTAGAGATAGAGATTTTATGTCTTTTACTCAGGTACATAAACAAGAGGACTTAACAACATTTACTATACACGTGGTTTATCCTCAGTCTCTCTGGATTTAATATCATTCTATATGTTGCCTCCAGAAATGGGAAAGAGATGGCTTAGCTCTCTTTGTAAAATCTCATATGCCTCAATTATGAGGCCCATGGAATTCCTGATTGTCCATATGGTAGCTCTCCAAGGGATTCTTTTACTTTAGCTGAAGTCTCCATATTAGCAAAGAGAGGGAAGCTTGCGTCATATTTTGCATTTAAAAAGTTCTGATAGAAATTTCACTGTTCTTTGTGATGTGTTATCCTGGGTAAAGAAAATGCCAAGTTACTTTCCTTTTAGCTAGAAGGGTATGAATTTAGTGTTGAAATGGTACTTAACATTAATCTTAATGATTAGAGGGCCCAATTGACAGAATGCAGTTTTAAAAAAGAGATGAATTATCTTTAACAAATAAAATGTGGAAGTGAATATATTTAATACCTACAGTTGCTGAGCATAATGCATGAAGGATGAACATGTACCTGGGGCCTGAAGAGGGTAGGTATAAACAAATTTTGTAGGAATAATCTGGGCTACTAACATACAGAATATTCTGGAGTCATGGAATTTTTTGCAGGAACTGAAGTGTTTTACTGGTTAAGGAGTCTTCAGCTTCATGAAAGTGAAACCCCCAGTGATGTATTGATTCGAAACTCAAACTGAGGAAGAATTTTAAGAAGGGATGGAGTCTAGAAGCATCTATAGGATGATGAAGCATTTGATGAGGAGAGAGTAGTGGTAGGCTGAGAGGACTGTTAAGACACACACTGGAGGAATGAACAGGATGATATGATACTGTGGGGAAATTCAGGAAGGTCCTCCTACATCATCACATTGCTCACCAGTCATCATGTTGTATCCTAAGGACAAAACCATTAGGTGCTGTGGGAGCCTAGGGAGAATTGATTCCAAGGAGAGTTGCCATGAAAAGAAATCAGTTTCTGTGACCAAGTCCATAAGAACACTATTGGCACTAGTAGCAAAGAACTTACATGGAGTCCAGGAAAGTGGGATCCAGGACTGTTAGCTGCAAGTAAGGACTTGGAGTTTTATGGAAGTGTGGGTGAGGATGAAACTGTAGAATGTGCAAGTCTTTGGTAAACATAATCACAGTGGAATATCTCAGTAAAAACACAGAGAACAGTAGTGGGTATTTGATATTTGTTAATGGGATGAAAATTTTCTTTTCAGAGAAAGAATTGGCAAGACAGTCTCATTTATCACAATTGTTAATGGTCTTCTCTCAAACCCTATATTCTAGCCATGTTGATCTATTTATAGTCCCTTGTTCTTGCCTGGTTCTCTCACCACACTTGGTACTGTGAGCTTGCTATGCTGCTGCTGCTGCTAAGTCGCTTCAGTTGTGTCTGACTCTGTGCGACCCCATAGACAGCAGTCCACCAGGCTCCCCCCAGTCCCTGGGATTCTCCAGGCAAGAACACTGGAGTGGGTTGCCATTTCCTTCTCCAGTGCATGAAAGTGAAAAGTGAAAGTGAAGTTGCTCTGTCGTGTCCAACTCGACCACATGAACTGCAGCCCACCAGGCTCTTCCATCCATTGGATTCTCCAGGCAAGAGTACTGGAGTGGGGTGCCAGTGACTTCTCCAGTGAGTTTGCTATACCTCCAGCCAAAAACTCTCCTTGTATTCTTTGCTTCTTTCTCTTAAACCATGATGGAGACTCCTCTGCAGTAGGCCTTCCTTGAATCATCCTGGCCAAGCCTGTTTTTCATACTCTGTGCTTCCATTGATCATAGCATCGGAAACATTGTCTTGTTTTTAGTGAAGTGTGAGTGCTCTCAGATCAGAGGCTGTTTCCATTCTATTGTTTACATCATGATGCTTGGTCCTGAGTAGGTGTGCTCAATAAATACTTGTTGAATAAATGAATGAATGAAAATAAGCAGCACCAAGTATTTTCTGGCACTATGTGTACTCAGAATTCCATAGTCTTTGTTTTTGACTGTAAAGTTTTTGCAGACAGAATTTTTTCTGAATTTTGTATCAGGGCTTTTCTTCTCACTGAACAGGGGAAAGATTTCTCCTGACTTCATGCAAATTATGCAGAGACAGAAGGTCATCTGACAGATGAACCAGTGTATCAGCTGTCCCGACTTGCTGTGTTTGTGTGCTTTTCTCCTCAGTTACACACCTAAGTCTCTAATTAGAGTCTAAGGATTTGTGCGTTTTAATATTAGGTTAACACCAAACTTAGGTAGCATATTCAAAAGCAGAGACATTACTTTGCCAACAAAGGTCCATCTAGTCAAGGCTATGGTTTTTCCAGGGGTCATGTATGGATGTGAGAGTTGGGCAATAAAGAAAGCTGAGCACCAAAGAATTGATGCTTTTGAACTGTGGTGTTGGAGAAGACTCTTGAGAGCCCCTTGGACTGCAAGGAGATCCAACCAGTCCATTCTAAAGGAGATCAGTCCTGGGTGTTCTTTGGAAGGAATGATGCTAAAGCTGCAGCTCCAGTACTCTGGCTACCTCATGCGAAGAGTTGACTGATTGGAAAAGACTCTGATGCTGGGAGGGATTGGGGGCAGGAGGAGGGGACGACAGAGGATGAGATGGCTGGATGGCATCACCGACTTGATGGACGTGAGTTTGAGTGAACTCTGGGAGATGGTGATGGACAGGGAGGCCTGGTGTGCTGCAATTCATGGGGTCGCAAAGAGTTGGACATGACTGAGCAACTGAGCAGAACTGAACTAAGCACCAAAACTGAGAATAAATGTAGACACATTCTTTTAGTGTTCTATAGCCATATTCACATTAAGATAATTATATTTCTTCTTCTTCTTTTTTTTTTTTTGGTATGCTTCCTCAAAGCCTGTATAGAAAGAAGGATGTAAATAAATTCAGTACAGCTGCCACATGAATATTACTCTCTAGGGATGATTTGGGGCATTATGTTTCAAGCTATCCAGTTGGGTAATAAAATCTTGCTGTTGGAGTCTTCTAAATGAGAAAAAAAAAAAGAATACAAACAGATTCATGAAGTATCCAGATTGTACTGGAGAATATTGACATACCTAGTGTGAACCCCAGGTGAGTTGTGTCTCTAGCTGTCAGTGTCCTCCTCATCTCTAGCGCTATCACCTCCTATCTGCAACTCACTTGATTATAAGAATAGCAGTTTGGCTTCCCAGTATGATCTTGACTCAAGAGTAGCCAATGGTATGGAATTGAGTCTAAGAGATTCTATTGTCTAAATACATCCTAGTGACTTTGGTATGGAGGAGATGTACATAAGCTAGAGAAATATTGGCAGTAGTTGTTTGCCTTATGTAAACCAGGAAACAATAGAATCCGGTCTTCACTGAGGGAGAAGAGTGAAGTGGAAACGAATGAATAAAGCAGAGAGGCATATGGAAAACTTGGTGGGTTATCTGTATTCATGAGGTGTTGGTTCATTTTCCCTAAGGATATCACCAGATACTCTGTATTCCTACAACAATTAAATCCCAATTATGAGTTCCAGCTCAAGGACATTTCTGTTACTTGCAGCCTAAAGAATCTAATTCTTAGATTACTCTTGACTCACTGATCACAGAGACACAAACCTGTGCTTCCTATCACTGCTACAGGCACAATCAGGAGTGGTAATGAGTGTTAAGACTTGAACACTGCAATCAGAACACTGTGGAAAATGTGCCCTACTTTTCAAAATTTGCTCTCAGGAAAGAGAACATGACTGATAATATCTCAGAACCCAGTCTGCCTCTAATCAAACATCTTAATTTTTTAAGGAATTCATAATTTGATCTAAAGAAATGGCACTTCATGAGAAAATGTAGGAATCATGGGTTGTTTCTGTCCTCCTTTCTTCCCTCTCTTCTAAGCTTCCTCCATTTTTCATTGAAAGAATTAGTGGAGAGAGAATGTTGGACCTCTGAACTCATGGCAGCAAGTAGATTTCTATTTTGTCTGAGGGTAAAATATACTTGAAAATCTTGAGCCCCTCATTGGCAAAGCAGCTTTAATCCCTGTTTCTCCACATTTGTGAGTTGTAATAATGCAGTATGGTGGAGTGATTAAGATAGAAACTCAAGGGTCAAGTCAGGGATCTATTATAGGAGATGTTGTAAATTACACTTCTGATTCTCAGTATCTTTCTCAGCATACCAGGCACAGTGTTACCTACAGTTAGGACTGTTGTGAAATTAAATGTGAAAAGCATGTAATACAGCTTTATCACTCTCACAGACAGCACTGCTTCGTCCTAATGCACTCTTGTTCAAAGCTCATCTCTATTCATCTTCCACTTCCAGTTTGAGACCAAATGTCTTCATCTCTACCTCAAGCAACATAGAAGAGGTGCCTCTTCTGGTAGCTCTCCATTCCCTACCTCTGCCCATGCATACCATAGATTGGTGTTGAAAGGTAGCTTAGAAGCCTAACCTGGTCACCCTGTTTCTCTGTTGAGGAATATAAGTATCAGAGAGAAAACTTGGCCTGAATTCCTAACAGTCACTAGTACAAGGTCTCTAATAAGTGATATTTCCCTGTTGGTGTGACTGGATGACAGAATGGTCCAAGATAAACACCTCCTGTCTTGTTGGATTTCTCAAGAACCCCTTAGACCAGTGCTCCCCCAACTTTTGCCCTGGGACACTTCTGAAAGTGGATGGGAGATAAATCATCTTTAGTGACCTGACAGAAGAAATTTCCCAATCACTTAATTTTTTTTTTAAATTTTACCTTGGAGTATAATTTATTAACAATGTTTCTGTTAGTTTTATGTGTTTGGCAAAGTGATTCAGTTCTATATATGCTTGTATCTATTCTTTCTCAGATTCTTTTCCCCATTTAGGTTATTACACAGTATTAAGCAGAGTTCTGTGTACTATATAGTAGATCTTTGTTGGTTATCTATTTTAAATATTTGTTGAAGTCATGTGTTTTCTCTAAAATTCCTATACATTTTGCATTGTCTTTAGACTATGGACATGTCTGTTTTAATATAAAAGAGGAACTGTAAGTAACATACTATTGAATAACATCGTTCCACACAGTATTACGATTATCCCATGGCTTCTCTATTCCCAGAACACTACTGTGTGCTCAGATTTCTGCAACTTGAAATAAGAAGGCATTTGGATGTCATGTTTTAATAAGATGGCTGTTTTCTCCCTGGCCCTCTATGTATTCAGCAGACTAGACAGGCTGACGCTAATAGTAGCTTACCTTACAGGAATAACAGCAGTAAAGCAGCAGTTATAAATAGATTGCTGTTTACGCGGTGCTTATGTTTTGCAATGGTAGTGCTATAATCTCACATTTCTTGACTCTGGTGCTTTGGAAATATCATTGGGCTAAACGAGCTACTTTCTGGCTCTAATTTATTCCTATTTTAATACCTTTAATATTTATCTATATTATAAGCATAATACAGCAGTTGGTTTACAAGTGGAAACTAAACTCATACTTTTTGAACCATGGAGTTAATATGTTGGGTATTGAAAAATCGTGGTGGGTGGGGGGGAGGAGGCAGATATTGGTTCCATAACCAGAAAGAAAAGGAATAAATTTATTCATAAACTCGATGAATTGCAAAGGGTAACTTCCAGGAAGGCATTATGGGCTTCTATGCATGGATTCTTCATTACAGAGAGAGCAAGTATAATTAGCAGAATATGTTTTTAAAGTACACATCAACCCCAAGGATGAAATGCAGCCATGAAATAGGCTTCTCAAGTTCTGGAAGCCATAAATTACCAACGCTGTAACTTAATCTTCTGGATATTCTCCACATAGCAACCCTGAGTTCCCTGGAGTGATAGGCTCTCATTTTCTCCCCATGTGCATTCAACTCTATTCTTTCTTGAATTAAACAAAAAGGATTTTAAAAACGTGCTTGGTTTATTGCTCCTAATAAAATAAATGTAATCTGAATACTCAAGGATATAATCAGCTCATAGCATTTCAACTGTATTACTAACAGGACCGTACAGTAAGTTGTACACTAAGAAAGCCCACTAGGCAAGCTCCTCTTGTCACGGCGCCCCATCCATCTTTTCTTCCTGTTTCCAGTCTGTCAGCATTTTCCCTCCACTCTTAGGTTGCACCTAGTGATTTTTCACACATCTTTCACTGACGTCTTATTACCTTCTAGTTTAATATATAGAGATAGAGTCCGTTGTACTCCATGCTGCATCCTTAGTTGCTCAGTGGTGTCTGCCTCTTTGCAACCCCTTGTGCCGTAGTCCGCCCGGCTCCTCTGTCCATAGGATTTTTAAGGCAAGAATACTGGAGTGGGTTGTCACTTCCTTCTCCAGGGGATCTTCCTGACCCAGAAATCAAACCCGCGTCTCTTGTGTCTCCTGAATTAGCAGGTGGATTCTTTACCACGGCACCACCTGGGAATCTCCTGCATCCTAGGCTTTGGACTCTAAATTCGTCACCTGACCACTACATCTGTTCATTTCTATCTTTGCTCATCAAATCAGATGCTAATGCAGGAAAATGGATGTTTTTCATATTCATATTTCTCAGTGACAAACCTTTAAATTCGTTAGAAAAGTGAAGCATAGGAAATGTTTCTTTAACTTCCTATGTAAAATTTGAAATCATAGATAATATAGAAGAATTTCTATATAAAGTTTTAAAATAAATCTTTATAAGAAACAACTTTAAAAAAAAAAAGTGAAGTCACTCAGTCGTGTCCAACTCTTTGCGACTCCATGAACACCAGGCTCCTCCGTCCATGGGATTTTCCAGGCAAGAGTACTGGAGTGGGTTGCCGTTTCCTTCTCCAGGGAATTTCCCGACCCAGAGATTGAACCCAGGTCTCCCACATTGTAGACAGACGCTTTCCATCTGAGCCACCACTTGATCTTAGCCAAAAGGCCAAGAACACTGGTACTTTAATTTTTAGAGAGAGGCTAACTAGTAATTTTCTCTTAGCTTTGTAAGCTTTTTATTTACATGGGGCAGTTTATTTATTTAAAAATATTCTTATTAGGTCATCTTAATTTTGACCATTACTAAACCCAATTTCCAGATTTAGTACAGCATAATTCATTTGAATCTGTAGATCTTTACTCAGTAAAAATTTGAGAAATGTTACATAAATTCTATTAAAAGAGAGATTAAGTTCTAAAGTGGTCAACAGCATTCACTGATGGACATTCCTATTGCTCAGGTGAGAAATCTTATATGATTTAATAAAGAAAATACTTTAGAAAAATGAATATTTTATTTTTATATTCAATTCTGGAATGATACTCTACTTTTCCCTGCCTTGTGGGCACTGGAAGGGAGACATTTGACCACACAGTTGAGTTACAGCTTTAGTTATTGACCCCTGATAGTCAATGAGATGCACCTGGAGTTGATTGACTCCTATGAGAGCCTTTCCAGACAGAGAGATTTAGGACAGATCTTTCTTTCCTCTATTTCAGTTGAAAAACCATTAAGTTACAATAATGTCTCAAATATACCACATCATTGAGATCTGTTCTTGGAAGCAATCTCCTTGTAATGTTCTTTTGTGCAAAAAGCTTTGTGTTTCCTTTGGAATTGAGTGTGTTCTCTAGGAAAAAGCAAAAACGAAAAACTCCCCATGTCTGCTAAGGGTTATGGGTAGAACTCTTGTTACTAAAATATTCAGTCCAATAAGTCATTGAATTGATGCCTCCTTCCCACACTAGGATTGATCTGTAGTTTGCCTGATTTGAATAAACAGTTGCTATGCCTTATATGGGCAAAGTCATTGCCGCCATAGAAAAGTACCTTTAGGAAACATGGCTGCAGTAGTCAAAAAAGAAAAGAACATTTCACATTCACAGGCCTGCTTAAAATCTCACAGTATTAACTCTCCACAAGTCCTTCAAATCAGCTAGCATTTTAAAGTGGTAGACGGTCCGAAATGGCTCACCAAAGCCATCCTTTCTGGTGTTCCAAAGAGCATGCATATGATAGATGCTTAGTTGGAGAAATGTCAGCTGTCCTACAGAGGCTGCCTTTGAATTCCCTGACTGCAGATTTCCAGACTCCCTACTCTTGCCCCTGCTCCTCTGCTGAACATCATAATCCCCCATACTCAGGGTTACACTGTCCTTTAGTGATTATATTATTGTGGTTATATTATTTCGGCCAGAGAATCTCTACAAAAGATAGGCACTTTGAATGTGGGCGTAACTGACCTTTGATAAAGCAAAAACATCAAATCTAAACAAAAGCAACACGCCAAAGGAGATTTCCTAGATTCGGGGAGGTAAAAAGGACAGAAAAAGATTATGTCAAATAGTACTGAAAAATCAAAGTAAGTTAATAAAGATATTGCAACATAAGTTGAGAAGGTAGATACAGGAATAAAAAGAGGACGACTAGAGGGGCTATTCATATTCTGGTCTCTTTATCTGGTACTTTAGCTTGGCCTTGATTAAAATGACTTGGAAAGTTAATTGATGGGGAGGGGGCCAATAGAAAAATACATTGAGCACTGGCGAACTTGACACTGGATTTTGAAATTCCTTTACATGTTATAGAAAGGATAGCCCAGTTGGAACACATTTTAATTTACTAAAAGCTCTGCTTGTCATTTTCTGGGTCTACTTTCTGTATATGCCATATGCAAAAGCTGTAGAGGTAAAAGCATTTTTAATTTTAGTATTACTGATATTATTCATTTCTAATAAACTTGAAATAATTGTTTTTGTATATATTTTGGGTCTCTGATTGTTGTACACTTTATTTGAAAAATGTGCATTACTCACATACTAATTTATAAACTTCAATGTAAATTTCAGGGCTTCACTTCTTTGGAAAACAGAGTATCTCACACTTTGAGAGGATAACTTATTTGATCTTTAGGTCTTTCAGTTCAGTTCAGTTGCTCAATCGTGTCTGAGTCTTTGCCAGCTCATGGCTTCCCTTCACCAACTCTTTACCTTCCTTTACCAACTCTCAGAGCTTGCTCAAACTCATGTCCAGAGAGTTGGTAATGCCATCCAGCCATCTTATCCTCTGTCATCCCCTTTTCCTCCTGCCTTCAGTCTTTCCCAGCATCAGAGTCTTTTCCAATGAGGCAGTTCTTTGCATCAGGTGGCCAAAGTATTGGAGCTTCAACTTCAGCATCAGTCCTTCCAATAAATATTTAGGACTGATTTCCTTTAGGATGGACTGGTTGGATCTCCTTGCTGTCCAAGGGACTCTCAAGAGTCTTCTCCAACACTGCAGTTCAAAAGTATCAATTCTTCGGCACTCAGCCTTCTTTATTGTCCAGCTCTCACATCCATACATGCTGCTGCTACTGCTGCTAAGTTGCTTCAGTCGTGTCCGACTCTTCGCGACCCCATGGACTGCAGCCCTCCAGGCTCCTCCGTCTATGGGATTTTAAAGGCAAGAGTACTGAAGTGGGTTGTCATTGCCTTTTCCAGTAGTCATACATGCAAATCATAGCTTTGACTAGATGGACCTTTGTCAGCAAAGTAATGGTCTCTGCTTTTCAATATGCTATCTAGGTTGGTCGTAGCTTTTCTTCCAAGGAGCAAGCATCTTTTAATTTCATGGCTGCAGTCACCATCTGCAGTAAATTTGGAGCCCCCCAAAATAAAGTCTGTCACTGTTTCCATTGTTTCCCTGTCTATTTGCCATGAAGTGATGGGACCAGATGCCATGATCTTCATCTTTTGAATGTTGAGTCTTAAGCCAACTTTTTCACTCTCCTCTTTCAATTTCATCAACAGGCTCTTCAGTTCCTCTTTGCTTTCTGCCATAAGGGTGGTGTTATCTGCATATCTGAGGTTATTGATATTTCTTTCAGCAGTCTTGATTCCAGCTTGTGCTTCATCTGGTCCAGCATTTCACATGATATACTCTGCATAGAAGTTAAATAAGCAGGGTGACAGTATGTAGTCTTGATGTACTCCTTTCCCAATTTGGAATCAGTCCATTGTTCCATATTCAGTTCTACGTGTTGCTTCTTGACCTGCATACAGATTTTTCAGGAGAAAAGTCAGGTGGTCTGGTATTCTCATCTCTTTAAGAATTTTTGGGTTTGTTGTAATCCACCTAATCAAAGGCTTTGGCATAGTCAATAAAGCAGAAGTAGATGTTTTTCTGGAACTCTCTTGCTTTTTCTATGACCCAACGGATGTTGGCAATTTGATCTCTGTTTCCCCTGCCTGTTCTAAAACCAGCTTGAACATCTGGAAGTTCTTGGTTCACATACTGCTGAAGTCTGCCTTGGAGAATTTTGAGCATTACTTTGGTGGCATGTGAGATGAGTGTAATTGTGTGGTTTTGACTGAACATTCTTTGTTCATGAGTTGAACAAAAACTTTTCCAGTTCTCAGGCCACTACTGAGTTTTCCAAATTTGCTGGCATATTGAGTGTCGCACTTCAACAGCATCGCTTTTTAGGATTTGAAATAGCTCAGCTGGAATTCCATCACCTCCACTAGCTTTGTTCATAGTGATGCTTCATAATGCCCACTTGACTTCACAAGGTCTTTATTCTCTTTTTAAAGTATCTCATGCCTACTTACCTGTCATAACTTTAAAGCTGTGTGTGTTTTCAAACTTACTTATAGAGTACCTAACTGTGTGTCAGTCACTGTATTAATTTCTTTGTACGTACTATCTTAATACTCAGAATGATCTGGTAAGTTAATTATTTTTCCTATTCAGCTAGTGATGAAAAGTACACAAAGAGATTAAAAAGCATGATGAAAATTACATATTAAATAAGTGGCAGAGCCAGGAATTGAAACCAAATTTGTCAAACTCAAACCTGTAATTTAAACTTCTAGTTTTATTGCTAGAATTATCCAGAATGGAACTCCTAATCTCAAAGCTACACATTAAGAACAATTTTGAAAACATTTTTGTTTTTTTAAACAAAAACTACTGCAATGCAATCATGGATACCTAAGAGAGACTACACTGGCTTTTATTCTAATATCCTGGTATCTATTAAGAGTGACTCTTACTGTGTCTACACAAAAGCATTCATTCATTCATCCTATAACAAATTCATAGAGTACGTACTAGGTTACCAGTTTTTGCTATGCTATGGCCAACTATTTTTAATGTCTCTCTGGTACAGTGAAGACAAATAGTACACATGTATTGTACATCTTTGTAAACAAAAAAAATCCACTTTGCTTAACTATGTTTTAGCTCATAAGTTTTGATGGACACTCTAGAGGTGCTTGCAGTGATTTCATTCTGTCTGATCACTAACAAGCAGCCTTATCTTTTTGATAAGTTTATTCTTCTCTTGGATGTGAAAGAAAGTGAAAGTGAAGTCGCTCAGTCATGTCTGACTCTTTGCGACCCCATGGATTGTAGCCTACCATGCTCCTCTGTCCATGGGATTTTCCAGGCAATAGTACTGGAGTGGATTGCCATTTCCTTCTCCAGGGGATCTTCCTAACCCAGGGATTGAACCCAGGTCTCCTGCATTGTAGACAGACGCTTTACCCTCTGAGCCACCAGGGAAGTCTCTTGGATAGTTTAAGTTAAATTAATAGTTGATTTTGGGATGTGCCAGTTTTTATTATTTCACTAAATTGAAGGGTTATTTAAAGTAAATGACTAATTTATTCAGGTAACTGATTAATGAGTGTCAGTGAACAATTAAGATAAAAGGTTGTACCTGTCTTAGATGTAGATTCCACCACAGAACAAACAATTAACAGTAGCATGATTTAAGCTTTTGCAGTAAGGAGTTGGAATGCTTGGGAAATAGTTCAATAATTTAGATGGAAAAATGGTATATTCTCAAATGAACGTTATTTTAACTATTTCTTATAAAATCTCAGGGAAGTTTAAATTAGAAGTTTTTGGAATATCAGATAAATAATTATTTTTCAATTGAAGAATATCTGATTTACAATATTATATTTCAGGTATATAACATGTTAATAAAATATTTTTATAGATTATACTCTATTAAGTTATAAAATATTGACTATATTACCTGTGCTATACAATATACTCTTATTACTAATTTATTTAATATGTTCAGTTTAGTTCAGTCACTCAGTCGTGTCCCTCTCTTTGTGACCCCGTGAATTGCAGCAGCCAGGCCTCCCTGTCCATCACCAACTCCCGGAGTTCACTCAGACTCACGACCATCGAGTCCGTGATGCCATCCAGCCATCTCATCCTCTGTCGTCCCCTTCTCCTCCTGCCCCCAATCCCTTCCAGCATCAGAGTCTTTTCCAATGAGTCAACTCTTCGCATGAGGTGGCCAAAGTTCTGGAGTTTCAGCTTCAGCATCATTCCTCCTTAGTTATAATAGTTTTTGGTGGATACATTAGGATTTTCTGTGCATAATATCATGTCTTCTGCAAACACTTATAGTTTTACTTATTTCTTTCTCGTTTCAATTCCTTTTAATTTCTTGTCTGATTCCTGTGGCTGGGACATCTAACACTATGTTGAATAAACATGGAAAAGGTGGGCCTTGTCTTGTTCCTGTTTTTAGAGTTAAAGCTTTCAGCTTTTAACCTTTGAGTAGGATGTTAGCTGTGGATTTGTTATAAATGAACTTTGTTATGTTGACATATGTTCCTTTTCTACCAGCTTTGGGAGATTTATCATGTATAGATGTTGGATTTTTGTGAAATACTTTGTCTATTGAGATGATCGTGTGATTTTTATTGTTTTGTTAATATGGTATATCACTTCTTGGCCTTTTGCCTCAGAACAAGTGTAGATACTGGACCATCTTTGCTTCCCTGATGTAAATCCCACTTGATCATGGTATATAATCCCACTTATATATTGTTGGATTCAGTTTGTTAATATATTCTTGAGGATATTTGCATCTATATTCATCAGTGATATTGGCCTGCAATTTTCTTTCTTTTTTGTGTGTGATATCTTTGTATGGTGTTGATATCAGAATAATGCTGGCCTCATAGAATGAATTCAGGAGTATTCCTTCCTCTTCAATATTTTGGCATAGTTTGAGAGGATAAGTACTAGTTTTTTATAAGTTTGGTTAAACTTTCCTACGAAACTGTGTGGTCCTCAGCATTACTTTGTTGGGAGGTTTTTTTTTTTTTTTTTTTTTCTACTTTAATTATGGTATTTCTTCATGTGAGTTTCTTTAAGTTCATCTTGTCTGGGACTCTTTGTGCTTTCTGTACTTGAATATCTCTTTCCTTCATCACATTTGAGGTTTTCAGCCATAATTTCATCAAATATATTTTCAACCCTTTACTCTCTCTCTTCTCATTCTGGGACCTTGCTAATGAGAATGTTGGTATGCTTGTTGTTTTCATAGAGCTCCCTTTAAACTGTTCTCATTTTTCAGAATTTCTTTACTGAGTTCTGTTCGGGCAGTTTCCATTTTTCTGTCTTCTACATCACTTGCATATTTTTCTGTATTACCTACTCAGTTGTTAATTCCTTCTAGTTTTTCATTTCAGTTATTGGCTTCCCCGGTGGCTCAGACGGTAAAGCGTCTGCCTGCAATGCGGGAGACCCGGGTTCAATCCCTGGGTCAGGAAGATCCCCTGGAAAAGGAAATGGTAACCCACTCCAGTACTCTTGCCTGGAAAATTCCATGGATGGAGGAGCCTGGTGGGCTACAGTCCATGGGGTCGCAAAGAGTCGGACACGACTAAGCAATTTCACCATTCCTCAGTTTAGACTGGTTCTTTTTCATATTTTATATTTCCTCATTAAAATATTATTGTCTTCATCTATTATTACCCATAGTTTAGTTAGTGTTCTTATTACTAATTCTTTGAATGATTTATCTGGTAAATTATCACTGTTAAATTAGCTATTTTTTCAGTTTTCTTTCCTTGTTACTTCATTAGAAACAAAATCTTGTGTCTTCTCATTTTGCTTAATTTTCACTTTCACTTTATGAAATCTAGGTGAAACACTTACCTACCTTGATCTGGAAGGGGTGTTTTTATGTGAGAGCGTTCCTGTAGAGTCTGCATGTTTACATTCGCTTGGGTGGGAGAGCTGGGCTTGAAGTAAGCATGGATCTTGTCTTCCCCTACAATGTTCTGCAGCTATTATCTTGGTAACGGGTGGGGCTGGAGATGGAAGGGCTATATCTAGAGTCAGGTGTGAGCCAACACTTCTGCTCTTCTCAGTGGTTAAATCCCCACCCTACTGAGGTTCCACACTGCTGGAGCAGAAACCCTGAGTGCTGGGTCTGATCCGGCTCATCCCCTAGGAATGTGTACTCTTCTCAGCTGCACTGTGCATCAAGAAGGGCCTGAAGAGGTGCTTGGTGTCGGCTGGGGCAAATGCTGAGCTACTCCCAGCACCAGTCAGAGCACCAGACTAGTCTTCGATCTTGATGTAGGCCTTTATGAGTGTCAGTGATGGCTGCCCTTGCCGTGCTTGGAAGCTATGCCATGTATACGCTGTCTCCAGACCCTGTAGTTACACATTCTTCTTGGCTGGGACAGCCTTTGCCCTTCTTTGGATCTGTACTGTGGGGCAAGAGGAGCCAGAGCAGAAATTCGGCTTGGGCTGGGGTACTCACTGGGGTGTTCATGGAAACTGGTTCAGAGTTCCCAGCAGTCTGTCTGCTTCCTTGGCATTGTTTCAGGAGTAAGAAAGCGTGTACCTGCATGTCATGGGTGGAGTCTAAGTTTCTTACATCCTTGGTGTCATACCCATTGGTTTTCAAACCAGTTAAGAGCATTCAGCCTTCTGTGTGGGACTTCACAGTTTGGGATCCCAGTATGTGTTTCAAACTGCTCACTCCCCGGGGAGGATCTCTGAGCATGTGTAATCACCCTCTTCTTGTGTGTCCCCTTCTAACTGTGCAGGTTCCGACCTGATTACTTCACTTCCATTCCTACTGGGTTCTGTGTGGATATTTCTTATAGATTTGGTTGTATAAGAATTTTTCTGCCAGTCTTCCTTTTGTTTTCAGTGAAAATACTCCACACTTGGATGCATTTTTGCTGTGTTCATGGCGGGAGGGAATGTGAGCTCTGCATCCCATGACTCTAATGTTTTGATTTCCTCCTCTGTAATTCTTGAACTAAAAAAATTCAGTGCATATTGTTTGAGCACCTGCTATGTGATAGTCTTATATTGATCCATTTATGTACCCAGCAAAACTGTGAAGACCTTAAAGGTCTGGATGAAATTCAAGTAATCAATAACATAAATAACTTAAAATAATTTTTAGTTTAAATCTTCAGCCATATTTATATTTACTGCTCCCTTTGTCTTTGAAAAGTATTGTAATAAATATTTTGCTCAGTTAGCTTACTTTTTGAATAAGAAGATACAGCCAATAAGATTTATTGAATATTTTCAGGAGGTGATTGGTATAAATAAAGGCTTTAAAGGTGGGCAACCAAGAAACATTCAATTTTCTTCATAAAAGACAATATAAAATGGAATAATTAATTTCATACCTGTCAGTTACTAAATCCATATCATAGGATGGAACTGATTTCCTATTTAAGAGAGACAGACTTTTGTAGCATGCACACTACAGCTGTTGAATTTGATTTGGAAACTGTTCAGACAAAAGAGTTCCTGTTAGATTCTCTCAGAATTGACCTGAGTCCCGAGGCTATTCTGAACAAAGTGTATCTGCCTTCTTTAATACTGAATGGTTTCTAGTTTGGAAATTGGACTGAGTGTGACCAAACCTCCTGGCCAAATTGGTGTAAACTCTGAATGCCCTAATTTTTGACTATTTCTGTAGGGATGCAAGGAGGCCATTCTTGAGGTCAGTTGGCTTATACAAGATGTCCATAAACCAGAGTACAGCTTGCCAAGACATCTGCTCAGTGTTTCACCTCTAAGCATGCGTATGCCAGGGTAGAGGTGAATTAAAAAGGGGAGGAGCCACTCGAGATATTTTGAGGTAAAAAGTACTGGTATATTGGCATTCATCTCGGGTTACAGCTGTTCTCCAAAACAGACACTGTTCCAAATCACAGACTCTTCAGGAGAACCAGTTATATGTTTCCTAACATATAACTGTATCTTATTTTTCTAGACCACCTCATCAGTATTGTAAATAAGTAACATAAATGAGTAAATTAGCAGTTTTATATTGATCATGTAGAGTACCTTTCCAATATTAATATATTATTCATGGTCCTAGTGCTTTATTTTTTGCCTAAACTATATTAAGTCATATTTTACAGAAATTAGGGATGATAACTTTTTTGGAAAAAAAATTACATTTTTTTAAACATTTGTTAAACTTCTATTTCATATTGTGGTATCACTGATTCACAAGGTTGTGATAGTTTCAGGTGAGCAGAGAAGGGACTCGGCCATACATATGCATGTATCGGTTCTTGAGGAGTGATAACGCTTGAGGTTCAGTTGTCCACGAGCAGTTAGGAGCATCACATGTGTCAGAAATCGCCTTGTTTCCTCACAGATCAGTAATGGCTTTATGCTTTTTCATCTCAATGTCAAAATTCTAGCCGTGGCTAGCAGTTGAAGACTTGTCAACATTCCTGCTCATTTTCAATCCCTGTAATAGCTCAGCAATTACACAGCAGGTAGGTTGGTATTTTTCTTCCAGATAGTAGTCTCCTCCAAAGCAAAGGTGTCATTTTCAGAAGAGCTAAACACAGGAGCTTCAAATAAGACCTTAAATATACAAATATTTTCTTCATGTGCTCTTTTACTCTCTTTCCCTGAATGCAAAATAACCTGAAGAGAAATGGTGAGACAGATGATTCAGAAAAAAACCACAAACACTAAGAAAAGATGAAATAATTAAACACACACACATATCTATATGTGACTTCATAACATTTTAGTTGCTTTAAAATAAAGATGAGCTATGTAAAAGGAGAACTGTGTTTGTAGCTTGGCAGGAAATGGAGAAGACCATTGAAAAGATGCAGAAATAAGAAAATGGGATAAAAGACTGTCATGAGTATAGAGAAAAAGAAAACAAAAATATGCCCTGTACACCTGTTCCTCTAACATATTTGCTATCCTGGAACTTCTGGATTATATTGAGAAGTTTTTGAAAGTCAGGAATACTAAAGCTGGCCAAGATTTTAAATATCATTTAGGAGATTATACATTTAGAGAGATTATATTCATTATACCTAATATGCCAAAATAAATGATTGACATTTTAATTAGATGAAAAAATATAATTATATTTTTAACTTAAAAGAACACCTCATCTTAGGGAGAAACTAGACAATGAGGATAGAGAAAAGAAGTAGAAAATCAGAACTGGTAAAAATGATAATAATAATTGAGAATAGAGGAAGAAGAAGAATCTAATAGACAATCTTCCAGTATGCATTTCTGGAGCTTTTTAATTCTGAAACTCAATATACAAAATTACAAGGGGTGGTAGAGAAGAAAGTTTATATTCATTTATTTCCCTGCCAGTATATAACATTTTGGTTTCCAGCTGTTTATTATCCAAATCATTTCATGCACTAGATAAAGCACTACCAGCAGGACTCTAAGATGTTTTATGCTAATGAGGGGAAAAATTCTTGGACAAGTTGCAAAGCATAGATTTTTGAGTGACATGACACAATAATCAGAATCTAAATGAAAAGAAAACTTGGGTAACAGCCATTATACTTAATATGCCAAAATAAATGATTGACATTTTAATTAGCTGAGAAAATATAATTATATTTTTAACTTTGAAAGGACCCTTTGCAAGAAAGATGGACATTAAATAAATTTAAAAACTCTTGCATAACACAAAGGAGTACAAAAATGTAAAGATGCACTCCATTTTCAGTGTTCGTGACATGTTATTAATTCCATGGATCATGAAGCAAAACTTTTTAAAAAGTTAACTTGCATTTACCCTTTTGACAACAGTTTTCATCATAGTGATTGAATTTTATTAAGAGAATTGTTTGCTAGAGCTATTCGTCTTCATTTTGGCCGCTCTGGCATAAATATTTAATTTATGTTCCAAATTAAAAAAATGTCTCATAAAAACTGAGTGGCTGTGCTGTACCTGCTCACTATAAAAAAAAAAAAATGAGGCTTACATATTGCTGCACATGATGTAAAGAAGGCTTTGTTTGACTTGAGGATATTCCCCATTTCTAGCATCTGTGGAAAAGAAGAGCTGGAAAAGCTAAAAATAATATGGCAACATTTTTAGTTATACATCACGACTTCCCCAGACAAAACTTGCTTTTAAATTTTACCTCTTGTCAAGTGCTTCTGATTCCTACTTAACACAGATACTCTGCTGAAAATAATTAAATAGAAAATTTATATACGGGAGAATGGTAATGATGATTGTTGTTGTTTAGTTGCTAATTCGTGTCTAACTCTTTGTGACCCGGTGGACCCTAGCCCAGCAGACTCCTCTGTCCATGAGATTTCTCAGGCAAGAATACTGGAGTGGGTTTCCATTTTTTTCACCAGGGGGCTCTTTCTGACCCAGAGATTGAACCCAGGGCTCCTTCATTGGCAAATGGATTCTTTACCACTGAGTCACCAGGGAAGCCGTTTCAAAACAATAAGCTTGCTTGCATTTTAAAGATTTCTTCTTGTATTCTCAGTTACCTGTTTATTTGCATTTTCCCTTAGTCTACATGCTGGTTGTAATTTGGATCTTCAAAGTGGGAATATGTAGCAAATACTTCGGGGAGTCTTGAAGGTTTTAGATGGTAATGCTGTATGTCCACTTCTAAAGTATAGGTTGTAGTTTCCATTACCGAAAAGGGGATATTACGACCATACAATGATTTTGTTCTGTGCGCAACAGAGTTCATAAAGGAGGATTCAGGCAGTCAGAGAAATACATTAGAAACCTGACTGTACGATGTTACCATAGTCTTCTGTGCAAGTACTGACCTGTGTGTATCTATATGCGTGTATACTTTGTGAATCGTAGAAGGGTTCTGGCAGACTCCCATCTCACATGGTCCAGCGCAATGTGAGCAACAAGACATGGAGTCTGATTATCTTGCCTTTGAATTTACAAGGTTGATTTCTGTGACTCACTTGTTATGATTGAAATACAGTGAAGTAATACTGGGTGAACTTTGGAGTTTGTTGAAGAGGAACCATACAGGTTTCTCCTCATACTTTTGGAATGCTTGCTGTCAGGACACTCCATCTCAACTCAGCTACAGGGCTGTGAAAAACCCAAGCCACCTAGAGAGGTTCTGTGTAGATGCTCTGGTTCAGTCTCAGCTGAATCTAGCCTTTTGGTTGTCCCAGTCTAGGTGCTATAAACATGATGGTGTAAACATTTCCAGGTTAGGGCTTGGCCAACTTATAGTCTGTGAACCAAGTCTAGCTTGCAGGCTACTCTTGTGAGACCTGTGAGCTAAAATTTATTTTTAAATAAATTATAAGTAGAAAAATACAAAATGCAGCAGGCATTGTTTCTGAACCACAAGGCTGTAAATATTTATTATCTGGCATTTTAAAGGAAGAAGTTTACTGACTTTTGTTCCAGAAGATTCTAGTCCTAAATGCTGTGGAGCAGGATCAAGTCATCTTGCCTGTGAGTTGTGCACATGCCTGAATCATAGACTCTCTGAGAAGGCGATGGCACCCCACTCCAGTACTCTTGCCTGGAAAATCCCAGAGGAGCCTGGTAGGCTGCAGTCCATGGGGTCGCGAAGAGGTGGACACGACTGAGCGACTTCCCTTTCCCTTTCACTTTCATGCATTGGAGAAGGAAATGGCAACCCACTCCAGTGCTCTTGCCTGGAGAATCCCAGGGACAGGGGAGCCTGGTGGGCTGCCGTCTATGGGGTCACACAGAGTCAGACATGACTGAAGTGACTTAGCAGAGCAGAGCAGAGAGTGTTCTACTGCAGGAAATTTTGAGTGATTTGTTACCCATTAGTTGGTAACCCAAAGAAGAATTAGGTACTTTTTACTAAAAATTGAAAAGCTACAAGCATGGCCTCCATGCAGTGGATACCTAGTGACCAAGTGTTAGTTGCTCAGTCATGTCCAACTCTTTGGGATATCATGGACTGTAGCCCACCAGGCTCCTCTGTCCATGGGATTCTCCAGACAAGAATACTCAAGTGGGTTGCCAGTTCCTTCTCCAGGGTATCTTCCCTACTCAGGGATCTCTTATACTGCAGGCTGGTTCTCTACCATCTGAGCCACCAGGGAAGCCGGTGGAAACCTAGAGATGACTGTAATAGCAAATTGTCCATGACAGATGATGCCCAAGTTACTTGGTTGATGTGATCTTGGTATCATGAATCTGGATTGCTCTTAGCTGAATTTGTATTTTTAGAGTATTTGCCCACATTATCTACTTAGTGAAAAGTAAGTCTTTTGTTCCATATTGTCTTAAATGTTTAAATGGACAATAATAAAGAAGCTCTCCTAACAGGGTCCTTAATTACAATAATTGAGAGTTACATGATGCAGCAAAATCTGTCTTGTTGGCCGTTTTATTCTAAAGCTATACAAATTCAGATAGTGCGCAGGTGCCATGAAGCCATTCTTCTCTGCAGTGTCTTCATGTCCAATATTGAACTTCCAATATATGAGCTTTCCAGGTAGTAGCAGTTAAGGCATTACCATAGATTAAAAAGTCCTTTTTAGTAACACACTGAAAACTGAAAGTGAAAGTGAAGTTGCTGTCATGTCCAACTCTTAGCGACCCCATAGACTGCAGCCCGCCAGGTTCCTCCGTCCATGAGATTTTTCCAGGCATGAGTACTAGAGTGGGGTGCCATTGCCTTCTCTGGTAACTGCATTTAGGCTAGTAACACACTAGCCTTTCCTTATTATTCTAACTCTTTGAGGGATTAGATGGACCTCTCTTAGACTAATACTCTAGTTTAGCCTTTTGCTCCTTTATGAATCTAAAATCTAAACTATTGGACATTGTTTAATCAACCTCTGACTGGCTACACTGCTGCTGTTTGTAAGTAAATCCTTAATTGGTCATTTTTTGTCCATTGCTGAAGAGGTGACATTTTAACCATTTCTATTTTTTGGAAAATTTTATGCATATACATAAACATATATAATCTTTTTCTCTTACACAGTTGGGCATACTGTGTATCTGATCCTCAAATTTGCAACCTTTTAAGAATACCATTTCATAGTAACACACATAGATATATATTATTCTTCTTGATGATTATATACTTTTCCAGAATATAATTTTGTTAAAATGTATTTAACTAACTAATGGGCTTCAGAGGTGGCTCAGTGGTAAAGAGTCCTTCAGTAAATGCAGGAGATGCAGGAGAAAGGGGTTCAATCCCTGGGTTGGGACGATCCTTTGGAGAAGGAAATGGAAACCCACTCCAGTATTCTTGCCTGGAAAACTCTATGGATGGAGGAGTCTGGCGGGCTATAGTCCATGGGGTCTCAAAGAGTCAGACACAACTGAACCACTGAGCACACATACTCTTTTCACTAATCCTGTGTTGTTCATCATGTTACATAGTTTCCATGAGCAGCTTTTAAAGTAATCTTGCCCAGGCCCTAATGAGATGTTTGATTTTGTGCCAAAGACTTCTGGTCTGAGTTCTAAATGTCACATTTAATTATTCACATGAATTAAACAGGTACATCAGTCTCCACATGGAATAAGCAGGGTGGACCAAGTTCAAGGCAGTATCTATAAAAAGTAAAATATTCGATGATTTGGTTGTTGCAGCCACGGATCTTAGGCAAGATCCTCAGGTTGACTGAACATTTGATTTGGTGCTAACAGTAGCCCACACGTTATACCCTTTCTTTTTCCAAAACTTGGCAACTGTTAGGAAAATGTCTTATGCAGGTATAAACAAGAGTAGCAGCAGAGTCAGTTTATTTCCAGTTCATAGTGGATGACTCTAGACACGCGATCCAGTGTTGATCACACATCTGTTTACAGACCATGCCAGTCTCTTTTCAACCTTCCACCAATGTGTAACACAAAGAGAAAAATAAAGGCAGTGTAGTGGGTTTTCTGTGAGACTAGATTTAACTGTTCAACCTAACTGTTTAATTTAATGGACTGTTTTTATTCTAAAATTGTCTTTTCTCATTTTGGCAGTTAAAGTGTACTTAATCATGAACTAATCATAGATAATAAGTTATTGTGGGCCTTTCTCCCTCGAAATGTGCTTTGAAATATGTAAATGCAAGGAACCAATGTTTTGATCATCTCTTATTCACCTTGTTGATGAATTCACCTTTTTTCCACCATAGTATGAGATGGCTGACTATATGACGCCTGGCATTTGACAGGTGAACTTTACAGTAGTTTATTAGTCACACTCATGGTGTGAGTTGGGGGACAGTAGACTGCATACCATGCTGAGCCATACAAAGAGAGAAGAAAGGGTTGTTGGAGACACTCTTTGTAGTAACAGGAGTGTGGGGTACCCTCTCATCCCTGCACGAGTGTGTAATTGAATTATTGGAACAACTCCATGGGTTGGCAGCAAACTGAAACTTCTTGGGTTGAGGACCAGGTGGAGTGAAGCTAATCTGGTTAGTGGGTTAAGTTGCCAGATGAGAAGCCTTCCCCTTGGGTATGGGGTCAGGATATACATCTATTGAGAGTGGAGGGAATGCATGGTGAGGCCCTCGTGCTCCTGTGAGGCTCAAAGATGTGAAGGCAACACTTGAAATTCTAGGTCATGAAACAAAACCACTCACTCAGTTATGACCAATTCAATGTGCAGCCTTTGGCTGCTTTTAAACTTCTAACCAATTGTATACATTTTGACTTGTGGAGTTCACATCGTTGCCCCAGGCGTTGCCTCAGGCATTGCCTCTGGAGGATGAGATAAGGAACTTAATAAGAATCATGTGGGGAGATCAGAGCCTCTCTTCAATGGGAACAGACAGCTGGAAGTGGCTTGGTGAGAATAAGATGCTGAGTGGTAATGAGCGAAAAGGCTAGGACAGTCTCCAAGGCTGCAGGCAGTTTTGGAGATGGTTCTGATTTAATAACCAATGTTCCATGAAGCTAAGGAAAATGTTTTCTTACCACATATACACAGTAAATGGACCTACTATCCACCGCCAAGCCTGGAAGAGATGAGTGGCAGGAAGAGAGATCCACAGGGAGGAAAGCACACACTCGCACTGTTAGTGATGGAGTAGAAAGGCCAGTTTTGCAGTGACAGCGGACGCATACCATAACATATCTGTTATCTCTGTGCTCATTATTGACAAGCCTCACTTAGACCAGAAAGCTCTTGGGCTTTAGGGTCAAGAGCAGTGATTGAACCTCTTTTAAGTCTTAGTTTTCTCCTGTGCAGTGTAGTGATTGATGTTGCTATCAGCCTCATAGGGTTGTCACGAGGAGTGTATAAAATAGCGCATGCAGAGTTCTCCACAAGATTGGTTCACAGTAGGCATGCAGTAAAAGGGAGCCTTAAACAATGAGAGCCAGTGGCAAAGTGACACTGATTCTTGCCTTTAAAAGTTGTGTCCAGATTTTCAGGAACATTTCTATTCTGAATGCAGAGGTCACAGCCATAAAGCTTTTTGCAAATAACCCTGTAAAAAGACTTGAATTAATGTCAGGAAGCCAACGAATACATCTATATGTATAAAACTCCTCAGATGCTCATTTCAAAGTGTGAAATGTGCACAGGGTAATTCAAAACAAATTTCAGGGAGTTTCAGATCATAAATTCGCTTAGCCTAAATCAGTGGCTCCACTCCACCACTGCTTTTTTCCCCCCACTTAAAAATGGGTTTTGCTAAAGAGGAATTAAAAAAAAAAGACCAGAGCATCCTGATTTATTTTGGAATCACCTCACACATTTTAATAGTAATTAACTATAAGTAATAAGTAATAACTTATCAACAGGCCTTCTGCTGTCCCCCTCATTTTCTGTAGGTGCAAGAGGTCACTGTCTACTTGGCTGTCCCTTGTGTACTTTGTTACAGTTACACAAACTTTTTGTAGTCATACATTTGTTCTGATGTACCCCAAATAATTTCAAGTTAGGGTTTAAATATTATGGCCTCTAGGTTTTTTCCATGTCCTGGCTATTATAAACAGCGCTGCGATGAACATTGGGGTACATGTGTCTCTTTCAATTCTGGTTTCCTCGGTGTGTATGCCCAGAAGTGGGATTGCTGGGTCATAAGGTAGTTCTATTTGCAATTTTTTAAGGACTCTCCACACTGTTCTCCATAGTGGCTGTACTAGTTTGCATTCCCACCAACAGTGTAGGAGGGTTCCCTTTTCTCCACACCCTCTCCAGCATTTATTGCTTGCAGATTTTTGGATCGCAGCCATTCTGACTGGTGTGAAGTGGTACCTCATTGTGGTTTTGATTTGCATTTCTCTAATAATGAGTGATATTGAGCATCTTTTCATGTGTTTGTTAGCCATCCGTATGTCTTCTTTGGAGAAATGTCTATTTAGTTCTTTGGCCCATTTTTTGATTGGGTCGTTTATTTTTCTGGAATTGAGCTGCATAAGTTGCTTGTATATTTTTGAGATTAGTTGTTTGTCAGTTGCTTCATTTGCTATTATTTTCTCCCATTCAGAAGGCTGTCTTTTCACCCTGCTGATCAGCAGATGAATGGATAAGAAAGCTGTGGTACATATACACAATGGAGTATTACTCAGCTGTTAAAAAGAATTCATTTGAATCAGTTCTGATGAGATGGATGAAACTGGAGCCAATTATACAGAGTGAAGTAAGCCAGAAAGAAAAACACCAATACAGTATACTAACACATATATATGGAATTTAGGAAGATGGCAATGACGACCCTGTATGCAAGACAGGAAAAAAGACACAGATGTGTATAACGGACTTTTGGACTCAGAGGGAGAGGGAGAGGGTGGGATGATTTGGGAGAATGGGAATTCTAACATGTAAACTATCATGTAAGAATTGAATTGCCAGTCCATGTCTGACATAGGGTGCAGCATGCTTGGGGCTGGTGCATGGGGATGACCCAGAGAGTTGTTGTGGGGAGGGAGGTGGGAGGGGGGGTCATGTTTGGGAACACATGTAAGAATTAAAGATTTAAAAAAACAACAATAACAACAACAACAACAACAAAATTAAAAATAAAAATAAATAAATAAATAAATATTATGGCCTACATTCAAATGACATTGTGTATCACATTATTTCCCCAAACCATATTTCAGACTATCTGAATGTGTAAAAAAGAGTTGGATGAAAAGGTAAAAAGAAGTGATGATTTTAATAATAGAAAATAGCCTTTAAGAAACAACTGTACACTATCACTGTGAAGTTAATTATTAGCTGCAGAAGATGTTTATTTTTTTACACATAATTGGAAAACGGTCAAGAATCCATAGGGTCAGTTCAGTTCAGTCGCTCAGTCACATCTGACTCTGTGACCCCATAGACTGCAGCACTACAGGCCTCTCTGTCCATCACCAACCCCCGGAGTCCACACAAACCCATGTCCATTGAGTCAGTGATGCCATCCAACCATCTCATCCTCTGTCATCCCCTTTTTCTCCTGCCCCCAATCCCTCCCAGCATCAGCGTCTTTTCAAATGAGTCACCTCTTCACATCAGGTGGCCAAAGTATTGGAGTTTCAGCTTCAACATCAGTCCTTCCAACGAATACCCAGGACTGATCTCCTTTAGGATGGACTGGTTGGATCTCCTTGCAGTCCAAGGGACTCTCAAGAGTCTTCTCCAACACCACAGTCCAAAAGCATCAATTCTTCTGCGCTCAGCTTTCTTTATTGTCCAACTCTCACATCCATATATGACTATTGGAAAAACCATAGCCTTGACTAGATGGACCTTTGTTGGCAAAGTAACGTCTCTGCTTTTCAATATGCTATCTAGGTTGGTCATAACTTTTCTTCCAAGGAGTAAGTGTGTTTTAATTTTATGGCTGCAGTCACCATCTGTGGTGATTTTGGAGCCCCCCCAAAATAAAGTCAGCCACTGTTTCCACTGTTTCCCCATATACTTGCCATGAAGTGATGGGACCAGATGCCATGATCTTAGTTTTCTGAATGTTGAGCTTTAAGCCAACTTTTTCACTCTCCTCTTTCACTTTCATCAAGAGGCTTTTTACTTCTTCTTTACTTTCTGCCATAAGGATGGTGTCATCTGCATATCTGAGGTTATAAATATTTCTCCCAGCAATCTTGATTCCAGTTTGTGCTTCTTCCAGCTCAGCATTTCTCATGATGTACTCTGCATACAAGTTAAATAAGCAGGGTGACAATATACAGCCTTGATGTACTCCTTTTCCTATTTGGAACCAGTGTGTTCTATGTCCATTTCTAACTGTTGCTTCCTGACCTGCATACAGGTTTCTTAAGAGGCAGGTCAGGTGGTCTGATATTTCCATCTCTTTCAGAATTTTCCACAGTTTATTGTGATCCACACAGTCAAAGGCTTTGGCATAGTCAATAAAGCAGAAATAGATGTTTTTCTGGAACTCTCTTGCTTTTTCCATGATCCAGCGGATGTTGGCAATTTGATCTCTGGTTCCTCTGCCTTTCCTAAAACCAGCTTGAACATCTGGAAGTTCATGGTTCACGTATTGCTGAAGCCTGGCTTGGAGAATTTTGAGCATTACTTTACTAGCTTGTGAGATGAGTGCAGAATCCATAGGCTAAAGATGTTAAAAACAAAAAATGAAATGTAGAGACTGGATGTGTTTGGATCACCCTGCTAAACAGAGGAAGGAGAACTAACCTCGTAGTAAGTTCCAGATACTATATTAAACTGCCTTAAGGTGGCGCTCAGTTGGTAAAGAATCTGCCTGCAGTGCAGGAGACTGGGTTCAATCCCTGGGCTGGGAATATCTCCTGGAGAAGGAACCCACTCCAGTATTCTCACCTGGGAAATCAATCTCATGGGCAGAGGAGCCTGGCAGGGTATAGGCCTGGGTCTGGGAGAGTCAGACATGACTTAGTGACTAAACCACCACCATCAAGGTTCTTATAGTCATTAATTTATTTTATCCCTCACTTGCTCTTTAAAGTAGATATTTTGTATTAGTTAAAGTAGGCTCACAGCCATAATAAATGTTCACAATGTATTAGTGGCTCAACTCAGTAAAATATCCTTATTCGTGTCACAGTCCAGTATAGGTCAGTGATGGTTGGCCTGATATGAAGGCCTGAAGAAGCAAGTTCTATTCATTAGAATTATTCAGAATCTGGGTTCTTCTATCTTATGATTCTACCACCCTCAATGACCTTGAGGTCTATACAAGAAAACTGATTAGCAGGTGAAAGGAGTATGTGCTGTGCTGTGCTGTGCTAAGTCACTTCAGTCATGTCTGACTCTTTGTGACCCCATGGACTATAGTCTGCCAGGCTCCTCTGTCCATGGGATTCTCCAGGCGAGAATACTGGAGTGGGTTGCCATGCCCTCCTGCAGGGGAATTTTCTTGACCCAGGGATCCAACCCACATCTGTTTTGTCTCCTCCACTGGCAGGCAGGTTCTTTTCCACTAGTGCTGCATATGAAACATTAAAAAGGATGTTTTGGAAAATCAGTTCAGTTCAGTTGCTCAGTCATGTCTGACTCTTTGCAACCCCATGGACTGCAGCATGCCAGGCCTCCCTGTCCATCACCAACTCCTGGAGTTTATTTAAACTCATGTCCATTGTGTCGGTGATGCCATCTAACCATCTCATCCTCTGTCATCCCCTTCTCCTCCCGCCTTCACTCTTTCCCAGCATCAAGGTCTTTTCAAATGAATCAGTTCTTTGCATCAAGTAGCCAAAGTATTGGAGTTTCAGCTTCAGGATCAGTCCTTCCAGTGGATTTTAGGAAATAAGACCAGGCTTACTAATGGCTTATTTACTTTTCCCCAGTGTTTCATTGACCAGCTGAGTCTCATACCTCAAACTTACCGTAAGGGAGGCTGGGAAATATAGGCAGCCAGTCTTCCCATGATAAAAATGACTCTGGTTTCGGTAAACATACTGCCTGGTTTTTGCTGCAGTGTAATTATGCCAAATTTATGTACTGAGAAAACTGAACTTTGGAGAAATTAGTTTACCTAGGGTAACATTGTAAGTCTGGTTTGTCTGTCTTGAAAGCCAGTGTAGTATCGCTGCATCTGAAATTCTCTTTAGAAAAATTTGAGGAAGATAAATTTTCAAACTTAGTAACTTTAATAAAACTGTGTAAAGATGTCTTGACAGCAGAAAAAATCAGAACATTTTAGCTTTTAGTAGACAATTCTAGATAAATCTAATACAGTGCTTGAGTTTCAAGACTTAAATATGTATGATACATATATTTCTTAAATTATATATATCTTTATCTGGCATTCATTATTTCCCCTAAATCATTGTATGGCTTTTTAGAGACATTATGAATTAGGTTATCAAGGTGTTCAGCCAACTTTCTTACAGTGTTTCCGTTTATGTAGCAATTGGATGGATATATTATCACCATACTTTCTTTTTGATGTCTCGTGATAACTCAGGCTGGGTTGTGGTTTTTACGCTGGCATGAAGTTCGGCTATTATAAATCTGAGCTGTTCACTCAGTAGCCTTAATGCGTAGGCAAAGATGCTGACTGATCGCTTGTGTAATGATCTACTGCGTTCATTCTCCATGACCCATTTGTTTCACTCCTGAAACCAAAATCTTAAAAACATACTGGAGTCATTTGATCCTAACTGGTGTAGAATTTCAGCTATGCATTTTTCTGTGCCCTAAAATTATATAAAATACAGGATGAGGACATGCTAAGAATAAATCTGACATCTTAATCTGGTATAACATTTTCTCCTTTCTAACCTAGCAATAGTATATTCAGACATCTATAGTCTGTTTGATATTTAATTTGGATAAATGGAAAGTACTGTGAAGTTCTGAGAAATCTTGAATTTAGGTTCTGGCTTTATAAATATTTGTTATAGATTTTGATGGATTGATTCATTCATTCATTTATGCAATATGCTTTGTGCATTAATTCATTCAACACACATCTAACAGTGCCTGCAATATGCTGCCAGTATACAAATAACCTGGAAAGAAAATGGAGAGAGTGTTCTGTGATAGTAACCCCTTGTGCTTAATCACTCAGTTTTGTCTGACTCTTTGCGACCCCATGGACTGTAGCCCACCAGTCTCCTCTGTCCATGGAATGTCCAGGCAAGAATATTGGAGTGGGTTTCCATTTCCTACTCCTAGTAAACACTTTAAAATCTACAAATCCATGAGGGATCAGGGTAGAGATACATACAGTTATCATGTAAAGACAAATTAGTCTCCAAATACACTGACTAATAGTAAGATTGAAATATATAAATCATAAAAGGGCATAATATAAAATTTTATATATTTATGTTTACTTTAATGATAATGGAAGAATAACAGGGACATACTAGGTGGTTGCACTAAAGGTCAAAGCTATAAAAACGAGTCCTTATGGTGGAGTGCATTAGAAGAGGAGAGGGCAGCATGAACAAATTACTGAGACCCCCTCTGTTATCTAGATGGATTTGGATTGTCCAAAGTTGTAGTGACTTTCCTTGTAGCTCAGTTGCTAAAGAATCTGCCTGCAATGCAGGAGACCTGGGTTCAATTCCTGAATTGGGAAGATCCCCTGGAGAAGGAAAAGGCAACCCACTCCGGTATTCTTGCCTGGGAAATCCCATGGACAGAGAAGCCTGGCGGGCTATAGTCCATGGGGTCTCTGAAAAGTCGGACATGACTTAGTGACTAAACCAGCACCACCAAAGCTGTAGTAAAGAAGGAAGACCCAGAGAAGCACTGAAACTACATAAAAGTGATGCGCACCACACTTCCAAAGGGTGTCTCCTGGTAAATCAGTCTAGTTTAAAGGGATAATGAGTTGAACTTTAGCTCTATTGGTAATCCCAGGTGCTGCTGGTGGTAAAGAATCTGCCTGCCAATGCAGGAGACACGGGTTTGATCCCTGGGTCAGGAAGATGCCCTGTAGAGGGAAATGGTTACCCACTCCAGGATTCTCGCCTGAGAAGTCTGATGGACAGAGGAGCTTGGGGGGCTACAGTCCATGGGGGCACAAAAGAGTTGAACATGACTGAGCACCAAAAAGGATACCTCAATAAAAGACACCAAATTTTTATCCACTGTTCAATAGCAGTGGACAGGATATATATTGCTTTATTGTGGGTTTTTTTTTTTTAACTGTGCAGATCTGAAATTTTTCTTAAATTAGAAGAGGTTTTTAGTAAAAATTTGTCATAAAAAAAACTAGAGTGTTTACCTCTTTTTAGTGTTAGGTTTCATAATGGGTCCAAAGCATGTTTTAGGCATTCAGCCAGTCTAAAACTTACTGAAAAGGGGCACAACATGAAATGTTTGCAAAATAGGTGGTATACAGTTGACCCTTGAACAACATAGCTTTGAACTTTGTGGGTTCACTTATATGTGAATTTTTCTTTCATAAATATGTAACTGTACTAACGATCTGTGGTTGGTTGAATCTGTGCATGCGAGACTGTGGGTACAGTGTGCTGACCGTTAAGTTAATTTCCAATATGCATGGATTAGGGGTCACCTACACAGGTGTCGGCCACTTCTGACTCCTCCATTTTTCCGGGGTCAAGTGTATTTTGAAATAACATTTAAGGATTGGCATTTGATGAAGACTCATAGTATTATTCAAAGATGCCAAGTGTATTTTGTTACTGTCTAGTGTTGTTTTCCTTTGTCTTGTCCTTTCTCCACTTTTCTTTTTCAAGCCTTTTTTTCTTTCTATTCCATATTTTTCTTCCTCCTGCCTTCCTCCCTTTCTTGCCTTACCCTTTTCTATCACTGTTCTTGCCCTCATCTTCACTCTACAAGGTCCGGAAACCTGTATTGACTCTACTTTTAATATTGGACTTTAACCTTTACCTAATATTCAGTGGAACTGCAAAATACAGGCATATATTGTTTTGTTGCACTTTTTTTTAAAATTGTACTTTAAAGATCTAACTTTCTTTCTTTTTTTTTTTTTTTAAAGAATTTGGTGGTTCATGGCAATTCTGTGCCAAGCAAGTCTATTGGTACCATTTTTCCAACATTTGCTCACTTTGTGCCTCTGTGTCACGCTTTGGTAATTCTTGCAATATTTCAAGCTCTTTCATTATTTTATTTGTTGTATTGATCTATTATCAGTTAAATTTGATGTTACTATTGCAAAAAAAATGATTTGCTGAAGGCTCATATGATTAGCAGTTTTTTAGCAGTCAAGTATTTATAAATTAAGGTATGTACATTTTCTTTAGACATAACAAAATTGGATTCTTAATAAACTATAGTGTAAAGGTAACTCATATGCAGTTGGAAAACCAAAAAGATTGTGTGGCTTGCTTTATTGCAATATTCACTTTATTGCGATATTTACTTTATTGCTGTGGGCCAAGATTGAACCTGCAATATCTCAGAGGTATGCTTGTACTGTAAACTGTGCTATGAGAACAGGAGGAGTCAATATTTTCACCAAGGAAGAAAAACGGAATTATGATGCAGCTGGGTCTCTTTTACCTGTGAAACATTTAGACACTTTTTGTTTTTTTTTTAATTCAAAATCAGAGAGACACTCTGTTATTTTTCTTCGCCACACTAAGCTATCCTAGGAGAATGAAGTGAGGGTGTCAAAGAAATGTTATCTAAATAACTTTCCATGTGGGGAAAACTTCAGGTAGGAAAAGAGTTTCTTAAGGCAGCTGTATTATAAATGCACCATAATGCAGATTGTAAATACTGATTTAGTTCCATAAAGATTTTTTTGAAAATTTAGATATTATGTCCATTGTGACCTTCTAAAGAAGCAATGTATATTCTTTCTTTGGAATTTTAAACTCTCTCTTTTTCCCTCACCCATAGTCAAGTAGAGTCATCACTCAGTGTCTAAGGGGGGATTGGTTCCAGGATCTGCCACCAATACCAAAATCTGTGAATGTTCAAATCCCATGGTTGGTCCTTTGTGCTCAAGGATTCCTCATCCTTGGATTCAGCCAGTTCCAGTCATAAGCATACTAAATGATCAAAGGTTGGTTGAATCCCTGGATGTGGCCATCCTGAATATGGATGGATGACTGCAAATAGATTACTATACTATACTTATTGAAAAAGTGAGAATTTTTCTTCCTCAAAAGGCACTTGAATAGAGTACAAACCTACTTTTTTAGGGTCAGATAGAATGTTTGAAGTGCGCGTAACCAACACAATATTGATATTCAAAACATTGATAATTTTCTGTGAATCAATAAGAAAAAGTGGTACTCCCTTTCTCAGTGGGCAAAATATTGAACAAGACTTCCAGGAAAGAGGAAATTCAGTTGATTGATTAACTTATGAAACGGTACTCCACCTCATTAGTATCATGAAAAGTCTAGTACAGCTATTGAAGTGTATACACTAGAGTGTCTCAAGTGAACATGATTTAGAACGATATTTCAGATTGAGGTTTCTCCTCCCAACTGCACAGGAGCAGAAGCTAGAGGCTGTGGAAGAACCACTGAGGAAAGGAGAATGCATCTGACTCACCCCCGGTTGCAAAGGTGGAGCCACTAGAATTCCCAGACAGCGCTAGCGGGATTATAAATTGGTCCAGCTACTTTGAAAAGCTATTTATCCAGGTCTAGCATATTGTGGAAGAAAATGGCAACCCACTCCAGTGTTCTTGCCTGGAGAATCCCAGGGACGGGGGAGCCTGGTGGGCTGCCGTCTATGGGGTCGCACAGAGTCGGACACGACTGAAGCGACTTAGCAGCAGCAGCAGCAGCAGTATAATGGAACATGTGTATTCTCCTATTAGCATAGTGAGGTAAGCTTCTTGCTTTTGTGTGTGTGTGTGTGAGTGTGAGTGACTGGGTTATTTCACTTAAGAAAAGGGCAGTTGTTGTCTAATGATTATAGACTTAGCGATTTGTAAGATAAAAAAGTTCTGGAGGCCTGTTTCACAATGTGACATGTGCTTAACACTGCTGAGTTGTCCACTTAAAATGGGTAAGATGATAAAATTTATGTTTCTATGTTTTACCACAACCAGAAAAGTTTCCTGCTCTGTGCTGCCAGGCTGCCTTAGGGTTAGCTGATCTAAGCTGAACTCAGCATGACTCTGCTTTATGCAGCGTGTCTCTTGGGTTTGGCCCTGTTGGGTAGGTTGGGATCAGATGTGTACTAGCTGTTTTCATTCTGGAGCCCATGTTTAAAGAGACATTAGCTACTCAGGGAGAGCTCATTTCATAGTGATAACAGAAAATCTGCAGTGCTTCTTTGGCCTGGGTGTGGAACTGGCAAACTATCACTTTGGCCTGCATTTCATTGGCCAACACAAATTCCAATACCAAGCCCAAAGTTTAAGGTTGGGGAATTATATTCCGCCTTTAATGCAAGCGACTGCAAAGTCACATAGCAGAGGAGATAGAAAGGACTAAAGAGCTTCAGCTAAAATTTCAATCTACAACAGTTAACTATGACCCAACAATTCCACTGGGTAGACCAGATAAAAAATCATATGTTAGTAGAAGGCATATGAAAGTATATTCTTAGCCCGAACCTGGAAATAACCTAAATATCTAATAGTAGTAGAATTGAAGTACATCCATATAATTTGTTACAGAGCAGTGAAAATTTATTACAGCAGTTAACACCATGGATAGATCTCATAAACATAATTTGAGTGAAGCCCAAATGGAAACCATATACCTGTTATTCTCTGTCCATACATTTTAAACAGTGGCCTAATCAATTCATGGTGATGGAAGTTAGAATAATGGCTCTTTAGGCATGGAGGTGAGCAATGTTCCACTTCTAAATATGGTTGTGGACACATAGGTATGTCACTTGTAATTTCAAGTATAGATATTCACTTACTTTAAATAGCATATCTTTGGCAATTTTGTCCTTTCTTCATCTTGGGAAGAGGTGGGAGATGGAAGGAAAACAGATATGCAGAAAAGAAAGATCAAAGAAAATGTAAGATGACCTTTCTATTAATACATAGAAAACTATTTGATATAGCGAGAGAAACGTGGTAAATGAAATCTGAAAACTTGGATTCAAACCTCTTCTCCTGCCCTTTGAGATTGTACAAATTGCTTCTTGTTCCTTATTTTGCATATATCCTTTTATAGAGGTGTTTAATAGTTCCCATCTCTTGCGTTGCAGTGAGAATTAAATAAGAGAAGATATATAAAGCACCTATCAAAGGTATTGGTTCATTGTGGTGGTTAAACTATGTTGGTGTCTTCTCCTCCTTTTCCTTTTCAAATTCTCAGTTTAGCCCAGATATTGTTGTTGCCAATGGAGGTTTACAAAAAAATCCATATTTAGAAACTTATTTTGAGATTGTGTGTTGCATTGTCTTCAGTCATATTTTTTAATAGGACCAGTGATGATTTGGTACTTATTAATTTGGTTTCTGATGGTAGTAAACAAGAATTTTACATGGATTTCTCATTTTGCAAAGCCCCCAGTAGTAAACTATACATCATGTTATATTAGAATTGTAGGAAGTATTAGATATCATCCATTCATCCATCTCATCTTGAAATAGAAAAAGTTGATTCCTAACACATATAAGTCACACTTAACATAGCTAGTTAGGAAAGAGCTGAGGTATGAATTCAATTCGGGTTTTAGTTATGCTGGCTTTCCGTCACATCATACTACCTGCTTAATACAGGAGCCTGAGCATCAAATGTTTCTGATGCTTCTCCATGAGGGTATGGATCCTTGTTGTACTTCTAGTGCCCAATATAGTAAATGACATGCTGTAGACATTCAATGAATTTGGAATAAGTGAAAAACTTAATGGTATTAAGTTATTCTTTTATATCCCTTGGCTAGATAGAATATTACAAGTCATGCACATTATGCTAGATAAGATATGAATACAGGTTCCAGTAGGTAATGTCTCTAGTTCATTACTATTGTCAATCTCATCTTACACACATAAATGGTCTGGGTTTTCACTTTTTCTCAAGATCTAGATCAAATTAGGCTACATATCTCCCATCAATCCTGGAGAAGGAAATGGCAACCCACTTCAGTATTCTTGCCTGGAGAATCCCATGGACTGAGGAGCCTGGCAAGCTACAGTCCATGGGGTCTCAAAGAGTCGGACATGACTGAGCGATAAGCTCACACATACCCCCATTAATTCCATGGTGTATAAAGGTACAAAACCCTTTAAAATATTTCTGCAAATTCAAGGGGACATTTTCATGGCTACTTTGGTCTTTGTGCTCTTGTTTCTACCCTTGCAAACTTTACTCTTATTTCTATTGATCCTGATGGAAAATTTCATATTTGCTTTGACTTATACACAAGCATAGGCATAGAAATGTTACTCAGAAAAAATGTATACATGAAGTATAAATTCATACATTTATATGTGAAATAGCCTTATTTAAATTTTGGAAAGGGAGAAATATCTCAATAATGCAAGTAACCTTAAAAGTTTTCATCACTCTTCTTAAAAATCTTTTAGTCACCCTACACCATGGAATTTCACTGGCCCTCCTTCCCAATCTGTTTAGCCACTGTTCATCTTGGTGAGCTTGCCTATCACTTCTGGCTTTTCCATCCCCTCTCTGTTTCTAAAGTCAAAAATATCAGTGTTCTTGTCTCATGCAAAGCAAGTTTTTTCTTTCAGTTGACATCTTGAGTAGACTATAGTCCTGATCCTTGGGTTATGGAGAGGGCTGAGAGGCATGGAGGTGCTAACTCTAATCTTCTATCTCAAATCTAAGATGTTTTCCCTTCTCATATCTCTATGTCACCCCTATTCATTCTATCTCTTTGAAAAGGAGTGACTTACCTGATTGATAAAATATGTCTCAAAGATAAACTGAATGTGATAGGCTCAGTTTATTTCCCCTGCATATCTTAGACTTGTCTGCACAGAGAGACCCATTTTGCAACAGAATTATGAATATATTGCATACTACTTAATATCCTGCTTTTTTTCACTTAACATTAGGTAGAGGACATTTTCTAAATAGTTCTTTTAAACTTTGAGCTTTTTAAAAGCAACAAAGCATGAATTGTGAGGAACCAATAGTATATCTTTTTTAACTTATATGCAGAGTACATCATGAGAAACACTGAGCCGGATAAAGCACAAGCTGAAATCAAGATTGCCGGGAGAAATATCAGTCACCTCAGATATGCAGATGACACCACCCTTATGGCAGAAAGTGAAGAGGAACTAAAAGGCCTCTTCATGAAAGTGAAAGTGGAGAGTGAAAAAGTTGGCTTAAAGCTGAACATTCAGAAAACGAATATCATGGCATCTGGTCCCATCACTTCATGGGAAACAGTGGAAACAGTGTCAGACTTTATTTTTTTGGGTTCCAAAATCACTGCAGATGGTGACTGCAGCCATGAAATTAAAAGATGCTTACTCCTTGGAAGGAAAGTTATGACCAACCTAGACAGCATGTTCAAAAGCAAAGACATGACTTTGCCAACAAAGGTCCATCTAGTCAAGGCTATGGTTTTTCCTGTGGTCATGTATGGATGTGAGAGTTGGACTATGAAGAAAGCTGAGTGCTGAAGAATTGATGCTTTTGAACTGTGGTGTTGGAGAAGACTCTTGAGAGTCCCTTGGACTGCAAGGAGATCCAACCAATCCATTCTAAAGGAGATCAGTCCTGGGTGTTCTTGGATGGACTGATGCTAAAGCTGCAACTCCAATACTTTGGCCACCTCATGCAAAGAATTGACTTACTGGAAAAGACCCTGATGCTGGGAGGGATTGGGGACAGGAGGAGAAGGGGACGACAGAGGATGAGATGGCTGGATGGCATCACAGACTTGATGGACAAGAGTGTCAGTGAATTCCAGGAGTTGGTGATGGACAGGGAGGGCTGATGTGCTGCAATTCATGGGGTTGCATAGAGTCGGACATGACTGAGCAACTGAGCTGTATAGTATATCAATCATCATCGTACCTGCAGAAGCTGATAAAAATATTCTGTTGGCTTCTCTATAGGATTTAACATGTTTTCTTTCATGTTGTACATTGATAATATATCCTATGTATAAACTGATGCACACTCACTTCCTTCTTTGAAAAGGAAATATGGCAACCCACTCCAGTATTCTTGCCTGGAGAATCCCATGGATGAAGGAGCTTGGTGGGCTACAGTCCACGGGTCACAAAGAGTCAGACACGACTGACTTCACTTTCATTTATTGATATCTTTTCAAATTTCTACCATTTCTAGTCTATTTCTCCTGTTTTTGCCTTCTTCCTCTAATGTGATGTTTCTGTGAAGTTGGACAAAGAACACACAGAGAAAGACAGGGTGTTTGGCGTGGGTTGGAAAAAAGTAACCACCCTTGAAATGATTGACATACCAAAGACCTGGAGCCAAGAAAAACCTGGAGATAGGGTATCAAATGATCTACTGTATCATGACCTAGACAAGCTTTGCCTATGGGCACACTGGGGAACTCAGCAAGGACTAAGCAGTGGGAGTGGGAAGAAAGAATATTTGCAAAGTGAGCTCTGCACAAGACCAAGATCAGAAAACTCACTGGATTATGGAGCTGGCCGCAGGAAGGGTGGTCAGCAGTTCTGACTACACTGTGGGAAGAAAGGGATAAGCTCAGAATTGATCTGTCTCTCATCTAGATGTGTCCAATGGGATGAGTCACATTTTTAGAGATCTCCAGATGGTGATAACTGAAGCCAGTAGGTGATAGGGATCTTTGTGGTCTACCATGTTTGAGACTTCTTACTGGATAATAATGAAGGGTTTGGGATCAAGATTTAGTTTCTAAGAATTCCAGAATGGGACAGGTTAAGAGGATTGTCACAATTCCTGTTGAGAGGGGTCCAGTTAGCCAGGGCACAAATCAAATACTGAGACTGAAGTCCAAGTGCCTCTTGTGAGCACCTACTTTACCCTGTGAAATGTAGCGGTGAGGGTAAGGCCCAGAGACCTTGACATACACACCTAGGATTCACCCCAGGCACAGGCCATTTTGTGGTTGATGAAACATTTTTCTTTGAAGTTTAACATCTTTGCTTGTCTCCATACATTTTAGTATTTCTGTTTCATACCTCCTCAGTTTTATCTTGGATATTGATTACTTTTCTTCCAGCTTAAACTTATAAAAGCTGGGTGTGGAAGTGTAAAGTAATTTGTGTATGTTAAAGGTAAATATATACACCCAGACAAAGAAAACCCACCTTCAAAGAAAAGCACCAAGGATTTAAAGGGCCACTTTGTATGACAGTGCGATGAACTCTTGTTGTGTGATCACATTGGTAGAAAAGAGCCTACAGTGAAGTAGCTTTTTCTGTGTCTTAGCTGCAGAAGTCAATGTTCAAACTGTAGTCTGAACACTATTGGGTTAAAAAAATACCCACAGTGGGTTAATTTTTAAATATTTGATGCCCATCAAAATAAATATTCATTAATTTTTTTCCCACATCTTTGAGAACTACACCATTTGACCAGTCACATAATCCGTAGATCCTGTAGACCTTCTAACTGTTGCCACTCATTCCTGAGAATTCCAGACAACTGGCTCACTATCTCTTGCAAACATTTCTTCTGTCATAAATCTTGAACATTTCAATTTTCACAGAAGAGATGTTCCCAGTAAGTTGTCCTGTGAGTTTTTGAAACTCATCTCCAATGATGTTCTCCTGCATTCCACCCTTGCTATCCAACTCCATTTTTTCCAAACCCCCATTTCAAACACACAGTTTCCAATTGCAACCCCCAACTTGCCATCTTAGTTCCTCTAATGTCCTCACAGCCAATAGTTCTTCAATCTCTCTACTGTTTCCAACCCATTGGACTATTTTCATCTTTCTCTCTCTCTGACCACAACTTAGCCTCTCTTCCCTCTTAGCTGGCTGGCATCATAAGGCCCATCATTATGCTCTTTTTCTTGCATATACTCTCAATTCCTCAATTCTCAGTTCTCTCCCTCTGTCATCATCACCTGGCTACATTTAAATACCAGTCTTCTCTCAGCTGTACTGACAGATAATATAAGTAAAAAAATCACACAACCACACTGTCTGGTCTCACTTTAAATTCATGGCCTATATGTGTTGTCCTGTTATCCAGTTACATTCCCCTAGTTTCATCCTGTCTTAGGCAAATATTTTAAAATGTCTCCTATGCCTTCAAATCACCAATAACTCCTTCCTCCTCATTATTTTTCCTTTTTTTTTTAATGTTTGACTAAGAAAATAGAGACAAATGCAAGAGAACTTTTATATATTTCTACAACAAGTATGCCAGTTTATCTGAATTTGAACCTGTTTTGTCTTTCTTTTTTATAACATTGTGTTAATATTTCTTTTTATGGCTGATTCTTCTGTTTACACTGGAATCCATCCTCTCTTCTATTCTTATGACATCTGCTTTTTCCTTCTTCCCCATATTATCAAGTTTTCTTTTTCCTGAATCATTTCGTTTAATACACATATGCACTAATATCTCATTAAAGTAATTCTCTTGGTCTTATATCTGCATGTTTCCCCTTGCCCCCATTTCTCAGATCTCTTGCTTAGCAGAACATCCTTTCTTCACTCAAAAAACATTCGCTTTGACAGCTCTCTGCCTCATGGTCTTAATAAGACATCGATGGCATTACCTTTGCCAAATTTGATCAAATCTCAGTCCTCATCTTACTTTTCCTGTGAACAGCAATGAGCAGAGCTGATGACTTTTTTTCTTGAAATACTTTACTTATCTCTTAACACTTATAATAGTGATCCTCTCAGTTTACTCATCTTTAAAGTCTCTTACTGATATCTTTAACTTCGAGACTTCTGAGCAAGAGAATGTTACAGGCTCCAGCTTTCTTCCTATTTTCACTCACTGCATGGTTGATCACATCCAATACCACGGCAATAAATAGTTTAAGTCCTTTGTGTATTCTAACTCAACCTTTGCTCTGAATTCTAGACTCATATGTATCATTGTCTATTTATATCCCAACCTGGATGTCTAATGAACAAACTTAGAATGTCTGGAAGTGGACTCTGGATTCACATCCATCTCCTGATATACCTGTTCCGTCTATAATCAATTTATCTCTGCAAGTAGAAACTCACATCTCTTAGTTTCTTAGGACAGAAAAATTAGTCACCTCCTCTCTCATGCCTTACATCTGACTCTTCACCAAGTACAGCAAGTCTTATTGGCTCTAGACTCAAAATAATTCTGAGACTTGACTTCTTGAATAATCATTATTACTATTAACCTTTTATAAGTCAAATACCCAGTAAACACAGATATTCAAACACATGTATTATATATCTATCTCTCCATCTATCTACACAACTTGAATTTACACACAAACACACACTTTCAATGGCTTCAAGATGTACAGCTGAGTTTAAGAAAATATTTAATTTGTTGGGGCTAGTTAGAATCCATACTGTTATAAATCAATAATCATAGAGTGCCTATAATTCATACTTGAGAACTAGTTATTTTTCCCCCTTTGGGCTTACCCATTTTCCTATTAGGTCAAAACCAGAATATTTCTGGGCTGGGAATCAGAATAATGATTTGTATAACAAGTTGTATGATATGGATATATTTGCTTTACCACTTTGCTTCAGTTTTCTCAGCCACAAAATAGGCCCTGAAATATATTCATCATTAGCCTTAAAAAAAAAAATGTGGCTCCTTGGAATAACAAGAGGAAAATATTTTGAGAATCTGAAAGAAGAAAATCAAGATACAGTTTAAAATATTATATACCCACTGGGGATCCTGGAGGAAAGCAATTCCATTTCTCACCTCTTTTCCCCCAGCTCTGCTTCCCTGTGACTGTGCAATTTAACACCACAATCTGATGCCCAGGAAGTAAACTTGTGCACTATCTATTTATCCTGCCAATCAAAAGCAGGGTAAAATGCAATCCCACCTGGGAAATGAGACCAAAAAAAAAAAAAATTGATTCAGTTTGGAGAACTGGGGGAGGAAGAGAGCTATTTGAAGATTATTAATATCAAAGACTTAATTTTGTCATTTTACAGAGTTGAGTTAATGGATTGAACTTGTGGCTGTTTAATGTAGTTTTGTCAGAAAGTGATGTGTCAGAATTTTTACATCTGAGATACTTGCTGTTTTAAGCTGACTGGAAGCATCAATCATAGGTAAAATTTTCCTGCTGATAGTTCTCTTTTTCTCTCGTTATCAGAAAAGAAGAATTTATATGTGATTTTTCAATGGAAATAGGAGGAGAAGAAAGCCAGCTCATTTCAAAGACACTTTAAAGCTGCCTGCATTTCTATTTAACTTTGAAAACAAACTTGAAACTGATATTCTGAATTCTATTAGCAATCATAACTGCCCAAGACCCTATTATCATTCCTTACATCTTGACTTAGGTGTTGTAACATGAAACCCTCCAAAATATGATGTTATATTTTTGGGGGATTGGAGTCTGCAGATTCTGAGTGAGAGAAAGGAAGTTAACTTGTTTATGGACTTAGAAGGTTCTGAACTCTGTTCTAATTTGGCTCTTTGCATTCAGAGTTTATCTCATATATAATCATCACAGTAATTATTTGAGATAGGTGTTAACATTTCCCATTTAACAAATGAGGTTACAGAGGCTCTGAGAAATTGAATGACTTGCCCAAGGTTATTCAGCTAATAAATAGCAGATTCAAGAATGAAGCTCAGATCTTTTTCTTTCAAAGCCTGAACTCTGGCATAATCTATTTATAGTTAGGATTACTTTCTGAAAATTATGAAGTGAATATAGCCCAATTTTAGATATACATTTGCAGTCATTAATTTTATAATGAAATATGCAAACAGAAAAAGAATAGAAATCTACCCAAATTAGTGTGATTTAATACCAAATGGATTAACATGGGATTCAGAAGACATTCTTTTTGGTCTCAACTGTCATACTAACTAGCTTTGTAACCTGGGGCATCACTTGGGACCTTAGATTTCTCATCTGTAAAATGAGGATATTGAATTCAATGATCTTTATATCATTGCTAGCATAAAAATATTCTGTGCTTCTGAGTGGGAATTAGTTGCAATGCATTTTCCTTGTCTCAGAATCATATTAGTAGAGCAACTAAAGGGGAAAAAAATATGGACAGGGGAACAAAACCACTTGCCACACGTCTGTGCCATTGCATAATCTCATTAAATTCCTATAACCAACCTGGGTGCCCAGTTTCACTGAAGGAAAAAGACTCAGAAGTAAAGCAGATTACTCAAGTTCACTAGCAAGATACAATACTGGAGTGTTTAAAAAGTTTAGCTGGAGAAAAAAAGTCCTGTTACCATTCCGTGAAACAAAGTGCTTTGAAAATCTTATTTACTTGGAGTAGTCTCATGTGATCATATAAAGTTAGGTAAATATGGGTTCTAATACGCAAGGCACCCCTTTACTGTATAGTTTCCATGTGAGTAGAGCATGTTTATGCAGGGAAGGAAAGAAAATTTGATCCTGCATGTTTCCAAATGTTTATGAATGCCCCAATCTCAGTTCTTAATGTAGTGAACCAAGTTTATTACTTTGAATGTTTCTTCAAAATATATACCTTAATTAGCTCTTTGCAAAGTAATATGGAGGAGAGCAACTATTGTACAATACAATTTTAAGCATCTGTTCTTGTTGAGATCAGTACGGAAAAGTAGGAGGAAAATAAAGCCCAGTGGAGGTTGGAGAGGTATGGAGAGAGGCTGGGGCAGGCCTCACAGGCCTTATTGGCCAACCTGAGGATTTGTATCTTTTCCTTAAGGAAAATAAGACATTTTTTAAGGATTGCGTGATCCAGATTGAAATCCAAAAAGATAATTGAGCTTCACTAAGAATAATGGTGTTGGAGAAGACTCTTGAGAGTCCCTTGGGCTGCAAGGAGATCCAACCTGTCCATCCTAAAGGAAATCAGTCCTGAATATTCATTGGAAGGACTGATGTTGAAGCTGAAACTCCAATACTTCAACCACCTGATGTGAAGTGGTGACTCTTTGGAAAAGACCCTGATGCTGGGAAAGATTGAAGGCAGGAGGAGAAGGGGATGACAGAGGGTGACATGGTTGGATGGCATCACCAACGCAATGGACATGAGTTTGAGTAGGCTTGGAGAGTTGGTGATGGCCAGGGAAGCCTGGCATGCAGCAGTCCATGGGGTCACAAAGAGTCGGACACGACTGAGAAATTGAAATGAACTAAAGAAAAATGGTGAGTTTAAGTGAAATTTGTTGAGTTGTATCTGACTCTTTGCAACCCCGTGGACTGTGTCCATGGAATTCTTCAGGCCAGAATACTGGAGTGGGTAGCCTTTCCCTTCTCCTGGAGATCTTACCAACCCAGGGATCAAACCCAGGTCTCCTTTCAGAGTCTCTAGAGAGGGTCAGATGAGCTAGTCATGATAGTATTGCTATCAACCAGGTAAGAGAAAAGATGACATACAGATAGGTATGTCATATAGATGGAGTGAGGTGGATTGACTTGATTGACAAATATATGGGAAATGAGGCTGACAGGACTTGAATATAGTTGTTGAAGCAAAATAACTCCTACATTTCTCTCTCATGCAACTGTATGACAGTTCTGGAAAGACACCAGGTTGAAAGGTTGATCATAGTGGGAAATGGATATTCCAATAAATACAGAGTGTGGTGCTCTGCAGCTGAAATTTCTTCTAAAGAATGCTTCCTGATATAGCCTCTTGTTAATGCCACTATCCTCCTTAGAACACAAAATTCTCAAGAAGAGAATGAGTATAATAAACATAATGATGTATATTTGAGAGAAAAAAGTCTTGATAACTTATTATTCTCTATTTCATTCTAGCATTTGTACTTTCCTCTTAATAGGCTTGTCACAAAATGTGAAATCCCATTTATTGTGGATAACTAACAGCTGGCATTTCTGAAGAATGAGAGAGATACAGGTGCCTTTGGCTTGATGAGAAGCATTAAACATACATGATTATCAACTTTTTTTTTTAATCATAGAAGTAATTAGGTATTCGGGGGCTTAAATGTATTCAGGGTTATTGACTCTGTAGTTTCTCAGTGGTCAAGGTGTATCCTCTTCAGTTGTCTGTATTGCTTAACTCTTGATATCTTTTGGATGGAATGCTCATCTAACATTTTTGTAGTGGGCTTTAGAAGGTACTTATTTAATTCTGGCATGGTCCTGGCATTGCCTCTCAGCAATTTCCATGTGAAATTAGGACTCCTAGAAATTGACCTAAACTTGTAGAAGCTCTTATTGGAAACACTTCCAAACTCATGTTGTATGCTCTAGGTGCATGGTTAGCACAATGACTATTTTCTAAGCTCTCCTGCATTTTAAATCTTAGGCTGTTGTAACTGGGAAGGGTTAACTTTTAATTTATACTGGATCTCATTATGTGACTTTAACCCTTATTTTGCTGCTTTTGTTATTATAAGCATACACAATGGCCTGCCTCAGGGGAGATAACCTAAGCCCCAGCTCTGAAGGACTGACTGTAAGGAAGTAAAACTAACATATTCCCCTGATTGAAGCTTGCCCTTCTAGGGAAATTTGCAAGGACTGAATAGTCTTTTTTCTTTGTTTCCTTACCTACCCCCCGCATCTCTGATCTAGAAAAGAACCTGGCAACCAGGCACCCACAAGATGGTTATTTTGAGTCACTAGCCTGCTATCTTCTTGGTCAGCTGGCTCCTGAATAAAGTCCCTTTCTGACCGTAACACCCTGTCTCAGGTTCACTGACTTACCTAGGTTACATTGAGTAGAGTGAGCTTGGACTTGGTAACACTATGTACTTTCAAATGTTATCCTGTTTGTTTCCTAATGAAATGCTCTGAGGCAGGTACCATTTTTCTAGCCATTTGACACAAAAATGACAACTCTGGATCTCTATTTTTGTACCTTGTACCGCCAAAGCATTTGTGTACGAGAGGAAAGTAAAAGAGGTGGAGGGAAGAGGAAGGGGACTACCTCAGTTATTTCAGAATAAGGAAGTGCTTTCTGTTATAAGCACCTGCCAAGACTCATAGCTCTTTGTATATTCGGTCATGTTGATTCTCCTCATGACAGCTGTTTGAACTGTTCATTCTGTTCTTCTGCGGCTGTTGGAAGAGTGGACTCCACAAGTGACCAGAGAGAGCCAGAGAACTCAGAACCCAGAAATCTGTCAAAGGTGACTCAAGTCAATCTACAGAGGAACCTGCTTAACTAAGAAAATCTGCCCCATAGAGTCAGAGAAATAAATGATTCTTCTGGGGACACAAACATGTGGTTGAAATATCACCCAAATACAAGACGTCTTCCTAGAGTTCTCCCCAGAGTAATGAGAACTTTTAATAGTCTCCTTTCACAGTGCCACTACGCTGGCCTCTTAATCTTCAGATACTAGTCAACAATGGGCAACTGCCTACTTCATTCTCAATACGGTGCTGCATATGAAGGATCCCAGATGAAAAGCATTTTTAAGCAAAAATTAAATGTAGCCCTCGAATAAGTAGAAGGGACAAAAGAAACAGTAGGTAGAAAGGAGAAAAGATAGGGTACAGAGGATATGGAGAAGACTTTATCCAAGCTTAGATTTGTCTAACTTTGCCAGTCTGTGATGTTTAAAATCAGCAAACCAAAATATTTTATGTTTCTTGTTCAAGCCCCGTTGTATTCTAGAGATTAGATTTCATGTATTTTGTGAAACACCACCAACATTCTGATTTGGGGAATATGGAATAGGGCCCACAGATCTGCATTTTAAGTAAAGCCTTCCAAGTAATTCCACTAAAGTAGGAGCATCAGTTGTCTACAGAAGTCAGTTTCTGTCTACACTGTGTCTTCATTAAGGAACAATAGTCAGCCAAGTCGCAAAAGTAAAAGGGATTTATGTAGAAGAAAATACACTTGTCTAGATGAGTAGTCATTGGGGGCGTAAATTTCCAGTGAGTTATACTTGAAAATTGACTTGCTGCCCATTTTTAGTTTGGATGAAATGCTGCATGCCAAAAAAAAAAAAAAAAAGAAAGAAAAAAAGCCCCCGTCTTTTTGCTGTAGCTATTAACAATCATAAGCATATGCTGTCCCCTGGAAGTTAAAATTTACAAGGAGATCAGAAAATGGGGATGGTGAGTAAGGTGGGAAGTGAAAGCACTTTCATCGAGCAGCTCAAGATTGGAAATGTTAGAAGGCCATTCACTCAGGTGCAACACTTTATTTTCATCTCCTCCCTGGAATATTTAGATCTGACCATTGTGCCTGACGGCTTCTCTCCCAGAGCTGCCATGGGCTGCCTTAAAAGGAAAATGCTTATGTAAAGAAGACAAGTGTGGGAAGGCAGGCATCAGCTTAACAGACCAAGGAGCTCAGCAGTTCCACCCACTGCTTCTTTCCCAGAGCAAACTCCCGAGAGATGCTCTTCTAGCGAGATGTCTGGTGCTTTACAATGCTTCCCCAGCCCTGATGCGATGATTTCCTCCTGATAGCTTAATTTTATTAGATCATAGCAGCACAGCCTGGAAATGTGAAAACACTTAAAGGGAAAGAGAAACTTTCAAAGCAGCTGTTTAATGTAGGGTTTAAGGGAAAAAAAAGAATCTGGGAGGGGACGGAAAAAAAAAAAAGAGAACACCTAAATCTGAAACCTTACAAAATAAAAGCTATTTAGGCAGGCTCCTTTTCCCTGTATGAGTAAAATATTCATGAATTTCGCTGCTATGGTATTGTATGCTAGATGCAATCAAGACTCTTCTGCAGGGCAGAAATCATTGAAAAGCGTACTGTTACCTTAAAATGCTTCATGGAAAATCCATGAAATCTGCATTGCAAGGCACTGTCTCTTGCTGTAGCAATGTTGCTTCATAAGTTTCCAGGAGAAGGAGCAATGATCTTTACTTTCTGTTATGCTATTCATAACAAGATGCCTGGGGGAAGTAACTGGCGGCTGATGGGAAGATAAAACATAGAAAAGGGGTGAATGATCTCACGCATAGCCTAGTCAATATCAGTGCCCTATGATTCAAGCCAGAGAAACATTTGATGATCTAGAAAGCAGGTATACCTCTTTACGAGGTAGAAAGACAACTCCAAAGGCAGTCTATGTCAAAAGAGAGCTCTTTCCCCTAGGTGAGAGTTCACAGTGCCTCTTTGAGCCGTGAAGATGTTGTTCTTTCTTGTGTCCATCCATCTACCCATCCATCCATCCATCCTTCTCCCATTGATCTATATGTTCTTGTATTTATCTGTTCATTTAGTGAATGTTTCAGAGTGCCTGTCCTGTTTGATGCACTGTACACTAGAAACAAAAGGATGGATGGATAAGATTCCTCCATCTCACTGCTGACTAGAACAAAAAATACACAGTCTAAAAGTTGTTTTTTATTTTTATCTGGGGAATGTACTTAGAGCTATAGCCTGGGAGGCAACTTCTCTGCTCTGAGATGCTGTTCCAAAGAGGCAAGAGAGGTACCAGATGTATAGGAATTTTTCCTGAGGGAAAAAAGCCCGCATAAGGGAACATCAAAATATAACTACTAATCACAAAAACCAGGCATCTCAAGTAAATGAGTTTAGTGCTTTTCTATGTATGAGAAGATCCAAAAATCTGAACTGGTTAAGATAAATCCTTTGTGCATCTCAGGTATCTAAGGCTGGTATCCTGTTTTTCTCCATCCTTTCAGGGTGTACTGGCCTCGTGGGCTGCTGTGGCTAATGGCTTGATGGTGAGCAACATGTGTTGTTTACTGAAATGGCAGGCAACCCCTCACATTTAAATAGAAAGATGTATTGACATACTTCTGGTTAAAAATAATAGACTGAACACATAGTTACCTCAGCTCGACTTTATCAGAAAGATGGTCAGAACAGGAGAGGATGAGTAGTAAGTAATTTATCATTGATTTTACTTTTGGCTGTGCTAGGTTTTTGCTGATGCATGAGGGCTTTCTCTAGTTGCAGGAAATGGGGGCCATTCTCTAGACGTGGTGCTCAGGCTTTTCATTTGGGTTCCTCTTGTTGCACAGCGAGGGCTCGAGGGTGTGCAGGCTTTAGTAGATGGGGCACATGGGCTTACTTGCTCCATGGCATGTGAAACCTTTCTGGACCAGGGATCGAACCCATGTCCCCTGCACTGGCAGGCAGATTCTTCAGAGTAGTAACTAATCTAGAAGTCTCTAGAATGCAGACTAATACATGGACAGCAGGGAGGTCTAAGAAACCACCCAGTTTATCTGTAGCAACCGTTGAAGGGCTCAGGTGATGCTTAAATCTTAAGAAATGGCTGCAAGTTTGCTTAAGAAGCACTTAGAACACCAAAAGTATCTCCACCCCATCCCGCAGACAAGGCAATGGTCTTTCTACCTCTAGATAGAACACACAGGGGTTTCGTTCTCTGGTGAGTAGTACCAGAAGATCTATGTACTGTAAATGCAAGCAGCAGTGAAGAACAGTCTTCCCTACTGAAAACAGGCTGCATTAGTACTAAATTATATGCTGAAGGTTGAGACCTTCGTTCTACTGTTGTCCTCTGTCAGCTTTTTGGACACCTAGAGCTGGGTATGCACAGACCAGCCAGATGCTGGGAAATTTTCTGTTGCATCTAACAACCTGAATGAGTTGACATGGGGGATTCGCTGACTTTAAGAATAAACGAGTCAACACTATTTGTCACTTCCATGTGCAAAAAAGACCGCCATCCACAAGCCCTATCCACAAGCATGTACTTCTATTCGGATGTTAATTTTCACACTTTTTTGTTGTGGGGGGGAGCCAAAGATCAGGTTAGAAGGAAATCTCTGATATGAAAAGGACCAAAACAAATAAAGAATAGAAAAAGCATCTTGAGAAAGTAGCCTCTTGAGAAAATAGCATCTTTATAGGAGAAAAGAATACTAAAACAAAACTATTCTTTAGCAAACTAAGATAGGAGAGAAGGTCCTGAAATTACTGGAAAAATAAAAGTTTCTCAGGTGCTGCTGGAAACAGGGGTGTCATTCTAAATCTACACTGTGCAGTGTAGCTGCATTCTACAATAATCACTGGCCACCTGTCGCTATTTAAATTTGATGACATTAAAATTTTCCTTTCTAAATATTTGATGAATGGGCTCATGTCACTGCTAACAGAGTGGTGGAGGAATACTGAAGAAGGTGTTAGTATCTTTGGCTCAGGAAGCTGAAAAGGAGCCATGTCACCCGAGTCAAGCTTTGACAAATTGGAAATGGGTAGACAGTGTCCTGGGTTTGAGACCAGCCAAGGCTTATGTCCCGTCAGGCTTTGGTCCTCCCTGTGCCGTTTCCTGTGACTTGAGAGTTTTAAGAGGCTGTGAAAGCAGAAATGAGTGCTCTGGGGAGGGATGCAGACGTAGGAAGCCTGAGAAGACCAGAGGACGTAATGTTAAAAAAAATTCTGAGTTGTTGGGTAGTTGGAAACAAGTGCAATATTGTCAGATGAGCCTTGGGTAAGAGTATAAAAGACCACAGAGAATACCGGTAGTGTGACCAATGTTGTAAAGGTGGAGTGAAATCTGTTTGGTTTCGATACTCTTCACAGAATCATGTTCTAACTCTGGCTATTATGTTTAGCACTCCATTCAAGTATAAGGTTCACACCTGCATGATGGAAAATAGTGTTAAAATACAGATTAAAAAACAAACAAGAAAATGGTGCTCCCTCTAATTACATTCAAAACTGTCTATGGCGTCTCACACGTGTTTTGTTGAGAGCCACTGTTTTCTGGCCAGTGATCCACAAAATAAGAAGATAGAAAGGACTAGAAGGGCAGTTGTCGGATGAATTCAAACAAACTTTAAGGTAGGGAAAGAATGAGAAGATAAGACACGAGTCAGAACAAGTTTCTGTAGTAAGACAAAAATTGGGGCTTTCTGAAGTCTTTCTTAACAGAGATAGGTGTAATTTATTATTCATAACTGCTATGAATAAGAGCAAGCTAAAAACTGAAAGCATAAAGGTATTCACGATCTTATTTCGAACACAACAGAAGTATTATTGATAATAGCAGGGGTTTAATTTTAAGACTGCTTATTTATGGTATTAATAAATTTAGCATATTTGCAATTCATATTAGTGCCTTTCAGGGTTTAGGCATTGGATTAACTATACAAGGTGTCATTGGTCCTGTTAGAGAATGTCTGTTGCAGGATCCATTAATTTATTAAGCATGCTTTGAGTAATTATTAAGAGTTATGTTTCTATACTTTAAAGACAAACATGCCTAAGACAAGGTATTTGTCCATCATTGAAGATAAATAGGGAGATATTTTATCATTAAAGTATGTATGTGTGCATGTGTGATGGAAGAGAATTCAGCTATTTCTAGTAGTTGATAAAATTTACTAAACTACTTTTTAGTTGCAGACACTACCCTATGTTCTTTAGTCATTTAAACCATCTTGATAAGGAACTATGATTTTTTTCCTTTGAGCGTCAGATGAAGTTGAGGCTTTATCTGTTTAATAGGCACCATATTCTGCAAAGTGAAACGTAAAGGGATTGAAATGCATCGTGCACAATTAGTAAATCATTTAATTTGGTTATCTAGAAATAATGCATTTATTCAACAATTATTCATGATTACTTGCCAAGAGACCAGCTCCATTCTAGAAGCTGCAAAACAAAACAGGCTAAATAGGTTTTCTCGTATTCTAACTGGGAGAAATAAGATAACAAATAAGCAAATAAATGGATATTATGCCAGGTGGTGATAAGTGTGCTGATGGAAAATGAAGCTGGCCTGGGCACTTTCTAAGGGAATTAGAAAAATAAAGCAGAGTGAGCCTCCACCCACTTTCTGTGTTTTCAAGCCTATGAAGGTAACCAGAGGAAAGTGTCACTGGTTTTCTAGCAGCATTCCTGCGCTGATGGGCTGACCCGCATTACTCTCCTCCTGCCTCTAGAGGGCAGTTCACAGCAGTGTGACAGCTGCTTCTCTGAAAATGAGTCTTCTTAGGAATAAAGTTATACTTACACATAATAAGTTCCAGATATGTGCTGCACATCATAGTTCCTATAGTTAACATAAGATGTTGAGCGCTTAGCATGAGATTTGCTCTCTGCTAAGAGAGCAAACTGCTCTCTACACACATTAATTTCTAATTGCTCTACACACACACACACACACACACACACACACACACGCCGAAGAAATAAAAACCAACAGAGGCACACAGGGAAACTTTTGGAGGTGATACATCTATTACCTTGATAGTGGTGATGGTAATGTGAGTGTATACATGTGTCCAAATTATGTACATTAATTATGTGCATTTTTGGCATACTGTTTATACTTCAATATAGCTAGAGAAATAAAATGTTGAAAAAGGAATCTCTTTGAGCTGGATTGACCAAACTCCTGGGTGATAACCAGTAGCATCACACCTCTGGTCACCCCCCTCAGTTGTCTTCTGCCCTGTCCTGGATAGGGGCTTCTCCTAAAACCAAGAGACCCTGAATCCCCCCAGTAAAATCTGTTGGGGCACTTCCCTCGGTCTGTTGATTTCATCAGTTCCTAGATCTTCAAGATTCCCCTGTAGCCATGGAGACAGCTGTATACACTGGGTCAGAGGACTACACGGGGAAGGTTACATTTCCCCGAGGTAAAAGTGTGGATGTATATGTCAGATGTGTACTCTTGTGATTTTTCATGTGGGTTTTAGTCTCTCCAGAGGTAGAAGTAAGTCCCTAGGGGAGTGGGGCCACGGTTTTCACATTTTTTTATTACCTCCATTCCCTTTCCTCCCTCTCTTGTGCTTTGAGTACAGTCTATTGCCATTCAAAGAGGTCTACTTAATTACTCAACAAAACTTTCTGAGTATGTACTGCAATACTGCCCCCTCCCCCCATAGTTCATGGCTTTAGAGTTGCAAAGATGTGGACAGATTGGTTGCTGCCTTTGAAAAGCTCGTAAACTGTGAACATAAAAACAATAAATGTATGGATAGCTATAGGGCATCTAAAGGCAACCTATGGACAGGAACATTATTGTGGTGAGAGCTTAAAAGGTCAGTGTGAGCTTAGGCTCAGGGCAAAGTTAATTTGTGAATCATGAACTATGACAATGAAGGTCAAGAATTGGAATTGGGGAGGCTATTCCCAGTGTGTGGAATGTCATAAACAAAGGCATAGCTTCTGGAAAGTCTTAAACTTATGTGGAACATAGAATGTGCTTCAGCCTGGCTGAGTCACAGTACTAGGAATGAGGAGACATGAGATTGGATAGGCTGTTTGTTAATAGAGGGTGTGGAAGCCCAAAAGAAGAATCTAGTTTTATGCTAATAAGTAGCAGGAGCTGATATCCATTTGTAAGTTGAAAATTCACTTAGGGAAATGAGAACATTAAAAACATCTTAGCATTTACAACTGGTGGTCATTTATATGTTGTTCTAAAATAATAGTAATAAGCACTCTAGCATATAGAACAAAAAAGCTAACTATGGCCAATCTGCAACTTAGTTCCTGGTGAGGATGGCTCAAGCACCTAGAACACATCTGGAATATGGTGGTCTATCTCCCACTCCTGTGTGTGTGAAAACACACCCCCACACGTACTTGATTCTGCTCGTATAGGACCTTCTTTATGTGAAGGAGATCTCTTTCAAGTGTGAGCAGATGAAGAGCCTTATTCACAGACAAACAACTTAATATGAAATGTTAATCTTTCTTAAAAATTCTTGTTTAATAATCCTCTTATATCCCCTCCCTTCTTGCAACCCTTCTTTGCTCTCTCCTTGGAAACAAAAATTAACTATAAGTAAAAAATTAGCACAAAAACTGCCATGACTCTCTGACCTCATGAACAGAGATTCTCAGCTTCTCCACGCCTGTCTCCTGGCCACTTTTAGAACTATGGGTCCCCTGCAGTGAGGGGACCACTTAGCCGGGAAACGAGGGAGGAAGATTCTGAGGTCTGTAGGTTGCTCTCTCCCTGACCCTGTAGTCTCCAGGTTTTCCTACCAAGTTGCTGTACCTAGTAAATACAGTAAAGGGAGGCGTGCCTGTCCCATAAATTATTCTGAAGACAGATTTACAGAAATAAAGAGCCTGCTAAACATGCAGCTCTGGAGGCCACCAGGCACCAGCAGATTCTTTGCTTCATTCCTTTTGCTGGCGAAGCCGTCTCTCCATCTCTTCTTCCCTGCACAGACTTTTGTTTATCTCTAAGGGTAGCCTTTGCCCATGTTTTTATTTTTGAATGTCATAATGGTAAATTGAAAACCCTTTGGGCATCTTAATGAAGTGGATGGTTCAAACACATTATATCTATTTCAGAATCACAAATCCTGCCTCCTGGTTCTGGAAATTTCTAGACTTCTCTCTGGACACTCTAGAGTGCTTAATTTCAATAACCCAGTATCTCTGTAGAAGGGCTTTTGTGTGCTTTCAGAGCGCTTGTGGCTGTTCGATTGCAGTCACACCTATTTGTCTGCTCATTTTCTCCGTCTCTGATTTGTAGAACTCAGCATTCTCCAAAACATGGATGTTGGCAGAGGGCTTGAGGCCAGTCTGTCCTGTCTACTGTGGCAGGGCTGATTCCCTCTGTGAAAAGGGCTGGGAGAGTTCTTTTTTCTCCACCAAGGGCTGGGTCTGAATGTTCACTGCTGCCTATGCAGAATTCAGCCTAAATGATATAGGACGTGAGGGGGCGGCGGCCAGTACAAAGCAGTGAAATAAATTACCATATAGATCATGTTCTGGTGGCTAAGATAGAAGGGATGTGTGTAATGAATCAAAGCTGGACGGGGTTCTGGTGCGTGGTGATAGTGAGGGAGACAGAGTCCTCCGTGGCTCAGCCTGCGCGTCGGAGGGCCCTGTGTGAGGAATGTGTGAGTAAGCAGAAAGTGCTCTGTGATGTGACAAGGGAAGGCATTCGTGAGGGCCTGGGAGGCCTCTCGTTACTGTAGTGGGGATCCGTTATTTCGCCAGCACAGCACTTTGACTCTCCGGTGGGGACATCTCCTCCCCTAGCATGTGCAGCCTTGCGTGGATTCAATTTTTGAGCCTTCCTCTCTCCTGCCGGCCTCAGCCCCTCACCCAGGTGGGCGCACAGCCTCCCTCTCTCCCTCACCTTGAATCTTGAGTGGAGATATCTCATGATGCAAACAGTCTGCAGCTCATTTGTCCTGATAGCAGAGCCCTGAGGACATGGCCCATTTGCTTCTGTTCCCCAGAGTTAACCTGGTTGCTCTCTATGCTTGAGCCCTGGCTCTTCTGGTTCCTTTTGATTATGTAAGCTAACATGTATGCCGAGAATACCTTTTGTGCTCAAGTTAGCCTGGGTCGGTTTCTTTTGTTTGCACCAAAATCTTCCAGTTGTTGAAATTTTCAGAATATCAGGGTCATCAGTTTCTTTTTTAAAAATTTTTTATTCAATTCATTTTTTAAATTGGGAATGATTGCTTTACAGTATTGTGTTGGTTTCTGCCATATGTCAACGTGAATCAACCATGTGTGCTATGGACTAAAGTTGCTTCAGTCGTGTCCCACTCTGTGTGACCCCTCATGGACTGTAGCCTGCCAGGCTCCTCTGCTCATGGACTTCTCCAGGCAGGAACACACTGGAATGGGTTGCCATTTCCTCCTACAGTACAGATGTCCTCCCTGTCTTGAACCTCCCTCCCACCTCCCGCCCATCCCATTGCTCTAGATTGTCACACAGCACTGGGTTTGAGCTCGCTGAGTCACAGAGTCCCACTGGCTCCTCAGTTTCTTGGTGTGTTGTGCCAGCAGGTAGGCTATTTGTGTAAAGGTTATCCGCATGCATCCCTTGTAGTTAGACTGGAAGAGAGACATGGGAAGATAGGGTCATGGTTAGACTTAGGGTATTGTTCTGACACCTTCCATAAAGAAAAGAGACAAAACATGGCCTCCTGTGGATGATACCACAGAGGGTTTTCTAAGGCTAATTGTAGGACAAGTGTATGAACTGAATTCTGCTCCCTCTGAATTTGTCTGTGGCAGAGTGATCATTAATCCTTCTTCTAGCTGATGTTAAGTGTTAGGTGGTATTGTTAAATATCTGACAAGGGTCTTGGTATATTGAAGGTGCTTCATTAACAGTTAATCCTTAATCTCTCAACTTCCCTTGGATGATTCTGTTGCAGCTGGCACATTAAACAGTGCATTGGGATCAGATATGTCTTGTTTCCAGCTTCTTCTTTACCTGGCCTGCTTTCCATAGTGGGTGATGATGGGGAGTGTTTAGATACATGAAATATATTGTCGGCGATCATCACAGCAAAAGTCTTTTAAGAAACTGATTTAGAGATGATATATGTACAACATGTTATATAAATTTCGTGGCCAAGGTCTGACTGGATGTAGGTATGAATTATATCCTATTAACATGAGTTTCTTCACTTCATTTTACCTCTAAAATCCATCGCTAATGAACAGTCCCCCAGTCATGTCTCCATCAGGGCCCAGTGAGAGATCTGCACTGGGCCTGCCATTTGCTTGCAATAAGTGAGCACTACTGCTGTTTTGTTCTATGTTGCAGTCATAATTCAGTTCTGCTGCTCTCCTTGGTCCTGATGTGAGGAGGCACACTGTATCGTCCCATTGCCCAACACCCACCTTCTCCTGAATTCATGTATTATTTGGTTTTCATGCTCCAAGCCAGTCCTGATTGTCTTGAGTCAGCCTGTTCAGTTTTGAACTCTCTCCCTCCTCTTTGAGGCTTCCCTGATAGCTCAGATTCTTGGTAAAGAATCTGCCTGCAATGTGCAAGACCCTGGTTCGATTCCTGGGTCAGGAAGATCCCCTTGAGAAGGCATAGGCTACCTACTCCAGTCTTCTTGGGCTTCCCTTGTGGCTCAGCTGGTAAGAAATCCGCCTGCAATTCAGGAGACCTGGGTTCGATCCCTGGGTTGGGAAGACCCCCTGGAAAAGGAAAAGGCTACCCACTCCAGTATTCTGGCCTAGAGAATTCCATGGACAGTCCAGGGGGTTGCAAAGAGTCAGATACGACTGACTAACGTTAACTTTCAGTGGCTCAGTGGTAAAGAACCTGCCTGGCAATGATGGAGATGCAGGTTCCTGGGTTGGGAAGATCCCCTAGGGAAGGAAATGATAACCCACTCCAGTATTCTTGCCTGGGAAATCCCATGAACAGAGGAACCTGCTGGGTTATAGTCCATAGTGTCACAAAAAAATTGGATATGACTTGGCAATTAAACAACAGCAGCCTCCTCTCTGAGACTCAAAGCTAGTCTGGTAGGCCAAACTGAGGATAAGAGTATAGCTAGACAGAGGCTATATCATGATGACAACCAATGGCATTTTACCATTTTCTCACATTCTTGGCTTAATTATTTCATTCTTTCAGTGTGTGTATATGTAAAATTGAGCAGATATGTGAAGAGGATGGTTAAGTTAGATGGGTAAGCATCTAATTCCATGCTCCACATTCTAGACTTGTCCAGTTTCAAACCTGGACTAGTTAGGATACCATGCTACATCTCTTAGAGAAAGCTAAATCAGGGGATACTGTTTTAGTGACTATTTTTGTGCTCAATCATGATTCGATGGAAATTCTATACTGTGAGCAAAGAGGACTATTTTAACCATTGAATATAATCTTTGAAAGAGTAATATAAGTATTGATGGTGCATTTTCCCATCTATTGCAAAGAGGTTACATTAATGATTAGCAAACAATCTTCAGGCACTGAAAAGAGAACATTATATTAGCAAAAAAAAAAAAAGGTGGTTTTCTTCAGAGAAAGGTAAAGAAGCTCTGGCTGATATGACTAACTTCTGTTCAACATAAATTATTATTTGATATTTCTGTAAAAATATTTAAGAAACTAAAAGCCAATTTTTGATGTAATATTGAAATTAATTGTTAATTATAAATTTTAGCTTTTCACCTTTTCTTTTGCTGATATACAGAGATCATTGCCAAAACTCTGGAAAACAAATTGAGCTTAGGGAGGTGCAAATTTATGAAATTATTGTCAATTTATTAAAATTTATGCTGACTTGGAGGATTTTTTTTCTGAGATTGAATTATGGCAATAATGCTGGCTGTTTTGCATATCAGTAAGGCAATACATGAAACGTGAACTTCAAGATGTTCAAGCTGGTTTTAGAAAAGGCAGAGGAACCAGAGATCAAATTGCCAACATCCACTGGATCATGGAAAAAGGAAGAGAGTTCCAGAAAAAAATTCTCTTTCTGTTTTATTGACTATGCCAAAGCCTTTGACTCTGTGGATCACAATAAGCTGTGGAAAATTCTGAAAGAGATGAGAATACCAGACCCCCTGACCTGCCTCTTGAGAAACCTATATGCAGGTCAGGAAGCAACAGTTAGAACTGGACATGGAACAACAGACTGGTTCCAAATAGGAAAAGGAGTATGTCAAGGCTGCATATTGTCACCCTGCTTATTTAACCTTTATGCAGAGTACAACATGAGAAATGCTGGGCTGGAAGAAGCACAAGCTGGAATCAAGATTTCCGGGAGAAATATCAATAATCTCAGATATGCAGATGACACCACCCTTATGGCAGAAAGTGAAGAGGAAGTAAAAGGCCTCTTGATGAAGGTGAAAGAGGAGAGTGAAAAAGTTGACTTAAAGCTCAACATTCAGAAAACTAAGATCATGGCATCTGGTCCCATCATTTCATGGGAAATAGATGGGGACAGTGGAAACAGTGTCAGACTTTATTTTGGGGGGGCTCCAAAATCACTGCAGATGGTGATTGCAGCCATGAAATTCAAAGATGCTTACTCCTTGGAAGAAAAGTTATGACCAACCTAGATAGCATATTGAAAAGCAGAGGCATTACTTTGCCAACAAAGGTCCGTCTAGTCAAGGCTATGGTTTTTCCAGTAGTCACGTATGGATGTGAGAGTTGGACTGTGAAGAAAGCTGAGCACCGAAGAATAGATGCTTTTGAACTGTGGTGTTGGAGAAGACTCTTGAGAGTCCCTTGGACTGCAAGGAGATCCAACCAGTGCATTCTAAAGGAGATCAAACCTGGGATTTCTTTGGAAGGAATGATGCTAAAGCTGAAACTCCAGTACTTTGGCCACCTCATGCAAAGAGATGACTCATTGGAAAAGATTCTGATGCTGGGAGGGATTGGGGGCAGGAGGAGAAGGGGACAACAGAGGATGAGTTGGCTGGATGGCATCACTGACTCGATGGACGTAAGTCTGAGTGAACTGTGGGAGTTGGTGATGGACAGGGAGGCCTGGCGTGCTGCGATTCATGGGGTCGCCAAGAGTCAGACACGACTGAGCAACTGAACTGAACTGTACTGAAGGCTTTATCTTATTTCCTTTCTTTGTATATTGAATTGAGATTCTGAAATTCTGTATGAATTCTTTTTAAAATCTGCTGCCATATATTTGTTCAGTTGCAAGTTCTTGGGTTTTACACTGTGCCCTCCTTTTTGCTAGTGGTTATGAAATTACAATTAATTTGACATACAGATACTTTGCAAGGCAAGGAGTAGAAACTTTCTTGTGGTTACTGCATCCTACCATAATGCAGAAAACAGGAATTTTGAAATCTGGTGGCCTTACATTTGTTTGCTGTGTGACCCACTTCCCCCAGCATCTCCTTTCCTTTAGGTATAAAATGAAAGTCTGCTGCTGCTGCTGCTAAGTCGCTTCAGTCGTGTCCGACTCTGTGCCACCCCATAGATGGCAGCCCATCAGGCTCCCCCGTCCATGGGATTTTCCAGGCAAGAGTACTGGAGTGGGGTGCCATTGCCTTCTCTGAATGAAAGTCTACTTACCCAAAAAAGAAAAAAATTATTTTGGAAAAGTTAAAGATGTTTTGACTCAGCATCATCTCCAAAATAGAAAACTAAAATACTCTTCTCTGTCTTCTTCTTGAAGGCAAACTCACTTTTCCAGACCACCCAACTGCCATTTGAAAAATGAGGTCTTCCCATTATCAGAGGAGCTAATGACCATAAAAATGGAAGGTGCTTAGTCTTTTTATAGAAGGAACAGTTCTGAGAGACACAAGATGGGGCATAAATGCTCCTTGTTTGCATGGATTGAACAATGGGCCAGTTGATGGATGTTCTTAAGGAACTCATCTTCAGCTCAGGATTTGGATGGTTAGGATCTGAATAGTACCTTTTCTAAGCACTTAATGCATTGTTGAGTACATGCAGCTCATTACTGAATATACTTGCTGTATGCATTTTAAGTTATCAGAAGTATACTAACTGTGTGTATGTGTGTCTAAGCATGCATATATTTTTGAATGTGATATTTAATATTTTTCTGTTTGTCCCAAAGAGAACACTATAATATTTCATGTGGTCTTTGAAAATAAAAGTGATTGAAAGCCTTATTCATAAGAAAGACAAATATCATATGATATCACTTATATGCGGAAACTAAAAAAAAAAAGGTACAAATGAAACTGTTTACGAAACAAAATAGAGTCACAGATGTAGAAAACAAACTTACGCTCACCAAGGGAGAAAAGAGTGAGGAGGGATAAACTGGGAGATTGGGATCGACATATATGCTAATATATATAAGATAGATAATGATTAAGAGCCTACTGTATAGCACAAGAAACTCTACTCAGTAATAAACTATATGGGAATAGAATCTAAGAAATAGTGGATATATGTATATGTATAACTGATTGATGTTGCCATACAGCAGAAATTAATACAACATGGTAAGTCAACTATACTCCAATAAAAATTAATTTAAAAATTTTAAATGAAAAAAAGTATGTTGCAAAATTTTTTAAAATTGGGTTAGTTAATAATTAATTAGTATAGAATACTTAGGTAAATTACTCTTTACCTTCATGACAGGAAATGAAAATATTTTAAAAATTTTGTGTATATTGTAAAAACAAATACGAAGAAAAACTAAGATGTTTGTACCTTGAGCAAGCTGCAAAAGTGCTTCCTGTCATGAAGATAGGAGAAGTTTGTTTTTCCTTTGGTAAAGCCCAATAGCTAACAGATGGTCACTTCAATTGCCAGGTAAAGTTAGGAACAATTTATGACAAATGGTGCTGTCAAGTCATCTTATTTGAGGACTAGTTATTATTTATCTTGAAAACATGTATGTGATGGGTTGTATCTGCTTGGCTGTATAAAAGGGTGAGATGTCTTTCTGTCTTTGCAATCCCTTGGCAAATTGCTTACAATGCAGATCACATTTTGGTTAAATGCTTATTCAATAATACAAGTGTCTTCTTTCTCTTCTGTCTTTATTAGAGAGGATTTTGGCGTTAGAAGATATTGTTCTTAATTGTATTACCCCAACAAATGTCAAAGTCTCAGTAATGTAGAAAATATGTATGAAATTGTAAGTTAAAATCCATATAAAATTATATATACATGTATTTTTAAATATATATCACATACATCTTCAGTATATATAAAAAGACTAGAAAGGCATGCACACATTTTTAAAAAGGTGGTATTATGGGTGATTCTTATGTCCTTATAATTATTTTCAATATTTTTCTGTAATAGCGCACAGTACTTTGGAGGCTAGGAAATTATTATTATTTTTTAATTTGATCTTTTTAAATGATATACTAGATCTTGAGTGTAATCATCAAATTAGTGAGAATAAATTGCATCTCTGTGTTTTTTTTCCTTCTAAACATTGCACATGTTTCAGAAAGCTGTTATTCATGCATTGTGGAGGAGGCCTTGTCTTCAGAACTGAGGAAAAGAAGTCGTGGGTGGGAAGCGTCAGTAAGCTTTAGACGAATGGTCTCATCTAACAGTTGAGCACGTAGAGGAGACATCGTCCATACACTCTGGCAAAGGAAAACAGCAGACAAAAAGTTGTAAGGAAGTAGGCAGAAAATATCTTTCAGCTATCTGGTATCATGTTACCTCAGCCCCCTGTTCAGCTTCTCTTCTAGTGACCACATCAAAGGTAAAATAATAGATGGTTAAAAAAGAGAGGACTCCTATCACTGTGCCAATGACAGCAATGAGTTAAAAGCAGAAAAGAGAACATGGATTCTGGCACAGGAGAAAATCCAGTAGCAACCCTCCACAGGCAGCAAATAATTTGTTTGAGTGCATAATTAATAGATTTGTCAGAAAGTACTTAGATTGTGAAATATTGCGCATAGCCCTCTTTCCAGATGGATTAAGATGAATGGGTCCTCCAGTAGCGTATGAAACCTCATTGCTCAGCGGCTGGAGAATTGCTGCATCTAGAGTTGTTTGAATCTCTGCCTCTCTGCACTCTTCTTCTTCCCTGGCTGCAGGGGGAGAAATGAATAGAATGCTTCTAATTCTGATATTGAATGGTGTCCTTTACCTAAAGGGCATCCAAGCAGGCAAAATTAAATCAGATGCTCAATGGGGGAAACTTTCCACTAAGCAGGAATTTAAACTAGGGAAATGTATTAACGTGTTGAAAAATGGTTAAATTAAGCCGATCTGCGGATCAGAGGTGTGACTTTTCAGCAACAAGCCACAGAGGTATTTTATGTGCAATTGCCTGCACACTGAGCGGTGACACACGCCTCCTTTACCCTTGGAAATATCCGTGTAATACATACCTGGGGGACTCATATAAATTGGCTGGTTTAAAACAGTAGGATGAGAATCCAGATTCTGTTTCTTTTTAGACTACAGTTGATGTGATGGAATTACCTAGCAGCATTTTCCATCTGAGAATTCTTGCAAAGGATGATGATTCTTGCCTTAATGAATGGAGGAAAAGCTCTGTTATTTTTGGTCCCCAGAATGGTTAAATGAAATTGTTTCATTTTCCAAGCTTTCTTTAATGGTAAAAATTATGCTATGTTTTAAGGAAAATGGACAATGTTTTTAGGTTTTTTTTGTTTGTTTCATTTTTCTCTTTTAGTAAACAGATGAGATGGAGACAAGGGCCAGCATCTCTCCAGGGACTTGATGCCATGCTCTCACATTGCTCTTTAGTCTTTTCTCCTGAGCAGGTACATAGCAGAGCCAAGGTCAAAGCTACTTCTCATCTCAAGGGGGGGGGGGCTTTTAAAAATGATTGGTCATAAGTGGTTTGTACAGATTATTTGCTAGGGCAAACCTCTATGAATAGTACTACTGCTGCTGCTGCTAAGTCACTTCAGTCATGTGCAACTCTGTGCAACCCTGTAGACAGCAGCCCACCAGGCTCCCCTGTCCCTGGGACTCTCCAGGCAAGAACACTGGAGTGGGCTGCCATTGCCTTCTCTGTGAATAGTACTAGAAGGCACTTACTGAATTGGTAACTGTTATCTTCCATTAGAAAGCATTTACTTGTCTCCTAAATCACTGAATTAGATTCTTTGAATGTGTGGACTTAAAACATAGTTACAGCTTAAAAGCTGAGAGTTATATCTTACTCAGTGGGAATTTTTAGGATTTCAAGCCTGGGAGACAGCATGTCAAGTGATCCTGAGAGAACTGCTTTGAGGAGGTGAGGTGAGGAGCCACATTACATAGAAGTTTTACAACAAAGGGCAGGTAGTCTAGACACCAAAAGGTTACTGTTAATTAAAGAAAGCCAGATAACCCAAGTTAAGGAATTTAGCACTTTTTATGTATGGGAAGAGTCTGGGCTCCCTAAAATCGTTCCTTTGATAATGTACCTCAGCTATCTAGGGCCAGTATCCTGTTTTCCCATCCTGAGCTTCCTCAGGGTTCACCATGGAGAGTGGCTGCTAGATGGCAGATATTCTTCCCCTTTCTGAGTTCCCTCTGGGCTCACCGAGTCACCCTCCATGGTGGCTGCAATCGCTGATGGCTGTTACATCCTTGTTTACTGATATGGCCGGAGGTAGTCCCTTTCTCAACGGTTAGGCCTGAGAATCAGCATTCACCAAACTTGTCTGGGAGTACTTTTACATACTAAGAGCTTAGCATCTTTGGATATATGAGAAGTGCAATGTTTTATCCCTTCAGCCATTTCTGGACTGCTGCTTGGAACCTGAGCCAGGAGATCTCTGATAAAAAGAGGGAGATGGATAGACATGGTTTCAGAATTTAGAGATACTTTTCAGGTATGCATAGCTTGCTGCATAGTTTCAATTTTTATTTATTTAACCATTTAGTTATTTTTTCTGGTTTTCAATAAATGTTTCTGGAGAATCTGTTCTGTATCTGATACTTGGTAAATTCTGGAGATATGAAGGAAATAAGATGTTGCTTTCACCGTTTGCTCTGGAATCCATCCAGGTACAAGCTCTCTAAGGCTCAGAAAGCATAGTTGACTCTCAAGTCTGACGGGGTTCCTGTCTCAGGACTCCTGCTTTTGCTTATTTTAGAAATTTCTCTACATTGACCTTCTGAAGTATCTGAGCCTCAGCTTTCCTATAGGTCTTTGCTTTTTTTATTTTTCCCTTGGTTTCTTCAGTCTTTTTTTTTTCTTTTTTTTAAATTTTGATTGCTTCATTATCTCAGAGGTTGGGGAGTTGGGAATTGACATGAGGGAGGAGAAGAAATTATATAATGTTATCAGAAAATTCAATAAATGAAACTAAGCATTCATGTAAGAAAATTTGTTTTAGATCAGAGAAATCTAATAACTAGGGATCTCGATAGCTTGGGATATATTTTAACAGCAAATTAGTATTAAAATAAAAAATGGATACCTGTGATATTTTGACATCACTTCAGTGTAAGGAAAAATGCAGGAACTTACTTCATGATAAATTAGAGTTATTAAATATCACCATTTTCTGTTTTCCCATAATTTGCTGGTTAGAATTAGATATAACTCTGGATTTATTCAAATAAATATAACCATGATGCTGAAATCCTAGAAGTCTAGTCAAATAAATTACCTTGACACAGAGGTTTCTGATAGATGAAATAAAAATATTCTGGAAATAGAAGAATTGTGGGCATTAGATGACCTTTTTAAGTCACTTTGGGAGAAAAATTAAATGGCAAATGAATTCTAATTCTTATCTCTCTCAATATATCACAGCAAACTATATGGAAATATATTCCCATGGTAAGCTAGAGGGAATGGCTTAATGATTTAAAACATCAGGTTTGCAATGATTAGAAACCATGGAACAGTCGGTTTGAATATCAAAACACTTAGCTTAATCTTCCCTCCTTCCAAAACATGTCAATAGAATATCTAATTCAGGCTGGGGGTGTGTGCGTGTGTGTGTGTGCATATGTTATAAATAAAGTGATACCCTGAAAGAGCAAAAGATAAGGATTTTTAGAGAAGTAAAAGTTTCAAAGGATTATTTTCTTTGGAAACAATTGTTCTCCTTTTATGATTTCTGTAAAGCACTTGATAAAGCTGGGAAAATTCAATGTTATTTCTCCATTCCAGGAGAGGAAGCTTAGACGTCTTTGCATAATGTTACAGTGTCCATTTTTAATTAACCTCAAAGAATCTTGAGAATATGTGATTGGTCTAAAGGGTTTGCTTGATGCCTAAGCCCATTGCACATGATAAACTCATATATTCTCAGTCTAGGGAAAGAGATGCTGAGGGTGACAGTTCCTCTCAAAAACATCAAGGTTTTGAAAGACCTTGAAAAAAATCAATAATCATCTAGTGGTATATTAAATGCCTGTGCAGCAAATGTAATTTTTAGATATAACTATTGCAAAAAATTCCTAAAATATAGCCAATTTAGGTGTAAATTGTGTCAAATAAGCACGACTGGGTACTAGAGAAGATATGGGTGCACACTATGCTTTCTGCCGATCAGAAATCCATTTTCTCCTTTGACGTGTGAAGTTTGGTGTTTTACTTGGTACAAAAATCCTACCAGTTTAAAAAATCAGAATATATCAATTTAAGAGCCTAGTATCATGAGGAACACTTATAAAAGTCCTCCCTGTAACTCCAGGCAAACAAGTATCAGTCAAAAACCAGGCAGGAGACACTGATCTTACTTTAGCAAAGCAAACTGCCTGAATTATATAGTCCAAGTCATCCTTAGAAATAGAAAAAAAAAAACAGAGTGCTTAATTTGATCATTTGCATTCTTTGGTGAAGTTTTCATCCTTGAGAACCTAAATTTCAGTGCCAAGAATAAATCATTCTGCCCCACTGATTCGGATGATAATAAATCTCAGCATCCACGTCAGTAGTTAACAAAGTAAAGGCAGCTCTTTTAATGGTATTGAAAGGAATCCAAAGTAAACTTCTGTTAACTCTTCAAAGAAATGATACCTTCTCTAACCGTATCACCTTTAGTGTGATAGCAGCCTTGTTTAAGAAGAAATCTTTGGAGGAGAGCCCTAGATATGTTTTTTAAAAAGTAAGTAAAGTGAAGTGAAAGTCGCTCAGCTGTGTCCAGCTCTTTACATTCCCATGGACCATGGAACTCTCCAAACCAGAATACTGGAGTGGGTAGCCTTTCCCTTCTCCAGGGTATCTTTCCAAGCCAGAGACTGAACCCAAATCTCCCACATTGCAGGTGGGTTCTTTATCAGCTGAGCCACAAGTAAGATAAATTTTATTCTAAAAATAAAAATATTCTTATTGAAGAAAAATGAGGAAAAGCTAGATGTAGAAAGAAGTATACAACAAAAATGCAATGCCTTCACCAAGAAACAACTCCTTGTAATATTTTGGTGTATATCCTGTTACCCAAGGAATTTTTCTTGAAATTCTGGATTATTTCTATGTGTAAAACACTATAAATAACACACACACAAAAATACTATGTATTCACAACTCAGATTTACTAAACATGAACAGTTTGTCATAACTGCTTCAGGTGTTATTTTTAATTTCAAATTTTCTAATCTGTTATTGAAACAAAGTATAACTCTCTCTTTGCTATCCTTCTCCATGGAGATGTAGCCACTGCCTTGACGTGAATATAATTTTACCAGAGACACATGTATCCATGACCAAACAATATAAAGTTCTGATTTGCATGTATTTACATTTTACATAAATATATTTTACATGTTTCTGCATCTGTTTTTTCACTCAAAATTGTTTCCCATATTCATCTGTTTAATTAGGTAATATAGCCCTTCCATTTGAACTGTTTTAAAATGTTTCACTGTATAAATATTAGTCACTTAGCTATTCCCCTATTGATGAGTACTTAGGCTGTTTCTTTTACCTTTTTAATATACTATAAAGAATGTTTTAATGCCTATATTTGTGCAAACATGCACACACTGCCTATATTTAATAATACCAACTTGTTCTCAATAGTGGTTACAGAGTAGATAATTCTTCTGGTTATGGAAGCTGGTTCATCCTCATCCTTGTCAGCAGGGGGTATATTCAGGTTTTATTCATTTCCTTATAGCTCTCTGCAGTAATGTGTTACCTTAATGTCATTTTAATTTTTTGTGTCTCAGACTACTAGTGAGGTCAAGTATCCCTTCATAAATATAATGACCATTTTTATTTCCCCTTTAATTGCCTGTCCATATTCCTACAGTTTTCTTCTACAGAAGTCTGATTTCTGTACTGATTTCAATGTACATATTAACCAATTAATTTTGAAAATTTTATGCCTTGAAAATATCTCTCAGTCTGTTATTGATTTTTAAACTTGGCACATAGTTTCTTTGGGTACATTAAAAATAATCAGCCCTTGGATTTCTTTGGAAGGAATGATGCTAAAGCTGAAAGTCCAGTACTTTGGTCACCTCATGTGAAGAGCTGACTCATTGGAAAAGACTCTGATGCTGGGAGGGATTGGGGGCAGGAGGAGAAGGGGATGACAGAGGATGAGATGGCTGGATGGCATCACTGACTTGATGGACGTGAGTCTGAGTGAACTCCAGGAGTTGGTGATGGACAGGTGAATCACCTGGACAGCGTGCTGCGATTCATGGGGTCACAAAGAGTTGGACACGACTGAGCAACTGAACTGAACTGAACCATATTTTTAAGTATTTTTAATTTATGGTATGCACTTTTTATGTCTAAGAAGTCCAACTCCATCCCATTGTCATAAAGATTTTCTCCAGTATTTTCTTCCAAGAATTTAAAAGTTGTTCTTTTTCTTTTCACACTAATTAATATATTTTGGTTATATTGTTTTATTTGTTGTGAAGTAGAGATTTGTTTTACCATATATACAAACATTAGCCTAAAACCACTTCATGATTAGCGTATCACTGTGTGTATGTTTTTAAGAGAGTTAATTTTGCTATAAATACTTAATTACTAGATACACAGAGTTTTCATTATTTTGAGTAAGTTGTGATCTCAATTGTGAATTCTTTAAAACATTAACTACTGGAAAGTGCTCTTTAATTTCTAAGGTTTTTGTTAACCCTCCATTTTTTTTGTTAATTTCTAGTTTATAACATGATCATAAAAGAACCTATTCTGTAAGACAGTTGTTTAGTATTGTTAAGATTTCCTTTGTTGCATAGTTCATACTCAATTTTTAGGGATTATTTTTGTATGCTTAAAAAGAATGAAACTGCTTTTAATGATGCACAAAGTTCTGTAATTCAGGATTAACATTTTATAAAAATTTGACCCTATCCACCAAATCCATACTATTACAGAGAAGAGCTGTCTCCTAGAAACTAATGGAAGTAGCAGATAACAAAATTAGTAAGAATACAGGCTCTTTGTGTGTCAGTATAACAAGCTTGATCCTATGGATGTATCTAAAATCCTCTGACCTTTAGATTCGTTCTTACCAAGAATAAGTGACATTCACAAAATATCCATATACAAAGCCAAAATGAAGATACTGTGTATCCTGAATAGCAGGTAATACAACAGTAGATGTGATGCAGAAGCTCTGTAGGTACTGGAGAGAGGAGAAAGCATAAAGTAAATATTGTGCCTTTACCATGAGAAGGGAATGCTGTTGCTTCCTCCCATGAGCCTTGGTCTAATCAAGTGGGAGACTGGGAAAAGATAAGCAGTTAGGGTGACTTAGGACATGCTTGCTGCTGCTGCTGCTAAGTCGCTTCAGTCGTGTTCGACTCTGTGCGACCCCATAAACGGCAGCCCACCAGGCTCCTCCATCCATGGGATTTTCCAGGCAAGAGTACTGGAGTGGGGTGACATTGCCTTCTCTTCAGGACATGCTCACCTCAAAAAATAACACCTGGGTTAGAGATAGAGCAGCCTATGGAACTAGAAACGGACAGTGGAAAATTTCAGCAGCCACGTTGCTCCCTGGACTTTCTCAAACCAGTAGAGAGGAGGAAATGGTCAAGAGAGCAGAAGCGGGGACCATCACGGAAAGGAGACTTGGATAGGTACCTTTCCTCTGCAAGGACAGCTGTTCGGTGTTTTGCAGCTGAGAGGGTGGAGCTGTGACAGAAAGATCTTGTGTTGCCATTAGTTTGGGTCGTAATTACGTTGCCTTTATCACTGATTCCTCCTGGAACCTCATTTGTGAGTCACACATTAATTCCGTCCTTTCTGTACTTAATTAAGCATGCCAAAGGAAATATTTGTCACCTTTACCTATGACAGTGCTCCTTTTACAAATACAACTTCCAGCTTAATATAGAATACATTTCTTCATATCTATGGTTTTATATATGAATCTGAGAACCAAGCAGGAGACCCTGAGCCCCCTCAGAATGGATTCCCTGTAATGTTATTAGTTCTACAATGATGTTATATTGATTGTTGTTGTCCTCTTGACTTCCGATGGTATGTTTTTGTGTCCATCTTAGTTCAGGATATTATATCATCGTGGTGAATGGTTCCTTTAATGATTATGAAACATTTCACTTCTTCCTTAATAATATATTTTGCCTTAAAGTCTTGTTCATCATTTTCCATCCATTATTTTCTGTCCTTTTTTCATTATGCCTAAAGTGGGAATCTTGATTTTTATACTCAAGGCAAGTGTGGATTTATCCACAGATTTATCAGCTTCTGTATACCTATTGATTCTTTTATCTCACATGTTCCTTACAGGTTGAATTTCCTCTTTTCACTGTATACTTTGTAGTGATTATCAGTCATTGATAGGTTTTTCCTGAAAATTTTGCCCTTACTCTTGAGTGATAGTTGAGCTGGTCATAGACTTTTAAGCTTGTGTTTCTTTCCTCTTAGTTACTTGAAGACATAAGTCTCCTGTCTCAAAGCTTCTGAATTTGACTTGGGATACCTTCGTCTTCAATTGTCCTTCAATTTTAGGTAATTTGTCTTTTTCTTTGACAGCATTTGTTTGCCTTATTCTTCTATGGTATTCTGCATACAAAATATGATATATATGACCCAGCATGATTTTTTTTCTATCAGTTATTCTTGGGAATTCAAACTTCACATGTTTCTTAATTTCATTATTTCGTTAAGTGTATTAATATATTTTCTCATCCAGATTTTCCTCTCTCTTTCTGGGGATGCCATTTACATGATTTTGAACCTTCTAAATTTAATACTTCATGCCTATTAACAACTTCAGTATATATTTTTGATCTTATCTTCCTGGGCTGCATTTTAGGTGATTTCTTTAAATCTGCCCCAAAGCCCACTAATTACATCATATATATATATATATATATATATATATATATATATATATATACTTTAATTTTTATTTTTACTTTATTTTGCTTTACGTACTGTGTTGGTTTTGCCATACATTGACATGAATCCGCCACAGGTGTACATGAGTTCCCAATCCTGAACCCCCCTCCCACCTCCCACCCCGTATCATCATCTCTCTGGATCTTCCCCATGCACCAGCCCCAAGCCTCCTGTATCCTGTATTGAACATAGACTGGCGATTCATTTCTTACATGATAGATAGTATACATGTTTCAGTTTTTTAACCCTCTTATATGTCTCCTAAAATTCCTATTTGTACTTGTACAAATCTGCTCAATATTCTTGTAAGAGCATGGTTTTGCTTCATGATGGCTTTGGAAGTGAAGGTGAAGTTGCTCAGTCATGTCCGACTCTTTGCGACCCCATGGACTGTAACCTACTAGGCTTCTCCATCCATGGGATTCTCCAGGCAGGAATACTGGAGTGGATTGCCATTTCCTTCTCCAGGGGATCTTTCCAACCCAGGGATTGAACCCGGGTCTCCCGCATTGGAGGCAGACGCTTTAACCTCTGAGCCAGATTTATTTTAATCCTTTTAGTAGCTTTCATACTACTTTTACTGTCTATGTTATATTATTTCTTATACTTTGAGTGTCAGTTCAGTTTCTGTATCTATATTTGTGGACTCTTCTGTATGGATTTGTTTGTTTTGTGTATTGTTGGTAACCTTTTATTGTAGACTCAACTTCAGCTGGAGTTGTCTTCTGTCCACAAAGTCCTGTGTACTGGAAGCAATAGATGAATACCCACTTGGCTTTGTGTGAATTCCCTTCTGCTGGGGCCCAAGTGTATCTTTGGTCTTAGACCCCACTTTCAAGGTTATATACCTTTGTATTCAAACCTATGAGCATGGCAAAGGTTTGAGGGGAATGTCTTCACCTCCTTCTACCCACCTAGAGCCCAGAGCAGTTACCAAGTTTCTTTCCTATTGCTATGGGTCTGTGTACCGCTCTTTAATCTTCCTCACACAGAGGAATTTAGAGGCCTAGATTTATGAAGCATTGATCATTTCATCTAACTTACTTATCTTTGTTATATATTTTTATCCAACCTTCTTAAGTGTAGCAGAGGAAATGGTCTATATTAAAATAGTCATCACTTTGTTGGCAGAGCTATACTATTTTTTCCTATTCAGTTTTCCCCATACTTGAAATCATATATTGTATGCAACTTCAGGCCTTGGTTTTCCACTTAATAGTATAACAGTTAACATTATATATGTTATTACAAACTGTGAATACAGCTTAATTGGTTACCCAGTTTTTCCTTGCATGCGTGTATCATAAGTTATTAGCCAGTTTACTATGTTTTGACATTTAGATTGTTTATAAGTTATGTACTCCCATAAATCTACAGTGAGCATTTTTGTGCTTCCATTTTTTCAGATTATTTCTTGAGGATTATGTAGGATACTAAAAATTCTAAGCATTTAATAGAAATTTTTTAAAAGTAGTATTGATGGATGATTCAGACATGCGTTTATATAAATATGCCTAAATTGTGCCTTTTAAAATCACTAAAATTTAAGGTAATCTGAAGAGGATATTCTAGATAAATATCCACAGATGATAACCAGAAGATGTAATTAGCTCTAAACCATCATTTCCCAACAGGTGGCCATTTCTTCTTTGAATACCTCTAGTGACAGTCATTATTCAACCTTTCTTGGCAGTTTGTTCCATTACTTAATTTTCTAATATTACTGTTATAAAGATTTTCAGAATATTTAATCTAAATTACTACAAGCTTTCTTTTGAGCTATAAATATGTATCTGTGCCCTCTCACCTACACATTTAATAATTAGCAGCTAATTGGTATTTATGTAAAAATGTGTAGCTCATAGTAAAAAAAAAAAGATCATGTGTTCAAATTTCTTCACATAAAGAAGTGTAAGCATCAAGAAATAAAACAGAAAATGGAGCTCAGAGGTAGTACCAGAGAACCTCAAAGAGAAATAAATTATCTAGCTGCCCAGCTACAGGCCAAAGCTGGCCAAAGATCAATAGTAGTTACAAAACATTAAGTCTTCTGCCTTCAGGCAAGCAACTGAAATCTCTACCAGCAATTAAATAGCCCAAAGCAAGAATGTGAACCAATTGATCAAAGTTATAGGAAGGCAGATTTTGGCTTAGTGGGAGACAAACTTTCTAAAAGTTGAAGCTATCCAAGCACATAATGAGGTGGTGAATTCTTAGCGTTTAAGGTTCTCTTGCAGAAGTTGGATTGTTTCTTATCAGCATGTTATAGAGGAGATTCTCACATAGGTGGCCTTCGAAGATATTTTAGAATCGTTACTTTGGACAAAACAAAGAAAGACTATATAAAACAGAGAGGCCTTTGTTGAAGCATGAGCTAATCTTATCCATATGGCTGACTTCTTCTATCCCAAGTGGATGCTAAGGTAGCATAGAACAGTTTTTTATTTAATTGAAATATAGTTGATGTATACTGTTATGTAAGTTACTTGGGTCATTAAACCAGATGACCTTCAGAGTTTCTCCATGCGCCAAGATGCTGTGAAATTCTCTCTTTCTCATTGCCTGTGTATTTTGTAGTGAAATGAGGGATCTGTGTGGTGAAAATCTGATAATATTTTTGAAATCATAATCTGTGTTATCTGGGACTTGTGGTTTCAGGGAGTGGCTCAAAATGGCAATGAGACCAATCGCATGAGCTTTATTTCTTCATGAACTAACCAACTTTACCGTATGCTATGTTCAGTATTCTTGTGACCTAGCCTTGATAAGCAGAGAAGGCAATGGCACCCCGCTCCAGTACTCTTGCCTGGAAAATCCCATGGACGGAGGAGCCTGGTAGGCTGCAGTCCACAGGGTCTCGAACAGTCGGACATGACTGAGCAACCTCACTTTCACTTTTCAGTTTCATGCATTGGAGAAGGAAATGGCAACCCACTCCAGCGTTCTTGCCTGGAGAATCCCAAGGATGGGGGAGCCTGGTGGGCTGCCATCTATGGGTTCACACAGAGTCTAACATGACTGAAGCGACTTAGCAGCAGCAGCAGCCTTGATCAGAGGCATTTGAAGAGAAGTATTTTAGTGACTATTTACCTTTAGCAGAAAATTCATCCACATAGTACAATAATAAGCATATATAGATGTGTATAAACAGAAAAGTAATTCTGTATCTAAACCTATCGTGAGCTATCTAGTTCTCCTTCATAGTCACACTTACTAGTTTCTCATACTTACTGTTGACCCTTGAACAGTGGAGCTCAGAGGCACTAACCCTCCACACAGTTGGAAATCCCGCTATAATTCATAGCCAGCCCTATGTATACTCTACACACTCATTTCCTCCATATCCATGCTTCTGCATCAGTGGATTCAACCAACCATGGATCATGTAGTACAGCTGTTTTTACTATGGAAAAAGAAGCTGCAATAAACTGACTCATGCAATTCAAACCCATTGTCCAAGAGTCAGCTGTATACATACATAGGTATTCTGTGCCTTAGCAAACATACATACATTTTCTTATTTTCCTATAATCATTGTACACATTGTTTCATGATAGAATTATGAAATGACATTCTTCAGTGAATTGTCACCGAGGACACCATGATTTCAAAACCAGCTCTGTAGTGCGTGCTTTGAACAGAAACAAGAAATCCTGACATGTTCAAAATAGTGATTGTTTAATCATCCTTAGAGCAAAGCTCCCAGCTGATCCAGGATGGATATGAAGAAGGAACAATGGTATTTTTTTTTGAAGTTTACTGAGATTTGGAGATTATTATTATAATTATTATTACAGCATAACCTAGTATAGCTTTACTGTACTATTGATTCTAAAGTGACTCTACTCCTGAAGGAAGTTACTGAACATTAAAATCACCATTCAATACAACTTAAAAAAAAATCAGTAAAGCTTCCCAATAAGTAGAAAGGAAAAAAAGATAAGATATCCCTCTTTATTCCATCAACTGAAAAGATTATCCTTGCTTCTACAATTTTAATGTGATCTGTGATTAATAATAAATAACGGGCAAAGTAAATATTATTTTCTCTGAATGGATTGTATCAAAATTTGTAGCAAGAATGGTAATTTTTTTGGCTTGGCTTTTGACTTTATCCCTTTTAACTCTCAAATTGTAAAGAAACAAGCTCTTAACTGTCCTTAATAAGAGATTATTAAGTATTTCTATTTTGTTATTGCGATTTGAGAATTTGTAAACTTTTGCTGTGATTGTATTGAAGAGGGTATTCAAGAAGCTCTTATCAGAAAGTTTCTTTCTGTGAGCTCTGCTCATTTTAGCTGAGGGTTCCCACTGTCTCCTTCTGTAAAGCCTCAGGCCAGTTACACTTGGGAGTTATGAGTCCTTCAGAAAAAATGATAAAAACTAGGATAAGACAATCCTTTGTTTTAATTCCTAAAGTCCTTTCTCTTTACCATTGTCTCAATTATGTTCTTTCCAAATGTTTATTTCTCAATAATCTAATACCCCCCATCTGTGCCAGTTATTTCTGAAATCTGTACATTCAAACAGGTAAAGGCTTAAGTGATTTCTCCCCTGCTTCCCCCAACCATATCTTGATTGAAAATGACACTTCCTTCTTCCCACAGAGCCCCAGAAGATACTCTGTGTCTGTCTGCCTTTGCTTGGTCATTTCATTGTAAGATAAATGCTGATTCTGAAATTGAAACATAGAAACTTCTGAAATTGAAACTCAGAGGGTAATATGCCAAACCATGTCAGGCTGAAAAGAAAGCTAGCAAGAATTTTGGATAGAGAAGGAATTCTAAATAAGCCAGTTTATAAAGAAGAAAATGAAGTGGCTCAGAAAGAAAAACAGAGGTGACAGAGAAGCAAGGGAGGAAGAGAGGGCAAGGCAAAACCAGGCAAACAGGAAAATGAGAGAGCATGGGGATTTCCCCTGAATGTAGGGAAAAAGGGAACGATGTAGGAGAAAGCCAAGCAAGCAAGCTCTATCTAACCAGACATTCGAAACTTTGGGGTGAGGGGTAAGGCATTCTCTGAAAACGGCATAAAGAGTACCCCAAAATAGTTTTGTATGCTGTGAATTTCTATCTGTAGTTAGCTATGTGGTTGAGAGTTTGAATACTTGAAATATTTTTATAACACAGTGGTTCCTTCACTCATCAGAATACTGTTGATATTTTTAGTACCTTCAATCACTTTGGAGAAAACTATGTATACACACACACACATATTTACAGTCCATGGGTATATATACACACACATATATATTATTATATGTATTAAGTGTATCTACCAGGTGGTGCTAATGGTAAAGAACCTGCCTACCAATGCAGGAGACAAAAGAGACACGGGTTCAATCCCTGGGTGAGGAAGATCCCCTGGAGAAGGAAATGGCAACTCACTCCAGTTTTCTTGCCTGGGAAATCCCATGGACAGAGGAACCTGGCAGGCTACAGTCCATGGAGTTGCAAAGAGTCAGACACGACTGAAGGGACTGAGCACACATATATATTATTAAGAATATACTATATATAGGGAAATAAATGCTAAGTTTCTAAGAGTTTGGATAACTTCTCCAAGATCTCTTACAGTAAACTTCCAGCTGGACCTGAGTTAGAGCCAGGTCTGTGTTTGAAGTTCAAACCATTTTTCATCACACTGTTCTTCCTTTTTTTGTGGAATTACGATAGCAGTGACAGAATTGTCAAAAGAAGCAACATTTTATTCCATGTATTTGCTTTACTAAGTAACTGCTGATGAGCTATCTTTTCATCCCAAAGTTTATATCCTGAAATACTTTTATAAGATCTGTAGAAATATTGGAAAATTTGCATCAAGTGTAGAATGGGAATGGCCACTGATTTGCATAAACCTACTTTTCTCAGATCAATGATTTTTAAGGATATAGTCTTTTTTTAACTATCCAATTTTGCTTCTGATCTAACATTTGTAAGAATTGCTTTTTGATTAGAATCTGTCTACCTTAAATATTTCCGTGCAGGTTTTAGAAAAACAGACAAAAACATTTATAAAGCAGACTTTTACAAAGGAAATCTACATGGAGACACCTGTCTCAGCAGCCTGCACCCAGCTTCTCCATCCCCATCAAAGTGTTGAACACCAGACTTCACCACATTTTAGATCTGTGTAGATTACGATGTGATTAAGTCCACAGTCTCAGAGATAGCTAGATCCTAAAGAGATTTGAGAATGGAGTTACTCACCTAAATACCTTGAAAGTAGACTCAGTATTGAACTTTCTTGCCTAAGGCGAGGCAGCTAGTTAATCATAGAACAAAATGAACTGTATTTTATCACCACATGGATTTGTAAAATTTCCTTTCCACCACTAAAATAAGTGAAAATACAAAGAACAAGGGGGAGAGATCATTTACTGGGCTATAGTTCTCATGAAATAATATAACTCTGGCACGGTCAGTGGTTGTTGTTTAGTTGCTAAGTTGTGTCTGACTCTTTGCGACCCCATGGTCTGTAGCCCGCCAGGCTCCTCTGTCCATGGGATTCCCCTGGTGAGAATACTGGAGTCGGTTGCCATTTCCTACTCCTGACCCAGGGATTGAAACTGTGTCTTCCTTATCTCCTGCGCTGGCAGGCAGATTCTTTGCCACTGAGCCACCAGGGAAGCCCAGCATGGTCAATTACCACTGTAGCATTTCCACTTTGTCAGGGGGGCTAAAGATTTACTGACTCAGGATGAGCAAACACATACTTTCTAAATGCCAAAATGTGTTCTCAAGATGCTGATGACTCAGGCCAACCCCCTTCTGAGGATCTCAGAACCACAGTCTTGGGCTAAGAAGAGTCTGCAAGATTGAAATTAGATATTCGGGTCAAGGCACATACACATTTGAATTCACAAACGCAATGAAGGGATCCACTATAGATTTGCTTTAGACTATGTGTTCCTCTACTAAATTCAGAATGTGAATTTTTTTAGGGGGGAGCAGTATTTCCCTCAGTTTTTAGAAATATCGCTGGTTTTAGAGTGTCATTCCTTCTTTGAGTATATACTGCCTTGAGCACAAAGATGAATGTGTGGAAGGAGCATGAGCCTGAGAGTCAAGGTCCCGGGGTTCCCATTAGGTGTGTCTACTTACTGTGTGTGTGTTAGTCACTTAGTCGTGTCTGACTCTTTGCAACCCCATGGGCTGTAGCCCGCCAGGCTCCTGTGCCTGTGGAATTCTCCAGGCAAGAATACTGGGGTGGGTTGCCATTCCTTTATCAAAGGTGGTCTTCCCCACCCAGAGTCTGAACCTAGGTCACCTGCATTGCAGGCAGATTCTTTACCGTCTGAGCCACCAGGGAAGCCCTTAGTTTGTAAAGAGGAGAAAACAAAATTATAAACAAAAACAGGTGTTTGTTTATTTGTCGTATACCTGAAACTCCGGGGACAGGGCTGGCTTTGCACAAAGCAGCACACAGGAGCTGTTTCTCCTGAGTTGGACACCATTGTCCAGAAGGTGTCTTCCAGTAATTCCAGGCTTAGCCCTATCCTCTCAGTAATCCTAATGGATTAACCTGCCTCTAACCAGAAGGCTTGCCTAAAAGCCCTGGACTGAGTCTTTGGGGCTCTGATCTGCCTTAAGTCATAAAACTTTTTTTCTAACCAGTTACTGTGGCCAGAGAGGTTAAATAAAACTAATTAGCCAAATATCTTTGCTATTGCAGCCAATTTGATAAGGACAGTGAGGGAACTGGTGTCTTCAGGCAGTTCAGGGACCCAAAGGGGCAAAAATAAACGCTGGGAAAGCAGAGTAACAGATTTCTGTCTCAAATGATTAATCGTTTTCTTAAAAGGCCTTCAAGTTTTACTATTGATGGACTTAACATAGAGTTTTGGTGTTTTTTTTTTTTTTTTTAATACAATATGTGAAATAAAGTAGGGGCTTCCCATGTGGTTCAGTGGTAAATAATCCTGCCAGTGCAGGGGACTCGGGTTTGATTCCTGGGTCAGGAAGATTCCCTGCTGAAGAAAATGGCAACCCACTCCAGTATTCTTGCCTGTGAAATCCCATGGACAGAGGAGCCTGGCAGGCTATATATAGTCCACGGAGTTTCAAAGAGTTAGACACGACTGACAACATGCTGGAGATAAAGTAGAGCTGCTCTGTTTAAAGCTGGAGAGGGTGCTGGAGAATTCTTTTGAACTCATCTTCCTTCCTTTCCTATGGTAGGACTTACAGGAGGACAATTGGAACGCTACCAGACCTGATAAGCTCTTTAGGAGACTTTTAAGTAGCACATTCTGTTATTGCATCTCTTCTTGACTCAGCCCTAATCTCCTGGGGGAGAGTACTCTGTCTTTGCCCTTCAGCTCTCATATACTCTTATCCTCTGGTCTGAGTATGTACTCATAAAAGTATAAGTTGTTTGATGGGTAGATACCTGTTCTTTTGCAGTATCAGCCTCTAAATACTTTCCCCAGTTTACTCTGCCTATTTTGGTTCTTTAGGACCTGGAGTGCTCATAAAACTGTAAGATAAATGGAATGGTACCCTCCCCCACCCATCCAGACAGAAATTGCTCCTTGCTGGGGAGGTAAATGCTGCTTACCAGTCTGGCTCTACAGAGGTAGCTTTCATTCTTTCCCCCCCAACCCCAAATGGTAAAGACATTAAATCTTTTTGCCTAGATGCTCCATTCCATTTTAGCACAATGTGGAGTGAAGACTAGGGAGAGTTTTAGTCAGATCTGGCCCCTGAGATAGCAATAAAAGTCAGCTGCCTAAGCATTAAACTGCCTTGTGAAACTCTCTGTAAATCTCCACCAAACTCGTGCAATGATTTCCTCTTCCCATCTCACCATTCAGATTTAATATTGCCGTTGTGCTACTAATAATGCCTCTTTTTAATGGTGCTGGTGTCTTGATTTTTTCTCAAACCTTTTGGGATATTTTAATGCTTAACCAGCATAAACCACTTGTTCTCCTTCAATTTTCTAGTAAGCAAGACTCTGATTTAGTTCTGTATGAGCTATAGGCTATAAACATTTCACACTGCAATGCATTGTGAAAAAGGTAAAACAGTACATCCAGATGACTCCCATAGTAATATTAGCTTTTTGTTTGCCAGAATTTCATACATCATTGCATGCGTTTATGTATTATTATGCATTCTAATATAGCATAAACAAATCACATTGTCATTCTTTTGAGTCTGAACTGTGAAAGGAAGTGAATTTGGCTTCTTTATATAAGGACCCTTGCCTCAGACGTGCTCTCAGAACGCAGAAGTATGGTGTATCTGCATGATACCATGTGCCACGTAGGTATGATACTAGGCATTGAGAAGAAAAATAAGCTTTTTAACCTTCAAGAGTTCCTATTATTGTAGAAAAAGGGAAAAAATATTAAAGGTGCATCTTGGGTAGGTTTTCTTGGCCTTATATGTTTCCATGACTGAAATGAGTTTTGAAATTATGTTCTTATTCATTGAGAAAAGGTAGAAGAAACATTAAATGAAATGTGATTTGTGTGAGGCTAACTGTAGAGATATTGTTGAAATCAGGGTGTCCTGATGTTAGTCTTTTAAGAAATATTTTTTTCAGAATTCTCTGATAGAATAACTTTGTTTCTCCTTTGCACTGAAAATGTTTTCACTTTCTTTAAGAAGCACACATGGTTATTTCTTTTGCCCTTTAGTTGTCTGGAAGCTCAGAATCAAATTCAGTTCATTAACTATTTAGCATTAATTTGACTATTCATAATTTGTTACTTTTATCCTGCTTAAATTTTCTCTGATGCTGGACTTGTGTACATATTTTATTTTTCATAGAGTATGAATTGTCTTGCTTTTGAACCATGTTAAATATTTGATGGAAGAAGGAGATTTATCTATGAAAGAATGCATAGTATTAGATTTGCATCTTCCTCATTTAACACTTACTCAGATCTTTGTATCAGGAGTGTTCTGCCTTGTGTGAATCCTTTTTGTTTGAAAGGATATGATAAAGACATATCTTAGGTCAAATTGAAGTTCTGAAGTCCATGCCTATGGCAAGAAGGTTATTCTTGAAAATCCGTTAGGGAGATACCACCTTACGAACAAAAATGCCTTTCTCAGATACAATACAGTGAAGGAGTGAATACAGCTTAGTTAGATATCCCCCCAGAATTAAACAGCCATTTTGGTCACCCATCAAGTAGAGTCATTGATTTGTGTTAGTGACCATGATGTGACTGTACATATAATCTTGAAACATTCGAATAACATTGAGTAGGTGAAGTGCTCCAGTATTAAAAGGTGGATTTATATCAGGTGTTTTATTCTCATTCTAAAAGGTTCACAATTTCAAATGTTTTTCTTCCTCTTGTTCCCTCACTACCTCTTTTCCCCTGTTCCAGTTATTCACTATTATGTAATAAATGTGGACCATTAGTCCAGATTCAAGGGTATGGGAATTCAGTTTCACCTCTTTGTTGGAAGAATGTCAAGGATTTGTCATCATCTTTAATCTTATCTTCTCCTCACCTCTTTACTTGGCTCAGATGGTAAAGAATGCACCTGTAATGCAGGAGACTCACGTTTAGCCCCTGGGATGGGAAGATCTCCTGGATAAGGGCATGGCACCCCACTCCAGTATTCTTTCCTGGAGAATCCCCTGGACAGAGTAGCCTGGTGGGCTACAGTCTATGGGGTTGCAAACAGTCGGACACAATTAGTGAATAATCTTAATCTATCACACTCCTCGTTCGTGTTCTCCTACCTTATTTCTTCTGCTTTTCTATTCCTAGACCCTGTAGCTTGAAATTTTTTTATTTTGCTGATTTTTGCATTAGTCAGAAATTTGAGAAAGATTTTGCTGGGGCAGTTGGTAATTTACACCTTATGTCTAGAAATCTCTTCAGGCAAATCCAAGGGTTCATTATCTGACAGGCATCCAGGTTGCCAGTTGATAATTATGACATCCTTTCCTTTGGAATATGATGTTTTCTTTCCTGATTGTCCTTCAAGCCATCACCAGCAGACTGCTCAAAGTCCCTCCAGTTTCTGCCTGCTACCTGGCCCAAAGCCAAGGCTATATATTTTAGGTTTTTATTATGTAACCCACCTTTAGGTACTAGACTCAGCTCCATGTGTTTATTACCATGTAACAAATTACCAGGAAACGTAGTAGCTAGAGACAGTTTTAGTTTGTGGGTCGGGAATTCTAGATGGAGTTGCTTAGGCAAACTACCTCAGATTCACACTGTCAGCTCCCACAATCACTTCTTCCGCCTGCATCTTGTTGCTTCAGCAGGGATTTCCCAGCGGTTGATTCTCCCTATTGACTGGAAGCTCAGCTAGGGTTGTGGGTGGATGTCCACATGTAGTCTTTCCATATCGCTTGTGATTCTCATCATATGGATGGGTTGTAGGTTCCCATGGGGAGCATTCCAAGACCAGATGTTTCTGTTTCTTGGGGATGAGTGGCTTAAAACAGCAAAAAAAAAAATTATTCTCTTACAGCTTTGGAGGCTAGAAGTCCAAAATCAAAGTGTTGGGGGTATTGGGGGGGGGTACTCCCTCTGAAGGCTCCAGAGAGGAATCCTTCCTTGCCTGTTTGTAACTTTTGGTGGTTGTCAGCAGTGCTTCACATTCCTTGGCTTGTAGCCGGGTCAATCCGTTTTCTTCCTTTATTTTGACATGACTGTGTTCCCTTTGTGTCCTTCTATCTCCTGATAGCTCTTCCCATATAAGGATATCATTACATTTAGGGCCCACACTCATCCACTATAATCTCATTTTAGCTTTATTACAACCACAAAGATCCTATTTCTATATAATGTCACTTTCACAGTTGAACTTCAACAACTTTGTTGGGGAGAGGAGGAGAATAATTCAATCCACAGCACTAAGTGTTCCAAATAGCCTGGGCTAATGCAGCAAGGCTAAAAGGTATAGTCGTCTGCCCTCAGAAGTCCTGGAATGTCCCTGAGACTGCATTCTACATATTGATCAAGAAGATCACTAGGACCAGTTCAAAAGTCGAGGGTAGGAAAATTAGACTTCGTGTCTCAGTGGGAGGAGGGTTAAGGATTTGCCACTATGTGTAATCTATCAGGCTCTACTCTTCTCTTTTTCTGACCCTCCTTCCTTCTATTTCTCCACCCTGTCTTTTTCCTTCCAAGGATGTGTGTGCATGTGTGCTAAGTCTCTTCGGCTGTATCTGACTCTGTGCAACCCTATGGACTGTAGCCCGCCAGGCTCCTCTGTCCATGGGGTTCTTCAGGCAAGAATACTGGAGTGGGTTACGGTGCTCTCCCCCGGGGGATCTTCCTGACCGAGAATACTTGAAATTAAATGTATGTTTTATGTAACTCCACTAAAAGATGCTTAAAACATTTGGTAAGAAACCAAATGTTTTTTACCAGTGTTGTTTTATAGTGACTTCTGTGATTTTTATAATGTTAAATTTTCCTGAGAGAATGTGGGGGTATATTTGTGTGTGTGTGTGTATGTGTTTGGCGGGGGGGGGGGGGGACGGAGGGAGGGAGGGAGAGATGATAAAGAGAAGGTGAGGATAAAAGTTCAAAGTGAGATTCATGTCAATGTATGGCAAAACCAATACAGTATTGTAAAGTAAAAATAAAAATTAAAAAAAAATTTACCTTTTGTAGTATTTCCCACAATGTAAAAAAAAAAAAAGTGGGAAGCAATGGTGGCAGAGTGGAAAGGGGAGAGGAGGTTTGTGCAGTGAAAGCATTTCAATGAGTAACTTTCCCTGTAATGTATACATTGTGATGAATCCTCCTACAGACATCCATGACTGATGCAGTGTTTTCTCACCAAACACCAAACACAAGCACCCTTTCTTTCTTTCTTATTTTTTTTCCAGTTTTACTGAGACATAATAGATGTATCCAGCATTGTTTGTTTAAGGTGTACAAAGTGATGATTTGATATACCTGTACCTTGTGAAATTATACCACAATAAGGTTAGTTAACACATTCATCACTTCATATAGTTACCTTTTTATGTGTAGGGTGAGAACTTTTAAGATCTACTTTCTTAGCAACTTTCACATATGCAACACAGTAGTGCTGACTGTAGTCACCAGGCTGTATGTACATTACATCTCTAGAAAGTATTCATCTTATAAATGGAAGTTTGTACCCTTTGACCACCCATTTCCCCCACCGTCTTGCCCTGGTGATGACCAATTTACTCTTTCTATTTTCAGAAGATTACCTTCTTCTTACTTAGAATAGCCTAGGAATCAGGTAGAAGTCGAATAGCTTTTTTAGAGCTTCTATTTAAGAGATGATGGAATGGGTTCAGAGAAAGGGAAAGAAATTTGTTGAGTCTCTCAAAGGAAGGTGCTGAAAAAAAGAATCAGAAGATGGCATCCACTTTGTTTTGTGACATCTCTGCTGTTTTAATGTTTTGAGATTCTAAAATAGGGAACATGTCCATTTCTGGCATTTAGATGCCACATCAGAACCAACATCAGAACCACATCTTTCCCCAACAGAAACCTCTAGGAAACATACAGATATGGGCATTTTGAATAATAAACAAGTTGCTTTTCTAAATGACATTACCTCTTTTCACTTTTCAGTGTAGTTGTATGAAGGCTGTATTATTTTTCAAAAATTTTATTCTTTCCTACTAAGAATGCTCTTCACCTGGCCTCTCCCTAATGCCTACCCTCTACCCGTCAAGGGAAGGTACAATTTCCTGCCCACTGTCTTTAGACTTGACCACCTGGCTTGCTTTGACCAGGATCTGTGTCACTTCTGAGCAGAAACATTGCCTCTCCAGGTAGTTTGTTATCACCTTGCGAGAGACTGGTCTGTCCCCTGCAAGTCCTCATCCTTGACTCACATCCCAGGATGATGGAGGAAAAACGTTCAGGCCACAGGACAGTGACAGTATATTGATGACTGGAGCCAGAAACAAACTTTTGATACTGTCAGCCACTAACATTTTCACCTTCCTTGTGGCTGCAGCATAACTCAGTGACTCAGACATTGTACATGTAAATAAAAATTTTGCAGGGAACTGGTATGTGCCCCTTTCTGAAGGAGTCTCTCCATTTCACTGTGGCTGGGAAGATGTCTGTGGATACATAGAACTTGATTTTATGTTCATCTGGGTCCTTGAGTGAGGTTGTATCATCCAGTGATTAAATTATGGGCCATTTGCCAATGATTGGATTTCCACTTTCTGTCTGTGTGACCTTGGGCAAATTGCTAAACTCCTTGTTTCTCTCCCTTCACCTGCAAAATGGAGACAATAATATATACCTCATGGGATTATTGAGAGAATTCAATTAATGAAAGCAGTGGTTCTCAATAGGAGTAATTTTGCCACCCAGGAGATATGTGGCAATGTCTGGAAGCATTTTAGTTAGAGGGCTGGCTTCTAGAAGGTCAAGGCTATGGATACTGCAAAACATCCTGTAATGCACAGGACAGCTCCCTACAAAAGATAATGCCCCAGTCCCAAATGTCAGAAGCGCTAAAATGGAGAAATCCTGAGCTAAAATGATTATTTAACACAATTCTTGGCACACAGTAAGAGAAAATGAATTTTTGCCATGTACAGGCTTCCCAGGTGGCTCAGTGGATTCAGTGGTAAAGAATCCACCCTACCAATGCAGGAGATATAGGTTTGATCCCTGGGTCTGGAAGGTCCCTTGGAGAAGGAAACGTCAAACCCACTTCAGTATTCTTTCCTGGAGAATCCCATGGACAGAGAAGCCTGACAGGCTACAGTCTATGGAGTTGCAAAGAGTCAGACATGATGGAGCAACTAAACAGCAACAAGAACACGGCATGGTATTATTCTTATGCCCATGCTACATACTCAGTTGTGTCCAAGTCTTTGTGGCCCCATGGATTGTTTCCCCCATGATATTATCACATGGGCTTAATAACAACCTGGGAATGCTTGCAATGATTTGGTATAAATCAATTCCAGTTTTGCAGATTTATTCTGAAGATCTGTGTTCAAATGTAAATATATAAGTAGAGGAAGTTGGTGATGACATTCTGTAAATGTCACAGTGGGTATATCAACAGTAAAATAAAAAAGGCTACAAGTTCTCTGAATTTCTTACAGTGTTTCATGATATGCTTCAATTTCTAATAATTATTGTCAGCCTACAATGTACATTAGACAGGGTTTATGAAACTATGTGCATTTAAAATGTTATAAAAATATGTAATGCATGAAAGTATACTGCCTGAATAATATATTTACCCAAAGTATAAATAAAACAGCTCATAATAAGCTGTTCCAATTATTCAGGTAAACACTACCCTTTATGCTGACTGACTTTCTTTGCTTTGAGTCATGAGAATAAAACCCGGAAATAATGTCTTGCAGTGAAATTGGGAAATGACATCATCTAAAGCATCCCTCAAATCTGATATAAATTGTCCTAACTCTTACTTTTTGTCAGTGTTCAAGGGCAATCCAGAATTGCTTTAGAAATCTACTCTTCCTAACAAGAAACTTTGCTGATGATTAAAGCCAGGAGTGAATTGTGTGGAAAGCTGTTGGTCTTAATGGAAAGCCTGGCAGATACTTGGTTTCCAGTGTTTGTGACTAACCATCTGGTAACCTTGAGGGAGACATTTTCTAGGCATGAATTTATTCATCTGTAAGATGAATATGTAAAGTGAGTTAGATCTCTGCCTTCCTCTCCAGTTTATATATAAATTACATAAATCATATAAATTTGTGTCTCTGTGTGCCCATTTTATATACACAAGCTTTCAGGTTCATGGAAGGACTGCCCTTGTTTTGAGTGTCTTTTCAATGGGAAGGCAACTGAATTAAGTATCTCAAAATCATTGCTGATCAACTGTTTTCTTCTGTGTTTGGCTACTGTTTTGCTTTTAGGCTGTGGCTGACTTTTTCTTTTTCTTTTTTTATTTGAAAATCTAGTGGGAGACTAACCTCTAGTATTGAAGGATAGGAAAGCACAGTAAAAGGTCCTCTTAGATACTTCCGTAGGAAATAATAATAGTAATGATAGCCATCACAGTTCTGATACAGTGTTCTATGCTGTATTTTACATACACTATCTCAGTAAATTGTAACAATAACCATGAGATAGAGACATTACTATCCATTTTTCCTTGTGTGTAAATGGAAACTTAATGAACTTTCAAAACCAAGTAGCATGTGTGAGTCTAACTAAGGCTGTCAGTACATATCTTAACCATTGTGCCTTTATAGCTAAATGCCTCTGCTTGATTCCTTTCACAAAAAGTGATAAAAACATGGACTTCTTAGAAAGTGAGGCCATATTTCTTTTCTCTGAATATGTGATTTACTTTTGCTTCTCTGGGACCATTAATTTTTCTTTCCATGTGTCTGCTTGCATTTATCTCTACACTCGCGTTGCTACCCTGGAGGGGGAAATGGCACCCCACTCCAGTACTCTTGCCTGGAAAACCCCATGGACAGAGGAGCCTGGCAGGCTACAGTCCATGGGGTCGCTAAGAGTCGGACACGACTGAGCGACTTCACTTCACTTACTTTCGCATTGCTAACTTTGCAGTCATAATTCTCCCTTCTCTCGGGCCAGCTGAGTGGCAGTGAAGAGGAACCACAGACCAGCCCAATGGCTGTGGCAGTACAGAAAGCTGATGAAACACTAGCTATTTACCAATCACGATAGCTCATGTCTTTGGTGTTTTTTTTTTTTTTTAACACCAAGAAAACATTTTAATTAAACTACAGAAACAATGACTATAGTACAGAATATTCATGAGCAAAAAGATACACCATGTTATAAGTACTTACAAAATTACAAACCATTTGTTTGCTTCCTTAACATTTTCCATATTTTAAGTTCGTACATGAAGATGATCAGATTTACCATTTTGGGGGGAAGAGGAAGAAAAAAAAATGTGTATTTATCATCGCTAGATGTGCTCACTGTATGCTCCATTTCTTATATGCAAGGCCCGGGTGACTGGAAGTGCAGTTGTCAGGCATTTTAATAAACTGGACAGCCATTTGTTTCTGCACGACAAGGCATCTTTACACAGGTAGCTCATGTCTTTGAAAATCCTTTGTCTCTACATGGAAGAAGATCAGTTTTGAGCATTTTTTGGGAAAAATAAGACTATGGTCTCCAGATGACATCACTGTGGACTTCAAGACCCAAGAACTTTGTTTCCTGTTCAAGAAGATGGCTCAATCTATGAGAATGCATATTTAATTTTTTCAGATATATAAATTCTCTGTCAACTATTGGATATATAAATTGTCTATAAACTATCAACTTATTGGGGAAAACATAAATAGTATTTCATTTCTGTTAGTTATTTGATATTAAAAATCTCTAATGTCTAGACCACCAAAAATATATATTCTAGGATTTTTTAATTCCACCTTTACAGACTGCTTACTGTGTGCCACTTTCTCATGCATTATGTTGTTTAATCAACATAGTGAAGTCACTCAGTCGTGTCCAACTCTTTGCGACCCCATGGACTGTAGCCTACCAGGCTTCTCTGTCCATGGGATTCTCTAGGCAAGAATACTGGAGTGGGTTACCATTTCCTTCTCCAGGGGATCTTCCCAACCCAGGGATCGAACCCGGGTCTCCCACATCGGAGGCAGACGCTTTAACCTCTGAGCCACCAGGGAACTCTCTGGGTTAAGTGCTGTTGTTATCACCATTTTACAGATGAGAAGACTGAGGCTTAGAGAGTTAGTAACTTTATCGGTGATCCACAGCTAAGAGATGGTAATTCCAGGACTCAAACCCAGGCCTATGCCCTTAAGCATTATATCACTCTACTGGGCAAAAAGAAATCAGATTCCACTAGCTCCCGAATTCTTCCATCCTGAATTTTTAGAAGTCTTGCTGAGGAGGTATTTGTTATTCAAAAAAATCAAGCATTTTTTCAGAGTTCAAATCTGAGCAACTTATAGAAAATTAGTTGAGGAATTGATATTTGTAAAGGGTGGATTCATGAAAATGTTTGTATCATTTCATATAAAGGTCTCTGACTTCCATGAGCACTTTTTGCTAAGGAGTAAATATATTCTAGTTAACTACACTAGTGGCATTGCTTTTTGTTCATTACTTCGGCTCTGAAAGTCAAGTTGTGATCTGAGTTTCATTATTATGACTGATAATAATTCTGAGCTTCCCTAGTGGCTCAGATGGTAAAGAATCTGTCTGCACTGCGGGAGACCTGGGTTCTATCCCTGGATTGGGAAAATCCCCTGGAGAAGGGCATGACAACCCACTCCAGTATTCTTGCCTGGAGAATTCCATAGACAGAGGAGCCTGGTGAGCTACAGTCCATAGGGTCACAAGAGTTGGTCACGACTGAGCAACTAAGCACAGCATAATAATTTTGAAGTTAGAAGTAGATTGGGTAGACTGCCCATTAGACTAACAAAAGTTGTCACATGTTTATAGGCTGGCTTGGAGCTTGAACGGGCTGTAATCCGTAGCTAAACTTAGATGTCAGAAGTTCTATTGGTGTGTACATTGATCTTGCTTAGTATCTTAAATTGCATCAAGAAACAATTTGTTGCACAATTCTGTAAAAGCTAAAGAAGAAATCTCATAGGGCAAAATGAAATTGTTTACTCCACAGTAGTTCTGTAGATTCAATTTCATAATTTGTATGCCTATCTGTTATTGAATTTATAGCAGAGTTCTTGGATTTTTTTTTTTCCTTTTATGGTATCTGCATTTGTTTCTTTGTATAATTAATATAAAATGTTTTCTTTTGGCTTCTATTATTTGATTTAGCAAAGTCCTTTGAGATATGATTGTATCCTTCAAAAGTGGGAAAGCTTCTGTTTAATCTTAGTACATTCTTACTTCCACTCTTATGGAGAACATTTGTTTCTGGCATGCTCCATTGCTTTTAACTCTTACTCAGTTTCACTATTTCCTTTTCACTCAGTCGTTCCTAGGATCAGCATGTTCCCTGGAAATTTTGTAAAGAGAAGATTTGTTTGAAAAAGTAGGGAGGGGTTCTTCAGAATTTTCCTAAAATCGAATTTAGGAACATTCCCTGAACATAGCTAGGAGGAGGAGCCTTAAAATGTAAAGCCTATCTTGTTTTGAAGTGCTCTGTTTATGATTAGCTTCCCTGGTGGCTATCCTGAGAAAAATTTACAAGTAATGAAAGCATTATCTTAGGGAGTCCTGGTTTTCTCTGTCTGTGTTTTACACCTACTTCTATTTCCCATCCTCTTTCTAACCCCAATACCTCGACAGGATCTCAGAATCCACACAAAGTCCTATGCATGCTTCAAGGGGAACTCACTTCAAGGGAAATGATACTGTTCTATATATATGTGTGTGTATGTGTATGTGAGTGTGTTTGTATTGTTTCAAACAACCAGTGAATAAATTAATTCTCAATTTGGGTATTGGGATTAAATTCTGGAATAGAATATGAATAAAATAGAGGCCCAGAGTTCCAGAATATTAACCAGAGAGTTGAGTGGGAAAGATAAATCAGGGTACTATTTAACTGTGTGAGTTCTGTGATATGCTCAAATAAGATGTAAGCATTTCTACATTTCTGCAATATACATTATAGATATAAATTTTCTCTTTCCCAGGAATATGTTAAATATAGTCTATATTCAAGGTATCAGTGCTCTTAAAGTTAGCCTTTAACAGATTAATCAGTCCTGAGAGTGTTAACAAAAATCTACTGTGGCTAAACAGAATAAACTAAAACTACCCTTAAAGCTTTATGATATAACTCACAGTAGTAACACAGATTTCTGAAGAACTAAAATGAACATGTTGTTCAAATGCTGGTTTGAACAGATTCACTCACAGATTTTTGGTGGCAAATAAGGACATATGAGTTACTTATCCTGAAGGCATTAATTATGTAAATCATCCAGGCCACTCTCTTGTCTTTGAATCCCTATTCTCGAAGTGGTTATAGTTTAGTATCCAATGCAAATCTGTCCAAGAGATACAGAATATTCTGGCTATATAGTCTACATGATTATAGCAGTTTTCACTTTGATTAATAAAGTGATAGTTTGTTTTACGTGCCAATCTCTGTAAGCTTAGTTAATGTGGAGGGCCCTCTTCTCTCCAGATCTGATAAATTAGGTTTCTGTGCAGTGCTGGAACAACTTGGAGGAGATACCCCATGTCCAAGGGCAAAGGAGAAACCCCAGCAAGATGGTAAGAGGGGCACATTCACATTTAGAATCAAACCGCATACCCACCAGAGATGCTCAGGGGGCTCAAACAAACCTTGTGCACACCAGGACCCAGAGACGCCACAGAGACTGAGACAGAACTGTGTGAGTATCTTCTGCGGAGGTACAGGTCAGCAGTGGATGCCACAGGGGCAGGGGCAGGTGCTCTGGGTGCAGCAGACCTGCGTATGGCATAAGTCCTCTTGGAGAAGGCCTCCATTAACCCCACCATAGAGCCGCTGGAACTTACACAAGACTGGGAAACAGACTCTTGAAGGGCACAGATAAAACCGTGTGCACACCGGGACCGGGGAGAAAGGAGTAGTGACCCCACAAGAGATGGACCCAAACTTGCCAGTGAGTGTCCAGGAGTTTCTCTGGTGGAAGCGTGGGTCAGCGGTGGCCTGCTGCAGGGTTGGAACTGCATGAGGCAGTGTGTGCATGGGACCTTTTGAAGGAGGTAGCTATTATCTTCATTAACTCCACCATAGTCAGAGAGGGAACAGAGTCATCAACAGTGTAGGGAACAAGGTATAAAAAAGGTTGAGAAGTGCTTGCAAACGAGACTCTCAACCAGGGCTGAACATTCTTGCAAACGAGATGTTCTGCCCAGTGTAGGGAACTAGGTTTAAAGAAGGTTGAGAAGTGCTTGCAAACGAGACTCTCAACCAGGGCTGAACATTCTTGCAAACGAGATGTTCTGCCCAGTGTAGGGAACTAGGTTTAAGGAAGGTTGAAAAGTGCTTGCAAACGAGACTCTCAACCAGGGCTGAGCATTCTTGCAAACGAGATGTTCAGCTAAAAATCCTGTTTGTTCCCATGGGAAAAGAACATTGCTTGCACACAAGGATGTTTCTCTGATTCCTCAAAAGGAACAGACCTTGGGACAAAACGGATTCTAAGTTGATAAGGAAGTTCCCCAAAACAAAGTCTTAGCTGCAGTAAATAAGCCAAGGTAAAGGTTATCTCGCCCTGCGCCTGCGCACTGTATAGTCTCTAAATCGTAGTGCTTGGCAGCTTGCCCTGTAGGTTGTTGTGCAAGAGATATAAAATTAAGCAGCTGTAAAAAGCAAGTGTTAAAATATAAAGATTTAAACCACTCTGCAGTGTTGGTGTGTCATTCCATCGCCGGCAAACAGAAGTTGGATTAAAGATTTACTGAGCATGGCCCCACTCAGTTTCCCCCTCAGGTCAGTTCATTTCAATCGCTCAGTCATGTCCAACTCTTTGCCGCCCCATGAATCACAGCACGCCAGGCCTCCCTGTCCATCAACAACTCCCAGAGTTCAGTGAAACTCACGTCCATTGAGTTGGTGATGCCATCCAGCCATCTCCGTCCCCTTCTCCTCCTGCCCCCAATCTGTCCCAGCATCAGAGTCTTTTCCAGTGAGTCACCTCTTCACATGAGGTGGCCAAAGTACTAGAGTTTCAGCTTTAGCATCATTCCTTCCAAAGGAGACCCAGGGCTGATCTCCTTTAGAATGGACTAGTTGGATTTCCTTGCAGTCCAAGGGACTCTCAAGAGTCTTCTCCAACACCACAGGTCAAAAGCATCAATTCTTCGGGGCTCAGCTTTCTTCACAGTCCAACTCTCACATCCATACCTGACTACTGGAAAAACCATAGCCTTGACTAGATGGACCTTTGTTGGCAAAGTAATGTCTCTGCTTTTCAATATGCTATCTAGGTTGGTCATAACTTTTCTTCCAAGGAGTAAGCATCTTTCAATTTCATGGCTGCAGTCACCATCTGCAGTGATTCTGGAACCCTCCAAAATAAATTTGGACACTGTTTCCCCATCTATTTGCCATGAAGTGATGGGACCAGGTGCCATGATCTTCATTATCTGAATGTTGAGCTTTAAGCCACTTCACTCTCCTCTTTCACTTTCATCAAGAGGCTTTTTAGTTGCTCTTCACTTTCTGCCATAAGGGTGGTGTCATCTGCATATCTGAGGTTATTGACATTTCTCCTGGCAATCTTGATTCCAGCTTGTGCTTCTTCCAGTCCAGCGTTTCTCATTATGTACTCTGCATATAAGTTAAATAAGCAGGGTGACAATATACAGCCTTGACGTACTCCTTTCCCATTTGGAACCAGTGTGTTGTTCCATGTCCAATTCTAACTCTTGCTTCCTGACCTGCATATAGGTTTCTCAAGAGACAGGTCAGGTGGTCTGGTATTCCCATCTCTTTCAGAATTTTCCACAGTTTGTTGTGATCCACACAAGTCAAAGGCTTTAGCATAGTCAATAAAGCAGCAATAGATGTTTTTCTGGAACTCTCTTCCTTTTTCCATGATCCAGCGGATGTTGGCAATTTGGCCTCTGGTTTCTCTGCCTTTTCTGAAACCAGCTTGAACATCTGGAAGTTCACGGTTCACATATTGCTGAAGCCTGGCTTGGAGAATTTTGAGCATTGCTTTACTAGTCTCTCCCATCAGGGAGCTTCCATAAGCCTCTTATCCTTCTCCATCAGAAGGAAGACAGACTGAAAGCCACAATCACAGAAAATTAATCAATCTGATCACATGGACCACAGCCTTGTTTAACTCAATATAACTATGAGCCATGCTATGTGAGGCCAACCAAGACAGATGGGTCTTGGTGGAGAGTTCTGACAAAATGTGGTCCACTGGAGAGGGGAATGGCAAACCAATTCAGTATTCTTACCTTGAGAACCCCATGAACAGTATGAAAAGGCAAAAAGATAGGACACTGAAAGACGAACTCCCTAGGTAGGTAGATGCCCAATATTCTGGAGATCAGTGGAGAAATAACTCCAGAAAGATTGAAGAGATGGAGCCAAAGCAAAAACAACACCCAGTTGTGGATTTGACTGGTGATGGAAGTAAAGTCTGATGCTATAAAGAGCAATATTGCATAGGTTCCTAGAATGTCAGGTATATGAATCAAGGCAAATTGGAAGTGGTCAAACAGGAGATGGCAAGAGTGAACATCAACATTTTAGGAAACAGTGAACTTAAATGTACTGAAATCGGTGAATTTAACTCATTTGACCACTATATCTACTCCTTTGGGCAAGAATCCCTTAGAAGAAATGGAGTAGCCATCATGGTCAACAAAAGAGTTTGAAATGCAGTACTTGGATGCAATATCATATATGACAGAATGATCTCTGTTCGTTTCCAAGGCAAACCATTCAATATCACAGTAACCCAAGTCTATGCCAGGAACAGAAATGCTAAAGGAGTTGAAGTTGAATGGTTCTATGAAGACCTACAAGACCTTCTAGAACTAACACCCAAAAAAGGTGTCCTTTTCATTACAGGGGACTGGAATGCAAAGGTAGAAACTCAAGAGATGCCTGGAGTAACAGGTAAATTTGGCCTTGGAGTAGAGAATGAAGCAGAACAAAGGCTAATAGACTTTTGCCAAGAAAACACACTGGTCATGGCAAACACCCTCTTCCAACAACACAAGAGAAGACTCTACACATAGACTTCACCAGATAGTTAGTACTGAAATCAGATTGATTATATTCTTTGCAGCCAAAGATGGAGAAGCTCTATACAGTCATCAAAAACAAGACTGGGAACTGACTGTGGCTCAGATCATGAACTCCTTATTGCCAAATTCATACTTAAATTGAAGAAAGTAAGGAAAACCACTAGATCATTCAGGTAAGACCTAAATCAAATCCCTTACAATTATATAGTGGAAGTCAGAAAAAGATTCAAGGGACTAGATCTGATAGACAGAAGAACTGTCTGAAGAACTATGGACAGAGGTTCCTGACATTTTTCAGGAGGCAGGGATCAATACCATCCCCAAGAAAAAGAAATGGAAAAAGGCAAAATGGTTGTCTGAGGAGGCCTTACAAATAGCTGAGAAGGAACAGGAGAAGTGAAAGGCAAAGGAACAAAGGAAAGATATAGCCATTTGAATGCAGAGTTCCAAAGAATAGCAAGGAGAAATAAGAAAGCCTTCCTCAGTGATCAATGCAAAGAAGTAGAGGAAGACAATAGAATGGGGAAGACTAGAGATCTCTTCAAGAAAATTAGAAATACCGAGGGAACATTTCATGCAAAGATGGGTACAATAAAGGACAGAAATGGTATGGAGCTAACAGAAGCAGAAGATATTAAGAAGAGCTGGCAAGAATACACAGAAGAACTATACAAAAAAGATCTTCATGACCCAGATAACCACGATGGTGTGATCACTCACCTAGAGCCAGACATCCTGGAATGCAAAGTCAAGTGGGCTTTAGAAAGCGTCACTACAAACAAAGCTAGTGGAGGTGATGGAATCCCAGTTGAGCTATTTCAAATCCTAAAAGATGATGCTGTGAAAGTGCTGCATTCAATATGCCTACAAATTTGGAAAACTCAGTAGAGGGCCACAAGACTGGAAAAAGTAAACTTTCATTCCAATCCCATAGAATGGCAATGCCAAAGAATGTTCAAACTGCTGCACAATTGCACTCATCTCACATGCTAGCAAAATAATGCTCAACATTCTCCAAGCCAGGCTTCAACAGTATGTATGAACGTCCGATGTTCAAGCTGGATTTAGAAAAGGTAGAGGAACCAGAGATCAAATTACCAACATTTGCTGGATCATTGCAAAAATAAGAGTTCCAGCACTGGATCATCAAAAAAGCAAGAGTTCCAGGAAACTATCTACTTTTGCTTTATTGAAAATGCCAAATCCTTAGACCGTGTGGATCACAACAAACTGTGGAAAATTCTTAAACAGGTGGGAATACCAGAGCACCTGACCTGCCTCCTGAGAAATATGCTTGCAGGTCAAGAAGCAGTAGTTAGAACTGGACATGGAACAAGAGACTGGTACCAAATTGGGAAAGGAGTATCTCAAGGCTGTATATTGTCACCCTGCTTATTTAACTTATAGGCAGAGTACATCATGTGAAATGCCAGGCCGGATGAAGCACAAGTTGAAATCAAGATTGCCAGGAGAAATATCAATAACCTCAGATATGCAGATGACACCTCAGATATGCAGATGACACCTCAGATATGCAGAAAGTGAGGAAGAACTAAAGAGCCTCTTGATGAAAGTAAAAGGAAGAGTGAAAAAATCGGCTTAAAACTCCACATTCAGAAAACTGAAAGATCATGGTGTTTGGTCCCATCACTTCATGGCAAAGAGGTGGTGAAATAATGGAAACAGTGATAGACTTTATTTTTGGGGGGGCTCTAAAATCACTGCCGATGGTGACTGCAGCTATGAAAGTAAAAGATGCTTGCTCCTTGGAAGAAAAGCTGTGATCAACCTAGACAGCATATAAAAAGCAGAGACATTACTTTGCCAACAAAGGTCCATCTAGTCAAAGCTATGGTTTTTCCAGTAGTCATGTATGAATGTGAGAGTTGGACTATAAAAAAGCTGAGCACTAAAGAATTGATGCTTCTCTATCACAACTGTGGTGTTGAAGATGACTCTTGAGAGTCCCTTGAATGGCAAGGAGATCCATCCAATCCATCCTAAATGAAATCAGTCCTGAATGTTCATTGGAAGGACTGATGCTGAAGTTGAAATTCCAATACTTTGGCCACTTGATGCAAAGAACTGACTCATTTGAAAAGACCCTGATGCTGGGAATGACTGAAGGCAGGAGGAGAAGGGGATGACAGAGGATGAGATGGTTGGATGGCATCACCGACTTGATGGACATGAATTTGAGTATGCTCTGGGAGTTGGTGATGAACAGAGAAGCCTGGTGTACTGCAGTCCATGGGGTCACAAAGAGTTGGATACGACTGAGCAACTGAACTGAACTGAGCCTTGTAAGCTGAAGTGCAGACCTTCGACTATGATGAATTCAGTAAAAGAAATGTCCTCTTATAGCCTCTTGGTAGTCAGCCTGCCTGCCTCTCTGGAGACATTGTCATTTTACTATGTCCCTTTATTTTGAAATTCCACATTTATAATCAGAAGAGGGAGCTCAACACACAAAATGTGTTTTGTTTCAGGGCATTTGTCTCCTTCCAGCTAAATGTGTAGAGTGAGGATTTTTTCCTTTCTTTCTCCTCCTTTCATTGTTCTGAATTTTACTTGGATCTTGCCTCTAGAATTAACTGAGATTAAGAAATATTTATAGCAATATCTTGAAAACCCTAAGAAGAGTTTGTAGGGCTGTTAACATTAGGAAGAGTAGGAAGAGAAAGAAGTTTCAGCATCATGTTTTCATATTTTATGAAATAGCTCTTTTCTGTGCAGTTGAAAGATGTGTAATGTATATTGTAGCTGTTTATGCTGGTGTCAAAGAGGGCAAAGACAACTTAAGTACTTGGTTAGTTTGTAAGTATGTTTGATGCAAAGGACAAGTAAACATAACTTCATGAATATATAATGTTGCTGATGGCAGCTGAAATTATTTCTGGCCATCATTATGGCTTTTCTCCAAGGTCAGTGCTGCCTGTTTGCTGGTAAAATTGTTGAATGGTTTTGTTATCCTATTTGAACTGTGTCAAAGCAGCCACTTGATTTCTGAATAACTTATTTGGGATTCTGTGCTTTGAGTTACTTCTTTTCCTGGAGTCTCACAGGATTCCAGGACTTTGAAGGACTGACTAGGAAACAGTATGTCTTGTCCTTCTCCTGTCTTTAGATTGGAGAAGAATTACTCTGTCAAATTCTAAGTGAAAGTGGCTTGATTTCCATATTAAAAAGGAGCCTTCATTGTGGTACTGTGGGGACATTTTTCAAGGCACTAATCAGTTTTATGAATAAAATACAGGGAGATGAGTTAATACATAGAGACAATAATGGTGTGGTCACAATAATCTAAGTAGCATGCTCTTTTATTTTTTCTTTTTAAGTTAATTCTTCCCCCTCACTGCAAATGCAAACCCATACACCCTAGAGAAAATCTGAAAATATTTTTGTCCAGCATTTTTTCTAGACACAAAAATATTCAAATATATGCATTTTGAATAAGTATTAAAGGAAACATAAATGCATACTTCCAAGGTAAATATTCTCAATTTCAACATTATCATTAACAACCCCCTAGCTTTTTTGTAACATTTTAGGATTTTTCAAACATTTTCACATATTTGCCATTAGGGAAAGGCAACATTATTATTTTTAGATTGAAATGAACTAAAATCAATTAAATGTCTAATGTCCAAAACCAGTATCACATATCTTGTGAATACTATGGTCAGTGTGGGGTTATACAGAATAACATGGAGTAAGGCCCTCAAATTTTTCTTATTTGTCTCATACTGTTTTCATTACACTGTACTTTATATTAATGTAAGAACACAAAAATATAAGCTTAAGTGAGAAAAGTGTAGAGTTCATTATACTCTATTGAAATATGAAAAGTAACGAACTTGTAACAATAGTTTGTAGAACACAGGGAAGGTGTGAAAACAGTATCCAACAGTTATATTTCATTCATTCATTCATTTAACCATTCAGCAAGTATGTAAGTTGTATTTACCAGCTGTTATTATTCTAGGTTCTAAGACATCATCATAAACAAAATAGACATAATCCCAGCTCTCAGTGTTTAGTCTGAGGGGTATGCTGCTTGCTGCTAAGTTGCTTCAGTTGTGTCCGACTGGGCGACCTCATAGATGGCAGCCCACCAGGCTCCTCTGTCCCTGGGATTCTCCAGGCAAGAATACCTAGTGGGTTGCCATTTCCTTCTCCAATGCATGCATGCATGCTAAGTCACTTCAGTCATGTCCAACTCTGTGTGACCCTATGGACAGACATTGATTATATGAGTATATAGTTACTAACTCACACAAAAGCAAAGGAAGGAAATCAATGGAGAGCTATGAAAGTTAAGAGCAGAGGCAGCTGTTTTGGTTTAGAGTTATCAGGGTAGGTAGCTCTGAACTAATGGTCTTTTTGGTGAATTCTATAAAAAATTCAAGCAAAGAAAAATGACCAGTCTTTGACAAATGGTTTCAGAAAAAAATAGGAAGAGGAAACATTTTGCATTTTGTTTTCTGAAGCCTGCATAATTTCTGTGTCCATATGTTCATTACAAGAAAACTATAAATACTGGCCAATTTGGAAAACTCAGCAGTGGCCACAGGACTGGAAAAGGTCAGTTTTCATTCCAATCCCAAAGAAAGGCAATGCCAAAGAATGCTCAAACTACCGCACAATTGCACTCATATCGCATGCTAGTAAAGTAATGCTCAAAATTCTCCAAATCAGGCTTCAGCAATATGTGAACCGTGAACTTCCAGATGTTCAAGCTGGTTTTAGAAAAGGCAGAGGAACCAGAGATCAAATTGTCTACATCTGCTGGATCATGGAAACAGCAAGAGAGTTCCAGAAAAACATCTTCTTCTGCTTTATTGGCTATGCCAAAGCCTTTGACTTTGTGGATCACAAAAAAGTGTGGATAGTTCTGAAAGAGATGGGAATACCAGACCACCTGACCTGTCTCTTGAGAAACCTATTTGCAGGTCAGGAAGCAACAGTTAGAACTGGACATGGAACAACACACTGGTTTCAATTAGGAAAAGAGTACGTCAAGGCTGTATATTTTCACCCTGCTTATTTAACTTATATGCAGAGTACATCATGAGAAAAGCTGGGCTGGAAGAAGCACAAGCTGGAATCAAGATTGCCAGGAGAAATATCAATAACCTCAGATATGCAGATGACACCACCCTTATGGCAGAAAGTGAAGAGCAACTAAAAAGCCTCTTGATGAAAGTGAAAGAGGAGAGTGAAAAAGTTGGCTTAAAGCTCAACATTCAGAAAATGAAGATCATGGCATCTGGTCCCATCCCTTCATGGGAATTAGTTGGGGAAACAGTGGAAATAGTGTCAGACTATTTTGGGGGGCTCCAAAATTACTGCAGATGGTGATTGCAGCCATGAAATTAAAACATGCTTACTCCTTGGAGGGAAAGTTATGACCAACCTAGATAGCATATTCAAAAGCAGAGGCAATACTTTGCCAACAAAGGTCCGTCTAGTCAAGGCTATGGTTTTTCCAGTAGTCATGTATGGATGTGAGAGTTGGACTGTGAAGAAAGCTGAGCCCCGAAGAATTGATGCTTTTGAACAGTGGTGTTGGAGAAGACTCTTGAGAGTCCCTTGGACTGCAAGGAGATCCAACCAGTGCATTCTAAAGGAGATCAGTCCTGGGTATTCTTTGGAAGGAATGATACTAAAGCTGAAACTCCAGTACTTTGGCCACCTCATGCGAAGAGTTGACTCATTAGAAAAGAGTCTGATGCTGGGAGGGACTGGGGACAGGAGGAGAAGGGGACGATAGAGGCTGAAATGTCTGGATGGCATCACCGACTCGATGGACGTGGGTTTGGGTGAACTCCAGGAGTTGGTAATGGACAGGGAGGCCTGGCGTGCTGCAATTCATGGGGCCGCAAAGAGTCAGACATGACTGACTGAACTGAACTGAACTGAACTGAATATACCTAAAAAATATAGGTATAAAAATCTTTAACAAGACATAAGCAAGTGAAATAGGGGCATATTTAAAGAATAATACATCATGCCAAGTGAGGATTATCTGAGGAATGCAAGGTTGTTTATTTACTTTCAATTAATTTATTTTTGGCCGCATCCTGTGGGATGTGGAACTTCCCTGACCAGGAAGTGAACTCATGCCACTTGCATTGGAAGAGTTGGAGTCTTAAGCACTGGACTACCAGGGGAGTTTCCTGCAAAGTTGTTTCAGTCATTTAAGTACAATCAATCTAATAAGTCATACAAGTAAAGGAGAAAAAGTCATGATTAATCAATCCAGAAGAAGCATTAGATAAAATTCGACACCCATTCATAAAAAGACCTATCAAAATTTAGAAATAAAGGAGGGAAATTCCTTATCCTGATAAAAGGTATTTAAAAAATCCACAAGTTACCTTATATGCACTCTTTCATTTAACACTATCATCACTGCTAAGAGCCAGAAGATCTGAATGCTCGTTTCCAGTCTGTCACTCACTAGCATGATCGTTTTATCAGTAACTCATTAAACCTTTGGGGAACTTTTTAGTTCATATATTAATATTAAAATTTGTGTGTTAGTCACTCAGTCATGTCCTACTCTTTGCGACCCCATGGACTGCAGCCTGCTAGGCTCCTCTGTCCATGAGATTTTCCAGGCAAGGATGCTGGAGTAGGTTGCCACTTCCTTCTCCAGGGGATCTTCCCAACCCAGGGGATCGAATCCAGGTCTCCTGCATTGCAGGCAGATCCTTTACCGCCTGAGCTATAAGGGAAGCCCCCAATATTAAAATGGGGCCACTGAAAATACTTCATACAGTTTTTGGGAGGCTCAAACAATTGAAGTATTTAGCATTGCTCTAAATCTTATAAAGTACTAAATAAGCATGGTTTGTTGGTGATAATGATTATGAACCTAGAGAATTAAAATTCTAAAACTTTCTCTAACCAATACCCAGAAGGCCCTAGAATAGGATTTACTCACTGTATATTACTTCAAAGTGGTTCCATTCTTTAAAGCCTAGAAAGAAGTCTAGATATTCAAAATTCTTGATTGTTCAGTGTCTCCTTTTGAGTTGTTTGGCTTGTCATTAGCTCTTTCATCATAGCTGGATGGACAATTTCTAACCATGAAGATTGTTCGATAATGAGGCCGCTTCCTTGATCCCCTTGTATAGGAGCTATTAAAAGGAAGTAGAGAAATAACATTTAAATTATTATGTATTAATTTGTTGGTAGATCTTAATTTTTTAAGATTTTTGTATAGCCCCCACCAGCAAGGACCATTTGTAGTCACTCCATCTCTTTTTCTTGCAAAATAAGTCATATTCTTCTTTTTCTGTATATAGGATGGGGAAGGGAAGGGAGAGAGAGATTTCCTAAAAAGATCTGCAAAATATAGAAAATGATCTCAATATTTTTTAATACTCCTCACTTCTTGCACTATACTGATTGTAAAAGTGTGCCTTTGGTACTTGGCAAAAGTTTATAGCAGAGGAAACTGGAAAGTACATGATATTTATGCAGAAATTAGCATGTCATTATTTTTTAAACCTATTTCTATTATTGATAACATAAATCTTAATGAGATTTCACCCCTTAGGGCTCAGGTACTTTAATTCAGATGTCAAAATGTAAGAAATTATAATGCCATAACAATAATTCTTTTTTCACATGGCTCAAATAAATTCACAAATCTTACATTAATCCATTGATTGTCACAAGTCCTGCCTTGCAATTCAGAGACATTTCTCCATTTTTATTATCATTTGGTCTGAGTCAGTCGAAGGGAGATCTAGACTGTAATGATGAGCCAGACATTTGATAGACCCAATGTAATAGGCTTTGGGATTGGCAAGGGCTTTAGGAATCACTTCTTTATAACTTCATATTGTAGACACAATTAAAGAGTACTTATCTGGAAATAGGGCCTCAGAGGTCAGTGGCTTGACTTTGGACTCCCAAAGAATTTAGGGGTTAGGTTGGGAAGAGTCTAAAATTCAGAGATACTGTCATATGGGCTAAGAATCATTAAGCTTGGGTTCAGTTGGCTTGAACTATAACCTAGGAACTGGAGGTGAGTTTTAGAGCAAGATATTAGCCTCATCTTGCCAGGCTAGAACATAGGTACTTGTTCATTCACTCAGTTGTGTCTGATTCTTTGTGACCCCACTGACTGCAGCATGCCAGGCTTCCCTGTCCTTTACTATCTCCCGGAGTTTGCTCAAAATCGTATCCATTGAATTGATGATACCATCCCAGTACTGGGATTAGTATTTAACCTCAAAGAACTCACAGCAAGAGTGGTCTCAAGTGAGCCAGAATGTGGTGGACTGAAAATATTTTTTCCTTCTCCTCTGGTGAAGAAATGCTCCCAGGTTCTGACTCCACACTGGAACATAAACCTTCTGAAGGGGAGATTTGAAGCCTGGGGGTCAGTTTCTAAGGAGTGAGCTTCAAACTATAGTTGATTGGGCCAAGAATGAAGAATACTCTGGCTGTTGTTTCCCTGCCTGTACCCCACCTCAACCCCCCATCCTTCTACTTTGCTTCTGTCCCACTAACCTCATTAATACCTCAAGGACCATTCCTTTGGAATGACATCACCTTGGTTATATCCACTGAGTTAGTTCACCGTGCAGACTATTTCATTAGACCTGAAGAATTGAACCAATCACTAATACCATGGGATTGTCACAATGGTGACTTCTCTATTTTGGGCAATCACAAGGACTAAATATAGCTAGTGAAGTGAAAGGCACTCAGTCTTGTCCAGCTCCTTGCAACCCTATGGACTGTAGCCCATCAGACTTCTCTGTCCATTGGATTCTCCAGGCAAGAATATTGGAGTGGGTTGCCATGCCCTCCTCCAGGGGTTCTTTTCAACCCAGGGATCGAACTTACATCTCTTATGTCTCCTGCATTGGCAGGCGGGTTCTTTACCACTAGTGCCACCTATATCTCTTAAAGCACATGAAAGGAGATCTGAATTATAATCCATAGCATGGAATTCTCCAGGCAAGAATACTGGAGTGGGTAGCCATTCCCTTCTCCAGGGCATCTTCCCAACCCAGGGGTTGAACCCAGGTCTCCCTCATTGCAGGCAGATTCTTTACTGTCTGAGCCACCAGGAAGCCCATAACCCATAGCACTAATTCTTGAAGTCTATGGTTTTTCCTTCCCAGTTTGGTTATACTATAAAGCCTCCCCAGAGGTGCTCATCCTTTGAATGCTGAATATCTCACTCTCAAAACTGTAGACACTGCTCTCCACCTCACTTACTGTTTCTCCACTGGCTTCTCACCTGGGAGAGGCTGCAGGATTTCTTAATACTGAACTACTGAAAATATTGAATGGCTCCAGAACGACAGAAGGACACAGGAAATACTATTGCTCCCCTAAGCATAACCCCTGGGTTGGAAAGATCCCCTGGAGGATGAAATGGCAACCCATTCCAGTAACTTTGTTTGGAAAATTCATGGAAGAGGAGCCTGGTGGGCTACAGTCCACAGGGTTGTAAGAGTTGGACACGGCTGAGCATGCCCAAGAGAGAGCCATAATACACAGAAGTCCTCAGTGCAGGTTTTTTCAGTCTGACTCTTTCTCACAAAATGTCTAGGAAGTATTTCTAGGTAATTAAAATTCTTCACTTCATTGATAATAAAGTGAAAGTCAGGGACTGTAAGAATGCTTCTAAATTTGAAATCGAGTGTGAGTGGACACAGAATGGAAATTTATATGTGAGTTTAAATTTGAAATGTCAAGGAGTGATCCCTTAAGTTATGCTTTAATTCATCAAAATTAGCAGATACAATCACTGGGTGATTCTAGTCTAAGAATGTTCTAGCCTTAATTCTTTCTAAAATACTAAGTAAATCCATGATCTTCAGTAATTTACTTAAACTCTGGTCTGCATTTGTGTCATAAGTAAATGTAGGGAATTAGTCTACCTTAATTTCTCACTTTCCTATGAGCTATAGAAGTGTACTAAAAAATAACCAGGGATGGAATAAGTTTCTAGGATAGCTGCTATTTACACATAGCATTTTCTATTTGAGTTTCTTATAACTTTGCCATTCATCACCTTTTACTTGACATCATTCATACTTAACTGAAATAAGTTCTCAAAATTTCTTTTAAATACTTTTGAAACACAAAATGTTTTTAAAATGTCTTTTTATGTGATGATTATAAAATTTTGGAATTATCATTAAATTACTTTTAGGTAATTAATTAAAAGGAATGAGTTATGCACGTCTTCTTAAAATTACAAGGAAATATGTATCCTTCTATTTTGAGTCTTGGTGATATTCCTTTTGGTTCCAATGTGTTATTTTTAAACACGTACTCTTATTCTCTTATTCTTTTCCATGGAAATCAGCCTCATATGACATGTTGGATTTTAATAGCAATGCAATTCAAATGTTTTGCATAAAATAACATTCATTTTGACTTACTGTTTTCAATTTAAGGCCTAATACAAAAATAACATCTTCCAACTAATGCTAGTTATTAGGGCCAGAAGAAAATGGAAAAGAACTAGGGGTGTGTGTGTGTGTGTGTGTGTGTATTTATTTATTTTTAGTAAGAAGTTGCTGTTGCCTCCAGAGTAGTAGACTTTTATTTCTTAAGGACTAAAAAACTAGACCTTTGGAAATACATGTTTACAACAAAGAAACATCATACATAGGAAACTGTCTCTAGTGTCAAGTTCATTAACTAGGTATATGATCTTAGGAATATTACTTAAGCTCTCTAGTTTCTTCACCTAGTAAAATGTGAAATATATTGGCTATCTCAGTATATAAGTTAAGAATAAAGATAATACATATAGAGTATTAGTACCTAGTGAAATACTCAATGACTAATAATTCTGTCTCTTTAAAGGAGTTTCTTACGGGTTATTTTTAAAATTTAATTAATTAAAAATTTTATTTATTTTTAAAAATTTAAATTTATTTATTTTAATTGGAGGCTAATTACTTTACAATATTGTATTGGTTTTGCCATACATCAACATGAATATGCCATGGTTGTACATGTGTTCCCCATCCTGAACTTCCCTCCCACATCCCTCCCCCTACCATCCCTCTGGGTCATCCCAGTGCACCAGCCCCAGGCATCCTGTATCCTGCGTCAAACCTGGACTGGCGATTTGTTTCTTATATGATATTATACATGTTTCAATGCCATTCTCCCAAATCATCCCACCCTTGCCCTCTCCCACAGAGTCCAAAACATTGTCCTATACATTGTGTCTCTTTTTCTGTCTCGCATACAGGGTTATCATTACCATCTTTCTAAATTCCATATATATGCATTGGTATACTGTATTGGTGTTTTTGTTTCTGGCTTGCTTCAGTCTGTATGATAGGCTCCAGTTTCATCCACCTCATTAGAACTGATTCAAATGAATTCTTTTTAATGGCTAAGTAATACTCCATTGTGTATATGTACCACAGATTTCTTATCCATTCATCTGCTGATGAACATCTAGGTTGCTTCCATGTCCTGGCTATTATAAACAGTGCTGCAATGAACATTGGGATATATGTGTCTCTTTCAATTCAGGTTTCCTTGGTGTGTATGCCCAGCAGTGGGATTGCTGGGTCATAAGGCAGTTCTATTTCCAGTTTTTAAAGGAATCTCCACACTGTTCTCCACAGAGGCTGTACTAAAAGTTTGCATTTCCACCAACAGTGTAAGAAGGTTCCCTTTTCTCCACACCCTCTCCAACATTTATTGCTTGTAGATTTTTGGATCACAGCCATTCTGAATGGGGTGAAATGGAACCTCATTGTGGTTTTGATTTGCATTTCTCTGATAATGAGTGATGTTGAGCATCTTTTCATATGTTGGTTAGCCATCTGTATGTCTTCTTTAGTTCTGAAGTGTCTTTTTAGTTCTATGGCTCATTTTTTGATTGGGTCGTTTATTTTTCTGGAATTGAGCTGCATAAGTTGCTTGTATATTTTTGAGTTTAGTTGTTTGTCAGTTGCTTCATTTGCTATTATTTTCTCCCATTCAGAAGGCTGTCTTTTCACCTTGCTTATAGTTTCCTTTGTTGTGCAGAAGCTTTTAATTTTAATTAGGTACCATTTGTTTATTTTTGCTTTTATTTCCAGTATTCTGGGAGGTGGGTCATAGAGGATCCTGCTGTGATTTATGTCTGAGAGTGTTTTGCCTATGTTCTCCTCTAGGAGTTTTATACTTTCTGGCCTTATGTTTAGATCTTTAATCCATTTTGAGTTTATTTTTGTGTATAGTGTTAGAAAGTGTTCTAGTTTCATTATTTTACAAGTGGTTGACCAGTTTTCCCAGCACCACTTGTTAAAGAGATTGTCTTTACTCCATTGTATATTCTTGCCTCCTTTGTCAAAGATAAGGTGTCCATAGGTGCGTCGATTTATCTCTGGGCTTTCTATTTTGTTCCATTGATCTATATTTCTGTCTTTGTGCCAGTACCATATGGTCTTGATGACTGTGGGTTTAGAGTAGAACCTGAAGTCAGGCAGATTGATTCCTCCAGTTCCATTCTTTTTTCTCAAGATTGCTTTGGCTATTCGAGGTTTTTTCGATTTCCATACAAATTGTGAAATTATTTGTTCTAGCTCTGTGAAAAATACAGCTGGGAGCTTGATAGGGATTGCATTGAATCTATAGATTGCTTTGGGTAGTATACTCATATTCACTATATTGATTCTTCTGATCCATAAACATGGTATATTTCTCCATCTGTTAGTGTCCTCTGATTTCTTTCACCAGTGTTTTATAGTTTTCTATATATAGGTCTTTAGTTTTTTCAGGTAGATATACTCCTAAGAATTTTATTCTTTTCCTTGCAATGGTGAATGGAATTGTTTCCTTAATTTCTCTTTCTATTTTCTCATTATTAGTGTATAGGAATGTAAGGAATTTCTGTGTGTTGATTTTGTATCCTGCAACTTTACTATATTCATTGATTAGCTCTAGTAATTTTCTGGTGGAGTCTTTAGGGTTTTCCATGTAGAGGATCATGCCATCTACAAACAGTGAGAGTTTTACTTCTTCTTTTCCAATTTGGATTCCTTTTATTTCTTTTTCTGCTCTGATTGCTGTGGCCAAAACCTCCAAAACTATGTTGAAAAATAGTGGTGAAAGTGGGCACCCTTGTCTTGTTTCTGACTTTAGGGGAAATGCTTTCAATTTTTCACCATTGAGGGTAATGTTTGCTGTGGGTTTGTCATAGCTTTTATTTTGATGAGGTATGTTCCTTCTGTTCCTGCTTTCTGGAGAGTTTTTATCATAAATGGATGTTGAATTTTGTCAAAGGCTTTCTCTGCATCTATTGAGATAACCATATGGCTTTTAATTTTCAATTTGTTAATCTGGTGTACTACATTGATTGATTTACAAGTATTGAAGAATCCTTGCATCCCTGGGATAAAGCCCACTTGGTCATGGTGTATGATCTTTTTAATGTGTTGTTGGATTCTGTTTGCTAGAATTTTATTGAGGATTTTTGCATCTGTGTCCAGCAGTGATATTTGCCTGTAGTGTTCTTTTTTTGTGGCATCTTTGTCAGGTTTTGGTATTAGGGTTATGATGGCCTCATAGAATGAATTTGGAAGTTTACCGTCCTCTGCAATTTTCTGGAAGAGTTTGAGTAGGATAGGTGTTAGCTCTTCTCTAAATTTTTGGTAGAATTCAGCTGTGAAGCCGTGTGGACCTGGGCTTTTGTTTGCTGGAAGATTTCTGATTACAGTTTCAATTTCCGTGCTTGTGATGGGTCTGTTAAAATTTTCTATTTCTTCCTAGTTCAGTTTTGGAAAGTTGTACTTTCCTAAGAATTTGTCCATTTCTTCCAAGTTGTCCGTTTTATTGACATATAATTGCTGATAGTAGTCTCTAATGATCCTTTGTATTGTGTTGTCTGTTGTATTCTTTCCATTTTCATTTTTAATTTTATTGACTTGATTTTTCTCCCTTTGTTTCGTGATGAGTCTGGCTAATGGTTTGTCAATTTTATCTATCCTTTCAAAGAACCAGCTTTTTTGGCTTTGTTGATTTTCACTATGGTCTCTTTTGTTTCTTTTGCATTTATTTCTGCCCTGATTTTTAAGATTTATTTCCTTCTACTAACTATGGAGTTTTTCATTTCTTCCTTTTCTAGTTGCTTTAGGTGTAGAGTTAGGTTATTTATTTGACTTTTTTCTTGTTTCTTGAGGTATGCCTGTATTGCTGTGAACTTTCCTCTTAGCACTGCTTTTATAGTGTCCCATAGGTTTTGGGTTGTTGTGTTTTCATTTTCATTCATTTCTATGCATATTTTGATTTCTTTTTTGATTTCTTCTGTGATTTGCTGGTTATTCAGCAGTGTGTTGTTCAGCCTCCATATGTTGGAATTTTTAATAGTTTTTCTCCTCTAATTGAGATCTAATCTTAATGCATTGTGGTCAGAAAAGATGCTTGGAATGATTTCAGTTTTTTTAAATTTACCAAGACTAGATTTATGGCCCAGGATGTGATCTATCCTGGAGAAGGTGCTGTGTGCACTTGAGAAAAAAGTGAAATTCATTGTTTTTGGGTGTAATGTCCTATAGATATCATTTAGGTCTAACTGGTCTATTGTATCATTTAAAGTTTGTGTTTCTTTGTTAATTTTCTATTTAGTTGCTCTAGCCATAGGTGTGAGTGGGGTATTAAAGTCTCCCACTGTTATTGTGTTATTGTTAATTTCCCCTTTCATACATGTTAACATTTGTCTTACATATTGTGGTGCTCCTATGTTGGGTGCATATATATTTATAATTGTTATATCTTCTTCTTGGATTGATCCTTTGATCATTATGTAGTGGCCTTCTTTGTCTATTTACACAGCCTTTGTTTTAAAGTCTATTTTATTGGATATGAGTATTGCTACTCCTGCTTTCTTTTGGTCTCTATTTGTGTGGAATATCTTTTTCCAGCCCTTCACTTTCAGTCTGTATGTGTCCCCTGTTTTGACATGGGTCTCTTGTAGACAACATATATAGGCACCTTGTTTTTGTATCCATTCAGCCAGTCTTTGTCTTTTGGTTGGGGCATTCAACCCATTTATGTTTAAGGTAATTATTGCTAAGTATGATCCCGTTTCCATTTACTTTATTGTTTTGGGTTCGAGTTTATACCCTCTTTTTGTGTTTCCTGTCCAGAGAATATCCTTTAGTATTTGTTGGAGATCTGGTTTGGTGGTGCTGAATTCTCTCAGCTTTTGCTTGTCTGTAAAGCTTTTGATTTCTCCTTCATATTTGAATGAGATCCTTGCTGGGTACAGGAATCTGGGCTGTAGATTATTTTCTTTCATCACTTTAAATATGTCTTGCCATTCCCTCCTGGCCTGAAGCGTTTCTATTGAAAGATCAGCTGTTATCCTTATGGGCATCCCCTTGTGTGTTATTTGTTGTTTTTCCCTTGCTGCTTTTAATATTTGTTCTTTGTGTTTAATCTTTGTTAATTTGATTAATATGTGTCTTGGGGTGTTTTGCCTTGGGTTTGTCCTGTTTGGAACTCTCTGTGTTTCTTGGACTTGGGTGATTATTTCCTTCCCCATTTTAGGGAAGTTTTCAACTATTATCTCCTCAAGTATTTTCTCATGGTCTTTCTTTTTGTCATCTTCTGGGACTCCTATAATTCTAATGTTGGAGCATTTAATATTGTCCTGGAGGTCTCTGCGATTGTCCTCATTTCTTTTAATTCATTTTTGTTGTTTCCTCTCTGATTCATTTATTTCTACCATTCTATCTTCTATTCACTAATCCTATCTTCTGCCTCCGATATTCTACTATTTGTTGCCTCCAGAGAGTTTCTGATCTCATTTATTGCATTATTCATTATATATTGACTCTTTTTTAATTTCTTCTAGGTCCTTGTTAAACCTTTCTTGCATCTTCTCAATTCTTGTCTCCAGGCTATTTATCTGTGATTCCATTTTTATTTCAAGATTTTTGGATCATTTTCACTATCACTATTTGGAATTCTTTATCAGGTAGATTCCCTACCTCTTCCTCTTTTGTTTGGTTTGGTGGGCATTTATCCTGTTCCTTTACCTGCTGAATATTCCTCTGTCTCTTCATCTTGTTTATATTCTGAGTTTGGGGTGGCCTTTCTGTATTCTGGCAGTTTGTGGAGTTCTCTTTATTGTGGAGTTCTCTTTATTGTGGAGTTTCCTCACTATGGATGGGGTTGTACAGGTGGCTTGTCAAGGTTTCCTGGTTAGGGAAGCTTGTGTTGGTGTTCTGGTGGGTGGAGCTGGATTTCTTCTCTCTGAAGTGCAATGAAATGTCCAGTAATAAGTTATGAGATGTCAGTAGGTTTAGAGTAACTTTGGGTAGCCTGTATATTGAAGCTCAGGGCTGTGTTCCTGTGTTGCTGAAGAATTTGCGTGGTATGTCTTGCTCTGGAACTTGTTGGTCCTTGGGTGGTACTTGGTTTCAGTGTAGGTGTGGAGGTGTTTGATGCGCTCCTGTCGATTAATGTTCCCTGGAGCCAGGAGTTCTCTGGTGTTCTCAGGATTTGGACTTAAGCCTCATGCTTCTGGTTTTTAGTCTTATTTTTACAGTAGTCTCAAGAGTTCTCCATCTATACAGCACTGTTGATAAAACATCTAGGTTAAAGATGAAAAGTTTCTCCACAATGAGGGACTCCCAGAGAGGTTCACAGAATTACATGGAGAAGAGAAGAGGGAGGAGGGAGTTAGAGGTGACCCAAATGAGATGAGGTGGAATCAAGAGAGGAGAGAGCAAGCCAGCCAGTAATCACTTCCTTATGTGTGCTCCACAGTCAGGACTGCTCAGAGATGTTCATGGAGTTATACAGAGAAGAGGAAGGAAGTAGACAGATGTGGCCAGGAGGATAAAGAGGGAAATCAAAAGGAGAGAGACAGATCCAGCCAGTAACCAGTTCCCTAAGTGTTCTCCACCATCTGGAACACACAAAGAGATTCACAGAGTTGGGTTTAGAAGAGAAGGGGGAGGAAGGAGATAGAGGCGACCTGGTGGAGAAAAAGGAGAGTCCAAAGGGGGAGAGAGCAGTCAAGCCAGTAATCTTGCTCCCAAGTAAAAATGGGTACTGAAGATTGGGTTCTTAAAGGTACAAAATTGATAACAAATACCAAAAGGCAAAGATTAAAAATCTAGAGTAGAGATTGGCTTTTCAACAATACAATATTTTAAAAAAAGAAAAAAAAAGTCACAAAAATTATTATATATATATATAGGAAGTTTGCTTTAAAAAATAGGGTCTTTTTTTTTCTCAAAGTAATAGTAGGTTAAAAAAATGAAAATTAAAGGAGTAACAGAGGACTTAAAATTAAAAAAAAAAGAATGATCGTAAAAATAGTAAAAATGTATCTAGGACTTTCTCTGGTGTTGTTGTGGGCAGTGTGGGGTCAGTTCATTTTTGGATAGTTCCTTGGTCTGGCTTATCTTTCTCAAGATCTATAGTCCCCTTCCTATGTAGTCGGTACTAACTACAGGGTTTTAATCTATTGCAGCTGTCACTTCCAAGGCGGTTCCCTGTTTTGGCTTCTTCTGTTTGCTGGTCTCTTCAGCGTCTCATTTCTGCCCTGACACAAGGTGGGCAATGGTGGACATTTTTTTAGGTGGTGGACACTTGTTTAGTCACGCTGTGGGGAGGGAGGGATGCCGCAAACAAATAACACTGGCGTGTGCTTGCAGTGTCTCGGCCACACTGGGCCTGCCCCCGCTCACGGCGCATGTGCCCTTCCTGCCCACACTGCTCAGGCTCTATGTTACTCCACCGGGAGCCGTCCGAGGCCGGCCCTGGGCTACATGCACCTCCCAGGTCTGAGCCGCTCAAGTTCAGGCACTCAGGAAGTCCTCAGAGGCGCAGACTTGGTTGGGCCTGCATTTTGTGCCCTTCCCAAGTCCGAGCAGCTCAGGTGATGAGGTGTTTGGTGAGCACGATCACTGCGACTTATTGCCTCCCCTGTCCCTACCGCTCGGTTTTCTGGGTGTACAACCAGCACACCTTCTCAGGCGGATGTTGACCGTCCAGAACCCCAAGAAGTCTTAGTTAGCAAAGAAGCCTGCTTGCAGTTTGGTAGATAATGTCTCTCTGGGGCTGCGATTGCCCCCTTCTGGCTCTGGCTGCCTGTCACCGAAGGGGGATGGTCTACAGCCGAGTAGTTCTGTACAGTCCTTTGTTCTGTGAGCAGGCCTGGCAGTATCTTAAGTTAGGGCTTTTCGCGTGGTAGCTATCCCACAATTTGGTTTGCTAGCCCAACTTAGTTCGCTCATTTGTTCTCGGGGCATTCAGGCCCGGTCCTGGTCCTTACTCTAAGCAATGCAGCCTGCGTCTCCCTGCCCAGGCCCTGCTTGCTAGTGGCGGGTGCAGGCGTCTGCGCTGCTTCTCCGCTGGGGGAGTTACCACTGGGCATGTAATCTGTGGGTTTAAATTATTTATTTATTTTTCCTCCCAGTTATGTTGCCCTCTGTGGTTCCAAGGCTCACCACAGACTCAGCAGTGAGAGTGTTTCCTGGTGTTTGGAAACTTCTCTCTTTTTAAGACTCCCTTCCTGGGACAGAGCTCAGTCCCTATCTCTTTGGCTCTTTTTTTTTCTTTTATATTTTTTCCTATCTCCTTTCGAAGACAATGGGCTGCTTTTCTGGGTGCCTGATGTCCTCTGCCAGCATCAGGAGTTGTTTTGTGGAATTTGCTCAGTGTTTAAATGTTCTTTTGATAAACTTGTGGGGGGAGAAAGTGGTCTCCCTGCCCTATTCCTCCACCATCTTAAGACCGCCCTCCTCTTATGGGTTATTAAGAATAAGTAAAGATAGGATGAGTCTCAGAAATCGAGATGGACGAATGGGGCTTGTGTAAGGTAATATAAGAATCATCTTTATTGCATCATCAGTATTTTACTTATACCTGTGTTTTCTTTTCAGATATTATAGATAAAACTGAGTTACTATAGGCATAATTCATTGTTTCATAAACTGCATGGTCTAAAAGTTGTTCAGTTGATGTGAATTGCCTTACTCTGTAAAAATTGATGCCTGCAATAGGTCCAGTTATCCAAACTGACATGCACTTAGTATTTTATGGCCTATTTTGCTGTCTCTGTAGAGGTAAGGACATTGGAGTTTGCTGAAGTATTGAGTGGGGTGGGGGGGGGAGGCAGCATTTGCCTAGAAATTAGCAAACCTGACTTCTGCTCTCATCTTCAGCCAAAACTCTATTCATTCTTCCATTTATTCAAGGGCTTCCCCTGTTCAAAGCACATAATGAAGTGCTTTCAGAGAGTTATCTAATATGAAGCCTAGCACAGAATGCACACTTATTTGATATTAGGTAAATGATGTCACAAGGAAGATGATATAGACAGTCGAAGGAAAACATGATTCTTAAGAAGTACTAAGGTGGTCCAGAGGAATAAGAGAGCAAATCTTGTTGTAATCATGAAGGCTCAGTAAGGAGGTAATATTGATGGATGCAATCAGATATGAGTAGGATTCAAAAGGGAGGAATGGAAATAAAGAGACATGGGATTCTGGAAGAGAGGATCTGAAATGGTGCTTAAACCATCACTAAGTCACTGTGTTGTCAACGGGCAGAGTTATATGGACCCACACTAGTTTCCAAGGAGGTGGGCCTGACTCAGTTCCTCTGTCACTGCATTTGGTGTCATGTTGCCCCAGACGGAGGATTAGAGTCACTGTCAATTTCCATTGGGATTTTCACTCCAGATCTTCAGGCAGTATCTTTACCTTGTTCTCTGCCATGGAGAAACACTTTGTCCAAGCCACCATCACCCTCTATCTTGAACACTGCAACAGTCTCATTAATAAGCTGGTGTCTCTACATCCTCTCTTGGCCGCTTTCCTCTGCTTGTTATCAACCTAGCAAATAGAGATTGTGTGTGTGTATGTGTGTATTTGTGTGCTAACTCACTTCAGTCATGTCCAACTCTGTGACCTGATGTACTGTAGTTCACCAGGCTTCTCTGTGGGATTCTCTAGGCAAGAATACTGGAGTGGGTTGCCGTGTTCAAATTTAAGTCATAACATCTCTTATTGTTGTTCAACCCTCCAGTAGATAAGGTAGATTTCAGGATCTACAAAGCCCTTAAGGATCTAGCTTTTTATTACCTCTTAGACTATTAAAACAATTTCACCCTAAGGACCTCGTACCATCAAGACTGGTCATATCCATCAAGACTGGTGACTGTTTCTTGGTAAATTCATTTGATTTCTCTAAATTTTTATTATCAAAGTATCAATGGACTTTTCAGTAGCACTTTTCATGGAAGATAGTGTTTACCATTGGCTTTTAATTGTGTATTGTTAGTCTCCAATAGGGAGTAGCTGAGTGGAAATGACATGAGTGGATGAAGTGATGGGGTGAGAATACTTCAGAGTGTGTAAGGTATGGAGGAAGCATCAGTATGTACTGAGGCATAAGGTATTGCTTCTTGTTAATGTCAAATTGGGTTATGCGTTTAACTACTCTGAATATGTTCAACTAAATTTAACAAGGTAGGAAAATCATTATTAAGAAAGTAAGGAAAATATAAGTACTGAGTCAAGAAAAATAGTCTTTAGATGAGAACTTCCTGCTTTCTTTCTGTAAGACAAAAGGAGAGAATTGCTTTTTTTTTTTTTTTTTGATCCAAGGCATACCCACAGGTCATCCTCGGCCACTGAAATCATAATATAGTTTAAATGTGCAGAAATGGCATAAATCAGACACCTTACATGAAATATATTACTAATTCATGCTTCCCTCTTTGCCTTTGACTCACATACCTTATTTAACTAAACAAACCATCTAGATTTTTACATCTTTCACTTCTAAAGCAGTCTGCTTTTCACTGACTCCTGGAGATCTTTGCCTCCTCACTGGACTTTACACACAGCTCTTTAACTTTATGTTGAGATCACTCTTGGCTGTCAGTGCTAAATAACGTGTTTTCCCCCTCTTGCTCACCATGTATCTGTGTGAATCCCAATATCCAAAATAATAGCAGAAGCAAATATGGTAGGTGTTGTCTCCTTCCCTGAAATCTACCTTTATCACCATCAACCTTAACCAAAATCTTTTTCACAAATGTGCTGTTTTACTTTATTTCCTCATTTCCTCTGTATTGTAGGTAATATTGTGTAGTAGGTGGAAAGAGAAAGATGGATTCAGACACATTTTGACAGGAGTTTTGCCTCTGGCACTTAATATCTGGGCATCTTGGAGCAATTTGCTTAGCTACCATTTCTTCATTGATAATACAGAAAGAATTATATCTGTCTTTAATAAGAATATGTTAATATTCAATAAAAACCTAAAAAGCCATATATTCTTAAAAGGCGTTGATTTATTTTCTCTCCCCATTACCACCTTCCTTTCTTCAATGAACGATGACAAAGTGATTGTTAAGATCTCATAATTTAGTTTAATGTATGGCTGCTGGTGGGGTTGGGGGTAATCTTATTTTCCAGTTATAAATAATATTGGATTATTTACTAAAAGTTTTTTCCTGGCTGGGTTATACACTATTTCACTCCTCTTCTAAGCAAGATACTGCTTTTCCTCTGGCTTAGACTATTTCTAGGAAGAGCAGGGTGCATTGTTTGGGAGCAGCAGGCTTCTTCATTCTCTCCACTAAAAACATGAACACAAAATAGAAAATTAATAAATCATTTTTATGAATTAGTTCAGTTCAGTTAATCAGTCGTATCTGACTCTTTGTGACCCCATCAACTGCAGCACGCCAGGCCTGCCTGTCCATCACCAAGTCCTAGAGTATACTCAAACTCATGTCCATTGAGTCGGTAATGCCATCCAACCATCTCATCCTCTGTTGTTCCCTTCTTCTCCTGCCTTCAGTCATTTCTAGCATCAGGGTCTTTTCCAATGAGTCAGTTCTTCGCATCAGGTGGCCAAAATATTGGAGTTTCATCTTCAACATCAGTCCTTCCAATGAATATTCAGGACTGATTTCCTATAGGATGGACTGGATGGATCTCCTTGCTGTCCAAGGGACTCTCAAGAGTCTTCTCCAGCACCAGAATTCAAAAGCATCAATTCTTTGGCACTCAGCTTTCTTTATAGTCCAACTCTCACATCCATACATGACAACTGGAAAAACCATAGCTTTGACTAGATGGACCTTTGTTGGCAAAGTAATGTCTCTGTTTTTAATAAGCTGTCTAGCTTGGTCATAACTTTTCTTCCAAGGAGCAAGTGTCTTTTAAATTCATGACTTCAGTCACCATCTACAGTGATTTTGAAGGCCCCCCCCCAAAAAAGTTTCTCACTGTTTCCCCATCTCTGTGCCATGAAGTGATGGGACCAGATGCCATGATCTTCGTTTTCTGAATGTTAAGTTCTAAGCCAACATTTTCACTCTCCTTGTTCACTTTCATCAAGAGGCTCTTTAGTTCTTCACTTTCTGCCATAAGGGTGGTGTCATCTGCATGTATGAGATTATTGATATTTCTCCTGGCAATCTTGATTCCAACTTGTGTTTCATCCAGTCCAGTGTTTCTCATGATGTACTCTGCCTATAAGCTAAATAAGCAGGGTGACAATGTACAGCCTTGATGTACTCCTTTCCCAATTTGAAACCAGTCTGTTGTTCCATGTCCAGTTCTAACTGTTGCTTTTTGACCTGCATACAGATTTCTCAGGAGGCAGGTCAGGTGGTCTGTTATTTTCCATCTCTTGAAGAATTTTCCAAGGTTTGTTGTGATCCACACAGTCAAAGGCTTTGACATAGTCAATAAAGCAGAAGTGGATATTTTTCTGGAACTCTCTTGCTTCTTTGATGATCAATGGATGTTGGCAATTTGATCTCTTCTTCCTCTGCTTTTTGTAAATCCAGCTTGAACATCTGAAAGTTCATGGTTTACATACTGTTGAAGCCTGGCTTGGAGGATGTTGAGCATTACTTTCCTAGCATGTGAGATGAGTGCAGTTGTGCAGTAGTTTGAGCATTCTTTGGCATCGCCTTTCTTTGGGATTGGAATGAAAACTGACCTTTTCCAGTCCTGTGGCCACTGCTGAGTTTTCCAAATTTGCTGGCCTATTGAGTGCAGCACTTTCACAGCATCATCTTTCAGGATTTGAAATAGCTCAACTGGTTCCATCACCTCCGCTAGCTTTGTTTGTAGTGTTTCCTCAGGCCCACTTGACTTCACATTCCAGGATGTCTGGTTCTAGATGAGTGATCACACCATCGTGATTATCTGGGTCATGAAGATATATTTTGTATAATTCTTCTGTGTATTCTTGCCACCTCTTCTTAATATTTTCTGCTTCTGTTAGGTCCATACCATTTCTGTCCTTTATTGTGCCCATCTGTGCATGAAGAGTTCCCTTGGTATCTCTAATTTTCTTGAAGAGGTCTCTAGTCTTCCTCATTATACTGTTTTCCTCTATTTCTTTGCATTGATCACTGAAGAAGGCATTCTTATCTCTCCTTGCTATTCTTTGGACCTCTACATTAAAATGGCTGTATCTTTCCTTTTCTCCTTTGCCTTTTGCTTCTCTTCTTTTCATAGCTGTTTGTAAGGTCTCCTCAGGCAACCATTTTTTCTTTTTGAATTTCTTTCTTTTTTTTTAAATGAATTAGCTGATTGTTTTTCTAGGAAACTTCACATTTATGTATGCTGTTTCACTTGGGTCCATTCCCAAATCGATAATTCATATTTTAACTCTTAAAGCTTCATATAGTTTTTTTCTTTTATCACTCCTGCTCTATTTTCTTCCACATTAGAGAGTCTTCAATCTGGTTTGATGATTTCTTGCTAAAATTGTACAAATTTCAGCAATGTCTTCTGACATTTTCCCCAGAATGTGTGTAAAAGTATTTTTTTTTCCTTTTTAATATATTTTTTAATTTTAGGCTAATTGCTTTACAGAATTTTGCTGTTTTCTGTCAAAGCCCAACATGAATCACCCATAGGTATACATATATCCCCTCCCTTTTGAACCTCCCTCCTGTCTCCCTTCCACCCTACCCTCTCCTCTCCTCATGTCCATAAGTCTATTCTCTGTGTCTGTTTCTCCATTGTCCCTGTTTTCAGGAAGCTTTAAGATACTGCAGCTTTAGGCAAATAAAGGTTAGTCATTTAGTCACGTCTGACTCTTTGAGACCCCAATGGACTGTAGCTTACTAGGTTCCTCTGTCCATGGAATTCTCCAGGTAAGAATGCTGAAGTGGGTAGCCATTTCCTTCTCCAGGGTATCTTCCTGACCTAGGGATCAAACTCATGTCTCCTGCATTGCAGGCAGATTCTTTATCATCTGAGCTACCAGGGAAGCCCATATGCAAGTAAAGGTTGCAGTAATTCAGTAGATACTCAGGGAGATGTCTTTTTTGGCTATAAACAAATACACAAAGAAAGAAGAGGGATATCTGCATTGATGACCCTTTGTCATCCAGGCTGAAATGAAAAATAAGATAAACTAATGCCAGTTATTATGGCTGTGAAAATTCAGGAGGATTGATAAATATATTCTATGACTTGATATAATCGTTAACCCACAAGATAGTATTTTAAAAATTCAGAAAATTTGAGAAGAGCTCTCCATGCAGATGAATTTTCAGTTCAAAATATTTCTCTATTTTGAGTTGATGTGGGGCAGAAGTTTTAAATTATTGAGTATATGTAAATTCCTTGAAAAGATAGGTCCCAGTATGTGTAGGAGTTCAAGTGCATTCTTGTGAGTAAAGAGTCAGTAGCTTGCATTAGAGTCCCAGAGGGATTTCTGATTCAAAAATGATTAAGAACCTTTTTGAATATTTAAGATAATTTGGTAATTCAAGTTTCATCAGTGGAAGTTAAGTATTAATTTCAATAATTAAACTTTAAAGAACAAATGCTGTAAAGTGCAGAGTATATGGAGTTGTAGCAATTGATAATTTCCAATAAGTAAATGTATCTGCTATTCCTAATCTAAACAGATTAGGAAATCTCTAAATCCCTAAAGATAGCAGAATTAGGCCATTTTCATTTTTATATTTTGACTTCTATAATTCTAGTTAAAAATAATAAGACAAATCTGTAGCCCGATTTACTGTTTAGCAGATATGAGACTAACAAGCATTTGTCTTCTATTGATGTTTCAAGACTTAAGAAAATAGTCTTTCCAATGTGTCTACCTTGAAAATAGCATTACTGTATTATATGGTAATAAATTAATTCTATATTACCTTGACTTACACTGAATGTTATATGTACTGTTTCCTTCTCTTTATATCATTAAAATTATAGGTTATTTAAAATTAATCTTCATATAAAGTTATGATAGAAGCATTTTTACAATTGTGTTAACACATCTTTATCGTTAAATTAAACCCCAGCCATAACACATCAGACTTCCCTGGTAGCTCTGTTGGTAAAGAATCCTCCACCAATGGAGGAGACCTGGGTTCAACCCCTGGCTTGGGAAGATCCCTTGGAGAAGGTAATGGCTGCCCACTCCAGTATTCTGGAGAACACCACCGACTGTATATCCCTGGGGTCGCAAAGAGCTGGACATGACTGTGCGACTTTCATTTCACATAACACATCAGGCAATCAGAGGATAAAGTTATTAGTGTTTTGAGAAACATTTGTAAACTATGATATACCTGGATATTAAAAAAAAAAAAACACTTCCAGTTTTGGAAATTGGTTCACTGTTAATTTGGATCACTGTTTTAAAATAACAGTAATATTAGTCATGGAAATCGTGCAGCAGTGTTGAAGCAAATGATAGTTTCACTTGCTTCTGTAACTAAACATTTTTTTTTTATTCAATACATATTTTAACTTTTTATTTTTACTTTATTTTGCTTTACAGTACTGTATTGGTTTTGCCATACATTGACATGAGTCAGCCACAGGTGTACATGAGTTCCCAATCCTGAACCCCCCCTCCCACCTCCCACCCCATATCATCTCTCTGGGTCATCCTCGTGCACCAGCCCCAAGCATCCTGTATCCTGTATTGAACATAGACTGCCGATTCATTTCTTACCTGATAGTATACATGTTTCAATGCCATTCTCCCAAATCATCCCACCCTCTTCCTCTCCCACAGAGTCTAAAAGTCCGTTCTATACATCTGTATTTCTTTTGCTGTCTCACATAGAGGGTTATCATTACCATCTTTCTAAATTCCATATATATGTGTTAGTATACTGTATTGGTGTTTTTCTTTCTGGCTTGCTTCACTCTGTATAATAGGCTCCAGTTTCAACCACCTCATTAGAACTGATTCTAATGTATTCTTTTTAATGGCTGAATAATACTCCAGTGTGTATATGTACCACAGCTTTCTTATCCATTCATCTGCTGATGGACATCTAGGTTGTTTCCATGCCCTGGCTATTATAAACAGTGCTGCGATGAACTTTGGGGGTACATGTGTCTCTTTCAATTCAGGTTTCCTTGGTGTGTATGCCCAGCAGTGGGATTGCTGGGTCATAAGGCAGTTCTATTTGCAATTTTTAAAGGAATCTCCACACTGTTCTCCGTAGTGGCTGTACTAGTTTGCATTCCCACCAACAGTGTAAGAGGGTTCCCTTTTCTCCATACCCTCTCCAGCATTTATTGCTTGTAGACTTTTGGATCTCTGCCATTCTGACTGGTGTGAAATGGTACCTCACTGTGGTTTTGATTTGCATTTCTCTGATAATGAGTGATGTTGAGCATTTTTTCATGTGTTTGTTAACCATCCGTGTGTCTTCTTTGGAGAAATGTCTATTTAGTTCTTTGGCCCATTTTTTGATTGGGTCATTTATTTTTCTGGAATTGAGCTGCAGGAGTTGCTTGTATATTTTTGAGATTAGTTGTTTGTCAGTTGCTTCATTTGCTATTATTTTCTCCCATTCAGAAGGCTGTCTTTTCACCTTGCTTATAGTTTCCTTTGTTGTGCAGAAGCTTTTAATTTTAATTCAGTCCCATTTGTTTATTTTTGCTTTTATTTCCAGTATTCTGGGAGGTGGGTCATAGAGGATCCGGCTGTGATTATGTCGGAGAGTGTTTTGCCTATGTTCTCCTCTAGGAGTTTTATACTTTCTGGCCTTATGTTTAGATCTTTAATCCATTTTGAGTTTATTTTGTGTATGGTGTTAGAAAGTGATCTAGTTTCACTCTTTTACAAGTGGTTGGCCAGTTTTCCCAGCACCACTTGTTAAAGAGATTGTCTTTAATCCATTGTATATTCTTGCCTCCTTTGTCAAAGATAAGGTGTCTATAGGTGTGTGGTTTTATCTCTGGGCTTTCTATTTTGTTCCATTGATCTATATTTCTGTCTTTGTACCAGTACCATACTGTCTTGATGACTGTGGCTTTGTAGTAGGGCCTAAAGTCAGGCAGGTTGATTCTTCCAGTTCCATTCTTCTTTCTCAAGATTGCTTTGGTTATTCGAGGTTTTTTGGATTTCCATACAAATTGTGAAATTATTTGTTCTAGCTCTGTGAAAAATACAGCTGGGAGCTTGATAGGGATTGCATTGAATCTATAGATTGCTTTGGGTAGTATACTCATACTCACTATGTTAATTCTTCCAATCCATGAACATGGTATATTTCTCCATCTGTTAGTGTCCTCTTTGATTTCTTTCAGCAGTGTTTTATAGTTTTCTATATATAGGTCTTTAGTTTCTTTAGGTAGGTATATTCCTAAGTATTTTATTCTTTTCATTGTAATGGTGAATGGAATTGTTTCCTTAATTTATTTTTCTACTTTCTCATTATTAGTGTATAGGAATGCAAGGTATTTCTGTGTGTTGATTTTATATCCTGCAACTTTACTATATTTATTGATTAACTCTAGTAATTTTCTGGTGGAGTCTTTAGGGTTTTCCATGTAGAGGATCATGTCATGTGCAGACAGTGAGAGTTTTACTTCTTTTCCAATTTGGATTCCTTTTATTTCTTTTTCTGCTCTGATTGCTGTGGCCAAAACTTCCAGAACTATGTTGAACAGTAGTGGTGAAAGTGGGCACCCTTGTCTTATTCCTGATTTTAGGGGAAATGCTTTCAATTTTTCACCATTGAGGATAATGTTTGCTGTGGGTTTGTCATAGCTTTTATTATGTTGAGGTATGTTCCTTCTGTTCCTGCTTTCTGGAGCGTTTTTATCATAAATGGATGTTGAATTTTGTCAAAGGATTTCTCTGCATCTATTGAGATAATGGCTTTTATTTTTCAATTTGTTAATGTGGTGTATTACATTGATTGATTTGCAGATATTGAAGAATCCTTGAATCCCTGGGATAAAGCCCACTTGGTCCTGGTGTAAGATCTTTTTAATGTGTTGTTGGATTCTGATTGCTAGAATTTTGTTGAAGATTTTTGCATCTGTGTTCATCAGTGATAATGGCCTGTAGTTTTCTTTTTTTGTGGCATCTTTGTCAGGTTTTGGTATAAGGGTGATGGTAGCCTCACAGAATGAGTTCAGAAGTTTACCTTCCTCTGCAATTTTCTGGAAGAGTTTGAGTAGGATAGGTGCTAGCTCTTCTCTAAATTTTTGGTAGAATTCAGCTGCGAAGCCATGTGGACCTGGGCTTTTGTTTGCTGGAAGATTTCTGATTACAGTTTCAATTTCCGTGCTTGTGATGGGTCTGTTAAGATTTTCTATTTCTTCCTGGCTCAGTTTTAGAGAGTTGTACTTTCCTAAGAATTTGTCCATATCTTCCACATTGTCCATTTTATTGGCATATAATTGCTGGTAATAGTCTCTTATGATCTTTTGTATTTCCGTGTTGTCTGTTGTGATCCCTCCATTTTCATTTCTAATTTTATTGATTTGATTTTTCTCCCTTTGTTTCTTGACGAGTCTGGCTAATGGTTTGTCAATTTTATCTATCCTTTCAAAGAACCAGCTTTTTTGGCTTTGTTGATTTTTGCTATGATCTCTTTTGTTTCTTTTGCATTTATTTCTCCCCTAATTGTTAAGATTTATTTCCTTCTACTAACTCTGGGGTTCTTCATTTCTTCCTTTTTTAGTTGCTTTAGGTGTAGAGTTAGGTTATTTATTTGACTTTTCTCTTATTTCTTGAGGTATGCCTGTCTTGCTGTGAACTTTCCTCTTAGCACTGCTTTTATAGTGTCCACAGGTTTTGGGTTGTTGTGTTTTCATTTTCATTCATTTCTATGCATATTTTGATTTCTTTTTTGATTTCTTCTGTGATTTGCTGGTTATTCAGCAGTGTGTTGTTCAGCCTCCATATGTTTGAATTTTTAATAGTTTTTCTCCTGTAATTGAGATCTAATCTTAATGCATTATGGTCAGAAAAATGCTTGGAATTATTTCAATTTTTTAAAATTTATCAAGTTTAGAATTATGGCCCATGATGTGATCTATCCTGGAGAAGGTTCCGTGAGCACTTGAGAAAAAGGTGAAAGTCATCGTTTTGGGTGAAATGTCCTATAGATATCAATTAGGTCTAACTGGTCTATTGTATCATTTAAAGTTTGTGTTTCTTTGTTAATTTTCTATTTAGTTGCTCTAGCCATAGGTGTGAGTATGGTATTAAAGCCTCCCACTATTATTGTGTTATTGTTAATTTCCCCTTTCATACTTGTTAGCATTTGTCTTACATATTGTGGTGCTCCTATGTTGGGTACATATATATTTATAATTGTTATATCTTCTTCTTGGATTGATCCTTTGATCATTATGTAGTGGCCTTCTTTGTCTATTTACACAGCCTTTGTTTTTAAGTCTATTTTATTGGATATGAGTATTGCTACTCCTGCTTTCTTTTGGTCTCTATTTGCATGGAATATCTTTTTCCAGCCCTTCACTTTAAGTCTGTATGTGTCCCTTGTTTTAAGGTAGGTCTCTTGTAGGCAGCATATATAGGGGTCTTGTTTTTGTATCCATTCAGCCAGTCTTTGTCTTTGGGTTGGGGCATTCAACCCATTTACATTCAAGGTAATTATTGATAAGTATGATCCTGTTGCCATTACTTTATTGTCTTGGGTTTGGGTTTATACACCCTTTTGGTGTTTCCTGTCCAGAGAATATCCTTTAGCATTTGTTGGAGAGCTGGTTTGGTGGTGCTGAATTCTCTCAGCTTTTGCTTGTCTGTAAAAGCTTTTGGTTTCTCCTTCATATTTGAGTGAGATCCTTGCTGGGTACAGTAATCTGGGCTGTAGGTTATTTTCTTTCATCACTTTAAGTATGTCTTGCCATTCCCTCCTGGCCTGAAGCGTTTCTGTTGAAAGATCAGCTGTTATCATTATGGGAATCCCCTTGTGTGTTATTTGTTGCTTTTCCCTTGCTGCTTTTAATATTTGGTCTTTGTGTTTGATCTTTGTTAATTTGATTAATATGTGTCTTGGGGTGTTTTGCCTTGGGTTTATCCTCTTTGAGACTCTCTGTGTTTCTTGGAATTGGGTGATTATTTCACCCCACATTTTAGGGAAGTTTTCAAATTTTATCTCCTCAAGTGTTTTCTCATGGTCTTTCTTTTTGTCGTCTTCTGGGACTCCTATAATTCTAATGTTGGAGCGTTTCATAGTCCTGGAGGTCTCTGAGATTGTCCTCATTTCTTTTAATTCGTTTTTCTTTCTTCCTCTCTGATTCATTTATTTCTACCATTCTATCTTCTATTTCACTAATACTATCTTCTGCCTACGATATTCTACTATTTGTAGCCTCCAGAGTGTTTCTGATCTCATTTATTGCATTATTCATTATATATTGACTCTTTTTTATTTTTTCTAGGTCCCTGTTAAACCTTTCTTTCATCTTCTCAATCCTTCAGTTCAGTTCAGTCGCTCAGTTGCGTCAGACTCTTTGCGACCCCATGAATTGCAGCACGCCAGGCCTCCCTATACATCACCAACTCCCGGAGTTCACTCAGACTGACTTCATCGAGTCAGTGATACCATCCAGCCATCTCATCCTCTGTCGACCCTTCTCCTCCTGCCCCCAATCCCTCCCAGCATCAGAGTCTTTTCCAATGGTCAACACTTCACATGAGGCAGCCAAAGTATTGGAGTTTCAGCTTCAACATCATTCCTTCCAAAGAAATCCCAGGGCTGATCTCCTTCAGAATGGACTGGTTGGTCTCCTTGCAGTCCAAGGGACTCTCAAGAGTCTTCTCCAACACCACAGTTCAAAAGCATCAATTGTTCGGCACTCAGCCTTCTTCACAGTCCAACTCTCACATCCATAGATGACCACTGGAAAAATCATAGCCTTGACTAGACGGAACTTAGTCAGCAAAGTAATGTCTCTGCTTTTGAATATACTATATAGTTTGATCATAACTTTTTTCCCAAGGAGTAAGCATCTTTTAATTTCATGGCTGCAGTCACCATCTGCAGTGATTTGGGAGCCCCCAAAAATAAAGTGTGACACTGTTTCCACTCTTTCCCCATCTATCTCCCATGGAGTGATGGGACCGGATGCCATGATCTTCATCTTCTGAATCTTGAGCTTTAGGCCAACTTTTTCACTGTCCACTTTCACTTTCATCAAGAGGCTTTTTAGTTCCTCTTCACTTTCTGCCATAAGGGTGGTGTCATCTGCATATCTGAGGTTATTGATATTTCTCCCGGCAATCTTGATTCCAGCTTGTGTTTCTTCCAGTCCAGAGTTTCTCATGATGTACTCTGCATTGAAGTTAAATAAGCAGGGTGACAATATACAGCCTTGACATACTCCTTTTCCTATTTGGAACCAGTCTGTTGTTCTATGTCCAGTTCTAACAGTTGTTTCCTGACCTGCATGTAGGTTTCTCAAGAGGCAGGTCAGGTGGTCTGGAATGCCCATATCTTTCAGAATTTTCCACAGTTTATTGTGATTCACACAGTCAAATGCTTTGGCATAGTCAATAAAGCAGAAATAGATGTTTTTCTGGAACTCTCTTGCTTTTTCCATGATCCAGCGGATGTTGGCAATTTGATCTCTGGTTCCTCAGCCCTTTCTAAAACCAGCTTGAAATCTGGAAGTTCCAGTTCACGTATTGCTGTAGCCTGGCTTGGAGAATGTTGAGCATTACTTTCCTAGCATGTGAGATGAGTGCAATTGTGCAGTAGTTTGAGCATTCTTTGGCATTGCCTTTCTTTGGGATTGGAATGAAAACTGACCTTTTCCAGTCCTGTGGCCACTGCTGAGTTTTCCAAATTTGCTGGCCTATTGAGTGCAGCACTTTCACAGCATCATCTTTCAGAATTTGAAACAGCTTAACTGGAATTCCATCACCTCCACTAGCTTTATTCATAGTGATGCTTTCCGAGGCCCACCTGACTTCACATTCCAGGATGTCTGGCTCTAGATGAGTGATCACACCATCATGATTATCTGGGTCATGAAGATCTTTTTTGTACAGTTCTGTGTATTCTTGCCAACTCTTCTTAACATATTCTGCTTCTGTTAGGTCCATACCATTTCTGTCCTTTATCGAACCCATCTTTGCATGAAATGTTCCTTTGGTATCTCTAATTTTCTTGAAGAGATCTCTAGTCTTTCCCATTCTGTTGTTTTCCTCTATTTCTTTGCATTGGTCGCTGAAGAAGGCTTTCTTATCTCTTCTTGCTAATCTCTGGAACTCTACATTCAGATGCTTATATCTTTCCTTTTCTCCATTGCTTTTCACCTCTCTTCTTTTCACAGCTATTTGTAAGGCCTCCCCAGACAGCCATTTTCCTTTTTTGCATTTCTTTTCCATGGGGATGGTCTTGATCCCTGTCTCCTGTACAATGTCATGAACCTCATTCCATAGTTCATCAGGCACTCTATCTATCAGATCTAGGCCCTTAAATCTATTTCTCACTTCCACTGTATAATCATAAGGGATTTGATTTTGGTCATACCTGAATGGTCTAGAAGTTTTCCCTACTTTCTTCAATTTAAGTCTGAATTTGGTAATAAGGAGTTCATGATCTGAGCCACAGTCAGCAGCTCCTGGTCTTGTTTTTGTTGACTGTATAGAGCTTCTCCATATTTGGCTGCAAAGAATATAATCAATCTGATTTCAGTGTTGACCATCTGGTGATGTCCATGTGTAGAGTCTTCTCTTGTGTTGTTGGAAGAGGGTGTTTGCTATGACCAGTGCATTTTCTTGGCAAAACTCTACTAGTCTTTGCCCTGCTTCATTCTGCATTCCAAGGCCAAATTTGCCTGTAACTCCAGTTGTTTCTGAGTTCCTACTTTTGCATTCTAGTGCCCTATAATGAAAAGGACATCGTTTTTGGATTTTAGTTCTAAAAGGTCTTGTAAGTCTTCATAGAACCATTCAACTTCAGCTTCTTCAGTGTTACTGGTTGGGGCATAGACTTGGATAACTGTGATATTGAATGGTTTGCCTTTTGGACACAAATAGAGATCATTCTGTTGTTTTTGAGAGTGCATCCAAGTACTGTATTTCGGACTCTTTTGTGGACCATGATGGCTACTCCATTTCTTCTGAGGGATTCCTACCTGCAGTAGTATGTATAATGGCCATCTGAGTGAAATTCACCCATTCCAGTCCATTTTAGTTTGCTGATTCCTAGAATGTTGACGTTCACTCTTGCCATCTCCTGTTTGACCATTTCTAATTTGCCTTGATTCATGGACCTGACATTCCAGGTTCCTGTGCAATATTGCTCTTTACAGCATCGGATCTTGCTTCTATCACCAGTCACATCCACAGCTGAGCATTGTTTTTGTTTGGCTTTATCCCTTCATTCTTTCTGGAGTTATTTTTCCACTGACCTCCAGTAACGTATTGGACACCCACTGACCTGGGGAGTTCTTCTTTCAGTATCCTATCATTTTGCCTTTTCATACTGTTCATGGGATTCTCAAGGCAAGAATACTGAAGTGGTTTGCCATTCCCTTCTCCAGTGGACCACATTCTGTCAGACCTCTCCACCATGACCTGCCCGTCTTGGGTTGCCCCACGGGCATGGCTTAGTTTCATTGACTTAGACAAGGCTGTGGTCCTAGTGTGATTATATTAACTAGTTTTCTGTGAGTATGGTTTCAGTGTGTCTTCCCTCTGATGCCCTCTTGCAACACCTACCATCTTGCTTGTGTTTCTCTTACCTTGGGCATGGGGTATCTCTTCATGGCTGCTCCAGTAAAGCACAGCCACTGCTCCTTACCTTGGATGAGGGGTATCTCCTTACTGCCACACTTTCTGACCTTCAACATGGGATAGCTCCTCTAGGCCCTCCTATGCCTGCCCAGGCACTGCTCCTCAGGTTGGTCCTCCCAGCTGCTGCCCCTGGTCTCAGGCGCCTCCCCTGGCCTCCCGCATGCGGTGCCTCCTCAGGGCCACTGCCCCTGGCCTTGAGCACAAGGTGGCTTCTCCTAGCTGCCCCGACCTCGGTCGTGGAGTAGCTCCTCTCAGCCACCGCCCTTGGCCTTGGATGTGAGTTGTCTCCTCCTGGCCTCCACTGACCTAGGACACCACCCCTGGCCTTGGACGTCGCCCCTGGCCTTGGACGCGGGGTAGCTCCTCTCGGCCACTGCCACTGACCTCGGACGCGGTGTGTCTCCTCCCTACTGCCACTGACCTTGGACGCGGGGTAGCTTCTCCCGGCCTCCGCCCCTGACCTCGAACTTGGGTAGCTCCTCGCGGCTGTTCCTGCGCCATCGCAGCTTGGCACTCTCAGCCGCTGCCCCTGACCTCGGACGTGGGGTAACCCTCTCAGCCGTGCTTAGTGCCTTGGATCATAGCCCCCCACACTTAGTGTGCTGGGTCGCAGCTGCGGGGGCTTAGTGGCTATTTATCTGTGATTCCATTTTGATTTCAAGATTTTGGATCATTTTCACTATCATTATTCGGAATTCTTTCTCAGGTAGGTTCCCTATCTCTTCCTCTTTTGTTTGGTTTGGTGGGCATTTCTCCTGTTCCTTTAGCTGCTGGGTATTCCTGTCTCTTTATCTTGGTTATATTGCTGCGTTTGGGGTGGCCTTTCTGTATTCTGAGAATTTGTGGAGTTGTCTTTATTATGGAGTTTCCTCACTGTGGGTGGGGTTGTATCAGTGGCTTGTCAAGGTTTCTTGGTTAGAGAAGCTTGTGTCGGAGTTCTGATGGATAGAGCTGGATTTCTTCTCTCTGGAGTGCAATGAAGTGTCCAGTAATGAGTTATGAGACATCTATGGTTTTGGAGTAACTTGAGCTGCCTGTATATTGTAGCTCAGGGCTGTGTTCCTGTGTTGCTGGAGAATTTGCGTGGTATGTCTTACTCTGGAACTTGTTGGCCCTTGGGTGGTGCTTGGTTTCAGTGTAGGTATAAAGGCATTTGATGAGCTCCTATCAGTGAATGTTCCCTGGAGTCAGGAGTTCTCTGATGTTCTCAGGATTTGGACTTAAGCCTCCTGCTTCTGGTTTTCAGTTTTATTTTTACAGTAGCCTCAAGACTTCTCCATCTATACAGCACCAATGATAATACATCTAGGCTGAAGATGAAAAGCTTCTCCACATTGAGGGACATGCAGAGAGGTTCAATGAGTTACATGGAGAAGAGAAGAGGGAGGGGGTTGTTAGAAGTGACCCAAATGAGATGAGGTGGGATCAAAAGAGGAGAGAGCAAGCTAGCCAGTAGTCACTTCCTTATGTGCACTCCTCAGTCTGGACCACTCAGAGGTGTTCACAGATTTATACAGGGAAGAGGAGAGGGAGGAAGTAGACAGAGGTGGCCAGGAGGATAAAAGAGGGAAATGAAAAGGAGAGAGACACATCCAGCCAGTAACCAGTTCCCTAAGTGTTCTCCATCGTTGGAATACACAGAGATTCACAGAGTTGGGTAGAGAAGAGAAAGGGGAGGGAGGAGGCAGAGACAACCTGGTGGAGAAAAAGGAGAGTCCAAAGGAGGAGAGAGTGGTCAAGCCAGTAATCTCACTCTCAGGTAAAATTGGGTACTGAAGATTGGGTTTTTAAATGTACAAAATTGACAACAAATACCAAAAAGGAAAGATTAAAAATCTAGAGTAGAGGTTGGATTTTCAAAAATACAATATTAAAGAAAAGAAGAAAAAAAAAGTCATTTGAATTATTAAAAAACAATAACAACAACCACAAAAAAATATATATATACAGCATTTGCTTTAAAAATAGGGTCTTTTTTTGAAAAATGATAGTAGGTTATAAAAATTAAAATTAAAGAAGAAATAGAGGACTTAAAAATTTTAAAAAGTTTAAAAAAAAAGAAAAAGAAAATAAGAAAAAGCAATCAAACAACAACATCAACAAAAAAAGAAAAAGAGAGAGAATGATCATAAAAATAGTAAAGATATTTCTGGGACTTTCTCTGGTGTTGTGGGCAGTGTGGGGGTCACTTCCAAGGTGGTTCCCTCTGTTTAGCTTCTTCTGTTGGCTGGTCTCTTCAGTGTCTGATTTCCACCCTGACACAAGGGGGACGGTGGTGGCACATTTTTTTTTTTTAAGGCTCACTTGTTCAGTCGCATTGTGGGGAGGGAGGGATGCTGCAAACAAATGACACTGGTTGCACGCTGGGCATGCCCCTGCACAGGGCGCACACTGCTTAGGCTCTACGTTGCTCCACCGGGAACAGTCTAAGGCCAGCCCTAGGCTGCATGCACCTCCCCGGTCTAAGCCACTCAGGCTTGGCTCTCAGGTAGCCCTCAGAGGCACAGATTCAGTTGGGCTTGTGTTTTGTGCCCTTCCCAGGACTGAGTAGCTCAGGTGTTTGGCGAGCACGGTTGCTGTGACTTACCACCTTTCCCTGCTGCTCAGTTTTCTGGGTGTACCGCTGGCACCCCTTGTCATGCAGATGGTGACTGTCCAGAACCCCCAGAAGTCTTAGTTAGCAAAGAAGCTGCTTGCAGTTTTGTAGGTAAATTCTCTCCAGGGCTGCGATTGTCCCCTTTCAGCCCTTACAGCTCTGGCTGCTTGTCACCGGCGGGGGATGGTCTGCAGCCAGCTATTTCTGTTTTGTCCTTTGTTCTGTGCATGGTCCTGGTGGTGTCTTATGTTAGAGCTTTTCCCGTGGTAGCTATCCCACAGTCTGGTATGCTAGCCCAAGTTAGTTCACTCTGGTTACATTCTGGGCATTCCGGCCCAATTCTTAAAAAGCACTGCAGCCCCACCTCCCTTCCCAGCCCTTACTTGCTAGTGGCGGATGCAGGCATCTGCACTGCTTCTCTGCTGGGGGAGTTACTGTTGGGCTCGTAATCTGTTGGTTTTAATTATTTATTTATTTTTCTTCCCTGTTATGTTGCCCTCTGTGCTTCCAAGGCTTGCCACAGACTCGGCAGTGAGAGTGTTTCCTGGTGTTTGGAAACTTCTCTCTTTTTAAGACTCCCTTCCTGGGATGGGACTCCCTTCCTGGGATGGAACTTCCTTCCTACCTCCTTTGTCTCTTTTTTCATCTTTTATATTTTTCCTACCTGCTTTTGAAGACAATGATCTGCTTTCCTGGGTGCCTGATGTCCTCTGACAGCATTCAGAAGTGGTTTTGTAGAATTTACTCAGCATTGAAATGTTCTTTTGATGAATTTGTGAGAGAGAGAGTGGTCTTCCCATCTTATTCCTCCACCATCTTAGGACCGCCCCTCTTCTGTGACTAAACTTGAGTTCATGTTATGAAAAACTTGATAGGTACGGTTTTTATTCCCCCTTCTCAATTATGTCTGGGTCAGATGATATAGCCAGTCTCAGTGGGACCCAGAATAGCATAGCACAACTGTACAGACTTTGACAGTCTCATCCTACCATTTATTGGCTATGTGGCTGAAAACAGGGAGTTTACTTCTCTCTCTGAGAATCAGACTCTTCATGTATAAAAATAACAGTAGCCCTGCTATGATAATTGATAATGCACGTATGTTTTACATATATAAGTGATTAGTAATATTATCATTATTAATTGTCAGTAGAAAAACATTCAGATGATTAAAAAATAGCATGTACTGAAAAATGAATGAAAAATCATGCATTTTTCTCTAAACTTCAGTTTCTCATCTACAAAATGAAATTGTTGAGGCATTCTAATATCCCATCCAACTTGAATTTCCCTACCTTTATGAAAAACAACTGAATGTGCGTCTGTATTAGAAATAAACCTGTTTACTTATTTTAGCTCAGTGATTTGGGCCAATGGAGTAGATCTGATCGGAGAGTAAGAAGGTGCATTGTTCACAGAGATTAAAATAGATGGTGTGACACGAGAAATCATTGTTATCTAACTGGATGTGCTTTTAAAAATAAATTGTTTAGAGATATCTTGATCCAATTTTATGGTAGAGCCCATAGAAAAATAGTATTATTTCTTCATTGTGCCACTTTCTAAAAATGTTTTCAGCATTTAGGCTGTTCTATGTCTTACAGTGCAACTTGGGAGCATTATCTTGACAAAATGTGATAGATACTATACGTCAGAAGCCACAGGAGAGAAGTAAGTCTTACTTTTAAGCAACTCTGCAGTATTAGATATGTTTGATTTTTGCCATTATTCTTTATTCTGTCCTCCACAACTTATTATCCTAGGTTGCTCTATTTAGAACGACTCCTTCAAGGAAATGAACTAAGCCTCATTTAATGTTTGGCTGTATAGGTGGGTGAATAGCAACCTTATCAAATCAATTTGACAGGGTGGTGTTTCTCATCTCAGGGGACTTCCAGGTGAAGAGAAATCTATAAATAAAGTAATGGGGATCAAAATAGTGCACTCATTTCAATCAGTATGACTGACAGAAAGAAAACTTTATTAATGATTATTTGGTAACTAATTTGGTTACTGAATTTATTAACACAGGGTGAAATAATACTGCATTTCCTGAGCAAGAAGTGACTGTTGCAGGAAAAAAAAAAAAATTTCTCCTGCCACAATTCTGATTTTTTCTTTATAAATCCATTTCCAAATATACACTACCAATAATTTTCTTTGAAAATGAATGGCTTAAATGAGAAGAACTATAGGAAAGTTAAAACTACTAAATATATGTTAGTCTATGTTTGCTGAGGGAAATTTGGGGGTCTAAAATGCTAATGAGTCAGTTTATGAGTGTTATTTATTATAGTCTATGTTGATTTATTTCATGATTTAAATATATTTGAAAAATATATCAGTAAGAGAAGGATTTTCATTTGAGGAAAGGGTGGTTAATTTAGATGTTAGCTACATTATCACTGAAAATTGAACTTAACTAGCTTATTTCAAATCAAGGTCGTACACATCTAAGGTTTTGAGTTAAATAGACCTACGAGGCAGATAAGGAAAACTCTCAGAAACTTGGCCAAATTCATAAGGTAGCTGTCTCTCTTTGTCCTTTGCTTTCTTTCTTTCCTTTTACTTTTAAACTGTAGACAATTTCTCTCTGAGTTCTCTGCCCTGTCTTCCAGTCTTGTTTTACTGATTTTTAAACCCTCTGCACAGCATCTTCCAAGAACACCCATTTACTGATCCTGGGAATGCCTTTCACCTCTCAAGGCTGTCTTAATCCTTATTCCACCATGCCCCCAACCACCCCCAGGTCTGAGATCTTTTCTTTTTTGGTTTGCTCTCTTGATTTGGTGACTTAATCCCCAGTAGTTTCCTAAGACATAACACTTTGATGTTAAATATTGAGTTTACCCTGCTACATATGATTGCTATTTTATCTGGGGATAGAGTTCTGGGTTAAAGATCATTTTCATATAATTTTAATGGCATACTTCATTGACTTCTGACCTCCAGTATTGCAGTTGAAAGTCAGACAGTGTTTTAATATCTGGTCTTTGGTTTGTGATGGGACTTTTTTCTTTCTGGAAATTTTGATTATCTCTTTCATCTTGGTGTTCTAAAATATCATTATGATATCACTTAATGTCATTATATTTTTGTTTTTATTCATTTTGTTATCCTCAGTGAGTCTTTTCAACCTGAAAATTCTATGTTTTAGTTTTAAGAAAGTCTCATGCTATTTCTTTATCTCCATTTTCTGTGATCTTTCTTTCAAGGCCTTTAATCACTCTGATATTGGCATTCCTGCATAGACATTCTTATGTTCACCCATAATCTATTACCTTTTTTTATTTCCTATTGCTCTTTTCTCTTCAACTTTTTGTTTTTCATCTTTGTGGAGATTTCCCAACTGTATCTTCTAACACTTTATGGGGTTAAAAAATAATTATTCTGCCGTCATATTTTTAATTTCTTAAAATTCTTGTTTTTCTAAAACTTCATATAGCATCCTGCTCTTATTTTGCACACATACAAATATATTTTTATGTCCTATCTCTCTGATAACATACATGAAAGTTTTTAATATTCTTTTCTTCTCTCTGACTTAACTCCACTTTCCCCACTTCTAGTTGTTCATGTTGGTCTTTGTTTTCTATGTAAGAGCTATTCTTCAAAGGTTTAAGGAATGTTAGTTGTATATCCTGACTCAAGATGGAAGCACTAAAAAACTAATTGAGTTTTCTTTTTCTGCATGGGGAGAATTAATGGACTGGTGGTCCTCAGGATTGCATAGTTAACATGGAGATTTTCTATGCCATTGGGAAGATTCCAGAAGTCAGCTCCTAAAGTTTTCTTTCTCTAGAAGTGTTAATTTTATTGGAAAGAAATTATGAACAAATACTACTTTTGACAGGTTTAATTGTCAGTTTCCTGAAAGAATAGAAAAGCTATTTTACAATTCAGTGTACAGAGTTTCACTTGCGGTACCACTTCCCTCACCTGTGCCAGATATCCCCAAATCCATTGTTTGCTGGCTCGGGGCCTCCAGAGAGTAACCTTCTATTATTCTACCTGGGCAGGCTCCTAACTTCATGGGCTTAGGAAGAATTCTGGAAGACTAATCTTTTCTCCTGTAAACCTCCACCAGTAGGGTCTCCTGCTGCTTCTGATTCCTGAGCTTTTATGGGTTGCTGCTGCTGCTGAGTCGCTTCAGTTGTGTCCGACTCTGTGCGACCCCATGGACTGCAGCCTACCAGGCTCCTCCATCTATGTGATTTTCCAGGCAAGAGTACTGGAATGGGTTGCCATTGCCTTCTCCTTTATGGGTTACATGGTCTGAATCAATTTTTGTAGTTGTCTTGTGACTTAGTCATTTGGGTTTCAGCTTTTTCTTGTCACTTGTCTGTATCACTTATTCTTTCTGTCATCTAAAATTTTAAGACTCACTGTTTTCTTTCTTTATTCTTGTGGTTTAAATTTGGCTATTATTATTATTTTTACTATCTTTTAGTGAGATTTTGAGAGAGCTGAGATAAACAGGAGTATTGAATCTGCCATGTTTAATTCTAATCTTCATTCTATAGAAATGTTGAAGGAAGGAATTAGAATATTTGCATTGCATAAATTTAGGCTTATCTAAATTCAGATATTGTAGGGCTTGGGGGCAGGGGATACTTTCTTTATTATGGGTCTCTTTTGCTGTTCTTCAATAGTAATTGGAGAAGGCAATGGCACCCCACTCCAGTACTCTTGCCTGGAAAATCCTATGGATGGAGGAGCCTGGGTGGGCTGCAGTCCATGAGGTCGTGAAGAGTCGGACATGACTGAGCAACTTCACTTTCACTTTTCACTTTCTTGCATTGGAGAAGGAAATGGCAACCCACTCCAGTGTTCTTGCCTGGAGAATGCCAGGGACAGGGGAGCCTGGTGGGAGGCCGTCTATGGGGTCACACAAAGTCGGACACGACTGAAGTGACTTAGCAGCAGCAGCAGCAGCAGCAGCAATAGTAATTGTTAGATGGTATGACAATTGATGTTGTTTATGCTCAGAGGTTAAAAAATCTGCCTGTAATGCAGGAGACCCAGATTCGATCCCTGAATTAGGAAGATCTCCTGGAGAAGGAAATTGCAACTCACTGCAGTATTCTTGCCTGGAGAACTCCATGGATAGATTATGAGGTTTCAAATAATCAGACACAACTGAGCAACTAACACTTTCACTAACACTTCAAGCAGTTGTAGGACTGAGGTCTCCATTCCATTGCTGTTTGTCGATTTAAGGCCATCTTGGCTCCTAAAGGCCACATTTGTGTGCTTGGCCATGGTCCGTATATCTCAGAACTCACTATATACACTGAACTGTCCTCACTCTTGGAATCTCTTTGATTTACTTATCTGCTGCTGCTCTCCTGTTTTCCTCTTCTGCCTCCTCTCTGATTGATTCCTATGCTTTTAAAGGCTCATGTAATTACATTGGGTTTACCTAAGTAATCCAGAATAATCTCTTTATTTTTAGGTCAGAAGATTAGTCATCTTAATTCTGCCTGCAAAGTCCCTTCATCATGGTACCCAGTTAAGGGTTTTATTGAATAACCAAAATAATGAGAATTTTGGAGAAGGGGATGTGTCTTTGGAATTTTGCTCCCCACAGGGCCCATAGACACATCTCATCTATATTCATTTTCTGGCCAATGGAAACTTCCAGGCCTCCTAAAATAGGATTTCTCTAGACTAGCTGCTCTCAAGTTTTAGTGTGTTTATCAGAAACACCTGAAGAATTGATATGGCATTCAGAAGCCCCGAATTCTAAAGGAGTATAGAGCCTCAGTCTTCATATTTTTACCAAGTTCCTTGGTGATCCCAGTATGCACCAAAATTTACTTAATTTGGGCTACAGCATTACTTGTGGAGCCTTTTAAAAGCCCAAAACATAGGATGTACACCCCACCAATTAAGTCAGAATCTCTGAGGGTGGTGATCCATGTGTCAGGATCATTTTTCTTCTCATTTTACAAAATTAGGTATAATTTACCTATGACGTTATTAGTTCAGATGTGCCGTATAATGGTTTGATATCATGGAATGATCATCACAAGAAGTCTAGTTGTCATCCGTTAACCACACATAGTAACAGAACTTTATCATGTGGTAAGAACTTTTAAGATTCACCCTCTCATGACTTTTAAACATGCAATAAATTATTACTAGCCATAATTCCAGGCTGTACATCACCTCATCATGACTTATTTTAGAATTGGAAATTTGTACCTTTTTACTCCCTTCATCCATCTTGCTGACCTCCACACTACTACCTCTGTCAACCACCATCTGTTCATTATAGTTTCATTCTGCTTTTTTTAAGATTCCATCTATGAGTGAGATAAGTCAGTATTTGCTTTCTCTGGCTGATCTACTTCACTGAACATGATGCCCTGAAGGTTCATCTGTGTTGTTGCAAATGGAGAGATTTCTCTCTTTTGATGGCTGAATAATATTCCACTGCACATATATACCACATCATCTTTATCATTTCATCTACTGATGGGCGTTTTGGTTGTTTCCATATCTTGCTGTGGTTGTTGTTCAGTCACTCAGTCATGTCTGGCTCTTTGTGACCCCACAGACTGTAATCTGCCAGGCTGCTCTGTCCATGGGATTTCCCAGGCAAGAATACTGCAGTGGGTTGACATTTCCTTCTCTGGGGGATCTTCCCGACTCAAGGATTGAACCTGTGTCTCCTACATTGTAGGCAGGCTCTTTAATACTGAGCCACCTGGGAAGCCCTTATATCTTGGATATTGTAAATAGTGCTTCAGTGAACAAGGGCATGAATGTACCTTTTCTAGTTAGCTATTTGGATAGATACCCAGAAGTGAAATTGCTGGATCACTGGGTAATTTAATTTTTAATTTTTTAAAATATAAATTTATTTATTTTAATTGGAGGTTAATTACTTTACAATATTGTATTGGTTTTGCCATACATCAACATGAATCTTCCACAGGTATACACGTCTTCCCCATCCTGAATCTCCCTCCCTCCTCCCTTCATGTACCATCCCTCTGGATGGCTAGCATCAAAAAGAGAAGAAATAACAAGTGTCAGCAAGGATATGGAAGAAAGAGGACTCTTGTGCACTGATGGTGGGAATGTGAATTAGAACAGCCACTACGGAAAAAATATGGTTCCTTAAAAAAAAATTAAAAATGAGTCCTCTTTCTTCCATATCCTTGCCGACACTTGTTATTTCTTCTCTTTTTGATGCTAGCTGTACCAGCAGATGTGAGTTGACATCTCATTGTGGTTTTGATTTGCATTTCCCAAACTACTGGTGATGTCAACCATCTTTTCATGTACCTATTGCCCATCTGTATGTTTTCTTTGAAAAATGACTATTCAGGTCCTCTGCCCATTAAAAAAAATTTTTTTTTGGCCACACTGCATGGCTTGTGGGATATTAGTTCCCCGACCAGGATTAAACCCAGGCCATGGCAGTAAAGGGAGTGAGTCCTAATCACTGCACCACCAAGGAGTTCCCACTCTGTTCATTTTTATTAGATTGTTAATTTTTTTTTCTAATTAAGGTTTTCCAGAGCAGTGCTTCTCACATGATAATCCACATAGGAATGATTTTGTTAATCCACATAGGAATGATCCCACATAGGGACCTTGTTAAAATACAGATTCAGATTCAGTATGACTTGTGGTGGGGAATGAGATGATGCATTTCCAACAAGCTCCTTGACCCTGGCATACCGCTGGTCCATCAACCACACATTGATTAGCAAGAATGTTGAACATTTTTGTTATCTTATCCTGGAAGTACATCAGAAACAGTGCCAACGTCTCCACATATATATCCTTTTTAGTTAGATTGAAATTTTCATGTACCAAATTATAGCCCAAGCATTAAGATAGTTAAGAAGAATTGGCTTTAAAAATTGGCTTAAAATTCAGGCAAAAGTAAATTGAAGTGGGTGTGTGTGCACACATGTATACTTTTTTGTTTTTGTTTTGTTCTTGGTTTTCCATTCAAATGCATTCTGACATCTGGAAAGCACACTATGGGATTTGACATCAAAACCATATACTCTAATATCTACTGTAACTCAAAACATAGAGATTAATCCATTACTCTTTACACCTTTGACCATAGTGTTACTCAGTGTGGTATCTCAAACTTAACTGTTGCAGCTGTTAAAAATTCTACTATTTATACAAAGGCAAGAACAACAATATATTTAAAAAAAAAAAACTGTTCTAGGTTGCTAAAGTTATAAATACATGTGAACTAAAATGGTCTTATAGATTCTTCATTATAATCCATTATTAAACAAAGAGTTACTGAATCCCTATTATGTTGAAGCACCCTACGTCTAAGGAATTATGAAGATGAGAAAGCCGTATTCCTCAAAATGCTGAATAACGGTTGCAGAAAGAGATGTGTACTGGGAAAGAAGTTTTAAAGGCTGTGGGAAGGCTGAAGAGGGACCTCTCAGAAGTGCCTGAAAATATTCCAGAAAGGCAACTAGAGAAAATGGCGTTTGTACTGGCCTTTGATATAGGAGTTTAATTGGGGCCAATGCAACAATATATAAGAAAGACTAGTTCAATTAAACATAAGAGAGATAGAGTATAATAGAAGCAGTAAGGAATGTTTGCACTGGGAAACTTTGAATGGTAGCATTCAAAAATCTCAGAATTTATTTGCCAGGCAGTTGAGAACAGAAAACAGAGCAGAGAGATGATATGATCTGAATTATATTCTAAAAATTCACTCTCACACTGCACCTTGATTAAAAAAAAAAAATCACTGTGACAGTGATGGAGAAGATAGATTAGGGCAATGCCACAGGGCTGACTTCACTAATTCAACATAGAACTCCTTCCTACTGGGGCTAAATGTGTTCTTAGAATCTTTCTCAAGGTGGCACTCTGGGCTTCTATTCCCAGTCAATTGAAGTTGGCACAGGGAACAAAAACAGTTTGCCATTCTGGGTTAGGAGACAGGGGAGACACATTGGGATATTATGATGAGAGTAAGGATGTAAGTAGGGCATGAAATAGCTATTAATAGTGGGAGGATATTATATAAGAAGAGAAAGATTCTTGGGCCCTTTAGGTAATAGGTTTGGGAGGACTTGGTGACTACTTTTAACTGGTGCTTGGGGAGAAGAAGGCTGGACTACTTTCATGAGAGAGTAAACCTAGAGTTACATAATTGGTTGCCAGTAAATAGAGATGATATTTGAAGAAACAAGACAAGTTTACAGTATTGGGTACAGAGAGGAAAGAGAACAGCGGAGATAAAATCCCTGGAGAAATCTAGATTTCAGAGGTAGAAGCAGGCATAAAAGTTAATGTAACAGAGAATTAGTAAGTGAACTAGCATGTAATAGATATCGACTTAGAAGAAAATTTGAGAATGAATAAATGGTCACACACTGTCAAATGGCCACAAGGTTGAGAAGGATGCTGCCTGAATAAATGTCATTGGTAAAAATGGAAGACTACTCTAGTACCAAAATAAAAAGCAAGGGCAGATTTATAAGAATGTCCCTAGACATGAAGACCTATAACACTGCCTAGATGAAAGATCTGTAAATTGAGATTCTGTTGTGTTTGCAGTTTGGATGAAATTGAATTAAAATCAATAATCAAAGAAATAGTCTGACCAACCACATGTACTGAAATTGAAACTGCAATTTAAAGACTTCAAACAAAAGACCAAGACCAGATGGCTTACACAGGTACATTCTATCAAACATTTAGAGAAGAGTTAGCACCTATCCTTCTGAAATCCTTCAGAAAATTGCAGAGGAAGAAATAATCCCAAGCTCATTCTATGAGGCCACCATCACTCTGATACCAAAATTAGACAAGGATAGCACACAAAAAAGAAATTTGTAGGTCAATATCACTGATGAACATAGATGCAGAAACCTTCAATAAAATACTACCAAACCAAATCTAGCAATACATTGACAGGATTATATATCATGATCAAGTGGGTTTTATCCCATGGATGCAAAGAGTCTTCAATCTTTGCATCTGGTGCAAAGATTCAGTCTTTGATCTGGTGATCAGATGAGCAAGCTGAGAAAAAAAAAACACACATATGAACATCTCAATAGATGCAGAAAAAAAAAAGAAAAACTCTTGACAAAATTCAACATCCATTTATGATTAAAACTCTCCAGAAAGTGGGCATAGAGAGAACCTACTTCAACATGTGCTGTGCTTAGTTGCTCCATCATGTCTGAAACTCTGTAACCCCATGGACTGTAGCCCATCTGGCTCCTCTGTCCATGGGGATTCTCCAGGCAAGAATACTGGAGTGGGTTGCCATGCCTTCCTCCAGGGGTATTCCCTACCCAGGGATCGAACCCAGGTCTCCTGCAATGCAGGCAGATTCTTTACCATCTGTGTCACCAGGGAAGCCAGTAAAGGCCATATATAACAAACCCACAGCTAATGTAATTCTCAATGTTGAGAAACTGAAAGCATTTCCTCTAATATCAGGAACAAGGCAAGGTTGTTCATTCTGGCCACTTTTATTCAGCATAGTTTCATAAGTTTTAATCATGACAATCAGAGAAAAACAACAACAAAAAATCCAAATTGGAAAAAAATAAAACTATAACTGTTTGCAGATGACACAGTACTGTATGCAGAAAGTCCTAAATATGCTGCCAGAAAACTACTGGAGCTCATCAATGAATTTGGTAATGGATACAAGACTGATACACAGAAATCTCTTGCTTTCCTATACCCTAACAGCAAAATATCAGAGAAATTAGGGAAATAACCCCAATTACCACAGAATCAGAAAGAATAAAATACCTAGGAAAAAATATAGCTAAGTAGACAAAAGACCTGTAGTCAAAACATGATAAAATGATGATGGAAGAAATCAAAGAAGAGACAAACAGATGGAGAGATATGCTCTGTTCTTGGCTTAGAAGAATCAATGTTGTGAAAAAAACTATCCAAACCATCTATATTGTGAAAATGACCATACTTGGTCCACTGGAGAAGGGAATGGCAAACCACTTCAGTATTCTTGCCTTGAGAACCCCCAAAACAGTATGAAAAGGCAAAATGATAGGATACTGAAAGAGGAACTCCCCAGGTCAGTAGGTGCCCAATATGCTACTGGAGATCAGTGGAGAAATAACTCCAGAAAGAATGAAGGGATGGAGCCAAAGCCAAAAAAAGAAAAATAAACCGAGTTGTGGATGTGACTGGTGATAGAAGCAAGGTCCGATGCTGTAAAGAGCAATATTGCATAGGAACCTGGAATGTCAGGTCCATGAATCAAGGCAAATTGGAAGTGGTCAAACAAGAGATGGCAAGAGTGAACGTCAACATTCTAGGAATCAGCGAACTAAAATGGACTGGTAACTCAGATGACCATTATATCTACTACTGTGGGCAGGAATCCCTCAGAAGAAATGGAGTAGCCATCATGGTCAACAAAAGATTCCGAAATGCAATACTTGGATGCAATCTCAAAAACGACAGAATAATCTCTGTTCGTTTCCAAGGCAAATAATTCAATATCACGGTAATCCAAGTCTATGCCCCAACCAGTAAAGCTGAAGAAGCTGAAGTTGAATGGTTCTATGAAGACCTACAAGACTTTTTAGAACTAACACCCAAAAAAGATGTCCTTTTCATTATAGGGGACTGGAATGAAAAAGTAGGAAGTCAAGAAACACCTAGAGTAACAGGCAAATTTCGCCTTGGAATGTAGAATGAAGCAGGGCAAAGACTAATAGAGTTTTGCCAAGAAAATGCACTGGTCATAGCAAACACTCTCTTCCAACAACACAAGAGAATACTCTACACATGGACATCACCAGATGGTCAACACCAAAATCAGATTGATTATATTCCTTGCAGCCAAAGAATATAAAGGAGAAGTTCTATATGGTAAACAAAAACAAGACCAGGAGCTGACTGTGGCTCAGATCATGAACTCCTTATTACCAAATTCAGACTTAAATTGAAGAAAGTAGGGAAAACCGCCAGACCATTCAGGTATGATCTAAATAGAATCCCTTATGAATATACAGTGGAAGTGAGAAATAGATTTAAGGGCCTAGATCTGATAGATAGAGTGCCTGATGAACTATGGAATGAGGTTCATGACATTGTACAGGAGACAGGGATCAAGACCATCCCCATGGAAAAGAAATGCAAAAAAGCAAAATGGCTGTCCTGGGAGGCCTTACAAATAGCTGTGAAAAGAAGAGAGGTGAAAAGGAAAGATAGAAGTCTCAGAATGCAGAGTTCCAAAGAATAGCAAGAAGAGATAAGAAAGCCTTCTTCAGTGATCAATGCAAAAAAATAGAGGAAAACAACAGAATGGAAAAGACTAGAGATCTCTTCAAGAAAATTAAAGATACCAAGGGAACATTTCTTGCAAAGATGGGCTCGATAAAGGACAGAAATGGTATGGACCTAACAGAAGCAGAAGAGATTAAGAAGAGGTGGCAAGAATACACAGAAGAACTATACAAAAAAGATCTTCACGACCCAGATAATCACGATGGTGTGATCACTCATCTAGAGCCAGACATCCTGGAATGTGAAGTCAAGTGGGCCTTAGAAAGCATCACTACGAACAAAGCTAGTGGAGGTGATGGCATTCCAGTTGACTATTTCAAATCCTGAAAAATGATGCTGTGAAAGTGCTGCACTCAATATGCCAGCAAATTTGGAAAACTCAGCTGTGGCCACAGGACTAGAAAAGGTCAGTTTTCATTCCAATCCCAAAGAAAGGCAATGCCAAAGAATGCTCCAACTACTGCACAATTGCACTCATCTTACATGCTAGTAAAGTAATGCTCAAAATACTCCAAGCCAGGCTTTAGCAACACATGAACCGTGAACTTCCTGATGTTCAAGATGGTTTTAGAAAAGGCAGAGGAACCAGAGATCAAATTGCCAACATCCACTGGATCATGGAAAAAGGAAGAATTCCAGAAAAACATCTATTTCTGCTTTATTGACTATGCCAAAACCTTTGACTCTGTGGATCACAATAAACTGTGGAAAATTCTGAGAGAGATGGGAATACCAGACCTCCTGACCTGCCTCTTGAGAAATATGTATGCAGGTCAGGAAGCAACCATTAGAACTGGACATGGAACATCAGACTGGTTCCAAATAGGAAAAGGAGTACGTCAAGGCTGTATATTGTCACCCTGCTTATTTAACTTCAATGCAGAGTACATCATGAGAAACGCTGGACTGGAAGAAACACAAGCTGGAATCACGATTGCCAGGAGATATATCAATCATCTCAGATATGCAGATGACACCACCCTTATGGCAGAAAGAGAAGAGGAACTAAAAAGCCTCTTGATGAAAGTGAAAGAGGAGAGCAAAAAAGTCAGCTTAAAGCTCAAGATTCAGAAGACGAAGATCATGGCATCTGGTCCCATCACTTCATGGGAAATAGATGGGGAAAGAGTAGAAACAGTGTCAGAATTTATTTTTGGGGGCTCCCAAATCACTGCAGATGGTGACTGCAGCCATGAAATTAAAAGACGCTTACTCCTTGGAAGAAAAGTTATGACCAACCTAGATAGCATATTGAAAAGCAGAGGCATTACTTTGCCAACTAAGCTCTGTCTAGTCAAGGCTATGGTTTTTCCAGTAGTCATGTATGGATGTGAGAGTTGGACTGTGAAGAGGGCTGAGCCCCGAAGAATTGTTGCTTTTGAACTGTGGTATTGGAGAAGACTCTTGAGAGTCCCTTGGACTGCAAGGAGATCCAACCAATCCATTCAGAAGGAGATCAGTCCTGGGATTTCTTTGGAAGGAATGATGCTAAAGGTGAAACTCCAGTACTTTGGCCACCTCATGGGAAGAGTTGACTCATTGGAAAAGACTCTGATGCTGGGAGGGACTGGGGGCAGGAGGAGAAGGGGACGACAGAGGATGAGATGGCTGGATGGCATCACTGACTCGATGGACATGAGTTTGGGTAAACTCTGGGAGTTGGTAATGGACTGGGAGGCCTGGCGTGCTGCAATTCTTGGGGTCGCAAAGAGTCGTACACGACTGAGTAACTGAACTGAACCCAAAGCAACCTACCAATTCAAAGCAATCCCTATCAAATTACCAATGGCATTTGTCATGAAACCAGAACAAAAAAATCCTACAATTTGTATGGAAATATGAGAGACCCTGCAAAAGCCAAACAATCTTGAGAAAGAAAAACGGAGGTGGAGGAATCATGCTCCCTAATTTCAGATTATTCTATGAAGCTATAGTCATCAAAACATCATGGTACTAGCACAAAAACAGACATATAGATCAACTAACAGAATACAAAGTCCAGAGATAAACCCGCAAATCTATGGACAACTAATCTATAATAAAGGAGGCAAGACTATACATGGAGGATATAAATGGAGAAAAGATAGTCTCTTCAATAAGCACTGCTAGGAAAACTGGACAGCTACATGCCAAAGAATGAAAATAGAACACTAACACCATACACATATATAAACTCAAAATGGATTAAAGACCTAATTGTAGGCTGGATACTATAAAAGAGAAAAACATAGGCACAACCTTCACTGATATCAATCACAGCAGTATCTTTTAAATCCACAATGTGGAGTAATGAAAATAAAATCAAAAATAAACAATGGGACCTAGTTAAACTTAAAAACTTTTGCACAGCAAAGGAAACTGTAAGTAAACCAGAAAACAATCTATAGAATGGTAAAAATTATTTGCCAGTGAAGTGGCTGACAAGCGATTAATCTCCAAAACATACAAACAACTCAGGCAGTTCAATATAAAAAAAAATCAAAAAATGATTGGAAAATATAAATAGACATTTCTCCACCGAAGACATACAAATGGCCAAAAAGACAGATGGCCAAAAAGTATGTGAAAAGATGCTCAGCATCGCTGACTTTTAGAAAAATGAATTTTTCTTTTATTGAGTCACTTTCAAAGATGAGTTTTAGTAAGAAATCATTAGTTTAATCTTTAATCAATAATAGAGTAAAATGGTATAGTGTCTGATGAAGCAAAATCTAAAAGTAGTTGGCAGTTTCACACATGTATTTTTGATATAGTTAATATATTCAGCTTTAAAGTTTTTGATGTCATTGATTAAAGATTAATGATCTTTTACTGAAAACTCATCTTTGGAAATAATAAAAAAAATTCAATGTAGTCAATACTTCTGACCAATTTTGACTTGAGTCTGGTGCTGCTTTTTGTACTTTCCCAATTTTTGTTGAATTTTCAAAAATCTATGTATAGCTTTTTCAACCATATATAACAACTGCTAAGTGAGGTTTCTCATGGGAAAATGAAAAAGGGTTTTACCCCAGAAATAATTTTGTTAGCTTTCAGGGAGCACTCAGGAGAGATTACTTGCTGTGTTTTGATGCTGTATAAATTCAACTGAGACATATATTTGAAACAAAAAGATGTTAACACTTTTAGATTTTAAACGACATACAGAGATTATGTTATTTTATGTGATATTTTAAATTGATCTTTGAATTTTATGGAGAGTTTGATTCCTCTAGTCTAATGTGGCACTGCCTTAGATGAATACCTTTATTTGCCATTAGAGGCAAACTATTTTTCTCTATTATTTTAATTGAAATATTTGAGAGTAAAGTTTAGTTTTTTCAGGCACAGTCAGCTCAACCATCAATTACATCAGTCCTATAATGCAGAAAGGAAGCGATAATATAATCCATCTTCTATTTAACTGAAGCACCTGTAGAAAAATGAAAATATTTAATGTGTTTTGAGAACTCATATTTTACCTAAAAACTTTTCTTTCAACCACCAAAAGGTAAAAAATATGTTCAGTTCAGTTCAATCACTCAGTCGTGTCCAACTTTTTGCGATCCCATGGACTGCAGCATGCCAGGCTTCCCTGTCCATCACCAACTCCTGGAGCTTACTCAAATTTATGTCCATTGAGTTGCTGATGCCATCCAATTCATCCTCTGTTGTCTGCTTCTCCTCTTGCCTTCAGTCTTTCCCAGCATCAGGGTCTTTTCTAATGAGTCAGTTCAGTTCAGTTCATTTGCTCAGTCATGTCTGAGTCTTTGCGACCCCATGAATCGCAGCATGCCAGGCCTCCCCATCCATCACCAACTCCCAGAGTTCACTCAGACTCACGTCCATCGAGTCAGTGATGCCATCCAGCCATCTCACCCTCTGTCGTCCCCTTCTCCTCCTGCCCCCAATCCCTCCCAGCATCAGAGTCTTTTCCAATGAGTCATCTCTTTGCATGAGGTGGCCAAAGTACTGGAGTTTCAGCTTTAGCATCATTCCTTCCAAAGAAATCTCAGGGCTGATCTCCTTCAGAATGGACTGGTTGGATCTCCTTGCAGTCCAAGAGTCAGTTCTTCGCATCAGGTGGCCACAGTATTGAATCAGTCCTTCCAATGAAAATTCAGGACTGATTTCCTATAGGATTGACTGGTTTGATTTCCTTGCTGTCCAAGGGACTCTCTAGAGTCTTCTCCAACACCACAATTCAAAAGCATCAATTCTTTGGTGCTGAGCCTTCTTTATGATTCAACTCTACATCCCTACATGACTACTGGACAAACCATAGCTTTGACTGTATGGACCTTTGTCAGTAAACCTCATGTCTCTGCTTTTTAATATGCTGTCTAGGTTGGTCATAGTTTTCTTTCAATGAGCAAGCAATTTTAATTTCATGTCTGCAGTCACCATCCACAGTGATTTTGAAGCACAAGAAAGTAGAGTCTGTCCCTGTTTCTATTGTTTCCCCTTCTATTTGCCATGAAGTGATGGGATCGGATGCAATGATCTTAGTTTTTTGAGTGTTGAGTTTTAAGCCAGGTTTTTTACTCTCCTCTTTCACTTTCAAGAGGCTCTTTAGTTCCTCTCTGCTTTCTGCATAAGGGTGGTGACATCTGCATATCTTAGGTTACTAATATTTTTCCCAGCAATCTTGATTCCAGCTTGTGTTTCATCCAGTCTGGCATTTCACATGATGTACTCTGCCTATAAGTAAAATTAGCAAGATGGCAATATACAGCCTTGATGTACTCCTTTCCCAATTTGGATCCAGTCTGTTCTATCCGTTTCTAACTGTTGGTTCTCGACATGCATGCAGATCTCTCAGGAGTCAGTTAAGGTGGTCTGGTATTCTCTTTAAGAGTTTTCCAGTTTGTTGTGATCCCCACAGTCAAAGACTTTAGCATAGTCAGTAAAGCATAAGTAGATGTTTTTCTGGAATTCTCTTGCTTTTCCTATGATCCAGCAGATGTTGTCTATTTGATGTCTGGTTCCTCTACCTTTTCTAAATCCAGCTTGAACAACTGAAATTCTTGGTTCATGTACTGTTGAAGCCTAGCTTGGAGAATGTTGAACATTACTTTGCTACGTGTGTGAAATGAGTGCAATTGTGCGGTGGTTTGAACATTCTTTGGCATTGCCTTTCTTTGGGATTGGAATGAAAACTGACTTTTCCAGTCCTGTGGCCACTGCTGAGTTTTCCAAATTTGCTGGCATATTGAGTGCAGCTTTTTCACAGTATCATCTTCTGAGATTTGAAATAGCTCAACTGGAATTCTATCACCTCCACTAGCTTTGTCCATAGTGATACTTCCTAAGCCTCACTTGACCTCTCACTCCAGGATGTCTGGATCTAGGTGAGTGATTACACCATCATGGTTATCAAGTCATTAAAATCTTTTTTTTTTTTTTAATATATAGTTCTTCTGTGTGTTCTTGCTACCTCTTCTTAATATCTTCTACTTCTGTTAGGTCCATACCATTTCTGTCCTTTATTGTGCCCATCTTGCATGAAATGTTCCCTTGGTATCTCTCATTTTCTTGAAGAGATCGCTAGTCTTTCCCAGTCTATTTTTTTCCTCTATTTCTTTGCATTGATTGCTGAGGAAGGCTTTTTTAAAATCTCTTCTTGCTATTATTTGGAACTCTGCAATCAGATGGATATATCTTTCCTTTTCTCCTAGGCCTTTCACTTCTCTTCTTTTCTCAGCTATTTTTAAGGTCTCCTCAGACAACCATTTTGCCTTTTTGCATTTATTTTTCTTGGGGATGGTTGTGATCACTGCCTCCTATACAATATCACAAACCTCTGCCCATAGGACTTCAGGCACTCTATCTATCAGATCTAATCTCTTGGATCTATTTGTCATTTCCACTGTATAATCATAAGGGGTTTGATTTAGGTCTTACCTGGATGATCTAGTGGTTTTCCCTATTTTCTTCAATTTAAGTCTGAATTTTGCAATAAGAAATTCATGATCTGAGCCAGAGTCAGATCCTGGTCTTGTTTTTGCTGACTTTATAGAGCATCTCCATTTTTGGTTGCAAAGAATGTAATCAATGTGGTTTCAGTATTGACCAACTCTTGATGTCTCTGTGTAGAGTTGTCTCTTGTGTTGTTGGAAGAGGATATTTGCTATGACCAGTGCATTCTCTTCCCAAAGCTCTGTTAGTCTTTGCCCTGCTTCATTTTGTATTCCAAGGCCAAGTTTTAGTGTGATTATCAGAAATACCTGAAGAACTGATATGGAGTTCAGGAGCCCCGAATTCTAAAGGAGTATAGAACCTTAGTGTTCATATTTTTACCAAGTTCCTTGGTAAGCCGAGTATGCACCAAAGGTTACTTAATTTGGGCTACAGCATTACTTGCTTAGTTCAGTCAGTTCAGTCTCTCAGTTGTGTTTGACTCTTGCGACCCCATGAATTGCAGCACGCCAGGCCTCCCTGTCTATCACCAACTCCCAGAGTGTACCCAAACTCATGTCCATTGAGTTGGTGATGCCATCTAACCATCTCATCCTCTGTCATCCCTTTCTCCTCCTACCCTCAATCTTTCCCAGCATGAGGGTCTTTTCAAATGAGTCAGCTCTTTGCATGAGGTGGCCAAAGTATTGGAGTTTCAGCTTCAACATATTCCAAGGCCAAACTTGCCTGTTATTTCAGGTATCTCTTGACTTCCTACTTTTGCATTCCAATCGCCTATGATGAAAAAGACATCTTTTTTGGTGTAAGTACTAGAAGGTCTTGTAAGTCTTCATAGAACTTTGGAAGGTACTAAAAATACAAAGAAATGACTGTGGTATGATCTTATACCACAGGTGTTTGGAATTATGTCTGAAAGGATATTTTTCTTAGTGACAGCATGATCTGAAGGATTTTTTACTGGAGAGATGAAATATGCATATAAAATATGATTTATACATATCTTCATTTTCTGAAAGTAAAACAAAGCTGGATGATGGTCAGAAGTAAAATTCAAAACTGTATTTGATTTTTGTAATCAAAATTTTGGCTTCCTGAAAGTAACCATTTGCAACCAAAGATATAATTATTTTTAGAAGAAGAAAGTTTCAATTTCTTCAATTTACATTTTGATTTTGTTTACAGACCAAAGTTGGTTAAACTGATTTCAGTTGGTCATATTTAGTTTGAAAAAATTATTTATTATGATTGAGAGAGGTTTGCAATATTTTTCATATGGTTGTTTATAAGTTTAAAATATGAGTTACTGTTTTCATTAGGCAATCACAGTCTTGAATCAAGTCATCAGGAAACGTGAAAATATATAAATACTTCAGATGGGTTTAATAGAAACAGTGATATGACTTTTCTTATTATAAGCTTTCAGTTCAGTTCAGTTCAGCCACTCAGTCATGTCCGACTCTTTGTGACCCCATGAATTGCAGCACGCCAGGCCTCCCTGTCCATCACCAACTCCCGGAGTTCACTCAAACTCATGTCCATCGAGTCGGTGATGCCATCCAGCCATCTCATCCTCTGTCGTCCCCTTCTCCTCCTGCCCCCAATCCCTCCCAGCATCAGTCTTTTCCAGTAAGTCAACTCTACGCATGAGGTGGCCAAAGTACTGGAGTTTCAGCTTTAGCATCATTCCTTCCAAAGAAATCCCAGGACTGATCTCCTTCAGAATGGACTGGTTGGATCTCCTTGCAGTCCAAGGGACGCTCAAGAGTCTTCTCCAACACCACAGTTCAAAAGCATCAATTCTTAGGTGCTCAGCTTTCTTCATAGTCCAACTCTCACATCCATACATGATCACTGGAAAAACCACAGCCTTGACTAGATGGGCCTTTGTTGGCAAAATAATGTCTCTGCTTTTGAATATGCTATCTAGGTTGGTCATAACTTTCCTTCCAAGGAGTAAGCATCTTTTAATTTCATGGCTGCAGTCACCATCTGCAGTGATTTTAGAGCCCCCCCCCCATATAACGTCTGACACTGTTTCCACTGTTTCTGCATCTGTTTGCCATGAAGTGATGGGACCAGATGCCATAGTCCTAGTTTTCTGAATGCTGAGTTTTAAGCCAGCTTTTTCACTCTCCTCTTTCACTTTATCAAGAGGCTTTTTAGTTCCTCTTCACTCTCTGCCATAAGGGTGGTGTCATCGGCATATCTGAGCTTATTGATATTTCTCCTGGCAATTTTGATTCCAGCTTGTGCTTCTTCCAGCCCAGCGTTTCTCATGAAACTCTGCATTGAAGTTAAATAAGCATGGTGACAATATACAGCCTTGACGTACTCCTTTTCCTATTTGGAACCAGCGTGTTGTTCCATGTCCAGTTCTAACTGTTGCTTTCTGACCTGCATATAGGTTTCTCAAGAGGCAGGTCAGGTGGTCTGGTATTCCCATCTCTTTCAGAATTTTCCACAGTTTATTGTGATCCACACAGTCAAAGGCTTTGGCATAGTCAATAAAGCAGAAATAGATGTTTTTCTGGAACTCTCTTGCTTTTTCCATGATCCGGTGGATGTTGGCAATTTGATCTCTGGTTCCTCTGCCTTTTCTAGGAATTTAAAAATAATCTTTGCCATCAAGATGCTAGCAGAGTCACTCTCTATTGAGGATCTTAAACTGTAAGTTCTGTCTCCAACTTATTATTTTGCTTTAGTTTATATGATTCACTATATATACTGTCTCTTCTGAGATGAGAATTCAGCAAAGCAGTTTGAATTTGAATATTAGTTTAAGAGCACATACTATCTCATAATTAGGTATGGTGTTGCCAGTTTCCTTCTAACCTTTTCATAATCTGTCTAATGGATATTTTAACTCCCTTTCTAACACTTGCAGCCCTTTCCCAAGCTTCCCCTTTGCTTATCCCTCTACTTGACCTCTGCCTTTCAAATTTGCTCTGAGAGGGCAATGACCAGCCTATGAGTGGGGAGACTGGCCTTTACTGACTCCACTTAATGTTGGGTGATTATTGTATCTAAAAAGACAGACTCAAGTTCAGACCCATAAGGGCATGTTTCATTTCAAGTCTGAGCTTTTAAATAAGGCAACTTGGCCATTTTTGTTCTGGCCTGAGTACATAGGAATCCTTGTACCTAATGCATGTTCTTCAGTAGAGCTTTTATTTAAACAGTTTGGATTGGATGCTGAGGGGTGGAGGGGGTTTCTGTTAGGGATCTCTTAACATGTATTATTGGGAGAAGGCAATGGCACCCCACTCTAGTACTCTTGCCTGGAAAATCCCATGGATGAAGGAGCCTGGTAGGCTGCAGTCCATGGGGTCGCTAAGAGTCGGACACGACTGAGCAACTTCACTTTCACTTTTCACTTTCATGCTTTGGAGAAGGAAATGGCAGCCCACTCTAGTGTTCTTGCCTGGAGAATCCCAGGGACGGGGGAGCCTGGTGGGCTGCCATCTATGGGGTCACACAGAGTCAAACACTACTGAAGTGACTTAGCAGCAGCAGCAGCAGCAACATGTATTATTAATAAATTTATGAACTACTTCTGAGTAGGCATTTTTTCTCACATTTCCAGTGAGATGGTAAACAGTAGGATTCAGGTACCAACAGCCCACCGGAAACATTTTAACAGACACATAAATGTAAGTGCTTCTGTTCCCTAGGCAATTGGAGTCAAGGCATATTTTTGAAATGTTGTGTCCTGTGTCAGAAATGGAGAAAGAATCCTCCTTTTATTTGCCAGTCCCTTTAAAAAGCCCCTCCTTTTAAAATAAGACTAATACTGCTAAGAATATACTACCATTTAAAATATCTTTAATGTTAAATAATAGCAGATAATAATTCAGAGCAAACATTTGAAAAAATATTAGCAAGGCACAGCTAGAAAGAAGATCAGTTCATTCAAGATTATTTTATTCCATTAAGAGTTAAAAGGTAAACTGAAATTCTCTGAATGGAGAATGTTGTTCATTCGCTAAGTCATGTCTGAACTTTGCCACCCTATGACTGGAGGATGTGAGGTTTCCCTATCCTTCAGTCTCCAGGAGTTTGCTCAAACTCATGTCTATTGAGTCAGTGCTGCCATCCAACCATCTCATACTCTGCCACCCTCATCTCCTTTTGCTCTCAATATATACCAGCATCAGGGTCTTTTCTAATGAGTTGGCTCTTCCTATCAGGTGGCCAAAGTATTGGAGTTTCAGCTGCAGCATCAGTCCTTCCAAAGAATATTTAGGGATATTTTCATTTAGGATTAAAGGTTTTGATATCCTTTCTATCCAAGGGACTCTCAAGAGTCTTCTCCAGCAGCACAGTTCAAAAGCATTAATTCTTTGGCACTCAGCCTTCTTTTGGTCCAAATCTCACATCTGTACATGATTACTGGAAAAACTGTAGCTTCAACTGCATAGACCTTTGTTGGCAAAGTAATGTCTTTGCTTTTTAAGGGGCTGTCTAGGTTTGTCATAGCTTTTATTCCAAGAAGCAAGCATCTTTTATTTTCATGGCTGTAATCACCATCAGCAGTGATTTTGGAGCCCAAGAAAATAAAAGTATGTCACTGTTTCCACTTTTCCTCCTTCTGTTTGCAGTGATGGGACTGGATGCCATGGTCTTAGTTTTTTGAATGTTGAGTTTTAAGCCAGCTTTTTCACTCTCCTCTTTTACTTTCATTAAGAGGCTCTTTAGTTCCTCTTGGCTTTCTGTCATTAAAGTGGTATCATCTGTATATGTAAGGTTGTTGATATTTCTCCTGGCATTCTTGATTCCAGCTTGTGATTCATCCAGCCTGGCATTTCTCATGATGTACTCTGCATATAAATTAAATAAGCAGGGTGACAATGTACAGCCTTGATGTACTTATTTCCCAATTATACACCTTCAGTTTAGTTCAGTTCAGTCGCTCAGTTGTGTCCGAATCTTTGCAACCCCATGAATTACAGCACTCCAGTCCTCCCTGTCCATCACCAACTCCCAGAGTTTACCTAAACTCATGTCCATCGAGTCAGTGATGCCATCCAGCCATCTCATCCTCTGTCATCCCCTTCTCCTCCTGCCCCCAATCCCTCCCAGCATCAGAGTCTTTTCCAATGAATCAACTCTTCACATGAGGTGGCCAAAGTACTGGAGTTTCACCTTTAGCATCATTCCTTCCAAAGAAATCCCAGGGCTGATCTCCTTCAGAATGGACTGGTTGGATCTCCTTGCAGTCCAAGGGACTCACAAGAGTCTTCTCCAACACCACAGTTCAAAAGCATCAATTCTTCTGCACTCAGCCCTCTTCACAGTCCAACTCTCACATCCATACATGACTACTGGAAAAACCATAGCCTTAACTAGACGGACCTTAGTTAGCAAAGTAATGTCTCTGCTTTTGAATATGCTATCTAGGTTGGTCATAACTTTTCTTCCAATGAGTAAGCGTCTTTTAATTTCATGGCTGCAGTCACCATCTGCAGTAATTTTGGAGCCCCCAAAAATAAAGTCTGACACTGTTTCCACTGTTTCCCTATCTATTTCCCATGAAGTGATGAGACCAGAAACTTATCCAATGTTGTCCATCAGTTATGACTCAATAAAACTAGAAAAAAACCCACCAAACTTTGTGTTTTGCTGCAAAAAATTAAAGTGCTGCAAGTTAGTGAAAAGATGAACTAAAGATGGAGTTGTTTGAGAGACTTTGTAAAAGTGAAATAGTTAATCCCATTTTACTTAAAATTGTAAGCCATGCCCTGTGAGATTTAAAGAGAGATGCATTTCAAACCTATGTGAGCTTCTTTAATAAGAGTGATTTCTTAAACAGGATCTCTAAAAGGCACTTGCATTTGCTTATCTCTTGGAAACAGACACTAATCTATGAATTTAAGGCAGTTGTTTCTCCACAACTGCTGTTGAAATCACCAGCATTCTAACTTGTCATTTTCTGCTGGGGAAGTAGGTGGTTAAGGCAACAGAACTCTAAAGTGGTAGCTGTCATGTTTCACGATGTTCTTCCTACAGAAATCACCAGGCACCTCAAAGTTTAAAACATTCACTTTGTACATTGTAATCTCTGGTACTGTCCACCAGTCTATGGTACCTGAATTTCAGGGCAGTGTAAATATATATTATTGTCTATTTATGCAAATAGCTTTCAGAAAAATGGGAAATCTAGATATTCTGGTACAAATTTTGTGCTAGTGCATAAATTTAGGTAATGCACTTTATCTCTTTAGATCAACTTTTCCTTCAGACTAAGTTGAGAAACTTGATTATATCATTTCCTAGATCACTTTACATTTGGACAGTTGTTTTTGTTCTATGACTGTATAATAGTGATAAAATTATTCTTATTTCTTCCTCTGAAAGATGTATTGATCCGAAGCACATCATTTAATGTTTATGTCTGACAGTGGTAAAGAAGCAATTGAAGAAATTTAGAAAAAAGTAAAAATAGGAAAATAATAAAGCCAGCAATAAAGTTAGTAGAAATTAATATCATACAATCATATATTATTTTCACAGGTGGGAGCAAATTTGGTTCTAATCTTTCTGCAGCCAAAGAAATAGAGAAAAACAGTAATTTTAAAAATTTATTGAATAAAGAAGTATGACTTTTCCTGAGAAAGTGCATTTTTTTCTTCTCTGTTCTCAAAGGGAACAGTGTTTGGTGTGGTAGATTACATCTTCAATATCTCAAAATTCTATAACAGCTGAGTCTCATAATATTTTCAATAGCTTGAGGGGGAACGTCAAAGCACACATTCAGAGTAACTCTAATGTCATCGAGCTAGGCAGAATTTCTGAATGTTGGCTGTAATGACATTTGGGGCTTGGATGATGATTTTTTGTTCTGAGGGGTTGTCCTATGTATTGTAGGTTATTGGGCAGCATCCCTGACGTCTCTCCACTAAATGCCGATGGCAGCCTTCCATCTACTATTGCTGTGACCACCAAATGTATCCTGGGGGAACAAAATTCCCACAGCCGAGAATCCCTGAGCAGCGGTAATTAACTAATTACCAATTATTCAGCTACAATGGTAGAAAATGCTGTAATGGACAGGGCTGGGGTTTAAAAAATGCTTTCTGAAGGAAATAAGATCTAATCAGAGGACTGAAGCCTAAGGCATTCAGTTCAGTTCAGTTCAGTTCAGTCACGCAGTCATGTCCGACTCTTTGCGACTCCATCGACTGCTGCACGCCAGGATTCCTTGTCCATCACCAACTCCTGAAGCTTGCTCAAACTCATGTCCATTGAGTTGGTGTTGCCATCCAACCGTCTCATCCTCTATTGTCCAGTTCTCCTCCTGCCCTCAATCTCTCCCAGCATCAGGGTCTTTTCCAATGAGTCAGTTGTTTTTGCATCAGGTGGCCAAAGTTTTGGAGCTTCAGCATCAGTCTTTCCAAAGAATATTCAGGGAAATCTGATTTCCTTTCAGATTTACCGGTTTGGTCTCCTTGCAGTCCAAGGGACTCTCATGAGTCTTCTCCAACACCACACGTCAAAAGCATTAGTAACACAAAATGTGGGATGAGATTGAGATGTATTCCAAATAGGGGAAGAACGTGTGTGCTGGCCGTGAATTAGTAGGGCAGGCATAACTTGCCATTGAATCAATACCAATGAGTAACATGACAAAATCAATTTGTCATTGTCTAACCAAGAAATGTTGACTGAGTAGTAGTCTTCTGGCACTCTGGAAGGTGAGGTCAAGATTTTTTAACTAGTAACTTTCAATCTGGTCAAGAAAGCTAAAGTAACAGACACAATTGGGTAATGATTAAAGATAATTTGGGAAGTAATTACTCTAAGTTAAACAGGACAGCAGGAAAGGAAGAGGCCAGTATGAGCTGGGGAAATTCCAAAGAGCTGTGATGGAAATTGCCATTTGCAGGGTGGTCTGATTGTGAAACCTAGATAAGTAGAATTAGGTACCTACTAGGATAGTGCACGTGAAGTTGCTTCAATCATGTCTGACTGTTTGAGACCCTGTGGACTGTAGGCCATCAGGCTCCTCTGTCCATGAAATTCTTCAGTCATGAATACTGGTGTGGGTTGCTATGCCCTCCTCCAGGGGTTCTTCCTTACCCAGGGATTGAACCCATGTCTCCCACAACTCTTGCATCAGGAGCCAAGTTCTTTACCACTAGTAACATCTGAGAAGTTCACCTATTAGGATGGGAATAGCTTAAAGTGGCTGGAGATAAAAGTGAATTTGAGTACTAGTCAAGGACATACTGAGTTTCACAGTCCTTGCTTAGGGATTCAGGAAATTTTGGACTCCCAAAGCCAGCCCTATCTTTTCCAGGGCCAGGAGCCTCTGGCCTGGTTTGCAACATTATTTTAGGAGCAGGTTAAAACGGACATGAAGGTTAGCAGTGAATAGGAAAAAAGCACCTCAAAAACAGCTGCTACGATAGAGGCTGGGGCAATGGTAGAACCTCTGCAGAACTGTCATGGTGATTTTGATAGGTTAGTGGCAGAATTAACACAGAAAAGATTTTTACTCTGGTGGTGGGGCATAATCGTAACATGAAATAGCCTCAAAATTTTGGAGTCCAGGGCAATTGCCCCAATTATTTTTCCTTTCTTAGAGATTAAACTAGACAGGGTTGACCCTACTAGGATGTGTGTGTGCTATGTCACTTCAGTCATGTCTGACTCTTTGAGACCCTATGGACTGTAGTGCACTGGGCTTCTCTATCTGTGGAATTATCCAGGCATGAATACTGGAATGGGTTGCTATGCTCTCCTCTAGGCTTTATAGGAAAACAGATTAGAAGTTGACATCACACAAAAGTTTCACAAACCATCAAACCTCCCAACTACATCCCATCAAACCTCCTACATCCCACTCCTCTTTTCCTATTGAGATGGCCTTTATTCCTGAATTCTAAGCTATGTTGAAGAGATAGTCATTTTTCCTGGGCATCTCTCATGTACAGAAAGTTTACATGCTAATAAACTTCTTTTTCTCTCTTGCAAATCTTCCTTTTATTGCAGGGATCTCAGCTATGAACTCAAACGGGTAAAAAAGTTATTTTTCTTCCCTACCGAAAAAAAAAAATAGGTGATGGGAGTACCAGTAGGGAGGTCAGTCTTGAAAGTGATTTGATGGACAAGAAGAAAAATTTATGTTTTCTAGTTGAAATGGTGAATATAATGTTATGAGGAGGTGAGTGTGCAGTGATGCTCTGGAAGAGAGGGGAAATGGGGCCAGGAGCACCTGCCAGTAGGTATTTAAAATAGTAAGTTGGATACCTGTGGATGCAGGGTCACTAGAAACTGGGAGTAGGAGCCAGAACAGTTTGAACAGTTGCATCAATACAAGTACTTTTCTACTCTACATTTCCTGGTTTGATTTCTTAAATTTTGTTTAATCAGTGGTTTGCTAAATACAATTTATGTTGTATACCTTTCCTTCCGACTCACTGTATCTTAATTAAAGCTAATTGTATTCTTTTGGTTTGTGAGTAGTAGAAACCAATTCTGGCTGGCTTACTCAGAAAAAAGAATATTGAGAGATTAAAGTTATTGAATTCAGTTGATTTATTTATTAATCTTTGCTATTTATTGAATAGCAAAGTAAAGCCTTAAGAAGTAGGAAAGCAGGTCAACTCTGAGATGCTCAAGAATATTGTTTGGTAGTCAATTTGCTAACGTGCTTCTATTCCAAGCACTAAGCTGTCAAGAATCTCCTTTTTCTCTATCACAGATCCTCAAATTCAGGGAGAGAAAATCTTCCCAATCCAGGGTAGTCCATGAAACTATATTACAGCATTGGCATGTGAGTGGTGAATGTCTATACCCTGTTCAGAAGGGAAAGAAGTTCTCGGAGAAGGAATCATTCTGAGCTGTGAAGACGAGGGTCACATCCTAGAGTTGATGGGGTGGTGAGCAGGAAATACATGCCATAGCAGTCTGCTCCAGATGCACATTCCATGTGGGCTTAGCAGCACAGAAGAAAGAATGCAGAAGTGCTAAAGAGCACATACCAGCTACCCTTTAAGATTTCCCCAAACTCTCACATGTTTCTGCTTACGTATCACATCGCTCTGTGATAGGTACAAGGCCTGAATTTGTGCTTGGTCTGTCCGACTCCCTGCTACCCTATGGACAGGCTTCTCTGTCCATGAGGTTTCCCAGGCAAGAACACTGGAGTGGGTTGCCATTTCCTCCTCCAGAGTATCTTCTCAACCAAGCAGTCAAACCTGTGTCTCCTGTGGCTGCTGCACTGGCAGGTGGATTCTTTAACACTGAAAGCATATGGGAAGCACATTCTTTAACACTGGGAAGCGCATGATGTGCATGAATACAAGGGGGACTGTGAATGAAGGCTTTGTTCTTGGTTGCAATTTGCCTAGCTAAAACCTGGAATCATTACCAAGGAAGTATAGAGTGGATATTGAGATAAAGAGCTAGCAACTTTTTGCCAGTCTTTGGAAAGTACATTATACATGTACACATACGCATATATACACACATAAATATCTATGGATGTGTATGTAGAGTATTATGTAAATGTGTGTATATGTATGTGTATATACATATATACACACATGTATATAATCTTTAATATTTTACCTGGTGTTTCCAGAAAATGTAAACACTGAAAGAAGTTATTTCATGATTTTTAATTCAACCATTATTTATGATGACCCTGTAGATTTTAGTCTGCGGAGATGCTTCATAAAAACAAGTAACTGATGATGAACTATTCTTAGGAAATGCTTTATGCATTTCTGGAGGATACAGACTTGGGATGCATGTCAGCATGTTAAAAGTCATAGAAAGGTCCAGCAGTAAACAAACTTAATGATGTTAACTCAGAGTAGTTTGAACCTAAGCACATTTTTCTTTTTGTAAATTTCTGTCAATAGTACATGTTTCCAGTTTGAGAAAACTTTGAGCTAGCACAACCCAACTAGAAATTAGATTAAAGAATAAATGATTGAATTAATAAATTAAGAAACATAGTTTAAAAACCATAGATAGGGAACATGTTTCATGTTTAATTTTATAAATTATATTGATATAATATTTTATTGTTGAAAGTACAGGGAATTATAAAACAGAAAATGACTGCTTTAATTTTTGTCAAATTTTATTAACAAAATTAACTTTGAAATGAATAGTTAAAATTTTGTCTTCAAATTATTTCAGAATTAAAATTTAGGATATCACATCTACAGTTTTACTTACAATAACTTGAAATATTCAGCTATACTGTTGTATGACCTATACAAATCACCTAAAAACTGGTTGTCATGGTGTTTATAGAGACAGCTCTATGAATTCAAAGATTGTCACTTTTATGCAGCATCCTTTGGGCAAATCATTTGTCTTTAGTAGTCCAACATTTTAAAAGTAAAAATCTCATTGAAGAAGGTGTCCTTTAATTTTCTTGAATAAGATGGAAAGGTCATTAAGTTTAATAGGTCTTAAATGTCACTGTATCTCACACCTTTGCAACTGACAAGGGAAACTAGTTTAACAGCATGAAAATTCCAAAGGCAGTATTACATTAAATGTATGTTGTGTAATTGCTTGTGGCAAATTATCCTATTTATAGAGAAATATGTACTCAAGTTTCATGTGGTTATTATTTCTTTGAACATCAGAAATGATTTTAAATGAATGTCTTCAAAGTAATCTTTTGAAATGAGTTAGCTGTCTTTAGTTTGTAAATTACAATATGTAATATTTTCAGTCAAATAGTGACCATTAGAAATCAAAGAATTTGTATATTAGAGAGATGACTTTCAAAGCTCACTGCTTGAAAACTCACCTAGAAATTAGTTTTATTTTATCTCTCAGATGCAGAGGTTTAAAAAGATGTGATGCTATTGAAATTATGTTTCAGTTTTTTAAATCAGCTTTTCATTTTAATTCTGTAACAGTGAAGAGAGACTTGAGAACAGACTTTACTAGAGCTTGAAATTTTCCCCCAAAATGCTTTGTAAATAAACTCATTGATTAAAGTTTGAGGAAATGTTATACTTTTGGTTAAGTAAACATTAAGAAAAAAAATTTTCTTGTTATAACTCCTATTTCCAAAAAATGTCCATTGGCATGAATATAAAAGTTGGAGTAAGATTTATGTAACTTTTTATCTTTTATCTGAGATTTTCCTTGTCTCAGTACGTGTAATTTCATAAGCACAATTAAATCTTTTCCTTGATAACACTGATTTTGATAATGTTCCAGAGGCATAATTGAGGAATTCATTTATGGTGTGTGAGAGCTGTTATTAACTTGAAATTGACTATAATATTTGAGTTTGTGTAGATCACTTGATCTCTTTGATCCTCTATTTGTTTATTTGTAAAATTATTAATCTCTGAAGTCCATTCTAGATTTCAAATTTCTTTAGATCTAAAAACTATGACACTTCACATTGTGAGTTTGGAAGAAGTCAAAGATTTGAAAGATGATCATTCAGTCTTGAATATACTGTAGAAAACTCTTTTAAACAAATTGTTGTTATTGTTCAGTTGCAAAGTCCTGTCTGACTCTTTGTGACCCTATGGACTGCAGGGTGCCAAACTTCCCTGCCCTTCACTATGTTAGGTAGTTAGAATAGGAGACAGGAGTCCAAAATGGCAGTGGCTAAAAGACAAAGAAGGGAAAAGCCTGCGAAAATACAGCAAAGGAAGGACCGGAGTGAGGATCTCAGGTAGAACAAACCGCACACCTGGTGAGCCCAGTTTACACAGGGCAGGCCCGGGGGAGGAGAAAACATGAAAAGAGGAGCCAAAGGGCTCGCTCTCGCTCTCTCTCTCCTCCCCCCTCTCCCTCTCCTTCCTGCTTGCTGGGGCTCTCTTCTCTTCATGTCTTTGGGTCAGCATGCCCTCATGCCTCAAGGATGGATTCTCCCGCTATTTTCTAAATAAAATAGAGCTGTAACACGGAGCTGGAATACTGATTTATCTAAGAGCTATAACACGGTCTGTTCAAGACCCCAGAGCTGTGACCCACCGAAGGCTTTAATGTCCGTCACTCCAAATCTTTGTTGTGACGAGACAGAACTGAGGAGAATACACTCGCCTGACAGCTATCTCCTAGGGTTTGTTCAAATGCATGTCCATTGAGTCTATGATGCTATCTAACCATCCAATCCTCTGTCACCCCCTTCTCCTTTAGCCTTCGATCTTTCCCAGTATCAGAGTCTTTTCCCATGAGTCAGTTCTTTGACTATATGGACCTTTGTTGTCAAAGTGATGTCTTTGCTTTTTAGTACACTGTCTAAGTTTGTCATAGCTTTCCTTCCAAGGAGCAAGCATCATTTATTTTCATGGCTGCAGTCACCATCCACAGTGATTTTGGAGTCCAAGAAAATAAAGTATGTCACTGTTTCCACTTTTCCCTGTTCTATTTGCCATGAAGTGATGGGACTGGTTGCCATGACCTTAGTTGTTTGAATGTTGAGTTTTAAGCCAGCTTTTTCATGCTCCTCTTTCACTTTCATCAAGAGGCTCTTTAGTTCCTCTTCACTTTCTGCCACTAGAGTGGTGTCATCTGCATATCTGAGTTTTTGTATAACAAGAGAAGTCTCAAAGCTATCCTCTAACTTTTCTTTAATTGCTAAAAATAAAACAACAGCAAAGAAGACTTTTGTCAGGAAAATACCTGTAATTTGACCATTCTTAATCAACAGCCTTTCATGTATATGGATTTTTTATGGTAGCTATACATGGTCATATGTATTTTATATATTTATTAATATAGCATAACTGGGTATTTTTAATGCTACTGCTGTTACCAAATGTTTAGTAAAATATTGCAATAATGTCTCTGTAGTTACTTCTTTTAGGTAGATATAATATCACTTTATAAAATGTCATAATCTACTGAAACAATTCTATTATGCTAAATATTTACACTTTTCAAATAATATTGCCCAGCACAAAACAGCATCATGGGTAGACTTTATTTTTCTGTTGAATTATTTCCCAGAAGTAAATTACAGGATCCTAGAATATGAACATTTTAATTTCTCTTGTTGTAGAGTCTCCGTTGTTTTTCAAAGATTCGGAGACAATATCCTGTGCCATTATAATTGTATATTTACCTTATTTTGAATCATTTATTCCTTTTATTCAGCAAACATTTATTGGATACTCAGTGCATCCAAAGTCTTGAGTTGAACAAGTGAGTGAGATTTAAAGCTAATCATATCTTCGGGATTATCCGAAGGTCTGGGACAAGATACAAGCCATTTGGTGCCATAAAAAGAAACCCAGGGGATGCAGAGGAAGTTTGTTTTAGAAAAGCATTTCACAAACTCTATCACAGTGAAGCACTGAAACATGATCTCTGCAAAAGTCTGGTTTCAGCCAACATTGACCTCTGTGCAGCTTCCTGGTGATCCATCCAGCTCACTCTGCCTCTCTGTGTAGACTGCTTATGGTACAATCAGCTTTTCCAAGTGGTCTTCCTGCTTATTGATGTCCTGTCTAAAAAAATTCAACAGATAAACACAGTGCTGGCCTGAACAGCGATAGCAAGGTAGCACAGCTGTAGCTTAGCCAGAAGATTATTTTAAAATGGTCAGGCATTATTAAGGCTTCATATTTTCATCTCTATTTGAGGAAGAATCACCAAGTCAACAGAGCTTCTTTCATATTCTATCAACAGCTGCTGCATCCCAGCCTGCCTACAAATGCTGCACTATTTAACCCTTTTATGCTTTCCTCTCCTCTTTATTAAATTTCAGAGCCTTACTTATGCTATTTCCCTTAATCCTCACCACCTCTAAGTCATTTGTTATTAACTCCTTTTTAGAGATAAGGAAATGGAGGCTTAGAGAAATTAAGAAGTCTGTTTAATTTCATACCGTTTGTAAATTGTGGGTCTGGGAATCAGACCCAGAACCGATTGACTTTGAAAATTTTCCACTTGGTGCCACTGCTCAATTTTCCCTTTGATGTCCTCTTAGATGAGAACAGACTCTATAAATGGGACTTTATTTCTCGCTTATTTTCCCTCTTCTTGGTGACGCAATCAATTTCTAATGTTTATTGATCATCAGTTACCGTTTATGCCCTAACCAATTGTCTCATTTAATTCTCACAACCCTAAGAAGTAAATACTATTGTTATTACTATATTGTATTTGAGGAATTTGAAACGTTAGAAAAGTATAACTCCTAGAGGAGAACATAGGCAAAACACTCTCAGACATAAATCACAGCAGGATCCTCTATGATCCACCTCCCAGAAGTCTGGAAATAAAAGCAAAACTAAACAAATGGGATCTAATTAAAATTAAAAGCTTCTGCACAACAAAGGAAAATATAAGCAAGGTGAAAAGACAGCCTTCTGAATGGGAGAAAATAATAGCAAATGAAGCAACTGACAAACAACTAATCTCAAAAATATACAAGCAACTTATGCAGCTCAATTCCAGAAAAATAAACGACCCAATCAAAAAATGGGCCAAAGAACTAAATAGACATTTCTCCAAAGAAGACATACGGATGGCTAACAAACACATGAAAAGATGCTCAACATCACTCATTATTAGAGAAATGCAAATCAAAACCACAATGAGGTACCACTTCACACCAGTCAGAATGGCTGTGATCCAAAAATCTGCAAGCAATAAATGCTGGAGAGGGTGTGGAGAAAAGGGAACCCTCCTACACTGTTGGTGGGAATGCAAACTAGTACAGCTACTATGGAGAACAGTGTGGAGATTCCTTAAAAAATTGCAAATAGAACTACCTTATGACCCAGCAATCCCCCTGCTGGGCATACACACCGAGGAAACCAGAATTGAAAGAGACACATCTACCCCAATGTTCATCGCAGCACTGTTTATAATAGCCAGGACATGGAAACAACCTAGATGTCCATCAACAGATGAATGGATAAGAAAGCCGTGGTACATATACACAATGGAGTATTACTCAGCCGTTAAAAAGAATTCATTTGAATCAGTCCTGATGAGATGGATGAAACTGGAGCCGATTATACAGAGTGAAGTAAGCCAGAAAGAAAAACATCAATACAGTATACTAACACATATATATGGAATTTAGAAAGATGCCAATGACGCCCCTGTATACAAGACAGGAAAAAAGACACAGATGTGTATAATGGACTTTTGGACTCAGAGGGAGAGGGAGAGGGTGGGATGATTTGGGAGAATGGCATTCTAACATGTATACTATCATGTAAGAATTGAATCGCCAGTCTATGTCTGACACAGGATACAGCATGCTTGGGGCTGGTGCGTGGGGATAACCCACAGAGATGTTATGGGGAGGGAGGTGGGGGGGGTTCATGTTTGGGAATGCATGTAAGAATTAAAGATTTTAAAATTAAAAAAAAAAACTAAAAAAAAAAAGAAGAAGAAAAGTATAATAAAATACCAAGATTCCTTAGCAATTAGGTGGAAAAGCTGGGAATAAATTATCTCAATAGGGGTTCATGCTTATTGTTACAGAATCAAATCATTATATTGATCACCAGTTAGATAAATAGATCAAGGTTTTAGTCTTGAATATATCTTTGGCCCCTGACTAGGGTTGAATCAGAGAGGCAGCCAGGCAACAACTTTAGACCTAAATCTACAAGCAACAATAAAACAGCATTGAGGTAAATCAGAAAAATAACTATTGCCAATTAACTCAGGTTTCCACCTTTGGCTGCTAGAGGTTGAACCACCAAATTTATAGCAGATACATGAGTCTCTTGATAATTGTGTGAGATGAAATTCTGTAACTGAAAAATGCATGGTATAATGCTATTTATCTAGAATGGAATTTTAGAATCTTATTGTTAACGTTTATTCTGAGAGTTAGCTAATGACATATATTCAGTTCAGTTGCTCAGTCGTGTCCGACTCTTTGCGACCCCATGAATCGCAGCAGCCAGGCCTCCCTGTCCATCACCAACTCCCGGAATTCACTCAGACTCACGGCCATCGAGTCCGTGATGCCATCCAGCCATCTCATCCTCTGTCGTCCCCTTCTTCTCCTGCCCCCAATCCCTCCCAGCATCAGAGTCTTTTCCAATGAGTCAACTCTTCGCATGAGGTGGCCGAAGTACTGGAGTTTCACCTTTAGCATCATTCCTTCCAAAGAAATCCCAGGACTGATCTCCTTCAGAATGGACTGGTTGGATCTCATTGCAGTCCAAGGGACTCGCAAGAGTCTTCTCCAACACCACAGTTCAAAAGCATCAATTCTTCCGCGCTCAGCTTTTTTCACAGTCCAACTCTCACATCCATATATGACCACAGGAAAAACCATAGCCTTGACTAGACAGACATATATTAATAATTAGGAATTAATAAATACTGAAATTAAAGACATCTTCAAGTAATTAAAAATGTTATGTTGAGTGTTTAGTACATCTATTTTAAACATGATGAGATTCAACCTTTTTTTTTGAAACAGTTAACTTCTTTGTACCTTAACAAGTATATTTTGAATAAGAAATTTAAAGCAGTTATTTTGTAGGACAGTGCAGTGTACTCTTGTCCACTGTGCCTCGATATTTTCTCCAGCTCCTGCTCCTGCTAACAGTAGACTTGTTCTATCATCTCTGATTCCTTAGGCATGTTCTGTGTTGGCCACTGTCTACAAGATACATGGAGTCCAGTTCACATTCTTTTTGTTCAAAGGGAACTTAGAATTTTTCTGTGTTTGGAAAGGTTCAGCAAGTATGATATATTAGATTCATGTAAGTTAAATTATGTGTAAATAGAATCAGAATAGATCTCTGTAGATATAACACATTAAAAACCTTTAGGAAGCTATACTATCCACTGGCTTAAATATTTTATCCTGGGGATTCATTTCAGTCCTACCACAAAATTCTTACTGGCTGTAAAGTGCAAGGCTCTGAACCAGGCATCACAATGTACACAGGTAATAGAGCATAATTCTTTCTCTCTGGGATTTTGTATTCTAGAGGGCTTGACAGAAACAAGTAACTCAGGGATCAAGAAGAGCTTTTTAATTGCCATTTTGAACCACAGGCAATGTGCTGTTTGAGGATGGGACTTCTAGAGATCATTGACATAAGTCTGGTTAGGGAAGACAGTAGAAACAGCCTTCAGATGGTATTTTAAAGAGCATGGCATTTACCAAGGCTCAGGTTGGGGTGGGGGGGAGAGGAGTAGGAGTAGAAAGAGAAGGAATGCTTCAGTTGAAACATTTACCCAAATAGTGGAAAGGGGATAGCGTTGCCTAGGAAAAGACTTGTAGATGAAATGTAGCTAGGAGTGGAGCTCGTGCTTAGTAGAGGAAGGCACGGCTTAAAGACCGTGGAAGTGGTGTCTTCAGACGGTACTGTTGCTGTAAGACTACAGAGCGGTAGCGTGTTCGGGGCGTTTGCTCATGTATGTTCCTCCAGCAGTGAGAGTGCAGCACATTATGACCTGGTTTCCAGATGGTTGGCTAAGGCGAGATGAGAAATATGCAGACAGATAGTATATACTCTCCATTCTTTTCCTTATTGATATAGTTTTATTTATTGAATCATTGACCTTTTTGCCTATTGTCCTCCAGTTCCAGATTCCAAGGGCTGAATCACAAACACCATCTCCTCATCCTTTTGTTCACCCTGCAGATATTGAGCACCTGCTGTGTTCTACTTTCCATGCTAGACATTGGAGTTACAAGCAAAGGCTCTGACCTCAAGAAGTTTGTGGTAGTCTAGTGGGGAAAAATAAATGCTCTCAAGTAATTAAAATGTGCATGTTGTTCTATGAGGCAATAGAAGGGAAATGCATAGCTATGACTTTATATTTTAAAAAGTTGATTTTTTAATTTGAGTTACAAAGGATAAATAGATGTTGTTCATGTGGAGAGGAGGAGAAGGAATGACCGCCATTGAGTGAACTCTGCTGTGCAGCAGGTGCCAGATTGGGTTTTATTTTATTTCAGGTAACATGGATTAACCATGGGAGGAGTTGTCTTATCTCTATTTTACAGAAAAAGAATGGGATCAGAGAGAAAGTGACTCTCAAGATTAATGGGCAGGGTTGAAACCAAAACGGAAGCCTAATCTGCAAAATCAAGACTCATGGTAGTTCTACTCTGACATTGTGAAAAAGTGAAGATGTTAATTGCTTAACAATGAGAGAGAGGGAGAAATAGGGAAAAGGCCAACCCCAGCTGTGAAGGAAGCAGTTTATCTAATCTACGTCACTGTCTACTGTGACTCAACATGGCAACTGTCTTTCATACCAAAGAAATGTTCAATGATCTGGATTTTCAGTCATCTTCTCAATAGCAACATTCATCCGTCATATTTTCCCTATTCTCAAAGCCTCTTGTTATGGCAATATGGTAATAAAACTAACGGTTTTAAATAGATTGATGTATTTTAAAAAATCAATAAAATTTCTGAATCCACTGTCTTTAGCACATCAAAATTATTTTCCTAGCATAGCAATTTTCAACAAAATATTGAATAACAAATATAAATTTCTATAAACTACAATAAAAAGTGAAAGTGTTATTGGTCAGTCGTATCCATCTCTTTGCAACCTCATGGACTATAGCTCATCAGCCTCCTCTGTCCATGGACTTTTCCAGGCAAGTATACTGGAGTGGGTAGACATTCCCTTTTCCAAGAGATCTTCCCGACTAGGGATCAAACCTGGGTCTCTTGCATTGCAGGCAGATTCTTTACTGTCTGAGTCACCAGGGAAGTTCACAATAAAAAGTGAACACAAGTGAAATTATTTTTATTAGTATATTTTTCCATCCATGGTCAAAATATTTCAATAAGTATTCAACATTATCACTTTTGTGTTATCTCTTATTAAGTCTTTGAAATCTGGTATCTATTTTACTCTGAAAGTATCTCAGTTTCAACTACCTACATTTTAAGTACTCAATAGTCCATGTGGCTAATTGCTATTATATTTATTGGACAGTGTAGCCCATGGGGGATGTACAATGAATTGTTTTAGTAATGGTCTATCACATACTTCAGCAAGTTAGCAGAAAGGAAACTTCTGTTCTGGAGTGGTTTTCTTCTCACACCACAACAAATAAGTATGTGAGGATTCTCAACCTTATTTGTACTTTAGAATTACTTGGGGACCTTAATAGCTCAGTGTTTCACCAGAGTTTTGATTTGGTTGCCTACTGTATGGTGTAAACATCAGTGTTTTGTTTTGTTTGTTAAGTATCCTGCGTAATTCTAGTATGTAGGGAATTTTCAGGGTGGGAATCACTAATGTGTATAGTGATATGTATTTTTCCTCTTGCTATGACTAGTGTCAAAAAAGGATCAAGGCAAACATATGAATAGAAAGTACTTTCTTGTTCTTTACCTTAATGAGAAATAGACTGGGAACAGACTTTCCTTGGGAATTTCTACTAACCTAGTAATGCGTATACTCCTTCGGTTTGTAGATGCTGAATCCCGAGTAGGAATTATGTACTTGAAAGTATGGGGTGGGATTGGTAATCCCACCCTTATCAACATTTTATTGATTTGGGCTTTTTTTTTGTGAAAAGTTAGAATTGACTCACCGATGCAATGGACATGAAATTGGGCAAACTCTGGGAGATGGCGAGGGACAGGGAGGCCTGGTATGCTGCAGTCCATGAGGTCGCAAAGAGTTGGACATGAGTGGGTGAACAACAACAGACTTGACTCAGATCTTAAAGATTTATTTTAAGCATATGATAAATAATTTAACTAAAAGGCTTTAGTTAAATAATTTACGTTATATTTATATTAAATAATATATTAATTTAGTAATTAATATATCAAATATTAAATTATATATATTACCCCCTTTATTTAGCTAAAGGTTTTAACTAAAGTACTATTTACACAGTGAAAACTTAGGAGTATATAGCCTTATGTAGGAACTGAGTTCTGTAACATTGGGGGAATAATGATGCTTTAGACCTTTGCATTATATGAAACAATTTAGACCTCTGCATTTGCATCTTTCTGCTTGATTTTCATGGTCTTGATCTTTGTGATGTGACAAGGATCAGGAAAAAGACAGTGTAAATATTTGCTGTCTGTGCCACAGGCCTGATCCCTTGTCAGCCATAATAGAGCAAAAAATGCATGAATGTCCTCCACTCCTCCTTAGCTAATGTCCCATTTGTATCTAATGTTATAGACACCATTGTAAATTACCCTTAAATTAAGAATTTCAATCTCTCAATAACAGGGTCAAGTTAATAACTCGAGTTTAAAAGGAAGACATCAAGCCTTCCTAATGCTGAAGCAAATACCATTCAAATGTGTAGACCAATATGACTTTGTCTTCATTAATATAATAAAATTATTAGCACCTGGTTACCCAGAGACTATCTAATACCAGTATGCAATTGCTTTTTTTATGATTATTGCAATGGTGATTTATTCTCTTTTAACTCCTAAGCATTCTCTTTGGAGAGTACTTTTTTCTAATGTTTATGAAGAAGCCTTAGGCTCATGAGACGATATTTACAACTCTCAGTATTAGGATGTTTCTCTATTTTGTACCTGCTTACAACATTCATAAAACATCTGCCAAAGTGCTGAAATCAGCTTTGGGAAAGTAAACTGATGGTGCCCTGTGAAATGAGGAGGTTTGAGAGCTTAGGATTTGGAAGGCTGTAATTACTCCCGTACTCACACTGTATTCTGTATGTTGAGTGCTGGGACACATAGTGACTCATGAAAAAACACTGATGTCCACATAAGCCTCCTGTAAATGAAGCTACTGTGCCAAATGGAAGCACGACCTGAACCTATGCACACACACGCAGAGACTCACCAACTCCAGAAGCAGAATTGCGAAATGCTTCCAAGAGAGTTTAAGAACTTAGAAGCTTCATGACCTATATTCATTGTTTAAATGGTGAAGTTTGGTATCATTAGTGATAGCCTTTATTTCCACTTTTGTACCCTCCTGATATTTGCTAGTGATGGCAATATCCTCAGATTTGAAATGAGAAATCAAAGCTTTAAGAAAAGAGCTAACTTTCCTGAACACAGGGAACCAAATGTAGAATCCAAGTATAGAATCTATAGTCTATAATATTATGATATAGTCAATCAGATTAGGGACAATTTAATATAGCAGGGAAACCAGTCAGCTGCATTGAGTCAGACCCCAAGGGTTCCATTAAAATCAGATGAATCCGAGCAATATGGCTGCTAATCTTGTGCTCATCCAAATTATATATGAATAGGCTGAGCCTGCAGATTTGGGTTGAGAAAAACCTAAATGCAGTCTCCCCTTAGATATTTAGTACACAAGCTGATCGGCACATTTCTAAATGGGCTTCAGTTAGATTCACTGAACGAATTTTGTCAGAAACTTCCCAGTTCCTCTCAGACATACATTTAGATATCGATCTGTCATTTTTAAGGTTTTTGTTGTTGTTGTTTGATTGGTTGGTTTTGATTCACTTGGTAGGAAGGCTGATGTAAAGAGTGTACAGAGATTGAGTCTATTTATTCAGTGTTTAATCTGCAGGGGTATGCCTGAGTTCATCAAAGGTGACACACAGCTCCAAAATGTTTTGCTTTGGTTAAATACTTCCTACCCAAGTTTTTTGACATAGACTTCATCAAGTCTCTCTGGATTAATCTTCTCTCAGCTAACAACTGTAAATCATGGCAGTATGATCATTAAAAAAGATTTTTTTTTTCCTGGTTGAGATGAATACCTATTTGAAGATGCTACAGTGTGTAGTGGGGAGCATTCTTATCAGCAAGGATAATGGAAGATTTCTGTATAAATCATTTCATGGGAGACAAGCAGAGTTTAGCTTTATTATGAGTTGGAGGAATTGCAGCAGCACTTAGCAAAGAGTATCTAAGACACATGGAACATTTAAGAATATAAATATACCACTGACTTATTAGGCACCTTTTCTTGTTGAAATTACTCGTGCAAAATTCCTATTAGTTTCAAACTGTCTGCTGTAACTAGTGCATAGAATTATATTTGACCTAGGTCTGTAGTTGGCATTTTTGACCACTCAGAAGTGATACTATTGATAAAAGAAAAAACAAATTAAGAGATTTCTAGGCAAAAATACTTGTCAGACTCACAATGGAAATTCTAAAAGTACCTTTGCAGTCACATTTGAAACAGAATACTTTAACCAATAATGTGTCAGTGATACTTTAAGGGGAAAGACATTTGATGTATGTCAATTGTATGAAAACTGATCATGTCTTCAGTTTCTCAGTCTTATGTTACAGCATTGTAGAAGCAAATCAATATCTTGGTTTCCATATATAGTTGAGAATTTATCCACACTGGAACGTGGAGAGAGGCAAAAAACAGTGATTCTGGGAGAAAATTAGCATTTTGTTGATCACCTGTTTTGAACCAAGGTTACGATGACTATTTTTATATATTCATCATTTCAGTTTAGCTGGTGAAGGATTTGATGCCCATTGAAATTAAGAAACACATGTACAATTCCCCAGTTATACAGTATAACAGAGCCAAAAATTTGTCCAGAACCAAGTTCTGGTTAACAGGCACTGCAGAAGAGAGCTGAAGTTGAATCTCTCGAGCCACAGTTTTATTTCTGACCCATCCAAATTAAACCAACATTTACTGGGCAGATACACTGTGCAAAGTACTGTTTTCTCATAGTTTACAGTTGAGTAGGTGATAAGCAAAAACATTGTGCATACTCACGTATATACAAGGAATCGTTTCCTGCCCCACCCTAGCTTGGATTTAATATGCTTTCTGTATGCCCCATGTGGCATCCACACAAATCTGGATAATTTAGGTTATGGTATAGTTACAAACAAAACCCAAGATCTCAGAGGTTTGATAAATTATATGCTCATTTCTTATGTATTCTGTATGTTTATCAAAGCTCTGCTAGGAGACTGTTCAGCATTGTTTGCACTGCATGACCCGGGTTTCCAGGTCAAGCTCCCTTGGGAATGTCAGTACTATGGGAAGGAAGGAAACAAAGGCGTGGTAAATTGTATCCTGGTTCCTAAAGATTTCATCCAGTAAGTGGTTCATACCACTTCCACTCCGTGTCATTGGTCAGAGTAAGTCACTCAGCCCCCACTAACTTCAATGGGGCAGGATGTACAAGATACCATGTGCATGGGAGGAGAGACAGAAGAACTTTTTGAGGATGCTAACCACTGTGGCACTCTGTTTTTCCTCTGGTATAGGACTCATTAACCTTTACTGTAATTGTTATTTAACAGAAATTCCGCCATGGTTTTATTTTTTTTAAGGATTATTCATTTATTGCAACAGTTCTCAGCTGTGGCACACGAGATCTTCATTGCATCATGTGGGGTCTTTTGTTCTGGCTCACGAACTCTAATCGCGGCACCCAGGCTTTATAGTGCAGGCAGGGTAGTTGGCAACATTCTATCTCAGGAAACTTCATTTCCTTTTCCAAGTGTGATTCCTTTCCCCTTTTCATTTTGAGATGAAATTGCAATCAGTAGAGCTTGTATCAGTGTTTTTACTTGGCATAAAACCATTTACTATTTTGTCTTTATCCTCTTGTTGTATGAATTAGGGGATTTATAATTTTTGAAACTTTAATCTCTGAAAACTGTAGATTTTAGGCCCTTTGCACTACTTGGGATCTTAGTTTCCCAAACAAGGATTGAACCCATGCCCCTTGCATTGCAAGGCAGACTCTTAACCACTGGACCACCAGGAAACTCTCTCATTATGTTCTTTATTATGTCTCCAACACCTACCACAGTGTTTGGTGTCATCAGTATTTGTTGAATGAATGGCAATGCTGTTCTGTTTGCATATTCACAATAGTTTTAGAGTCTATGGTCAGGTGGAAAATTTAGAAAATCCTTCAGTATCTGGATTAAGATCTCAAGAGAAATCCTTGGGCTATTCTGACATATGATGCCACAAAGGATATTTCAGGGAAAGAAAAAATCAAGTGAAGATTCCAACGCTCTAGAGAGCTTGAGTTTAACTTCAGAAAATGATTGGAAAATGTCCACCCATCTTTCATGAAATGAGGGCTTATTTTTCCTGCTTGTCAAGTTTTGTTGCACCAATCACATATAAACAGTCACATCCAAGAGACATGTTCATCAATTATAGAGTGCTCTAGCAGCGTTCTATCTCAGGAAACTTCATAGCTTTTTCCAAGTGTGATTCCTTTCCCCTTTTCATTTTGAGATGAAACTCCAATCAGTATAGCCTGTATCCGTGTTTATACTTGGCATAGAACCATTTACTAACTTGTCCTTATCCTAAAAAAGCATCCTCTTGTTGTATGAATTAGGGGATTTATCATTTTTGAAACCTGAGTCTCTGAAAGCCATATTTGGGGTAGATTTTAGTACTACAGAACCTCTTCAATATATTGAAAAACTTAAAAAGAAATTTACCTGAGATAACGTTAAGCATGCTAACAGAAGAAACAAAATTCCTTTGCTTTGAGTCATATAAACAACCTCAAAAACCTAGTTATTTGGTCAGAAGCTCTGATTAGAAGTTATAAATGGGAGTAAGTAAGATTTAATAAAAATTAAATTCTTAAAGATTTCAGGTTGTTTGGAAGACACAACTTTTAAAAAAGTTGGGCTTGTTGGTAGTTATATATGCAGTAGATGGGTAACTGCTCCACAGAGGCTACTTTTGATGTATTTATAGGGACAAGAGTGCTTGCCAGGCAAGGGGTGGAATGCTTGAAGACACTTGCGTTATTTGAAGTCCTTAGATGCATTCCCCTGCCATCCATCTTTGTTTCTTTGCTGAGGGGGAAATGGACTGTCTAACCCAATGTTATTGATCATAGATTATTGAGAAGTGAGTGAAAGGAAGGGGAAGACAACAAGAACAGAGAAGGTAGAAGCTGTAGAGGCTGGGGATTGGGTGGGGGCGCGGAGAGAAAGAAGAGGGTGAGGAAGAAGGAAATTGTGTTCTCTGTAGCTGTCCAATTCCTTCACTCCTAGAGCTAGGATTCCTAATTTTTTAATAAGTGTTTTTTCCATAAATTGTTTTTCATTGGTAACTTGAGCAGGATTGTGGTTTTTGCAAACAGTGACCAAAAATAACCTTATTAGAATCATTTGTGTAAACAATGAGCTCTCATAGGGCATCTAAAAAGGAACTGATGTGCACTGAACTTTTTAGGAAACACATCTTGTAGACAGTTGTTTCTGGACTGGACCTTTGTTTTCTCACCTTCTGGCATGCCCTGGTGGTGGTCCTCTTGTCACTCATAAAGCGGTGAGAACTGTTATGAACTGCCCCTCCTTTTGATATATTCAAATGCTTTAAAAAGAAAATGAAACAAAAACAATAGAAAACATCAACACACTCTCCTCCACCATAAACCACTGCCTTTGCTTGACTTGATATGTATGGCCTTATGAGTTCTATTAGTCGCATCTTCAGGTACTTATTTTCTTTATGCAGTTTTATTTTTTATTAGTAATATCTTAGAAGCTTTTAATCACTTAAAATAGACAAAGTACTAATAATAGCTTGGATTAGATGCCAGGTCCAGCAATGGCACCCCACTCCAGTACTCTTACCTGGAAAATCCCATGGACGGAGGAGCCTGGTGGGCTGCAGTCCATGGGGTCACTAAGAGTCGAACACAACTGAGCAACTTCACTTTCATGCACTGGAGAAGGAAATGGCAACCCACTCCAGTGTCCTTGCCTGGAGAATCCCAGAGACGGGGGGAGCCTGGTGGGCCGCGGTCTATGGGGTCACGCAGAGTCGGACATGACTGAAGCAACTTAGCAGCAGCAGCAGTCTGATTTTAGAGCCACTTTACCCATCAAGCAACTATGATTACCAGGATCTTTGATCATGCCTGGCTGTAAGGGTATTTAGAGAATGCTAAGGTTCAAACTTTGAATTTTTTTGCGCATATTTTAACCCTTTAAATATCATTATTAGGAGGTTCACATGTGTACTGTGTTCTCTCAAGGATAACCTCACTCTCAATTTATTTTCTACTAAAAGCATAAGCTTTTCACATTCTGCTTGCAGAATACTAATCTTGTTTTTAAAGAGAAGCTCATCTACTGTTAATAGAAAATATACTGTCTTTTCCCCTCTCTAATCCAGTGTTCCAGACACCACGTATTACCCCATTAAATTCCTACTTGAGCATCCTGGATGGAAAAATAATTCGGAGTGTATTGTACTTAAGGAGAGGCTTGGATGAATTTAGTTACCAGTCTAGCCATGCCCTCTTCTTCACAACTGACCTTCTTCTCAAGGCTTATATCTATTTGCCTTTTTTTTTTTTCCAATCTGTGTCTAATGTTTGTTCTATCCTTATAGAAAACAATGACATCAGTTCATATGGATCAGCTGTAAGCATCTATAATTACCAGGGAAGGTTTGAAACCATTGCTCTCACTTCTATTGGAGCAGAGCAGAAAATGAAGGGGCTTTGCTGGTGGCTCAGATGGTCAAGAATCTGGCTGCAGTGCAGGAGACCTGGGTGGATCCCTGGGTTGGGACTATCCCCTGGAGGAGGGCATGGCAACCCACTCCAGTATTCTTGCCTGGAGAATCCCCGTGGACAGAGAAGCCTGGTGGGCTACAGTCCATGGATTCCCAAAGTCAGACATGACTGAGCAACTGAGCACAGCACAGAAAGTGAAGGCTATATTTTTCCAGGTGTATTGTGATATACTTGACAAAAATTTTATATATATATATATATATATATATATATATAAAGTGTACAACACAATGACTTGATGTGTAATACAATATGAAATGGTTACCACAAACAAGCTAGTTAACAGATCCATCACCCTACACAGTCACTACCCCTTTTGCATGTTACCTGTGTTGAGAACTTTTAAGAACAGCAGACTTCAGGTACACAATACAGTATTGTTAACAGAAAGTGAAGCTTAATTGCTTGAGTAACTGGTCCTACTACCCAAAGGAAATGCCAGAATTCTTCCTTCACATTAAAACTGTAAATGAAAGGCCAATACCTTCATAACTCATTAAATCTAAGTAACTGGCAGTTTGCAAGTCACTGAGAATAAATTTGAATGCTCTCAGTAATACACGTAATGCATTATGTTTGCATCACTGGATTATTCAAAGGATAAAGAAATATTTAAATTTTAGTCTTTGGTCTTTTTATGTAAGGAATTTTTTGGTCTGTTAGAAAATATAATCACCTGCCTATACCATACTTCTTCTAGCAAAACAAAACCTAGTCCTTGAATTTTATTTGGTTATTCATAGAATGGGTACTCACTGAGTGCCTGCAGTGGTGGTCAACAGCGTGAGATCTGGAGAAGGAAGAACCAAGTGAAATGTTACCATTCTGGGATCTTAGGTCCATGGCTCACAACCTCTAAGCCCCAGCCTCCTAACTTACAAAAATCTGTGTGTCATCTTGGGACCTACTCAGGGTAGTTTTGAGACTTGAATGAGATAATGTCCCTTAAACCTTGATAAAGATATTTGTGATTTGAGTCTTAAGATTTGTGGCAAAAGGAGAGCAGTTAGTAAATGTAACTGATTCTGATATCCCTGTCTAAAACACACTGGAGGCTTAATGCCTGGAGAATCGGGGAAGAGTTTATGCATGTCCAGGAGTTTGTGTTGAGATCTGTCTAGGACAGATGCATGAAAAGGTAGCCCTTGCTCTTTAGAATCCTTTGTAGTAAAAAATGACAGTAGTGGAGATAGAGATAAACATAAGAAACAGGCAGAAGTAATAAAATCCTATATAACTTTAGAAATGTAGAACCAGTTTACATGTAGGTGAAGGCATCAGGGAAACTTTTATGGAGGAGGTGACTTTGGATAGAAACAGAAAAACTGAACATTTAGATTTATGGAGGTACTATGAGTTTGGAGATAAAGCTCTGAGAATATAAAGATGTATTTTTCCCTGAGGGTTCTGTCCTCAGCAGAAGATGTGGAGAATAATGGTATCATATTTGGAAAGAGAAAATACCATTTCTTTCTAAGAATTGGCATGAACTCCTCTCCTAAATGAATAGTTGTGGTAATTGCATAGGACCTAGGAAATTGGCTAAGATTTTTCTTGGACTTGTTAGGAAAATTAAAACCAAACTGGGTTTAAATTTTTAAATGTTCTTTCCTTTCAAGTTCTCTAGCTTGTTAAATAATTTTATAAAATTGTTGGTGTATTATAATTTTATAATATTGTCTTGGAAGAGTAAACAGACCCCATTCCTGTATACTAAGGTCTTGGCTGTGTTTAAACTTCTTCATCTCCTTTCCACTTGATTGTGCTTATAAAACACAAGCCTGTCCTTGCAGCAGAGAGAAGGATTATAACAAGTACCTGGCACCTGAGATGCAATTAAATAGGAGGTGCAATTTAATCACACAGCCTATGCTGTGATTTATCTGCATCTGACTTAATCATTAGAACCTTTTGAAAAACCAGCACTTTATTTGAGGTCAATCTCCATGCTGTTGCAGAGTCTGAAGTGACCATTAGTGCCTTGTGCTGTGTTTCCAAACGGCATTTGGGACAGAAACAATTTATTGAGCACGTTTCCTATGTTAGCCACTGTGCTAACTGGATTATTTCATTGCTCTTCTCAGTGATTCTGTGAGGTAGGTAATAGCATCATCCTTTTCTCCCTAATGGGACCATGAAAAGGGCTTAGGAAAAGGAACTGGTGCCAATCTCATACCCAGGTCCTGGCAAAGGTAGCTTGGAAACTCAGTTCTGATTTTAAGGACTGTGTTCTTAATTACTGTCTGAACTGAGGTTGCCTGAGGAGAAATTACTCTTGAAGAAGTTACATTTGTACGTGCATAAGTATATTTCACACACTATATAAAAGTTTCTTTGTTTATATTTCATTGTAACCTAGCTGCCTGCTTGTTAAGGGATCAAAAAAAGACATTTCTTATATTAAATTGAGTTTTAATACTTGTGTGTTTTTGCTAATGTTCAGTCAGAATGCATTGAGATGAATTTGGAAATGAAAGGAAACCTCATCATTTTCTGAGGAATGCAACTAGATATAAACCAATTGTGACATAGTGTAATCAGCAAAATCGTTGGACCATTGATATTCCTTATCAAAATTTATTCAGTGATTATGTTGTGCTTTCTCTTCATGTGTTTGTTCAGTTCCCTGGCGCCTCAGCTTCCCTTGGGGAACCACGTGGTGTGACAGGAAGAGTATGTCTCCAACAACCAGGATTTAGCCCTTGGTAGTTGTGTTAGCTTCAGCAAATCATTAAACCTCTTAATGCTCCAGTTTTCTTATCTTAGAAGATGGACTAAAAATATATGCCTTCCAGGGTTAGTCTAAAATGGGAGCAGATGATGCATGTCAAGTACTTAGCAGTAGATCTGGGACATAATAATCTACCTAAAAAGTGGAAATACTGTTTTTATTTTTAACCTCAAACTACTATTCCACTTTTTTTTTTTTGGTAGCAAGTGAATGATGCCTATTTTCCAGGTGTGTGTGTGTGTTTGTGTGTGTATATGAGATGACTAAATATAAATATGTAGACAGCATAGCACCTGGTAGGGTCTCAGTCAATGCATCTCCTCTATTCCCATTAATTTACATTAAAAACACATTCCAGTCATCTTTATTTTCTTTTCCTTATTGGTGTTCCTATCTCTTTATTGTCCGCCACAATGTGGTTGGCTTGTATGAACCTTGTGGTTTCCGAGTTTTAACTTTAATAATCAAGGAAGAGAAAAGCCCACACAAAATGCAATTTCAACAGGAAGAGAATAAGCCACTTTTCAAGCAAAGAGAGATGATGAACTTAAAATGTAGGTTCCTTTTCAATATTTCAGGGAAACACTTTACATACAGTTCTGGGAATGTAGCCAAAATGAGAAAGCCAAGAGTTATATCCAGCAGATATTATGAGAGGGTAAGAGGAGTCGCAGATATCCAATTACTTCGATAATAAAAGTACAACATCCCATACCTTTCTATCTACATCTTTGTTTTAGAAGGAAGGGTGGAGGTTATGAAGCAAATCTTTAAAGCTTATTTGAAAAGCTTCTCTCTTTTCCTCTCACACTCTTCTGTTTGACAGTGCAGGTTTAAGCTCAAAGTCAGACGAACTCCTATACAGAGCATTCTTCTTAGGAAATTCTCTGGAGTCAGATTTAATAGTGTACACAGATCCATTCAGTAAATATTTTGAACACTTACTACATGCTGGGCACTGTGAATGATGCTAAGAATTCAGTTAAGGGATCGGAGGAAACTTTCTATATGCTCACAGGCCAAATCTACCAATGTTTTACCAATGTCTATGCACCTGTGCCCAAAACACTCCCTCTTTTCTTCTGGTACAGTGAAAATACCACTCCCTGTCCCCCACTGCCCTCTCTGCCAGTGCCTAATCATGGCCTGTTCCTTCTGTTGAATAGTGTGTCCCATGCCTGCTCTTTTTTACTCAAACTTCAGTCTTGCAATTGCCCCCTGCCCATCCGTTTTCTTCACTTTCAGTAAGCAAGATTATCCTTTTTGATAAAGTAGGATCCCACTAACATAATCTCTCTCCATGACTCACATTACTCTCCTATAGCCCTATTTTTCTAATTCCTTCTCTTTTGGGCAGGGGATGGGGGACAAAATCTCTTGAAAGTGTTGTCTGTACTCCATTTCCTTTCCTTCCAGGCTTTCTTGAAACTGCTTCATCTAAGCATTCATTCCTGTTAATTCCTAAGACTGCACATGTCAAGGCTGCCTGGCAGTGGCCATATTGCTCTATTCTTAGTCCTCACATTACTAACCCAGCAGCAGAAATAGACCCTTGGTTTCCAGGATGCCACCTTCTCCTGGCTTTTCATCTACCCCATAGGTGAATCCCTCTCAGACATCTTTGCTCTTTCCTCTTCATTTTCCCAAGCACTAAATGCCTGAGTACCCTGAAAGTCAGCACTCACAACTTTACTTTGTTTTCCTCATAACTGAATCCATCTATTCCAGTGTCTTCAAGCACCATCTATATTCCAGGAACTTCCAAATACATATCTCCAGTCTCAAAACTTTTTTCTTAACTCCACAATTGTATAGACAACTCTTTACTTGATATTCCCACAGCTGAAACTTCACCCAACTCAAACTTAACTCATCATTTCTACCTTTGAAATTTCTCTCCAAGCATTTCCTGTTTTGATCAGTGCAACTCTAATCTTTGAACTGTGGATGCCAAAAATGTCACCCTTGATTCCTTCCATTCTGTCCTCCTCCCATTCATTTTGTCAGCAAATCTAATCATCTCTATTTTGAAAATAAATACAGAATCTGACCAGTGTCCATCACTGCCACAGCAATTACTGTATAATTCTATCATAATCACGTAATGCCGTCATGATCTTTCACTTTCCTGCAATAATCTCTTAACTGTTCACCCTTGACCAATCTTTGCCAGGGTATTCTCTACACAACAGGCAAAAGCAGTTATTTTAAAACATAAATCAGACGCTATCATTCTCTACTCAGAACTCTCCAATTTGTTCCCACCCCAGCCAGTATAAAGTGAAAAGCCTTATCAATAGGGCTTCAGAGTGCTCTGGGCTGTTCTGTGCTTAGTCACTCAGTTGCGTCTTACTCTGTGCAACCCCTTGGACTTCAGCCCACCAGGCTTCTCTGTCCATGGAGATTCTTCAGGCAAGAATACTGGAGTGGGTTGCCATGCCCTCCTTCAGGGGATCTTCCCAACCCAGGGATCAAACCCAGGCCTCCTGCATTGCAGGAGGATTATTTAATGTTTGAGCCAGCAGGGAAGCCCCTGTAGTGCTCTATATCCTTGCAATATCACCTCTTTCTTCTCTTCTCCTTTTCCACCTTGCTCTAGCTACAATGCCTGATTCCTAGATCCTATGCTCCCAGTCTTTGCACCTACTGTTTCCTCTATCTGGAATGCTCTTCATCCTCTTTTCATCATGGGTCCACTTATCAGGAAAGTGAAAAAGTGAAACTGTTAGTCAATCAGTCATGTCCAACTCTTTAGCAACCCCATGGACTATACAGCCCGCCAGGCTCCTCTGTCCTTGGAATTCTCTAGGCAAGAACACTGGAGTGGGTAGCCGTTCCCTTCTCCAGGGGATCTTTCCAACCAAGGGATCGAACCCAGGTCTCCTGCATTGCAGACAGATTCTTTACTGTCTCAGCCACCAAGGAAGCCATTCCTTAATCACCTTTGATGAAAAAGACTCCACCGTGTCAACAACTTCTCATTGCTGCAATGCAGGAGCCATCTTTAGCCCCTTCCACTGTAGATTCTTTATAACATCATCACCTATCATTTTTTTTTGCCCTTTGTTTGTTTCTCACAGCTGGAACATCAGTTCAGTGCTGTGTCCCAATGCCTGGAAACAACCCCTGGCATTGTATGAACTGAGTAAATATTTCTGAATGCTGATGAAGATGAATGTGGCCCCTTGCCCTCATAGAATTTACATTGTAGTTGGTGCTAATGACAAATATAAAGTAAGCAGACAGAATAGCTTATAAATTTTGAGAAATAATTTTGATAAGTATTTCAAAAGCAATTGCCAAGGCATTGAGATGGAGATTGATAGGGGAAACTTAATTTAGATTGACTGGTTGGGGAGGCTTTTCTGAGGAGGTGGCAATTCATGATGAAAAGGAGCTAGACATTCTGAAATTAAAGGGAGAACACTTTATTTCTTACATATGCCAAAAAGTGTAATGATTATCAACAATTAGTCTATAACCTTCTGACAGCACATGTGCACACACCTTTTAGTAAAAATGTGTGTAGGATTGGAATAGTAAAGAACATGTTTTTACTTAGTGGATAGTAGGAAGAAAATCTTATCTGGACTTCAGTGAGATGACTGTGTGCATAAATGGGAAATCCTAACTCAGGGTATATAACAGGTATGAATCCAGCCTAATGCAAGGTACTTTTAGTCAGTCTAAATGTTTTGGATCTCCTTGAGAAGGAGTATTCAATCTTGTCCAGCATTAGGGTAGTAACAGATATGTGTTAAGAATATCTTTGAGGTTAGGGACTAGCTAGGTAAAAAGAATAATTTCAATGCCAGTATTAAATGGTAGCCACAAGTTATTGAGCAGCTAAAGGAGCTCAGTGGTAAAGAATCCACCTGCCAAGCAGAAGATGCAAGTTCAATATCTGGGTTGGAAAGGGGAAGGAAATGGCAACTTACATCAGTATTCTTGCTGGGAAATCCCATGGACAGAGGGCCTGGTGGGCTACAGTCCACAGGGTTGCAAGAGTCCAACATAACTTAGCAACTAAATGGCAACACAAAATAGGAGTCTAGCACCTTAAAACAGAACTTCAACTCTGGTACCTCATTCAGTTTTGAGAACTATTGTTTAAGAGAATTGATTTAATATGCTTGGTGCATATATTGAGTGCCAATTCAATCTTAGCTTTTAATAGTAATAATAAAACCATAATTTCTTTGTTATCAGATCCAATTACATATGAGAAAATTAATAATTTAAAATTGGTTACAGTAGAGCTGCCAAGTCATTCATTTTAAAAGCATCAGATCTTAGGTTAATCAGATTGGTCTGCTCTTTAATATGTATCTGTGTACTATCTTTCTCTTTTTCACTAATGATCTTGTTTTCCTGTCCTTCTTTTCTTTGGTGGTGGTTTTGCCACTAAGTCATGTCTGACTCTTGCGACCCCATGGCCTGTAGTCTGCCAGGCTCTTCTGTCCATGGGATTTCCCCCGGCAAGAATACTGGGTAGGTTGCCATTTCCTTCTCTAGGGGATCTTCCTGACCCAGGAGTCAAAACTCCGACTCCTGTCTCCTGTATGGGCCGGCAGATTCTTTACCGCTAAATCAGCAAGGAAGGAATGAGTTGGTGGCTCAGACAAGAAAGAGACTGTCTGCAATGCAGGAGACCTCAGTTCAGTCCCTGGGTTCAGAAGATCCCCTGGAGAAGGAAGTGGCTACCTACTCCAGTATTCTTGCCTGGAGAATTCTATGGACAGAGAAACCTGGTGGGCTACAGTCCATAGGGTCACAAAGAGTCAGACATGACTAAGTGACTAAAATTTCCTTTCTTTACCCAGTGATTTAATGTAACTGGTACCAAATGAACTAGACCAGGATCCCTTTATGGAATATGCTAGCTGGTTAGGTTTCTTAAGTTCACGAAACTTTCTCTTCATTCCTTCCAGCTGTCCATTTTGCTTGATTGTGTTATTGTCTTGCATCTGTTTCTGGTCCCCCATATCCACACATCAACCTTCTTTGCACGTTTCAGAAGTGAGTGTTCTGTACCCTCCATGAGCGCTCATCTCCGTCCTCTCACTGGGCACTACGATTCCAGCTGGCACACTATCTTGCAGCTTGTTTCCCCCCTTGGTTTCAGTACGCAAGTGCCAATATCTCCTGGCAGCTCTTTGAGCAGCCACTCGTTGTCAGCCTCCTTCTGATCCACGTGGTGCTCCCCCGAGTAGCCGTAAACTATTCCCAGCTGCCTCCTCTACTTCTGGGTCTTGCCAAAGTTTTCTTTATACCAGCCAAGTGTCTAATCTTCAGAAAATTACTTGATGACTGCAGATGGATCTTTATCCCTCATGAGCTTTGTCCTTTCTGAACCACCACCAAGCGCACACATGTTGGAAAAATTAGGATGTAAAATGCCTATGAAGAATCTAGATAGCGTTTTAAAATTGTAAGTGCAGCTATGAAAGGCAAACACAAATGTGTATGAAGTATGTCATTCAGGAGTGTTGACTTTTATGACCCCAAGCCTCAGAATTTCTTTTCACTTTGTACTAATATGAAGGGGCAGGTTCACACTAATTAGGTTCACACTAATTAGGTTCACACTAATTAGGTTCACACTAATATGAAGGGGCATTACAGGTTCACATTTCCTTTGAGAAGAATCAGTAGTGTAATTGCTAACACTGAATTTTACCCAGCCTACCCAACCTCATGGTATAGATGCTACAGAACTGAAGATGAGATAGCTTTGGAGTCAGAAAAACTTAGGACTGAAGCCAGAACCATCATAAACTAGCTAGGCTATCTTGAGAAGTGACTTAAATATCTTTATCTAGGTCTTCTCATCTATAACAAGGGAAGGAGTAATTTGTAATTCATAATGCTGTCACAGGGATTAATTGAAGCATTAAGCATGTAGTGTGAATGAATCTGGACTCATAAATCCAGGGGTGGAAGAAAACAAGCTTTTTTCATTTGCTGTAACTGGTCATTTCTGACTCTGAACCCTTCTTCTCTTGGGCTGGGAGAGAGACAAAGATAAAAACTCAGTTTCCTCTGTACCTGAAATACTCACTTTCCTTGAGCAGCAATATGCACTCTTTGAGAATATTGTGCAGTGGTAAGATTTTGGCTCTTTGTTCTTGGGGGGAATGTTAAGTGTCTTGTCTAAGGTCATAGATTAACCCATATGGCCTCCGAGATGCCCATTGCCTCAGTATATGTGACCCTTTCAGATAACAGGATTCTTGAATTCTCTCTTTATTGCTCAGCTTGAGGGCTGAGTATTTGGTGATATCCTTTAGAAGTTCATATCCAGCCCTTTTGCCCAGGGGGTAGGTTTTCTCTGCTCTCAGGATCCGTAGAATTTTCTTTCTTTGTTTCTTACCCAAAACAAAGAAAACATTTTACTAATATAGGTATGGAGAGTGCCCTGCCTCTCCTAGTTGTTTAGTCCATATGTACCAACACCTTTTCCCAATGTTTCTCTCAGGAGCATCCAGCTTTATTTGCTTAGTAGGTGTGAAAATTCTGAACACAATCACTCTTCCCTGAACTTCTATGAAGAAAGCAAACAGAAATTCTGTCAACCCTCGAATGAAAGTTGGGAGAAGTGTGCATTTGTTGCTGTTCTTGTTGCTTATTTGCTCAGCTATGTCCAACTCTTTTGTGACCCCAGGGACTGTAGCCTGGCAGGCTTCTCTGTCCATGAGACTTTGCAGGCAAGAGTACTGGAGTGTGTTGCCATTTCCTTTTCCAGGGGATTTTCCCAACCCAGGGATCAAAATTGCATCTCTTGCATAGAGAGGTGGATTCTTTACCACTGAGCCACTTGAAAAGCCCAAAGTGGGCATTAAAAGGGGCAAAATGTCAGAAAAGAAACACCTAAATTAATACTCTAAATTATTATCCTGCCTCATGTCTGAAAGCACAGTGACTGGTCCATAGCAGGTGCTCAAGAAACTAGAGCTGCTATTGACATTGAAGATGGACTCTCTAATTCTGCTTTCTTTCCTCACAGAAATTGAATTTTCTGGCACCTCTCTGCAGAATATCATCTGATTCTGGGCAATCAATTTGAGACAGCTGACTGGGGTCAGAAGAGCAGTCTGTGACTGTGGAACCGAGCAGATTTCATTGGAACAAAGTGACAGAGGGATGGAGAAGGATCCAACTCAAACTTTAGGTTTCCTGTATACCGTGGAGTCCAGCCACCCACAAGCCACAGTCTGTCAGAAGATACCAGAGACGAGATCACTCTCCAGGGGACACTTAAGCCACTCATATAATCACCTGCTGGTACATGTTGGCTTTCCAAGCCTAATTAGTTTGTGAAGAGTGCTAATGAGGATGGGCATTTGCTTGTATGGACAGGCTAAGGATGGTCCAGCATCCTTAAGTGGTCAAAGGATAAGGCAGTGATGGTTAGAAGAACCAAGATGTCATAGGGGCCAGACTGCTCAATATTATTGAAGAATGCCAACAGCAAGAATTTTGCAGAACACAGAAAATGTGATTGTCTCCTCGGGTAAGTAGTAGCAACTTGTATTTATGTAGGGCTTTTCAGTTTTATAGCACTTTTATATACTTTAATTTTCTCTACTTTAATTTTCTCTTACACCCTTATGATATTTGTCTAAAAATATGTTAGTGGTTCTGATAATTTCTGCCTTATGGGTTAAAAAAAAATGCAATGTTCAGAGGAAGTTACCTGAGGTCCACCAACTAAGAAACAGTTCAGAGCTCAAAAGAAGAGTGCTTTTTCCATGACACTCCACAGTCTCCTGAAATAAGTGGAAAAGATCCCTCTGCATCTAGTTTTTGATCTGCAATCTTAGGGTTGACAGGAGCTTTATATGCAATGGTGGCTCCTCAGAATCACTCCTTTATGAGATTACTCCTTCTTAGTTCTTATATGGGACAATTACTGCTTTACGGAATTCTAAAAATTCAGATGAACGGCTTTGTTTGATTCTTTAATGTTATTTGATATCTGGATCAATTTGTGTGCTTGACCATAGTGCTCGCTCGCTCGCTCGCTCGCTCTCTCTCTCTCTCTCTCTCTCTCTTTCCACCATTTGATCTTTTATCATGCCTAGACTAGTATCTTAACCTTGTCATGTTTTATTAATTATTTTCTATTTTGTATAATACTCTTAAATGAGAATCAGAAAGCATGGAGAAAAAAATGGTGTGGTTTTAAAAATAAGTCTTGCCACGAGCAAGTGAAAGTGACTGGATTCTGATTGTATTATCTACGCTCTTTTTATTCAGTTCCTTAAAGACCCGTAAAGAATCTCAGAGCAGATTTTCTATGTAATTCCCACTAAATACCTTGATCCTAAGTTGAGTCAGCTAGAACACCCTGGTATTTCAACATAAAAAAGTCACTGAAGATGGTATGCCACGTTAACCACAGACACCATTTTTTAATTCTAAGAGATGCTCTGGAAAAGCAGTGAAGTAATGTAGACTCGCTTCTAGAGTGTAGATCACTCATTAGTGACCTTATGATCAGGCTTTGTTCCAACCCTGGGAGAGTATTAGTGCTAACAGGCTGTCTTCAAACTGGACTCAGAAATTTGAGTTTGCACTTCTATCTCTAACTGTGATTCCTAAGGGGTGATAGAGTGAAATGATAAAGTCACTCTGTTAATGAAAGATGTCCAGTAGCTTCACTTTCTTATACTTCAGGTTTTGTCTTTGACCTTGGCACTTTGTGTTTGAAATTTGTACTTCTCCCTAGCTAACTCGGACGTGTCCTTCCATGTCCTACTACTCCAGGAGTTCGTGAGCAACATGACTTATGTTAGCATGGATGCCTTGCATTCTGTTCTGATTCTTGCTATGTGGCTGGTACTCTGCCTTCTCTGTGGGGAGAGCAGTGAGAAAGATTGCACTCAGGTCAGCCTTACCATGGGTGGAAGGTGCCAGTTAGAAATACTTCACCTTCAGTTGATACTGCTGCTGCTGCTGCTGCTAAGTCGCTTCAGTCGTGTCCGACTCTGCACGACCCCATAGATGGCAGCCCGCCAAGTTCCCCTGTCCCTGGGATTCTCCAGGCAAGAACTCAGGAGTGGGTTGCCATTTCCTTCTCCAATGGGTAAAAGTGAAAAGTGAAAGTGAAGTCGCTCAGTCGTGTCCGACTCTTCACAACCCCATGGACTGCAGCCTACCAGGCTCCTCTGTCCATGGGATTCTCCAGGCAAGAGTACTGGAGTGGGGTGCCATTGCCTTCTCCGTCAGTTGATACTACCTTTGGACAAAAAGCCTAATGGAAATTGCCATGGAGTATCTTATCTAAAAGGTAAAAGAAAAACAGCCCTAGCTAAGATGGGATTTAAATCAAAGCATTCTCTAAAAGAGAAATATAAGTGAAGTGAGGCTGTGTAAAAAGAACACACTGCTTTTCATCGATTAAATCATATACCTTGATCTGTGAATCTGCTCAGTCTTATATTAGGAGATATGGGCCAATTTATCTTCATTTTAATTTTTAGTACTTTGGTATCTTTTACTCAATTGCAACTGCGATATAATCATATAAATTACTGGGATTATACATTGATATAATCTTCTCCAATGTAGTTAATGCTTCTTCCTTTTCCACTGAATTTCAGAGTTGGAGCAGATTTCTATCTTTTACCAAGAAACAAGGTTGGGAACGCACATTCATGTTCTTTAACAGAAGAATCAGTTCCACTGGAGAAGCCACAAAACATAGAGGTGTTTATCAACATACCTACTCCATATATTTTTTTTAAGTGTAGTCAGTACAATGAAAACTCTATTGATTTGTTTATGGGCTCTGCCATCATAGTAAAAAGAAGTCAGGCTGTTTGGTTTGTGTAATTGATGAAGTCCTGCCACTCAGTTTGTAGAACTATAATTATTACTTGCTCTTTAGCTAAGGAAGAATGGTTTTTTATGTTACATTATGAAGCATTTTTGCTTTTCAGTGAAAAGAGTAAAACAACACAAGTTAAACTGTCTTACAGGATAATCGCGACCATTAAAAACATCTTGAGATAGGAAAAGACTGGAGAGGCCATCAGTTGGTCCTTTTCCTTGCCTTATATTTACACCAAAACCTTCAGGAATGCTTTGATTATACAAGACATTATTTTTATTTTTGCCTCACATGTAATTTAATTGTTAATCTGTTACCCTGGGATGTGCCCTATCATTCTATTGGCTTTGTTGGATCAAGATATAGTGTATCTCCTTAGAATGACACACTTAATATTAACCTCTTGTGTAGACTGAAGGCTACTTATATCCAAATAATATTGAATGGTTATTAAAATAGTCCCTTAGCCTAGAGGTTTGCCTCCTAATAATCACACCAGAAAATTTCACAGTGACTTTGAAGATCGCTAGTAAAACTCTTTGTGTATGACCCCAAAGGTGCTTGTCGTATAGTTATATATAATTCATTACTTCCCCAAGTCACTAATTAGAGCCAAGGGTCCTAGATTTAAGATGTGTGTCCTTAGTGAATGAAGAAGGGGATGTGGCTACTCTCTTCATCTCAGAGTGGCATTTGCTCTTTAGACATGAACTCTGCAGAAGCCTTGTTTCACTGCTTTTTATGAGAAAGTTACATGCTTTTTGAACGTTTGAGATGTTCTCAGGACCCTCATCAGTATCAAGATCCTGCCATTTTGTAACTTAAAATGCCTTAAAAAATATGTTTTGGCTAATTTTTCCCCTGGTTTCTTCTTCACAGTTTGCACACTCCCTCTTGAGATTGTAGCTGTGTGTGACATGGTTACCTACACATATAGAAAGGGTTCACACGTTTGATTCCATAATGGGCTTCCCTGGTGGCTCAGACAGTAAAGTGTCTGCCTGCAAAGCAGGAGACCCGGGTTCGATTCCTGAGTTGGGAAGATCCCCTGGAGAAGGAAATGGCAATCCACTCCAGCACTCTTGCCTGGAAAATCCCTGGACGGAGGAGCCTGGAGAATCTCTAGAGATTGTAGCTGTGTGTGGCATGGTTACCTACACATATAGAAAGTGTTCACACGTATGATTCCATAACGAGTTATTATTCCATCTGTTAGCCAATGGTACCTTTCTATTATTTGCTAATATCACCTTATCTTTCTTATTCAATTCACTGTACATTTGGTACCTAGTCTTTTTTTTTTCTTTCTTGCAACTTTCATTGATCCTTCTCCACCTGAATAGGTTTGTATTCATGATCATTTTTATATATTACTTGAACCTTTTCAAGTTTATCTCATCTTGTTATTTCTTGCCCTATAAGTCAAATCTTTCTTTTTCCTTTTATATGCTTGCTCTGTCCTGCTTGGTACTGACTCTTAATTCATTATGTCCTGTGATTTAAAGCATTTATTTCCACCTCGTCATGTAGATCATTATTAACTGCTTAAAAGTTCTGTTCAGTTCAGTCCAGTCACTCAGTGTTGTCCGACTCTTTGCGACCCCATGAATCGCAGCACGCCAGGTCTCCCTGTCCATCACTATCTCCTGGAGTTCACTTAGACTCACATCCATTGAGTCCATGATGCCATCCAGCCATCTCATCCTCGGTCGTCCCCTTCTCCTCCTGCCCTCAATCCCTCCCAGCATCAGAGTCTTTTCCAATGAGTCAACTCTTTGCATGAGGTGGCCAAAGTACTGGAGTTTCACCTTTAGCATCATTCCTTCCAAAGAAATCCCAGGACTGATCTCCTTCAGAATGGACTGGTTGGATCTCCTTGCAGTCCAAGGGACTCTCAAGAGTCTTCTCCAACACCACAGTTCAAAAGCATCAATTCTTCGGTGCTCAGCTTTCTTCTCAGTCCAACTCTCACATCCATACATGACCACTGAAAAAACCATAGCCTTGACTAGACGGATCTTTGTTGGCAAAGTAATGTCTCTGCTTTTCAATATGCTATCTAGATTGGTCATAACTTTCCTTCCAAGGAGTAAGCATCTTTTAATTTCATGGGTGCAATCACCATCTGCAGTGATTTTGGAGCCCCCCCCCAAATAAAGTCTGACACTGTTTCCCCATCTATTTGCCATGAATTGATGGGACCAGATGCCATGATCTTTGTTTCTGAATGTTGAGCTTAAAAATTAGGACAGGTTAACTTTTGCTTCCATTATCTTTCTAGGCACTTAAGATTTTGCAAGTCATTGCTTCTCTAGGTTTCTTGTCCTTCTTCTGAGTTATCCTATGAAGCAAATTTTTATACTAACAATGCACAAAATGTGTTAGCTAGAATTCACTGGTTAAATTGAGTCCAGCCTTTAGATTTAATATACATCTAAGGAAATCAGTTTAGCTTGCTCAGATTTACCTATGTAGAACATTTATGATTTATTTGTTAATGCAATCTTTTAGTAAGATTTTAAAAGCCCTGTGTGTATATGTGTGTGACAGAGATATAACTTTATTGTTTCCCCTGCTCAGTGATGATTGTCATTATCATCCTTGTCTTTTTTACAAAAGGTCATATCAACAAATAATAGTCCTTAGAAAACAAACAAAATGCTTGATAGGGATGATCAATGCCCAAATAGAGCAAATATTTAACTAGTTCCAAAATAACTGCTCTTCTAAGGTCCTGTCATCATCCTGAGATGACAGGTACAGGCTGGCTTGCATTTATTCTATGTAAGTGTGAAGTCATAGACCTCTATAAAGTCTGAATAGTTATGGCTTCATTAGCGATAAGTGAATGAAGTACAATATGCAGATCCACGTGTTCAATGAGGAAGAGAATCCTCCTTCTTATTTATCCTATTTTGATTGTTATAAATATAGAAAAGTCTCTATTGTTCAATTGATCCAGTGTAACATTTATAGTACCTACTGCTACTGCCAAGTCACTTCAGTCGTATCCGACTCTGTGTGACCCCATAGACAGCAGCCCACCAGGCTCCCCCGTCCCTGGGATTCTCCAGGCAAGAACACTGGAATGGGTTGCCATTTCCTTCTCCAATGGGTGAAAGTGAAAAGTGAAAGTGAAGTCACTCAGTCGTGTCCAACTCTCAGCGACCCCATGGACTGCAGCCTCCCAGGCTCCTCCGTCCATGGGATTTTCCAGGCAAGAGTACTGGAGTGGGGTGCCATTGCCTTCCCCTACTAAGTGCAGAGCATTATGCTAAATCTGGAATAATACAAATATTGTTCATGTTAATGATCACCCAGAATTTTACATTTTTCCTCACCAGTGTATACCCTTGTTGATCGTCACCTGATAAAATATGACACGTTACTATTTCTTCTACTCTCACCGACTCACTGAGTATTTCACTATTAATTCCTAATGGCTTGTAAGAGTGCCTGGTATACACTATATGTTTAACAAATATTAGTTAAATAAGCACATCAGTTCCACTATATTCTGTTGGTCACAAGGGTGCAGGAGGGACTATACAAGTGTTATACAAGGGACTGAAGGTCTTTGTGGGAAATCCTGGAGGCTGGCTATGGCAAATAGCATCCATATACTCATAAAATTATCCACCGCATCACATTTTCCATACATGTGACCTCTCCACCTAGTGGAAAACACTAAAGGGCAGTCTACCAGGGCCATGCCCTCCTTATTTACATGTACTTTCTTTTATTCCCTCTCAGTAAGGATTTCTTAGAAGAACCAGTACATGTAGAAGTCAGAATGTGATACCTATCATAGTACATCATAGTACTTCATACTTAGGGGAATTTTTTCTCTCTCCCTTCTTCTGACTCCGATCAATGCTTAACTGTCACTCACCATCTCTTATCTCCCATATCTAGCCCACCAACAAATTTAAGCAAGTAAACCTGCTTCATAGCTCTGGAATCCATTTACTGCCTAGTTTAAGCTACCACATCTCTTTATTGAACCAGCTGCATGAGCCTCAGCATTATTTTCCTGGCCACAAGTTGTTCCTCCAGTTCATTGTTTGGGGATAGTCAGAGTTAGTGTTTCAAAATGGAATTTCATTAATGTCTTTCCTATGTAAAGTCCTTCAGCAATTAACATAAGGCACAAAATCTTTGCCAAAACCTATATGCTTTAAATTATCTAGGTTCTTTCTTCATCCCCCAGATGATATTTTGCCCCTGTGCCCTTCTTTATCTGTGTTTCAGCCCAACTGTCACTTATGTGGTTTTGAATGTTCCCATGTTCTTTCTTAACTTGAGCCCCCAGTACAGGATTTCTCTCCCCACCTTTTGACCTAGTTAATCCCTCTCCATCTCTCAGATGTCAGCCGATTTGTCTTCTCTTCGTGTGAGCTGTTCTGATCCTTGGACTTAGATTTTCTGGGAGTATTCTCTCAGCATTTAGTGTATTTTTTCTTCGTGTGACTCATTACATTATAATTTTTACATATATATGTAATACATATATTACTCATCTATATACTCAAATATGTAACTCATTTACAATTATATATTTGTGTGATTTATTTTGATTATTTGTCTTTACTGGACTATAAGCTTTATAAGTCAAGTATGAGTCTATTTTAGATTTGATTGGATTTCCAAAGTACATAGTAGTGCTTCAAACTATTATATAAATGACTGACTGAATAAAATTTGTTTCATTTTCTTCTCTTAGGAGGAAAGCAGATCTATCACTGGAGAAATGTGTTTTTTATTTTCCCTTTCGTTTATAAATTCTTGTGATTGTAAGTCGTGAAAATGCCCTTTCTTTGGTTTGACTCCATCCATCAGATAAGAACTCTCCCCTTAGGAAAACAATAAGGAACAAGTCAAAACTAATTAATGTGCAAAATATTACCATGGCAAATCTCCACTACAGTCTCCATCTTATCTTTTTCCTTTCTTGATAATACTTTTTCATCTATTATTTTCAGAATGAAAGCTGTTCGTGGTTTCCCTTCTTTTTTGTCTAAGCAGGAGAAGAGTTGGTATACTGAAAGAGATTGGATTATGTTGAACATTAGAAGCAAAATACCTGCATACAGATCCTTTGAGTGAGATTAAAACAACTTCTTTACAGTAACATTGTTTTGTAAAATTTCTTTTCTATTCCAGCCACTGTTGTAGGGACTTCATCTCATATATCTCAATAAATGTCATAAGAAATCTTTGAAAACCTTATCAAATATTTCTATTGTAAAGAGAAAGAAAGAAAGACTCAGAGAAATTAGGTAACTTCCTTAATATCGCTCTAGTTTAATATAGGGCCTCCCAGGTGGCTCAGTGGTAAAAATAAATAAATAAATAAAAATCCTCTTGCCAGCGCAAGTTCAGTCTCTGGGCCCTACGTTGGACAGATCTCCTGGAAAAGGAAATGACAGCCCACTCCAGTGTTCTTGCCTGAGAAATGCTATGAGCAGAGGAACCTAGTGGGCTACAATCCATGGGGTCACAAAATTGTTGGCCACAACTGAGCAACTGAACAACAACAATCATTTGGGGAAGGGATCAGAGTCTTCATCATTTTCCCCTGTGTGCAGACTAGCTGGCTGCATTGTTCTCCTTTTCCAACATTGTCTTGTGTAGCCTGGTCACAAGTCCAATGTGGAGAAAGGGTCTTGATATCCTTTAATCACATGCTCATAATTTCCCTACCCTTAATCCAAGAAAAGAATGAAGATGTTCAGTTCAATTCAGTCAGTCAGCCGTGTCCGACTCTTTGTGACCCCATGAATCACAGCACGCCAGGCCTCCCCGTCCTTCACCAACTCCCAGAGTTTACTCAGACTCACGGCCATTGAGTCAGTGATGCCATCCAGCCATCTCATCCTCTGTCGTCCCCTTCTCCTCCTGCCCCCAATCCCTCCCAGCATCAGAGTCTTTTCCAATGAGTCAACTCTTCACATGAGGTGTCCAAAGTACTGGACTTTCAGCTTTAGCATCATTGCTTCCAAAGAAATCCCAGAGTTGATCTCCTTCAGAATGGACTGGTTGGATCTCCTTGAACATGTTAAGCAAGGCTAAACACACATCTTAGAAAATATGCAGAAGCCTTATGGTTTTGGAATTTAACTAGTGTAAAGGTTAGGGGTTAACATATAACTCGGCCCTAAGGTCAAGAGGCTGCTTATACTTCCATGACTTTCCCCCACATGGCCAAAATATTATCCTGTAATCTTACCCACTTGAGATCTTCAGGTTAAATGATTGACCTTGAATTTCTCTTTCCAATCCAAATTCTGTTGCAAATCATCCACTTTGAGTGGTGAGATCCTTGAATGTTGCTTGGTAGATCCCAAGTAATTTCAAAACTGTATCTCATTACTGAAGTCTGTGTGTGTGTGTGTGCTTAGTCGCTCAGTCGTGTCTAACTCTTTGCCACCCCATGGACTGTAGCCCACCAGGCTCCTCTGTCCCTGGGGATTCTCCAGGCAAGAATTCTGGAGTGCCCTGCCCTCCTCCAGGGGATCTTCCCAACCCAGGGATCGAATTCAGGTCTCCCGCATTGCAGGCAGTTTCTTTACCGTCTGAGAAGTCTCTAGGAGTTGTTAAACCTTTTGTACTAGTTCATTTGATTGTTGTTTTTCTGTTGTGAAAAACTGGGTATATTTACCTTATATGACATTGTAGAAAGAACTTGTACCAATATTCACAGTCTCAAGACATTATACAGTTTTCTTCCCTAAAAGATGTAACAAGAGACAGATAAGTCAACTTCTCCAATATCACAGTTTCTTTAGAGTAATTATAGTAGTCTGACTCTCTAAAGATTCCTTTTATCCCTAATGAACTCTCTTTTCTCTTTCCCCAGAGACTTAGTTCATACATCTACTAGGCAGTCACCAGGAAAAGTTGTTTTTCAAATGACAGAAATAAGCAGAACCCTCAAATTCATGGATATGGCACAAAAGAGAATTTGGGTAGTCCCTAGCAATGCTTCTTGTTGTAACAGAAAATCTGGCACCATACTTTATCAGGGAATCATACTAAAGGATGAAATAAGGGGATTTTTCTAAACCACTGATGAACTGGCGAAGTGTCTAGTTAGCCACAAGTACAAGAAGAGGAATCGAATGTGGCTGTACAGATGTAGAGTGTAAGGACTTTGATGAAACAAATTAAACTGAATTTTCCCTTGGCATGGATGTCCATATAAGATATTTATCTTCCATTTTGGAGGAAGCAAAACAAAGTCAAATCAAATAATTTACTGCTTTTTCTCTCTGTGAGCTTACAAAACTTGGCAGCAAGAACAGATCAAGAGGCCACTCCATGCTTCTCTCACCTAGTAAGAAGAGCAGTGTCCTGAGAAAATATGTGAATCCTTGCATCTCTGCATTCAGGTCTTATCTGTGCAACTGGCATCTATTATCCTGGAAATATTAAATGGCTTCTTTACCCTTCATTTCCTTTTCTGACTCTTTCAAGGTGGTTACATGATTTGAGCTAGGTCGGTACACATATTATCATAATTATACATTTATTTGCCCATTTTCCTTTCAAGTCTCTAAATTCTATGAAAGAAAGGATAATGCCCATCTTTTCATATTGTACTTGAAGGTTCTTTGCTGTGACTGGAAATAGTATGTGTCCAGCAAATACTTGTTGAATGATTAATATTTTAGAACATAAAATGGTGTCTGGTACTTAATAGATACTTGAAAATTCAGAAGTCTTTTTTGTTTTTGTATCCTTCACTTGCACCTGAACTATGTTAAAAAAAAAATTACTTCCAAATTGGGCATACTGATTACTTTCCTATAGTCTTAAAATCCAAACCTGCATTTCTCGATGCTGAGTTTGGATGCTGGGGTTGGTACCCTGCAAACTACATTTCTTAAGACTTCTTGCCAAATGGTTTCTTGCCAGATGGTAGTTTCAGTCAATAAGAGGGACCAGATGGAGACTGAAATGCAGGAGAAGGGCAGGAGGTACCTTCTCACTGTTGTCTTCCTCTTGTCAGTAATTCTTTGGCAGAAGTAATTACCTGCAGGCTCTTTCGGGCTCATGCCCTCTCAAAGGTAGTACCTCCTACTCATAGGTCTAAACAGCAATTGTCTCTAGATTTTCTTTCTTGAGCTTTTAAATTTTAGCAGTTTCACCTCTTCCTTTTTGTTTCCCAAGCAATGTAGATGATAGCCACTTTCTGAAATTACTGTCTGTGGTTTTACTCAGTGCTGCTTTTAGACTCTTTAACTTTTCAACACCTATGATATCAATTTTCCATAAATTAAATTTCTTTCTGCTGAAAGGTCTGATAAGGCTTTGGTTTCCCTGAATGGATCCTGATTGAGATAATGTGCTACTGTGACTACATACACACATAATTTAACAATGCCCACAAATAAGTGCTCATGTATTGAATGTATTGAATTCTGCCAATTTGTCTGACAACAGGTCCATATTTGGAAAATCTAAAGATTTTCCTGTGTCCAAAGGAAGTAAGAGCCTAGTGAGAGAGCAAAAAAGTCTGATCAGACCACTTTATCACAGAGTTTACAGATGTGTGTACAAAGTGCTAAGGACAATAGAACATTGAAAATTAGCAGAATCATGGCAGATAAGAAAGATAATGTTGTTAGAAATTTTGAAGGAGTAGTGGAAAGTGGTTAAAGGATCTTGAATGGAATTTACAGAAAATATTGACATATATACATGAGACTACAAGTAGATTTCTTAAATAATATTTTTATTTTGCCATGGTCAATAAATAAATAAGTATCAAAAAGTTAATATGTTGACACTTAGAATGTTCCCTTTAAAGAAAGTAGATAAACTCTTTCCTTTTAGTAAATGCTTCCATGTTTTACTTTAGAGCTTATAAACTCTACTTCACTAAACAAGATTTAGAGTTTTTAAAAACTAACAGACTAGTCTGAGAAGTGAATAAACTAATTTTAAATGAATTATTACTTCTGTACAATCTTTGGATAAGAAGGACCATTGGTAAGCCTAGCCTCTTTATGAAAACAGAAATACAACAAAACCTGTATGGACCAACTGAGCAATAATCATAGGCTTGTCTTGAAGGTTGTATGTCTGGCGCTTTAATTCATGTCCTGAAAATTGACTTAACTCCTTGGATTCATCCCCTTGACCAAGCTACAGGAGGTAGAGAGGCTAAGCGATATTCAAGATGTTGTCCAAGAGAAAGTGCTGATATCCTTTGCCAAGTGGAGTCTCCTGTAGCATACTGCATGCATGCTCAGCTGTGTCCAAATCTTTGCGAACCCTTGGACTCTAGCCCACCATGCTCCTCTGTATGGAATCTTCCAGGCAAAAATACTGGAGAGGGTTGCCATTTCTTTCTCCAGGGGAGGGATTGGACCCACATCTCTTGCATCTCCTGCTGTTTCTTTACCACTGAGCCACCTGGGAAGCCATCCTGTAGTATTAAAAATGTCTTGATTTTGAAACTGAGGTGGGACAATATGAGTGATGGATGCTATTACTTTCTACTTTCCCATTGAATCTCCTAATAAATAAGACTCTGGTTTTAAACATCTAAATATGATGAATAACAAATTTAGCTAACCAATGGTTAAGGATACAAACAGCAAGTTTATTTCCACTGCTGAAATCATTAAGTCACATAAGCTCGGCTTTTGGTCTGAAGATATACATCATGACATAATTTGGAGAGGCTGAGGTTTTGGGTCTTCAGCCCAGAAAAGGAAAAGGCCAATGTTATTTATTAAATCATCCACCCTGATGACCTCTTCTGAAGGTGATCATGCAAAGACCTATTTCAGAAAAGAGGCACACTCATAGGTACTGGAAGTTAGGACTTCAGCATCTTTTGGGAGACACAGTTCAGCACAGTTCAGACACAACATGGAATAGATCTAAAAGAATAAGCACAAAAATTTAATTGTATTGTATCTTTAACATAGAAAAGAGACTTCTCAGTGTGAAAAAGTATATAAGATCCAGCATAAGAAAAATATTTTGTTCCAAGTCTGTATCAGTTTAATACCAACTGCGTTTTGGTGGGCAGAGGTTGGGGTACATACACACTAGCTTTTTTCACTGAGAAGACCTAGAAACAGTATGAATCCATAGCCCAAGTATATACAGCATATTTAGCATATTATATTTACCTCCCAAAGCATATGTACATCTGCAAATGAACCAGTTATCAAAGAAAATTTAAGCATAAATAGTGTGGTTCAACTGCAGAAAACTCTCTAATAGGTACCATCTGTCTTTATTTTTCAAACACATTTGACTGGGCTCCTTAGCTTTATAGTACGTTTCTCATTTGGTACTTAACATCAGTCCTGTTTAAATACTTCAACGCAGTAAAGTCTGGAAACAGATTTAATTGGATGCACAGATCAATATCAGGGACAGAACAGAAAACTTTCAGGGCCTAAAGCAAGCATTGCACTGCTGCTGCTGCTGCTGCTAAGTCACTTCAGTTGTGTCCGACTCTGTGTGATCCCATAGATGGCAGCCCACCAGGCTCCCCCGTCCCTGGGATTCTCCAGGCAAGAACACTGGAGTGGGTTGCCATTTCCTTCTCCAAAGCATGAAAGTGAAAAGTGAAAGTGAAGTTGCTCAGTCGTGTCCGACTCTTTGCGACCCCATGGACTGCAGCCTACCAGGCTCCTCCATCCATGGGATTTTCCAGGCAAGAGTACTGGAGTGGGGTGCCATTGCCTTCTCCGGGCATTGCACTAGGCTATGGTAAGGAATTCACAAGTTTAGATCCAAAAGTGTTAGCTTTATCAGTATTTAAAAGCTACCCTCCTCAAATGATATTTGAAAAATAATAGAAAATGTGGGGGGAATAATTTAACTTTTAAAAAGTCAATGTACCCTTGAATAGATTTGCAAAATATTGCCTGGGTTTTTCTTCACATAATAGCCCTCAGGAATAAATAAGTGTAAACTTTGAACACTTGTGAGTCATTCAGTCCAAACAGCTTCAAGAAAATGTCTGATTGCATTTATGCACATAGTTTGATAATAAATTATTTGTTACTTGCCAACAGTCTTTGCCCCAGTTGACCACTAATACATAGAAAGAATTGTGAATGACAAAATCAAATACATTTTAATCAGCTGCTGAGGGAAGAGAATAGTGCTGGAACAGGCATAGTTCTTCACTGCAATGATGAATATGATAACTTATTTTATATGTTAAAGAAACAAGAATAGCAAAGCTTGCTGGGAAAACAGTAAGTTAGCTTTTCCCAGTGAAGAAGTAATTCAAGAAATGTATTCAAGAGGGAAATAGTCTTTTAATATTAACTAATGCTAATTATAGGTAGCTCACATTATCATATGAAGCAATAGAACCTTTACTGATTACTGATTAGTACAGTCTTACATCTGAATCATCATTGTAATTACTTTGTACCTTTATTTTGTACAGTTAATATTTTCCCTTAAAATGTTTTTGCAATACTTTTCAGTCAGTTCAGTGCTCAGTCATGTCCGACTCTGCGACCCCATGGACTGCAGCACGCCAGGATTACCTGTCCATCACCAATTCCCCGAGCTTGCTCAAACTCATGTCCAGTGAGTTAGTGATGCCATCCAACCATCTCATCCTGTTGTCCCCTTCTCCTCCTGCCTTCAGTCTTTCCCAGCGTCAGGGTCTTTTTCCAATAAGTCAGTTCTTTGCATCAGGTGGCCAAAGTATTAGAGTTTCAGCTTTAGCACCAGTCATCCAAAGAATATTTGGAACTGATTTCCTTTAGGATTGACTGGTTGGATCTTGCAGTCCAAGGGACTCTCAAGACTCTTCTCCAACACCACAGTTCGAAAGCATCAATTCTTCAGTGCTCAACTTTCTTAATGGTCCAATTCTCTCATCCATACACGACTACTGAAAAAACCATAGCATTGACTAGATGGACCTTTGTCGACAAAATGATGTCTCTGCTTTTTAATATGCTGTCTAGGTTGGTTAAGCTTTCCTTCCAAGGAGTGAGCATCTTTTAATTTCATGGCTCCAGTCATCATCTGCAGTGATTTTGGAGCCCAAGAAAATAAAATCTCTCACTGTTTCCCTTGTTTCCCCATCCATTTGCCATGAAGTGATGGGACCAGATGCCATGATCTTAGTTTTCTGAATGTTGAGTTTTAAGCCAGCTTTTTCACTCTCCGCTTTCACTTTCATCAAGAGGCCCTTCAGCTCCCCTTCACTTTCTGCCACATGGGTGGTATCATTTGCATATCTGAGGTTATTGATATTTCTCCTGGCAATCTTGATTCCAGCTTGTGCTTCCTCCAGCCCAGCGTTTCTCATGATGCACTCTGCATAGAAGTTAAATAAGCAGGGTGACAATATACAGCCTTGACATACTCCTTTTCCTATTTGGAACCAGTCTGTTGTTCCATGTCCAATTCTAACTGTTGCTTCCTGACCTGCATATAGGTTTCTCAAGAGGCAGGTCAGGTGGTCTGGTATTCCCATCTCTTGAAGAATTTTCCACAGTTTATTGTGATCCACACAATCAAAGGCTTTGGCATAGTCAATAAAGCAGAAGTAGATGTTTCTCTGGAACTCTCTTGCTTTTTCTATGACCCAACAGATGTTGGCAGTTTGATCTCTGGTCCCTCTCTCTTTTCTGAATACAACTTGAACACCTGGAAGTTCTCAGTTCATGTACTGTTGAAGCCTGGCTTAGAGAATTTTGAGCATTTCTTTGCTAGTGTGTGAGATGAGTGCAGTTGTGTGGTAGTTTGAACTTTCTTTGGGATTGCCCTTCTTTGGGATTGTAATGAAAACTGACCTTTTCCAGTCCTGTGGCCACTGCTGAGTTTTCCAAATTTGCTGGCATATTGAGTGCAGCACTTCCACAGCATCATCTTTTAGGATTTGAAATAGCTCAACTGGAATTCCATCACTTCCACTAACTTTGTTTGTAATGATGCTTCCTAAGGCCCACTTGACTTTGAATTCCAGGATGTCTGGCTCTAGGTGAGTGATCACACCATTGTGGTTATTGGGTTATCAGGATCTTTTTTATATCATTCTTCTGTGTATTCTTGTCACCTTTTCTTAATATCTTCTGCTTCTGTTAGGTCCAAATCATTTCTGCCCTTTATGGTGCCCCATCTTTGCATGAAATGTTCTCTTGGTATCTCTAATTTTCTTGAAGAGATGTCTAGTTTTTCCCATTCTATTGTTTTCCTTTATTTGTTTGCATTGATCACTGAGGAAGGCTTATTAATATCTAACATTTATTGAGCTTATGGAAATGGCCACCCACTCCAATGTTCTTGCTTGGGAAATCCCATGGACAGAGGAACCTAGAGGGTTACAGTCTATGGGGTCGCAAAAATGTCAGACACAACTAAGCTACTAAACAACAGCATCATGTATCAAGCCTTCCTTAAAATGATTTACATATATTCTTAAGTGGTCTCCAAATCAATCCTCTATAATAGGTGCTATTTTATTTACCGTATAAATTGAGGATGCTGAAGTGTGGAAAATATAAGTAACTGTTGAAGTTCATCCAAACTCAGGCAATGTGAGGTGACTTCAAAGAGCAAGACTGGAATTTAACAAATCTTTGAATACCTTGTTCGTATCACCTACAGCACTTCCCAGAGCAAGCTTTATTACTTCTAGACCATGACCCCAAAACTGTGGTAGGTGAGCTGTTTCTTGACGGATAAGGAGATGTTTTCCAAGTTGATAGTTTGGGTGAAGACTCTTCAGGCAGGAGTAATCAGAGACCAAGCAGAAGAAAACTGACAGTGACTTTATTTTATTGATGTCAATTCATAAGATATACATTCCTATCAAATATTAAATTTTTATGTGAAACAGTAATATTGTAACTGTATATAAATCTTTGTTCATTTTCTACTAAGGAAAGACACAGAGGAGAGTTTTAACCATACTATGTTTATGAACATAGTATAGTTAACCTTCCAACAATGTGAAATTTGAACTATGTTGGTTCACTTATATATGGATTTTTTCCAAGAGTAATACTGCAGTCCTATGCAGTCTGTAGTTGGTTGAATTGGAGGATGTGGAATCACAGATACTGAGAGCTGACTGTAAATAATATGGGGATTTTTCGCTGTTCAGGAGTCAGTGCCCCAAACCTCATGTTGTTCAATGGTTAGCTGTATACTAAATTTAGAATATTTAGATTATAGTTTATATGGAATAGAATCACAGTTACATTATGATTTTAATGATCTTAGTTGTTATGTGTGGTGACAGCTGATGAGTTGAAGGCTTAGACTTGGAGAAATCCTAAAGCTTTGGAATTAATTCAGTGACATTATGATGAGACCTTTACCCTTATATTGCACAATGCGTAAACTTACCAAACCAGTAGATTATTATGAGTCAGTAGTGCTTGGACTGCTGTAAATGCATAGGCCAGAGGCTAGGATTCATTTGGGGGATGAAAGGCATAATTGACAATCTAAATAATAGAGAATACATTGATTTTTAGCCCTATGTGGAAATGAGTCTGCATGATTGCAGTGGGTAAAAAGCCAAAACTAATTGCTGTTGATCACATTGTCTACTTTTACTACTAGGACTGATTAGCATGGTGATCATTATTAATGCTATCATCTAAAATAACTTCCTTCTGATTTTTAGGGCTAATTAGGGCTAACATGATTGGAGTAGTTACTAATTACTGGTGTCCAGTAAATTTCTGATCATTATTGAAGCCACTGTAAAACAAGAAAGACATTACTTGAAGAATGTAAAAATGAAGAAAGAACTTTTCTGTGTAATGAGGCCCAAAAAATAATTAATAATCGCATTAATGTCAAAATGCTTTGGGCGGAATTTGGAAGTATTGACAATTGGTTCATCAGCAACATGTCTACATATTCTCTAGACTATCATGCAATTAACACAATGACTTCAGTGTCATCATAACAACAGATAAATATGGGATTTTTTAGTGTGTATTTAATAGAGAAAATATTAGTTTAAATCAAATCTGCTAATACCTTAACTGATAACATAATTAAGAAAAAAATATCCAAACATTATTTCCAATCTTTTCAAATACTTTTATTTCAAATGGAAATATAATACTCCAAGGATTTTAAGGCAATTTGGAGAATTATTATCTTTGTGTGTGTGTAGTCAAACACACATGCACATTTATTGTTCATGTTTAAGAAGGGGAATTGGCATGTCTGAGCTTACAAGTCATCCAATGAGGAATAATAAAGTAAATTTGTTTTATGGGGCTATAATCAAGTCTTAAAACTGAATCATATTCTTTCCACAGATAGAACATCATGGGAATTATTGAAGAACCCCAAACTAATAGCCATCCTAGTAAGACTTATAAAATAATAGCAATACATAATTTCATCCTCTTTAAATATTGTGCTATAGTAATTGAAATGTCACTGAGCATTGATTTCCCCAAAAGCACCAAGAAATATATGAAGAAAAGGCTCAGAGTAAATGTTCTTCCCAAATGGAAGGTAAATGAGAAGGCTAGAAGTGGTAATGGGTATTTCAGAAATTAAGACAAGTTTAAAGCACTGGTTTGAGGGCAATGTGAAGTTTGAATGATTATAACAAGCCTTATTCTATGTATATAAAATCTTCTTTCATATAATAATCATACTGGTATTGGAATTTTCTGCACAGGTATTTAGCATATAACTGTGGTGGTCAAACTAAGGCATACACCATTTTAACTTGTATATTTTAACGCACATGAGTGTGTGCTAAATCGCTTCAGTCATGTCCAACTCTTGACGACTCTATGGGCTGTAGCCTGGCAGTCTCCTTGGTCCATGGGATTCTCCAGGCAAGAATACTGAAGTGGGTTGCCACGCCCTCCTCCTGGGGATCTTCCTGATCTGCATCTCTTGTCTTCTGCATTGTCAGGTGGGTTCTTTACCACCAGTGTGCCACCTGGAAAATCCATTTTAATGCACACGTAAGCCTTAATATGGTAATGATATGGCATCCTATTTGATAATTTTGTTATTTACTAAACAACACTCAAGTGAATTAAAAGAGTTAATATTGCTTCTTTGTCCTGATATATAGTCTCAGTTCAATTCAGTTCAGTCGCTCAGTCGTGTCCGACTCTGCGACCCCATGAATTGCAGCACGCCAGGCCTCCCTGTCCATCACCAACTCCCGGAGTTCACTCAGACTCACATCCATCAAGTCGGTGATGCCATCCAGCCATCGCATTCTCTACTGTCCCCTTCTCCTCCTGCCCCCAATCCCTCCCAGCATCAGAGTCTTTTCCAGTGAATCAACTCTTCACATGAGGTGGCCAAAGTACTGGAGCATCATTCTTTCCAAAGAAATCCCAGGGCTGATCCCCTTCAGAATGGACTGGTTGGATCTCCTTGCTATATTGTTTTCAGATATACAATATAGTGATTCCATTTTAAGTTATTGTATATTAAAACATTGGCTATATGCTCTGTACTGTACAATATATCCTTGTAGCTAATTTATACACAGTAATTTGTACTCTCAATCTTCTTCCTTTTTCATGCCCTTCCATTTGCCCTCTCCCACTGGTAACCACTAGTTTGTACTCTATAACTGTGATTTGTTTCTGTTTGTTATAATCATTCATTTATTTTAAAGATTCCACATATAAGTGATAGAGTATTTGTCCGTATCTCTCTTTTTCACTAAGGATAATGCTCTACAGGCCTGTCCATGTTTTTGAAAATGGATGAATTTCATTCTTTTTGATGGCTGAGTAATGCTCATTGTGTACCTTCTTTACTCAATCATCTGTTGATGGACACTTGTATTGTTTCAATATTTAAGTTATTTTAATGATGATATGAACACTGGAGTGTATATGTCTTTTGAATGTTGTGCTTTCATTTTATTCTAGACATATACCCAGGAACAGAATGGATTTGTCATATATGACCTTTATTGTGTTGGGTTGTATCCCCTCTATACTCACCTTGTTGAGAGTTTCTATTATAAGTGGATGCTATATTTCATCAAATGCTTTTTATGTATCTTTTGGAATGATCACATGATTTGTATCCTTCACTTTAAGTTGTATCACATTGCAGTTGTTGAACTATTCTGATATTCCTGGAATAAATCCCACTTGATTATGGTATATGATCCTCTCAATGTATTGTTGAGTTTGGTTTATCAATTTCATTGAAGATTTTTACATCTACTTTCACCAAGATTGTTGGCCTGTAATTCCCCGCCCCCCCACCCCGGTGGTGTCTTTGTACGAGACAAGTTAACACTGGTCTCATAAAGTAAATTTGGAATTGTTATTTTTTCTTCAGTTTTTTGAAAGAGTTTGAAATTAATAAACATTAGATCTTTGAATGTTTGGTAGAACTCAAGTGAAGCTCTTTGGTCCTGGAGTTTTGTTTGTTAGGAATTTTTTGATTACTGATTCGGTCTCTTTGCAAATGAGGGGTCTGTTCTGATTTTCTAATACTTCATGATTCAGTCTTAAAAGATTGTATATTTTCAGGAATGTATCCATTTGTTCTAGGTTCCCAGTTTGTTGGTACATGATTGTTCATAGTCATCTCTTATGATGTTTTGTATTTCCATGGTGTTAATTGTAACTTCTTTCATTTCTGATATTAATTATTTAAGCCCATTCCCTTTTTTCTTGGTGAGTCTGTTTAAAGGTTTGTTAGCTTTATTTTTTCAAAGAAAAATATATTGAATTTTTGATCTTTTCTATTACTTTATTCTCTGTTTTACTTACTACCACTATGATTTTTATTATTTCCTTCTTTCTCCTAACTTAGGGCTTAATTTGTTTTTCTAGTTCCTTTATGCAGAAAGCTAGGTTGATTATTTGGGACTGTTTGCTGAGAAAGGCCTGTTTTGCTAAGAACTTTCTTCTTAAAATTGCTTTTGCTGCCTTCTGTAGATTTGGAATATTTTATTTTAATTATCATATGTTTTGATGTATTCTTCAATTTCTTTTTTTATTTCATTATTGACCCTTTGGTTGTTGACTATCATGTTTAATCTCCAAGTATTTGTATTTTTCCCAGTTTCTTTCTTGTAATTTTTAGTTGCATACTATTGTGGTCAAAAACATACTTGATATGATTTCAGTTCTCTTAGATTTATTGATGCTTCTTTTATGGCTTAATATGTGATCTATTCTGGAGAATGTTTGTGGGCACTTCAGAAGAATGTGATTCTGCTGTTCCCCAGTATTTTTAAAGAGTTGTGTATGTTTTAATATATTTTTAGAGCTTATAATTGCTATCTGTTAATAGATTAGTCTAAGGCTAGTTACACTGTAATTGGAACCAGACCCCCAAAACACAGGGTTTTAATTATCTTGGCTAAGTAAAAGTCAAAGTATAAGCTTACTGATGTTTGCTTTCTTCAGAGCATCTGATTTTACCCTATGCGCTAAAGGCATCAATGGTTGGTTGATTGATGATTAATTTAATCTGAGCTACTGAGCCATATTAGAGAAAGTGACACCACAAAGCAGATTGATATCACTATAAATTCATGATCACTAGCTTCAGGTCCAAAACATTGCCTCACAGTTCCACTATATTTCTGTTTTCAACTTGTTCTCATTTTTATGACTGTTTTAAAGTTTGTCATTTTTCTTAGATTTCTGGCAACCTCTTCCCATCAAGCCCAATATGCCATTGCTATTAGTATATGACCTTACTTCTTACTGTATAAAGAATAAAAAGCCATCAGAAGGAAATGCTTTCAATGTTTTGTTATCAAGCCTAGAGTCTACCAATATCCCCATCTAACATGTAAAGTGATTGAAATAGTGACTGGCACATAGTAATCACTAAACAGAAATCATGATCATCACTACCATCTTCTCATTATTATTATACTAGTCAGTATTTTATTATGTATATATTATTATTTTTCATCTTGCTATATAAGTTTTTCTTAATCACTTGTTCTTCCAATCATATTCTTTATTGAGTTTTCAAAAATCTTATGTTATTATTTGATCCCTATCCTCTTTTTCCTTTTCAATTCAATTATTAAATACAATTCTGAACTTAGGCTCTATTGATCCATTTTTAAACAAGATTTATTCTATCAAAAAAAAAAAACCAACCTTTCTTCTATTCATGCATTTCTTCAAATTTCACCCATTTCCCCCCAGTCTCTGTTTCCCAATGAAATTTCTTCAGTGAATAATCTTTACTTAAAATCTCTGTTTTCTTTCTGGCTTACTTCACTCTGTATAATTGGCTCCAGTTTCATCCATCTTATCAGAACTGATTCAAATGAATTCTTTTTAACGGCTGAGTAATACTCCATTGTGTATATGTACCACAGCTTTCTTATCCATTCATCTGCTGATGGACATCTAGGTTGTTTCCATGTCCTGGCTATTATAAACAGTGCTGCGATGAACATTGGGGTACATGTGTCTCTTTCAATTCTGGTTTCCTCGGTGTGTATGCCCAGCAGTGGGACCAATACAGTATACTAACACATATATATGGAATTTAGGAAGATGGCAATGACGACCCTGTATGCAAGACAGGAAAAAAGACACAGATGGGTATAACGGACTTTTGGACTCAGAGGGAGAGGGAGAGGGTGGGATGATTTGGGAGAATGGGAATTCTAACATGTATACTATCATGTAAGAATTGAATCGCCAGTCCATGTCTGACGCAGGATGCAGCATGCTTGGGGCTGGTGCATGGGGATGACCCAGAGAGATGTTGTGGGGAGGGAGGTGGGAGGGGGGGTCATATTTGGGAACGTATGTAAGAATTAAAGATTTTAAAATTAAAAAAATAAATAAATTAAAAAAAAAATCTCTGTTTTCTCCCAATTTACTTCATCCATACATCACCACCTCAATGGACTGAGTTTGAGCAAACTCAAGGCAATTGTGAAGGACAGGAAATCCTGAGGCATTGCATTCCTTGGGGCTGCAAAGAGTTGAACATGACTTAGCAACTAAACAAAAACTTAATCCATAAACCAGTCTCCTAGACTGGGTAAATCAAAATAGCTCTCTTTATGCTGAAACATGACCTAAATTAACCATATTCAATAACTTTTATAATCCTCATCTTACTTAATCTTGCTGCAAATTTTGACATAATTTACCACTCTGCCCTTTGAAAATTCAGTTTTCTTTAGGCTTCTTCACTAGTCATGTACTTCATAATGAACCCTACCCAAACACACGTCTATATATCTAATTCTGTGTCAGACCTCAACTCTCAGTTCCTGATGTGGTCATCCGGCTGTATATTCAACATTTCCATTTTGATGTCTGAAATGAAACTCAAACTTCATATGTCCAAAATTGATTTTACATTTTCCAAATAATATTTTCCAGTCACTTCTGACTTCTTTCTTTCCTTATATCCAAAGTTAATCCATTATTATATGTGTAACCTAAATGCTTCTCAAGTCTATCACCACCAATGCCATCCAGCAGTCTCCATTACCACTGTTACCATCATTGTAACTAATGTTACTTCATCTTTCTCAGTAACTATTACAGTAGTCCACTTCACTGAATTTCACATTTCTTACCACAACTGTCAAATATATTGCATCCAGAGTGATATAATGGAAAATGCACAAATATGTAAGACTTGCACTAGCTATAAAACTTTTAAGAACTTTCCATAACTTTTAAGATTAAATATGGCTCTGAAGACCCCAGATGTTCGGGTCTCTGTGTATATATCTTATCAGAGTTAATCCAGTCATATTGACTTTCTCTCACTTGCTCATATTTTTTCTTTCCCATTACTTTGTATATACTGTTCACTGTCAAAAACCCAGAGAGATGTTATGGGGAGGGAGGTGGAAGGGGGGTTCATGTTTGGGAACGCATGTACACCCGTGGTGGATTCATGTCAATGTATAGCAAAACCAATACAGTATTGTAAAGTAAAATAAAGTAAAAAAAAAAAGTTGATTTTATGGAGCTAAACTTGAAATACTATCTAGTTGCTCAGTTTTTATAAACAGAAGTATTATTGCAGTGTGTGTTATCTGATTAATTCAATTCAGTTCAGTCTCAGTCGTGTCTGACTCTTTGCGACCCCATGAATCGCAGCATGCCAGGCCTCCCTATCAATCACCAACTCCCAGAGATCACTCAGACTCATGTCCATCGAGTCAGTGATGCCATCCAGCCATCTCATCCTCTGTCGTTCCCTTCTCCTCCTGCCCCCAATCCCACCCAGCATCAAAATCTTTTCCAATTGGTCAACTCTTTGCATGAGGTGGCCAAAGTACTGGAGTTTCAGCTTTAGCATCATTCCTTCCAAAGAACAGCCAGGGCTGATCTCCTTCAGAATGGACTGGTGGGATCTCCTTGCAGTCCAAGGGACTCTCAAGAGTCTTCTCCAACACCACAGTTCAAAAGCATCAATTCTTCAGCGCTCAGCCTTCTTCACAGTCCAACTCTCGCATCCATACATGACTACGGGAAAAACCATAGCCTTGACTAGACGGACCTTAGTCAGCAAAGTAATGTCTCTGCTTTTGAATATGCTATCTAGGTTGGTCATAACTTTTCTTCCAAGGAGTAAGCATCTTTGAATTTCATGGGTGAAGTCACCATCTCCAGTGATTTTGCAGCCCCCCAAAATAAAATGCTGACACTGTTTCCACTGTTTCCCCATCTATTTGCCATGAAGTGATGGGACCAGATGCCATGATCTTTGTTTTCAGAATGTTGAGCTTTAAGCCAAATTTTTCACTCTCCTCTTTCACTTTCATCAAGAGGCTTTTTAGTTCCTCTTCACTTTCTGCCATAAGGGTGGTGTCATCTGCATATCTGAGGTTATTGATATTTCTCCCAGCAATCTTGATTCCAGCTTGTGTTTCTTCCAGCCCAGCGTTTCTCATGATGTACTCTGCATATAAGTTAACTAAGCTTGGTGACAATATACAGCCTTGACATACTCCTTTTCCTATTTGGAACCAGTCTGTTGTTCCATGTCCAGTTCTAACTGTTGCTTCCTGACCTGCATATAGGTTTCTCAAGAGGCAGGTCAGGTGGTCTGATATTCCCATCTCTTGAAGAATCTTCCACGGTTTATTGTGATCCACACAGTCAAAGGCTTTGGCATAGCCAATAAGGCAGAAATAGATGTTTTTTCTGGAACTCTCTGGCTTTTTCCATGATCCAGCGGATGTTGGCAATTTGATCTCTCATTCCTCTGCCTTTTCTAAAACCAGCTTGAACATCTGGAAGTTCACAGTTCATATATTGCTGAAGCCTGGCTTGGAGAATGTTGAGCGTTACTTTACTAGCATGTGAGATGAGTGCAATTGTGTGGTAGTTTGAGCATTCTTTGGCATTGCCTTTCTTTGGGATTGTAATGAAAACTGACCTTTTCCAGTCCTATGGCCACTGCTGAGTTTTCCAAATTTGCTGACATTTTTGAGTGCAGCATTTCATAGCATCATCTTTCAGGATTTGAAATAGCTCAACTGGAATGCCATCGCCTCCACTAGCTTTGTTCGTAGTGATGCTTTCTAAGGCCAACTTGACTTCACATTCCAGGATGTCTGGCTCTAGACGAGTGATCACACCATCATGATTATCTGGGTCGTGAAGCTCTTTTTTGTATAGTTCTTCTGTGAATTCTTGCCACCTCTTCTTAATATCTTCTGCTTCTGTTAGGTGCATTCCATTTCTGTCCTTTATCAAACCCATCTTTGCATGAAATGTTCCCTTGGTATCTCTAATTTTCTTGAAGAGATCTCTAGTCTTTCCCAGTCTGCTCTTTTCCTCGATTTCTTTGCATTGATCGCTGAAGAAGGCTTTTTTATCTCTTCTTGCTATTCTTTGGAACTCTGCATTCAGATGCTTATATCTTTCCTTTTCTCCTTTGCTTTTCATTTCTCTTGTTTTCACAGCTATTTGTAAGGCCTCCCCAGACAGCCATTTTGCTTTTTTGCATTTCTTTTCCATGGGGATGGTCTTGATCCCTGTCTCCTGTACAATGTCACAAGCCTCATTCCATAGTTCATCAGGTACTCTATCTATCAGATCTAGGCCCTTAAATCTATTTCTCACTTCCACTGTATAATCATAAGGGATTTGATTTAGGTCATACCTGAATGGTCTAGCGGTTTTCCCTACTTTCTTGAATTTGAGTCTGAATTTGGTAATAGGGAGTTCATGATCTGAGCCACAGTCAGCTCCTGGTCTTGTTTTTGCTGACTGTATAGAGCTTCTCCATCTTTGGTTGCATAGAATATAATCAATCTGATTTCTGTGTTGACCATCTGGTGATGTCCATGTGTAGAGTATTCTCTTGTGTTGTTGGAAGAGGGTGTTTGCTATGACCAGTGCATTTTCTTGGCAAAACTCTATTAATCTTTGCCCTGCTTCATTCTGCATTCCAAGGCCAAATTTGCCTGTTACTCCAGGTGTTTCTTGACATCCTACTTTTGCATTCCAGTCCCCTATAATGAAAAGGACATCTTTTTTGGGTGTTAGTTCTAAAAGGTCTTGTAGGTCTTCATAGAACCGTTCAACTTCAGCTTCTTCAGTGTTACTGGTTGGGGCATAGACTTGGATTACTGTGATATTGAATGGTTTGCCTTGGAGATGAACAGAGATCATTCTGTCATTTTTGAGACTGCATTCAAGCACTGCATTTTGGACTCTTTTGTTGACCATGACGGCTACTCCATTTCTTCTGAGGGATTCCTGCCGCAGTAGTAGATATAATGGTCATCTCAGTCAAATTCACCCATTGCAGTCCATTTTAGTTCGCTCATCCCTAGATTGTCGACATTCACTCTTGCCATCTCCTGTTTGACCACTTCCAATTCCAATTTGCCTTGATTCATGGACCTGACATTCCAGTTTCCTATGCAATATTGCTCTTTACAGCATCGGACCTTGCTTCTATCACTGGTCACATCCACAGCTGAGTATTGTTTTTGCTTTGGCTCCATCCCTTCTTTCTTTCTGGAGTTATTTCTCCACTGATCTCCAGTAGCATATTGGGCACCTACTGACCTGGGGAGTTCCTCTTTCAGTATCCTATCATTTTACCTTTTCATGCTGTTCATGGGGTTCTCAAGGCAAGAATACTGAAGTGGTTTGCCATTCCCTTCTCCAGTGGACCACATTCTGTCAGACCTCTCCACCATTACCCACCTGTCTTGGGTTGCCCCGCGGGCATGGCTTAGTTTCATTGAATTAGACAAGGCTGTGGTCCTAGTGTGATTATATTGACTAGTTTTCTGTGAGTATGGTTTCAGTGTGTCTGCCCTCTGATGTCCTCTTGCAACACCTACCATCTTACTTGGGCTTCTCTTACCTTGGATGTGGGGTATCTATCTCTTCATGGCTGCTCCAGCAAAGCGCAGCCTCTGCTCTTTACCTTGGATGAGGGGTATCTCCTCATCGCCACCCTTCCTGACCTTCAACATGGGATGGCCCCTCCAGGCCCTCCTGCACCTGTGTAGCCACTGCTCCTTGGACATGGGGTTGCTCCTCCCGGCCACTGCCCCTGGCCTAGGACGCAGGGTGACTCCTCTTAGCTCCTACCCCTGACCTCGGATGCGGGGTAGCTCGTCTCGGCCACCGCCCCTGATTAATTCATTTTTTTCTGTAAATTTTCAACTTTAGAGTCACTTTCTCAGGGAAGCCATAATTGACCCTCTCCTTTGTAGGATTGATTCTATTATCATGAATTCTCATAATACAATATTCCTTTTTTCAGTGTACAACTCTTTACATACTTTGATTGTTTTACTGATGTCTGTATCTAAGTAGGTTAAAGGTTACATTAGAACTTGAACCACATTTGATTGTGTTCAAAATTTTATCCCTAGAGCCTAGCACATGTTTCAAATATGCCCAGTGAATATTTTTTCAAATGACTAATGGACTGAATAAAAGAACAAAACTTAATTACAGCATAGTCCTAGAATAGGATTCAAGTAGAAATAAGAAAGAGCTTAAATGGAAGAAAAAAGAAAAGCTCAAAATTGAATACTTACATCAATATTGAAATCTGCCCCAATTGAATGAAGAGGTAGAAATTAGGTCTATAATTGGCATTTGCTCATAAGCTGAATTTTTTTTTATCTTTGCCCTTTTTTTTTAACTACAAAAACTCAATTTCATATGAGTCAACCTAATAAAATTCACTGGCTCATTAATTTATTAAGTGATACTCTAAATAGTTATTAATAACTTTTCTTGAGGCATTTTACTAAGTACCTGGGATAAGCACAAACAAATCATGGGCCTTGGCTTCATGTTGCTGAGAATTAGAAGAAGATAGACATGGACAGACAACAGAAATGTGATAACGGCCATTTTGATTCAGTAGGAATGGAAAAGTAAGTATGTATAAGAAGACGATGACTTCAGAGTACAGATTGACTGGGAATCTTGCACTCCATATATCTAAAAAGGAAATGAAGAACACTGACAGTGGCACCCATTAATTGCTGAATTGAGCTGACAAGGAAAACTGACATCCTGGCAGAACTAAAAGTGGTAACTAAATGATCAGTTTGAAATGCCAAGGCAATGGCACCCCACTCCAGTACTCTTGCCTGGAAAATCCCATGAATGGAGGAGCCTGGTAGGCTGCCGTCCATGGGGTCGCAAAGAGTCAGACACGACTGAGCAACTTCACTTTCACTTTTCACTTTCATGCATTAGAGAAGGAAATGGCAACCCACTCCAGTGTTCTTGCCTGGAGAATCCCAGGCATGGAGGAATCTGGTAGACTTCCTCCTATGGGGTTGCACGGAGTCAGACACAACTGACGCGACTTAACAGCAGCAACAAGGGTAATACTCCATGTTTAGAAGTAGGTATCAAAGCCAGTAAATCAAGGATTGTGGAGAATGTGAATGAACAGTAGGGAATTCTTTTGGGGTCACTTGGCTGATCAGTACTTTATTTCCTTACCTAGTCTTAGGTTTGGTTAGCTATAAGATAATTGTTAAAGTCTTGTATGGAAATGATATGGTTCTAAGGCAACTGTGTCTCAAAGTCTGTCCCTATAACTGTATAATATCAGACCTGGACATGGGATTATAGACCATCCAGTAGCCAATGTAGTCATGTTACACATGAAAGATTGGAAGCTCAGTTGAGAAATCCAAATCTAAAATTGCATAATTAGACAATTCTAAAACTGAGACAGAAACACAGCTCTCTTATTTCAGTCATTGTTTGAAAGACAGCACAATTTGGATGAGCAGAAGCAATGTATAAAAATAAAGACTTATTAGATGCCTACTATGTGTCTGTCACTGTGCTGAGTGCTATACATGTGTTATTTCATTTAAAGCTCTAGACTCTGTGAGGTTAGTATCAATACTTTTCTTATGGCCGTTTGGCACCTTAGGACACCAAGATTTATGAATATTAATTCAGTTGCCCTAAATCAATCAGCCAGTAAGGACTGAGACTCTCACATAAATTTATTATATGTAAAGTTATCTCTCTTACTTTCTCATCTACATATCAAAAAATATATTGTGTTTTTTTCTACTTCATGTTTCAGGTAAATCCACTTACAAACATGTTATCTTTTATTTTTAAATCTCTTACATCGTGTTCACAATTTCAGGGAGTGTGAGCTATGTGTGCACAATGAATCTGCCTTCAGAAACTGTATCCTGATCAATGTAGGGAAAATGATATTTCCTTGCTGAAATAAAAATGATAGGTACTACCAGAGGAAAGGCAACCAGGTTTGATTATGGTTTTTATCTCTGTGATACACACTTTAGAGTCCACAGGATTCCTGTGAAATTACGGCTCTCCAGCTTTCAGTGTTTCTAATATGTTTTTATTTTTACATTGGCAGGATGTCCAGTGAAAGACAGTTTCTCTATTGATATATTCTTGCCCAAAACATCCCAGAGAGTTTTTTCCATCTTCATTATACAGGTAACACACATAAATCTCAGATCACAAATGAGCGTTGCCACAAAATATTATAGTGCTTTGTTTCATTGAAGATATGACTTTTTTTTTCTTGCATCTCTCATTTCTTCCGGTGTTAAAATATTTAATCTTAGTCCATCTGAGATAAATTCATTCATTTGATTCAGTGCTTCTCAGTCGATTCAGGTTTCTTTCCTTTCCAGTTTATCTTTGGGGTACATCTGAGATGTATTTTCAAAAGGTCTCAAGTAGCGTCAATGGGAGAAGAGGAGATGACTGCAATTCTCAGCCACCTATTCAACTTGATATCCTCTTAAATTTATATCACTCCATCTAATCATGTGCCTTATTATCTATACTCTTCCATTTGCTGAGAAATTCATGTTTCTCTAATGATGTCTGAGCACATAAAAGGCCATCACAGGTGCTTTATCCTGATGATGAGTCCCCCAAAATTCTAGCACTCTCTCTCACCACTTACATATCACTTTTGGAGGGTATGCAAATAATTGATTGGTTTCAAGTTCCCCTCCAGGGTACTAGAAGCTCTCTGTGATTGTCCAGGGACTTTCATATAAACATATTGTTGTCATTTAGTCGCTAAAGCATGTGTAACTCTTTGTGACTGTATGGACTGTAGCCCACCAGGCTCCTCTGTCCATGGGTTTTCCCAGGCAAGAATACTTGAGTGGGTTGCCATTTCCTTCTCCAGGAATCTTCCTGACCCAGGGATCAAACCCACATCTCCTGCTTGCAGATGGATGGTCTTTTATGGGTTAAATTTTGTATCCCAACAAAAGATGTGTTGAAGTCCCAAACTCTCTTGTGAATGTGATCTTATTTAGAAATAGAATCTATATAATAAATATATAAATTTATAAATATATAATTTAAATAAATCTAATTGAGTTCATTAGGGGCCTAATTCAGTATGACTGATGTCTTTATAAGATAATGTGAAAACAGACGCACACAAGGAACCAACAGGCATGTCACTACAGAGGTGAAGGTTGCAAAGATGTATCTACAAAGTCAGGGCACATCAAAGATTGCTGTCCACCATCAGACACTAGGAAGAGGAAATGAAGGGTTCTACTCAGAGTCTCAGAAAGAGAAAAAAGCCCTGCCGATACCTCGATTTGAGATTTCTAGCCCCTTAAATATGTGCAGTAGTAAAATTTTTTGTTATTAAACCTGTAGGTGGTATTACAGCAGCCCTAGGAAACACATATAGGTCCTTATGCCATGCTAGCAAAAGACATTTATCAACTCCACAAGTCCCAAGAATTTGCCCAGCTTGAGGTGTACAAGTTCTTGTATTTTTGGATCCTAAAGCTCATTTATGAATCTTCAGTTCAGTTCAGTCATTCAGTCGTGTCCGACTCTTTGCGACCCCATGAATTGCAGCACGCCAGGCCTCCCTGTCCATCGCCAACTCCCAGAGTTCACCCAGACTCACGTCCATGAAGTGATGCCATCTAGCCATCTCATCCTCTGTTGTCCCCTTCTCCTCCTGTCCCCAATCCCTCCTAGCATCAGAGTCTTTTCCAATGAGTCAGTTCTTCACATGAGGTGGCCAAAGTACTGGAGTTTCAGCTTTAGCATCATTCCTTTCAAAGAAATCCCAGGGCTGATCTCCTTCAGAATGGACTGGTTGGTCTCCTTGCAGTCCAAGGAACTCTCAAGAGTCTTCTCCAACACCATAGTTCAGAAGCATCAATTCTTCGGCACTCAGCCTTCTTCACAGTCCAACTCTCACATCCATACATGACCACAGGAAAAACCATAGCCTTGACTAGATGGACCTTAGTCAGCAAAGTAATGTCTCTGCTTTTGAATATGCTATCTAGGTTGGCCATAACTTTTCTTCCAAGGAGTAAGCATCTTTTAATTTCATGGCTGCAGTCACCATCTGCACTGATTTTGGAGCCCCGAAAAATAAAGTCTGACACTGTTTCCACTGTTTCCCCCATCTATTTCCCATGAAGTGATGGGACTGGACGCCATAATCTTCGTTTTCTGAATCTTTTGTTTTATGAATCCTATTATATGTCTAATCCTGGAAATTAGCCTGAAGAAGAAGTTATTAGAAAGACTTGGTATAAGTCCCTTTCTTGGGGCAAATACAAAGTTCTAATTCTCTTGCCTTTGGCTGCATCTCCATTCCAGTTTCATTTAGAATGGGTTTATGAAAAAAATTTTCCAGGCAAGAGTGCTGGAGTGGATTGCCATTTCCTTCTCCAGGGGATCTTCCCAACCCAGGAATCGAACCTGAGTCTCCCGCATTGCAGGCAGACACGTGACCATCTGAGCCACCAGGGAAGCTCATGAAAAACACATTAAATGGATCACTTATTCTTCTATGTCTGTTGTTTGGTATAGGCATTATTTCTTGAACTGTTGGGATTTTGGTCTTGTTATACAAAGTCAAGTTTCTAACAACTTTAGCGTTTTGTTCCCTCAAAAATTTGTCTCTCTCAGTTATTTCCAAAGCATATTTTGAAACTTAATGGCTGAGAATATACCTTTTCCCTCTGTGCTCTTCTATTTAATCATCTTTCTCCCAAGTGGCATGGATTGAATGCAGGAAGACAAAGAGGAACAGAAACTTCCAGCAAAAGAATCACTTTGATTAATCTTGCAAAACCTCCTATCATTATTTGGAAAAATCTTCTGAAGTTAGATCATTAGATTTGGTGATTTTGTTTATTAACAGTGTACATGGTTTCACAACATTCTCTCTTTCGTTCTGTTATAACTGAGAATATCCTCCCAGATGGTAGTGGAATTGCACTTGACTCAGTAGAAAATGTTAAAGGGAATTAAAATGTATCACTTTCTTCTTTATAAAGAGAACTGAGAAATCTTAAGGGAAAGTGTGGGTTTAGGAGTGAAATTTTAGATTATGCTTTACATCTCACTGGGGGATTTTGTATATGCTGGTTCTGTTTAGGACTTTAAGGTGGTATTAACCCTAGGATCAAGGATTACCTGATTCTTGATATTGACCCATTTCTACATGGGCCCTGAAGGAGAGATATGAACATAAGAGAGAAATCAACACAAATGAATATGAAAGCTTTTGACCTCAAGCCACAAGCAGAATTCTGATGAGCTAGACTGAAACTTGTGGAGAGGTCTGTGTGAAAGACTTACATTATTTGGCATTTATGCTAGACTTTCTGTTGGCTTCTTGATGCAATTCCATGATGCATTTTATTCTGTAGAGGATGGAACTGTAGATTCTATATTTCAGATATCTTGACATTTTAGCTGTTTACCAAGATGGGATGTTGTTGGCTTAGGCAGCCTATCATGAACATTTATTTTTTGGGTGGCCACTGGAAGTTCAAGTCTATCTTCTTCTCCTATACTTGCAGGAATGTATTTGATTTTCAAAATGTCAAGTGACATATGATAGGGCTCTGATCTTAGAGTAAAATGACAGACAATTCCGTCTTAACCTTCTTGGTAATTTATTATTAATTTGGGTATGTCTGGGCCTAAACATAATTGTCTTTTTCTGTAAAATGGAAGAGTCAGGACAGTTGACTTGGAATTTATTCTGGTTAGTCCTTAAACTTTCTAACTAATAATTCATTTGTTAGACTAAATATTGCCTTTAAACTCCTATTCAGTTTTAATTCCTTAAACTTTCCAAAAATTCTTATATAGTGAGAAAAGATACTTGGTATAGACACCTTATTTTAACATAGAGACTCCATACTTTTGAGTACACCCAGATCCTGATTAGAAACTGAATTAGTCGTGTACATTTATGGATGTTAATCTCATAAATCCTTGGGAAGTGTCATCTGCTATGATTGAGCCCTGTATTGACTTCCTTGTCTTGATCGCTTCAGATGAGCACTGTTCATTGCAGGAAGAGTTGGCAAGAAGAGGAGGAACCATGGTTTCCTTATCGCTACTCCACTATGTCAAACATATGTATTCCCATTTATTCATTTCTACAGTGTTAGAAAGTGAGTGCTATTATTTCCAACTCATAGATAGTATAGATGATATAAGTAACCTGCTCAAATTTTGGTCTTCAAGAGTTGGAAGACACTTTATTTAAGTGTTAGGGTTTCACATCCAACTTTCTGCCTACCATGCTCCAGCCAGTTTGCTCATTTACTAGTATCTACATGCAGAGAAAAAGGCATTCTCTACTCATTGCTCTCAGGGTTTGTTCTTAAGTGTTACTGATTTGATTATATACTTAAACTGCCTCACCTCTCAGACCCTGTGTTCTTTTATTCAAAAATGGGGATAATTATTGCTGGCTCCTAGACACTTCACAAGAATAGTTTCAGGTTTAATTAGAAAATGAGCAATAGTTTTAGAAACCTCAGTGCATCCTTGGTTATTAATGGACTGAACTATTTTCAGCCAATTAATAAGACACTCTTTTTCTATTCCAATTTAAATCTTCAGTCATGTCTCTAATTGTGAACTTGCATCACTCCCTTTACAGGGACCCTATGTAGACCTTCTCTTTGTCTTACATAAACATGTTCTTCGCAAGAAAACTGGACATAATCATTTATACCTTTATTTGAATTTCTCAGTGAACTAGCTCCTCCAGAATAGTCTCTATTCCTTGTAAAACTATCTTGACTATTGAATTTACCCATTAAAAGGAATGCAGATGTTAGTAAGGAAACATTTGGAAAAGTAAAATTGTCATCTCCATGCCCTTGAAATTAGGTATGTGTCTAGAAATAACCATCTATACTTTTTTCCATTTATCATATAAAACAGAGAAAAGTATTTGATAACAAACACAAAGTTCAATATCCATGCTTCACCCCAATTATAATTTTCCAAGTTCTGATAAGGAGATAGCAGAGTATGGTTCCTATTAGAAAATCTGTTACTTGATTCAATTTGAGCATGTTTTCTCTTTGGTCCTCAACAAGTATTGCAATCAGTCCCTTATACAAGAATACCTGACAGTTTTGTTTGCGCAGCACAATGTACCATGCCTATTATGGTAAAAACAAACAAACAACAACAACAACAAACAACTCCACTTAACAGTAAAAAAAAAAAAAAAGAAAGAAAATAGAAGAGGAAAATAACTGTTTTGGTCAAGATCACACAGCTTGGAAGTATTGTGGCACAGCAAGAACAAGATTGTAGGTATTATGACAAACCCAAGTTTTGTCGATTACACCTCAAAATTCTCCAAGTGAGTCTTCAACAGTACTTGAACCAAGAACTTCCAGATGTTCAAGCTGGATTTAGAAAAGGGAGAAGAACCAGAGATCAAATTGCCAACATCTGTTGGATCATAGAAAAAGCAAGAGAGTTCCAGAAAAACATCTACTTCTGCGTTATTGATTACAACAAAGCTTTTGATTGTGTGGATCACAACAAACTGTGGAACATTCTTAAAGAGATGGGAACACTAGACCACCTTAGCTGCCTCCTGAAATCTGTATACAGGTCAAGAAGCAACAGTTACAACCAGAAGTGGAACAATGGACTGGTTCCAAATTAGGAAAGGAATACATCAAGGCTGTATATTCTCACTGGGTTTACTTAACTTATATGCAGAGTACATCATGAGAAACTCTGGGCTGGAAGAAGCACAAGCTGGAATCAAGGTTGCCAGGAGAAATATCAATAACCTCAGATATGCAGATGACACCACCCTTATGGCAGAAAGTGAAGAGGAACTAAAGAGCCTCTTGATGAAAGTGAAAGGAGAGAGTAAAAAAGCTGGCTTAAAACTCAGCATTCAAAAAACTAAGATGATGGCATCCAGTCCCATAATTTCATGGCAAATAGATGGGAGAACAATGGAAACTGTGATAGTTTTATTTTCTTGGGCTCCAAAATCACTGTAGATGGTGACTGCAGCCATGAAATTAAAAGATGCTTGCTCCTTGGAAGAAAAGTTATGACTAACCTAGACAGCATATTAAAAAGCAGAGATATCACTTTGCCAACAAAGGTCTATGGTTTTTCCAGGAGTCATGTATGGATGTGAGAGCTGAACCATAAGAAAGCTGAGCACTGATGAATTGATGCTTTTGAACTGTGGTGTTGGAAAAGACTTTTGAGAGTCCACTGGACTGAAAGATCCATCCTAAAGGAAATCAGTCCTGAATATTCATTGGAAGGACTGATGCTGAAGCTGAAACTCCAGTACTTTGGCCACAAAAGTGGCCAAAGTGAAGAGCCGACTCATTTGAAAAGACCCTGATGCTGGGAATGACTGAAGGCAGGAGAAGTGGACATCAGAGGATGAGATGGTTGGATGGCATCACCGACTTGATGGACATGAGTTGGAGTAAGCTCTGGGAGTTGGTGATGGACAGGGATGCTGGCAAGCTGCAGTCCATGGGGGTAACAAAGAATCAGACATGACTGAACTGAATATGGAGGATGCTGATCAATTCTAAATGAAGATACTCTAAATCTTGTTCAGAGTTCTGTCATCAGAAGATGTTAAACATGGGAGGGAGATTTACAATTTATTCTGGTTTTCTACTGTCAAGAAGAGAAACAGACTGAGAAAGTTTAGTGGACTTACCTCAAATTCAGTAACCCATTATTGGAGTGGGTTCCTGTATAGATGGACTCTTGAGGCCCCTGACAGTCTCTCTGGTGAATCTTTTTGGTGTTCTGATATCACAGCACGAGAATGCTTTATGTCTTCCCACATACAGATATGCCAGTGAAACTGCAAGAAGGGAGGCTTTAAAATGAACATTTTAAGTTTCATTCTTTAGTACGTGTATGAGCGGAATGCAAATAGTGTCAATTTCATTATCTTTTGTACAAAATGTTCTCTTCTCAGGGCCAAATCCAGGGTAGGAGATATGGAACTGTGCCCCAAGTACCTCAAGGGCAGCTGGCCACTTTTATTTCCAGATCCCAAACACCTGCATTTCTCAAAAGCTGGGGCTGTTTCTGAAGAGACGTTTGGAAGTCATCAATATACTGCTTACTTACTGTGGATTTGAGAGCCTTGAAATGTCAAGTTTTAGCTTCAGGCCAAGTTGGATTTGTGAGCCCTCATACTGATGGGTGATGAGATCATTTACATTGGATTATACCTCTGGTGTGTGAGCAATTCAGTAAGTGATGAATACAGTGGGAATTACTGCAGTGCATCTGCTGGACACTTTTATAAAATAGCTCTCTCATCTCACCTCCTAGGTGTGCAATCTTCAATCAGGAAACATATTTGAAGCAAGAAATCAGTTCTCAGCCTGGGGCTGTATCATCTGCTCCTGTCTCTTTTGCAGAGTGTAATTTTGTCTACTGACACACTGGACAGTAGACAGCTATAGAACAGTGGCCATCAAACCATGCACTCTGGAAAACACCTCCAAAGTTATGACTGACCATTTGCTGGCAATTGTTAGGAAATTATGATTAACAATTTGAGAGAGAGACAGAGACAGATTTCTTTCTTTCTTAAATACAAAGACATGTCAGGCACTGAGCTAGATTCTTGGAATTCAGTCACTTGTAATATGAACATGTCCCTGGTTCTCACTGAGCTTTCAAACTACCTGTGATATAGGCAATTTTAATATGATAGATTCTGCCACAAATTAAATAGAGTGTTAAAGCAGTGAATCGTAACTTAAGTCAGGAATACCTTTGCAACTTGTTCCTGAAGAAGTTACATTTTCACGGACTGTTGAATTGGTCAGGTGAATATTGGGGTAGAAACATTGAATGTTTCTAAAGGAAAATGCATGTGTGTAGGATTAGGGTAGAAACAAAACATAACTGCAAGGGAAATGTAAATAGGACAGTAAAAATGGAAATATTCATTCAGGCAATAGTTAAATAGAGTCCTGTGCTCTGTCAGCTGCTCGCTGTGTAATAAGGATCGTTTTGGGTGGCTTCTGCTGGTTCAATTCTTCATTCATTCATCAACCCTGTATCCAGTGTTTGGTGTGTTTCTAGTGCTGTAACGGGCATTGGTCCTTTGAGCTGAAAGCTGGAGGTTCATCTAAATTCTTGATAATTTTAAAGTCAACTGTTGAGTCAACTAGGAGTTTTGATTTGATACCAGTAATAAAAATGTAATTACAGTGGTTTAAACACATAAGCGTTTATTCTCCTTTGTAGGAATCTAAATGTAGCCTGTTGTGGAGAAATAAAAGTTTTCTTTAGTATTTAGTACTCTTGAAAAGCATCTGCCTGCAATGCAGGAGACCCGGGTTTCTATCCCTAGATAGGAAAGATCCCCTGGAGAAGGGAATGACAACCCACTCCAGTGTTCTTGCCTGGAAAATTTCAGAGCAGCTAACCTTCTTGTAAAAAGCCCTAGCATCCCCAGTCACAGGTATTGATGTAATATGAAGGCAGAAAATGCTTGCTTTCACTTTCCCTAGGAATATTTTACTCTTTATTTCCATGAAGATTTGATTTATAACTATTTGTCTAGTTAATTGCTCTGATCTGAGGGAACCAGCCTGGACTAGGTCTCTAAGTTAAGACCTGAGATGTTAGGAAGACTGGAAGCAATACCGTCTTAGGGATTTCCATTTTAAAGTGGAAATGAGATGAAGATGAAGAGATGAAGCTCAGAACTTGAAGGCATTGTTCTCTCTTAAGTCACCAGAGATACCCAGTGGTTTCTCTGATCCATGGAAAAATGTATTTACCTTCTAAAAAGGTTCCCATCGTTTTTCAGAGAGATTGTTATCCTATTGGCGTAATTTTTCTCCTGCCCTTTCTGGAGGAGTAATGGCTATCTCTTTTCTGAATATAAGTGGAGAAAATCTATTGTCTGTTCTTCCTCTGTGAAGTATCCAACTACCAACATTGGATGGTTTGACCTGGCTTTCACCAGGTCACTCCAGGGTTAAGGCCTGGGTAAGTAGAGGTAGGGTGACTACAGAGTAATTAATAAGAAGCCAGTCCAATGATCCACAGCACCTCATGTTACACATTCAAGATAAAATTAATAAACAGTAATATTAAAAACTTAACATCGGTTCCACCCAGGTATGGTAATATCAGGAAGCCATTAAGAATCCAGGGTTCTTCAAGAATTTCTTAGCTTGTGGTTCCTGTTCTCAAGATTATGATATAGCTTCTGGGCCTCTAACTATTATAGTCATATTCCAGGCAAGAATTAAGAGAGAGTCCAGAGGTTCAAAATGATTATTTCTGGAAATCCTTCATGAAACTACTCAGATTTAATTTCTCATCCCCATCTGCAAAGGACACTAAGGAACATAGTATTAGTTTCCCTTGGACAGTATTTAAGGGATCAGCTAATAAAGGAGAAGGTAATCACAGATAACATTAGTCTCTCTTTCAACCATATACTTTAAGAGAGAAGAAAACTGATGGGAAATTGAGTCATTTAGTATAAACACTTTACTTTCCTGGAAATTTTAAGGCCACAGGTAGGTACAGTGGGTTGATTAAGGACATAACATTTCATGACAATGATTTATTCTGTAACAATCTTTGTTTTACCTGCAGACTTTCATATTTTCAAGTATTGGCTGCTGCTGTTAAGTCACTTCAGTCATGTCTGACTCTGTGCAACCCCATAGATGGCAACCCACCAGGCTCCCCATCCCTGGGATTCTCCAGGCAAGAACACTGGAGTGGGTTGCCATTTCCTTCTCCAGTGCATGAAAGTGAAAGGTGAAAGTGAAGTCACTCAGTCATGTCTGACTCTTAGTGACCCCATGGACTGCAGCCCACCAGGCTCCTCCATCCATAGGATTCTCCAGGCAAGAGTACTGGAGTGGGGTGCCATTGCCTTCTCCAAGTATTGGCTAGTTTAGCAGAAAAAGTAGTGTTTCCACAAGACTACCTGTGAGCATGTATTTCAACATGCCAATACACATCACAGTAAATAAAAAATAGGGGGGTTAGAAGTATTTTTGATATTTCACTGTTTCCAGCAAAGTTAGTATTTTTAACATAGTTTTCTTCTGGATCTCTTATTTCAATAATAGTAAAATGTGTTAAGAAGGACATTTTGACATCTTTGAAAGCATGTGTTTGTCCAGATTGCAGCTAAAGTCAGAACATTCCACTTAATCAGTCTTTTTTGAACTATAGTTATTAATATTTTTATGCATTGAGCATTTTGTTGGAGACTCCTCTGTGTCAGGCAATGTGTTAGATATCTGCTTTAACTAAGTGACTTGTAGCTCTTGTTAACAAGGGTAATGACAGATGCTCATGAACACTTTGTCTTCAGACAGTTAGTGTTATTTATTAACCTAAGTCCAACCATCTCCACAAAACTGTATTATTAAATGATGAGTGAAATCTCAGATCTTATTTGCAATCTGCATCATGGGCCATGTACCCCTGATATTATACTGGCCTTTCCAGTCCAGCATTTGAATTAGGTCATGGTAGAGTGTTGATGTGATGATCATGTTAGATATTTAAAAGTGAAAATATGATAACCTGCCTTGGTTATTAGATTATTATTAACAGTCCACTTTTCATGCCTACTAAAAACAAGCTTAATATTAAGTGGTGTAGAAACAAAAGCATGATGATATAAACTTGATTTCAACTACTCTGAAGCTATGCAGTAATTGGATGTTACTTGAACTTTCTGCTCTTTTGTTGCTCGATAAAAATAGAGAAAAGAGAGACAGAAAAGAGAGTGAGAGACACAGATTTAGAGAACAAACTAGAGGTTCCTAGTGGGGAAAGACAAGGGGAGAGAAGGGTATGGGATTAAGGGAGACAAACTGCTATGTATACAATATTAATACGTGGCAGGATTTTATTGTACAGCACAAGGAAATATAGCCATTATTTTGTAATAATTTTAAATAAAGTATAAACCTAAAAATATTGAATTACTATTTTATATACTAAAAATAATATAATATTGTCAATTGACTATATTTCAATTAAAGAAAGGAAAGAGGGATAAGAGGGAGAAGAGGAAGGAAGGGGACACTTTCTCATGAGCTATTATTGAGAATTAATATGAAGTTTTTTGAAAATTGAAAATAAGATTTAGAAAATGTTTATTAGATTAGGAAACAAATTTTAGGCCCTCAGTTAATCGTAGCATTTATTCTAGCACTTTCTAACCCTTCCCTCCTTCCTTCCCTCCCCCACATTCCCTTCCTTTCCTCCCCCACTTCCTTCCTTCCCTACCTCTTTTTTTCTCCCACTCTTCTTCCTTAAAAGAAATAATACACATGTAGTTTTATCTCCTCTTTCATCTTTTAATGGAGTTACAGATATATAGTATCAAAATCTTAACTGAAAAGGCGTATGGAAGGACAGGGAAGTTTCATAAATTACAGTCAGACTTGGTAAAACAATGATGCCTCTCCATCTCTCTGCACATGCAGTCAGCCTCCTATAACTGTTCTCAGTTCTTTGTTTGTTTCCCTGCTCCACTTCTTTTTTCTTTTCTTTCTCCCTTTTCACTTTTCTTAGTTGCACAATTTCTTTCAAAGGCATGCCATTTATCTTTGTCTTAATGGTGTTAACGTTATTAACAAAGGAAGCAGTAAAAGTAGGGTAGTTTGTATGTATTACATGGAAAATCTTTGTTCTGTCTGCCAAGGCTGAACAATCCTAAGTGATCCTAATCTGGAAATCAAATTGCCTCCCATTCCTTTTGCATGTGAAGAAGTGTTGCCTTTGGCATGGTCTGTAATCCCACTGAAGTCTTTAGAACCAAATAAAAGTCAATTCAGGCAGACAATTATCTATTATCTTTGTCTCTTTCACACCCTTCTGGTATCTTTGCTTAAGACTGCATAGTCTAAAGATTAGACAGATATCTTAATGGCAAAGAATAATATGATTTTGAGCTCTCCTGGAAAATGACCAGAAAACAAATTAAGGATTTGGTGGTAGCCTTAGTTTGTCATTTCCCTTCAGCTGAGGCAGCTCAACAGTTCTGTCTTCACCTCTTCTCAACAGTAGAGAGTAAATAAATAGCAAAAGCTCACAGGGTTGTTAAAAGGAATGTATCAACTTATTTTTGGTAAGGGTTTTAAGGCAAGAGAATTGAGTTCATTGACTTTTACAGTTGTTCTGGGATAAAAATGCATTACTCCCAGTGATACATTTAAGCTACTAGGCTGCATATTTCAAATGATTCTCCTTCTGAGGAGCCTGATTCTTTCAAAACATTCTACCTTTGTATATATTCTTTGTGTAAGAGTATTGTTAAATGATGAATAGTTATGACTTCTCTTTCTGCAGAAATTTGAATTTGATAATGAAGATAGGCCTTGTGATTTGCTGTCTGTGGACAGAGACACTCTTAAACTGAAATAAATTCCCTCAGGTCTGAATTTTGCTTTCCTTGGCAGAGGTACCCATGTTCAGGTAGAAATATCTTGGGGAAAAAATAACTAAAATAGTTTCTTTTCTTTATATGAGCAAAGGGGAAGGTGGAAAGTTAAATAAAATCATAGACTGTATTGTCAAAGAGTGTTTTCATTCAAAGAAAAATAGTTTGTGGTAGTTTGCTTCTCTGTGTTAGAGTGTTAGATGATTCTTTTACACTGAGTTCAGTTAGTAACTTCAAAAGTTTTATCATATATTATGCAACAATCCTTTTCACTTAAACAGTCTAAACTAATTTGTGGATCTTTACACTGGTGGTAGAAAAGGGGTTGGTCAAATTTAAATTCAGTGTGTGTATATGTATATGATTAATTTAACCTTCAAACCTTTTCTTCTAATCACAAGTACTCCTTGACTCTTTAAACTGAACTAAATTTATTGAAATGTTCTGCAAGATAATAATGATGTAATTTGACAAATCAAGACCTTGTATCTGATGCCTCAGGCTTACTAAATTAATGGGCAAGTGTCCTTTAAAGTCAGTAACTTTCGTCTCAACTCCTGGGGCCTTTTGTAGATCTCTTCCAGCAATCCTGGAAAGAAGAAGTTCACTTTCTTTTTTAAGGCTCTTGGGGCCAACAGTCTATTTAAGTACTGTCTCTAAGTAACAACTTTCCCATCATAATATTACAATCATGCATTAGAGGGTGATTTCTCTAATGATGTATTACTCAAAATGTGGTATCAGTCAGGGTATCAGCAAGGGAGATCATAAAATTTTATTTAACTTTTTGTTAATTCAAAGGTTCCAATATGCTCTAATTTCTTTATTATGCATGGGGAGGGGGGAATGACAGTAACCTAAAAAGCTACATGCTATTGTTTTCACTGTGTTCAGAAAATATACCTCACCAATGGAGCAAGGAAAAGATTTAAAACCCCCAATTAAAAATGCTTGTAAGACTCACAAGAGCAAAAGTACTGAGTGGAGACCATGTCGAATATATCTGAGATGCAAACAAAGCTTACTGGTCTGCACATTAGGGGAGAAAAACTCAATAATACTATTTTTAGTCTTTCTAATTAAAGCATTTTCAAATAAATTATACTTTTCATCTGTATACCAAGGAAAATAAATCATTTCTTAATTCCAGAAAGATTCCAAGATGCCATTTTACCAGTGACCCATGGGCTCCATTCCAGGCCCACTGTGGAAGGATGAGCACCAAGCTCTGCCTTCTGTGCCGACCTTTCTGAAACAGGTAGGAATAGCACTGTAACATTTCCATCATGGTGATTTATGCATATGCAAGAATCCACATAAAGCTATTAGCACAGTGCTTGGCACGCAGTCGTAATTCCTCACTAAATATTAGCTATTGTTTTTGGTTAATTGCTACTGAGTGTTAAATTAAATCATGAATGACATTTTGCAATAATAACACATTTGTTAGACTAAACACTCCCTTTGAATTCCAATTCAGTTTTAATTCAAAGAGTGTAAGTCACTTCATATTAGTAAAGGTTCTTTTACAATATTATTCCTTAAAATTTAAATGAAAACTCATGACACTCAATTATTTCAAAAATTCAATGCTAAAATGTTATTCATGCTTAAATTATCTGGCTTCATCTGACAGGAATGCATTTCATCTGAATTATCAGATCAATTATCTTGATTTCTGCACTCAACTTTGCAAGCACATATGTACTCTGTGTCCTCTGTAAGGTGCAATTGGATTTCTTCAGGTTGAAGTGTGACCCAGTTAGCTTCCAACCAGGCACTTAAGGCCTGTTCAGAGAGGAGGCCTTTGAAGCCTGTTGTCCATTTCTGAAATAGTTCTAGCCTTTTAGAAATGTGACAATTAGTGATTGCAGGGACAGAACTCAATTACTGAAATATGCTTAGAAAAGCTTCCTCTAAACCAAAAGAAATGTATACTCACAGCGCTCCCATTGTGAGTTAATCTGCAAACTCTGTTTTGTAACTTTCGTTGTTTGAAATTTTATTTATTTTAAAGAAAACCTCTTTTCATCCAAGCAGTAATATTTATTTCCCTGTTTTTTAGGTGATAGCTCAAGGAGAAATTGAATTGGCCATTCAGTCCCAGGTGAGCAGTGAGCCAGACCTTGAAAGTATGGCATATTTTAGGGTAGACTCAAGATGGAAGGAACATAACAAGCAAATCTTCTCAATAGGAGTTTAAATATTCATGATTTGCTTATTAAAACATTTTTAAAATTGTGTCTCTGAGCATCAGGCTCTTAATATGCAGAACAAAAGAGCAAAGTACTGAAAACAACAAGCATATTGTCCTGGAATGTGCTTAAAATATCTCAAAGCTAAACCTTAGTGTTTTTAGTATGTATTTGATACATCAAAGCTTTCTTCAGAAACTAGAATATAAATATATGTATGTGCTGTGCTTAGTTACTCAGTTCTGTCTGACTCTTAGTGACCCCCATGGACTAAGCTTAGCCCACCAAGCTTCTCTGTCCATGGGAAGAACTGAAGTGGATTGCCATGCCTTCCTCCAAGGGTCTTCCCAACCCAGGGATCAAATCCAGGTCTCCTGCATTACAGGCAGATTCTTTACTGTCTGAGCCACCAGGGAAGCCCATATAAATTGTGTGTGTGTGTGTGTGTACATATATAATTACGCTTTGAGACTTAATCTTTAAAAATCAACATGTGTTGGGAGAAAGAAAAGTCATGCAATCTGTAATAACAATGGATAAAAGGGCTTAGGCTGTGGTGGTAAATTTTATGGGTCATCTTGACTCGCCAAGTGGTGCCCAGATTAGATATGACTTGTGGGTGTGTCTGTGAGAGTGTTTCTGGTGGAGATTAGCATCTGAATTGCTGGACTCACTAAAGTAGACTGCCCTCTCCAACATGAGTGATCATCATCTAACTCATTCAAAGTCTGAATAGATCAAAAGGCTGAGGAAGGAAGAATTTGCCCTGTTTTCCTGCCTCACTGCTTGAACTGAGCCATCCCATCTCTGGTGCTTTAAATCAGATCACTCCATTGGCTCCTCTGGTTCTCAAACCTTTGAACTCAGACTGAATTACACCACGCCCCAGCTTTCCTGGATTGCCGGGGTCCAGCCCCGGTGGATCCAGGGTAATTCAAAGGGGAGACGGCATGGCATCTTAGAAAGAATTATTTAATTAGAAATAAACAAGAGATTAGGAGAAATAGTATAGTAGGAAATTTTAGTAGAGAAAAGAGGCTGAATAACTTGGTTTACATAGAGAACTAATAAAACATCAGGACAAGAGGTTTGCACCATCTATGTTAGGCCACCGGTGCCCGTTTGAATAGCAGAGGGTGCCCCGCCTTGGGCTTCCTCTCTCGTGGGTCTTAGAAGCCAGAGCAAGTAAGTAGACATGGCAAGCCTCCACGCCTCAGATGGGAATTCAGCCTGAAAATAGAGTAAGAAAAAACACGGGGGAACCAGTCTTTCCAGTGACTGGCCCCTCCTCTATTGCCCAGAAAGGCCTTTTATACTTTTGATTGTACATAGAGATCCATGGATAATACAAAATTATGTAGTGTCAGCAGCCCTGACTCTTATCAAGACCAGGCTTTCTCTCTGCATACTTAGTTGTATACACAAGTCTTAGGTGATTTACATCATCTTCTGGCCAGAGGGCCAATTAACATTTTACGGCCCTTTTCTGATAAGGGTCTGTCAACCAGAGAACTTATTTGTGTTGTTCTTCCCAAAGTCTGGTGCCACTCTCAGAAAGCACTAAATAAAGTTACATTCTACGTAGCAAGGACACGACAATTTATAACAATGAAAGAAGTACAGTGATTTATAACAAAGAGAAAAGTAATTAACTCAAAAGTCTAGTGTTGCTAACATCAAAACTACTATATTCCTTTTTCTATATCCCAATTACATTGATTAATATCCTTCAGGTGTCTAAAAGATAAAGAATATGGAGGCCTGGCAGCAGTCATTGACTCAACAGTGAAAGCCCTCTACCAATATAATTCTTTTTTTTTTTTTAATGGGTAAGGGAAGCGTTTTTTTTTTATTTATTTTTTTAATTTTTATTTTTACTTTATTTTACTTTACAATACTGTATTGGTTTTGCCATACATTGACATGAATCCACCGCGGGTGTACATGCGATCCCAAACATAAACCCCCTTCCCACCTCCCTCCCCACAACATCCCTCTGGGTCATCCCCGTGCACCAGCCCCAAGCATGCTGTATTCTTAGCTCTTTAAAAAAGGCTCTGTATCTTTAAGATGCTTTAAGCTTCATGCCTCTTGTGGTTGCGGGGGCTGTAAACAATTCACAAGTTGTAAAAGTCCAGCAGACTGGTCAGGTAAGTTAGAAAGCCATCAAAGGGGTTTAAACCGAGACATTCTTTTTATATGCAGGAGACTGTTAACTGGAGCCCTAAGTTAATTCCTTTTAGAGGAAGGTGATTGAGGATGGCCCCCTGTTATGTCAGAAGAGTGGAAAGCACAGTACAATAAGGCAGGCAGACTCTGGTTTTGGGGGGCAGATGCTCAGGAAAACCCAGGGGGAACCCCTGAAGCCAGATCACGCCTTTGCGTATGTCTGGCTTCTTTCCTCATGATCTTTGCCATGGGTGGGATTCCTCATGCTGGCTCCCGGCACTGGATCTCCAGTTTGCAGATGGCAGACCGATTATATATATCTCTATATATCTATATATCTACATCTTTGCTGGTTCTTTGGAAAACCCTGACTAAAGCACAGATTTATTACATTAACATGTATAATTATAGAGTCAATTAGAAGAGGTTACTCAACCATGGGAAAAGAGAGTAAATGCAAACCTTGGTGATGCCCAATGAACCTTCAGTCAAGAGATTTGCAATATTCTACTTCCACGTGGGCATGTATGGATGCAAGAGTTGGACTGTGAAGAAAGCTGAGCGCCAAAGAATTGATGCTTTTGAACTGTGGTGTTGGAGAAGACTCTTGAGAGTCCCTTGGACTGCAAGGAGATCCAACCACTCCATTCTAAAGGAGATCAGCCTTGGTTGTTCATTGGAAGCACTGATGTTAAAGCTGAAGCTCCAATACTTTGGCCACCTCATGCGAAGAGTTGACTCATTGGAAAAGACTCTTATGCTGGGAGGGATTGGGGGCAGGAGGAGAAGGGGATGACAGAGGATGAGATGGCTGGATGGCATCACCGACTTGATGGACATGAGTTTGAGTAAACTTTGGGAGTTGGTGATGGACAGGGAGGCCTGGCGTGCTGCAATTCATGGGGCTGCAAAGAGTCAGACAGAACTGAGCAACTGAACTGAACTGAACTTCCATTATAAAGTCATTTACATATGGGGTAGATTTAATAACTCAGGTTAGTACCAATGATCCCAGTGTGTTACACGAACTTCAGCAGAAAGTAGCTAGAAGTAACTAACAGGATGTCGCAGGGCTGTCTAAGGATTTAAATGCACCCAACTGTATTTACTCATGTCAAGGGAACCCATCAACTAAAGGAAGACCCTCAGCTCTGGGGGGGGGGGGAACAGATATGGTTCTGAAGGACCCAGAAAGGTGGTAAGAAAGGAAGAAGCAATTTTTAATACCTGACTCCCAGAGATGTCAATGCTTGATCATCACAAGCATCTGGTAATAATTTCCTGCCCTTCTTCTCATCTCTCTTTATACTTTGCTTTTACCCTAGAGATACAAAGCAAAACAAAACTGTGGTTAGGAAGATTGGGAATAAGAGTTTGATATGGTTGGGGTTTTCCTGGCTGCGTGCTTCCTGCGTAGAGCAGGAAGAAGAAATTTGGAGTTTTGATTATTACATGAGACTGAACTTTTCAATAACGGAAGCATGGGCAAATTTGCAACCTGAAAGACTGAAGACCTGCAAACGGAAAGACTAGAATGACTAAGGAAGTCAGGGAGCTAGTTTAATTTATTTCAGGCCAGAGAAAGATTACTCTATAAATAAATGTGAAGGCATAGTAGAAGGCAAAATAAAATTGCTTTCTATATGACATAGTACACACAGAAGGTGATGGAAGTATATAGAGAGGAAACAGGGTGATGAAGGGAGACAGGATCTTTTTCATAAACTATGTGCCAGGCCTAATGGATAACTGAAATGGTATTTTAGACTGTTGCATCTTCACTGGCCAGCTGATGTTTTGAGTAGCCTTCTGTTACCTCCATTCAACTTCTTTGTTTAGATTTGGTGCTTGTGTTGTTACTGGTCACTGATGGCTTCTCTGTATTTGTTTGTTTACTTGATGGCTTCTGTGTCTTCATAATTTCACCTCCCTACTACTTCCTTTGTGTCCCTTGACTGCTGCTAACCTCTCTGCCTATGTCCCACTCTTTCTTTTTTATTGTGCAAATGCCCAAAGAGGTATCTGAGTGGCCTTATTTATGAGCACAGAGCATTCTTTTTGAGCTTAGTTCTTGTGACAAAGTACTTCATAGCCCACTGTCAACAGCATAGAGGTGCAATGTTCAGTATGACAGCCACTAGCCACAGGCGATCACTGAGTAGTTGAAATATGGCTAGTGTGACCTGAGATGTGGTGGAATTATAAAATGTACACATGACTTTTAAGACTTCCAATGAAAAAAATGCTGTCAGTATCTCATTAATAAATTTTATATTGACCACATAAAAGCATACATTTGATTACATAAATTGTTATTATGAAATTTTGAAACAGACACATATTAAATTAATTTCACTTATTTATTTTTATTTTTTAATGCAGCTATTAGAAATTCTAAAATAACATATATGATTTGCATGTGTGATTTACACCACATTTGTCTGTTTTACTGATGTCTTTCCTTTTAATCCTAGACCAGTTATCAGATTGTAATAGTACAGAACAGGTCACACTTTGATTAAGGAATTACTTCTAGACACATTTTTTGAAAACTAATCCATATTTCATGGATTCCTCTTAAGAGATGGAATAAAGTTTATTTTTTTACCATTAATACATATAATGCAACATATTTTCTATATTAGATGCTATTTTATGCATGCGTGCTAATGTTCATTCATGTCTCTTTGGGACCCCATGGCCTGTAGCCCACCAGGCTCCTCTGGGCATGGAATTCTCCAGGCAAGAATACTGGAGTTGTTTTCCATTTCTTTCTCCTGGGGATCTTCCCAACCCAGTGATCAAACTCACATCTCCTGAGTCTCCTGCACTGGGAGGCAGATTCTTTACCACTTTACCACCTGGGAATCCCAGATGCTATTTTATAGTACTTTCAAATTTTTTCACAGATATTATCTTTTTTCTTTACAAATGACTCTGTCCTTTTGCAGATGAGAGAACTGGAATTCAGAGAGGAAAAAAAAAAAAAAACCAAAAAAATGTTACCCCATGGACAGATGTATATGGTGGAACCTGGTGGCTCACACATTAAAGAATCTGCCTGCAATGTCGGAAACTTGAGTCTGATCTTTGCAGAAGGGAATGACAACCCAGTTCAGTATTCTTGCCTGGAGAATTCTATGGACAGAAGAGTCAGATGGGCTGCACTCCATGATGGTTGCAAAGAGTCAGAAACAACTGAGCAACTAATACTTTCACTTGTTGTATATATAGTAGAACCAAAAATACATCCCCAGTTCACTAGCGTTATGGAGTTTGTCTTTTGAGATAGGCCAATCTGGATTTGTGTATTGTATCTGTTACTTACTGGCTTGTGACCTTGGAGGAAATTACTTGTTTTTTTGTTAGTTTGTTTTTTTAATCACATAGTGGTAGTAGAAGGAGTGAAAAATACTGGCAAACAGTTGCTGCCTGACAATGATCATTTACAGCCAATTACAAACCTGTGTTTCTCAACAGAGATAACTAAACAAAACTTATTAGAGATAAAAGCATTAGATTTTAAAAATACATTCGTTTCTACATAGTGGCATAACATGTTCATCCATCTGTTAAGGGATATTCCCTGACTATTCAATTTTTAAAAATTTTAGTTTGTATTATGAAAACATAAAAGTAAGTCATCAGTTTTGATGTGTGATAATTTGGAATTAGACATTGAAAAATTCATCTTTCATATTTTAATCTGGATTAGTGATATGGCATTATTGCCTGGGGAAAAGGGAAATATTTCCATAAAAAATTAAACCACCCTAAAAAGACGCAAAATTGTCTATTGCTTAATCTGAACCAGTTTATTCAACCTGTGTGTGCATCTATCTGCCTCATCGTCACCAGTGTTTCCTTTACTGTTAAAAATTTCTTAGGACTTGCCTTGTTTCAGTGAATGATACCGTAATTGTGTTAGTCACTCCTGAACAAAATGTTACTCATCTGATTTTCTCTTTTTTTTTTTTTTCTTCACTCATTGGGTTTAATTAATTGTGAGGTTCTGCAGTCTTTGTCTCAGCAATCTCTACCAAATTTGTCTTACCACATTAACTCTCAGACAGCTCTTGAGCTGCCTTAATTCAAGTTTCCAACATTCCTCATCTGAATTATGACAGTAGTTTTCTAAATCTACTTTCAGCTTCCATTCATATCCACCTCCAAATATCCTTTTCACTGAGCCTAAGATGCTTACTCCTTGGAAGAAAAGTTATGACCAACCAAGAGAGTATATTCAAAAGCAGAGACATTACTTTGCCGACTAAGGTCCGTCTAGTCAAGGCTATGGTTTTTCCTGTGGTCATGTATGGATGTCAGAGTTGGACTGTGAAGAAAGCTGAGCACCGAAGAATTGATGCTTTTGAACTGTGGTGTTGGAGAAGACTCTTGAGAGTCCCTTGGACTGCAAGGAGATCCAACCAGTCCATTCTGAAGGAGATCAACCCTGGGATTTCTTTGGAAGGAATGATGCTAAAGCTGAAGCTCCAGTGCTTTGGCCACCTTATGTGGAGAGTTGACTCATTGGAAAAGACTCTGATGCTGGGAGGGATTAGGGGCAGGAGGAGAAGGGGACAACAGAGAATGAGATGGCTGGATGGCATCACTGACTCGATGGACGTGAGTCTGGGTGAACTCCGGGAGTTGGTGATGGACAGGGAAGCCTGACGTGCTGCGATTCATGGGGTCGCAAAGAGTCGGACATGACTGAGCGACTGAACTGAACTGAACTGATGGACTATTACTAAAATTATTAATAAAATTTCATAATTATAAAAATTATAATGTTACTGTTATAAAACTAATACTAGTTTTATAAAATACAGTTCTCTCCTTCATCTATGTATTCTCAAACATTCATCTTTATCTATAGGATTAAGTCCAAGTTTCTTAACATCAGGGATGCCGCATAATATGCCCCTTTCCTGTTATTGTTTAGTCCCTAAGTTGTGTCCCACCATTTGCAACCTTATGGACTGTAGGCCGCCAGGCTCCTCTGTCCATGGGATTTCCCAGACAAGAATACTGGAGTGGGTTGCCATTTATTTCTCTAGGGGATCTTCTCAATCCAGGAATTGAACCCAAGTCTCCTAATTCTTCATCACTGAGCCACCAGGGAAACCCTTATATTTATTTATTTTTCTTGGGGTATAATCGCTTTACAATGTTGCGTTAATATCTGCTGTACAGTGAAGCGAATCAACTGTATGTATACGTGCATCCCCTGCCTTGTGGACCTCGCTCTCCCCATCCCACCTCTCTAGGTTACTGGAGCACTGAGCGGAGCTCCCTGGGCTACACAGCTGACTAGCTGTCTATTTTACACATGATAGTGCATATACTGGGCCTTCCAGGTGGCGCTAGTGGTAAAGAACTTCCTTGCCAATGCAGGAGACACGTAGAGACATGAGATCTATCCCTGAGTCAGGAAGATCCCCTGGAGGAGGGCATGGCAACCCACTCCAGTATTTTTGACTGGAAAATCCCTTGGACAAAGGAGCCTGGTGGGTTGTGGTCCGTGGCATCGCAAAGAATCAGACACGACTGAAGCAGCTTAGAATGCAGTGTATATATGCCATTTCCAATCTCCCAATTCATCCCACCCCTGTATCTACAAGTCTGTTCTCCATGTTCTCTGTGTCTCTCTATTCCTGCCCTGCTAATAGGCTCATCTGAACCATTTCTCTAGATTTCACATATATATATGTGTTAATATATGATATTTGTTTTTCTGTTGCTAACTTACCTCACTCTGTATGACACAGTCTAGGTCCATCCATATCTCTATATATCACCTGGTTTTGTGACTTTATGGATGAGTAATATTCTGTTGTATATGTGTACCACATCCTAATCCCATCTTCCATCATATTCTAACACACCTTCTGCTTCTACTCCAATTCTATTTAGGTGGAGTAGTTTTCTGAATCTCATATCTCTCAGTCCTGCCTTGTAAACCCTGTTTTAACACTGTTTGTTCTCTATCATTGATATTCTTATATTTTTGAGTTCCTTTAGTTTTTAACCCAGCAAACCAAATTTTGTACTAATTGAATTATGGATTATTCAAGTGTAGCTACAGTACTGGAGAAGGCAGTGGCACCCCAATCCAGTACCCTTGCTTGGGAAATCCCATGAATGGAGGAGCCTGGTAGGCTGCAGTCCATGCTAAGGGTCAGACACGACTGAGCAACTTCCCTTTCACTTTTCACTTTCATGCATTGGAGAAGGAAATGGCAACCCACTCCAGTGTTCTCACCTGGAGAATCCCAGGGACGGGGGAGCCTGGTGGGCTGCCATCTATGGGGTTGCACAGAGTCGGACACGACTGAAGTGACTTAGCAGCAGCAGCTACAGTACTGGCACAATGCATGCCATGCAAGTTAAATATTTTTTTGAAATTAATAAAAGAATGAATACATGAATGAATATCAGAGTCTAGTGCTTAAAATTGATTTCACTAGAAAGTGAGTCCAAAACAGTATTGTCTGCTTAGCTACCTATAGGAAATCAGTCAAAACAATTATTTTGGTCCCTTAATTAATTTACTCAAGGTTTGTAAAAAATATCTAAATCATAGGAATTTGGAATGTCTTAAATATTTAAGTTTTATCTTACTTAATCATTGCCGAGACCAGATAGGGGATTTATACTGTGATACTAATGGGGAAATTATATTTATTGTTTTCTTCTTACTTATAGGAAAATGCTAGAAAAGAAAAATGTGTGTTCTTGGTGTATTCCAGATAAGAAAAATTATTCTTAATCCTTGTATAATAAATTTATCACTGTCTAGATGATTCCCAAATGATTAGAGGAATAACATAAGAGATCCCTGTGTAATAGGGAATATGGTTTAGTGAAAATCTGAAAGATTTTCTTAGATTGTGATAAGCTACTTGAGCAAGTTGGGAGTCTAACAGCTGCCTTTGCCATGATCTAGTTCAAGTCGGGGAATGAAGTCCTACCCTCTAATCCTAGCACCCTAGGGACTACAGGAAATTACAATGATAGAGTGCTCTCTGTTAAGCTAAGGACAGCGTGCCTTGGCCTCAGCTCAAGTGATTAACTCACGCTTATTCCTTTAGCTTTAAAAACACCTTATTCTACCTTTCTTCCTATCCCAGTAAACTGAATTTAGTATTTATTAAACAAAAGTTCTTAAAGCAGCTTCTACTTTTTAAAAAGATATCACAGGGCCTGTGGACAGAAGGGAAGAACTGGCACTCATTGTACATCCCTTTCAAGTCATCATTATCAGAAGGCAGGATGCAATTGTGGAGTGTGCATTGTCCTTTAGGATGGGCATTGTTCGGGACAGTATCATGCTAGAGAAGGGTTGGACCAAAGCATTACTTGAACCATAGTATTTCTTCTGTTGAGTATCTTTATGCAATACATGAATCAAAGGGCAGGGGGGAACCTCAGTGAAGTTTATCAGGTCTCAGGGAATCATCTGAAGGATTAGCAAGAATATTTTAATGCTTCCAGTTCAAAAACAGTCTTAGCTTCTGGTCAGAAATGGAATTAAGCATACTTAACCCTGAAAAAAAAAATTATTTGTTAGTAGTAGGAGTCTTTAAAAAAACACAAAACGTTCAATTGTTTCATCTATTAAAGTAATCAAAGATTAGCAACATAGGGGGGAAAAGAAAAAAAAGATATGGAGAAGTACCTAATGATGAGTATGTGAGTTTAGGTAGCTCTTTGATTCAGAAGAGTACATTCCAAACAAATGTTCTTTCCTTTCTCATCATCTTCACTTTCCCTATGCCTCATGTGAGACAAACTAAACAATTTTGTTAAGAAACTTCATTTTCAATCAAAATCAAATATTAGCCTTGATTCTAGTTTTAGCTATGCCTTTGACTAGATGAGCCTGGGACCATCTTTTGTTGCCTGTGTTTAAACATTTGTAAAATAAGAGGTTCCCCATATAACTGAGATCCCTAGCATTGAGAAGAAGCTCCTATCTCACATCTAGCCTAATCTGACAGTTCATTTTGATGAGGGTGGAGTCTGGACTATTGCTGAGAAACCTGAGAGGCAGCATGTTGTAGGAAAATGAGTCCTGTATAAGCACCAGGGAAATTCCAATGACTCCATTAGTGTCATTGTCATTTTAAAAATGTCCACAACCTTGGATTTGGTCCTTGAACAAGGCTTTACACATTTATAAAGAATCTCATTTGAGGAATTCTCTCAGGCCACTGACTTTTGCAGCCATTAAGGTCCTAGCTTTCTTAGTGCAGAGAATTAATTTTGTTTTACATCAACCAAGGTACTATGGCTGAAGCAATGCCTGCCATGATTTGTCCAGCAGTGGCCTAAACACTGGGCTTCCCATGTGGTGCTAGTGGTAGAGAACCTGCCTGCCAATGCAGGAGACATGAGAGATGAAGGTTCGATTCCAGGGTCAGGAAGATCTCCTGGAGGAGGGCATGGCAACCCACTCCAGTATTCTTGCTTGGAGAATCCCATGGACAGAGGACCCTGGTGGGCTGCAGGTCCATTGGATCACAAAGAGTTGGACACGACTAACACAACTTAGCTCCTACGCATGCCTTAAATACTGATGCCCCTTTTACAGCCCTGTTGGTAGTAGAAGCTTTTTCTGGAGAAGAGCTGGGCCTGGGAGGTTGGTATAACCAACTTTTCCTTTTGATGTTACAACTCAGATTCCCATTCCTGCAGTTTTTATTTAACCAAAAGTATTTCCTCTCTGATGGACACGGAGTGAGTGAAGTCACTCAGTTGTGTCCAACTCTTAGCAACCCCATGGACTGTAGCCTACCAGGCTCCTCTGTCCATGGGATTTTCCAGGCAAGAGTACTAGAGTGGATTGCCATTTCCTTCTCCAGAGGATCTTCCCGACCCAGGGATTGAACCCAGGTCTTCCTCATTGTAGGCAGACGCTTTACTGTCTGAGCCACCGGGGAAGTCCAAGCAAGATTTAATTTGAAATCAATCTAATAATGTATAATCAACTGCCTTGATCAATCATGGCTGCTATTTCCACTAAAAGCTTGTTATAATGTAGGAGCAAGTTACATTCTAAAAGAGATTAAAAAAAAAAAAAAAGCTTTCACAAATCTGGGATTTAAATGACAAGCTCCTGATTTGTAGTTTCAAGAGCTATCTCAGCCTAATTTAAAATAATGTAACAGAAGGAATGCCTCCTACTTTGGGGAAGTTTAAGAGTTAAACTTTTAAAAGTTTGAGTAATTAGGCTCCTGATTTTCTGAAATATTTCTGCATTTTTTTTTGCTTTTTTTTTGGAAACTTTTCAACTCTGCAAAAACCTAATCTTTGCCCAGCATCCCCACATTCTTTTTCACTTCACACTAAAAATAAGATCTTTATCTCTATATTAGAAACAGTGAGATACCCATCTCTCTTGGCTTGGCTGTTTCATCTTTCTGGAGGAAAAGCAACCACGCAATTATACACAGCCATAAATTAACTTGACAAGCTGCGTGCTGGAACCGCCACCCTCACCGGAGGTGTTTAAGTTGCTCCTGAGTTCCGAGTCTCTTTTGTGCTTCCCAAAGAGCCTTATATGCCCTGGAGGAAATTGTTCTCTTTCTGTTTCAGACGTACAAACAGTCCACTCCCTGCCGTAGGTTCAGCAGTTACACACTTCCCTTTCTCGGTGGACTCATTATGCAAAAAACGTTACCTCTCTCCTTCTCGCAACTCTATCCCCAGTAAGGAGGTGGAGGTCCCCAGTGGGCCATTCATCATCCACTGCAGAGGGCTTGGGTAGCCAAGTCTGAGAGCTGACTGATTTCATGGGTTTACAGTTTGGGAATGTCTCACTCCTCTCCCAAGTCTCTCCACTACACTTTCATTGTGAATATTATTCTGAAGCCTTGTGATATCCAGAGAAGCTACGCAGAGAATGTAACATATAAGTTAAGTGATAAACCAGTTCATCTGGGGAAAAGTGAAATTATGATTGCCTTTGAGTATGCCTCTGTGTTCAATTTATTATTTGATTGCTCTCCTAATTAAAGGAAAATGCAATGTGTAATAGTTTTACACTTATTTTACAGTAAGAGTTTGCATACACATCATACATAATGATATAGATTTTAAAATAAAGCGAATTTTCATGCCCATCTGGAGGTCAGTAACACCATTTCTCTTACCCACCATCAACTACTCTCACTTCAGCATCTTGCTTGATGTTCCTTCTGATGGTTACAAAGTCTTAAAATGGAAAAAAAAAAAAATCAGAAGACAAGCCATCCTGTGATGCCTGGAAGGGCTATTTCCATTTCACCCATTCTCCACCCAGACTCTCTGATTAAAGATAGAAGTTCAGTTCTTCTCCTATTTAGATGGACTTCAAGGAGGATGGAGGGAGAATTTTAGCTCCATTGGGCTGCATTAGTGGTGAAAATTGCCCTCAGAAACCGTTTGCTCTGCTCTGAAAGCCCAACAGCCATTCCCAGTATGTCTTCCTCTTTGTGTCCTCTTCCTTTGCAAAACTTTCTCCTTGCCTGAAACACCAGTTCATCAACAACATCTCCCACTTTTCATTCTTCTCTTTGCTATCTAATTCTCAATTCTGCAACCTTTGGGGGGAATTTATTATACTCCCCTGTCATCACCGTGCAAATAAAAATGTCAAGGTTGTTAACAAATGTTCTGGGTAGTAAAACCCATTACAATAAAGGAGCATGTTCTATGGCAAACATCCCAGCCCAGGTTGCATGAATATGAAACAGCTTAGAAAGGACTATTAGAGAGACTAGTTGGAAACCCTGCATCAGTAGGAATGTGTTTTACCTGAAGGGAGTTTTGATAAACTCTCTGGGAACATTTGGTTCTTCCTTCTCTGATACTGAAAAAAATCTGACTATCTCTTTACTTTTTCCCTTTCTAAATTAAGATCTTCTCTTGTGTCAAAGTACCCAAATTATCTCTCCTGACTCATCTTTCCTCCTGATCCTTTTATTCCTTAAACATTTGTTGTGAAGGTGAAAAAAGTTTGTTTCTCACTAGGTTATATCTTCCTGGAACTTTTTAGTTATTCTTCAACACTGAGTCCCCAAATAAATTGATATTCACCTGTCCAAGTTCAAAATGCAGCTATAATTCAATTAATATTTCTTTGAAGTGAAGTCGCTCAGTCGTGTCCGATTCTTTGTGACCCCATGGACTGTAGCCTACCAGGCTCCTCTGTCCATGGGATTTTCCAGGCAGTAGTCCTGGAGTGGATTGCCATTTCCTTCTCCAGGGGATCTTCCCAACCCAGGGATCGAACCCAGGTCTCCCGCATTGTAGACAGATGCTTTACCATCTGAGCCACCAGGGAAGTCCAATATTTCTTTAGTGGAGGTATTTATATCTTAAAATGAAACACTGAAAGAACCACCAAGTGGTTCTTAGGGCTGCCCTGTTGGCTTTTCCAGACAAATTCAAGATAGCCCGGTGCATGACCTCTGTAGGTGCTAGCCTAGTTAGAACCACCCAGATCCAAGTCATGTTAACATGGTCTTTCCTTTAAGGGCTTCTCACCTTTGTTATCGGTGGATACCTGCTACTCTTAAGATCTTTCTGCCCTCCTCCCTCCCTACTCCTCCACCAAAATTGGAAAATGATGAACACTATTCATTTATACTTTATTGATTACATTTTATCTGAAACTTACTAAAAATTTTACCCTCCAGACAGGCGTTTTCTTTTTTCATCCTCTTCTCTTTAATTTTGGACTATAGGCTGCCCCACTTTTGCATATGAAAGCAATCTCAAGCATCAGCAAATAGATTTTTCTCTCACTCAGGAACAATACAGAAGTATCTCTGAAATCACTCAGCACCTGGTTCTGCAGAAACATCTGATTTTGTCCTTGTAGGATTATTTAGGTGGTGATCAATGAGTTAAAGGAGCTGGTTTCAGTTCTCTTACTTTGGTATCTTGATCCAGTCTTCCTTGGAGGCAAGGGTGATGACTCAACAGGAATAGTTATGCTGGGGCAGGTGGAAAAACTGACTGAGAATGTCATCCAGAGAGTCCCTATCTCTAATCCCTTTTTAAATGTTTGTCCTTATAAATCAGTAGTTATGCTAGTTACAGACCTGACTCTTCGTTTCTCCCTTCAGCAGATTGAGGCCCTACCCTTCCCCTCTCTTTCTTAATCCTATTCCTTATTATCTTGGGCTTCCCCTCTGAGTGAAAACAATATATTTTAACTGCAGGTCTAAAATACATCTGTATCCACTCTCTACAATTTCTGCTGCTGCTGCTGCTAAGTCACTTCAGTCGTGTCCGACTCTGTGTGACCCCGTAGACGGTAGCCCACCAAACCTGTGGCAAAAATGCTTCCAACAAGATAAGCTTTATTATAACATTGAGTAACTGTAACAAAACATTTAAGGTAATAATTATTGTTGTCATTATTCTGACTGTAACCTCATTGTAGGTCAGATATGCTGATAAAGAGTTAATATGTATAATTCCTACCTCACAAGTAATTGTACACATCAAATAAAATATATATATTTAGCTCTGTATTGGGCATACAGTAATGCTACAAAATTTGGTTAGTGAATTACCATTATACTCCCAGTTCAATTCTTGGGTCAGAAAGATCCCCTGGAGAAGGGATAGGCTGCTACCCACTCCAGTATTCTTGGGCTTCCCTGGTGACTCAGATGGTAAAGAATCCACCTGCGATGAGGGAGACCTGGGTTTGATCCTTGGGTTGGGAAGATCCCCTGGAGGAGGGGATGACAACCCACTTTAGTATTTTTGCCTGGAGAATCCCCATGACAGAGGAGCCTAGTGGGCTATGGTCCATGTGGTGTCAAAGAGTTGGACACAACTAAGAACATCAAGTTATTAATTACCATCATTGATATAGTTGACCCTTGAACAAGATGAGTTGAAACTATGCAGATTCACTTATATGTAGATTTTTAAAAATCAATAGAGACTATATGATCTGCGGTTGGTGGAATCCTTGCATGTGGAACCACAGATACACAGAGGAACTGAAGGTATGGAAGGCCAACTGTAAAATTATATGCAGATTTTTGATTGAGCAGGGTCTGATGCCCCTAGCCCCAGTGTTGTTCAAGGTCGGCTGTATTGTTCCCGCATTTGGCATCATCCCTATGTGTATGAATCATTATCATTCCTCCACTTTAGAGATGAGGATGCAGAAGTGCCCATTAGTGAGGTGAGCTAGAAATAACCCTGTCCATTCACAGCCTGTGTTTCACAAAGGTAGTGATTAAAATTATGTGTGTGTAGCTTTCTTCTATCCTGGTGTGTGTGTGTGTGTGTGTGTGTGTGTGTATGTACGTATGAATGCATGCTCAGTTATGTCTGACTCTTTGCAACCCCATGGACTATAGCCCATCAGGCTCCTCTGTCCATGCAATTTTCCAGACAAGAAATACTGGAGTAAGTTGTCATTTCCTTCTCCAGGGGATCTTCCCCACTCAGGAATCAAACTTGCATCTCTTGTGTTTCCTGCATTGGCAGGTGGGTTCACATAATCTTTATTTAATTTTGAATCAAATCTTTTTTTTTCCATTTTATTGATCTCATTGATATTAGCACAAATGGTACATATCTAATGGATACAATTTGATGAGTCTGACATATATATACACTTGTGGTACCAAAATGGCAAACCAGGTAGTAACCATACCCATCACCTCCAAAAGTTCCCTTATGTCCATTGTTTCTTATTTTTGTGGAGGGTCACTTAACATGAAGACTTACTCTCTGAACAAATATAGGCCACTTATGTCATTTCCTTTGGCAAGTGAGCAAGAAACCTTGATTCTCGAAGCATGCCAATCATAGATCACCAGTGGTGTTTCTTCAGCACAGAAATAATCTAGAAAGAAGGAAAATCAAAACTATAAACAGGTGCACATACCATATATTATTACCTATGAGCACTGTGGTGCATGTGTATCTTCAGAACTTATCTTGTATGGCTGTAACCTCATACCCAATGAACAACTCCCATCTCCAGTTCCCTGGGAACCACCATTCTATTTTCTGCTTCTGTTAAGTTTGCCTATATTAGATACCTCATATAAACGGAATTATGCAGTGTTTGCCCTCTGTGACTGACTTATTTTGTTAGTAGCATAATGCCTTTCAGGTTCATCTATGTTGTTAAACATCATCCTTATCCATGTTCTTTCATTTCTACCTCTAAAAAGTAAACCTTCTTTAAAGGATAAAATGTTCTTGAAACAGCTATTAAAAATGAAAAAAAATGTTCCACTTGTAATTGTGTTCAGTTCAAGTGCAAGGTCATCTGGTATTGACACTGCCAGAAATATTCCTCCTGAACATACCGCAGTATAGAATTCATTGTCATGTGTTCCCCTTTTCCTCTGCCCTGTTCTCTTTACCTTATTTTCTCTCCAACAAAGGACAACCATAAAAGCAATGAAGGCAGCTACTCTCCAGAAAGCAATCAGAGCAGAAAAAGAACTTCGAGCCCAGGGGTGTTTTCATGGCACAGAGAGGTGACATGTGGGGAGCAGGTTTTAAAACACTAAATAAGCTGGCCCAGAGCAGAGAGAAGGCCACAGGACCCAAGCAAGGGAGGGTGAGCGAGAAGAGCAGGGGAAGGCTCTTGAGAGTTTCAGAGGGTGAACTGTTCGTGGACTAGCTTTTGTTTTGTTTCACTTTTCATGTTTGAGGAAGTTTTAGGAAGAGCATGTAATCCTGTGAGCCAGATTCCTTTCAATGTGGTATAGTCTGAATCAGGAATGGGTTTGTAATGACTGTGTAAGTGGGTGAATTTTAGGCAGTATCATGGATTTATAATCATCATAGACAGAAAACCAAAATATCACATTTACAGGTAATGTGGATATAGAGTAGTTTAGGAGTATCCCAAATTCACTCTCTGGTTTTGGAAAACCATAGGTAAGTTATATTATCTTGATGCTTATAGTGTTTGAAAGAAGACTTATTAGTTTAGTGAGAGATTTGAAGAAATAATATCTATAAAGTATCTAACAATTTCTGATATGTCGTATGTACTAACTAGATGTTAACTTCTATTGTTATATGAATGCATAATAGACATGGGTATGTATTTGTGGAAATTGAAACTTAAAGACTCTTACAAAATTACATTTATTTGTGGTATTAACTAATACTTAAAACTTTATTTCCCCTTGGTTGTACAGGATCCTCTGTATTTCTGTCTTCTACACATTCAGTTCTTGCAGTCCCAAATTACAACACTGTTTACATGTATTTAATAGTCTCAAGTTTACAGAACACTTTCCACACAAATATGTTTCTTAGAGTGCCTGAAATTTCACCCTAAGTGTATATATATATATATATATATATATATATATATATATATATGTATATATTTGAGCTTGGGACAGGCTTTGTGGGAAAAATGTAAGACATAAGTTCAGAAATGCTTATCTAGAGGAGAGGAGAAGGTGAGATGTAAGGAGAGAGTAACATGGACACTTACATTACCATATGGAAAATAGATAGCCAACGGGGAATTTGTTGTATGGCTCAGGAAACTCAAACAGGGGCTTTGTATCAACCTAGAGGGGTGAGATGGGAAAGAAGATGGGAGGGAGGTTCAAAAGGGAGGGGATATATGTATACCTATGGCCGATTCATGTTGAGGTTTGATAGAAAACAACAAAATTCTGTAAAGCAATTAACCTTCAATTTAAAAATTAAAAAAAAAGAAATGCTTAGCTAATATTTTGCCTCATCGATCATGTCAAGAAGCACGTAGGGAAGCGATTACCTAAGAAACTGAGACAGATGTGTGTGTAGCACTTCCCCAGCCCCTTGACTTTGTCTTACCCATGGAGAAAACATGGGTATGAGTATTGAGTTCTGTTCCAGGCTCATCTTGGGGAGAGGAGAATAACCAAATACCTGAGCCCCCTGGTAACAGCTCTACATGAAATGGTCTCCAAAATGCATGGTCAAGAGCAGAATTCTAAACAATTAAATTTTCTTAGACTGACTTCACCATTTGACTACTTGATATACTTTGGACTCTCTAGTTATTCTTTCCTAAGATATCATGGGAGGAGATCTTCATGGATCCCTTTGTTTATTCTAGGGACCTATGAGAAGTAGCCTTTCTTGTGTGTCTCTTATGCCTGCCATTGGTCTTGGGATGGCAGGTGGAAGTTATCCTTTCGTGGAGCATAGGTCCTGCAGCCCCTTCATGTTTCTGTTTCAGGGCTATAATGCAGAGGAGATTCCAGATTGTGGTCTGCATGTTACAACTTAGGCATACGCAAGTTTACACAAAAGATGGTAATAATCCTTTAACAAAGTGAAGTTACCTGCAATGAGAACTATCTAGATTATATTTACATTCATTTTAAATAAGTTCTATTACCAAACAGCTTATTGTAGTATAATTGTTTTGGTCATTATTAATTTTGTTAAACTCTGATAAATCAATATTGATCTATTGTGTGGATAATTAAGTTCATATATGTGTGTGTGTGTTTATGCACGTATGTATGTGTATGTATGCATGCTCAGTCATGTCCAACTCTTTGCAACCCCTTGGACTGCAGCCCACCAGGTTCCTCTGTCCATGGGATTTTCCTAGGCAAGAACACTGGACTGGGGTGCCATTTCCTTTTCCAGGGTATCTTCCCAAGCCAGGGATCAAATTCACATCTCCCACCTCTTCTGCATTGGCAGGCGGGTTCTTTACCACTAAGCCACCTGGAAATCCCATGTGTATATATATATATTCTCTTAAGAAAGGACATTGTCAAAAATTTAACACAACAAGGAAATTACTTAATCAGTAATGCATTAAATCAATAATATCTCAGCCAAGTTTATTTAAATTGCAAATAGTAAAACCACTTCAAAGCAGCTTAAGAAAGAGTCCTGGGCCAAGGATGCTTCAAGTTTTCACAAGAAGTAAAAGCCATCAGATCTCTTATCTCTTGCTCTCTCTGCACATAAAAAACAAACAAACCAAAAAAAAAAAAAAAAACAACCCACAACACCAAAACCTTTTACTCCTCTGCTCTCTCATTTTGCTGTCTTTTGACTGGCATTGCGTATGTACGCAATCGGTAGTTTTCCAGTTTGTATTTCTCAGTTTACAAGAGCATAGGGTGATCTTATCTTATTTGTTGTTCAGTCCATAAGTTTTATCTGACTCTTAGCACACCCGGCTTCCCTGTCCTTCACTGTCTCCTGGAGTTTGCTCAGATTCATGTCCATTGAGTCAATGATGCCATCTAACCATCTCATCTTCTGCCACCATCTTCTTTTGCCTTCAGTCTTTCCCAGCATCAGAGTCTTTTTCAATGAGTTGGCTTTTTGCATCAGGTGGCCGAAGTTTTGGAGCTTCACTTTCAGTCCTTTCAATGAATATTCAGGGTTGATTTCCTTTAAGATTGATTGGTTTGATCTTCCTGCTGTCCATGGGGCTCTGATGAGTCTAATCTAATCCTCACTTCTAAATTTTCAAGAAAGAGTCCTGTTTGTTCCAGCCTGGTCCAGTGTCCATTCGGATCCAGCCAGCCCTGCAGGACCCCTGCATTGAACACTGTTTCCAGCAGAGTCCCTGTAACTGTCATCTATGCAAAGGGCTGCACTCAGAGCCAAGCAAGACTGTTATGGTGATGTCTCCTGGGGTTTTGAAAGTGAAAGTCTCACCCTTGTGGCCAAGGGTACAAGGTCATATGGAAGAAATGTGGAAACGGAAATATCCCATTTTTAAGGGATAACGGGAGATCCAAATTTGTATCCTATTACAATCAATGAAAAAAAGATTCCAAAGATTGTGTTCTAACTGTAGAAATCATAGGTATATATAAATAAGTTTGAGCAATTTTAAAAGGCGGTCTAGCTCATGTCCTAATAACTAGGTTGGGCATTTTGCGTTTATAACATAGAGATCATAAATCACAGCCCATTAGGGGTGGAAGGAGACTTAAAAATATCCTGGTCTATTTCCCTCATTTGACAAAAGAGGGAAGTGAGGCTCAATTAGACAGACATGCCCAAGTTTACATGGCTCATTAGTTGCAAAGCTAGAATTAGGAGCTGGTTCTCCTGAATCCTAAAGAATGAGTGGATGGCAGCCTTTGGAACTTTGGCCCAAAAGTCTGGTATCACACTTATTTGCTTGGTTTGCTTTTTGGAGATAATCCAAACCTGGTTATAAACAAGAATTGCTTTTTAATTGGAATGTTTTGGTAAGCCTGTTGCCTTTTAAAACGGTCTGCCTTTCAGGGTTCCTTGGCAATCTCTTGGCAAGAAATGCCACTCTCTCCACATCCTCTGCAGTTGATATCTCATGATATGCTGGGTTGAGTACTGTCCCTCAAAAGTTCATGTCTATTTAGAACCTATGAATATGACCTTACTTGGAGAGTCTTTGTAGATGTAAACAAGTTAAGACAAAGTCATACAGGATAAGTGCGGGCCCTATATCCAGTATGACTGGTGTTTTCATAAGAAGAGAGAGATGTGGACGGAAATAACAGATGCACAGGGAAAGCATCATGGGACAATACAGGTAGAGATTGAAGTGATGTGTCTGAAAGACACGTGAGGAAGGATGCGGATTAAAGGCAATCATCAGAAACTAGGAGAAGGACCTCAGAGCACCAAGGAGAAATCAACCCTGCTGACACCTTGATTTCAGATTTCTAGTCTCTAGAACTGTGAGATAGTAAGTTTTTGTTTAAGTCACCTTGTTGATGGCAGCTTGTTGCAGCCACCCTGGGAAATTAATTCGCCATGTGATACACGTTTTCTTAACAGATTGATTTTTGGAAGTTGTACAAAATAAACAACAGAATAATGTTAATTATAGATATGTGCAAGGCCAGTTCTGGGTTTTCCTAAGCAGCAGTTCTAAGTGAGATGTGGGCAGGCCTTCTTTACTTCTTTTCAGCTTTTTGTTTTCAATGACGGAGAAAATTATGCAAAATAGCAGAATGAAAAAGACACTGTCTTTAGTAGAAAACTAGGCATTATCTAGGGTACCTTTTCAGGTTGTCTCTGCCTTTCATTTCCCACCTCTGAGTTGTAGAAAAGTAATACTGATATAGATGATTCTTGTCCACAGCAGTGCATATTAACTGTATTCAGGGAAGTGCAGTTATCTAGTTTTTCATCATCTCTTTGCAAATTCACTTAGCATTCCTGATTGCCTATGTGTGTGTTGTTCTTTGAATCCTCTTTTGAATTCGTTGTAACATCCTACTGTTTCCTCATTAACTGAGTTAAATATTAATAAAATCTTTGACATATGCTTATTTTGTATTTTCATAAAGGTCATGGCTCTACTCTTTATAGAAATGTATCCTTTAATAAGAATCTAGTCTGAATTCAGCATGTAATTCTTAATTTTGATAATCTCCTTCAGAACCTAAGGGAGAAAAAAAAAATCACAAGGACAAAATTTCCATTTTTTCCCTACCCTGTGTTGAAAGACTTTCGAAATTTCCAAAAGCAGTTTTGTAAGATTCTGACTTCCTGAGTACTTTAACAGCTAATATCTATTATGGATGACAAAAGTAATCGAAGAAATCTGGAGAGACACATTCTGGAATATTAATCCAAGATGTGCCCGTGGTCTTTTGAGCGGTGCCAATCCGAAAAACAAAGTTCAAAGTTAATCTGCTCCTCTTCATACCCTGACTAAAAACCAGCTTCAGTGACCTAACACAAGCCCACGATAAGTTGACAACAGGAACTTAAATCTAATTTTCAAAGCTTCTCCAGTGATGTGAAGCAGCTTTGAAAGGATAATTGATATCGCCCTTTAAATTCTTAAAAGCTGCGATGAGGCTCACATTAGCATGAAAAGCGATGTGGTGATGAAGTTGTATCGGCGTGACAATTTCATGTCCAATTGGGACAAGAGAAACAAGAGTATTCAGAGGGCTTAGGGGGGAAAGGCAGCATGCCAGATGTGTCCTGGGCAGAATGCAGGCTATTTTGCAGAACATAAGGAGAAGTAATGACCCATAAAAACTCCTGGTTGGTGCTCTAACATGAGAGAGGACTGGGAAAAAGGCAGAACATTTCCTTGCAGCCTGGGCTACCCCAGAGTTTTTTTCTTTTTAATAGTTTTTTTCACATGCTGAGCTGCAGAATCAAGAGTCTGGCTGAGAAACTGACTCAATTTTTAGGCCCTGGACATGTTTGATGCTTAAGTTTCTTTTTATTCTCCTTATATATTTTCTTAAGGGGGACACGAGAGACCTAGAGAAGAGTCAGACACGACTTAGCAGCTGAACAATAAGAGACCCATAAGCTAGTGGCTTAGGGTGGCTAATATCCTACATTTGTATAGTCAGGTTTTGAACATGATTGAGTTTATTTTCATGTCTTAAGTTTTCCCATTCCTGCTGACTTTGTTACTCAATTCAAAAATGCATGGAGTTTTTTCTTTTTGGCTGACATAAGGGCCTAGGATGTTTGCATCTCCTCTGGATACTCCTGCAGCTCCTGTCTCTGCAGCTCTTACCAGCTCTGTCTTTCACAGCTCCTCAGGTGGCTGAAATTTTCACAGCTTGTTAGGTGGCTCTGGCTTTCACAGTTTGTGGACCCAACGACTGCTTGGGGAACAGTGTTTGCACTCCCTCCCTCCCAAAGTTGAGCTTCACAGTGGAAATGTGTGAGTCGTGCCAATAGCCTCCTTGAAATCCTGTGGTTGTGGCAGATGCAAGCTAACTCAGCATGGAGATGAGAATTCTTCCAGATTGGGAATTGATGTCCCAGACAGAAAGTGAATCTGTACTGACTTTATTCTCAAGTAAGTTGTCACAAGTGGAAAGAAGAGCATCACCACATAAAATGGCTGGCAGAATAAATAGCACACAGCATTATCTGAGGAATATTGGTCCCTGTGTATCTTTTTTCTTTTAATAGTTGTTAATATGGCCAAGATGGTAAAATGTATTTAATAGAGGTTTCCCTTGATATAGCACCATTTTCAGGAGCCAGGGAAAAGTAGCGTTTTATCAGGAAGAAGGTAATAAGCAGGAATTGAAATGTTTTCATTTGGATCCTAAGTGGTGCCTGAGGTAAAATTGCATAATGTTAAAGCAACAATAATTGGTTCCTCCTGGCTTTCTCCATTGAAGGAAATTGAAATTCAATTGACTTTCAATGGAATAGTCATGGAGTTCCAATTGTCATTGCTCCGACTTTGTGCTTGTCTATCCCAAGAATGGTATGGGAGCCAAAAAAGAAAAGGTCTGAAACAGCTGGGAGAATAGTACAATTACATTAGGACAGATTGGAAGGGAATGGGCTATTCTAAATGTACGAATAAATTTCAGTGTTTCTCAGAGCCTATAGCTGATTTGTTGCCAATGTTGATATTAATTTGGAAACATTGGAAGTGGGATGCAATTTTTGTCTTGTAAGTTTTACTGATGGTAAAGCAAAATTTAATAAGAGGTTAAATTATGACAAAAGAGGATTGGAGGCAAAATGAAAGAGCTGCATTGAGTCTGTTCCTGGAAAACACCAATCTGCTTTCTGTTATGATGTTATTGTTTTCTATTTGATTTCCTTTTGTGCTCTTAATATTCTGTTTAAAATTTATTTTAGCTTAATTTTCTCTTATTTCTAGCTTCCTATCGTAAAAGTTTGATAACTGATTTAAATATTTTTTGCCAAATGTAAGTTTTTAAAACTAAATTTCCTTCTAAGCACAACTTTTGTTGCATCCTATAAACTTTGTTGTATTGCATTTTAATTTTTTCAAAATATTTTAAAATTTCTTTTTTTCCTTTAACTCATATGTTATTTAGAATCTTGTAGTTTAGTTTCCAAAAGTTTAAGGTTTTTTCCATAAATTGTTTATATAACTTACTTCTAATTCTATGTACATCTATTTTAAATTGCTATGTCCTCTTGAGGTACTGATACATTTATCTTTTATTCTTTTTCTGATATATATTTTACCTCATATTTATATAGCCAATCCACTTTTTTAACCTTTTATTTTTACATGGTGTATCTTTTCTCATTTTTTAATTTTCTGCAAATGGTCTTCAGATTATAGTGGTTGTCTTGTAGAGAATTTATAATTGAGTCCTGTTTATGGTCAGTTTGACACATTTTGCTACTTAATTGAAGTATTTAAAACATTAACATTTAATATGACTATTGATATGGTTGAATTTTAATTTGTTACCCGTTATTGTATATTCTATTTTTCCTATTCTTTGTTTTTTTTTCTTTTTAGCCTTGTGTATTATATTTAAAATAATTCTACTTATTTATTTTATTCTTTTCAACTGTTGCTTTAGGATTTAATTTGTTATAGTTCACTTTCAAATAATAGAATACTACTTGATGTATAAGGTCTTTAAAATTCTCTACTGTCTCCATTTTCCCTTTTTGTGCATTTGTTATACATTTTAGCACCACACATACCTCAAAAATGATACATTGCAAGTATTTTTCATTGAAACTATCAATTATCTTTAAAGTAAGTTTAGACTAAGTAAAATAGTTATAGTCATACATACATAAGTTTACCTGTCACAAATTTTAATCAGTAGTTTTTCTAAGGAATATTAGTTTATTTTAATGAGAAATTAAAAATCTAAAGTCTGGGTGCCAAGGTGCTCACTGCTATTGCATTGTTCATTGTACATTTTCTCCTAATAATGAGATGTTTTAGTTGTCTACTCTTTCATAATGATTATCACAATCCTAGCAAATTTAAACAATACACATTTCATATATACAGTTTGCATTTCTTTAGTTAGTTTGGATGGATACAATTGCCAGTCTTTCTTTTTCCTTCTTTATTTCTCTACTTTTCAGAGCTTCTCTTTTTCACTGGTTTTGAGTTTTGTCTGTTAGTATTCCATATCTTGATATTGTTTTCTTTGTGTTCATCCCTTTTAAGGTTTGATGGGCTTTTCCACATGTGTTGGTTTGTTATTTTCATCAAACATGGAAAATTCTTATCAATTATTTCTAAAAAACTTGTTTCTGTGTCCATTTGGGGGATTAAATTACATACATATTAAACCATTTGATATTAGCTCACATGTGAAAAAAAGGCTCTATTTACTTTTTTGTCTTTTATTCTCTCTGCTTCTTTTGGATGGATTCTGTTGTATGCCTTAAAGTTCATTTGTCTTTTCTTCTGTAATGTCTGATCTGCCATCAACCCCATAAATTGCATTTTTCATTTTAGATATGCTAACTTTCACCTCTTTTCTTTTTGGTTCTTAGGGTACCATTTCTCTCCATTTCTTGTATCTGCATTTTCTTTTCTGTAGACCTAGACTAAGGTGTGAATCTTCTGATCTCTACTGAGTGTACACTCTAGTCATGTGTTGCTTATTCTAAATGTATAATCAGTTATTTCTCTAAGAAGCATTAGCTTATTCAGGAAAAAATTGAGTCCACACTGCTTGTTAGAGGATTTGTTACTTCTGAGTTAGGCACTGTAATTTTTTTAAAAAATAAGTAATAAAAGATGCTTACTCCTTGGAATAAAAGTTATGACCAACATAGATAGCATATTCAAAAGCAGAGACATTACTTTGCTGACTAAGGTTCATATAGTCAAGGCTATATTTTTTCCAGTGGTCACGTATGGATGTGAGAATTGGACTGTGAAGAAGGCTGAGCGCCAAAGAATTGATGCTTTTGAACTGTGGTGTTGGAGAAGACTCTTGAGAGTCCCTTGGACTGCAAGGAGATCCAACCAGTCCATTCTGAAGGAGATCAGCCCTGGGATTTCTTTGGAGGGAATGATGCTAAAGCTGAAGCTCCAGTACTTTGGCCACCTCATGCGAAGAGTTGACTCATTGGAAAAGACTCTGATGCTGGGAGGGATTGGGGGCAGGAGGAGAAGGGGACGACAGAGGATGAGATGGCTGGATGGCATCACCGACTCGATGGACATGAGTTTGAATGAACTCCAGGAGTTGGTGATGGACAGGGAGGCCTGGCGTGCTGCGATTCATGGGGTTGCAAAGAGTCAGACACGACTGAGCGACTGAACTGACTGAACAACTTATCACAAACTTAGCTTAAAACAATATATATTTCTTATTTCATAGTTTCCGCAGGCCTGGTTTCTGAGCATGACTTGGCCTTGTGCTTTGCTTGGGTTCTTACAAGATTGCAGTGAAAGTAGTAACCCACCTGTATTGTCACCTGGAGGCTAGGTGGAGAATATACTTCCAAGCCCAGAGTACATTAGTGTTTTGGAATCCATCTTTCGCAAGTGTATGACTGAAAGCCCCAACTTTTTGTTGACATTTTACTGGAAGCTGCTTTTATGTTCTAGAAAGTGTCAGTTTCTTACCTTAAGAAGTTTTGCATCATGGGCTCTCACTTCATCACACTGACGAGGAATCTCTCACTCTGTTAAGATGGAGTATGACATATTCACGGGAGTAACCCTATCACATTTGCCAAATAAAATACTCTAATCAAGACAGTGTATCCAGCAACCTTAGCCATATTCTCTTACTTACTGAGAAACAACACAGATCTCACTGCCACTTAGGGAGGGTATTTTACAGAAGTGTAAACATCAGACGTGGAAAACCATTTCGGTCTGTCTAGGAAATTCGAATTTTTGTTAAAATAATCCATGAGTTCATAGTAATCAGTCTTATATAAATTCAAGAGTATAAGATTTTTACTTTATTCATATATCTTATATGTGTACCTCCTCTTTCCTATGTCCATAATCCTAGTTCTCAACAACATAATTTTCCATTGTCTTTATATAAAAATCTACATACAGCAAATTGACAATAACATATCATCATCATGTTCAAAAAATAGCTTCCAAGTTTTTTCCTGCATTGCTTAATTCTTAAAATAGGTTAAAATACACCACTAGGTTTATTTATTATAAAAATCTATTAAGTAGACAAATTATTATCTTTTTTATTGAGATGTAATTGGCATATAACATTATGTTAGTTGGAGGCTTCCCGTATAGTGATTCAATATATGAATATAATATGAAATGGTCATCACAGCTGAAAAAGTGCTGCACTCAATATGTCAGCAAATTTGGAAAACTCAGAAGTGGCCACAGGATGGGAAAAGGTCAGTTTTCCTTCCAATCCCCAACAACAGCAATACCAAAGAATTCTCAAACTACCACACAATTGTACTCATATCACATGCTAGTAAAGTAATGCTCAAAATTCTCCAAGCCAGGCTTCAGCAGTATGTGAACAATGAACTACCAGATATTCAAGCTAGTTTTAGAAAAGGCAAAGGAACCAGAGATCAAATTGCCAACATCCACTGGATCATGGAAAAAGCTAGAGAGTTCCAGAAAAACATCTATTTCTGCTTTATTGACTGTGCCAAAGCCTTTGACTGTGTGGATCACAATAAACTGTGGAAAATTCTGAAAGAGATGGGGATACCAGACCATTTGACCTGCCTCTTGAAAAATCTGCATGCAGGTCAGGAAGCAACAGTTAGAACTGGACATGGAACAACAGACTGGTTCCAAATAGGAAAAGGAGTACGTCAAGGCTGTATATTGTCACCCTGCTTATTTAACTTCAATGCAGAGTACATCATGAGAAATGCTGGGCTGGAAGAAGCACAAGCTGGAATCAAGATTGCCGGGAGAAATATCAATAACCTCATATACGCAGATGATACCACCCTTATGGCAGAAAGTGAAGAGGAACTAAAGGGCCTCTTGATGAAAATGAAAGAGGAGAGTGAAAAAGTTGGCTTAAATCTCAACATTCAGAAAACGAAGATCATGGCAGCTAGTCTCATCACTTCATGGCAAATAGATGGGGAAACAGTGGAAATGGTGTCAGACTTTATTTTGGGGGTCTCCAAAATCACTGCAGATGGTGATTGCAACCATGAAATTAAAAGACGCTTACTCCTTGGAAGGAAAGTTATGACCATCCTAGATAGCATATTCAAAAGCAGAGACATTACTTTGCTGACTAAGGTCCGTCTAGTCAAGGCTGTGGTTTTTCCAGTGGTCATGTATGGATGTGAAAGTTGGACTGTGAAGAAAGCTGAGCGCTGAAGAATTGATGCTTTTGAACAGTGGTGTTGGAGAAGACTCTTGAGAGTCCCTTGGACTACAAGGAGATCCAACCAGTCCATTCTAAAGGAGATCGGTCCTGGGTGTTCTTTGGAAGGACTAATGCTAAAGCTGAAACTCCAGTACTTTGGCCACCTCATGTGGAGAGTTGACTCATTGGAAAAGACTCTGATGCTGGGAAGGATTGGGGGCAGGAGGAGAAGGGGATGACCGAGGATGAGATGGCTGGATGGTATCACCCCCTCGACGGACGTGCATTTGAGTGAATTCTGGGAGTTGGTGATGGACAGGGAGGCCTGGCATGCTGCGATTCATCGGGTCGCAAAGAGTCCAACATGACTGAGCAACTGAACTGAATAGACGAATTAGAGCATACTTTCAAATACTTATTCTGTTTTATAAAGATACACAATTTGCATGTCTCCAATGTCAAGTCTATAAAACATGGTACATTGAAAGCTTTAGTCTATATTCTGTCCCTTTGCATCTACATGACCTCAATCTAGCTGCAAAAGAAAGGAAATAGAGAGGAATATATTGACATTTTATTTGTCAATAGGGATGAGTCATAAGAAAAGCCTTTTCTTCACCGAAGGTCAGGAATCTGAGGATTGCCTTATGGCAGTTGAGAAGAAATAGATTTGGAAAATATGGAAAAGAGCAGAAGAAGGATGTGTCTGGAGAAAGAGAGAGCCCCACCACCCCCAACATTGTTGCAGTTCAGCTCATATTGAAGTCACAAAACAAATGGGAAATTCCCTATTTTTGTGATTAAGCGATACAGTTTTGGGAGCAGTTATATCTGGCATCTGTTTTAAAGTTGTATTTTGCTTTATGCTATAATTATTTTTAATTACCCACAAATATGCCGTGACAATACTACAGAGAAACAGCCTTGTGTACTAGTAGATGATCATTTAGGGAAAACACATGGAGAAAGATTTCTCCAAGTATGGCACAAAATGGGGTTGAGAGAAAAATTCTCAGAAATTGAGACAAGCTAAGAAAGATCATTAAAATTAAGTTTTCAGCAGAACAGAGTGAGAAATTACAGGAGATCATAAATCAGGTCTTCCCTCACTCTGTAATCCTGGCAGAAAAGAATGGTACTGAGGCTTCTGCTTCTTTGCAAACATTATATGGTTCTAACAATTGAAAGGTGAGAATGACGCTGTAAAGCTGCAAGATTTAGGATTTTTTAAACAAATGATACTCCGTTTACTGATTTCTTAGTATTCAGTAAAAATTATGTTATATCATTTACAAATTATCTCATTTAGATCTAACATAGTACATATCAGCTTTTCTATTTTATAGATTAGATAACTGAGAGTTGAAATAACTTGCCCAGAATATATATGCAGAAATGGAAAAAAGGAGGATTCAAAACAAAATGAATGCCTTTGGCTCTGTTCTTATTTAAACTATATGCTGATTTGCAGAGTTTTTGCCATCCGTAGAGTCTGCATTTACTGGAACTTGGTATTTGTGAAGCACTGATTTTGGTTGGGCTTCCCTGGCGGCTCAGGCAGTAAAGAATCTCCCTGCAATGCAGGGGACCTGGGTTTTATCCCTGGGTCAGGAAGATCCCCTTAAGAAGGGAATGGCAACCCACTCCGGTATTCTTGCTTGAGAAATTCCATGGACAGAGATATAGTCCATGGGGTCACAAAGAGTCAGACACAACTGAGAGACTAACACTTTCACTTAATTTTGATTAAGAAATTTAAAGGTCTACTACTGCACTTTCCAAAGGGTTGATCAGATCATTTCTAGATTTATTTTGAACCTGTATAGATTTTGAGGCCGCTTTTTTCTTGCTAACTAAGTTATAACGGTAACTAAACACATCCTAGTTCATGATGCATCTAATTAGGCAAACACACAGGTAGCTGCCAAAGGGGAATAATTAAATGTCACACTAAAAATATTTAATGGCTGAAGTTAGGATAATATAGAATGCTTGTTCCAAGGCTTTAGGAGCCAGATTGTCCTCATTCTTCACCTAAAGAATTCATGCTTGAAAAAAGTTAATCTATGGAGAAATCCTTTTACAAATTGCTTGATTCCAACCAGCTACCAGTGGAATAAGCAATCTGTTCTTGCATTAACAGGCTGCTACCTAGAGGAAACACTTAGGCAAGATTGCAAGCTGTCTTTTAAAATTCTGGATAGCAAAAATATCAAAGAGGCCTGATTTCTCCAAGTTGGCTGCTGAATCCTAAACTGCTTATTAACACTTGTGTGTTTGGAACACGTGTAGAATGAGCAACCCATTCATTTCATGTGGGACAATTAGCCAAAACCAAAATCACTAACTGCTTAGTCCTTTGGTTAGGAAACAGAAGTTCATATGTTGTTTTCTCATTTAGTAAAATTTTGTTAGGCTTGAATAACATTTTTTGTTTGCTCTTGACTTCTTTATGTTGAATATTAATGTCTTCTTTAAGTAAGAAGACTCCTAAAAATACATATAAGTTTACATATCCGGAACCACTTCCTAAAATCCCAGTTAGCTCCATCCTGTTTTATAGCTCATCCCTGGTGCTGATCAAAACTTGTACTTCTTAACTACATTATATATTTTAGTACCTATATATTCATTTAAGAAATATGCTGGGATAATTCAATTCCAAACACATATATGATTGTCTTCCATTTCCACTGAGGTCTGCCCTGCAACACATAAGAAAAACTGATTACAGAAACCATACAATATTCTCCTAAGTAACTAAATCCTCTTGAGGTAAAATTATCTTTTTTTCATCATGAGCAGAAATAACAGGTTTATATAAGCAATATTAAATGTGTTGCTAAATATTAGTTTAAAAATTCAGTTGAAAAAAAATTGGTAAGGCTGAACAATCAATTTATATCTGGTTCTGAACATGTTACAAATACCAAGAGATTTCAAAGTGTTGAAATGAATCACAGCAGCATTCATGACTGAGCAGCAACAGGAAATGATATAAAATAAGTTCCCAGCTTGGGGTTTTCTGTAGGTTTCTCTGTTTGCCATGCAATCAATCATGTGCAGTATTGCATTCTTCCCATTTCTGCATTCTTCACTGTACTGGCAATTGCACTGGGGAAATTGTACAGAGCAGAGGAGGAAAGGGGTATGCTGGATTGCTTACTGACATAGGTGTTAGGCCTTTTCCTTTGAACTTGATTTTGGGAGTTCCATTTGGTTTCAAGATGAATTTATAGGCATGGAAACTTGAATATTGGGAATATTCATTCTTGCTAAAAAGCAGAGTGCTAACACTTAATAAGGGAATTCTGATCTGGTATAATAAAGATAATTGTGTCCCAACATGGAGTTTTAAGAACATTTGTGTTTAGGATCTAAAACTTAAGTTGGGTTAAAGATTTACTGAACATGGCCCTGCCCATCAGAACAAGACCTAGTTTCCCCTACAGTCCCCTTCCTTTTCCATCAGGAAGCTTCCATAAGCCTTTTATCCTTATCCATCAGAGGGCAGACAGAATGAAAACTGCAATCACAGGAAACTAATCAAACTGATCGCATGGACCATAGCCTTGTCTAACTCAATGAAACTATGAGCCATGCCAAGTAGGGCCACCTAAGACGGGTGGGTCATGGTGGAGAGCTCTGACAAAACATGGTCCATTGGAGAAGGGAATGGCAGACCACTTCAGTATTCCTGCCTTGAGAACCCCATGAACAGTATGAAAAGGCAAAAAGACAGGACACTGAAAGATGAACTCCCCAGGTTGGTAGGTGCCACATATGCTAATGGAGAAGGGTGGAGAAATAATGAAAAGACAAAGCCAAAGCAAAAAAAAAAAAAGCCCAGTTGTGGATGTGACTAGTGATGGAAGTAAAGTCTGATGCTGTAAAGAGCAATATTGCACAGGAACCTGGAATGTTAGGTCCATGAATCAAGACCAATTGGCAGTCAAATAGGAGATGGCAAGAGTGAACATTGACATTTTAGGAATCAGTGAAATTAAATGGACCGGAATGGGCAATTTTAATTCAGATGACCATCGTATCTACTGCTGTGGGCAATAATCCCTTAAAAGAAATGGGAGTAGCCCTCATAGTCAACTAGTCTGAAATGCAGTACTTGGATGCAGTCACAAAAAGAACAGAATGATCTCTGTTCGTTTCCAAGACAACCATTCAGTATCACAGTAATCCAAGTCTATGCCCCAACCAGTAATGCTGAATAGCCTGAAACTGAATGGTTCTATGAAGACCTACAAGACCTTCTAGAACTAACATCCCCAAAATCCCCTTTTCCTCATAGGGGACGGGAATGCAAAAATAGGAAGTCAAGAGATACCTGGAGTTACTAGCAAATTTGGCCTTGGAGTACAGAATCAATCAGGGCAAAGGCTAATAGACTTTTGCCCAGAGAACACACTGGTCATAGCAAACACCCTCTTCCAACAGCACAAGAGAAGACTCTACACATGGACATCACCAGATGGTCAACACCAACATCAGACTGATTGTATTCTTTGCAGCCAAAGAAGGAGAAGCTGTATACAGTCAGCAAAAACAAGACTGGGAGCTGACTGTGGCTCAAATAATGGTTTCCTTATGACCAAATTCAGACTTAAATCGAAGAAAGTAGGGAAAACCACTAGACCATTCAGATACAACCTAAATCAAATCCCTTGATTATATAGTGTAAGTGACAAATAGATTCAAGGGATTAGATTTGATAGACACTGTGCTTGAAGAACTATGGACGGAGATTTGTGACATTGTACAGGAGGCAAAAAGGCAAAATGGTCATCTGAGGAGGCCTTACAAATAGCTGAGAAAAAAAAAAGATAAGTGAAAGACAAAGGAGTAAGGAAAGATATCGTTATTTGAATGTAGAGTTCCAAAGGATAGCAAGGAGAGATAAGAAAGCCTTCCTCAGTGATCATTGCAAATAGAGGAAAACAGTAGAATGGGAAAGACTAGACATCTCTTCAAGAAAATGAGAGATACCAAGGAAAATTTTCATGCAAAGATGGGGCACAATAAAGAACTGAAATGGTATGGCCCTAACAGAAGTGGAAGATATTAAAAAGAGGTGGCAAAAATACACAGAAGTACTATATAAGAAAGATCTTCATGACCTAGAAAACCACGATGGTGTGATCACTTACCTAGAGCTAGACATCCTGGAATGTGAAGTCAAGTGGGCCTTAGAAAGCATCACTACGAACAAAGCTAGTGGAGATGATGGAATTCCAGTTGAGTTATTTCAAATCCTGAAAGATGATGCTGTGAAAGTGCTGCACTCAATATGCCAGCAAGTTTGGAAAACTCAACAGTGGCCATGGGACTGGAAAAGGTCAGTTTTCATTCCAATCCCAAAGAAGCACAATCCCAAAGAAAGTTCAAACTACTGCCCAATTGCACTAATTTCACATGCTAGAAAAATAATGCTCAAAATTCTCCGAGCCAGGCTTCAACAGTATGTGAACTGTGAACTTCCAGATGTTCAAGCTGGTTTTAGAAAAGGCAGAGGAACCAGAGATCAAATTGCCAACATCTGCTGGATCATCAAAAAAGCAAGAGAATTCCAGAAAAGCATCTGCTTTATTGACTATGCCAAAGCCTTTGACTGTGTAGATCACAACAAACTGTGGAAAGTTCTTAAAGAGATAATATCAGACCACCTGACCTGTCTCTTGAGATATCTGTCTGCAGGTCAAGAAGCAACAGTTAGAACTGGACGTAGAACAACAGACTGGTTCCAAATTAAGACAGGAGTACATCAAGGCTGTATATCATTACCCTGCTTTTTTAACTTATATGCAGAGTACATCATGTGAAATGCTGGACTGGATGAAGTGCAAGCTGGAATCAAGATTCAGTTCAGTTCAGGTCAGTTGCTCAGTCGTGTCTGACTTTTTTCAACCCCATGAACTGCAGCACGCCAGGCCTCCTTGTCCATCACCAAGTCCCAGAGTCCACACAAAACCCATGTCATTGAGTCAGTGATGCCATCCAACCATCTCATCCTCTGTCGTCTCTTTCTCCTCCTGCTCTCAATCTTTCCCAGCATCAGGGTGTTTTCAAAGGAGTCAGCTCTTTGCGTGAAGATTGCCGGAAGAAATATCAATAACCTCAGATATGAGATCATCCCTGTGCAACAGCCCCAAGCATCCTGTGTCCTGCATCAAACATAGACTGGCAATTCATTTCTTACATGATAGTATACATGTTCCAATGTCATTCTCCCAAATCATCCCACCCTCTCCCTCTCCCACAGAGTCTGAAAGTCTGTTCTATACATCTGTGTCTCTTTTGCTGTCTTGCATAGAGGGTTATCATTACCATCTTTCTAAATTCCATATATATGTGTTAGTATACTGTATTGGTGTTTTCCTTTCTGGCTTGCTTCACTCTGTATAATAGGCTCCAGTTTCATCCACCTCATTAGAACTGATTCAAATGTATTCTTTTTAATGGCTGACTAATAATCCATTGTGTGTATGTACCACAGCTTTCTTATCCATTCATCTGCTGATGGACATCTAGGTTGTTTCCATGTCCTGGCTATTATAAACAGTGCTGCGATGAACATTGGGGTACACGAGACAGCATTTTAAAAAGCAGAAACATCACTTTGCCAATAAAGGTCCATCTAGTCAAAGCTATAGTTTTTCCAGGAGTCCTGTATGGATGTGAGAGTTGTACCATGAAGAAAATTGAGTGCCAAAGAATTGATGCTTTTGAACTATGGTGTTGAAGAAGACTCTTGAGAGTCCCTTGGACTTCAAGGAGATCAAAGCAGTCAATCGTAAAGGAAATCAGCCCTGAATATTCTTTGGAAGGACTGATGCTGAAGCTGAAACTTCAATTCTTTGGCCACCTGATGCGAAGAACTGACTCATTGGAAAAGACCCTGATTCCGGTAAAGATTGTAGGGAGGAGGAGAAGGGGATGACAGAGGATGAGCTGGTTGGTTGGCAGCACTGACTTGATGGACATGAGTTTGAGGAAGCTCCAAGAGTTGGTGATGGACACTGAAGCCTGGCTTGCTGCAATCCATGGAATCACAAAAAGTTGTACATAACTGAGTGACTGAACTGAACTGAAGATTATCAAAGTGCAGACATAGTAGATTAAATTTATTTGGCTTTTACCAAGTGCAAAGCTCCATGGTGGATATTTAAGAGGATACAAATTGTCTCTTTTAAGGAGCAGGAATTCTTCAAGACTATTGTGAAAAGTTATTTTGTGAGTCAGCAGAGTCTATGGCAAGGGCTAGATAAAGCTCCAGATAGATCAATGTCATCAGTCCTTGAAAGAATATGGAATAGTGAAGCCTGGGAACATTTGATGGAAAGTGTGAGAAAAGTGGTTCGAAAATGAGCATAAAGTAAACGAACAGAGGGAGGTGTGACAATGTTCATGTCCAAGACAGAGTAGGAACCAACCCACCTGGAATAGGGGCCTTATTACAGTCCTGCTTTGTGAGTATCTTATTGGTCACAGGGACCAGAGGAAGACAACTACATGTAACATAGACAATTTTTATCTTTTGAAAAAAGCGTCATGAACAATGGTTAAAGTTTTTGCCAGAAAATTGTGAAAATACCTGACCTTCTGCCTAACAGATAGTCAACGTATCTCATGTATTCATACTAGTAATACTGGGCATATGATGTGAGAACAGAGAGCCTAGATTTAGGTCTGTTATTTACTCCTACATGAAATGTTTGCTTATGTTTATTTTACATGTGAGACATTGATCTGTCAATTAATTTTGATATATTCTAGCCATTCAGTTTTGTAGCAATTTAATGTTCACTCTTGGATGACAGATTGTATTTTATGAAAGTTGCTTGGTACAAAAAAATTGTGTTCTTTTGAAAGTATATTTGAGGAATCAGTGGCTCAAGGCTATGTCTCTAAAATCTGCTAATTTGAAGTGGGATTATAAGCTTGCATTAAGGGGCCAGTAGACTCTAATATTACTAACTCTGGTTTAAAGTTTGGAGTTTCCACTATGAATTCTGTTCACAAGATTTATACCTGGTCTCTTCTAGAAGTACCTGGATATGGTGTTTCTTTACAGAGGAGTCCACTTAGATTCTGGTTTCTGAGAAAACAAACTTATACTTAACCAAACAACTCAGAATCAACATATTCCAGAATGATTTTCTGTCATCTTATTTTTATGTTTGGAACAACTTGCACAGAAGTTGGAACAAAGATGTCATGCCTGGGTTTCTGAGTTCCTGAGTTTCTCAGATAGATACATCATAATTAGGAACTCACTTTCTTTAGACAGACATCCTAGTTCAACCTGATATTAAGGAACTCTCATTCATCTTCTATTCATCAAGAAAAGGTATAGGCAATTGACCAGAGAAGGAGTTAACTTGGCTTTATGCACACTGTTGGCTGGTAGACATGATATTTTCCCTTAATTTTTATTCAGTATCACTAATGAAAGTTAGGCAAGCAAATTTTCCTTTACATTAAAAAAGCCATCTAATTTATCTGGTTCCTCTATGTCTAAAAGACCCTGCTGCTGCTGCTGCTGCTGCTGCTGCTGCTGCTGCTGCGTTGCTTCAGTTGTGTCCAACTCTGTGTGACCCCATAGACGGCAGCCCACCAGGCTCCACCGCCCCTGGGATTCTCCAGGCAAGAACACCGGAGTGGGTTCCCATTTCCTTCTCCAATGCGTGAAAGTGTAAAGTGAAGGTGAAGTCGCTAAAGTCGTGTCCGTATCTTCATGACCCCGTGGACTGCCGCCTACCAGGCTCCTCCGTCCATGGGATTTTCCAGGCAAGAGTGCTGGAGTGGGGTGCCACTGCCTCCTCCACTAAGAGACCCATGAAGTGAAGTGAAGTGAAGTGAAGTGAGGTGAAGTCGCTCAGTCGTGTCCGACTCTTTGCGACCCCGTGGACTGTAGCCCACCAGGCTCCTCCGTCCATGGGATTCTCCAGGCAAGAATACTGGAGCAGGTTGCCATTTCCTTCTCCAGGGGATCTTCCCGATCCAGGGATCGAACCCCGGTCTCTCACATTGCGGGCAGATGCGTTAACCTCTGAGCCATCAGGGAAGCCCCATAGTATATTTTAAAAATAAACTAATTCAATACTAAATACATTACTTTCATAATTTTCTCAGAAAAGTAGGAAGAAGGCTATGGTTAATTCTGTGTTTGTGTGTATCTAAAATGACATTAGGATTTCACTGATACGACATGACTCATCTAGGTATGTATCGTCAGCTCAGTTCAGTTCAGTCGCTCAGTCGTGTCCGACTCTTTGCAACCCCATGAATCGCAGCACGCTAGGCCTCCCTGTCCATCACCAGCTCCTGGAGTTCACTCAGACTCGTGTCCATCGAGTCAGTGATGCCATCCAGCCATCTCATCCTCTGTCGTCCCCTTCTCCTCCTGCCCCCAACCCCTCCCGCATCAGAGTCTTTTCCAATGAGTCAACTCTTCGAAAAAATAAATGAGACGAATACCACCCACTTTGGGACTTTTGGCAGCACACGGATACTTGAATTTCTATATGAATTACCAATTTATGGTATTCATGTATTATTCCTCTTGGTTAATATCAATTTAGATAATTTCTTATACAGAGAACTTGTTCTGATTTTCAGAAAGGCTCAGGAGTAATAAGAGAGATAAAAAAAAGTATTATGTGATAATAATACTCCAAACATAAATTGCTTTGGGAATTTGTGAGAGTGTTCTAGACATGAGCTGATGTAGAGGCATTTAGGTTATTAATTTTTTATAGATTTTTCCTGTGGTTTAAGATTAGATATTTAACAAGAAATAAAAAGTATGTAAGTAATCTTTAAAGTCTTAATTTTGATTTCCTCAAATTCTAATTATTCTTAAGGAAGATTCCTAGGACACATCTATACAAAGGTTAAATGTGAAATATAATATTAAGGAAATCAATTATTTGAGTAATATTTTGATTGAGTGAAACTTTTGTTTCTAATATCACTAATCTAAGGGAAATAAATTGATGCGTGTAAAGTGAGATGGAAAATTAGACAGTTTTACAGGCAGTTTGGGTCAAGTTGATTTTGATATTTCCTTAAATTACATAAACAATGGTTTATACTCTCAACATCATTCTAGAGTAGATGTTCCCAAATGTCTCTGGGATATCCCATTTATGAGTGATCCATAACAGTATAGGAGAAATCTTTTAAAAATCTCACAGTTAAATGACTTTCAGAACACAACTTACATAGTTAAAGAATTTTATTTTCCTTAAAACTTCTCAGTTTTTTTAGGCAAGTACTTTGGGACTCTCTGAGCAAGAAAGAGTGTATATTAGATATAATGGTTGGTTTTGATAGCATTAGGAGTTTATGGCCAGGAGACACAAGAGTGTCCTAACTTGGTCTTGTAATAATCACATTTTCTTTCTGTGAGATTCCCCAGGGGAAACTGTATATAGGGTAAGCAATAATAATAATAAATAGGAACTCAAAGCAACATGTTAATGCATGCATGCCTGACAATCCAATGAAGTCTCTTAAGTACACTAGTAAGATACACAGGAATAAATGATTGCTGTTTGTTTACACAAACTTATTAGTCTGATTCTATTCATTCTAAGACCAATATGGCCAGCTGAGCCAGGCTGCAAGTCCATTACCATCCATTTCAATGAAAATAGGAAGTAAATGACAGAATATGGGGACTTCCCCTGAGTGGATACTAACACATTTCCCAACACATTCCTTGAAGGGAATATATACAAAAAGAAAAGGAGAAAAGCCAGAGTCAGGTCAATGGTCTGAGACAGCCTAACTCACCAGCTGCCTGGCAGGAAGTGCTGGAAGAAAAGTGTGAAAAACACACACACCAGCCCCAAATCAAGAGATGAATTTGGAGACATGGAGCCCAGCAAAAGTGAGACTTTTAAAGATGATCTTGCAAGATTGGGTGCCTGGTGGGCAGGCATACCCAGAGCAGTTGTAAAAAGCGATTTGTTCCCTAACATGCAGGTCCCTCCCCCAGTTCCTCATTGGCTGAGTGCTGAGCCTGAGGTCACCTAAGTTTCATTATTTCCTTATTGGGTATCTTTCTCCCTTCCCAACTTACATCTGCATTTTTCAACAAAGGGTTTCTTGCTAGTTTATCCCTTCCCCCAGCATCTTGTTTGCTTAGGCACTCTCCATGTGCATGAGCTTTGTGTCAGGTCCCCAAGTCCTTAGGCAAGTTTAGAGCCAGGGCACAGGCAATGGGTGAATTCCTATCTCTTTAGGATCCAGTCTGATCTCCCTGCCTCAATGCTGACTTGATCTAAAGTGTCCAGGCTTCAGCTTTGCCTTGAAAATGGACCCCTTCAAGTTTCTATTTCTTACAAAAGAACACACGGGAAGAGAAAGGTCCAAAGAAAGGACCCAGGTTGGTGAACTGGCTCAGCTATACCAAAATAGGTGTTAAAGTGCACAGTGCCACAGGTGTACCCTTTGAAGTGTCACTTACCCAACCCAATAGTCAAATAGATTCAAAGAAGTGTTCTGAAATCGGTTCAGTCAGAATAACAAATTATCTTTGGAGGAACAGGGAGGAATAAGAGAAATTAAGAAAAAGGAGCATCCTCCATTCCTACAGATTTATCATTGGTCAAATTTATTGACCAGTCTTTTTGAAAAAAGAGAATCTCATTAGGATCAGCTCTTAGAGATTATACTTGAGAAAACAGTGCATTACAGTGAAAACATATCCTTAAAGCCACAGCTGAAATGAGTGAATCTAAAATACAGAAGTTGCCCTCCTTTCCTTTAGTAGTATTACAATTATACATGTCCACTAACTGGGGATTTTGAGATCTGAAATTTGAAATATTGTAGATCAGGAAAAGCTCTCATCTTTCTAGGAATGGATAGTAGCAGAACCTTTCCTGGATCAGTTACCTTGATGCTGAGTATATGGAGGATTATGAAGCTGGACAGAGGGAGGAATTCATAAATCTCGAAGAGCATCTAGCCACTTCTGATACTTCACAGCCTACTGAAGTTAACTTGAATAGGAAAGGGCACACACAATGCATGGTTTGGGCCAGATGACTTTGTGCTTTACTTTCTACCTAGGACACTGTTTTATCACAGTACAGTTATTTATAATGGTAAAACCTACTGCTTTTGTGATTAATTTACGGTGCCGTTTTCAGTGTTCCTGCTCGGGTAACAGAAAATCAGCCTCCTAAAGCCATCATCACTTCCTTTGTTATATATTACTGTTTTTACTATTCATAGTAAAGAATGTATTAGTACAATTGCCCAGTCAATTCTTAATGTTCTTGAAGAATTGAAAAATAGTTACAGTGGGCAACACACTGTTTGTTTTCTATGCACCAAAAAGCAAGTTCACCTTGTATTTTGTTTGCACCGTTTTCCATTTCCTTGCAGTTCTGAATAACCTTCCATCAGCATATTCCTTGAAATGAGCTTGAAGTATTTGTTTTATATTTTATATTGAACTTGGGCTCCTGTCTTTTGCAGACAAATGACTTGTTAACATATTGTTTTTGAAGCACAATTAGCATTTCTGTGAACCAGGGATTAGGTGTTGTGTGTAGATTAGGAATAATTTATGTCTAATTAATAATTGATGTTTTCCTCTACTCTGACTGAGATTTTGTTCTGCATAATATGAGAAGAGCAGAGTACTCCCTAGTGATGACAAGAGAAAGCATTTTTCAAGTGCAAAGAACACTAAAACATTGACATCTGCTTCAATGGGATTTTTAACCTCTTGACTAATTTTGTCACTGTTTTTGCCTTTTGAAATTAGAAAATGTGTGCATATAATAATGCCAGAGTTCAAAATTCAAAAACTCGGTGACCTCACATATGTAGTGGGCACTGATAAAGTGAAAAGGATGCTAAGAAGACCTTGGGGCAGTCTGAAAAAGGAGCCACAAAGCTTATACATTAACATTCTAATTTTTGTCGGGAGAAAGTCCCTCAGATGCTCATAAAAGTAATCAATCTACATATATTTTTTCAAATAGGCTTTCTAAATTTAAAAGGAATTATAGACTTATTATAATAATTCCAATAATACTGAAGTATTTACAGTAAAACATAACTCTGCCACCTCCCCTTCTCCCATTCAGCTTCCCAGCAAAAGGAAGTATTAATTATTTCTAGCGTGTAAAATTCAACAAGCCGGAGTATTTCATTTCTTAGATTAAAGCAAGCAATTAGTATTGCTGAGAAAGGCACCTGGAAGGTGCTAGAAACCCTAATAGTCTGTCTATGAGAATGGAAACGAAAATACAAAGTAACAAGAAAACAACCAAAACACATTTACACAGTTGCAAATACTCCAGAATCATGACACTCCATAACATTTAGTTTACACCAGGTTTCAAGCAGTAAATGAAGCATTGCAAGAATGTGTTCAAATGTGACAAAAATCTTCTAACAGCTTTTTCCAAAGTGTGGGATTAGAGCTTGTTACACGCAATATGTTTAGCACAGAGAATACCCCCCTCAAAAAAAAATCTCATTAGTGTTACAATAGATCACCCTAGCCTCAGTTTTACTTTTAATATTTTCACCCACCTGTCATTATCAAAAACTCACTTTCATGGCCCATGTCAAAGTGCATTCCTAAATGTTACATTGAAATATAGAAGCATGTTAATATTTACTGCCATTGCCTGTACATCCATCTTGCTGTCTGTCATGTTCTATAGTTTGTTCTCAAACTCATGAAAACACCCCATGGCTTAACATTTTTATTACCTTTCAATCTACTGCTTAGATTTGACTCTGTGTGTAGCAGAAGTCACTGTCTTCCCATTGACCAAGAGGACCTTAATATTCCTTCCATTTTGACTAAAGCTGGCTCCCTGAGTCTTGGTCTCTGACTTTTCCTTTTTCTAGAACATTACATAAGAAAACTTAAAATTGTAAATTCTCTTCTTGCCCCTTTGAGATTGAGAGCCTTTAAAATGCTTTTTGCCTGTTGTGCTACTTGGTAATGTGTTTCTCTGAGATTTGGAAAACATTTCTGTGATAATTAATCTTCAAGGAATATGGTGCCCTATTACCCAGTCTGTGGGAAAGTATACCTTAATTTCAGTGGATACTTTGCTCCAAGATGTAAATCTGCCTCCTGTCATGAAAATATGAGGAAGTACCCTTTTCCTTTGGATAGTATCACCGATTCAATGGACATGAACTTGGGCAAGCTCTGGGAGATAGTGAGGGACAGGAAGGCCTGGTGTGCTGCAGTCCAGGGGGTCACAAAGAGCTGGACACAACTTAGTGACTGAACAACAATATCCTTTTTCTTTGGCTACAGCTGGTTAGCAAGCAAAGGTGGTCTAAGGGTTTCCACTTCCCTCAGAAGAATTGAGTGGATTAAGACTGAGCTCTCATCTTTCTCCCCCCGTTATTGCAATAGACTTGAAGAAAGTGTTCCTTGTCTGTTTAAATTTGTCTCGTGCTGTTTTTGATTTGATATTGTCAATATATTGATTCACTTTACCTTCTACTTTTCCAGTCTTAACCTTCACCTTCTCTACTGTCACATCATGGTTGCTTTGCATGACTATAGAGAATTAAACAATCTTTTTCACATTTACATGGGAGTTTTCCCAAAAATTTACTATTTTCTTCAATCTAGATTGTTATCAGCTATGCTAATACTAGGTATTTACACTTATTAAAGAAAATTTTATCAATTTGATAGCATGAATGACATTTCAAATTAATTTCATTTGTTTCTTCCTTACTCATCGCTACCATTGTAATCTCAAATATATATATATATACATATATATATATATATGACAGTGATAGTCTTCTGTTAAGACCTAAATTATTCCCACCGCCTTTACTGCTAAAAATTTACTTTTAGTTTAGAACAGGGGTTTTATCATCTAACCCTGCCTGTATCACAGTCTTTCATTTTCACCATGTCCTACAGTATAATCTGTGCTCCCGTCATACTGACTGACTGACAACTTATTAATGTTTCGGAGTGTTTTCTCTATCTTCGACTTTGCTGACACAATTCTGTCCTATCATAGGTACACCCACTCATTCACCCAGTCGTTCAAAGGTTCTCTGAAATATTTATTAAGCACATATTAAAGGTCTGTTAGAAATTTTCCTTCTGTTTGTGCCTCCTGACACAATCTCCTTTTCAAGACTCAGGTTAGTGCATATTCTATAAAGCATTTTTATTGCCTCCTATAATGTTGAATTAACCTCTCTCCCTTTTGCCCAACTTTGTTACTTTCTACTGTCATATAACCTATAGCATTTTGGGGCACATATTAACATATTTAAGGACTGACAAACCAGAAACTGCTTTGATTCTAATAAACAATGACTGTTTTAATGGGTGGAGGAACAACCTTGTCTATTTTGACTAAATTTTAGTTATTTCTGTCTCTTTTTGACTTAATTAGTTTGACTGCCTCTACCTGTTGGTTTAGTGCTGTGAATGCAACATCTCTTACAGGTACTGCTTGCATAAGCTGAGTTTTGATCCTTGGTCAATGACCTCATTTAATGGCCTACTCCTTATATAAAAATATGATGCAAGTTCTTCATAAGATCGTCTGTTGAGGAAAAAAGTCCTTGAACCTGTTTAATCTTTGAAATGATTATACTTCACAAAAATAATTACAGAAACATCTTGTCTCACAAGAGCTCTCCATGCATGAATCATTCTGGAGATATAATTTTTTTCCCAGTGGCTTAGCACTTTAAATACCCAAAATGTTCTAGTGAAAGAAAATATTTCATATATTTATTATATATGCAATTTATTTTAATTAGAATTTATGGGACTGAACTAATATCTTCTAATATTTTCTTTAACATATAGGGTCATCAGTTTGGACAGCCTGTGACTTCAAGTTATGGTACTTTCAGGAGCAAGTCAGTGTTTTAGAACAGTGAGCCCTCTGGCTGCTCTTCACATATCCTGCCTTTCATAGAATTTCTCTATCTCAATAATATACTGTTTTTTGGAAGCTTGAAAACCATATACTCTAGTTTGTAAAAGTTTTATGTCAAACAGTAGAAAGGTCACACTAATATTTTGGCCAGTAGAATTTCTTATAATGATATTACCTGTTCAAAAGTCAAAAAAAAAAAAAAAGAGATGATTTTATGATTATCATTTGGAATTGCAGATGGTTTCATTTCTTGGACAGCTGAGTTCTTGGTAGGTAAATTAATTTTGATGGGTTCTGATATTGAGATATTAGCAATGAAAACAATTCCTTACTACACAGTAATGTTTTATGATAGCTAAGTAAGATTCGAAACACCCTTTTTGGTCATTGTGAATCAAACCTGGTACATTATGTAGATTAGGCATTAATAATTATAATGCAATTGGAATGGTCAGAGACACTTAAAAAGAGCATGTCCTTAATCTCCTCTAAACTTGCTAATAATCTGAGGTTACAGGATAACCATTAGTTTGTATATTGCGTCTAATTGCAATTTTGTGCCAATAAAACGGAATTGATTTGGAAAGCTGGAAATTTTACACCATCACTGCCTTTTATTTGCCGTCATTTATTCAACATATCTATAAGGAAAATGGTGCAGTGGATAGTATGATCAATTTTATAAATTTCAAAATCGAAAATGAACATATAATTGAGTTGCCTGTTTCCTGTCTTTTCTTGAGGGAATTGTGCATGGTGCTAAGAAGGACATCCAAGAGACCAGCATTTCCTTAGGCATGCAGTTTTATAATGAGATGCTTTCTTGAGCAAATGTATTTGGGTAAGGGGAGAGTGTTAGGGGTGGCAGGGGCTTCAGGACGTTCAGTAGAAGTGCTCATGGACAGATTCTATGCATGTCATCAACTCCTTCTAAAAATGGAGGTGTGCTCTTAAAGGGCAGCATCCTGCTCTGTGAAATGTTTTAACTGACAGGGGTCAGTAGGGACAAATCACATTTTTGACTTGCTGTTACTGGAGAGGAACTATTTGAATTTAAAAGTCAAATGTGAATTAGTGGCGGGACAGGATCAACATGGCATCCCCTTTCCAACCTAAACTCTAAAAATGACAGATGATATTGACACAATTATGGAAAGAAAGCAAAGCTGATATTGAATAATGCATGGGGGTTAGGGGTGTCAACACCCCATGAAGTAAAAAATCCACAGCATAACTTGATAGTGTGCCCTTATTGGGTCCTATAGTATCTTGCAGTTTCCCATCCTTGAGTTGTATAGTACTCTAGCATGTATTTGTTGAATCCATCTTGTTCAAGGGGCACCTGTGTAGATATATAAATATGAGCATAAAGGTGAAAATATAGATATTAATGTCAGCCTTGAAGAACAAGTGTACTATCGATGGAAATACACTAAAAGAAATCTACTACTTACGGCTACTCACGCCAGTACTCTTGCCTGGAGAATCCATGGACAGAGAAGCCTGGCAGGCTACAGGCCATGGGATCTCAAAGAGTCAGACATGACTGAGCATTTAACACATGCATCCCATTATTTTCTCCCCCATAACCTCCCCATCTCTGGACCTAAGCAACTACTTATCTACGTTCTGTCTCTTGAATTTACCTCTTCTGGACATTTCATACAATCTTTGAACTATTTTTGCAACTCTTTAGGAAGCTAAAAGTTACCTCAGAAAAGAAAAACAATATTCATTTTTCTATTATCTTTTTGGATGAATATTTGTCCTTGTATAGAACATTAGATATGTTATATAACTAATATGAAAATAGAAGGTGCAGGAACATAGACCAATGTCTAGTTTGACTCTGGATATTAAAAAAACAAAAACAAAAACCCAAGTGTGACTCAACACACTGCATTTTAAGCACTACACTGCATCCTACATATTGCACAAACCTTGTCTTCTCTCTACATCTGCTCCTGTATGTAGCAGTTCTAGCATACACTAGGTAATTAATTAATTTTTGTTGAATAAATGCCAGCATTATGGCATATATTAATGAATAAGGGAATTAATAATTTCATTTTATATAAGCAAAAAATACTGGTTTAATTGAATGGACTTTCAAAATGAATTCATTTTATAGTCTTTTAAAAATAATCTGCGTATCATCAATCCTTTGTATTGTTTATAATCAGAACATGTAAAACTTTAATCCTGATTCTGCCCTTTACTATCTTGATCAAATGATCTAATCTTATAAATATACTTTAAAATGACCGAGATAATATGTCCCCATAACATTGTTATTCAAAATTTCTGTAATGATGTAATTTTTTGAAGAATCATATGAGGAATTACTATATGAAGAGCTGTGAACTGGAAGATACATTTTCATATGATGGTATGAAATGTTTTTAAACATATCTGATGCATTCCTATATGAATTTGCTCAGAGTACCTCACAGTAATAAATAGTTGAATTTTCTTGAGCAACATAAAACCATTCTCAGACTTATCTGGCTGACCCAGATGGGTCCTAAAGAAGATTCTTTCTATAGAAGAGTTTTCATTTACACATGTGAGTTCCCATTGATGTCAAAGCAAATATCAACCAAGAAAAGATGCTCTTAAGCTGTCTAACTGCTCAGATGTCTGACACAGGGATTCAGAGGGAAGAAGGATAAAATATAAAAATAGGTCTCATGGTGTTTGAGAAACAAGTAGATATAAGTTAAAATGCAAGAAAATGGTTTTTGCCATGAATCAGAATTAAAGGTGCAAGACGAGTAAATTAACAACAAATACAGATCAATTTAATTATAATTGGTATCTAAAATGTACATGAGGAATAGAATAGAGTTCTTTCATAGTCTTAATCACACAACAAAGCACATTTTAGCCGATATTAGTATGCTTATATGTTCCGAGAAAGGAAAGACAAGCAAGTGTCAAAGAAGATGACCTAGGACACCAAGCGACTCTCCATATTAAAATAGCATAACAGTAAAAAGACGAAGATTATTATAGGCCTAACATAGTCTCAGTGGAGAAGGAAATGGCAAGCCACTCCAGTATGGCAGGAGTTGGACATGACTTATGAGACCAACATAGTCTCAGTGTGTCCTTGAATGAAAACCTGGAAAGGGAGCAAGAGGGAAAAAAGGAAAGCAGTTTTAGTATTGTGCCAGGTTATTACATAATGTTGTCAAACCCTTATACTCAAGCTTGAAAACTTAACTGCTTCAGATTTGTTTTCCTGATTGAAAAAGTCAGTATTGCTTGCAAGTCATGTGTTTACAAATACACATCTCTTTGCCTGAGAAGGGGAAAGGGTTTTTATTTAGTCAAAGATTTCAGGTGATTCTGAACTCCTATTTAGCCTATCAAGCATCATGAGAAACAGAGAAAGATAAGTTTGAAGTCACTCAGTTTAGTTCAGTTCAGTCGCTCAGTCATGTCCAACTCTCTGACTAGACAGCCCTTTTTTGGCAGAGTAATGTCTCTGCTTTTTAATATGCTGTCTAGGTTGGTCATAACTTTTCTTCCAAGGAGCAAGTGTCTTTTAATTTCATGGCTGCAGTCACCATCTGCAGTGATTTTGGGGCCCCCCAAAAGACGTCTCGTCAAGGCTATGGTTTTTCCATTGGTCATGTATGGATGTGAGAGTTGGACTGTGAAGAAAGCTGAGCACTGAAGAATCGATGCTTTTGAACTGTGGTGTTGAAGAAGACTCTTGAGAGTCCCTTGGACTGCAAGGAGATCGAACCTGTCCATTCCAAAGGAGATCAGCCCTGGGATTTCTTTGGAAGGAATGATGCTGAAGCTGAAACTCCAGTACTTTGGCCACCTCATGCGAAGAGTTGACTCACTGGAAAAGACTCTGATGTTGGGAAGGATTGGGGGCAGGAGGAAAAGGGGATGACAGAGGATGAGATGGCTGGATGGCATCACCAACTTGATGGACATGAGTTTGAGTGAACTCCAGGAGTTGGTGATGGACAGGAAGGCCTGGCATGCTGCAATTCATGGGGTCACAGAGAGTCGGACACAACTGAGCGACAGAACTGAACTAACTGAAAATGAAGTCTGTCACTGTTTCCACTGTTTCCCCATCTATTCACCATGAAGCGATGGGACCAGATGCCATGATCTTTGTTTTCTTAATGTTGAGCTTTAAGCCAACTTTTTCAGTTTCCTGTTTCACTTTCATCAAGAGGCTCTTTAGTTCTTCGCTTTCTGCCCTAAGGGTGGTGTCATCTGCATATCTGAGGTTGTTGATATTTCTCCTAGCAATCTTGAAGTCAGTGGTGACTTCAAAATATCTACATAGGAGTGGCTTGGATCATGGCTGATTCACACTGCTGTAGGGTAGACACCAACACAACATTGTAAAGCAATTATCCTTCAATTAAAAGAAGGGATTAAAAAGTGGCTTAGAAGAGGCAGCATTCTGGTTGGAAATATTTGTTTAGGAAGGAGGTTAGGGATTTTGTCTGGAAACCATATTTGCATAGTAATCACAACCTTTTAACTTAGTTTGAATGTTTGTTTTGGGTGACTTTAGGTACTTGATTTCATCATAGAGGCCAGGAACTCTCACCACCACTAAGACAAGTACAACTTTTTGTATTGCTGTTTGCAGTACAAAAAGTTGGAAAGAAAACAGTAACAAAAAATAGTAGGTAACTCTAGAACACAATGTGTGAGTGAGTGGTGGATAATCCAGTATGACTATTCTGTGCTAAAAATGAATTGAGAGGTAAGAGGTATCTGTGTGCCTTAAGGGGCTTAACACAGGAGGTAAGAAGGGCTCCAAATAGGAGTTGAAACTGGTTGCATTGGAAGAAGATAGAAGAGGGAGGACTTGTTACTGATCAGCATTTGGAAAAATAATTATATGAGAAGTAATAGGAAATGTACCATCTGTTTAGAAGTGGGGCTTAGCCAAATCTTTGAATTTCAGAACATACGTCTATAATGTTTGAACATTGTTCTAATTCTATGCAGGATGGGGGACCTTGTAGACTTCTTTTAAAGTTTGCAGTGTGTGTGTGTGTGTGTGTGTTGTGTGTATGCATCATTTAGCATGTAAAGCTTAGTGCAGAAATGACAGTTTTTATCTAATTTATCAGATCTAGTCCAGTAGTGACTTACTGAAGTATTCTTGGGGCCTTGGCCCAGTTCAGCAAGAGAAACATCCCTGGAGAATATTAACTTTATGCCCCAAGGAGAGATGAGACAGTGGACAATAATACTATGTATACCAAAACCCAGATGTCATACAGTGAGCTTGACACTTTAAAAATGAGATATTTGATTGAAAATTCTAACTCCTTCACTTTTACCTGGGTGACCCTTGATACAACATTCAATAATTTTAGACCAAAGATTCTGCATGAGTGAAATGAAGTTACTAGTTACATTACAGAGGTTGTATAGAAATTAAATGAGATCACAAGTACTAAGCCTCAAGTAGTACCTGAAAGCACTAGTAACTGAAAGTACAGAAGCACTCAATATGTGTTAGATTTCTTTCTAGTTTTTTATCAGAAACATTACAGAAGCTGTTAAAGGGAACATGAAACTGCATTTCAAGATGTATATATAATCATTATAAAAAGAGTAAATTTTAATCTTTTCATGTAAGCATCATAGGAAATGGCTACCATTTTCTCCCACAAGTGTTCATTTGTATATATCAGACATACATCACATAGCTGGTGTATCATTCATCTGAACAAGTATGTTATTTTTTAATGCTTTAAGAAGACATGGATTGATTTCAGTGCTAGTCAATTTACCATGTCTATTGTAATATTGCCAAAACATCACAGTATGTTTTTATTTGGACCTATTCAATATTTCCTGCTTTTTCTTCTCCTTGTTGAAATTCTAAGATTCATCAAACGTGATCAGTTGTCTCAGTCTCCTGAAGAACTATTGTTGTTTTTGTTTTAATCCTTCTATTTTATTTTTTTAATGAATTTATTTTAATTGGAGAATGATTACAATACTGTGATGGTTTTTGCCATACATCAACATGAATTGGCCACAGGTATACATGTGTTTCCCCCCATCCTGAACCTCTCCCCATCTCTCTTTCACCCCCATCCTTCTGTATTGTCCCCAAGCACTGGCTTTGGGTGCCCTGTTTCATGCATCAAGCTTGCACTGGTCATCTGTTTCACATGTGGTAATGTACATGTTTCAATGCTATTCTCTTATGCTAAGGCATCAGTCTTACATTGAAGCTTCGCTCTTCTCATGATTTAATGTTTGATCTGGGGCAACTTGCTTAATACTCATGGGCTTGATTTTCCTGTCTGTAATGTAATGTCCATATTTGCCCACCATAGCATCAGGCTTATAAAAGATTAATAGCCTAAAATATTTTCAGAATATTAGGAGCTGCTCCTTTATCATTGACATTATCTTCTTTGGGGGGATGGGGGTGGGATTTATATTTACATTTTAGTAGCTGGATCTCAGTGACTATTAGTATCAAAGATCCAGTGAGTTTAAAATTGGAAAAAAACAAATAGGCAAACCTCTAAAGTAAGATCCTGAAATGTCTGGAATATGTTGTATTTATATAGGGATTAAAACTGAGCAAACTGGTTTGTTTTAGTGTCTGATTTTATCTTTTTTTTTTTAATGTGAACTCTGAATTAATGATTGCTTTTGTTCCTTTGAAACTTGGACATGTAGCCAAGTTTCTAATCTTGAGTAGAAATTATTTTGAATGTTTCTTAATTTTACCCATATTCTCTGGAGGAGCTAAAGAAGATTCATCAATTTTAACTTTAAATAGTTAAGAGCCAAAAGTCAGTGGAAGAGCCTGGAAATTATGAGGATAGCCAGAGGAAGGAAAAGAGCTATGGACTGGTTTGATGATAAACATGTCCCAGTTCTGGTGTGAATGGAAGATAGATCACATTCCCCTAGCTTGCATTACCTCTTACATGGAAGGGGAATGTTTCCTCTAGTACCTGAAGTGACAGTATTTTGGTAGGTTGTTTCCAATAGAAATTGGAAAGGAAGCTCCTTTCCAGTGAAATTAAAGGGCTGTTATTTATCATCTGAGTATCACAATGAAATATGAAGTTGTTTGAGAAGTTAGCCTTTTCTGAGAGTCCTGAAATACCAGAAGAGCTCATAGGCTTCAACTCTTGAAGATTTGTTTGCTCTAACCAGATAGAAGTCTGACTTGTGGATAAACTCAATGGAAAAGGATCAATGGAACTCAATGGAAAACCATTAGCTATTGGGAGAAGGTGGTACAGGATATTTAGTGAAGAAATACGAATTTAATATACCAACCATTAAATTTGCATATGATTAATTATGCTTCCTATTATAACTTGTCGCCAAAAACTGCTGGCAAAATACGGTGATGTTTGGGGGTGAGGTGATTACGAAAAACTACCTTATTTAGCTTAATAACTATCTGGAGTGTAATTCAAACTGAACAGGGTGCTGCTGCTGCTGCTGCTGCTGCTAAGTCGCTTTAGTCGTGTCCGACTCTGTGCGACCCGATAGACGGCAGCCCATCAGGCTCCCCAGTCCCTGGGTGAGGTGTTAGCAAAGTATACATTTGTGACTTCAAGAATTTTCAAAGATGTTATATTCCAATAGGGTTCTCTGGTGTTCTAGGTAAGATTATTTTGTAGATACTGTATTGTTTCTAAAGGTATGACCCGTGATTCACATGGTTCAACATTTTCTGTAATGCCTTACAGTTGGATATGTCATAGTTGATGGTCAGTAAGTGCTAGTAATTAATGGGTTAGTTCTTCATTCTCTTTAAGACTCCAATTTCCTTCTCATTTTGATTCAGATACTGTATTCCTGGCATCTCCTTGGGACATTATTTCATTTGACTTTACATGGGAATAGAGGAATTCTTGGGAAGAGGAAAAACTCTACACTTTTTGTCTTGCTGTGTTGACTCTGGGAGCTGGAAGCATTCATAAAAACATGGAATATGCAATACTTAAATATTTGAATGAAGATAGTCACAAGATCATAAGATACTGTTTCCTGGTTTTAAAGATAAAGTGAGGTCAACTAGTAGGACTTCCTACTGGCTCAGCTGTAAAGAATCTATCTGCAATGCAGGAGATGCGGGTTCAATCCCTGTGTCAGGGAGATCCCCTGGAGAAGGAGATGGAAACCTGGAAGCCTGCTCCAGTATTCTTGCCTGGGAAATTCCCTGGATAGTGGAGCGTGGAGGGCTACAGACCGTGGGATGGCAAATGAGTTGCACGTGAGCTAGCGACTAAACAACAGAGAGAGGAGAGGATTTGTAGCAGGCAGCATTAGTGTTTCAAATACTTCAGTATTTTAATTTAGCACCGATTATTTTTTTTCTTTAATTGCTGTGGGAATCGTGTTTTTAATTCTGGAATAATTATAGACTCTTAATACGATAGTACAACTTCAAATTGTAGTGTAATAAGTACATATATCATTTAAGTACTTAAGCTTTGTCAGCACTCTTGTGCTCTATCTGTGAAATGGGAGAGATCACTTTAATCCTTTTACTGGCTGGAATCACTGTTTGAAGATGTGAAGCATCTTCATTTTTCTGAAAGGAAAGCAGAGTGCTTTCGACTAAATCTTAAAAGCAGACTTTAGAGAGGGTAGTCATTCTTCAAACCAATGGTCTGTCTTTGTAAATGGGCCTCCTACTGAATCAAAGATTGTGTGGGTGCAGTATGATGAGAGCCCCTTTCAATTTCCTCCTGTGCTGCCAACTATTTAATCTGAGGCTGTTTACACTTCCTTGGATATAAATGATTTTATCTCCATTGCTGACAATGTTGAATTCAATGTCCTTCTTTTTGATACAGTATTTGCTGAAGAAATTGTATTGATTTACAGAGTCTCTCTTCTGTATTTCCCCTAACATCTCAAGGCCTTTTAGGTTAACCAGTTTCTTTCAAACACCCTTCAAGACAAAAACATATTGGTTTTCAAAATCTCAGCAGGATCTGGCACTATGGGAATCAGTGTTGGCGCTAGCAATTAATAATTTAAGTTTATAGAGCTATCTTTACAGATCCAGTTCTAGGAGCATTTAACTTTTTATACCTCAGTTTTTTCAACCACCAATAGTTCTTTTTTTCATGATGTGTTTCCTTCAGATGTATAGGTTGAAAGCAATGATTTATTTGTGTGAAGTAAGGAAGAAGCAAGGGAAATTAACTGCCCCCACCCAGTCCCCCTTTAGACAATCAATAATTCTTGTTCTCATCCCAGGTTTAATCATTGCCTGTGTGGGTTATTGCAGACTACTTCTTGGTCTTCCTATCTATGACCTCCCTTCTCACTAGAGAGTTCAAAAACTTTGGCTAAATTTGTCTTCTTCTCCCTGAAACCGTATTAGTAGTCTTCAAGTGTTTCTCTCACTTTTGCAGTGAAGTTTGAATTTCTTGATTGTGGTCAACCTAGTGGAAACCAATTTAATTTTCTTCTACCCTGAAGTCAGAGTGCTTTTTAGTTCATCCGCTTTCTTTAAGTCATCAAAAGTTCCTTAAGAGAGTTTTCTAAATGGTCTGTTGAATGTGAGAAGTGATTTTTTAATCATATTCTTTTGGTAAAATCTGAATCTTAAGTGTGAGGTTAGCCCAGAATCTATATAATATCTTACATATTGTTGCCAATAATGCATGTGACTCTAAGTAAGCATTTCATTAGTGTTGTAAGATGCTTTTTCACATATATCATTCAAATTGGCATAACTCATATGGTTCAGGTGATGGCTTGCTGGCTATAATAAATTCACCAAAGCTTCCTTGTTCTTACCCCTGTTTTATACTCCTTTGGGGTTGGTTTTGAATAAAAACTCTGTTCAAAATCAAGGGGCAGGGGCATAGGTGACTGGAAAGATGAATTAGGAAAGGTAAAAATGAAAGAAAGGGTGGAAGTGATGAGTCCTATACCAGATTCACAGAAGCTATCCTTTCAGGTGATGGGCGACCAACTAGAATCTTATAGGATATATTAGAATTGTTCTGGGGTATTTGACCTACACCCACTGATATTTCCTCTACTTTTTATTGATGGAGCTACCTTTTGTTTAATCCATTTTCACTTCATTTATTAACAAATATACAATGAGAGATTGCTATGTTCTTTGCATTATTCTGAGAACCTGGGCATGGACAAAGCAGACAAGCCCTTCTAATGGCATTTATTTTCTAGAGAAAATTGGGGATGAGATAGAAACGTGAGAAATAATAAATATGTGATGATTGAAATTGCACTAAATGCAAGAAAGAAAATAAAAATAAAGGAAGGTGAGGCATCCTAGAGTGACAAGAGAAATCTCTCCTGGTTGATGTAGACAGAGGAGGCCTCTAGGAATTGGAGAAATTTCAAATAAATCCTGATGATAAAAGGTCCTGCTATATGAAGAGCTAGAAGCAAAGCATTTCAGGCCAAAGAAGAGCAGAGAAAAAAAGGCTAAATCAGGCATTGTGTTTGAAGGAAAAAATGACATTGTGGCTAGGTCAGGTTGTGTGGGCAGGTTCCTTCATGGCTCAGACAGTAAAGAATCTGCCTGCAATGTGGGAGAATGGGGTTCAATCCCTGGGCTAGGACAGTCTCCTGAAGAAGGGAATGGCTACCCGCTCCAGTAGTCTTGGCTGGAGAATTCCATGGACAGAGGAGCCTGGTGGGCTGCAGTCCATGGGATCGCAGAGTTGAACACAGCTGAGAGACCCACACTTTCACTTTCAGGTTGAGTATGAGGGACATTGGTAGGAGAATGAAGATGGAGAGACAAGCAGGGAGTTCAGACTACAGAAAGGAGTCTGGATCTTATTTAGAAGCAGTTGCAAGAATTTCAACCAAAGACTGGTTACCTGATTTTCAAGGAAATGACTGGCAGTTGTATGGAGGATGAATCAAAGAGGAGCATGGGTAAAATCAGTGTATGTATTTCCTAGTCCATTTTACAAACCTGAAACCATTGCTAGGCTAATAAGCTGCCTTTCTCTATAATCAGCAAGAATTAAATTATTTTCTTTTGATTCCAAATATTTGTAAGAATATTATACAGTTTCTCATGTGAACAACAGTGGTTTTCAAAACTCTTTTATGAATGTTGCCTAATTGAGTTGTGAGGTAACTGGGGAGGCCTTGCAGCCTTCTCTCTTTTATTCATTTTATTTCTTTATAATTTGCTCTGCTCATGCTTTGGATACAAAGAAGTATGTGACTAAAATCTGTATGGAAACCACTGATTGGTAGAATGCTGTCCATGGCGTACTACCTGGGTATCTTTTAAAGCTCATCTCTTGGCACTCTTTCCCTGGCGCCTCATACTCAACTCCTCCTCTATATACAATCACACAGAATTCTCAAAATATAACTTCCTGCTTTACACTTCACTGCTTTGTATATTCTGTCCTAGCTGCTTACAATGCCTTCTCACAGGCAAATGGCTTTTTCAGTCATTAAAACTTGAAAATCTTTCTTTTATACTATTACTTTATTCCAACCTAACACTTCACAAGAATCATTGTACTAGAGATTACCTCCTTATAATCCTATATTGTATTGTTTATATTTGTTTCCCAAATTTATTCAGTTCTTTGAAGACAGGAACAATGTATTTTTCACTTTTGCATCACTGGTGCCTATAATAATGTCCAACACTTAGAAGGTCAAAATGTCACTGGATAAAATAATCATTTAGTGTGCAAGTGAATGAAAAATGATTATTTAAGCATGTTCAAATCACTTACTGATATTATTCCATTAAACTAATAATACTCGATACCATTGGAATATTTCTTTTTTCAAGCCTCAGATCACACATAGAGGAGAAGCAAGAATGGAAATATAGTCAGGCTGAATTTTGAAGCAGCACTAATGGTTACTGGTAGATGTACAAGCAATACAATGTAAAGATTCGGGCGTGTATTGTCAGTCCTAAATAAAAGCCTCTGTCCCAGTCCAAATGGACCTATTAAGACAAATAAATTAAAGGGAGTTAGGATTTGGCTTTTAATTGTATCTTCATCACTTTACTGACTGCATCTGATAAGTTTGATAAATATTAATTGAATAATAAATTTAATTAAAAGAGCATAAAGCTTGTACACTGAGGAGTACCAATCATTGCTGAAAGAAATTAAAGAACTAAATAAATAGAAAGGTATCCATTGATCCTGGATTGGAAAAATTAATACTATTAAAATGTCAAACTCCCTAAACTGATATACAGATTTAATGGAATCCCTGTCAAAATTCTAAAAGACTTTTCTTTCAGAAACGGAAAAGCTTATCTGAAAAGTCATGTGGAACTTCAGAAGAATCAGAGTAGTCAAAATAGTCTTCAAAACAAAAACAAAGTTGGAGGCGTTAGACTTTCCAGTTTCAAAACTTACTGCCAAACTACGGTAATCAAAACAGTTGGTGGTGGTATAGGATAGGCATATCAATCAATGGAATACAATTGAGAGTCTAAAAATAAACCTATATATCTCTGGTCAGTTGGTTTTCACCAAGGATGTAAAAATTGTTCAGTGCAGAAAGAATTGTCCTTTTAATGAATGGTGCTTGGACAACTGCATGCAAAGGAATTAGCTTCAACCCAAACCTCACTGTGCACAAAAATTAAAAATGGATCAAATGCCTAAACTAAGAGCTAAAACTATAAAAGTCTTAGAAGTATACATAGCGATAAATCTCGATGACCTTGGATCTGGCAGTGTGTTCTTAGCATGCCATCAAAATTGCAAGCAACAACAAAAATAAATACATTTGATTTTATCAAAATTAAGAATATTGTACATCAACGAACACTATCAAGAAAGTGAAAAGATAACCTGAAGAATGGGGGAAAATATTTGCAGGCCATATATATGATGTGTTTAATATCTAGAACATAAAAAGATCTAAAACTCAACAACTCAATTTTTCAAATGGGCAGAAGACTTAAAATCTGCATTTCTCCAAAGAACATATGCAAATTGCCAAGAAATAATGAAAACGTGCTTCATGTCATTGCTTATTAGGGAAATGCAAATCAAAACTATGGAATATCAATTCATACCCTTTTAGGATGGCTATAACTTAAAACAAAAATGGAATGAAAAATGTGAGTGATGGCAGGGAAAAATTGGAATCCTCATACATTGCTAACGCATTTGCTCTAAAAAAACAGTTTGATGGCTCCTCACAAAGTTGAGCATAAAGTCATCAGGAGAACCTGCAGTCCCACTCCTAAGTAAATATCCCAAAGAATTGAAAGTAAGTGTTCAAACAAAAACTTGTACATGAATGTTCACAGTAACATTATTCGTAACAGTAAAAAGTGGAAACAGTTCAAATGTCCATCAACTGAAAAATGGATAAACAAATCCTGGGATATCCATACAGTGTGATTGAGTTCAGCCTTAAAAAGGGATGAAATATGGATTCATGGTGCTACATAGGTGGAGCTTGCAAACATTATGCTAAGTAATGGCCTTTTGTGTCTGGCTTATTTTACTTAGCATAATGTAGATTGGTGGTTTCCAGGGACTAGGGGAAGAAGGGGGATGGAGAGATAGTGTTTAATGAGTACAAGATGATTTTTAGGATGTTGAAAATGTTCTCGAATTAGATAGTGGTGATGGCTGCACAACATTGTAAATATACTAAAAGCCATAGTTTTGTGTACTTAGAGGTTAAAATGATGAATTTCATGTTTTATAAATTTTATCTCAACTTAAGAAGCAACCAACTAGGTTAAAATATTATTCTAATAAACAAAATTGAAATTATGTTTTATATAATTATATAACGTTAAATTATAATTATATTTCATTACTTTATTCATATAATCAATAAGAAATTATTTGAGGACCTTGTACTAGCCACTGAACTTAAATTATGGATATAGATGTATAGACAGATGAGTGAATGATTTAAAAGGAGAGAAAGTATAAAAGGAGAGAAAGATAGATGGATTGGTGAATGAATGAATGAATGAGTTACCTACTAAGAATTACTGGGTTAATAACGTTATAGATCTTTAATCACATTTAGTTATATCTCAATATTTTTTCCCTGTTCCATTTGGCTTCCCCAAATGCTTGATCTGACCAATGCAGAGACTCCTGTCTTTAAATGCTTGTGTGTATTTTTATAGGGAATTTTCTGAAAATACTATGAACTCTGGTCTGCATCTCTTTGATATTCCATACTTCACCACTCACTCAATAACTTTTTTTTTCTTTCCTATTTGAACTCAGTTTAGTGACAGGGACAATTTCTTAAATTCTCTGTTGCCTTATTATTATTCTTAATATAAATGATATATGTTAATTATTTTCAATTGTGAAAGGCATTTCAACATTTAACAAAACTTTATAGTTAAACCTTTAAAGTTATCAGTATCTTACTACATTTGGATTTTGGTGTTATAGATATTCCCAATTGGAGTTATCCTGAAATAAGAGAATCAGTGGAGAGAATAAAGAAAAAAAAAACAAAAAACATGTTTGAGAATTGATTAAATATTGTTTTAAAAAACAAGTGTAAAAGTGTTTAAATTGAACTTAGCTGGCCCAGTATTTTCATTTCAGAGAGAAAAGGGAGAAAGGACCAAAACTTTCAAATAAAACATAAGGGAGCTGATCTTAACAATCAGATGGGAGTGAGCTGTTCTCTTTTTGGAGGATCATTAACTCTTCCCAGTCACTGGAATGTCATTTAGTGCATTGAAGCTAACCGGTGATACACACAATCTGAGTATAAGGAGTGGTGGCTTCCCTAGTGATGGGCAAGTCCTGGTTGATTTCCAGGAATGTGGGAACTCAAAGCTGGGCAGGCAAACCTGATCTCAGCTCTGTCACAGAAGTTCTCTCGCTTTGACAGGTGGGCAGATATGCTCCACCCATGTGAAAACCAACTCTATGTATAAGGTTTGCCTGTGATGACTTGAGGCTGGACAATATTAAGAAGATAAAATAAGAAGATAAGATAAAATATGAACATTGAGTACTGCAGTGGGGTGCCATTGCCTTCTCCCCATTATTACCAGTTTTGTTTAAAAACAAAAGTTTGGGGACCATTTCGTTCCCATTGTGTGTGTGTGTGTGTGTGTTTTCCGTTTATTCTTTTATTTTTTAACTTAGCAGACATACTTTGAGTATTTTCTCTTGATGACACTGTGCTAGACCTATTTTGGGAATTGAGGATGGATACTTCAAGGGCCCTTTATTCAAAGTGTTTTAAATGTAGTTGGAGCAAAAAGCCAATATAATTGTTGTTCAGTTGCTAAATCGTGTCCAACTCTTTGAGACCCCATGAACTGCAGCAAGTCAGGCTTCCCTGTCCTTGACCGTCTCCTGGAGTTTGTTCAAAGTCATGTCCATTGAGTTGATGATGTCTTCCAACCATCTCATCCTCTGTTGCTCCCTTCTCCTCTTGCCTTCAATCTTTCCCAGCATCAGGGTCTTTTCCAATGAGTTGGCTCTTTGCATTATGTGGCCACAGTATTAGAGTTTCAGCATCATTCCTTTCAGTGAATATTCAATGTTGATTTCTTTAGGATTGACTGGTTTGATCTCCTTGCTGTCCAAGGGATCCTCAGGAGTCTTCTCCAGCACAATTTGAAAGCATCAGTTCTTCTTCACTAAGCCTTCTCTTTGATCCAACTCTTATATCTGAACATGACTGTGGGAAAAACCATAACTTTGACTGTATGGACCTTTGTCAACAAAGTGATGTCTCTGCTTTTTAATATGCTCATTAGGTTTGTCATAGCTTTTCTTCCAAGGAGCAAGTGTCTTTTTATTTTGTGGCTGCAGTCAACAGCCAATATACAAAAAAACTAAAATAGAAAGGAATTATATTTTTAACTGACATTTCAGGATGCCAGGCATGGTTCCCAAGTAGAGATGGAGATCATAGAACTGCTAGAAAGATAAATATTGATAAGAAGCAGAAATAACTGTCTTTCTCAGCAAGACAGAAAGATGTGACTTGCTCAGAAATACCAAGTTGGCATTATAGAGAAAAGGAAAGACTTTGCTCTTCTTACCTTTAGAAAGGTATGAAACCTCTGGGACTGACATCAAAATAACCCAGAAAACCAAACATTTTAGTGATATATGTGGGATTTGACCTAGAAAAGAGTGCTGCATCTCCTCCAGACGTGTGGCAGGAGTCAAAACAAATCTACAAATAGAAATTTTGATAGCATATGTTATTTTCAAACCTTTGTGAAAATTCTGGATCATAACTTTTTGGCATGCTATTTGGAAATAACAATTCATTTTTCATTCCAAAAACATCCCATATTTACAACATCCCCAGGAGGCAGAAAAGGAGGTAATTAAGCCAACATGGCAAAATTCCATTAAATAATTATCTGAGGGGATTAATGGAATAACATACTGAGATGACTGCTACATTTGTAGGAGACACACAAAAACAATGCAGTCAGGACTAGGGGGTCTTGCATCTCAAAAAACTGGAGCCGGAGTGCAGAAGACCTCACTGCTGTTACCAGCATGCTTGTTTCACTGCCTCCAGCCCTAACGTTACTCAGTCTGTCCTCTACTTTTAGAAAATGTTTGGAAAAGTAGCTACAATATCTACCAACCTCAGAAAATAACATTTGTAGGAGTCACCACAGTTAGGTTGGACACCAGTTTTATGAATGCTTTTTCCCCATTATGGGGCTTTGGAAGATCTGAGATGATTTTTTTCCTTCTCCCTGATAACGGAGTTCCTGGGTGCATGCGTGTATGCTTAGTCGCTTAGTTGTGTCCAACTCTTTGAGACCCTTTGGACTGTAGCCTGCCAGAGTTCCTATGTAGCATTAGATAAATCACCAAAGCTCAGTTTTCTTTTTCTTAAATCTGTAGTTGCACAGTAGTGCAATATTTCAGTCATGTAGAAAAACTTAATTAATATACCAAGATAACTTTGATATTCTTAGATTAAAGGCCTACATATAAGAGGGAAGAAAAGGATTATCAGAAATTATCCATCTAATCTAAATTAAGTGATTGAAACGAATAAGCCATTGGGATATAAAAATACCATTTGGAGAAGTTATATTTGTGTTCGTTTCCAGAGTGGTATTTATGCTATCTATTTTTCCTTCTTGCTAAGTATGTCATTATAAAAATCATTCCGAGTTATGAGCCATTCCTAGGGGAATATGAATTCACTGTATCATCAGAGGGGTTTATTTTGTTGTTACAGCCAGGACTGTCAATAAAGACTTCATAGAGGACTTGACATTGAGCTGGGTTCAGAAGAATGAGTGACAGACAAAGTAAAAGGTACGTGTGAAGAGCCACAATTATGACAAGGTTTGGAATGTTTGAAGAATGGTAAGTTCAAAATTGCTGAGATTTGTAAGTAGATGGCAAGAGACGGGAGCTTGGGAATATGAAGTAGATTGATAGCCAATACTGCAAGTATTCCATGCCTCGCTAATACAGTAGGGGTTTATTTTACAGGTAACTGACATACTGAAGAAGTTCTAGGTACAGGATCAGGTTTTAATTTGAAAGTCTTAAGTATAGTGCCAGAAAAATGTGTGGATTGAAATGCCCACTCAAGAAAGAAATTAGAAGGTTTTTATTGTAATCAGGGAGAATTTCATGATGATCCTGGTAACTAGAGAGGAGGAAATCTAGAGATATTTACAAATACCCCAAACTGACCAAATTGGATGACCTTTTGAATATGGGATGGAAAGATGCCAGCTTTGAGATGTAATGCAAAGATCAGTCAGTTCAATTTCCACTGAATTCTCTTGTTGAGCTATGGAAATGTTAATAAAAGCAAAAGAGACATAAGGCTCATGTCTGCTGCCAACAGAATATCAACAAACAACACAGTTGGACCAGATGTAAAATCAACTGGAAATAAATCTAGGGAACCAGTTGTGACTGTTATCATATTTTCCTAGTTCTCTTTCTTTTTTCCCCCCACACATCTGTCATTCTGCACTGTTGTTAAACAAAACAACAACAAAAAGAAAAAAAATAGGAGAAAGATACAGATTTTAATAGGGTAGAAGCCAGTGCAATTTTTGCCTTTTCAAATAATTCCAATAATTGAAAACACTTTCATCCTAACAAAGTGAAGCATTTCAAATTTATTCATATAATCTTTTAAAAGAGTGATTCACTCAATTCCCTAAGAAGTGGCATTTTAGGAAGAGCTGGTTCAGAGAACATAACATTTATTTCTCTTATAGCCTCACTTTTATTTGATTTTATGTATCTCATTGAAGAATTCATGCTTTTGAACTGTGGTGCTGGAGAAGACTTTGAGAGTCCCTTGGACAGCACAGAGATCAAAGCAGTCAATCCTTAAGGAAATCAGTCCTGAATATTCACTGTAAGGACTAATGCTGAAGCTGAATCTCCAGTACTGTGGCCACATGATGCGAAGAGCCAACTCATTGGAAAAGACCCTAATGCTGGGAAAAATTGAGGGCAGGAGGAAAAGGGGGTGACAGGTTGAGATGGTTGAATGGCATCACCAACTCAATGAAAATGAGTTTGAGCAAACTCTAGGAGATAGTGAAGGAGAGGGAGGTCTGGTGTGCTGCAGTCCGCAGGGTCACAAAGAGTTGGACATGACTTAGCAACTGAACAACAATCTAGGCAAAATGCTTTTTCTTCTAGCCTAAATATATGTTCATTGTCTCTGCTTTTAAATTTGCTTTCGTATTATTTCAAAAATTTTATTAAAACCTTGTGATGTAGTGAAAGAAGGTAGAGGCCCTTTTCCCAAAGCTCAGAGGACAGTAAAAAGCATTAATTGATGTCATGTAACAATTTAGACTTGGAAGGAGAATTCAACTTTACAGACTCCTAGACCTTTCATTAACAGACTGCTAATGACTATATAGGAGAAGGCGATGGCACCCCACTCCAGTACTCTCGCCTGGAAAATCCCATGGACAGAGGAGCCTGGTAGGCTGCAGTCCATGGGGTCGCTAAGAGTCAGACAGGACTGAGCGACTTCCCTTTCACTTTTCACTTTCATACATTGGAGAAGGAAATGGCAACTCACTCCAGTGTTCTTGCCTGGAGAATTCAGGGATGGGGGAGCCTGGTGGGCTGCCATCTATGGGGTTGCACAGAGTCGGACATGACTGAAACGACTTAGCAGCAGCAGCAGACCATATTAAATAATACCTGAGATAAAAAATAGTGTGCACTTTCAGTAGATGAGTCTGTTTAAATCTACTAACATTTGGAATATTTGAATGAAAAGAGAACCAGAAGATGCATTTTACTTTTCCTTCTTTCTTTAAGTGTTGATTAGTCATAGAAACATTTCAATGCCCTGTCCATCAAGAAGGTGTCTGGAGCTTATAACAATGTTTTCTAAACTTGTTTACCAAAATAACTAGTGGCATTGCAGAATCATGTTATTTCCTTGGTCTAATAAGGAGGTAGATGAATTGACCATTTGTAAGACATTTTTATTTGGGGAGGGGAGTGTTCACTTGATCATAAAAATCTCTGTGAATTTGAATTCTGCCCTATAATTTATTTATATATTTTTTTCGTTATCTATAATTTATTTATACTTATCTAAACATACAGATGGTAGTTTTCACTAGACTTCAAATATAATCTAAGCTCCAGAAAGATAGGTATATTGTTCTGTGGCTTCACCTATTCCTTGAGAAACCTAAGACTTCTCATCTGTAGTACATAAACTCCAGTTTGAAAATAATGATACTGTTCCACTGCATGGCAGTGTTTGGTAAAGTACCCAGAAGCAGTGGGGATCTGGTAAACACTACCCGGCCACCGCTGTGTTTACCTGCCCAGGTTAACCTGCTCATACAATTATGTACTTCTGGGACTCAGGCTATTATTTAAACCACTTAAAAGAGATAACTTGATTCTTTACTGACACACCATGAAATAAAATAAACAGACAAAAAGAAAAAAAAAAGAATACCTCCACAAAAAGCAGAGGATGGAAAGAAAGTAACAGAAACATGACAGGCCTCCCATGGCTGCCTGATACCTGAAGACAATTGTATAGACCCGCTCGCTCATACCACAGCACTCGCGCCATAATACATCTTCCTAATGGTCACCCCCTTTAGGAATTTGATGAGGGTCAAATCCTGTCCTGTGTAGTGAGCACTGCCGAGCAGCTGATAAACCATCTTAGAATATAATGTTATTGGTACATATTTAAAGTGACTCCTGTGTTAAAGACTCAATTCCCTTGACTAAGTAGCAACGGCAGTCTTCAGAATAGAACTCAGTATGGTGGCGGATTGTATCACATGTAAGTCTGGCTGATGCAACTGAGGCTTAGCATTGAATCACACTGAAATTTCAGAACTATACTAAGTTTTCCACTTTTGTTTATCAGTTCAGTTCAGTTGCTCAGTCGTGTCTGACTCTTTGCAACCCCATGAATCGCAGCACGCCAGGCCTCCCCGTCCATCATCAGCTCCTGGAGTTCACTCAAACTCACATCCATCAAGTCGGTGACGCCATCCAGCCATCTCATCCTCTGCCGTCCCCTTCTCCTCCTGCCCCCAATCCCTCCCAGCATCAGAGTCTTTTCCAGTGAATCAACTCTTCGCATGAGGTGGCCAAAGTACTGGAGCTTCAGCTTTAGGATCATTCCTTCTGAAGAACTTTTGTTTATGGTAGAACAAAAAAGAGAGATTCTTTAAAGTACAGAAACTACAGGTGATTCCTTTGATTACCTAGTCTTTTTAAACCTATGATATGTAGATAAGCTGAGATTATGAATGAATTTGAGTTAAAAAGGATATGCGTAAATGTGAGTCACTCAGTCATGTCCGACTCTCTGCAATCCCATGGACTATAGCCTACCAGGCTCCTCCGTCCATGGAATTTTCCAGACAAGATTAGTGGAGTGGGTTGCTATTTCCTTCTCCAGGGGATCTTCCCAACCCAGTGATCAAACCTGGGTCTCCCACATTGTAGACAGACGCTTTACTGTTTGAGCCACCAGATAAGCTAGATTATGATTGAATTTGACTTAAAAAGCATAGTTGGGTACTTTAATTTTGGAATCTGATGACTTTTTTCTGGCCTTTGAAAAATAGGGACTAGGTGCCTCTCTTTTAAAGCTCTCAGTTTGCTGATAAAGAAAATGGATAAGTCTTAGGCTCAGGTATCTCAGTATTTGGAGATGATAGTCTGCCTCCAAAGGGACATCTGTTTTTGAAAGTGAGATAGAGGAGTACTTGTGCAGACCCAGTGTTCTCAGGCTGTGGCCTGTGTACCAAACCCACTCACTGCCTTCTTTCAATTCTCCATGGACTGTAGCCCGACGGGGTCCTCTGTCCATGGAATTCTCCAGGCAAGAATACTGGAGTGGATTGCTGTTCCCTTCTCCAGGGTATATTTCTGACCCAGGGATTTGAACCTGGGTTTCCTGCGCTTCAAGCAGATTCTTAACCATCTGAGCTACCAGGGAAGCCCTTTGAAATATTTGGAACATATCAAAAGAAGAATGATACTTTGTGATACGTAAAAATTATATACAATTCAAAATTCTTTGTTACGTATCATGGTTTTTTTTTTTTTTTTTTTTGGAACGAAGTCATTCCCAGTCATTCCCATGTTGTCTATACCTGCTTTCACCACCTTGACAGAGTTTGCAATTGTGACAGAGACGATATGGTTCACAAAGCCCAAAGTGTTTACATAGCCCTTTATATAAAAAGTGTGTTGACCCCTTATGTACACTGATGAGAGAGGAATGCAAAGGTGTATGAGGTCTTCAATCGTGAGGCCTTAGAAGTGGAATTCACAATATCCTTTTATTTGCAGAAACAGCTTTTAAATGGAACATAACAATGATCTGAGCAGATCCAAAAGGCCTTCCTTGTCAATAAGAGCAGAGAACCTTCTCTTCTAATGTAACTGAAAGTTCTACATTTGACAGGTGTTTTTCCTTCCCCTTTCTCTACACTATGGATTTAGTACATTATTTGTTTTCTCAGCATCCGAATACAGATGCAAAACACAAAAATATAAAGCCTATCGATAGACAGCTTTCTTAAAAGAGGTGGGAGAACAGAGCACATAGGAAGCCTCAATTTAGCATCCACAGCTGTCTCTATCAAAAAAACGATGCCCCAGGCATCAAATCTGACAGTTGTTGCGTCTGACATTGCTATTTTTATCTGAGCACATGCAGCAAGAATATGCCACTGATATGGCGCATAAGGAGTTATGCTATTACTTAGCATGCTGGAAAATAATTTTGGCTTAATGAACCTTTCAAATGTTGTCAGAATAGGATAAACCAAAACCAAGATATCACTGTGACTATAGGGCATTCCATTTACTGGTTGTTTTAGTTAATGTAGTAGAAATATCACCAAACTAAGGAAAACAATCAGTCACAGTGGCTATTTGATTCCATGTAGAGCAGCTTATCTAAGTAGCTTTTCTACTTTTAACTAATCATGTTATGTATTCAACTTTTACTACTACTAAGTACTAGGGAGACATTTCAGTGGGGAAATAGTCTAGGTGTATATAGTTTCATGGAGTAAGTAGAACTCTTGCTATACCTTGAAGAATGTTTGTAGGTACTGATCTGAAATAGAGGAGTTCATGCAGGAAAAAGAAACATGCATACCGTTGGCACTGCAAGGAGCTCGATGTAGTTAGAGGGTAATAAGGCAACTTGACTCTGGTGCAAAACTAGTTTGTCAAGAGAACTAGAAGAAAATATTAGATAAAAAGTTTTAAGTCAGGTAATAGAAGGCCTGGAAAGTCAGCAGAGAAATTTATCATGCCTAAAATTATAATAGGGAATCATTATATATATCTGAGCAAAAGTAATATCTGATAAAAGCATTTTTTTAAGTCAGCAGGATCTGAAGAACAGAGCACAGAACATTAAAGATGAGGAGGGAAGCCTGACACTTTGGAGGACTAGCATTTGGGAATCACATATGATGGTGTTTTCTGTATTACATTTGTTATCTAAGCATAGGAATTGCCAGCAACAGATTAAAACTTGCAACTGAGTGACATAAGAAACTCAAATTTCCCCCCATGGCTGCACTGGGTCAAGTTTGAGTCTGAATGTCAGTGATTCCCTTTGCATGACCTTATGCTCACCAAGTCTTTACCTACTCACCCTCATCTCTTTCCTTTCTTCCGTTTCCACATCAGTAAGCATCATTCTGACTAAGCTCTTCTTTCTTATGCTTTTTTATTTTCTCACTTCTGTGATCAGCAATAGAGTATGGGGGTTGTTTTTTACACTTTATTTATTTTTAAACTTTTTACTTTGTATTGGAGTATAGCTTATTAAAAATGCTGTGATAGTTTCAGGTGGACAGTGAAGCGACTCAGCCATACATATACATGTATCCATCCTCCCATCCAAGCTACCACATAACCCTGAACAGAGTTCCATATGCTATACAGTAGGTTCTTGTTGGTTATCCATTTTAAATATAGAAGAGTGTACATGTAGAGTTTTAAAGAATGTATTAATTTGTACCCTGTTTTGAGTTGTTATCTGATTGGCTTTTGAAAATACCCAGGAAGCCTTGGAATACTGGGCTAGTTTGATTGTAATTAGGATAAAGATTCAGTTCTGTGGACATTTCAGAGGCATATCTGGAAAAACTTGCAGATAGATGAGACTTAAAACATGGAGGAAAAATGAAAGCTCAAGGTGAAATAAAAGGTATATGGAATGACTCACTATAAATTTGAGGTTCCACTGGCAGAAGAGCTAGGCTATTTGAGGTACAAAGTATATTTCTTAGGAAGAGAGAGAGTGGTTTATTTGAGTATACTCTTTTCTGAAGTGTCAGGAGGAGATTGTCCAGATGGAGATGCCCCCTCTGAAATAATTAAATCAGAAGGAAGGGTGAGACTTATCATCTGGTGAATAGTCATTTGGGAACTTACCAGCTTGGTGACAAAGGTTGAAACCACAATTAGATGACAGCTTTAGGATGATGAAGATTACAAGTGGTAGATGGCAAAGCAGAAACCACTGAGGGAGAGCAGTATCTAGAAAATGCAGATAGGAAAAAGTAAAAGCAATCAGAAAAGGAAAGTGAAAGGCAATGATAAAAAGTATATGGAACAATTTGAAAGATGCTATATTCACTTCCTTGATATGGAGTGGTAGATGAATAGCAAGATACTTCTATAAATATTTGTTTGATTTTTTTTTCCATAATGTAGAACTAAATGTATTTTAGCTCAAGGATGCCATGTGTGTCTTCCCTCATGATGTTTGTATTTTTTTCAAACCCTTGGCAGCCTACTCTGAAGACAAGAGCTTCCAATTTCTTAAATGCTTACCAAGGAGAAAGTAGTAATAGCTTACATTAATATGTTCCTACCCAATTTAAATATGTTTGAATTTATTTTATAACTTTTAGTGTGCATAATCCCATTAGATAGATCTTCTAGTCAACATTTTACAAATGAGGGAAATGAGATTAAGAAATGTGAATTGGGAATAAATATTTTCCAAATGCTCAGATTCAATCTTAAAATCAAAAGGCAAGAACCACACACACACACACACACACACACATATTCTTGCACACACTCCAACCAGGGATATTTTCTGTAAATTACTTGCTATTGAATAATCCTTTTAATAATTCTATCTGCAAAGTAACTCATATATAAACATCTGATGTTTTTTTCTGAAATGAACTCTCTGTTTTCTAAAAGTTACAGAAAGATATACCTGTGTCCTTGTGTAGTTATTGTAGCTACATGACTCTTTGGTCAATTTCATGATTTTATTGCCTTAGCCTTTTTATTTTTTGTGTTCAGCATTTTAATGGCCCCAATATATCAGTATGCAGTATACATCTGAAAGTTAAATTGCCATCTTTCTTATCTTTTATTTTTTGCCCTTCTTTGTACAAAAGGCTTATTTTATGGTCAAATCAATTAGAAATCTTTGAGTATGAAACTGTTATCTCACTGACATACATAAAAGATATTATGGAAATATTCACTGATTCTATTATAGCTGCTTAGAGAACAGAAATTAGATTTGAACTGTAATGAATATTTTTGCAAGCATGTGGTAACAATAGTTCTCATTAGTTTAAGAATGTGGATTGAATTTGACCTACTTTGAAGTAGGTTTTTTTTTTTTTTGTAATCTAGTGGAGTTCTGTTTCTGCCTTTGTTCATTGCGTGACAGTTGTTTTTTTTTTTTTAATTTTACTTTATTTTACTTTACTGTATTGGTTTTTGCCATACATCAATATGAATCCGCCACGGGTGTACATATGTTCCCCATCCTGAACCACCCTCCCCATATCATCTCTCTGGGTCATCCCAGTGCACCAGCCCCAAGCATCCTGTATCCTGCATCAAACCTAGACTGGCAATTCGTTTCTTACATGATATTATACATGTTTCAATGCCATTTTCCCAAATCATCCCACCCTCTCTCTCCCTTTCCCACAGAGTCCAAAAGTCTGTTCTATACATCTGTGTCTCTTTTGCTTTCTCGCATACAAGGTTATAGTTACCATCTTTCTAAATTCCATATGTATGTGTTAGTATACTGAATTGGTGTTTTTCTTTCTGGCTTACTTCACTCTGTATAATAGGATCCAGTTTCATCCACATCATTAGAACTGATTCTAATGTATTCTTTTTAATGGCTGCGTAATACTCCATTGTGTATATGCACCACAGCTTTCTTATCCATTCATCTGCTGATGGACATCTAGGTTGCTTCCATGTCCTGGCTATTATAAACAGTGCTTCAATGAACATTGGGGTACACGTGTCACTTTCAATTCTGGATTCCTTGGGGTGTGTGCCCAGCAGTGGGATTGCTGGGTCATAAGGCAGTTCTATTTCCAGTTTTTTAAGGAATCTCCACACTGTTCTCCATAGTGCCTGTACTAGTTTGCATTCCCACCAACAGTGTAAGAAGGTTCCCCTTTCTCCACACCCTCTCTAGCATTTATTGCTTGTAGACTTTTGGATCGCAGCCATTCTGACTGGTGTGAAATGGTACCTCATTGTGGTCTTGATTTGCATTTCTCTGATAATGAGTGACCCCATAGACTGCAGCCCACGTGATGTTGAGCATCTTTTCATGTATTTGTTAGCCATCTGCATGTCTTCTTTGGAGAAATGTCTATTTAGTTCTTTGGCTCATTTTTTGATTGGATCGTTTATTTTTCTGGAATTGAGCTGCAGGAGTTGCTTGTATAGTTTTGAGATTAGTTGTTTGTCAGTTGCTTCATTTGCCATTATTTTCTCCCATTCAGAAGGCTGTTTTTTCACCTTGCTTATAGTTTCCTTTGTTGTGCAGAAGCTTTAAATTTTAATTAGATCCCATTTGTTTATTTTTGCTTTTATTTCCAGTATTCTGGGAGGTGGGTCATAGAGGATCCTACTATGATGTATGTTTGAGAGTGTTTTGCCTATGTTCTCCTCTAGGAGTTTTATAGTTTCTGGTCTCATATTTAAATCTTTAATCCATTTTGAGTTTATTTTTGTGTATGGTGTTAGAAAGTGATTGACCAGTTTTCCCAGCACCACTTGTTAAAGAGATTGTTTATATTCCATTGTATATTCTTGCCTCCTTTGTCAAGATAAGGTGTCCATAGGTGCATGGATTTATCTCTGGGCTTTCTATTTTGTTCCATTGATCTATATTTCTGTCTTTGTGCCAGTACCATACTGTCTTGATGACTGTGGCTTTGTAGTAGAGCCTGAAGTCAAGCAGGTTGATTCCTCCAGTTCCATTCTTCTTTCTCAAGATTGCTTTGGCTATTCGAGGTTTTTTGGATTTCCAAAGAAATTGTGAAATTATTTGTTCTAGCTTTGTGAAAAATACCATTGGTAGCTTCATAGGGATAGCATTGAAACTGTAGATTGCTTTGGGTAGTATAGTCATTTTCACTATATTGATTCTTCTGATCCATGAACATGGTATATTTCTCCATCTATTAGTGTCCTCTTCAATTTCTTTCACCAGTGTTTTATAGTTTTCTATATATAGGTCTTTAGTTTCTTTAGATAGATATATTCCTAAGTATTTTATTCTTTTTGTTGCAATGGTGAATGGAATTGTTTCCTTAATTTCTCTTTCTGTTTTCTCATTATTAGTGTATAGGAATGCAAGGGATTTCTGTGTGTTGATTTTATATCCTGCAACTTTACTATATTCATTGATTAGCTCTAGTGGTAGAGTCTTTAAGGTTTTCTATGTAGAGGATCATGTCATCTGCAAACAGTTAGAGTTTTACTTCTTTTTTTCCAATTTGGATTCCCTTTTATTTATTTTTCTGCTCTGATTGCTGTGGGCAAAACTTCCAGAACTATGTTGAATAGTAGTGGTGAAAGTGGGCACCCTTGTCTTGTTCCTGACTTTAGGGGAAATGCTTTCAATTTTTCACCACTGAGGATAATGTTTGCTATGGGTTTGCCATAGATAGCTTTTATTATGTTGAGGTATGTTCCTTCTATTCCTGATTTCTGGAGGGTTTTTATCATAAGTGGATGTTGAATTTTGTCAAAGGCTTTCTCTGCATCTATTGAGATAATCATATGGCTTTTATTTTTCAATTTGTTAATGTGGTGTATTACATTGATTGATTTGTGGATATTGAAGAATCCTTGCATCCCTGGGATAAAGCCCACTTGGTCATGGTGTATGATCTTTTGAATGTGTTGTTGGATTCTGATTGCTAGAATTGTGTTAAGGATTTTTACATCTATGTTCATCAGTGATACTGGCCTGTTGTTCTCTTTCTTTGTGGCATCTTTGTCAGGTTTTGGTATTAGGGTGATGGCAGCCTCATAGAATGAGTTTGGAAGTTTACCTTCCTCTACAATTTTCTGGAAGAATTTGAGTAGGATAGGTGTTAGCTCTTCTCGAAATTTTTGGTAGAATTCAGCTGTGAAGCCGTCTGGACCTGGGCTTTTGTTTGCTGGAAGATTTCTGATTACAGTTTCAATTTCCATGCTTGTGATGGGTCTGTTAAGATTTTCTATTTCTTCCTGGTTCCGTTTTGGAAAGTTGTTTGTCCATTTCTTCCACGTTGTCCATTTTATTGGCATATAATTGCTGATAGTAGTCTCTTATGATCCTTTGTATTTCTGTGTTGTCTGTTGTGATCTCTCCTTTTTCATTTCTAATTTTATTGATTTTTCTCCCTTTGTTTCTTGATGAGTCTGGCTAATGGTTTTTCAATTTTATTTATCCTTTCAAAGAACCAGCTTTTGGCTTTGTTGCTTTTTGCTATGGTCTCTTTTGTTTCTTTTGCATTTATTTCTGCCCTAATTTTTAAGATTTCTTTCCTTCTACTAACCCTGGGGTTCTCCATTTCTTCCTTTTCTAATTGCTTTAGGTGTAGAGTTAGGTTATTTATTTGACTTTTTTCTTGTTTCTTGAGGTATGCCTGTATTGCTATGAACTCCCCTGGGTCAAGAAGATCCCCTGGAGAAGGAAATAGCAACCCACTCCAGTATTCTTGCCTGGAGAATCCCATGGACGGAGGAGCCTGGTGGGCTGCAGTCCATGGGGTCGCAAAGAGTCGGACACAACTGAGCGGCTTCACTTTCACTTTCACTTCCCCTAAGCACTGCTTTTATAGTGTCCCACAGGTTTTGGGTTGTTGTGTTTTCATTTTCATTAGTTTCGGCGCATATTTTGATTTCTTTTTTGATTTCTCCTGTGATTTGTTGGTTATTCAGTAGCGTGTTGTTCAGCCTCCATATGTTGGAATTTTAAATAGTTTTTCTCCTGTAATTGAGATCTAATCTTAATGCATTATGGTCAGAAAAGATACGTGAAATGATTTCCATTTTTTTGAATTTACCAAGGCTAGATCTATGGCCCAGGATGTGATCTATCCTGGAGAAGGTTCCATGAGCACTTGAGAAAAAGGTGAAATTCATTGTTTTGGGGTGAAATGTCCTATAGATATCAATTAGGTCTAACTGGTCTATTGTATCATTTAAAGTTTGTGTTTCTTTGTTAATTTTCTGTTTAGTTGATCGATCCATAGGTGTAAGTGGGGTATTAAAGTCTCCCACTATTATTGTGTTATTGTTAATTTCCCCTTTCATGCTTGTTAGTATTTGTCCTACATATTGCGGTGCTCCTATGTTGTGTGTATATATATTTATAATTGTTATATCTTCTTCTTGGATTGATCCTTTGATCATTATGTAGTGGCCTTCTTTGTCTCTTTTCACAGCCTTTGTTTTAAAGTCTATTTTATCGGATATGAGTATTGCTACTCCTGCTTTCTTTTGGTCTCTATTTGCATGGAATATCTTTTTCCAGCCCTTCACTTTTGGTCTGTATGTGTCCCCTGTTTTGAGGTGAGTCTCTTGTAGACAACATGTATAGGCGTCCTGTTTTTGTATCCATTTAGCCAGTCTTTGTCTTTTGGTTGGGGCATTCAACCCATTTACGTTTAAGGTTATTATTGATAAGTATGATCCCATTGCCATTTACATTATTATTTTAGGTTTGGGTTTATATACTCTTTTTGTGTTTCCTGTCTAGAAAATATCCTTTAGCATTTGTTGGAGAGCTGGTTTGGTGGTGCTGAATTCTCTCAGCTTTTGCTTGTCTGTAAAATTTTTGATTTCTCCTTCATATTTGAATGAGATCCTTGCTGCGTACAGTAATCTGGGCTGTAGATTATTTTCTTTCATCACTTTAAGTATGTCTTGCCATTCCCTCCTGGCCTGAAGAGTTTCTATTGAAAGATCAGCTGTTATCCTTATGGGCATGCCCTTGTGTGTTATTTGTTGCTTTTCCCTTTCTGCTTTTAATATTTGTTCCTTGTGTTTGATCCTTGTTAATTTGATTAATATGTTTCTTGGGGTGTTTTGCCTTGGGTTTATCCTGTTTGGGACTCTCTGTGTTTCTTGGACTTGGGTGATTATTTCCTTCCCCATTTTAGGGAAGTTTTTAACCATTATTTCCTCAAGTATTTTCTCATGGTCTTTCTTTTTGTCTTCTTCTGGGACTCCTATAATTCAAATGTTGGAGCATTTAATATTGTCCTGGAGGTCTCTGAGATTGTCCTCATTTCTTTTAATTCGTTTTTCTTTTTTCCTCTCTGATTCATTTATTTTTATCATTCTATCTTCTATTTCACTAATCCTATCTTCTGCCTCTGTTATTCTACTATTTTTGCCTCCAGTGTTTCTGATCTCATTTATTGCATTATTCATTATATATTGACTCTTTTTTATTTCTTCTAGGTCCTTGTTAAACCTTTCTTGCATCTCCTCAATCCTTGTCTCCAGACTATTTATCTGTGATTCCATTTTGATTTCAAGATTTTGGATCATTTTCACTATCATTATTCGGAATTCTTTATCAGATAGATTCCCTATCTCTTCCTCTTTTGTTTGGTTTGGTGGGCATTTATTCTGCTCCTTTACCTGCTGGGTATTCCTCTGTCTCTTCATCTTAAAGAAGATAGAGAAAGCTTCTGACATAGGCGTCAGAAGGGGATAGAAGGAGTACCCCTTTGTGAATGAGAAACCTTTAATTTTTTCTTTGTTCTTGTGTTGAAATGTATATTTGTGATTTTCACTCAAGGGATTGCTAACAATGTAAAAAAAATAGTGTAACTTGAAATATACATTATGAAAACTAAGAGGGGAAATTGATTTTGGAGAGATTGTTGTCCAAATTGCTTACTTTACAAATGAGGCTATTGAGACATGGACTAAGATTTAGAATTCATTCATAAAAGCAGGAGGCAAGCTGGGGCACAATACCTTCTAATTTCCAGCTAATCAGTATTTTTCATAAAAACTTCATTTTTGACCATTAATAATTATTCCCACACTACAGGGATACTTGGAAAGGCACATTTTTGTCCAGCTTTTTTGTTTTCTTCCTTTTTCCTGTCATGTTCATATACAGATAATTTTCTTTTTCTATTTTGGTAGTCATAATCAGCTCTTGAGGTTGTCTCCTCTTTCAGTTTGATTTGTGGTACTGGTATTTTGGATATAAATCAAATATCCAAATTGAATGAAAACACTTAACTTGTTTTGCAAAGTGAGTTGTTGAGTCAACAAAGTAACTTAATTCTCTCCAATATGGGTCTGCTGCTTTATATGGTTGCTGTCAAGTTAATTAGACTTTGTTTTTTGGCTTTTTTGTTATCTTACCAGGTCTTTATTTTCTACTATGTGATTGAAGATTAAAGAAAATAAGTCCTGATATTATTCTTTTATAGAACATGGTCATTGAGAGCTGGATGTATTGGGGTTAGAGTAAAGCATCCTTTCACAATGTGATGAAATAGATTGTGTCTTCTGTAGATAAACTACATTTAAAAAATTAGCTTTCAATAGTTGAGGATTTGTTATTGCCTCTGATAATACCAAAGTAAATAATTTGGACAAAATTTGCAGCTAAAGTAAATTTTAAATAGAACATAGTAATTAAAATATCAAATAAATCATATAAGCAATACTAGATAAATAATAATATAAAATAAAAATATAGTAATAATTGCCAAATTTAGACCCAGAAGATATCAGTCCATTATTTTAACCCCTTTAAGATATTCTTTTTGCTCTGGTCCTATTGGAGATTTCAGGTCAGCTGCTATTTTGAATTTAAAGGACACTAGCACAGAGGGAAAGGCTTTAAGTATGGTGGCATGGTAAATTACATCAGTTTTATTGGACTCTCATAGGAAGAATGAGACAGAAGTAAACTAAGTCTTGCATAGACTTCAGACCAGCTTACCAGAGGTCAGAAAAATTTCAATTATAAAATTGAATTGAGATGATCTAGAAATTATTGTGACCTGGGTACCTTGTAAAATCATATGACATCATTTCTGGAGGATTTTAATATCATCTTTGTTCTCAAACTGTTTATATAAATAATTTTTCACATATGGTATCCAAAAATATAATAGTAAAATAACCAGGTTGTGAGTAGACAAGACCTCATGATTAAGAACTACCTGAAATAAGAGAAAATATAAAGAAATCTACTATGACTCCAGATATTGTATTACCAGACACAGACTATAACTGTAATTTTCACATTCTAGGAGATAAATGACAAGATTCAAACTTATAGCAGGGACTAAAATATTAAAAGTGATCTAGCAAGTTAACAAAAAACAGAAATTTAAAAAATAACTGAAAAATACAAGTAAAGTATATTTACTTTATTTTATATAAAAATAGAATTAAATGGCTCAGTTTAACTTCTGAGGAGAGCATCAACTTCAAAAATAAATGAATGAAACATAGAGAGATGAAAAACACAGAGAATGTAGGCACATAGAACATAAAGGAGGAAGATCCAAGATAGTTAGAGTCTCAAAAGGAGAGGAAATAAAAACTGGGAAAGAAGAAATACTGGGTTGTGAATAAGAATTTCCCTAATCGAATGAAAAACTTCTGTCCAATAAACCCCTGGGAGTATAAAAACAAATCAATAAATAATTCCCATCTGTAGTATCACAACAAAATAAAAAATACCAAGTATCTTGCTAAGTCACTTCAGTCATGTCTGACTCTGTGCCACCCCATAGACGGCAACCCACCAGGCTCCCCTGTCCCTGGGATTCTCCAGGCAAGAACACTGGAGTGGGTTGCCATTTCCTTCTCCAATGCATGAAAGTGAAAAGTGAAAGGGAAGTCACTCAGTTGTGTCCGACCCTTAGCATGGAATGCAGCCTACCAGACTCCTCTGTCCATGGGATTTTCCAGGCAAGAGTACTGGAGTGGGGTGCCACTGCCTTCTCTGAATGAAAAAAATCATGTGACTTTTGGAAGAAGCAAAACTTGGATTACAGTGGACTTTTCAAAAGAAATAATGAGCACTAATGAGAGTGTAGCTTCAATGCGTTGAGAAAAAATAAACCTTAAGCATGAATTTTATATTCTTTAAAATAAACTTTAGGTATAGAACTGCAATAAATGTATGTTTACCAAAATCCATCTGAAATACCTTGTCACCAGCATGTTTATATTAAAGAATATTTTTCAGATATGTAAAAAAGTTTCTAAATGGAACTCTGGAGATTCAGGAAGAAGTAAAGATTAATATTTTGCCTTCTTATTTGGTTCATGATTCACATATTCCAATTAATACTTGAAGTATTAACTATCTTATTTGAATACATGGTAAACATGCTGTTTATTAATCTCATAGAATATGCTGTATTATCTAAAAAACAATTAGCAAATTTAAACAACAGTGTAAAGTATTTATCATTCAAAAAATCAATGTATATCTCTTATAAAAAATAGATAACATGTCAAATTTGTATGGATAATTGTATAACAATTATTTCAGCAGTTTTTACTTTGCCAGAGTATCACATGTTCTTTAAAATTTCTTGAAAAGTATTTGAATGACCAAAATATAAAGTTTAATCATTTTATGAAATTTAGATTCTATACTTTGGGTCTTCAAAGGGTAACATGAATTACACTTGTGTAGTTAAAGTGATAATAGATACAAATATTTGGTTGGCCCTTAAGATGTTACAGAAAAATCCAAATGAACTTTTTGGCCAATCTGATATTGTCTGAGGGAATGGAAATCATTTTTCATTTTAAAACAATTGTTTATTTTATTTTCATTGCAGCTCAGGCTTTTCTCTAGTTGCAGTGAACAAGGGCTATCGTCTAGTTGCAGTGCGTAGGCTTCTTGCAATGGCTTCACTTGTTTCAGAGCATGGGCTCTAGAGCACGCAAGCTTCAGTAATTGCAGCTCATGGGTTCCACAGCTGTGGCTTTCAGGCTCTAAACCACTGGCTCAGTAGGGCATAGGCCTGGTTGCTCTGGGGCATGTGGGATCATCCCATGCCACAGAGAGAGCTCATGTCTCCTGCACTGGCAGGTGGATTCTTTACCACTGAGCTACCAAGGAAGTCCCGCTTTTCATTTTTGAGTAGCCTAAGGAATGGAAGATTATAAGCTAGAATAAACTGATATCAATCTGAACAAATAAAAATCAAGTAATTTAGGAGAGTCAAATTTTAGCTGAACTAAAAATATAAAAATGTATTTAACCTGATTGTTGTTACCCATTGAGTAAATGCAGCAAAGTATAGGTATGTCGTACTTTAATTTTTTTAATCACATGTCTCTCTTTCTCTGTGCCTATAGCCTTTAAATGACTACTTTAGAATGAATTGATTGAAAATATGAATACCCCAAATGAAAGTCAATTTGTCCCTTAGGTCAAACATATGTTAAGGATGAAAAATAATATCTAGAAGCTATCATTGGTTATTTAGTTGATGGGAATAAATAGACACACACAATTTATGTATATATATTTGAGACATGCCAACAATTGTTTGTTGTTTATCTAAAATATAGTCTTAATTAGGAAACCTGTATTTTATGTTGTAATTCTATTATTCAGTCTTATGAAATCCCTGGAACTGATTTGATAAAGTGTACCCCTAACGATTAGCAGCCTCTAGACAACTACATCTAATTTGACTGAAGTAAAATTGCATTTGCCCAGAACTTTTTGTATTTCTGCAGAGACATCAGAACATTTGGGATAGATGTACTGACTCTGATTTCATTTGTCTAAGTAGATAAATCTTTGGTATTGAACTTGTCTCCATCAGCATGGCAGTATTTCTCCCTAATTTAATTTTCAGCCCCCCTCCCACTCCTAAGGAAAATAAATGTTTAAACACAATAAATATGAAGGTAATCCAGGTCATTCTGTTTTATTAAGGACTTCCAGGTCAAATTTTAGCAAAAGTATGTCCCTCAACTGATCATTTTCTCTCTTCCCTAAGTCATTAATTTGATTTAACTTCTGGAGACACAGAAGAATTGGAGAAGGAAACGACCTCTTATTTGAGAATACACTGGCGGCAGTATTTTATTTGCTGCATTTTTCCTTTAATAATACTATAATTTTGTTGTTATTTTTGTTTTTCATTTTCATAAAATAGCTTAATAGAGTCTAATAAGGGAAGGAAATGGCAACCTACTCCAGTATTCTTGCCTAGAGAATCCTGTGGACAGAGGAGCCTGGTGGGCTGCTGTCCACAGCGTCACATAGAGTCAGATACAACTCAAGTGACTTAGCATGTATGCATGCATTTGGGAAGGAAATGGCAACCCATTCCAGTATTCTTGCCTGGAGAACCCCAGGGACGGAGGAGCCTGGAGGACTGCTGTCTGTGGGGTCACACAGAGTCAGACACGACTGAATTGACTTAGCAGCAGCAGCAGAGTCTAATAAAGAGACATCACTGAAAAGGATCAAGAATTATAGGCCCCATGTAATTGACCACCCAATTACTTTGTTATTACCATTTGCCTCAAGTCAGTACTATTAATAACGTCTGAAAAAAAAATCAGATGTTACTAATTGGAATTTTTGACTTAATTAAACTCAACACTCTATTATGAACCAAAGCTTACACATTTAAGTTGTGGATTTCCACAGTTCCACTGGCTGGAACTAGAATCAAATAGTTGTTACTGTTTAGGTGCATTTTCTCAATAATCATTGTAATGACTGAAGAAACTGAAGATGGATGACGATGCTTTATTTTGGTGTTGAATACTCACACCGCCATGTTGGATATTAACACCAGTAAGAGTTTATTTAGTACTGTGGGTGGCACTAGTCATAAAGAATCCATCTGCAGTGCAGGAGACACAGGAAATGTGGGTTTGATCCCTGGGTTGGGAAGATCCCCTGGAGTAACCACTCCAGTATTCTTGCCTGGGGAATCCTATGGACAGATGAACCTGACAGACTGGAGTCCATGAGGTTGCAAAGAGTCAAAAAGGACTGAGAGGCTAAGCTAAGCACTTAAAATATATTTGCTACATCATGATTAAAGCAATAGAAAGTTAGCGATTATTACCTATGATTTTACTAATGAGGAAGGGAGACTTTGCAAAGCTAAGCATCTCAGCCAAATTCATAACTGTAATTTAATGCCCTAAGTCACCTTCTAACTAAAGAATTATTCATGTTAATATAAGTTAACTGGATCAAGTCACTATTAGTACTGGTGCTCCTGGCTTCTATTTATGACTTTGTCGTACATTTTTCGATGCTAAATTTATAATCCTCTACATAGTTATGCAGCATTTAGGAAAATATGCATTCAAGTAAATAAAATAACACAACTAATGGCTAATAAATGTTCCCAAACAAAGGCCCTGAATAAAAATTATTACTAATTTGCATATGAATTGGTTGCCTGCAAATGATTGTTCCTCAGGCACTTGAAGATCATTTGTCCTTTAGAGTAGGTTAATCATCCCTTCATGTTTTTCTTATATTGCCCAGTTGACATTGTCTTCTTTAATGATACAAAAATAACATCTCGAGAACACTGGAGCAGCCTTCCAGGGCTCTAAAGCTGCTTGTTCCTCACAGTGGGATCTTGGGCCATCTGGTGAATAACTTTCCTTGAGACTTCTGTTATCTCACTTGAAAAATGAAATAGTTTTCCTAAAGTGTTTCTGCTTTTTTAAAAATGCAGTTTTAGGGGAAAAAATCAACATATAAAACAGATTAAAGACAGAATTCTTTGAGGAAGATGTGGATGGGGTAGGTTTGACCTGTAGGTCCCCTGGGACACCCTCTACATACATACACACACACACATACACAAATGCAGTCCGAAAAATTATATCAGATGGAATTCAGTAGACAATAAAGAGTATTTATGACTATTTCTATAAGAGTCAAGACTATTCTAATGGTGAAGAGAGATTCAACTCAACTCTCCTAAAAAAGAAAGGTTGGAGAAGTTTTCATCCCTGGGCAAACTAGTGGCAAAATTCTGGGGCACATTAGCCATTAGTGGGGAAGTTGGTCAGTGTGGTCAGGCCATGAGTGTTTGCTAATTGGTGCTCATTGCAGTTCATTGATATTAGGCTTCTCCCTACCCACAGAGTCTGTGAGGGGGCCCTATAGTCGTTATCTGTTTCAAAGGGGTGGCTTGCAGTTCCTTGAGTACAACAGTTCCCTGGCTGAAGACGATTTACATCTCTAAGGGACAAAGTAAGAATTTACAACTGCAAGTTTTCTAAGACAAAAGCTGTAAGATACAGATCAGGGGACTTCAGTCCGGGAGAAAGCTGTCTAAAGTTGAGTCAAGTCCAGGGAAATCTTAAGACTGTCTTAATCAGCACACACACAAAACCCAGTACAGTGGGCAAGCATTCAGCCTTGATGTTCTCTAAGAATTTTTCCACTGCCAGCAACCTAAGAGCCTGTGAGTCCTCATCCACATTACCATAAATTCGAAGTTAATGAGTCAAAATTAATGAGTTTGTATGTTGTGTATACTTAGACACCCTATAATTCTATGTATAGTTATAGTGATTGATTTTTATGCATTATATAAAACTTGAAGGCTTCCTTATTTGAATTTGTAATTGATTATTCTTTTAGTTAAATTGTCTAGATGATATAAAATAAATATCATGAGCTGTTTGTTGTTGATATGACCTCCTCATGTTTTTGATCTCACACACTGTGGTACCTGGATGTCTTGGTCTTATTTCAGTGCTTCAGAAAAATTTAAATTCTAAGCAGTAAGAGATTCCAAATCTATGATTCCCACGTCAATTATAATTTAGTCTCTTGGCACATTGTGTTGGTAGTATTTTCTATTACTATATAGACTCTTATATTTATGCTTTAATATATATTTGCCTTACAGCCAGGTTATGATTCCTTTGAGGACCATAGCTTTACATTTCATGATGCTTGTTTCAAAATTCTCAGCCATAAAATTACATTAATATATTTTCTGTTGCTCTTTCCTCTCTTTGTTTTAAAGAATATGTAATGATTATGTGTTCATCTTTTCCTTCTGCATACCAAAATGTATTCCAGAATGTGATTCAGGGTTGTATTTGAAATTCTCACCTTTATAAATAAATGAATGTGATTAATCCTGAGTGACATAAGGGCCAATGTGCAAGAATAATTTTACATAGGTCACACATAGGGCAACACTTTCATTCACTCAGAAAATCTGTTGTCAAAGCAAATATTGAGAGGGAAAAAAAAAGTCCTTCCATTTGAAGAGCTGCTGTATAGGTGAAGTATTGTAAATGATCAAAACCAATGCAAGGAAGTGGTGAGAAAAGGTTATTTGCAGAGGTATGATTTAAACCATGCGTCTCCAACTTTAATGTGTCCTTATATCCTTTTGAAACCTTGTTAAAACGTGACTCCTGATTCATTTATTCTGGGTGGGGCCTGAGACCCTGCCTTGGTAATAGGACAGGGCAGATACACTGAAATTTACCACAGCCCCTCAAAGTCCTTGGTTTCTCACAGCTGGCTATCTACACTCATTTATCTCTCTGGGTCTGCTTATTAGAATTTGACATCACCAAGACGACCGAGGATGAGATGGCTGGATGGCATCACTGACTCGGTGGATGCGAGTCTGAGGGAACTCCGGGAGTTGGGGATGGACAGGGAGGCCTGGCGTGCTGCGATTCATGGGGTGGCAAAGAGTCGGACACGGCTGAGCAACTGAACTGAACTGAAGAGGATTTCTAGATAGTTAATCTACATTCTACCGTCATGTCAGTTGTCAACCTATCTGCCTCCACTTACTCTGACTGGTGTGGTTCTTTTGCTCTTTCTCATAGTTCTGCCTTTTCTCTCTCTACCTATACTCTCCCACCTCTAAAGATACATCTGACTCTCATTTTTCTATCCCATCTGCAAGGGGCTATCTCTCTTTTTTTTGTTGTTCATTTTTATTTTTTAAATTATGAAAGCATAACACATTTACCGGAGACTTGGAAAATACAGAAGAAAGTTACATATAGTCCCACTATATGTTACAATTATATTTTATATATTCTAATAGTGTTAAGTGGATTAAGAGTTCTAGTTGGAGTTTCAACATCAAACTCTGAAAAATTAATATAATGAATAGAGAGAAAAGTAAAAGGATATAGTAGACCTGAAAAGCACTATCAACCAAGTCAACATAATTTAGATTTATACGACTTCCGCACAACAACAGGATACAAATCCTATTCAGGTTCAGGACTATGTCTCTTTTACAAACTATCTTAGGAACTTAGCCCTTTGAATACTGACCAAAGTGACCTTGACTTTCCCCTCAGCTTGTTTGAAATTTAGACAGACTTTTCCTGACCATAGCCCCTGATCTCCCTTTTCTTAGAGCTTTTCTTTAGAAAACTTGAAGTTGTAAATTCTTTCTCTGCTCATTTAAGATAGGATATGATGTTCTATAACCCAGGAATGTCTTTCTCAAGATACTGGGAACCATCCTAGGACGCCTGACTGCCATTTTCTCTTGGATGGTAGGAACCTAAGTTCTTTAAGTACCAGTTAACAAATGCTAATGACCTCTCATGTTAAAAGGTAGCACTCCTGTGAATATTTTGCATTCTTGCTTTTTCCCCTCCTGACTTCATCTTGGCCCCCTCCTCATGATATAGATGGTGAAAGCAGAGAAATTACCAATAAACAAAATCTGTGAATTCTGGTATCAATTAAAAAAAAAAAAGCACAACCTAAAAGTTGAGAATAATGTTTTACTCCTAAAGATTTATGTCTAGGAGACTATTTCTCAGATAGCTCTGAGGGACTGTTCTGAAGAGGAAAGGAAGGAGCCAGGATAAATAGGAGTTTTTGGAAAAAACCAAACAAGCAAAAGCCCCAGATAATCAGAACATCAAAAGATTGTGTGTGTGTGTTGTTCAGTGGTGTCTAACTCTTTATGACACCATAGACCCAGGGACTGTAGTCTGCCTGGTCCTCTGTCCATGCGATTCTCCAGGCAAGAACACTGCAGTTGGTTGCCATGCCCTTATTGTTAAAAACCAGAAGCTTTCTTTGTGGTTCAGTGGCAAAGAATCCACCTTCCAAGGCAGGAGACATGGGTTAGATCCCTGGGTTGGGAAGATCCCCTGGAGAAGATCTCCACTCCAGTATTATTGCCTGGAGAATTCCGTGGACAGAGGAGCCTGACAGGCTACAGTTCATGGGTTGCAGAGTCGGACATGATTGAGTGATTAACCAATAAAAAAAATCAAACATCTCAACTTAATGAATTCAGTGCTTTTCTGTGTATCAGTTCAGTTCAGTCACTCAGTTGTGTCCGACTCTTTGTGACCCCATGAATCGCAGCACTCCAGGCCTCCCTGTCCATCACCAACTCCCGGAGTTCACTCAGACTCACGTCCATCGAGTCAGTGATACCATCCAGCCATCTCATCCTCGGTCATCCCCTTCTCCTCCTGTCCCCAATCCCTCCCAGCATCAGAGTCTTTTCCAATGAGTCAACTCTTCCCATGAGGTGGCCAAAGTACTGGAGTTTCAGCTTTAGCATCATTGCTTCCAAAGAAATCCCAGGGCTGATCTCCTTCAGAATGGACTGGTTGGATCTCCTTGCAGTCCATGGGACTCTCAAGAGTCTTCTCCAACACTACAGTTCAAAAGCATCAATTCTTCAACGTTCAGCTTTCTTCACAGTCCAACTCTCACATCCATACATGACCACTGGAAAAACCATAGCCTGGACTAGATGGACCTTAGTTGGCAAAGTAATGTCTCTGCTTTTGAATAAGCTATCTAGGTTGGTCATAACTTTTCTTCCAAGGAGTAAGCATCTTTTAATTTCATGGCTGCAGTCACCATCTGCAGTGATTTGGAGCCCCCCAAAATAAAGTCTGACACTGTTTCCACTGTTTCCCCATCTATTTCCCATGAAGTGATGGGACCAGATGCCATGATCTTTGTTTTCTGAATGTTGAGCTTTAGGCCAACTTTTTCCCTCTCCACTTTCACTTTCATCAAGAGGCTTTTTAGTTGCCTGGCTAGCTCAGTTGGTAGAGCATGAGACTCTCTGTGTATGGGAAGATGCAAAAGTATGGTCTTACTGAAATCATTCCACTGATATGCACCTTAACTATCTAAGGCCAGTAGTATCCTGTTTTTCTCCTTCCTAAATCCCCTAATGATTAAAATAATGATTCCTATATCTTAACATTTAATATAACCTTTCTTATTGTTAGAATTATATTTTGGATGGTAATATCTGATGTAGTAAAGCTATATGTCCCTGACTGTCTGCTCTTTCTTCAGTTCTATGTGAATTTACTTAAGTTAAAATATAGTAAACTAAGTTTCTTACAAAATTCAACTTTATGAATATATTTATCAGCCAGCTATCTATTCCATTAGTGTTCCAAGGTGGAGTGCCATTGGGAGGAATCAATTCTGATGGGAGGAGTGTTGTAATCACAGTGATTGTTTAGAATTGCTGGCATAGAGTGATAATAAAAAGCAAACTTTAGTTTTATTAATATTTCCAAATTGTCTAGAGTCAATATACTCTCTTATTGACTGTATCCAGAATGGAGCACTCCCATTGCCCTCCACTTCATTCCACAGATGATCTCTGATATCATTCATCTTTCTAACTCCGTTGATACTCAGAAACATGTTATCAGACATTAATTTTTTCTGGGTAATGCAATTTGGAGATTCATTTTGAATGAATCTTTGTTGTTCTATATATAACTTTGCCTTTAAAATGATCTCTACCATATTTCCAATAAAATAAAATTGTGATTTTTTTTTTTACTAAAGGAGATTAAATACCACATTTTCAAGTGTCACAAATGGGAATTGATGGGGTATTTTCTTTGATGAACATTCAATTAAAATAAGCTCTACTTTGATCTATTACTGCATGCAACTACATGACCTCAGTTTATTAAAAAGATACAAGTTGGAAACAAATTTATTCTTCCTCATATACTTTGGTTATGCACAACACTTTTCACTATTTTAGAAGTATACTTAGGGAAGCTACATTTGTTTTGGGACTTCCCTGGTGGTCCAGTGGTTAAGAGTGATAATAAGTATACTTATATTAGTTACATTTATTAAGAATGCTATTTATTATTGCCTTCCAGTGTTGGGGTTGTAGGTTTGATCCCTGGTCGGGCAAATAAGATCCCACATGCCTTGTGGCCAATAAAAGAAAACATAAACAATAGACGGAATATTGTTAGCAAATTCAATTAAGACTTTGAAAATAGTCCACATTAAAAAAAAAAAAGTTTCATTTGTGTCTATCTGGCCTCTAAAGTGGAGTGTATTTATGACACAGTACAGTAAAGCTACTAAGATCTGAGAGAAAAACGTTTCTATTTATACTCTGTCATTTCTGAATTTCTACTTTGGAATATGCCTTGAAATGTTAACTCCATATTAATGCAGGAATGTGTGTGTGTGTGTGTGTGTGTATACATGTATGTGTATATAAGCATAAGCATAATCAGTTGTGTGCACATGCATGTATGCATGCATCTACGTTTCTAAACATAGACTGGAATGCTAATAATTTTTTAGTAATAGAGTACATCATTGGAAACATTTTGAAAACTAGCATTTCTGTTATAAATTACATTATTAAGAAAAGCACAGTATTTGCCTTCAGTAAATTTCTATTTTTAGAAAAAATAATTGTATCATTTTATTTATTTATTTTTGGCTGTGCTGGGTCTTAGTTGCTGTGTGGTCTTTTCTCTAGTTGCAGCACGTGAAGGCTTCTCATTTTGGTGGCTTCTCTTGTTGTGGAGCAGGGGTTCTCAGGCATGCTAGCTTCAGCTGTTGCAGTGCGTAGGCTGAGCAGTTGCTGTTTTGGGCTCTGGAGTGCAGCCTCACTAGTTGTGGCGCAGGAGCCCAGTTGCTCCAAGGCACATGGGGTCTTCCCAGATCAGACATCAAACCTGGGTCTCCTGCAGTGATTATCAGGTGGATTCTTTACCACCGAGCCACCCGGGAAGCCCTCTATATTTTAAACTCTATTTTTGTCCATATTTCCTTTTTACCTTTAAGTCCTAAATTTGTGATATTTGAAAGCCATGTATGGTATTATCTCAGTAAATCACTCATCCAGAAAAGAGGGTCATTCACGTTTGAGTTAAAAACTGGTATATCTTAAGTTGCTACTTTCAAGCCTAGCCATCTGACCTTCCTGGAAACTTCTTTGAAATATTAAATTACCTGGAAATTTTATTCCTACATCCTGTTATATAAATGCAGGTTATATTTTCAACATTTGTCCTCATGCTCTCCAAAATGTAAAGAAAATGGGATTTCTCAGGTCCTAGGTCTAGGAAATCATGTGAAATTTAATTTGTCTTGTTTTAGATTTAATCTGTGTTCTCAGTTTGGGTCTTACCTGGGTCTCTTCTTGAACTTTATTGCTACTTTCCTCTCTGATGTCCTGGGTGGATCCTCATAAATTCTGTTGTCTCTATTTCAATAATATTTTGCATAGTTTCTTCTTTTAAGTCATACTGCACTAGGTCCTATGATACTATAATGCCTTAGAATATGAGATACCTTATTTTCTAACTTTAATCTCAGTGATTCAATACTGAGATGCAATCATAATTAAACTACTACTAATTATAATAATTCATGTGGTAGTACTTTGTTACCCTAAGTAATAATTCTCTCAAAAAGATGCCAAAATATTCATTTATAATATCCTTGTATAATTCTATGATTGAATATTTGAAGTTGAACAGAAATGTATCAAATAGAGCTACTTTTTTAAAAAAGAAGTGAAAACCCAGCAAGAACCTTTTTCCTTTGAAGAAAGTTCAAAGTCCTGATAAAGGTGATTTCTGATGATTCTAATTGCTGGATGTGATCCTACTGCTTCACATGCTGGCTACTAAAGGCCTTTGAAGTCTTCTCCAATCTAAGAAACAAAAATATCTACAAAATTTTCATTAATTGAATGAGGAAACAGACATTTACATTTATTTTTATTTTAAAAAAGTCATCTCAGAGAAAGTAAAATGACTTTATCTCATCCAGAGGACAATTTAACCTATATGCAAATGAATGTGTGCTTTTTGTAGTTTTCTCTTAAAACAATTTGGAAAAGAATTATTATTATCTGAAAAAAAAAGCCTCTCAAAGGGGACAAATGAAGAATGTTTAGGGTTTTTTTAATTTTTTTTTTAATTTTTTTTAGGACTTCCCTGGTGGCTTAGACTGTAAAGCATCTATCTATAATGCGGGAGACCTGGGTTCGATCCCTGGGTCAGGAAGATCCCCTGGAGAAGGAAATGGCAATCCACTCCAGTACTATTGCCTGGAAAATCCCATGGACAGAGGAGCCTAGTAGGCTACAGTCCATGGGGTCGCAAAGAGTCGGACATGACTGAGCGACTTCACTTTAGGGTTTTTTGCAAATTAAAATTAAGTTCTAAATTTTCATGATCGATGGAAAATCTACAAAATCTATACAATTATAAAAGGAAATACATTTTTTAAAATACCTAAAGCAAAGTTTTTGTCAAATTAAATTCTTTAAGCTACCATTTTGTTCATGGAGACTCAAAGGGTTCAATTCATTTGAAATGAAGGATTTTAGAGTGTTTTAACGGAGAAGGCATTGGCAACCCACTCCAGTATTCCTGCCTGGAAAATCCCATGGACGGAGGAGCCTGGTAGGCTTTAGTCCATGGGGTCGTGAAGAGTCAGACACAACTGAGCGACTTCACTTTTACTTTTCACTTTCATGGATTGGAGAAGGCAATGGCAACCTACTCCAGTGTTCTTGCCTGGAGAATCCCAGGGACAGCAGAGCCTAGTGGGCTGCCGTCTATGGGGTCACACAGAGTCGGACACGACTGAAGTGTCTTAGCAGCAGCAGAAGAGTGTTTTAACAAGACAGATATATGATAGACTTTTGCTTTTTAACATACCTGATTGGTCAAAGAAACCAATTCTTAAACTAATTGTGTGTGTGTGTGTGTGTGTGTGTGTGTGTGTGTGTATGTATATATATACACATGCTGCTAAGTCATGTGTATATATATATATATAGAGAGAGAGAGAGAGAGAGAGAAAATGATATAGCCTGATAGTTTTTTGTGGCCAGTGGCCTAAAATTGAATATGAACTGGTATATATCCTTGAGTCAAGAATGCTATCAACTTGACAGTATTGTAGCTTAGATCTTAGGCTGGAGTTGTGTGAACCTGAGTTTAAAATATGACTCTGGTACTTCCTAACTCTGACCTTAAAAAAGTTACTCATTTAAACAAAGTGAAAGGCATTCAGTCATGTCTGACTCTTTGCGACCCCATGGACTGTAGTCCATGGAATTCTCCAGGCCAGAATACTAGTATGGGTAGCCTTTCCCTTCTCCAGGGGATCATCCCAACCCTGGGATCAAACCCAGGTCTCCCTCATTTCAGGCAGATTCTTTACCAGCTGAGCCACAAGAGAAGTACTCATTTAACTAGGTATCTTCCTAAAAGGGTTGTTTCCAGGATTTCAGGATTGCTTTTTCTATAGGTTGAATTATTTTTGCAGATTCACAGTGCCCTCCCTGTGCTCCACACACTGGAATGTGGGCAGAAGTGACCATGGTCTCTTCTGGGCAAAATCTTTGCAGACTAGATGCTTTGTCACTTACTCTGTATTCCTGCTATTCACCTTAAGAAAAACATGGTCCAGGTAGCATTTGGTCCAAGTAAAATGAGAGTTATATAGAGCAGACCTAAATCCAATCTTCAGCCTTGAGCCGGGAACATAAAATACAGCTTATGCCTGCTGAGTGGCTGACAACTCACAACCCTGTATGTCAGAGTTAAATACTTCTTGTTGTAAGTCAGAGAGTTTTAGTGCTGTTTAGTATGTAACCACATTGCAGTGATAGCTGACCAATGCACTTTTAAAATGCATATATGTATTTTACATAGTCCCTGGTACATGCTAAGGGCTCAATAAATGTTAACAATAAAATTTTTAATAAATATTCTCTTTCTCTAGTTTATAGTAATAAATGCAACTTAAAATCAGGAAATAACCCATTATTTAATTGGCTTACTGATGAATATGACTTCAAAATATTTTTTCCAACCTCATTTCTGTTCCTTGTAGTTGATAAAATATAAATATAATCATTGCTTTGAGATAAACTTGAGTTCACTTCTGTGATTTGTGACTTTGTACATTTGGTCATTCAGCTAATTATAGACAATTTATTGTGTTTCTTTGGCTGTTGGAATTTTAGCTTCTCTTTATATAGAAGAGGGAGGGGAGGTTAAACACTTTTTATGTCATAATGAGATTTATCATAAAGTAAATAAAGAACAGCACAGATTATGGCACATAAAAAATGCTGAGATTGTTGTAGTGCTGTTATTTTTAGGCAACCCATTAACATGTTGTGTTTGTGAGCCATTTGATATGTTTGCTAAAAGATAAGTCACCTTTATGTGCACCATCAGGCTAAAATTGTCCCTTATTTTCCTTGTGTCAGATTTAATTTGCAACAGGTTACCAAAGAGATACTTTGTTAATGTCTTATTGTCTCTCTATTTTCTTGAAAACAGAATGACCCAAATTTAGGACAATTCATTTTCATAAAAAAAAATATTTGAAATTCAGTTGATCCCATAGGAGCATGAATTTTGGAATCAGCGATTGGAGGCTTCAGTGTCTAACATATGTAGCATCTTGGTTTTAGTTCCATGCTGAATGACAGCAGGCAGGGTTTCTCACTTAAATCTCCATATGCCAAGTCTTGTATTCATTCATGCATAGTTGGAAACTAGACTTTATTGGTTCATTCAAGAAAAAGAATCTCAAAGGACGGACTCATTCTAGGTTAATCCACATGAGACAGGTTGTGACAGAGGTTATTTATCTGCTTAATTGTCTTGTCTTCTCTCCCTGGGAACACAGGAAGGCTATTTGCCAAGATTCCCTTTTATTAATTTTGGTCCCATGTGCTTGGTTTCTGATCAGTATTATCTGGAGGTAAGCAATGTATATTATCCCCATGACTGGTTCATATAATGTCATGCACAACTGTCCATCAGTTCAGTTCAGTTGCTCAGTTGTATCCAACTCTTTGCAACCCCATGAACCACAGCACGCAAGGCTCCCTGTCCATCATCAACTCCTGGAGCTTACCCAAACTCATGTCCATTGAGTCGGTGATGCCATCCAACCATCTCATCCTCTGTCGTCCCCTTCTTCTCCTGCCTTCAATCTTTCCCAACATCAGGGTCTTTTCAAATGAGTCAGATTTTTGCATCAGGTGGCCAAAATACTGGAGTTTCAGCTTTAACAGCCCTTCCAATGAACACCCAGGACTGACTTCCCCTAGGATGGACCGGTTGGATCTCCTTGCAGTCCAAGGGACTCTCATGAGTCTCCTCCAACAACACAGTTCAAAAGCATCAATTATTCTGTGCTCAGCCCTCTTTATATTCAAACTCTCACATCCATACGTGACCACTGGAAAAACCGTAGCCTTGACTAGATGGACCTTGGTTGGAAAAGTATTGTCTCTGCTTTTTATTATGCTGTCTAGGTTGGTCATAACTTTTCTTCCAAGGAGTAAGCGTCTTTTAATTTCACGGCTGCAGTCACCATCTACAGTGATTTTGGAACCCCCCAAAATAAAGTCAGCCACTGTTTCCCCATCTATTTGCCATGAAGTGATGGGACTGGATGCCATGATCTTCGTTTTCTGAATGTTGAGCTTTAAGCCAACTTTTTCACTCTCTTCTTTCACTTTCATCAAGAGGCTCTTTAGTTCTTCTTCACTTTCTGCCATAAGGTCTTAACACACCAGCTAGGACCGAGAGGATGGCTCTAGAGAGGGCCTTGCATCCAACAGAGCCACAGAGTAATAGCAGAAGGAACCCTTCAGTCATTGCTTAGAAAGAAGTCATAATACTTTCTTTTTTAAATTGCTTTTTATTTTTATTAATTGGACAGAATGGCTTTACAGAGTGTTAGTTTCTGCTATACAACTTCACGAGTCAGCCATATGTGTGGAGAGTTGTACTGACATATATATACTACCATGTGTGAAATAGTTAGCTGGTGGGAAGCTGCTGTATAGCACAAGGAGCTCAGCATGGTACTCTATGATGACCTAGGTGGGTGGATGAGGAGGTGGGAGGGAGACGCAAGAGGGTGGGGAAGTATATATATATGAGCTGCTTAGTTCTGAAATGAACAAGAAATAAACCTTTCTTGTTTTAGGCCACTGAGATGTGCGTTGTTATATAAAGTTGGTGGCATTAGTAACCCTGGCTAATTCTGTGCTATATTGATCAGGATGTATATTTGTCTCTAATCCAGATATCTTTCTGTCTAGGGGTATAATACTTTGATTTCCTGTTCAGACAATACATAATCCTATGTATAAGTTGGCAGGGGGTTAAAACATGAGTGAGGGGATTAGGTGAGGAAGAACTCAGAATTAGAGGCAGGAATATTAGGAGTCAGCATCTGACCTAAGTACCCAGATAAAATACTGATATCTCTCTATTGTACAGAAAGAGCTGCTTCTCAGCTGATTCTGGTAAATTCCATCTTTTGAACATAGTCAATTGGGCTCCCCGGTGGTTCAGATGGTAAAGAATCTGCCTGCAATGCAGGACACCTGGGTTCTATCCCTGGTCAGAAAGCTCCCCTGGGGAAGAGAACGGCTGCTCACTCCAATATTCTTGCCTGGAGAATTCCATGGACAGAGGAGCTTGATGAGCTACAGTCCATGGGGTGGCAAAGCATGGGACTTGACTGAATGACTAACAGTTTCACTTTCAACATGAGCTAATGACATTTGTCTTTTGAGCCATAGGGTTGTCAGTTTGCTGTGCATTTTTATTTATTTTTGGTGATGACCTTTCTTTAGTATAAAATTAATAAAGTATTCTGCATCAAGGCCAGAAAATCCAAGTGCATTTTATTACAGCCCCAAAATATGAAGGCATGTCTTTCTTCACATTCTTTAGCAACTCACAGATGTCAAAGACTGTACCTTCACATTAAACTTGACTTTCTCCCACATTCACTACCTAATGGTCTCAACTTTACTACTGTAGCTCTATCTATCATACTAAGAACAAACTGTAGGAAAAAACAGCATAAAAATAAGATAGAGATAGAAGATTGGCCAGATATGGCTTTAAATTCATTGGCCAGAAATAAGTCACCTGGCTGAAAACCTGGAAAGATGTTTGTTTTTGTTAATTGTTTTTAGATATTCCAGACTGCATTATATAGAGAGATGAGGGATAAAGAAGATAGACCACTTAGTGACTCAGCCTATATCATCTACTAGAATGTTCTAGAATTATTCTTTCTGTAGGCTTAAAGCAGTTGTCCCCAACTTTTTGGCACCAGAGACAGGTTTCATGGAAGACAATTTTTCCATGGACCAAGGGTGGGGGTGGTTTTGGGATGATTCAAGCACATTATATTTATTATACAGTTTATTTGTATTATTATTATTGCATTATTGTATTATTATTGATATATAATTAAATAATTATACAACTCACCATAATGCAGTATCAGTGGGAACCCTGAATTTGTTTTCTTGCAGCTAGGCTTTCCTATCTGGGGGTGATGGGAGAACGATGGGGATTGACTATAAATACAGATGAAGTTTTGCTTGCTTGTTTCCCACTGCTTACCTCCTGCTGTGTGGCCTTGGTTGGGGGAGGTTGGGGACTCCTGGCCTAAAGGGCATTCTGCCTGTTTTATTATACATTGATTTAAATAGTCCAACTCCTATAAAGATAATGCTTTTATCAAATTAAAACAACCTATTGTTATTTGAGCTAAGGCATTTAAACTTTGACAGTTGAAGAAGAGGTTGCATTGTATGGAGTGGAATACGGCCAGAACGATGAAATATGAAGAGAAGGAAGTCTGCTTTAGGAAATTTCCATGGGCAGAGGCTAGGAAGAAGAGTTAATTTGGGATTCAAATGACTTTAAGAATATCAAGCTGGAGGGCTAGATTAAATAGGTAATATCCAGAGAACCAGAAGACATATTTCCAAGTTCGCAGACATATATGTAGCATTTCCACAGATATAACTTTCTTTGACACAGTATGATGTGAAAGATCCAGAGTAAGTAAAATATTAACTTGTTGTTAATACTTGTTGTTCAGTCTCTTAGTCGTGTCTGACTCTCTGCGACCCCATGGACTTCAGCACGCGAGGCTCATCTCCCAGACCTACCTAGACCAAACTCATGTCCACTGAGTTGGTGATGCCATCCTACCATTTCGTCCTCTGCCATCCCCTTCTCCTGCCTTAAACCTTTCCCAGAATCAAAGTTCTTTCCAATGAGTTGGCTCTTCGCATCCAGTGGCCAAAGTGTTGGAGTTTCAGCATCAGTCCTTCCAATGAATATTCAGGACTGATTTCCTTTAGGATTGACTGGTTTGATTGTATTGGTTATATTTAAAAAAAATTTTTTGGTGAATATTTGTTTCTTTCCACTCTCCCTTGTTCTTCCCAGAAGAAAAAAAGACCATTGCTATACCTACTGCCTCATGTAGTGAAAGCCAGGGTTTGGGAGATAGACATGGGTTAAAAAACCAAAACCTCAACAATAAATTGAGTAACTTGGGTTGTTGTCTAATCTCTCCAAACTACGAAATGTGACCAATAATGCTTTTTTGTATCATTGCTATGAGCATTAAATGCAAAAATTATTCAAAAGTAGTCCACTCATTCACAAATAATTTTAGAGATTCAATAAACAGTGAGTATATGCTTCTGAACTGTGGTGTTGGAGAAGACTCTTGCAATCCAACCAGTCCATTCTAAAGGAGATCAGTCCTGGGTGTTCATTGGAAGGACTGATGCTGAGGCTTAAACTCCAATACTTTGGCCACCTCATGCGAATAGTTGACTCATTGGAAAAGACTCTGATGCTGGGAGGGATTGGGGGCAGGGGGAGAAGGGGGTGACAGAGAATGAGATGGCTGGATGTCATCACCAACTTGATGCACATGAATTTGGGTGAACTCTGGGAGTTGGTGATGGACAGGGAGGCCTGGCGTACTGTGATTTATGGGGTTGCAAAGAGTCAGACACGACTGAGCAACTGAACTGAACTGATGATAGGAGTGCTGATTTTGAGCAGAATAAAAATTATAACATAAGGAAGTGGCACTAATGGTAAACAATCTACCCTCCAATGCAGGAGATGCAAGAGATGTCGGTTTGATCCCTGGGTCGGGAAGATCCCCTAGGGTAGGAAATGGCAACCCACTCCAGTGTTCTTCTCTGAAAAATTCCTTGGACAGAGGATCCTGGTGGGCTAGAGTCTATGAGAAGGCAAAGAGTTGGACATGACTAAGCGACTGAGTACGCAAATGCATTTGGAGCTTTCCTTTTAAATTCCCCTAAATGATATCTCTATGAGTCTAGATCTAGATTGTGTATTTACATAGTATTCCAGGTTCTAAGACAATTACTTATAACTCATAGTGTCTTTGAAGTCTCTAGTAAAATAGACTTACCCTCCCTCCTATGACGAAGAATCAGGAAAGCACTGGGAGAACCACTTACCTCCAAATTTCAAGCACCTAGTCTACACTGAAATATGTTAAGGTCTATTTTTAAAAAAGTTTACCTGTCCTTAAACGTGTTTCATGTATTTGTTTAAACTCTGTGTTCATCTTTTATTTTCAGTATTTTCCCACTCTCCATAATAATATTTTATACAATGGATTATTTAAAATCTCTGTGAAATTTGCCTGGAGGCAAGCTTGCCATTCAAGAATAATTAAAGTGACAGTTTAAGAGCAACTTATGCAAGCCAGAGGTGTACAGTGGGTTTATCGTCACTCTCATCTCTGTACTCTGTAAAAAGAAAGTGATTCAACTTAATTTTTCATCAAGTAGCATCTTCCCAGGAGGCATTATGGAAAAGTGGGGTATGAAAGAATATATCAACTTTCACAAAGTGATGACATGAATAGCATATGGTATTCATATTTGCATGTGTGTGAGTACCTGTGCAAAAAAGAATGGACATAGCTCAATTTTACTTCCTCTTTGACATAATTTGAAAAAATCACATGGCCTGTGTTAACTGCAAAAGAGTATATTTGTTAAATAAACTGTTTTCTTCTATTTATACTAAGAACATTCTTAAATCTCTTGAAGATTATAATCTTTAATCTTGTTTACAATTTGATGATTAGACTGATTTAAATCCTTCTTTAAAAGCTAGTCCTGGAGTCTCATCCTCAGATATTTCAGTTTTTCTAAAATTTTGTTCTGGGTGAGTTAATATTCAGGTAAATGATATAATTTAAATATTTTCTGTATGGAGATTTTTTAATGAAAATAAATTATACTTCTGAAAACATTGGGAGAATGTTTTATTTCAGTCGAAAGATCATGACCATATTTGTTGTTAATCTGAACACTTCAGTATGATAATCTTCATGATGATCAGTCTTGATCATGGACAGATGTTTTGTAATTATTTTTTTCTTCTACACTTTTTATGCATTCAGGAACTGGGATATAAATGTAGTATCATTCAAAGACTATGGCTTTCATAGAAATGACATCTTTTTTGGGTATTACTTCTAGAAGGTTTTGTAGGTTTTTGTCATCTCCTGTTTGACCACTTCCAATTTACCTTTATTCATGGACCTAACATTCCAGATTCCTATGCAATGTTGCTCTTTACAGCATCGGACTTTACTTCCATCACCAGTCACATCCACAACTGGGTGGTGGTGTTGCTTTGGCTCCATCCTTTCATTCTTTCTGGAGTTATTTCTCCACTGATCTCCAGTAGCGTATTGGGCACCTACTGAGCAGGGGAGTTCAGCTTTCACTGTCCTATGTTTTTGCCTTTTCATACTGTTCATGGGATTCTCAAGGCAAGAATACTGAAGTGGTTTGCTATTCCCTTCTCCAGTGGACCATGTTTTGTCAGAACTCTCCACCATGACATGTCCATTTTGGGTGGCCCTACATGGCTTAGCTCATAGTTTCATTGAGTTAGACATGGCTGTGGTCCTTTACCTTTATCATTTATTAATTTCTATAGTGCCTACTCTGTATCCTACATGATACTAAGTAGTTTACTCATAATCACATATTGAATCTCAACTATATAAAGTTGATAAAATTATTACCTATAATAATAATTTCATTATTACATATGGGGAAACTAAGGCAAAAAGATTGTTTTTCCCATGGTTCTACAGCTGGTAATGTGGAAATCCAAACTCAGTCAGGAATTTTTTTTCTAATAGTAGAATCTTAATCATTAAGATACATATGCAAAAAGTATACATTTTTCAAGGGAAACAAGACCTAGTTTTTTATCTCTCCTAAAATTAAAAAAAATAGATTAAAAAAATTGTCTCAAGATATTTTGGGGAAAATATTCTCCATGCTAATATTATTTCCTTATTCTGACATCCTTTCAAAAATAAATACACCACTTTTGATAGTTTTGAGTGTCTTGACCTATGAAACACATGTGTTTCATACATATCTAAGTACTAGGAAAGTAACTTCTCTGACTCTGGTTGCCTGTGTGCATTATCAGTTATCAGTATCCAGGTGAATTCCTCTGGAGGAAGAGAAGACCTAGACAATTACTTTAGAAGAGGAAAATTGCCTTTAAAATAGAAATAAGCTAGAAGAATGTGCAGAGCCTACAGATAATTGGTTTTAATAGTAAATTCAGCTTATATATTTTAAACCTACAATTTTCTTGTCCTCAGAGTATCTTTATGATTGCTTTTTTTAGACAGCTCAAAGTATAGAAAAGCAAAGTTTAAAATACAGAGTTTCATGTATTCCTGAAAATTGAAAAAAAGTGTGGCTTTAGTAGGAGAGATTTAAGTTTAGCCCTTATTCTGGAAAAGTATTTTCTATTAGCTTTGAGTGTGGGGTTAGATTTACCATGAATTATGCCACAGACTGGGCTTAGATTTAGAACTAATCTCCTCCAAAAATAGAATCCAATAAAAACTTTTCTTCTGTATAACATTTTTCTACTGGAAAAATGCTCATGCCCAGTGAATATTTTTCTTAGGAGATTCAAAGCAGAGAATTTTGTCCATTTTACAGATGGTCATGAGAAAGAAATGCTATATTCTAACCTATTTTCTCAATTTTATAACTTGAAATGGTGTGAAAACTTCGGCTTTGGGCTTTGATGAATTTGCTTCTTTCCTGTCTCTGAGGAAGAAGGAGGCCTCTCTATAACATCCAGAGAAGAATTCACTGGTTTCTCCTCCCTTCTGGGTTTCCCAGGTAGTGCAGTTCACCTGCCCATGCAGGAGCTGAAAGAGATTTAGGTCAGATTCCTGGGCCAGGAAGATCCCCTGGAGGAGGGCATGGCAACCCTCTCAGGTTTATTGCCTGGAGAATCCCTTAGATAGAAGAACCTGGTGGGCTATAGTCCATGGCATTCCAAGGAATGGAATACAACTGAGCACGCACATACACACACCTCTCCCTTATAGGAGGCTTAAGCTTGACCAGCTGGGGTATAGACCTGATCTTACTGTGACATAGATTTTATTTTTCCTACATTACACATTAACTAGAATAGATATAGACTATGTAATGTACCAAATTTCACCAAGTATAAATGGGATTTTTATTTAGGTCAGTCTCCAAATTCTGACTTTCTCCCACTGAATCAAGCTAACTTTCATCATCCTGCTTAGGAAAATGTTTGTCATGAAGCTATAGCTAAATAAAACATTAGCTTCCCTGGTGGCTCAGATGGTAAAGGAATTATCTGCAATGAGGGAGGCCTGAATTTGATCCCTGGGTTTGGAAGATCCCCTGGATGAGGGCATGTCAATCCACTCCAGTATTCTTGCCTGGAAAATCCCATGGACAGAGGATCCTGGTGAGCTAGAGTCCATGGGGTCACAAGGAGTCAGACATGACTGAGGAACTACACACATAGATCATCTACTTTAATATCTAATGTGTTATCAGGAAATAATTGAGGCAAGCCCTTGAAATGAATTCTGAGACTCAATATATCAGCAAATTTGGAAAACTCAGCAGTGGCCACAGGACTGGAAAAGCTCAGTTCTCATTCCAATCCCAAAGAAAGGCAATGTCAAAGAATGCTAGTAAAGTAATGCTCAAAATTCTCCAAGCCAGGCTTCAGCAATATGTGAGCCATGAACTTCCAGATGTTCAAGCTGGATTTAGAAAAGGCAGAGGAGCCAGAGTTGCCAACTTCGCTGGATCATGTAAAAAGCAATAGAGTTCCAGAAAAACATCTATTTCTGCTTTATTGACTATGCCAAAGCCTTTGACTGTGTTGATCACAATAAACTGTGGAAAGTTATAAAGAGATGCAAATACCAGGCCACCTGACCTGCCTCTTGAGAAACCTGTATGCAGGTCAGGAAGCAACAGTTAGAACTGGACATGGAACAACAGACTGGTTCCAAATAGGAAAAGGAGTCCGTCAAGGCTGTATATTGTCATCCTGCTTATTTAACTTATATGCAGAGTACATCATGAGAAATGCTGGGCTGGAAGAAGCACAAGTTGGAATCAAGATTGCCAGGAGAATTATCAATAACCTCAGATATGCAGATGACCCCACCCTTATGGCAGAAAGTGAAGAAGAACTAAAGAGCCTCTTGATGAAAGTGAAAGAGAAGAGTGAAAAAGTTGGCTTAAAGCTCAACATTCAGAAAACGAAGATCATGGCATCTGGTCCCATCACTTCATGGGAAATAGATGGGAAAACAGTGGAAATAGTGTCAGACTTTTTTTTTGGGGGGGGAGGGGGGCTCCAAAATCACTGCAGATGGTGACTGCAGCCATCGGGGATGATCCAAAGAGATGATATGGGGTGGGAGGTGGGAGGGGGGTTCAGGATTGGGAACTCATGTACACCTGTGGCAGATTCATGTCAATGTATGGCAAAACCAATTCGGTATTATAAAGTAAAATAAAGTAAAAATAAAAATTAAAAAAAAAGATGCTTACTCCTTGGAAGAAAAGTTAGGACCAACCTAGACAGCATTTTAAAAAGCAGAGACATTACTTTGCCAACAAAGGTCCATCTAGTCAAGGCTATGGTTTTTCCAGTGGTCATGTATGGATGTAAGAGTTGAACTATAAAGAAAGCTGAGTGCCAAAGTACTGATGCTTTTGAACTATAGTGTTGGAGAAGACATTTGAGAGTCACTTGGACTGCAAGGAGATTCAGCCAGTTCATCTTAAATGAGATCAGTCCTGGGTGTTCATTGGAAGGACTGATGCTGAAGCTGAAATTCCAATATTTTGGCTATCCAGTGTGAAGAACTGACTCATTTGAAAAGACCCTGATGCTGGGAAGGATAGAGGGCAGGAGGAGAAGGGGACGACAGAGGATGAGATGGTTGGATGGCATCACTGACTCAATAAACATGAGTTTGGGTAAACTCTGGTGATGGATAGGGAGCTGCACGCCAGCTGCAGTCCATGGGGTCGCAAAGAGTTGGATACAATTGAATGACTGAACTGAACTGAACTGAATAATGCCATGTCTACTTAGTTGTACTACTTTTGTCCTGTAAACATGTGTGACCATGTTAATGCATGTAGTGATGAAGGGAGGATCAAGAGGACTGGAATCTTCTGTGTAATATTCTATTAGTATGTTTTCCAGCAAAGTCTGCTTCCCATGGATTTTTCTGTTTACCTTGTGTGCCTCTTAATGACAACTGTATGTGGCCTTTGGATAGTTCAACTGATAATTTTTTGCCTTACCCTATGTGGGCTCATGTCTACCTTTTGTTTTATAACACAGTATAATGTTATAGGTCATGCACTGTTATAACATTTTCACTCATCAGATAATCAAAATGAAAAATATAATATTTTTTATCAGTCAGTGTATGAATATCAGAGCTACAAATCCTTGGCCTTCTAATGGACTGAAATTCAGTCAAGTTGTTTTGAAATTTGGCAGTATGTATCAAGAACTTTAAAGAGTTCATAACCTTTAACTTTGTAAATTCTTCTAGAAGTTTGACCTAAGTAAATGATCAAAGATATTAAATAATATTCTATACATAAAGATGTTTCATAGTCATTTTTATTATTGTGAAAACCACTGTAAATATGTGGTGTCTAGGAATTTGGGATTGGTTAAATAAAATGTATTTATGTCTTTAAAAGACTGTAGGGGAATTAGAAAATATTAATCAATGTTTTTCTTGATGGTGAGATTACAGATGTTTCCATCTTTTTTCTTTGTCCCATTCTGTATTTTTATCTGGTGTTTCAATCTTTTTTCTTTGTTCCTTTCTGTACTTTTATATAAGGTAAATAGTTACTGTTTTAATTTATTAGTGAACAAGTTACTTTTAAGACAGAATTGGTCAAGATTACTTCTGATTCTCCTAGCATTCTGTGTTTTGGAAATTGCTTCAGCAAATGTATTTGTTAATCTTGTTTTCAAGCATTCACACTAACACACACATACATGCAGGCAGGCAGGCACACCATGCACACTCCAACACCCCAGTCCTGTTATTTACCCTCGCCTTCCACAATCAGTAGCCAATGTATTTTTATAACTTTATATGATCATATCCAGAACTTGACCAATCCTCCCCCTGGAAAAAAGCATACTAGAGCATCTGTTCTGTCTTCATTGGCCTAATAGTTAACATACTAATAAGAGTTGGTAGAAATTTTATTTCTGAAGATTAGGTTAATATGCTTGAGAGAATATCCCAGGGTTTTCATGTGTGCTGGTGTATGAACAGAGAATGTTGCTGTTAATTAAGTTTATAATGGAAATAGCTGTCTACTTTGAAATATTTCAGCTGTATTTTTGTGCATGAATCATAGGATAGATTTGGTTGTGTTTTGGAAGGTAATATTTTGTTTAGTTTTTGTATCAGGGTAATATTGAAAAGTGTTTTCTCTTTTTTCCCTATTCTCTGAAAGAGTTTGCATAACACTGGTGTTATTCTTAAGAGTTTTGAGAGAACCAACAGGGGAATTTAACTGTATCAGCATTGTCTTCATGGAAAGTTTTGTAGTATCCAATTGAATGTCTTTACCAATATTAAGGTATTTATATTTTCTCTTATACTTTGTGTTAACTCTAGTATTTTGTGGTTTTGAGGGAAGTTTGGTATTAATATAGGCACTTCAGCTTTCTATACTTAACCTCTTTTGTGATTTATGTTTTCTCATCTTTTTACTTTTTCTGTGTATTTACATTTAGGATATTTCTCCTAGGTACCACAAAGGTGGTCTTGTATTTTTATCCAGTCTAATTAAGTAATTGTATTGTTAAATCTATGTAATTACAATATAATATTTGATATGGTTAGTATCAGCTTTATAAGTTTGCTTTTTGTTTTCATTTAATTTTTCCCTTATTGTCCCTTTCTACCTGATCTTTATTAAGTATTTTTATTTGATTGTATTTCTTCCATTGACATTTTTGGGTAGAAGTTTGGTTTTTTAAAAATGATGGTTTAGGATTTTTTTTTTTTAGCATAATCAACTTACAATATTGGATTGGTTCATCTGTGACTTTTGTAGATTATCCTCCATATGAAACATTGACTTTAATCTCTATACATTACATCCTTTTATTTTATATCTAATAGTGTGTACCTCTCAGTCCCCTTTCCTTATATTGCCTCTTCCATAATCCCTCTCCTTGCTGGTAGGTAACCACTAGTTTCTCCTCTTTGAGTCTGATTCTATTTTGTTATATTTGTTCATTCTAGTTTTTAGATTCCACATATAAGTAAAGACATATGGTATTTGTATTTCTTTGTCTGACTTATTTCGCTGGTCATAATATCCTCCAGGTCCACCCATGTTGTTGCAGATGGCAAAATTTTAGGGCTATCTTTAAAATTTTATTTATATATTTATTTAGTTTTGGTTCCACTGGGTCTTCTTTGCTGCATACAGGCTTTTTCGAATTGCAGCAAGGAGGGGCTGTGAATCCTTGGGTTTCTCATTGTGTGGACTTCTTCTGTTGCAGAGCATAGGCACTAGAGTGCAGGCTCAGTAGTTGTGGCATATGGGCTTAGTTGCCCTGCAGCATGTTGGGATCCTGCCGGACCAGGGATCAAACCTGTGTGCCCACACTGCCAAGCAGATTTCCAACCACTGGGCCACCAGGAAAATCCATGTCTATTTTTAATGACTCAGTAATACTCCATTGTGTATGTGTGTGTGTAATGTCGTCTTTTTCCATTAAACTGTTGATAGACACTCAGGTCACTTACATATCTTGAGTACTGTAAATAACATTACTGTAAACATTGAGGTCCCTATATATTTTTGAATAGTATTTTTGTTTTCTTACAGCTATATAAACAGAGGAAGAATTGCTGGATTGTATGGTATTTCTATTTTTAATTTCTTTGGAAACTTCATATATTTTTCATAGTAGTTATTCCAATTTACATTCCTACGATCAGTATTCTTGGGTTCCCTTTTCTCCACTTCTTTGCCAACACCAATCATTTTTTATCTTTTGGATGATAGCCATTCTGATAGGTATAACATGATATCTCATTGTGGCTTTGATTTACATGTCCCTGGTGAAGCAACATCTTTTCATATGCCTATTGCTGATCTACATGTCTTCTTTGGGAAAATGACTCTTCGCATCCTCTGCACATTTTATAATTGTGGTGTGCTTTTTTGATATGTTTAGTTACATGAATTTGTATATTTTGGCTATTAACCCCTTATCAGATATGTCATTTGAAAAATATCTTCTCCTACCTTGTAGGTTTTCTTTTCATTTTGTTTATGGTTTCTTTCACTGTGCAAAAGCTTTTTAGTTTGATGTAGTTCCATTTGTATATTTTTGCGTCTGTTCCCCTTGCGTGAGGAGGGAGATTCAAAAAAATATTGCCAAGTTCTATATCAAAGAGAGCATTGTCCATGCTTCTGTCCAGGAATTCTATAGTTTCAGGTCTTATATCTTTAATATATTTTGAGTTTATTTTTGCATATGGTGTGAGGAAATATTTTAATTTCATTTTTTAAAGATACTAGCTTTTCCCCATTGGTTATTCTTGCCTTCTTTGCCATAGATTAATTGACCATATGTGTGTAGATTTGTTTTTGGTTCTCTATTTTGTTCTGTTGATCTATATATCTGCTTTTGAGCCAGTACCATACTGCTTGATTACTGTAGCTTAGTTGTATAGTCTCGTTGGGTGACATGATACCTACTTTTTTTTTTTTTGAGATGGCTTTGGCTTTTTTGAGTGTTTTGTGATTGCATGCAAGGGCTTCCCATGTAGGTCAAACAGTAAAGAATCTCCCTGCAGTGCAAGAGACCTGGGTTCAGTCCCTGGGTCAAGAAGATCCCCTGCAGAAAAAAAAGCCAACTCACCTCAGTATTCTTGCCTGGAGAATTAAATGGAGAGAGGAGCCTGGTGGGCTACAGTCCATGGGGTCACAAAGAGTTGGAGATGACTGAGCAACTAACAGACACACACATACAAGGATTATTTGTTCTAATTCTATGAAAAATATCCTAGGTATTTGGATAAGAATTGCATTGAATCTGTAGATTGCTTTGGATAGTGTAGACACTTAACAAAACCAGTTTTTTGCAATCCACGAACACAGGTTACCTTATTTGTATTATCTTCAATTACCTTTATCTATGTTACATAGTTTTCATAGTATAGATCACTCACGTCTGTGATAAATGGGATTATTTATTTTTCTTTCTGAAAGTTTATCATTAGTGTATAGAAAGACAACAGATTTCTATATATTAGTCTTATATTCTGCAGCTTCAATGAATTCATTTACTCTAATAGTTTTATACTGGAGTCTTTAAGGTTTTCTATTTTATATATATTATATATATACATATACATATAAATATAAAAAAAATCTCATGTCACTGACATTTTTACTTCTTTCCTCCAAATCTGGATGTCTTTATTTCTTATTCTGGTCTGAGTGCTGTGAGTATCATTTTCAATGCTGTGTTTAAATGGAAATGGTGAAGGTGGACATGCTTCTCATGTTCCTAATCTTAGAGGAGAAATGTCCAGCTTTTCACCATTAAGTATAATACTATCTGTGGGTTTGTCAAAATGGCTTTTGATATGTTTTAATTTTCCTGTCTTATTTCCAGTTGTCATTATCTGGCTTTCAGTTCAGTTCAGTTACTCAGCCGTATCCAACTCTTTGCGACCCCATGAATCACAGCACGCCAGGAATCCCTGTCCATCACCAACACCTGGAGTTCACTCAGACTCATGTGCATCAAGTCAGTGATGCCATCCAGCCATCTCATCCTTTGTCGTCCCCTTCTCCTCCTGCCCACAATCCCTCCCAGCATCAGAATCTTTTCCAATGAGTCAACTCTTCACATGAGGTGGCCAAAGTATTGGAGTTTCAGCTTTAGCATCAGTATTTCCAATGAACTGACTTGATAGACGTGAGTCTGAGCGAACTCCAGGAGTTGGTGATGGACAGGGAGGCCTGGCATGCTGCAATTCATGGGGTCGCAAAGAGTCGGACATGACTGAGCAACTGAACTGAACTGAACTTCCAATGAACACCCAGGACTGATCTCTTTAGAATGGACTGGTTGGATCTCCTTGCAGTCCAGGGGACTCTCAAGAGTCTTCTCCAACACAACACTTCAAAAGCATCAATTCTTTGGTGCTCAGCTTTCTTTATAGTCCAACTCTCACATCCATATATGACCACTGGAAAAATCATAGCCTTGACTAGATGGACCTTAGTCGGCAAAGTAATGTCTCTGCTTTTGAATATACTATCTAGGGTGATCTTAACTTTCCTTCGAAGGAGTAAGCGTCTTTTAATTTCATGGCTGCAGTCATCATCTGCAGTGATTTTGGAGCCCCCCAAAATAAGTCTGACACTGTTTCCAATGTTTCCCCATCTATTTGCCATGAAGTGATGGGACCAGATGCCATGATCTTTGTTTTCTAAATGTTGAGCTTTAAGCCAACTTTTTCACTCTTCTCTTTCAGTTTCAACAAGAGGCTTTTTAGTTCCTTTTCACTTTCTGCCATAAGGGTGGTATCATCTTCATATCTGAGGTGATTGATATTTCTCCCAGCAATCTTGATTCCAGCTTGTGCTTCATCCAGCCCAGCATTTCTCATGATATAATCTGCATAGAATTTAAATAAGCAGGGTGACAATATACAGCCTTGACATACTCCTTTTCCTATTTGGAACCAGTCTGTTTTCCATGTCCAGTTCTAACTGTTGCTTCCTGACCTGCATATAGGTTTCTCAAGAGGCAGGTCAGCTGGTCTGATATTCTCATCTCTTTCAGAATTTTCCACACTTTATTGTGATCCACACAGTCAAAGGCTTTGGCATAGTCAATAAAGCAGAAGTAGATGTTTTTCTGGAACGCTCTTGCTTTTTCCATGATCCAGTGGATGTTGGCAATTTGATCTCTGGTTCCTCTGCCTTTTCTAAAAGCAGCTTGAACATCAGGAAGTTCACTGTTCACGTATTGCTGAAGCCTGGCTTGGAGAATTTTGAGCATTACTTTATTAGCGTGTGAGGTGAGTGCAATTGTGAGGTAGTTTGAGCAATCTTTGGCATTGCCTTTCTTTGGGATTGGAATGAAAACTGAACTTTTCCAGTCCTGTGGCCACTGCTGAGTTTTCCAAATTTGCTGGCATATTGAGTTCAGCATTTTCACAGCATCATCATAAGGGTAATGCTTGCCTTATAAAATGAGTTTGAAATTATCCCTTCCTTTTCAGCTTTTTTTGAAATAATTTGATAAGGATAGGTATCAACTCTTCTTTAAATGTTTGGTAGAATTCCTCTGTGAGACCAACCCTGGACTTCCATTTGTCAAGAGTTTTTTGATTACTGATTCAATTTCTATACTAATAACATTTTGTACTTTTTGTTCAGATTATCTGTTTCTATCTGACTCAGCTTTGGAAGAGTGTATATAGCTAGGAATATATCCGGTTTTTTATAGCTCATCCAATTGGTTGGTGTATAACTATTCAGAGTCTTCTATTATGATTGTATTTCTGTGATATTGGTTGTAATTTCTTTTATTGTTATTGATGTTTGGGTTTTTTTTGGGGGGTCTTCTCTCTGCTTCCCTTATTTTCACTCTGATCTTTATTGTTCCTTCCTTCTGGTGACTTTGAGCTTTGTTCATTCTTCATTCCCTAACCTCTTTAGATTTTTAAATTAGATTATTTACTTGAGGTTTTTTTTTTTTTTTTTTTTTTTAGGTAGGCTTGTATCGCTATAAACTTCCCTCTTAAAACTGCTTTCACTCCATCTCATAGATGTTGGAAAGTTGTGTTTATTTTCCCTTGCTTCAAGGTGTTATCTTATTTCTTCTTTGATATCTTTGTTGACCTATTCGCTTTTTAGTAGGAGGTTGTTAGTTTCCACGTGCTTGTGTTCTTTCCATTTTTCTTCCTATAATTGATATTCAGGTTAAAACTGTTGTGTCTAGAAAGAATGCTTGATATAATTTCAGCTTTTTTATATGTATTGAGATGTGTTTTTTGGCCTATCATGAGGTTTATCTTGGAGAACCTTCCCTGTACACTTGAAAAAAATATGTATTGTGCTGTATTGGGATGAAATGTCCTTGAGTTATCTATTAAGCCCATTTAGTCTAATGTGTTATTTAAGATCACTGTTTCCTTTTTTTATTTTCAGTCTGCATGATCTTTTCATTGATGTAAGGGGTGTGGTAAAGTCTCCTGGTATATTATATTGCTCTAAATTTCTTCCTTTATGCCTATTAATGTTTGGTTTATATATTTACGTTCTTCTATAGTAGGTGCATATATGTTTACAAATGTTATATCCAATTTGTTGCATATTGGTTACTTTATCATTATATAATGTCCTTCTTTGTCCCTTTCTGTGGTCTTGTTTTAAATTCTACTATGTGTGATGAGTATTGCTACACTAGCTTTTTTTGTGTCCATTTATATAAAATATCTTTTTCCATTCCTTCATTTCTGTCTTTAGCTCTGAAGTGAATATTTTGTAAGCAACATATAGATAGGTCATTTTTTAATCCAGTCAGCTACTCTGTGTCTTTTGATAACATATTTACTCCATTGACATTGAAAGTGATTATTCATAGATATGTACTGATTGCCATATTGTTACTTGTTTCCTGGTTGTTTTTGTAGTGGTGTCTATTCATTTATTCTTTTAATCTCTTCCCTGTGGTTTGATGATTTTCTTTAGTGTTGTATTTGGGTTCCTTTATCTTTACTATCAATTGTAGGTTTTTGATTTATGGTTACAATGGGGCATATATGTTGACCAAAGCTGTCTATTTGTTTTTAAACTGGTCATCATTTAATTTCAAACACATTTGGTGTCATATTTTCAAACCTATCCCTTAACTGTTTGTTATAGTTACACTTGATTTTATATTTTTTGTCTTTTAACCTTCATTCTTATTTAGGTTGTTGATCTGCTACATTTGGTATGCATTTTCTTTGCCTGTGGTATGCTTTTCAGTCCTATATTTTCTTATTTTGCGTTCAGTTCAGTTGCTCAGTCATGTCCAACTCTTTGTGACCCCATGGACTGCAGCACGCCAGGATTCCCTGTCCATCACCAAGTCCCAAAGTTTACTCAAACTCATGTCCATTGAGTCGATGATGCCATTCATCCATCTCATCCTCTGTCTCCCCTTCTCATTCAACCTTCAATCTTTCCCATCATCAGGAACTTTTCAAATGAGTCAGTTCTTTGTATCAGGTGGCCAAAGTATTGGAGTTTCAGCTTCAGCATTAGTCCTTCCAATGAACATTCAGGACTGATCTCCTTTAGGATGGACTGGCTGGATCTCCTTGCAGTCCATGGGACTCTCAGGAGTCTTCTCCAATACCACAATTCAAAAGCATCAACTCTTTGGCAATCAGCTTTCTTTAGGGTCCAACTATCAAATCCACACATGACTACTGGAAAAACCATAGCCTTGACTAGACAGATGTTCGTTGGTAAAGTAATGTCTCTGCTTTTGAATATGCTGTCTAGATTGATCATAACTTTTCTTTGAAGGAGTAAGCGTCTTTTAATTTCATGGCTGCAGTCACCATCTGCAGTGATTTTGGAGCCCCCCAAAATAAAGTCTGTCATTGTTTCCACTGTTTCCCCATCTATTTGCCATGAAGTGATGGGACCGGATGCTATGGTCTTAGTCTTCTGAATGTTGAGCTTTAAGCCAAGCTTTTCACTCTCCTCTTTCCCTTTCATTAAGAGGCTTTTTAGTTCTTCTTCACTTTCTGCTATAAGGGTGGTGTCATCTGCATATCTGAGGTTACTGATATTTCTCCCGGCAATCTTGATTCTAGCTTGTGCTTCAACCAGCCTAGCGTTTCTCATGATGTACTCTGCATATAAGTTAGCTAAGCAGGGTGACAATATACAGCCTTGATGTACTCCTTTTCCTATTTGGAACCAGTCTGTGGTTTCATGTCCATTTCTAACTGTTGCCTACTGACCTACATACAAATTTCTCTAAAGACAGGTCAGGTGGTCTGGTATTCCCATCTCTTGAAGAACTTTCCATAGTTCGTTGTGATCTACCCAGTCAAAGGCTTTGGCATAGTCAATAAAGCAGAAGTAGATGTTTTTCTGGAACTCTCTTGCTTTTTTGATGATCTAACAGATGTTGGCAATTTGATCTCTGGTTCCTCTGGCTTTTCTAAATCCAGCTTGAACATCTGGAAGTTCACAGTTCACGTACTGTTCAAGCCTGGCTTGAAGAATTTTGAGCATTGCTTTCCTAGTGTGTGAAATGAGGGCAATTGTATGGTAGTTTGAGTATTCTTTGGCATTGCCTTTCTTTGGGATTGAAATGAAAACTGAACTTTTCCAGTCCTGTGGCTGAGTTTTCCAAATTTGCTGCCATGTTGAGTGCAGCACTTTCACAGCATCATCTTTTAGGATTTGAAATAGCTCAAGTGAAATTCCATCACCTCCACTAGGTTTGTTCATAATAATGATTCCTAATGCCCACTTGACTTCACATTGCAGGATGTCTGACTCTTGGTGAGTGATTATTTGGGTCGTGAAGGTCTCTTTTGTATAATCCTTCTGTGTATTCTTGCCACCTCTTCTTAATATCTTCTGCTTCTGCTAGGTCCATACCATTTCTGTCCTTTATCGAGCCCATCTTTGCATGAAATGTTCCCTTGGTATCTCTAATTCTTGAAGAGATCTCTAGTTTTTCCCATTCTATTTTTCCCCTCTATTTCTTTGCATTGTTCACTGAGGAAGGCTTTCTTATCTCTCCTTGCTGTTCTTTGGAACTCTGCATTCAAATGGGTATATCATTCGTCTTCTCCTTTGCCTTTGCTTCTCTTCTTTTCATAGCTATTTGTAAGGCCACCTCAGACAACTATTTTGCCTTTTTGCTTTTCTTTTTATTGGAGATGGTGTTGATCACTGCCTCCTGTACAATGTCACCAACCTCCCTCTCTATTTCTTCAGGCACTCTGTCTATAAGATCTAATCCCTTGAAACCATGTGTCACTTCCACTGTATAATTGTAAGGGATTTGATTTAAGTCATACCTGAATGGCCTAGTGGGTTTCCCTACTTTCTTCAATTGCAGCCTGAATTTGGCAATAAGGAGTTCATGATATGAGTCACAGTCAGCTCCCTGTCTTGTTTTTGCCGACTGTATAGAGCTTCTCCATCTTTGGCTGCAAAGAATATAATCAATCTGATTTCAACAGTATGGACAGTATGAAAAGGCAAAAAAATAGGACACTGAAAGATGAACTCCCCAGGTCGGTAGGTGCCCAATATGCTACTGGAGATCAGTGGAAAAATAAAAACTCCAGAAAGACTGAAGAGATGGAGCCAAAGCAAAAATAATACCCAGTTGTGGATGTGACTGGTAATGGAAGTGAAATCTGATGCTGTAAACAGCAATATTGCATAGAAACCTGTAATGTTAGGTTCATGAATCAAGGCAAATTGGAAGTGGTCAAACAGGTGATGGCAAGAGTGAACAATAGCCTTTTAGAAATCAGCGTACTAAAATGGACTGGAATGGGTGAATTTAACTCAGATGACCCTTGTATCTACTATTGTGGGCAAGAATCCCTTAGAAGAAATGGAGTAGCCATCACAGTCAACAAAAGAGTTCGAAATGCAGTACTTGGATGCACTCTCAAAAATGACGGAATGATCTCTGTTAGTTTCCAAGTCAAACCATTCAACATCACAGTGATCCATGTCTGTACCCAACCAGTAATGCTGAAGAAGCTGAAGTTGAATGGTTCTATGAAGGCCTACAAGACCTTCTAGAACTAACAGCCAAAAAAAAGTTGTCCTTTTCATTATGGGGGACTGGAATGCAAAAATAGGAAGTCAAGAAATACCTGGAGTAACAGGTAAATTTGACCTTGGAGTAGGATGAAGTGGGGCAAAGGCTAATAGAGTTCTGCTAAGAGAATGCACTGGTCATAGAAAACACCCTCTTCCAACAACACAAGAGAAGAACATACACGTGGACAGCACCAGATGGTCAATATCGAAATCTGATTATTTTCTTATTTCACGTTACGTCCTTTTACTTTTCGCTTGAAGAAGACCCTTTAACTGCTCTTACAAGGTTGACTTCATGGTGGCTTGTCTGGGAAAATCTTTCTTTCTCTTTCAGTGATAATCTTGCCAAGTAGGGTATCCTAGATTGTAGGTTCTTTTCCTTTTAGCACTTTGATGTGTATCATTCCACTCTCCTCTGGCCTGGAAAGTTTCTGTTGTAAAATCAGTTGATATTCTTACGAAAGTTCCCTTGTATGTGACTCTTGCCACTTTTAATATTCTCTCTTTAATTTTTGCCATTTTAATTATAATATGTCTTTGTATTGTTCTCTTTGGGTTCACTTTATTTGGGGCTCTGTGCTTTCTGGACATGCAGATCTGTTTCCTTTATCAGGTTAGGAAAGTTTTAGTCATAATTGTAGCAAATACCTTTTCTATGAGTTTCTCTCTTCTCCTTCTGGAACTCCTATAATGTGAATATTAGTATGCTTGATATTCTCCCAGAGGTCCCTTAAGCTCTCTTTATGTTTTACTATTCAGAAAATAGTAATAGAAATAGCATTTCTGTAACTATTTTTTGAACTCTTTATCATGTCCATTTTTTCCCCAACTGTGTGCATGTTTGTGGGCTTCCCTGCTGGCTCAGATGGTAAAGAGTCTGCTTGCAATGTAGGAGACCCGGGCTCAATCCCTCGGTTGGGAAGATTCCCTGGAAAAGGAAATGGCTACCCACTCCAAGGCTGTGGTGGTCTCTGTGCCCACTCCTTCCCTGGAGAATGCATGTGCACATAGGCATTTCTCGTGGCAACCTTCACCTTAGTGGGGAGCAGTGCCAGAGCAGGAGAGGCTGTGGCAGGAGCCTGGTGCAAGCTGAGGGCGCACTGGGGTGGTCCTGGCAGGCCATCCAGAGTGGGAGGCTGTTTTCAGTCTGTTGCTTCTGTGCTGGTACTAGGAGTAAGCAAGTCTTTGTTTATGCCCTTCATTAGCAGAGTCTCAGCTTCTCGTAGCCATGTGGTAATCTCCATTGGTTTTCAAGTCTGCTAATGGCAACCCACTCCAGTACTCTTGCCTGGAAAAACCCATGGACAGAGGAGCCTGGTAGGCTGCAGTCCCTGGGGTCGCTAAGAGTCAGACATGACTGAGTGACTTCGCTTTCCCTTTTCACTTTCATGCATTGGAGAAGGAAATGGCAACCCACTCCAGGGTTCTTGCCTGGAGAATCCCAGGGATGGCGGAGCCTGGTGGGCTGCCATTGATGGGGTCACACAGAGTCGGACATGACTGAAGTGACTTAGCAGCAATAGCAGCAAGGGGGCTTGTCTTACTGGTGTCATACCCCTGGGCTGGGGTGTCTATACATGGCTCAAATCCCTCACATTCCCCAGGGAGGATCTCTGTGCCTGTGATATGCCCTTCTTTTATGGGTCACTTTCTAGGGATGTGGACCTCAACTAGATGTTTTCTCCTTCCCTTCTACCAGAGTAGTTGTAGTACTGATGTAATTGGTGATGGAGCTATAGGGAGAGAGAAGCTTTGATTCTTCCCTCTACCATATTGATCCTGCCTCTTAGGGGTCTATATTATGCTTTATTAACTCATTTTCATCAACTTTGAATTAGTATGAGGCTACTTCAAGTACAATGTAAAAGTCACATGTATATATTTACCCATCACATTATCTGTGCTATTATCATACATTTTATTTCCACAAATGTATTAAACCGTACAAAATATTTTTTATTACTTTTGCTTCAGTCATTTTTGTCACTTAGAATTTTGATTTTGGATTTATTAAAATAGCTATTATAAATAGATTTTTTTGACATGTATCACTCTTGAGAAAACAAGAGAAGAAAACAGAAGTAAAAGAAATTGGCTGAGAATGTCTTAAGGTAATGACAGCTACATCCTGGCTGCCATCTGTCTGGCTACAGTGTTAAGACCATGCTGATTTCAGAGATGTGAAAATGTGAGATAATACAAACATGAACTCCCATGAACCTATCACCTTGCTTAAAAAATAGAACAAGTCCCCATGTTGTTTGAAGCTGTGTATATATCTGCTTTATCACATCTTCTTCTTTTCATTCAAGAGATAACCACTAATTGAATTCTATAATTTTTTATCCTTTTTTTTCTGTAGTTTTAATAAATATGTACTCAAAAATACATTGGTCTTATTCTTGAACTGTTCTATAAATGTAATTTTATCTCACATATTTTGTGATTTGCTTTTGTAAACTCAACACTATGTCATATCCATTCATGCTTATTTTCATATCTGCTATTCATTTTCATTGTTTTATAGTTTTCCACTGTATATACACACCCAAATGTATTCATGTTTCTGTTCATGGAAATCGGGGTTGTTTTGTGATTACAGATGATTTTCTTGTAAATATTTTTTGTCCCCTATAACACATTTAAAACTTATTCAAATTATATATTAGGGGTGAGATTGTTAGGTCTAAATAATAGATTAGCCTGCTCCAGTTGCCAGCAGAAGCTGCTGACAACTGTCATTCCCCATTCTTCCTCTGAATATCCTCTTACGACATGAGTCTTTTCCTTCCTTGATCTATGTACATACTCAGTTGCTCAGTCATGTCCAATTCTTTGTGACTCCATAGACTGTAGCCTGCTAGGCACCTCTGTCTGTGGAATTTTCCAGGCAAGAATGACGGAGTGGTTTTCCATTTCCTCCTCCAGGAGATCTTCCTGACCCAGGGATTGAATCCACATCTCGCGTTCTCCTGCATTGGCTGGTGGATTCTTTACCACTGAATCACCTAGGAAACCCCTCCTTGGTCTATGGATAGAGCTAAATATCTGTATTCAGAGAACTTCAGGAAGAAGAAGAGGAAATGGAAGAGATTTTTTTTTTCCACCCTGAAATCTGTGACTTTTTGAAATCCATGTCTTTGGAGAACAAAAGCCAGAACAAAAATAAGGTAAATCACTAATCATATCTCAGCTGCAGTTAGAGCAGGGTGTTTCAGGCTATAGCAGAGTTAAAAACCACAAAATCTACTGTGAAGTTACTACTAGACTGTTGTATATAAAAATTCAAACAGAAGTGAACATTTCATTTTTATGAAATTTAGGCTGTGTAGGGAAACTGGAAGTAGCTCTCTTGGAATACATCTCTGAATCTGTCTTCATTACAGCTCCCTGCTTTATTTCCTATTTAACAGACTTCAAAGGTTACTGACTCCTTGCTCTGAGATGTGTTATTACCAAGGAATTCAGCCTTTCATGTCTCTTGTCCATGTAATTGCCTCTATGTTGCTCCCCCAACAGTCTGAGATGCAATGCAAGGCTCTCTATCGGAGTTTGAATCAATGATTTTGTAGTAAGGTTGACTGAAAATTTTCTCAAGAAAGATCTTATCCCACCAGGTTACTCACTTGAAGAACCTGAACTAGTTGTAGATTAGTTGTTCCCTCACTTGTGAAACAATTTGTAGGTCTCCAGCTGGTGCTTTTGTAAGAAAAGCTGTGTCTGGTGGCCCTGGGATGGAAAGCCTTTTTCCTCCGTGTCATCTCCAGTAGTTCCATGGCTAGCTATGGACCAGTTGCAGAATGCAACTTGTCTTCCTGTGTCTTGTAGTGACTTTGACCCCTCCTGTAGTATAGAGAACTCTTTCTGCTGTGAATTGTCTTTCTTTTCTTTTCTCCCTTTTTCACGGGCTTCAGCATTGAGCCAGGAGTCTTTCTGACTCCCATGCCATTAAATCATGTAGTCTTCATTCTGAAAGTCTGAGACAAGGGGTCCCACTATAGAACCTTTATCTGTTTCTGCAACATGCCCTGCACAGTGATCTCTCCCTTTGTAATCACATTTATGCTTCCCTTTGGGAAAAGACTGACAACTTCACCAACATGCTGGAAGTACTTACCAAGGATATGCTTGCAGTACCCACCGTGAATGTGTTAACAGCCACTGATGACACAGTAACAGCATGCACCAGGCTCGTACCAGCTATGTTTCCTCCTGCACTTCCACTAGCTTGTTGTTCAGTCACTAAGTCATGTCCGACTCTTTGTGACCCAATGGACTGCAGCACAACAGGCTTCCCTGTCCTTCACCATCTCCCAGATCCTGCTCAAAACCACCCTTTAAGTCAGTGATGCCATCTGACCATCCTATCCTCTGTCATCCCCTTCTCCTCCTGCCTTCAATCTTTCCCAGCATCAGGGTCTTTTCTTTTCCAGTGAGTCAGCTCTTTGCATCAAGTGGCCAAAGTATTGGAGCTTCAGCTTCAGCGTCAGTCCTTCCAATGAATATTTGGGTTTGATTTCTTTTCAGATTGACTGGTTGGATCTCCTTGCAGTCCAAGGGACTCTCAAGAGTCTTCTCCAACACCACAGTTCAAAAGCATCAATTCTTCAGCACTCAGCCTTCTATGTGGTTCAACTCTCACATCCATACATGCTGCTGCTGCTGCTGCTAAGTCGCTTCAATCGTGTCCGACTCTGTGCGACCCCATAGACAGCAGCCCACTAGGCTGCTTTGTCCCTGGGATTCTCCAGGCAAGAATACTGGAGTGGGTTGCCATTTCCTTCTCCAATGCATGAAAGTGAAAAGCGAAAGTGAAGTCGCTCAGTCGTGCCCGACTCTTAGCGACCCCATGGACTGCAGCGCACCAGGCTCCTCCGTCCATGGGATTTTCCAGGCAAGAATACTGGAGTGGGGTGCCATTGCCTTCTCCACATCCATACATAACTACTGGAAAAACCATAATTTTGATTATATAGACCTTAGCTGGGAAAGTGATGTCTCTGCTTTTTAATACCTGTGTTCACTAGTTATTTTTGCCATTGCTCCTGAGTGTGTCTGTCCTGGTTCTACAGACTTGCTTGCTGCCATGCTCGCAGTACTTACTTCTGGGATTGTGGCTTTCCCCACTGCTGCTACCTTTACTGCTCCCCCCCACTCTTCCTACTGCTGAGAAAATTAAGTTTATGATTATGATTGGGAGAAACTTTGAAATTATCAAGTGTAATCTCCCATTTGAGTCAGGAATCTCACTATAGTACCCTTGTCAGATGGTAATCTCTGTTGTGTGTGAACAGCTTCAGTGCCAAAGTATTATTACAGTTAAGTATGCAAGAGGAGAAGAGGGTGACAGAGGATAAGATGGTTGGATGGCATCATCCACACAATGGACATGTGTTTGAGCAAGTTCCAGGAGATAGTGAAGGACAGGGAAACCTGGCATGCTGCAGTCCATTGGGCAGCAACGAGTCGGACACAACTTAGCAACTAAACAACAACAACTCATATATACTTATATTCTGCATACTTGTACTAATATTTTTATAGAAAGATCCCTATAAGAATGGGTTCAAGGGATATGTACACTTTACATTTTGACAGCTACTAGCAAATTATAGGTGGGTACCCCACACGCATTGCTACTGTTTTGTTATCATAATTAATGCATTTCCAAGTTACTGTAGAGGCTTACCACTGGCACACACTTGGCTATGTCTACTCAGTGAACAGATGAGATGGCCTCAATACACCCATCACCCTCTACTCATGGTCTCAGAGATAAGTGAGTTTTTGCAAGTTCTCAAATAGTCTTTCCCATGTTTCTGAAGTGGGACACAACTGTGAATAAAATGTTTGACCAGTAGCAACTGATAAGCTATTTCTTATGATAATAAACAGAAGTCTTTATAAAATTCAAGAGAAATTGCCAGATCAGCCCTAAGATCTTTGTAGGCTTGTACTTCTTCTCTAGATGACCCAGCTGTATCCAGCATGCTTTTTCACAGCCTGTTGTTGTTTAAACCAGAAGCATAACTTTGTATAACAGGAGAGGCTGGTGAATATGATACCCGCAGTAATCATTTGGATATACTTATGTAAGTCAGTTGCTTCTTTTTGCTGACCTGGATAAAAATGGTTTCAAATATCTGTGTTTCTTGAATATACCATTCCTTCTGTTGAGAAGTTGTTACTGTGGATCCACTGCTGAGGTACTTAATATATCCACCAAACCATTTTTATGGACAGAGCGGGACAATAATATTCATGCTCCTGTCTGCCTTTTATCTTTTATCAAGATAGCTCAGCTTCTGGTTTTTGACTGGTATAAATCCCAGCACCCAGTGGAGGAGAGACCTCAACCACCTACTTCTCTACTCTTGTTATTTAGTCTCTCAGTTGTGTTTGACTCTTTGCATCCCCATGGTCTGCAGCATGCCAGGCTTCTCTGTCCTTCACTCTCTCCTGGAGTTTGCTCAGAGTCACGTCTGTTGAGCTGATGATGCCATCCAACCATCTCATCCTCTGTCATCCCCTTCTCCTCACGCCCTAAATCTTTCCCAGCATCAGGGTCTTTTCCAATGAGTCGGCTACCCTATGGGCCTGCTTTTATGTTCTACTCTTTTCTGTTATCTGTTGTCGTAATAAATCATCTTTGTCTTTCTTTCTGTAGCCAACTGCTCAGGTGGGGCCACCACAGCCTCCACTGGGCACAGGTAGATCCTGCCATAAATATGAGCAGGCAGGAGTGAGACATATATGTATCTATTGATAGTTATGTTATAAACTCATTATGAAAGGTGAAACCTTTTAAATTATTCATATGTTTACCTTGGAGCTGTTATTTGTTTTGTGTAGTTGTAATAGCATATTGAAAAGCAGAGACATTACTTTGTCAGCAAAGGTCCGTCTAGTCAAGGCTATGGTTTTTCCTGTGGTCATGTATGGATGTGAGAGTTGGACTGTGAAGAAAGCTGAGTGCTGAAGAATTGATGCTTTTGAACTGTGGTGTTGGAGAAGACTCTTGAGAGTCCCTTGGACTGCAAGGAGATCAACCAGTCCATCCTAAAGGAGATCAGCCCTGGGTGTTCTTTGGAAGGAATGATGCTAAAGCTGAAACTCCAGTACTTTGGCCACCTCATGCGAAGAGTTGACTCATTGGAAAAGACTCTGATGCTGGGAGGGATTGGGGGCAGGAGGAGAAGGGGACGACAGAGGGTGAGATGGCTGGATGGCATCACTGACTTGATGGACTTGAGTCTGAGTGAAGTCTGGGAGTTGGTGATGGACAGGGATTCCTGGCATGCTGCGATTCATGGGGTCGCAAAGAGTCGGACACAGCTGAACAACTGAACTGAACTGACTGAACTGAAGTTTTCATCTGTATCATTTGCCTTTGGGCTAAAGCATTTTCTTTGACATTTCTTATGATTGATAAGAATCTGGTGATAGATTCCCCCAGTTGTTTATCTGAAAACAAATAGATCTTGTTTCTCTAGAAATGTTATGATTTTGGCTTTATCCTTGAAGGACACTTTTGTAGGATATAGAATTCTAGGTGATTTTTTTTTCCTAGTACTGTAATGTCTTTATTCTTTTGGCTTCTAATTTATATTATTTCTGATAAGAAGTGAGTAATAATATTATATTTGTTCCCCTATGTGCAAAGTGTCACCTTTTGTGTGGATACTTTTAAAATTGTTTTCCCCCTTAACTTTGGCTTTGATTTTTAGCAATTTGACCAGAATAATCCTAGATGTGATTTTATTTGTGTTTATCCTGCTTCATATTTGTTAACTTTCTTGGATTTGTGGGTTGGTATGTCTTCATTAAATTTGAAATATTTTTAATGTTTCGTTTTTCACCATCCTTTTATTTTTGCTGCCCCAATCTTTTTTCTATTTCTTGTTAGACCACTTGATGTCTTCACTAGTAGTTGAACATGGACACTTTGTTTGTTGTTGCTTGTCTGTTTAGTTTTTCCCTCCTCTGTATGTTTTAATTTCCATTAACCTGTCTTCAAGTTTATTGTGTTCCCTTAGTCTGCTGTTAAACCCATTCAGTATAGGATATTGTAGCTTTACATTTAGAATTACATTTAGTTCTTCTTAATAATTTTTCTCTGTTGAAATCCTCTGTTTGCATATTTGTAAATTCTTTTAGTATTTTTAATGTATTTATAATAGTACTTTATAATCCTTTCATCATAAGTCCAGCATCTGAGTCATCTCTTAATCTGTTTCTCGTAACTGTTCATTTTTCCTGGTTATGAGTCACATGTCTTCTGCTTCTTTGCAACATTTTTTTTAAAAATTATATACTACTCATTATGGATGATGTGTTGTTTTAAGTGTAGATTTTCTTTTAAGAATATTGAGCCTTGTTATGGAGAGCAGTTAATTTTTTCATGGTTAGAACTCATGCTTTGTGGAGACTTTTAGAATTTGTTGGGGGCTCATCTAATGAAGTTTCTCAAGGACTGTGGAAAACCTATACTTGTACTGTAGCCTTTCTGGGATTTTAACTAAATGCCTTGGTTTTTCAGCATTTCTGACTGGTTCTAATTCAAATGCTTCCCAGTACTACATATCCTTCAAAATTTTATTTTAGTTTGTTGTCTCCAGTAGCGGTTCTCTGCAAAGCCTCACAGAGACTTGTTTTCAGCTTGCATAGCTTAGTCTTTGGCCAATGACTAAAGTAACTCCTATGCAGGTTGTTTTACTTAGCTCTTTCCTCTCTGGCACCTGGACATGTAATTTTAAGCCACCTCAGCACCTCCATATTGTAATTTTGGTTTCCTTTTCTTAGTGAGATTGCTTTTCTATTTGCCCTCTAATTCCCTGTGATGTTATTTAGAAAGTGCCCCAAAGCCAGTGTGAATGTAGAGCTCTCTATCTATTTCTCAGCTCTCAAGGATAATATGCTTGTGCTCTTAAGGTCCAATGACTGAAGACTGTCATGTTGCATGTTTTGTAATACACATTGTATTATGAGTTGATGGTTGCTTATGGTTAGATGATCAATTGTCTATTACTCTGTCATGCTGTATCTTCAAACCTGATTTTGAGTCCAAACTCTACAAATTTTAAATGTTGTGACCTTAGACAAATTTCTCAGACTTTTTGCATTGTGGTTTCTTCATCTCTCAAAATAAGGTAGTAATTCCCAGTCAACTATAAACCATGTAACATGGATCTGCCACCGTGGTTCACTAATCAATGTTATATTTATATCATCTTTCTCCATTGCTTTATTACTTTCATCTTGGCCTAGGAGCACTGTGCCTAATTGAAATAACTAACTCTTTCAGTTTATTCTGAATGTTTCAGGACAGAGATGTAAAGAAAAGAAGGAAGCTGCTTGGGGAAGATACTCCTAAGGACTGTGTGTTCAAGACCTGAAGTACTTAAAATCCCATGTTTTACATGTCACTGTAATATTGAGGTCATATTGCTACCCATAATTTTGTTCTATGTGTATGGACAGTTATTATCTTCTTGTGGCTTTCAGAATAACCAGTACCATGCCCTAGGCTTAAACAGAAGTTTTGCCTAACTATGCTTCTATGTGGAAGTCGTTAGAAGAACTCAGGGATTGTTCAGTGGGGTAAGACAGGAATGATTTCAAAAACTCTTATTTATACTCCACAGCTTTGACAATGATCTTATTTTAAGATGTATTTTTTTAACTTGAAGAACTGTTCTAAGAATGAACATATTTAGAAATATGCTATATCGAGACAACATTAATACCATGTATAAATGCTTTACAAATGATTTATGATGTATTTTAAAGTGATGTTCAGTTATAACACAGCAACAGCCATTTCAAATACATTTACTTTAAGTTATCCCATTGATTATAAATAGCTCACTTGAAAATGCTAAGCAATTATATTGAAATGTGACATCCTTTTTGAACAACAAAGGATAATATAGTTCTTATTGATGTTAAAATTGTTCTACCCTGTAAATAGATTGTTCTTAGTATTCACAGATTGCTATATACTACACACAGTGGAAAAACATAAAGGAAAAAACTATCATCCATGTTTTTTTAGAGTAGTCCTAGGATTTGAGAAAAAATCCAGTTTATTCTTAATACAATAACAAGAGGAGTTTGTTTTTCTGACAACTCTAATGACTCCTAAAATGTCTGCATTTTTTATCCGTTGCATCCATTCTCCCTTCCACCTGCTCATCCATTAGCCATCCTGTTATTAATATTAATTAAATAATAAATATTTATTAAGAGTTTACTAGGTGCCAGGACCTATGCTTAGCTTGGGAGATAAAATTGTTGGCAACATAAGGTTTCTACTCACTTGCAGTTTACAGTGCAGCCAGTAATACAGAAAAACAGGGTAACAATGAAGTGTGCAAAGACCGCAGGCAGGCATGCAGAATGTTCTAAGAACACATAGCAATGAAACATCCTGGTCTTTGGGGATTAAGGGAGAATATATTATTTAAACCGAAATATCCAAGGGAAGAGAATTGCTAAGGGTCCTCCAGGCTGAGCGAATAGCATATGTGCAAGCCTGGAGGCAGGAAGACGTGGGATTAAAAAAAAAACATTTGGAAGTTTGTCTATGTGGAAGGTGATGTAAAAAGTGGTACAGGCTAAGGCTAGAGAAACAGATAAGGATGAGGCTTGGGGAGTCTTTTAAGGAGGGTGGACCTAATTCTGAAAGTAACATTAAGATGGTGAAGCATTTCAAGCACTGAAGGAATTAATGTGATCTGATTTTAAGTGAACTATTCTGACTTGTCAGCATTTGCAAACACCTATACTATTAAAGCAGGGATTTATCCCTACCTAGTTGCTGAATCCAGACTAACCTAGAAAGATCCACTCTCACTGGAATCTGTTTTGTGGCTTAGATTAACTGTCCACTCTATCAGATTCTCAACTGCATTCTTGCTATGTTCTTACCTTAATGATCTACTCAGTCAAAATGGCAGGGCTTCTACCTTGCTTGCTAATTAGCCTTCCTGTTCCACTGCCCCCAAACCATCTCAGCCTCCTTGAAGAGAGTACCTGTTACTCATGTCCTTCTAAACTTTTTTGGTACTGTATGAGATGATTTGTCTTTATTTCCTATCACTAGCTAGGACTTTGAGCAAACCCAGGGACTCTTGTAAAAAGTAAAATGCATATCCACATATTGTGATCTGGGTTTCCCAAATGTTTGGACCTAAGCCTCAGAATACTTTCTTGTTTGCTTCTGTGGATCCGTGTCAGTCAAAACAATGTTTCTGATCTTTATTGTCTGGAGCTTGGAGTTTTAAAAAGTAAAGTTCCACTGGATATACGTTTCACATGACTCCTGCTTTTCCCTTCTGGCTGATTGTGGTATTATCCAAAACGTTGATCCCTTTTTCTTTTCAAATGCACATACTACAGACTCGTGGTATATGCATGCTAAGTCCCTTTAGTCGTGTCTGACTCTTTGTGACCCTGTGGACTGTAGCCCGCCAGGCTCCTTTATCCATGGGATTCTCCAGGCAGTACTGCAGGGGGTTGCCATCGCCTTCTCCAGGGCATCTTCCCGACCCAAGGATTGAACCTGTGTCTCCTGCATTGCAGGTGGATTCTTTACTGTTGAGTCACCAACTCACATTAAAACTGACCCTGTTGAATACTTATTTCAGACAGATAAGGCCCTAATTTATTACATCTTCTTGGATACTATACTCTGGATAATTTAATAATATAACAAAACTGTAAAAGCCTTAGCCCTTTAACAGTCTAGTCCTGTATTTCTTTTTCTTTCTTTTTTATCTTGTTGTGATACAAGTTGCTTTAAATTTAAACTTATTTGAGGCATTGGACTGTGATCTCAGACACATGAAAAGGTCCTCTGAGTAGCAATGATGTGCAGCTGAGTCCAAATGGCTTATTTCATGGGAGATTAAAATCATTCTAAAATACTCATCAAGTTCTCATAATTTGAGTCAAAATAAAGCAACAGATTAGAAACAATGGAGCATACTAGTATGAAAGAGAAAAAATGACAGCCATCCAAAGAGAATGAAGTCCAATTTACTTAATGCAAGCCCAGAAAGTATAAAGCATTATCAAGGTATATAAAACAAAACACTTATGCAGTTTAATAATGCACCTTAACAATAAGACTGAATCACCAAGAAATAATAATATTTTGACTTATGTACTCTGTGGAAGAAACTGTAGAAATGCTGATACATTTTAAAATGTTTTCCATCATAAGTAGCTAAAATATAAATAGATGGCACTTAAATAAGTGTTTGAATAACAGTAGAAAATGCTTTAATGTTTGGACTATTGTTTCTAATGGCAGCAACATGTCATGTTCAACTCTGTTTCTCATATAATATTTGAATATTGTAAATAAAACATAATTCAGTGGAAAATAATAGGCCTAGGCAATATTCAAGAGACTTGGGTATTCTGACTCTGTTTCTTATCAGCTGAATGATCTATGGCAAGATATTAAACCTGAGCCTCAATTTCCTCATTGATAAAATGAGAGTAATTAATAATCACTTTTCCATAATGCTCTAAGAATTACACACTGTAAGTAAAGTACCAAATTCAATATCTGTTATATGACTACTGAGTAAATGTGGCATCATAAAGGGTGGTAAAAATTGTACATGGCTATATTTATTCTTAAGATAGCATTTCCCATCTGGGGACTTATTGCATGGATATTAGAACAAGATTTATATAAACACCACATGGTATCTCCTTAATTTCAGATGCTCTGTATGAGAAGTGTTGCCAGATTTCACATGTTAGAGGCTTTCTTAATACAACAGGAGTTGGACATTCTACAGATGGGAGTTCCAAGGTCTAGAAAGGGTAAAGAGAATTGGCTGTGATTATACAGAAGATAGCAAGTCTCTGTCTTCTGCCAAGAATATTTACTCAACCTCCAGCCCTCCAAGGTTCATATTGGCATCTTAAACATCTTGCTGAGCATCTCTACTTAGTGTTCTGACATTATTTGAAATTAGCCCAGAGGTGACCCTCTTATTTCTATGTATGTGGCTTACAGAGAAGCATTTGATAGGGGGTAAATATATAAGCATCTGAATGCAGAGTTCCAGTGAATAGCAAGAAGAGATAAGAAACCCTTCTTCAATGATCAGTACAAAGAAATAGAGGAAAAGAACAGAATGGGAAAGACTAGAGATCTCTTCAAGAAAATTAGAGATACCAAGGGAACGTTTCATGCAAAGATGGGCTCGATAAAGGACAGAAATGGTATGGACCTAACAGAAGCAGAAGATATTAAGAAAAGATGGCAAGAATAAACAGAAGAACTGCACAAAAAAGATCTTCACAACCCAGACAATCATGATGGTGTGATCACTAATCTAGAGCCAGACATCTTGGAAAGTGAAGTCAAGTGGGCCTTAGAAAGCATCACTACGAACAAAGCTAGTGGAGGTGATGGAATTCTGGTTGAGCTGTTTCAAATCCTGAAAGATGATGCTGTGAAAGTCCTGCACTCAATATGCCAGCAAATTTGAAAAATGCAGCAGTGGAATACCACAGGACTGGAAAAGGTCAGTTTTCATTCCAATCCCAAAGAAAGGCAATGCCAAAGAATGCTCAAACTACTGCACAACTGCACTCATCTCACATGCTAGTAAAGTAATGCTCAAAATTCTCCAATCCAGGCTTCAGCAATAGGTGAACCATCAACTTCCAGATGTTCAAGCTGATTTTAGAAAAGGCAGAGGAACCAGAGATCAAATTGCCAAATCGTCTGGATCATGGAAAAAGCAAGAGAGTTCCAGAAAAACATCTATTTCTGCTTTATTGACTATACCAAAGCCTTTGACTGTGTGGATCATAATAAACTGTGGAAAATTATGAAAGAGATGGAAATACCAGACCACCTGACTTGCCTCTTGAGAAATCTGTATGCAGGTCAGGAAGCAACAGTTAGAACTGGACATGGAACCACAGACTGGTTCCAAATAGGAAAAGGAGTACGTCAAGGCTGTATATTGTCACCCTGCTTATTTAACTTCTATGCAGAGTACATCATGAGAAACGCTGGACTGGAAGAAACACAAGCTGGAATCAAGATTGCCAGGAGAAATAGCAATAACTTCAGAAACACAGATGATACGACCCTTATCACAGAAAGTAAAGAAGAAGTAAAGAGCCTCTTGATGAAAGTGAAAGAGGAGAGTGAAAAAGTTGGCTTAAAGCTCAACATTCAGAAAACAAAGATCATGGCATCCGGTCCCATCCCTTCATAGAAAATAGATGGGGAAACAGTGGAAACAGTGTCAGACTTTATTTTGGGGGGCTCCAAAATCACTGCAGATGGTGACTGCAGCCATGAAATTAAAAGACGCTTACTCCTTGGAAGAAAAGTTATGAGCAGCCTAGATAGCATATTCAAAAGCAGAGGCACTACTTTACCAACTAAGGTTCGTCTAGTCAAGGCTATGGTTTTTCCTGTGGTCATGTATGGATGTGAGAGTTGGCCTGTGAAGAAGGCTGAGGGCCAAAGAATTGATGCTTTTGAACTGTGGTGATGGAGATGACTCTTGAGAGTCCCTTGGACTGCAAGGAGATCCAACCAGTCCATTCTGAAGGAGATCAACCCTGGGATTTCTTTGAAAGGAATGATGCTAAAGCTGAAACTCTAGTACTTTGGCCACCTCTTGCGAATAGTTGATTCACTGGAAAAGACTCTGATGCTGGGAGGGATTGGGGGCAGGAGGAGAAGGGGACGACAGAGGATGAGATGGCTGGATGGCATCACTGACTAGATGGACGTGAGTGTGAGTGAACTCCAGGAGTTGGTGATGGACAGGGAGGCCTGGTGTGCTGTGATTCATGGGGTCACAAAGAGTTGGACACGACTGAGCGACAGAACTGAACTGATGTAAGAAAAATATCTTTAACATTGGACTTATACACCCAATAGATGACATACTTAGATTAAAATTGAAGTTGCATTTTCAAGGAGTAGAATGTGAAAATCAGTGCTAAAATCTCTCCCAGCTACCCTTATCAATGCTACTTACTAAATTTAGCCATTATTTTTGTCAAAATAAATCAAAACTTAGTCATCCACATTTTTTTTAGGGAGTGAATATGCAGCGCTTTGCCTTAAATTGACTTTTCAGAATCATCCTTTTCTTTAGCTTTTTTTCTTCTCATTCTCTGCATCCTTTTGGCCATTGTTTGCTGCTGTCTCTCTGAAAATATCTTTTTCTTTTTTTTTAACTTTGTGTTCTTGGTATGGCTCTCGTCCAGGTGCTACATGTTTGCCAATTAGACTTGTGCAAAATATTTTAATTGGTGCCCTGTCCAATTTCTCTTACTTTGTTATTTTGTGTATTGTTTTCAGACTACTTGTATGAAAACACCTCTTTCCTTTTGTTCAGTTGAGCCCTTTGCTGGATCCTCAAAGACAAAACAAAAGGCAGTCTGCTCTGGACCAACATCCATTCTCTTTTCTGATTTCTTTGTTTCATGCATTTTGTTCTTTTCCTATTTCTTACCTCAAATACTTAGTTTCTTCATTTTCTAAACTTCCTTCTTACATGAATGAGGGCTGTTTCCATGACTGCCACCTGTGGTTATGAATCTGGACAGTATTATTTTAATGACAGTATTTAGCATATCATGCTGTATTATTACATTATTTAAATTCAAATGTATAAAAGATATTTCTAACAGTGTTATTTATTCATTGCATGAGGGTAGATTTATTTTTTATTGTGGTAAAAAAATCACATAATATGGGATCTAAACACTAAAACAAATTTAAGTGTATAGTATATTGTTAAGTATAAGCATGATGTTGTACAGCAGATCTCTAGAACTTCTCTGTTTTTTGACTGAAACTCTATACCCTGTAAACAGCAGCTCTCCATTTCTCCCCCATTCAGCACCTAGCAACTACCTTTCTACTTCTTGAAAGTGCAAGTCATTTGGCTGTGTCCAACACTTTGCGAGCCCATGGACTATGTGGTCCATGGAATTGTCTAGGCCAGAATGTTGGAGTGATAGCCTTTCCCTTCTCCAGGGGATCTTTCCAACCCAGGGACCGAACTCAGGTCTCCCGCATTGCAGGCAGATTCTTTACCAGCTGAGCCACCAGGGAAGTCCAAAATTACTGTAGTGGGTAGCCTATCCCTTCTCCAGCCGATCTTCCTGACCCAGGAATTGAACTGGGGTCTCCTGCATTGCAGGGGAATTCTTTACCAGCTAAGCTACCAGGGAAGCCCAATTCTACTTCTTAATCTTATGAATTTGACTACTTTGGATGCCTCATATAAGTAGAACCATGCAGTATTTGGCCTTCTGTGTGACTGGTTTATTTTACTTAGCATAGTATCCTCAAGTTTCTTTCATGTTAAAGCATATGGCAGGGTTTCTTCTTTTTTTTATGACTGAATAACATCCCATTGTATGCATATACCACATTTTCCTTATCCATGCTTTGGCTGATAGACATTTAAGTTGCTTTCATCTCTTGGCCTTTGTTAAGTAATGCTGCAGAAAACATCGGAGTGCACATATTTCTTTAACATCTTGACTTCAATTCTACAAAATTAAACATACTCTTAATATTTGTTGTTCATCGTCTCAGTCATGTCATGTCCAACTCTGCTACCCATGGACTGCAGCATGCCAGGCTTCCCTTTCCTTCACTATCTTCTGGAGTTTGCACAAACTCATGTCCAGTGAGTTGATGATGCCATCCAAATATCTCATCCTGTGTTGCCTTTTTCTCCTCCTGCCCTCAGTATTTCCCAGCATCAGGGAAAGTTGGCTGTTTGCATCAGGTGGAATGTGATCCAGAAATCCTACATCTTGGTATTTACCCAAAGCAGTTGAAAACTTATGTCTACAAAATCCTAAACATGGATGTTTATAGCACCATTGTTCATAAATTACAGAGCTTCGACGCACTTAAGCTGTCCTTCAGTTAGTGAATGGATTAAAAAAATGATATATTCGTATAGTGCAATATTATTCAGTAGCAAAAAGAAACAAGCCATCAGGCCATGAAAAGACACAGGGAAATGTTAAATGCATATTAAGAAGCGAAACAAGTCAATCTGAAAAGGCTACATATTGTATTATTCCAACCATATAACATTATGAAAAAGGCAAAACTATGAAGGCTGTTAAAAGATCAGTGGTTTTCAGGGGCTGGGGAAGGGAAGGATGGCTAGGTAAGCACATAGGCTTTTTAGGGAGGTGAAACTACTCTCAGTTCAGTTCAGTTCAGTTCAGTCACTCAGTCGTGTCCGACTCTTTGCAACCCCATGAATCATAGCAAGCCAGGCCTCCCTGTCCATCACCATCTCCCAGAGTTCACTCAGACTCACGGCCATCGAGTCTGTGATGCCATCCAGCCATCTCATCCTGGGTCGTCCCCTTCTCCTCCTGCCCCCAATCCCTCCCAGCATCAGTGTCTTTTCCAATGAGTCTACTCTTTGCACGAGGTGTCCAAAGTACTGGAGCTTCAGACTAAAGTGGTGGACACATCAGTAAATTTATTTAAATCCATATGTACAGCACTGAGTGATATATCTGTGATATCAAATATATATTATTAAATTTAAATTTTATTTTTTTCTACTACTGTCCAATTACTGCACAACTTTTACTTTCGCTTATTACTTTTTTTCAAATCCATAAACAGTATAGCGCATATAGTGATATATCTGTGATGTCAAATATACTGACATTATTTCAATTTCAATTTCATTTATTTTTTGCCTACTATTCTGCGCTGCTATTAGAGAAGTATACTGAAAATATCATACTTCAACTTAAATTTTTACCAACTTTTCCTTATAAATCTGATAATTTTATTTTGTATATTTGGGTGTATTGCTTGGTACATATGAATTTGTAACCTGACATACTTTCCTTATCACTTATGCCTTTTCTTTCTTATAGTCTTTTTATTCCATCTAGTACTTTTAACCAAAAATTATACCTTTTGATTAAAAAAAAAAGTCTGATTTTTTTTCTAATTGTTTTTTGATTTGCATTTGTTTGTCTCCTTCCTTTTAGCCTTCCTAGCCAGTATTTCACATTTCTTTTAAATGTATAATTTTAAGTAAGATAACTGAGTTTTCTTTTATATTTGACCTGTTTGCCTGATGATCTCTTTCTTTTAATGAGAAAAGTCAGTTCTTTCATGTATTGTATAGATTGATAAAATTTATTTTACTTACATATTTTACTTGATGTCTATTAGTTTTTAAAGTTATTGTTTGCCTTTTTCCTTTTAAGTTTTCTTTTTCTTTTTTTGATCAAGCTTATTCTCATTTTTTCTTTGTAACTCTAAAACATTTATTAAGGTTACTATATTCAAATTAAGAACATATCACGTAAAAAGGGATATTAATAGCAATCTCAACAGAGGAAAGAAGACAGGAAAAGCAGTATAAGGAGGCTGTGTATAAAGAGGAAATAGTAGCCCAGTCAGTCAGCATCTGGAGTGCTCATGGTGTGAAGCCTGGCTTCAAGGGCCATTCACTGGGTACAAGGCTGGTGGATTTTATAGCTATTGAACTAAATTTCCCCTCAACTCCTTCCAGCTCAAGAAACTTTGGTTCTATTAATTCAATTAGCCTCATCTTCTCTGGGACAATTAAAATTCTTTATCTGCTACCTTTTTCTAAAATCTTAATGAGGAAAATTCAGAGAAAAGATATAGCAGTGTCCTTTTACTCAATGATTACTCAAGATCTTTTATGTATTACTTTTCTTCCAACCTGTACCTTTCCTTCTTATTGTTGGGTAACTCTCCCTGATCCATGGAGCATGCCCCCCTGGAATCAGAACATAGATTTTCACTATGAGCCTTGGGCAGCAAAGTGAAGTGGAGAGCTAGAAATTTCCAAATGAATAAACTCTGCAATGGTAGGAAAACAAAACAAGTATGAAAAATTATTTTTAAAATATCAATTTTAGTGCAGTAGATATGAGTTGAACACATTTTGATTTCTTTAATATTTTTATTTGGATATGTAAAGAATATATTTGTAATAGCAAGAGAGTTAAGGTCACATCTTATGATTCCCTAACCAGCTGTACATCATAGTCTCCTGGGCAGGTTATTACTAAATGTAAACTTTTAGACTGTACTCTAGAGTCTGACTTAGAAGATTTCATGCAGGCCCCGTGAATCTGTAGTTTGAAATTTCTCCTTGAATGATTCTATTCATAGAGAGCTTGAAGAACTACTAAGAAAAGGGCAAAACCCAGTTTGCTGTTTCTTTCTCTAAGATTTGAATGCATAAAATTTTATACTCAAAAATGTTGATATTTTTGAATGAACTGTACAGCCAATATGAATAGGTCAGGGTAGTGGTAGTCACTCAGCTGTATCTGACTCTGCCACCCCACGGACTGCAGCTCACCAGACTCCTCTGTCCATGGGATTATCCAGGCGAGAATATTGAAGTGGATTGTCATTCCCATCTCCAAAGGATCTTCCCAACCCAGGGATTGAACCCAGGTCTCCTGCGTTGCAGGCAGATTCTCTACCATTTGAGCTACAGGGAAGTCTACAAATATGTCAAATGCAATCAAAACAAATAATTATGTAGTCCAATTGTCACATTTAAAGCAGTTGGGAAAATTTACTGGAGTGGGTTGCCATTTCCTTCTCCAATGCATGAAAGTGAAAAGTGAAAGTGAAGTCGCTCAGTCGTGTCTGACTCTTTGTGACCCCATGGACTGTAGCCTACCTGGCTCCTCCATCCATGGGATTTTCCAGGCAAGAGTACTGGAGTGGGGTGCCATTGCCTTCTCCGGCTGTCCATCTAGTGACAGTCTAAAACCCGAAAGAATTTCTATCTTAATTTAATTCATCTTAGCAGATTTAGCATGATCCTTTTTTCAGTCAGATCACATATTTAGAATACATAAGAATGTACTCTAAGCATATTATAACACCAAAAATGTAAAAAAGTGAAGGCTATGTTAAAGTGGAATAGCAAATCACCATTTACTATATACATGACAATCCTGTAAGAACCAAAACATGTAACTACGGCTTTGATTCAATATGTTATTGGTCTCAGAGCAATATACTTATTCCAGTTTTTTACATGCCAAAATGCAGTAACTTTTTAAAAAGGAACTGGTGATAATTGATATTGCAAATTTGTATGGCCACCAAGAACATGGAAATACCAGCTAAGGTAGATTATTGATTACTGTGGATGAGCAAGCCATTCTTTCCATTTTGGTCTCATTATATATGTATATAGAAAAATCCAATGTAGCATCAGAGATTAATGTTTGCAATTGGATTTGAAGCTGCCTTTTTACTTTTAACATGTATCATGTATTCAGATTTAGTTTGCAGTTAGCACCTGCTGCTGCTAAGTCGCTTCAGTTGTGTCCGACCTTGTGTGACCCCGTAGATGGCAGCCCACCAGGCTCCCCATCCCTGGCATTCTCCAGGCAGGAACAGTGGAGTGGGTTGCCATTTCTTTCTCCAATGCATGAAAGTGAAAAGCGAAAGTGAAGTTGCTCAGTCGTGTCTGACTCTTCACAACCCCATGGACTGTAGCCCACCAGGCTCCTCTGTCCATGGGATTTTCCAGGCAAGAGTACTGGAGTGGGGTGCCATTGCTTCCTACTAGTACGTAAATGGAATAATCCAAAATTGAAATTATATGCAAATAAAAACCTTCATTTCACCAAAAATGTATTTTTATTTTAGTTTCAGACATGAGCTTGCTATCCTGCATCACCCCTGACCTAGTTCAAGGATACTTAGAATTTTTAAGAATGTGAAGAGCAGCTATTAAGCCAGAAGAATAATTATTATCAAAGAAGGAAAACTGATCAAGTTGTTTGGAAAACTTGGACTTAAAGTATTTCATTGTTGTTCAGCATATCCCCACTCCTCTTACTGAGTGAAGTATTGTAACCCATAAACGAGTGGTCTTGAATGGTATTTTTAGTGTTTAATACACAGGGCAGCAACTTTATAGCTTATCCTCCTGATTATTCACATCTCTGAAGTGAGTTACTCATGATTTTCATTGGCACTTGACAAGTAAATTGATTGAAAATTAATGCTATGTATATCGTATGTTGCTCTTTAGCTTTTCAATATTAATATTGCAGTTGCTTCTTTGGAGAAACTAAAGTACCTTGGATGATATATTGATATTTTAATCTACATGAGTTTCATGGAAAGTATTACATGTTAATAAGAGGACCCACAGTTGTCTGAAAGTACCAATGGTCCACTTCAGCATCAAGTACTCTCATGTTGCCCATTCAGGGTGGCACACTTGAGTAGCAGATATCTAAGAAGTATTTGATCCAATGAGAGCTGCAATGATTCTCACACTCCAGATACTACAGGCAGCAACACAACCTGCTAAGCAAATGATTCACCAGGTCCCAGGGACTCTTTATTGTCTCATCTCTTAGACTGTTTTATCTTTAATCTCTTTATGTTTTAATTAATTTATTTTTTAATTGAAGGATAATTGATTTACAGAATTTTGTTGTTTTCTGTCAAGCATCAACATGAATCAGCCATGGGCTTCCAAGGTGGCTCAAACAGTAGGGAATCTGCACGTAATGCAGGAGACGTGGGTTCTATCCCTGGGCTGGGAAGATCTCCTGGAGAAGGGAATGGCTACCTACTCCAGTATTCTCGCCTGGAGAATTCCGTGGACAGAGGAGCATGGTGGCCTAGGTACAGTCTATGGAGTTTCAGAGAGTCAGACACAACTGAGCCACTAACACCTTCACTGTCACTTTTCAATCTTTACTTTGACCTGTCATTTCTCCAGGCAAACAGAGCAGAAATTCACTCTGCAAGGTTGTTTATGGGGAAAAACAGAAAATTTCCAGTTCTCCTAAGGAATCAGAATATTTATGAAATGATAAATAGCAAGTGAGAGTTGTATAGACTAAGCACCAAGAGGATGATACAGAAAATTCATGGAAAGAAAGTCTTGTGAGGAATGTTTAAGAGAGGATGTGGGCCTCTGGTTCATTCTTTGATAGTGAAAGTGAGTATGTGCTAAGTTGCTTCAGTCGTGCCTGACTGTTTGTGACTCCATGGACTGTAGCATGTCCATGGATTCTCCAGGCAAGGGTACTGGAGTGGATTGTGATTTCCTCCTCCAGGGGATCTTCCTGACCCAGGGATCAAACCCACATCTTCTGTACTGCCAGTGGATTCTTTATTGCTGAACCACCAGGGAAGCCCCTTAATAGTGAAAGGGGCTTAGGTCAATGTGGAAGAGAGAGAAGTGAAGGAAAGTCTATGGAAGATTGACAAGCAGAGCAATGTTACAACCCTTGACATATTTAGAGATAATTAAGAAATCTGTTTGGGTGACTATTGGTTTTTATGACAGAAACAATGAAAAAACTGCAAAGGGAGGTTAATGCCAGAAAATAACAAAGATATGAATAGACAACTGATAGAACAAATTGACTGGAGAAGGCGATGGCAACCCACTCCAGTACTCTTGCCTGGGAAATCCCATGGATGGAGGAGCCTCATGGGCTGCAGTCCATGGCATCGCTAAGAGTCAGACATGACTGAGCATCTTCACTTTCACTTTTCACTTTCATGCATTGGAGAAGGCGATGGTAACCAACTCCAGTATTCTTGCCTGGAGAATCCCAGGGACAGAGGAGCCTAGTGGGCTGGTGTCTTTGGGGTTGCACAGGGTCGGACATGACTGAAGTGACTTAGCAGCAGCAGCAGAAGAAGAACAAATTGAAAATGTCAATTAGCATATGAAACATGTTCAAAGTCATGTTGGTTAGGGAAATGCTAATTAAGTTATCAAGGTTACCATTTAAACCCTTCAGTGAGGCAACAATTTGAAAGATTAAAGTACCTATTCTAGAGAGGATATGGAGTAAAAGGGAATGTAATAGAAACACCTAGTGTACACTGGTATCTCGTCTTTCTTGCTAGGCACACAGGATTGTACAACACCCCCTACCCCCAACCCCGACCCCTTTGGAGTCCAGATGTGGCAATTTTCCTAGTTCTGACTAATCACTGGGCAATATGGACATGTGTGAATTCTGTGTCTGAGCACTTACTTGTCCTTGACATTAGCCTGTCTCCCTTCTCACTTGCCATCATAATTGTGGATGAGACTTCACATGATTGAGGCTTCAAGATGACTATTGAGTTGATAGCCCCAAATTCAAAGAAGTCAGAATTAGTTCATAAGGGCAGTTGGCTTGGAGAATTGCCTGGGCTTATGTATGATTTTGCATAAGTGAAAGTAAACATTTTTGTATTACCCCCAGAAATTTCAAAATTGTCAGTCACCATAGCACTGTCGAGTCTACTCAGATGGATACAGTTGTCTTCCCACATTGGTGGAAGAAATGTGAAGGGTTAAGCCTCTTCAGTGGAGAAGGCAATGGCACCCCACTCCAGTACTCTTGCCTGGAAAATCCCATGGATGGAGGAGCCTGGTGGGCCACAGTCCATGGGGTCATGAAGAGTCAGACACGACTGAGCAACTTCACTTTCCCTTTTCACTTTCATGCATTGGAGAAGGAAATGGCAACCCACTCCAGTATTCTTGCCTGGAGAATCCCAGCGACGGGGGAGCCTGGTGGGCTGCCGTCTATGGGGTCGCACAGGGTCGGACACGGCTGAAGCGACTTAGCAGCAGCAGCAGCAGCAGCAAGCCTCTTCAGAAGGCAATCTAGCAGCACCTACTTAAAAAAAAAAAAAAAAAAAAACGTAAACCCTTTGATTGATCAAATTCACTGTTGGGAATTTATCCCATAGAAATAAAATGCCAGTTAGTAAAGCCATTACAAGGATACTTATTGTAACATTGTTTCTTAATGGCCAATAATAGAAAATGCCCCTAAATCAGGGAATGTTTCCATAATTGTGCTTTTCAAACCCAGCTACATATCACAGTCTCCTAGGCAGATTATTTCTAAATATTAACACACATAGCCCTTAGAAAGAATGAGTCTGCATCCTGGGAGATTACTGGAAGAGATTTATGCAAGGTTTAACTATGTATATATTATGATCCTATTTTTTGAAACAATGACAAAAAACTGATTGAAATATTTATATGTATATCTCTATAGGATTATGTAAGTATGGATAAAAATAGGAAAAAAGGCATCTTATGTTGCTGATATTGCTTACCTTGGTAGGGATAGAGAATGGAGTAATGATACAAGAGAAGAAAGAAGAAAACAAGTTCAGCCTATCCTGATCTCTCTCTGTCTCTCATAGACAACACTCTTGCACACATATATATTCATATATATTTTACGCATATGAAGCATTTATACATACAAATACTATTTTAAAATTTAGGAAAGGTTAACTCCCCTGTGGGAATGAGTTAGTAACTGAAGGAAAAAGTCAACTGATCATAAAGGATAAATTGATCACAACAAGTCATGCTTCCATGAGTCCCATTCTTCCTGAAACAGCCCTGCAAATAACTCAAGGCAATGAATTGTATAGACCCTTAGAAAAGACCCTGATGCTAGGAAAGACTGAAGGCAGGAGGAGAAGCAGACGACAGAGGACAAGATGGTTCGATGGCATCACTGACTCAATGGACATGAGTTTGAGGAAGCTCTGGGAGATGGTGAAGGACAGAGAAGCCTGGTGTGCTGCAGTCCATGGGGTTGCAGAGAGTCAGACACGAGTTAGCAACTGAACAGCAACATGGAGTGTATATATTGAAGGAAAGCTGGAGGAAAAGATATTTTGGGTTCAGGGGCTTCTCCTACATGTCTCTCTAGAGCTAGAGCTCCTATTTAATATCAATTTAATATCAATATCCTATTTTAATATCAATGTATATTAATATAATTTTAATATTAATTTTGAATTTCACTTAAGATAATTCTTGCTTCTTCTATACTTTGAATCTTGAACAACATTTGATCTCAAATTCTGTACTGTCGCATTTTTACATTTTTAGTCATATTTTTATTCTTTGAATTATTTCTGTTTGCATTTCAAAAATATAAATTTTTACCTGTTATCTTCTTTTATTAAAGGATAAACATTTGATCCCTTTACCTTTATTTTAGAGGCATGCTAAGAGGATTTTCTGAGTCAGAATTCTGTGTGTGGTCTCTTACAATATTCTGAGAACTTAATTTGTCCTCGAACATCTGAAGAATGCAAATACCATATTCCCAGGGAACACTCACATGGATTATTTTCCACATCTCTTTGATTTTCAAAAGTCCTCTTAATTACTTATTTTGATACATCCCTTTGTTTAATTCAGACAACAAAGGAAAACAATAAGTTTTAATTTTCGAAGATTTACATTACTTTAGTGTTTTTGGCCAATGCCAACTATTTGGGTTTGATGAGACTTATGTTTGATCCATTATTTTTGACTTTCCAGAATAAATAGATGGAATAAGAAACAACTAACAAAATGATTCACTATGATTAGTACGTCAAGGTTTAAGAGGCCCTTTGTCTGAAATTATTTGACACACATGAGTTAATTTCTGTATCTTTCTTAAGAAGCTGACCAAGAATTTTGGTTGGTTTAGTAAATTCAAAAAAGACTGTGAGAATAGGTTACTTAGTAGCATGTGCCCTGCTGATCTACTGTTACTTGACTGAGATTTTGTCATAGAACACTCATATTGACTGTATTTGGAATAAATATTAATATGTTGCTAGAGATGAGAAGGAAATGGCAACCCACTCCAATGTTCTTGCCTGGAGAATCCCAGGGACGGTGGAGCCTGGTGGGCTGCTGTCTGTGGGGTTGCACAGAGTCGGACACGACTGAAGCGACTTAGCAGCAGCAGCAGAGATGGAGATTGGAGAAGGCAATGGCACCCCACTCCAGTGCTCTTGCCTGGAAAATCCCATGGGAGGAAGAGCCTGGTAGGCTGCAGTCCATGAGGTCGCTAAGAGTCAGACACGACTGAGCAACTTCACTTTCACTTTTCACTTTCATGCATTGGAGAAGGAAATGGCAACCCACTCCAGTGTTCTTGCCTGGAGAATCCCAGGGATGGGGAAGCCTGGTGGGCTGCTGTCTATGGGGCTGCACAGAGTCGGACATGACTGAAGTGACTTAGCAGTAGCAATAGAGATGGAGATTGTCCATAAGGAAAGTAATTTTTTTAAAAACAACTGTTTGGTTTACTATTGCATACAGAAGCTAAAGCAATGCCCGGCACATAGTAGGAACTCAATAGTTTTTTTTCAAGGACATTAATGCTAATTTAGGAAACACTGAAAAATGAATGTGATGAACTAGAGTAGGGTTTAAATAAGACAAGCTCTGTGGTGGTCACTGTGTTCTGGTTTCAGTGGTTGAGTGGGATAGAGCGTTTAGAAAGTGACATTCAGGTGGCTTGAGAAAATATCCCAACTTCCAAATTAGGGATACAGTAAAAGATTTTTTTTTAACTATGGTAGAATACATATAATATAAAATTTACCATTTTAAACAATTTTGTGTGCACAGTTTAGTGTCAATAAATATATTCACAATGTTGTACAACCATCACCAGTAGCCATCTCTAGAACCTTGTCATCTTCCCAAACTGGAGCTCTGTACCCATCAAAAAACTCCCTTTCCACCCTTCCCCCATCCTCTGGTAACCAGTATTTTACTTTCTGTCTCTACGAATTTGAGTATTTCAGATAGCTTGTAAAAGTGAAATCATACAACCTTTGTCCTTTTGTGTCTGGTTTATTTCATTTGGTCATTCAACCTAGACATGAAATACTTAATAGGTAATTTGTACCAGTTGAAGAGTAGATCATTAGATTTTTATAAATAGAGCCCCTTAGTCCCTTCTTAGAGTTTTCCATCAGGTGTGAGTTAAGTGGGCACTATAATTGGAATTTCTTTATTGGAGTTTATGATAAACGCCTTGTTCCTATATTACTTGAAGCATAGTAATGGCTTATCCCTTGAGGGTGATATTGGATGTTGGTATTACTAGAACGAGGCCTTTTGGATATATTTGTCATGTCAAGAAGTTGTTTACTATGTTTAAGAATGGAAAGTTTATCAGACCTACTGACCTTTGGAGTATTTCCCAATAAGAAAAGTTGCTCATAGCTCTTGGTAGCATTAATGTAAATTTAATTACTTGGTATGCCTGTGGTATAATTTTTCTTCCTTATAAAGGTAGGTCAGCACATTACAAAGGTTAAGAATCTCATTCTAATTGGAGCCACAAAATATCGTTAATTAAATCCCCACAGGAGTCCCTGCAGATTGAACTATGTATATATATTGAACTCATAGAAAATTAAACAGTGTAATCCTTTTATTTCTCTAAAGGAGTATAGTGTATTTTCTTTTTCAATTATGATCTTTAAAATGCACAGTTACATCCTTTTCCTAGCTGGCTGTAAGACTTGTAAATCTCTTTCACAAGAAAAATGTCTCTTCAAGTGCATATTCCATTAATAATACTAATACTATTAAGAGACCATGCAATGCCTTTCACCCAAACCAAGATGCCCTATGAGTAGGTTCTCATTTTCTATTTTCTGATGGGACAAAATCATAACCAGGTTATCTTTATATCTTTCAAGTCCTTTTACAATAAATCCTTGTGTAGAATATAATAAAAGAATTTCAGGGTCCCATCAGAGAAATTAGCTGGTCTTATCCTGTTCCTTCTAGCGAAATTGTGCTCACAATGCCGCATACCCAACTTCCCAAGTGTACTTTGAAACATTTTTACTGTAGGTAAATTCAAAGTGTAATTTTACCCTTCTTTATAGCTCCATTTGCCCTCTGGTGATCCATATGAAGTTCAGGCAATTCTATACAGTTGTTTTAAAGTTTATATGATTTTCCCTGTAAAGAGTTTGATGTGTCAATAACTTGCCTATGGAGTATTTTTTTTTTTTTACTGTAAATTATAGACAGAATCGTCTGTAGCACTCCCCTACAATTGCTGCCCACCTGTGAAAGGTAAATGTCCAGACTTTATTGATAATACCAATAAAGCTGTTGAAGACCTTTTCAGAATGACTCAGACTGTTCCCTGTGGGTTCTGAGCTAACCACGACAAGCATAAAATTCAGGTTCCAAATATAAGCTTCTCCCACCCCCATCCTCTGAAAAATCTGTTTTGAAGGAAACGTCTTCTATTTATGATCAGAATTGCCATCTTACTCCCTGAATCATCCAGCTACTGAGCCGAGAAACCTTGTTCCCAGCCAACGTCTGGTCCTTACCTATCACCCCAAGGTAGAAAGCAGAGAACAGTGATTCAGTGTGCTAAAGCTTGAGCGAGAGGCAGGCTGAATCACTCAACACATCAATCCTGCCCCAAAAGGGAGTATGAGCCAGCGGGTCACCGAATCGTTCCCTCTTGCCAATCAGATAAAGAATTAGGCATGTGTTAGTTACAAAGAGCGGAAAAGGAAATGGCAACCCACTCCAGTATTCTTGCCTAGAGAATCTGGCCATCAATAAACCTGACTTTGCTTTTATTTTTAATTTTTTGGTTGATTCTCTTGCCCCAGTATTATCTATGTTATAGTGTGAAATAACTCATGCATTTTCCTTTCCCTCTTATCCTATGCTCTCTTATTCTTTGCTTGCTGAACTGGTTATTATGTGTCCTTTATGACCCAGTTCAAGCACCAGTTTCTTCAAGAAGCCTTTCTTGACTCCATCAAATAGACAGGACTGTTTCATGTCCTTGTGGTACCTTTATCCTTACCTCACTCTACTTAACTAAACTAACCTGCAATTGTTTTTTATTGTCTGTCTCCCTGAATTGACTGTAAAAATAGAAAATATCTATCATGTAATGCACTTATAATAAATGAATGAATGAATAAGGAGTGAAAAGCTGTAAGTCCAGGGCTCTCATATTAGTTTTGCCACTAACTGTGTTATATCTATTCTTTCGTCAAAAAAAAAAGTCGCTCAGTCGTGTCCAGACTCTTTGCGACCCCATGGACTGTGGCCTACCAGGCTCTTCCATTCACGGGATTTTCCAGGCAAGAGTACTGGAGTGGGTTGCCACTTCCTTCTCTAGGAGATCTTCCCGACCCAGGGATTGAACCTGGGTCACCCGTATTGTAGGCAGACGCTTTACCATCTGAGCCACCAGGAAAGTCCTGTCTATTCTTTTGCCAAATGAATGTATAAATAACCCTTTATATAATTTTCATTGTTATCTGCCATGGATAACATTATTGAATCAATCTAATTGACACACAGTTAATGGGCACCTTGGTGTGTGTGTGTGTGTGTGTGTGTGTGTGTGCCATTGTGCTTTATGTTACATAAAATTAGTTAAGGGGGCAAGCATGGTCTTATTCACTTGAGCTTACATACTTACAAAGAATTCTAAGAAAGCAAGCATATTTCTATCAGGATAAATATAATAACTGTGAGCACTAAATTGAAGATGGAAGAACATTGCATATTAATTCAGGCTAGACTGCCGAGGTGTGGGGAACCAGGCTGTGCATAATTCATCCTGGCAGAAGGGTAGCTCTTCTGTGAGGTAACTAGTCATCATGGATGGGCAAGGGGCTCATGTGATAATCACTACAATTCCATTTCATAGATGAGAGCTAAAATAAGGTTGGATGTAAAATAAGGGAATGGCTGACATATAACCTTTTATCTTAAGTTAATTGGCTTGAATTTTAGTCTGTGATAGTGGGGAGCCATTGTTTGAATTTTTTAAAGCATTATCATACTTGTTTTTTTAGAAAGATTAGTGGCTATGAGGAAAATGCATTAGGCAGGAGAGGGCAAGACCTTAGCAACTCAGGGTAGGTGATGTCCATCTTAGTAGCTGCCAGTATAACAAAGTAGAGAGTGCTGACTGGAGTGAAGTAAAATATCAGAGACTGTAAGGAAGAAATACCGGGTTGGATGATTCACTGGGTGTGTGGTGTGAAAAGTAAGTGTTAGCAAAATGCCTAATGTGATAGATTTGGGAGCAAATGTTACCTTTTACTAGGGGATACATAAAATAAGAAATACGGAGAATCAGGAGGTTTGAGTAGGGGAGACATATGTTTTGAAATGTTGAACTTGAGGCTCAGTGCATCACAAGCAGGAGTATCCAATTTGTATTTGTCTGTACAGATCTCACTACCTGCAAATGCAGGAGACATAGGAGACCCAGGTTCAATCCCTGGGTTTGGAAGTTCCCCTGGAGAACGGAGGGGCAACCCACTCCAGTATTCTTGCCTGGAGAATCCTATGGATAGGGGAGCCTGGCAGGCTATAGTCCATGAAGTTGCCAAGAGTCAGACACAACTGAACACGCACACACATATAGACCTAGAGAGACAAATGAGGAAAGAGACAGTGTGACCAGTACTTGGGAACCAGTACTATGAGAGCTCATAGAAAGAACTCCTAAGCTGACATGGCTGGTGGCTAAACAAGGCTTTTCTGAGAACATGATCTTAAGTGAGATACAGAACGTCTCAACAGCGTGGATTTTTTTTTTCAAATTTAAATCAAAACACTTGAAATTTAAACTTTTCACAAGGTTTTTGATACTACAATAGGCACTCCTCAGAAATGTAATAAGAATTGACATCTGGTAGTCAGCGAAAATGACTTTGAAATGCTCTCATACTCAAGATGCCTTCTAAAACACGTAAGAAAAATCATTATATGCTTGGCATCAGTTTAGTTCAGTTCAGTCACTCAGTCGTGTCTGACTCTTTGCGATCCCATGAATTGCAGCATGCCAGACCTCCCTGTCCATCACCAACTCCCAGAGTTCACTCAAACTCATGTCCATCGAGTCCGTGATGCCATCCAGCCATCTCATTCTCTATCATCCCCTTCTCCTCCTGCCACCTATCCCTCCCAGCGTCAGAGTCTTTTCCAATGAGTCAACTCTTCGCATGAGGTGGCCAAAGTATTGGAGTTTCAGCTTTAGCATCAGTCCCTCCAATGAACACCCAGGACCGATCTCCTTTAGAATGGACTGGCTGGATCTCCTTGCAGTCCAAGGGTGTAACATTAAATATATTCCAATATCCTTGAGACTAAAATCTAATTTCTGACAGATATGGGAACTGTTCATCAAAATATTTGCTTAATAACTATTATAATAGCTAGTATTTATTGAGTGCTCACAATATGCCAGTCAGTTTTATACGTTTCTTACATGGATATACTTGCGTAAGTCTCACATCAACCTCCTTTTACAGGTAAAAGTTTGAGGTATATGAAGATTAAGAGTTAGTGGAAGAAATCCCATTGGCACTTAGGCAGATTGGCTGCAGAAACTGCACTGATATTGACGATCCTGTGGCAGGCCCCTCCCCAGTCTCTCCAAGTAAAGAGCAGATCACATTCTTGGCTACTTTAAGCACTGATAAAAGTATATTAATAGTGAAATTTGAAGGTATTAATTTTTAAACATTAGATTATCTACCCAAAAACAAAATGGAAGGTATTTTAATGCTTTACTCAGCACATCTAAAATAACTGCACAGTCCTAATGGCTTCATGTTCTGCTGTGGTTAGACTCTGAGAATCCCACAAAGGGCTGAGTTTGGGGCACCTTTAATCACAGCAAGAAGAGTATATACCAGAAGAGTTCAAGAAAATGTAAAAGTAATTGAAATCCCACATAAATTTTTCTGCTAAATAAATGCTTTTGTAGCAAATAACAGCCAAAGAAAAGACAGGGAAGAAAATATATGTTTGATCAAACATTATATATGCAGAGATGTGTTTGTTGGGAACCTGAAGTTTATCAGTAAGCCTCAATCATTTTTAAACATCTTTGTGATTATATAATGCAATAATGGGGACTTCCTGGGCAGTCCAATGGTTACGACTCTGCACTTCCAGTTCTGGGGTCATGGGTTTAATCACTGGTTGGGAAATTAAGATCCCACATGTCAGTTGGCAAAAAAAAAAAAAAGTTATTTGTTTCATTACAGGTTGCAAGAGAATTATTTTTCTGCAGCAAATGTGCTGAGTTTCAACTTCTCTATAGGCTAAATAAGCTTTTATGTGTTGGCTATGGGAGCCACCCTACCGTTTATAACACATTTTATGGGAGAAAATGCTGTGAGTTCCACACAATCAGTTTTCAAATGAACCACTGGAACATCACCTGTTTGTCAGTCGGGAACTGCCTTTAGGAGTCTGACTGTCCTGCCTGGTCCTGGGTCTGTAATGAAAAGTCCATGTGTTTGGCTGACAACTCTCAACCTCAGTTCACAGAACGCAGTTTCACTCTTCTCCCTCAGCATATCATGCCTGAAAGCTTCTGACCAGAGCAGGATGTTTACAGGCCCTTTGCACATGACTTTAACACCAGCAGTGTGGAACTGGATATGCCAATTTTTCATCTTTTACTTGATAGATGCTTTACAGCTTCGTCTTCCTAATTTGTCAAGATCCTTAACAATTGATTGGTGTTGTCCGTATACATATATATAAATGTGTGTGTATATATATATATATATATCTATTTATATACATACACATATTTATTGTTAGTTGTTCAGTCTCTAAGTTGTGTCCTACTCTCTGCGTCCCCTTGGACTGCAGCACGTCAGGCTTCTCTGTCCTCCACTATCTCCTGGAGTTTGCTCAGATTCATGTCCATCGTGTTGGTGTTGCTATCTGACTCTCTCATCCTCTGCTGCACTCTTCTCATTTTGCCTTCAATCTTTCCCAGCTTTGTGGTCTTTTCCAATGAGTTGGCTCTTTGCATCAGATGGCCAAAGTATTGGAGCTTTAGTATTGATGCTTCAGCATCAGTTCTTCCAGTGAATATTCAGTGTTGATTTCCTCTAGGATTCACTGGTTTGATCTCCTTGGAACTCTCAAGACCCTTCTCCAGCACCACAATTTGAAAGCATTGAATTGTGCTGGAGAGGCACCAGCCATTGGCGCTCAGCCTTCTTTAAGGTCCAGCACTCACATCCATACATGACCACTGGAAAAACCATAACTTTGACTATATAGCCCTTGCTGGCAAAGTGATGTTTCTGCTTTTTAATATGCTGTCTAGATTTGTCATTGCCTTCCTTTCAAGGAGCAAGCATCTTTTAATTTCATGGCTGCAGTCACTGTCTGTAGTGATTTTAGAGTCCCCCCAAAATAAAATCTGTCATTGCTTCCCTTTGTTCACCTTCTGTTTGCCATGAAATGTTGGAACTGGATGCTGTGATGTTAGTTTTCTTAATGCTGAGTTTCAAGACAACTTTTTCACTCTCCCCTTTCACCCTCATTAAGAGGCTCTTTAGTTCCTTTTCACTTTATGCCATTAGGGTGGTATCATCTGCATACCTGGTTGTTGATATTTATATACATGCACACATATATATGTATATAAATTTGTGTGTAATTCATGTGTGTGTATGTATAGATGTATACACATATATACAGTTGACCCTTGAAAAACATGGATTTGAACAGTATGGGTCCCTCTATCTGCAAATTTTTATGTAATGTGTACTACAGGAATATGCAATTTGCATTTGGTTGCATTTACAGATGCAGAAGTTTGATTGTAGTTATATTTGAATTTTCAATTGTGCCAGATTGTGCCTCTAACCCTTGAGTTGTTTGAGTTTCAGCTGTATAGATTGGTGTATAGGTGTGTGTATACACATTATTTTTGCCTTTTGTATTTTGTTCACTATTTAATTCCAGAGCATAGTCAGATATTTCTGTACTATTCAGTAGGCATTCTTAGAAAAAGTCACAAATAGGCCTTAAGTCAGTTGTTCTATTTATTTGTCCATATGTAGAGAGAAGTGTTGATAAAATAAGCTGTAGTAAATTTATCCACTTGCATTAACAGAGGCATTTAACATGTTTCTTTTTCTGTCGTGAGAAACACATTGTAGTCAAGCAGGGGTAGAGACTAGAGGAACCATAAGGAGGATGTTCAGCTGTAATCCATGTGCAAGATGTCAACAGCTTGAATGAAGATGGAAGTGGCAAAAATAAGCGGTTCAATTCTAGATAGATTCTGAAGGCACAGATATCAGGCTATGGAATATGAGAGAAGAGTCAAATATTTATTCAAAAGTTTTTACCTTTACTAACTGGGAAAATCAAATTGCTGAAATTCTTCATGAAGAGTAAGTGGAGTGGGACTAGGAACCAAGAAGTCACTATTGGATATGTTTCAGTTCAGTTCACTTCATTCGCTCAGTCATGTCCGACTCTTTGTGACCCCATGAATTGCAGCATGCCAGGCCTCCCTGTCCATCACCAGCTCCCGGAGTTCACCCAAACTCTTGTCCCTCAAGTTGGTGATGCCATCAAGCCATCTCATCCTCTTCCCCTTCTCCTCCTGCCCCCAGTCCCTCCCAGCACCAGAGTTTTTTCCAATGAGTCAACTCTTCGCATGAGGTGGCCAAAGTACTGGACTTTCAGCTTTAGCATCATTCCTTCCAAAGAAATCCCAGGGCTGATCTTCAGAATGGACTGGTTGGATCTCCTTGCAGTCCAAGGGACTCTCAAGAGTCTTCCCCAATACCACAGTTCAAAAGCATCAATTCTTTGGCGCTCAGCTTTCTTCACAGTCCAACTCTCACACCAATACATGACCAATGGAAAACCATAGCCTTGACTAGACAGACCTTTGTCGGCCAAATAATGTCTCTGCTTTTGAATATGCTATCTAGGTTGGTCATAACTTTCCTTCCAAGGAGTCAGTGTCTTTTAATTTCATGGCTGCAGTCACCATCTGCAGTGATTTTGGAGTCCAAAAAAATAAAGTCAGCCACTGTTTCCACTGTTTCCCCATCTATTTCCCATGAAGTGATGGGACCAGATGCCATGATCTTCGTTTTCTGAATGTTGAGCTTTAAGCCAACTTTTTCACTCTCCTCTTTCACTTTCATCAAGAGGCTTTTTAGCTCCTCTTCACTTTCTGCCATAAGGGTGGTGTCTTCTGCATATCTGAAGTTATTGATATTTCTCCCGGCAATCTTGATTCCAGCTTGTGCTTCTTCCAGCCCAGCATTTCTCATGATGTACTCTGCATAGAAGTTAAAGAAGCAGGGTGACAATATACAGCCTTGACATACTCCTTTTCCTATTTGGAACCAGTCTGTTGTTCCATGTCCAGTTCTAACTGTTGCTTCCTGACCTGTATATAGGTTTCTCAAGAGGCAGGTTGGGTGGTCTGGTATTCCCATCTCTTTCAGAATTTTCCACAGTTTATTGTGATCCACACAATCAAAGGCTTCGGTATAGTCAATAAAGCAGAAATAGATGTTTTTCTGGAACGCTCTTGCTTTTTTGATGATCCAGTGGATGATAGCAATTTGATCTCTGGTTCCTCTGTGTTTTCTAAAAGCAGCTTGTACATCTTGAAGTTCATGGTTCACGTATTGCTGAAGCCTGGCTTGGAATATTTTGAGCATTACCTTACTAGCGTGTGAGATGGGTGCAATTGTGGTGTAGTTTGAGCATTCTTTAGCACTGCCTTTCTTTGGGATTGGAATGAAAACTGACCTTTTCCAGTCCTGTGGCCACTGCTGAGTTTTCCAAATGTGCTGACATTTTGAGTGCAGCACTTTCACAGCATCATCTTCCAGGATTTGAAATAGCTCCACTGGAATTCCATCACCTCCACTGGATATGTTTAGAGATTCCTAGAAGTCTTCTGGGGCAGACATTGAGACAGAAATTGGATATATAGTTGTTTAAATTTCAGCATCATGAGGGCAGAGTAACAGACCCAGGACAAAGGCTAACTCTGGTAATGAAGAATGTATCCTAGCACGGTCTGCATCCAAGACCTAAGAACAATGATAGGTTGCTGGGCAGGGAGACTAAACAGCAAACAAAGAGCAATCTCATATCTAGGAAAGTCAAAATGATTTGTTCACAAAGAATGGTAAAGTCAGGATCAAGACCTAGATCTGATGAGCTTGGCAATCTGTTTTTACCCACTAGAGTGGTGTATGTCATAACATCTAGTTTGTTTTTCTAACATTTCTCCAGTGAAGAATTCTGCCGTCTTTTTCAAAGCATGTAACAATTATTTTGAACACATATGCTTACCGGATCCATCATACATTTTTACTGTGTGACATCATGGATTCACCAAACATTTGGTACTGTTTCTGGAAGGTTTTCTTTTCTCCCCATATTCAACCAGTATTCCAGATTCCCTATCCAACATAAACACATTTTTTTTTGACCCAGTGCTAATTACTGAACTGTTGTTGTTATTTAGTTGCTAAATTGTGGTCAAGTCTTTTGTGACCCCATGAACTGTAGACCACCAGGTTCTCCTGTCCATGGGATTTCCCAGGCAAGAATACTGGACTGGGTTACTTTTGTTCTTCAGGGGATCTTCCCAACCCAAGGACTGAACCTGTCAACATTGCATTGACAGGTGGATTGTTTACCACTGACTCACCAGGGCAACCGATTTATTGAATTGAGTTCCCTCAAATTCATATGTGGAAGCCCTAATCCCTGTGATGATGGTTGGAGATGAGACTTTTGGGAGATGAGGTTTAGATGAGGTCATGAGGGTGGGGTCCTCATGATGGGATTAGTGCCCTTATAGAAAGAGCCACCAGAGGGCTTTTTCCTCTTCTGTCTCTTTCTGCAATGTTTGAACACAGTGCAGAAAGCAGCTATCTTCTAGCCAGAAAAATACTTCTCTCCAGGTCCTTACTATGCTGCTGCCTTGGTCTCACACTTTTAATGTCCAGAACTGTGAGAAAATATATATCTGTTGTTTAAATCATCCAGTCTATGCTGTGCTGTGCTTAGTCACTCAGTCATGTCCAACTCTTTGTGACCCCGTGGACTGTAGCCCACCAGGATCCTCTGTTGATAGGGATTCTTCATACAAGAATACTAGAGTGGGTTGCCATGCCCTCCTCCAGAGGATCTTCCCAACCCAGGGATCAAACCCAGGTCTCCTGCATTACAGGTGGATTTTTTTTACCAGCTGAGCTACTAGAGACACCCTATGCTGCTGCTGCTAATTCGCTTCAGTTGTGTCCGACTCTGTGTGACCCCAGAGACGCCAGCCCACTAGGCTCCCCTGTCCCTGGGATTCTCCAGGCAAGAACACTGGAGTGGGTTGCCATTTCCTTCTCCAATGCATGAAAGTGAAAGTGAAGTTGCTCAGTCGTGTCTGACCCTCAGCGACCCCATGGACTGCAGCCTTCCAGGCTCCTCTGTCCATGGGATTTTCCAGGCAAGAGTACTGGAGTGGGGTGCCATTGCCTTCTATGAGACACCCTATAGTGCTTTGTAAAGCCAATATGCTGATTCTCCCAGGAAATGAGATGGAGTGCTTTGAATGCTCATCTAGGTACTATGCTGTGTCCTGGATTTAATTTCTCATATGTATAATGGAGTTAGCAGTTTGTAAAGCACATTCTGTGTCTTTCCTTTGCATATTTGGTTATGACAACAACCCTGGACAGTAGATTGTAGATCATGTATGTCTTAGTAGGAAAAGAACACACTTTCCCTGGTCTCAACCTTGGTAAGTGATGGAAGTGGATGGAAATGAAATCCTGCTTTTTTGGTTTTAAGTCTCATGCTCTGTCCATGATTACAGGACCTTATTACCACCTGCCCATCAGGTAGTGATTTGAGAGAGAAGTAGCGAGCAAAGCAGTTAATAGCACAGGCTGTGGAGCTAGACCCTTGGTTTAAATCCTGCCTCTACTTCTTTCTATATTTATGATTTTAGGCAAGATGTTAAAGTTTCTGTGTATCACTTTTTTCTTTTGAAATAATAAGATAATAATAAAAATAATACGTGGATTTGAGGATCAAATGAGTTAATTCCTGTAGAACATCTTAAACATCTTAAACATGGAAAGTACCCTATAATCATTAGTGATGATTAATATTATTTTTTTGTTTTGATACATTTCTTAAAGCTGTGTACAGTGCCCTCACAGCATCCTTAGTACAAAAAAAGCAAGAAATGACTGTTAAACTTCCTCTTTCTCATCCTTTGTTTTATTCCACAATTATAGTTACATATGGTATTTATCATCCTCTATTTTAATGCCAAAGAATAATTCTCTAATCCCTATGATGTCCAGTCTGAGAGATATTAGTAATCAATTATGATCTCCTCTAATCATCCTCATTATGGACTGTTTGGCAGAAAACAACTAATCTCTCCCTCTCCACCTTTGTCCTCTTTCTTTCCCTAGATACATTTTTCTATTGCTTACATTTAATCATCATAAAATAAATCCTTCTCTCATTAAAAACTAAATTCATCTCCCCTAGAGATCTTTATTTACTATTAATAACTTTCTAAAAATGAAGCCAGGTCTTCCTCTGGTTTACTTTTACCGTCTGTTTTATTCTATAGAATATTTTCATAAAAATTGAAATCATTTTCTCTTATTCTCCTCATTCAGTTGAGCTCTATGTTTTGTTTGTTATCTGCAGCATACTAAAGGTAGAATCTTTCTAATTATGATGCCAGTATTTCTGTACTATTTTCCTCATTTTTTTCCCAAGTGTGCCGTGATAGAAAGTGTTGACAGAAGATGGAGCGAAGCAGAGTCCAGTTTATGGCTCAGTGGAATTGCATTGTAGCAGTAATTTCTCATATTGGAATGCAAAAGCAAAGTATGACTCAAAATGGACTGAGAGGCAGCTGTCTAGCACAGGGAACTCAGCTTGGTGCTCTGTGAAGACCTAGAGGGTTGGGATTGGTGGGGAGGGAGGGAGGCTCAAGAGAGAATTGATGTATGTATACATATAGCTTATTCACGATGTTGTACAGCAGAAACTAACAAAACATTGTAAAGCAATTATTCTCCAATTTAAAAAAATTAAAAAAGAATATTCCAATAGACAGAAAAAAAGAATGAACTGAGTAACTTTAATACTACACCTCAGTATGTACTGTCCTTGTGACTGCAGACATCAGTGGGCAGGTGGAAGGTAAGAACACAGTCTCCGGAGTGGGCCTGCCTGACTTTGCATCTGGCATGCCCACGACCCATCTCTGTGACCTGCCATGTCCCTGGGCATCCCTTTTCTCATCTGGCAGTTCTAAGATGATTGGGAAGATTAGGGTGAGTTATATATGTGTTACAGGAGGTGTTGCCGTACTCTGAGGAACAACTTAAAATCTGTGTGTCTTAGTGCAACAAAGATTTATTTCTCTTTATACGAAGTCATTTATGGAGTCGGGTAGGCCTTGGGGGCAGTGAACATGCAGCAGCTCAGCCATCCAGCCTGCTTGAATCCTGTCCCATGGCCACCTGGACAAGAGAAAGGTGGGAGGACTGGCCCAGGCTTTTCCCTGGCAGAGTTGAGCCGTGACACCTGTGCCACTTCATGCCTCTCTGGCTAACTGAAAGAACCTCCAAAATGAGGAGAGAAAAGGAATGTTTGATGAACATCATTGGTTCTGCCCCAAGATGTAAAACGCTTAGAACACAGATTCTGGCCACAGAAGCAAATCCCAGTTCACACTCGCTGTTGCTATTTTCCACGAAAAAGAATATGGTGCTCAGGAGTCAAGAAGCAGGCTGTGACCGAAGGACTTTTTTTAGATTTCAGTGAAAGGGGACTAGGAAATGAATTTGCATGTTTAGAGCAAGTGTTATAGGAAAATTATGTAGGTCCAACTTGGGGTTCTCATCCTCATCTGCTGTAAATTAAATTTTCCTTTCCTGTTTCTGCTACCTAAAAATCTTATATCATTAGAATAGCCTTGTAACCTTTCCATAATTCAGTTATATCATCTGCAAAAGGGCAATAATTCTAGCTCCTTCCTCAGAGAATGAGTCTAAGTGGCTATTTGTTCTAATGTTTTAGATCACACATTGTAGGAGCTCATTTCAGCTGTTACTACTCTATGGTGTACAAACTTGGATAGGTTCTCGGTCATCTTTGTTCTCAGTTTCAAACATCTGTATCTTGAAGGTATGATCAATATTATCTCTAAGAATGCCTCTATTTACAAACTGCTGAGTACATAATTATTTTTCTAAATTGGAAAGTCTTTAGGCAGCAAGGTCTGTTTCTGTTGGGATTAAACTCACAGGATACCCAGGCTCCTGCCTTTCCCTTCACACTGAGTCCTCCCCCAGTTCCCAGGATAAAATCTGACTGAAGAAATATGTCACTCCCTGTAGCCCTGATTTCCATCCCATCCCCTTTCATGATATCAATTCTGATTACTGGGACCTACCTTTTTCTAAAATTACAGCCCCATATGTCCCATTGCTTCATCATTCAGATGAAGCCCATTAGGTCTTGAGCACCTTTCACTAGTGTAAAAGCTGAAACTCTATCCAGTGGCCAGAGCCTACTGCTCACTGATAGCCATTATTATCAGAAAAGGATGCCTACATGTCTCTACACCTGAAGATTACTACTTTGAATTGTTTAGAGATATGCTCAGCCTATTCGTTGAGACGTGCTGACACTTCACTAACCAACTGATGACCTGGTCCACGGCAACAGTTACATGAATCCCAGAGTGCCATGCCAATCCACCAGAGTTAACTGAGGGTGTGATGAGGGCGTCTCTTCTGGTCATTTGTTCGTGATAAGACACCCACACTGCACTGAGGCCCAAGAGGGCGCATGCACGGAAACTATCAGGGTATTATTACAGCATGTGTGTGCTCTGTGCTGTCATGTCCAACTTTCTGCGACCCCATTGATTATAACCTTCCAGGCTCCTCTGTCCATGGAATTTTCTAGGCAAGAATATTGGAATCGGTTGCCATTTCCTACTCCAGGCGATCTTTTGGACCCAGCAATTGAACTTGTGTCTCCTGCATGGGCAGGCACATTCTTTACCACTGCGCCCCCTACAGTCCCTTAATAACCATGCTCTGTTCTCTGGGATGAGTTTATTTCTGAATTCTTTGTGGCTTTAAAATTGACTGAAGTCTAATGCATACAAGCTCATGTCTCATTATTTGTCATACATTTTAAGAAAGAATTTTTAAAACCATGTTTTTGCAAATGTTTTAAGTGTGGAAGATTAGCCTAGATACTTACAAATTAGATGCAAATTTATATGCATAAAAAAGTAGATAGGAATCTATTTAAATCTATTTGTTTTCATTAATTCAATCTCTGTCATGCAGAAATATTCATGAATTTCACACTTTAGGTTTTTCTATTCTTCTATATTTTAAATAATTTTCCTTTCTAATGTTTCTTTTTTCTCTTGTGAACTTCCTCTCACCTTTTTCCTTCTCTCTAGATAAAACAGATGTTCTAGTATTCAGGCATAAATTTATATTGCTTGATGAAGGTGGAGAAGAAGAGAAAACAGCAGGAATCCTGATTTATTTCACTGGGCTTTTAGGAAGTTTTGAAGTATTATTTGAGTTGCCTTCTGAAAGAGGTAGTTGTGGTCAAATATTGTTAACTGTGTTTCCTGATAATGTTACAGTTCAGACCCTTAGAAAAGGGCTCTGTTCTTATTATTTTTGTTTTTATCATTGAAACTTTTTCAAATGCTACACAAAGAACCCTGAAAATCTAAATGGGACAGAGTTAAACATTATATATTTTTAAGCCCAATACTACAATTATTCTAATGTAATTAAGCTTCATGAATATGGTATGCAAATAAAATTGTCAAGAACTATACCAAAAAGAATTGTTTTTGAACACAGAATAGCTCGGTTCTGAAATTCTTATAAGGATCACTGTTTTATGAATTCCTAAGCAGAATATCATTTTGTACAATGGAAAAAAATACTTCAAGCACATCATCATCAATATTTAATCTGCACATTTTTCTTGAAAGTGGCATGTTTTGATAAAGAGGAGAAAAATTTTGTCTGTGTGCGATGGAAAGGTTTGAAGTATCAATATCTAGAAAGGGTTTAGATGTTAATCCTTTCCCCAGGTTTATGAAGATATAATTAGCAAGTAATATTATATAATTAAGTATACCTTGTGATGATTCGGTATATGTACATATTGTGAAATGATTACAACGACAAGGTAAGTTAACACATCCACACAACCATAACCTCACATAGGTAGCATTTGTGTGTGTATGTGTGGTGAGAAGATTTAAAATTCACTCTCTTCACAACTTAAAAGTATACGATGTTTTTAGTTATAGTCACCATATTGTACATTACATACCCAGGACTTAGTCATCTTATAACTACAAGTTTCTGCCTCTGACCACTTTCCCCTAGTTCCTGCATTCCCTAAACTCTTCCTCTGGTTTTAAACAAACACCAATCTGTTCTCTTTCTGTGACTTAGGATTTATTTTTTAGATTTTTTAGATTTCACATATATGTGAGATCATACAGGATTTGTCTTTCTCTGTCAGATTTATTTCACTTAAAAAACACCCTTCAGTTCCATCCATTACATTATTTTTTTAATGTCTGAATAATATCCTATTATGTATACACCACATTTTCTTTATCCATCCATCAGCTGGTGGACACTTAGGTTATTCCTATGTTCTGACTATTGTAAACAATATTATTATGAACATTTCTTGGCAGTTTACTTTGGATATATATGCAGAAGTGGAGTTGTTGAATCATCTGGTAGTTCTATTTAAAATGTTTGAGGAATTTCCACTCTGTTTTCTATAGTGACTGTACCAATTAGCATTCCTACTAACAGTACAGAAGGATTCCCCTTTCTCTGCATCCTGACCAGCACTTGTTAACTTCTGTCTTTTTGATAATAGCCATTCTGACAGATGTTATATCTTTAATGTAAACAGTTTTTTTCTTCAGGTGGAATATAACCTGATACACTGTGCTTCTTGAAAAATAGCTTCAGCAGAGATGTTTTATGTGGTGTTGATTTCTACCCTGTAAATATAATAACAAAAAGTCAGGCTTGCGCCAGGGTGACCTGAAATCCTCCAGCAGTTATTTTCTGAAGGTTACGAGGAGCCATTTGGTGCGCTCAGTGAGGAGGCAGTTGACTGCAACCTGGATTGCTTCCTCTACCGTGGCACTTCTTGCCTCTCACGTTGACCCAGGCCTCATGTCTGGCTGTTTGCTGTGACCTCTTCTCTGTTGATCACCCCTGGAACCTTCCAGTGTCTTAAGCCTGAAGAGAATTAGCCCAGAACAGAATCACAAGGAAATCAATTTAAAAAGAGAGCTGGTTTGTTTGTGATCTTCTCAATTTTGTGATTATAAAATTAACTTTAGAACAAAAAAAAACCTTTCCCAAATCCTATAACCCTATCACCAAGAAAGTATCTTTGATATCATTCTAATATTCTGTCCAAAGTTTATTGTTATCTTTTTAGTATAATGCGGACATTTCTTCTCTTTTTTTTGTAGTTTTGGTTTTTGAAACTGAAAATCAGATCCTATGTATGTATATTCTTGTGTTATTAAACATTGTTTTTTATATCAGCATACCATTGGCCATATGGGAATAGCTTTGTGTAACTGCTCCTGCAGCATTACACATGGGGTCTGAGGACAGTGGCAAACTGCTCCTAGGCTTCAACTTTGGATGTAGAAAAGACTAAAGAAAGCAAATGAAAAATTGATCTCCAGTCATATTTTTACATTTTTTTTCCCAGATCACAGTGGAATAGTCTACAAATTGATTACATCTAAACAAATTACAAGTAAAAGCAGTTCAGTTCTTTAGGCACCAGAAATTGGATTATACCATGCACAACCTGTGCTTTCTACTAATGTTTTAAAAAATTATGGATTTCACTTTGAGAAGAATGAAACTCATTATTGATAGTGTTATCTGCTCAACCAAAAATGATGATTGATTGATGGCAGTGGGTGGTGTTTGAATTAGTTACTCTACATTAGCTTAATTAAATAAATGGGTGTACTTATACAGAGCTTATGTCAATTCATTTCCACCAGAGAATCACTAGGCTGTATACCTTGACATCTCTTCCACAACCTTCAGTTTTGCAATAAGATCATTTTTAAGATGAGTCAGGCACTGGCTAGGAGTCTGTACCCATTCACAACAGCCTGACCTTTGCATGAGAAGACAATGTCTCAAGTTGAGACTCCTTTGCAGTGTAGCATCTCTTATGTCCACAGATCCCGAGAGGTCTTCCTTCAGTAGTTTCTGTTAACACTTTTATTTTCATTTCGTATTGGCTATTTGCGGTTGATAATCAAAGGACAGTTTCCTTTCCAAATGGTCTATGCTGCTGCTGCTGCTGCTGCTACTAAGTCGCTTCAGTCGTGTCTGACTCTGTGCAACCCCATAGGTGGAAGCCCACCAGGCTCCCTCATCCCTGGGATTCTCCAGGCAAGAACACTGGAATGGGTTGCCATTTCCTTCTCCAAAATGGTCTATAGTGTAATACTAAGAGCATTAAAGCCTACCGCCATTATTGTAGAAATTAGCCTCACATGGTGAAGGATACGAGAAGCAGGTGACTGAGGGGACTTTTTCCTTCTTCCTCTGCATTCCATCCCGAGCCCCATTTCTCTCCTGAGATCCTGCCCGTTGCTGCCCATTTTCTCTGGGTTGGCCCCCTGGAGCCTAAAAACTAGCTACTGCAAACTGAGATATATCATCAGTTCAGTTCAGTTCAGTTCAGTTGCTCAGTCGTGTCCGACTCTTTGCGACCCCATGAATCGCAGCAGCCAGGCCTCCCTGTCCATCACCAACTCCCGGAGTTCACCCAGACTCAGGTCCATCGAGTCGGTGATACCATCTAGCCGTCTCATCCTCTGTCGTCCCCTTCTCCTCCTGTCCCCAATCCCTCCCAGCATCAGAGTCTTTTCCAATGAGTTAACTCTTTGCCTGAGGTGGCCAAAGTCCTGGAGTTTCAGCTTTAGCATCATTCCTTCCAAAGAAATTCCAGGGCTGATCTCCTTAAACCAACTCTTGATAGTTACTGTTTTCTTTTTCCCCTCTATTTCACTTGTTGGCTTCACCATTTTACCAGTCACCCAGACTGGAAAGCTGGGGGTCACATGGGTTCCTCTAACCCCCTTACTCCTTGTGCTTAATGAGCTGGAAAGTCCTGACATTTCCATCTCCACGTGTGTCTCAAGTTTGTCCCCTCCTCTGAATGTTCTCTATTACCTCATCACTAGATTGTGCTATTTTATTGGCTCCTAACTACTATCCATATTTCCAGACTTTTCCACTTTAAACCAGTGGCTTCTCAAGGACTTTCCAAAAAGAAACCTCATTTCTCAGGATACAACTCCTCACTCCTGCACCATCTGTCTTTTTTCCCAAAGGGTAGATTGCTAATCACCTACTTCATAATTGCCTGAGGAGGGCATTGTTAAAAAATGTAGATTCCTGTACCAAAGGCTTTTCAATCTGAATCTAGTGGGGGCAAAGTCCAGGAATCTGGATCATAAAGAAGCTCTTAAGGTGATTTTAAGTATTCAAAGCATATGAATCACTCACCCACCTTTAGAATAAAACTCAAGTTCTTGCTCAGGACTGGTTCCTGCCTACCTGTTTAGAGTCTTTCAGCCTCATCCCTGTTCCTATAAGAAGGATCTGTTTTCCACATTCCCACAGATCATTGGAATGTTCACATATGCTTGCCTTCGCTCAGCTTTTTCTCAGGAAAGCACCAGTTCCCAGCTTCTTAGTGCAACTAATCATGAAGTCAATGGGCAGGTATGGTGGTCTTCTCTAACGTGGACATTCGGGATGTAGTCCTCAGACTTGCAGTTACTACTTACATGGGAACTTGTTAGAAATGTGCACTCTTGGGTCCCACCCCTGATGTACAGAATACGACCTACAAATTTACAATCCTCATGTTATCTGTATCTACAAATACCTGTAAGAAAGCCTGCTTTGGAAAAAGTTGCTAGAGCTCTCCAGTTGGACACCGCTGTATCTTTTGCAGAGCACTCTGAGTACACTCTCTGTACATGTCTGTTTCTGCCACTAGACTGTGGGCTCCCAGAGGGCAAGGACTCTTCCTGATCATCTCTGTACTTTCAGTCCCTCTTATTGCCCCTGGCCCATGGAGTGGCTCAACAAATGTTTGTTTATTTAAACTGAACTGACCTGCGTGTCAGCCTGAAACTGAAAAGCTGGATCCCTGATGCAATGTTCTTTTGCACAGATTGGTTGCACTTTCATTTTTGGATGCTCTTGCTTTTGGCTGAGCTGATGCTGTTTTTGCCTCATCTTTCTAAATTCACAGATGGTCTAGAGCACTTGCTCTCACAGAGTGGATTGCTGCCCGATGTGGATTGCTGTGGGCCAGGCAGCTGGGATTCCCTGTTGGTTACCAGCCAGGCCCTGCTGATTGAAACTTCCTTTAGGGACTAGGTATCTGTTCTGCTTCCAGGACGAGTTTCATTTGAGTTCAGGTGTTTGTGTGTGTGTGTTGTCAGTGGGTGGGGGGTGTACTGGGGGCTCTTGGTTATGAGGATATTATTTATCTTCACACACATCTAGGTTATCCAAGTTGCTAATGCTGTTTTCAGTTCAAAATTCTTTAGCATGAAACCTCCATGATTTGACTCAAAATAGCTTCATAGTAAATTTCCATTTTCTCTTTCCTATACGATTAAGCTGCAAACTGCATAAAAGCTGTCTGTTTTTGTGATCATTTTAGCATGATGCTTGGGAAATGTCTGGAATGAATGAATAAATGAATGACATCTATCAAGTTGCTAATCTAGGTGATAATCTCAGGTACTCCTATATAGCCTTACATTCCTCTTTATGTATATATTTATTTAAAATAAAAATAATATTTTGTGGATATATTATACTTAAGAAGATATGCTTTAGAAGAACAATCTGATTACCGTTCTTTAATACCAGTCAATATATATAATCCTTTTTAATTAATATAATAGTAATCCTTTTTAATCCAAGAAATGTTTCTCTTGATTTAAATGTACTCTCTTCATCCAGCCCCTAGCAGCCAAAGATCTGTTTAATTTCTTCATAAACTTACCTTTTCCAGGAAATCCTATAGTTGGAATTATACCATATTTAGCCTTTTCACATTGACTTCTTTCACTTAGTAATATGCATTTAAGTTTCCTCTATGTCTTTTCATGGCTTGATAGCTCATTAATAAATAGCTGCAAATATTAATTAATTCAGTCATTTAAAACTCTAAAGAAAAATCATAGAATGCAGGTGCTATAATATAAAATTTAAGGGACTGGATTTGGTTCACACATACTTTTTTTATCTTACATAGTTTGAGATTGAACATTTAAGTGTTTTGGATAGGCCCATACTCTGTAGTTTGATGCAGAACCAACATCCCTGACTGTCTCAAATACAGCCTGCTTATTCCACCATTTTTTGAACTCTGAGAATGTTTGGATTTGCAATCCATGATGTAGAGGAAAACACATTTGTTTTGGAGTCAAACTACATATTTCTAATACTAGCTCTGGCTTTCACTAATCTTAAGGTCTCAGGTAAATCACCAATACATATTTTATATATAAAACAGATAGAATATCAGTGTCTACCTTCTTAACAGCTGTAAGAAATTAGTAAATTTATCACAGACAACACTTAGACATTCTCCAAATAGTTCCTGAGCTCCTATAATTCCTTTGCCTTTATAAAACATCTAATGTATCTGCCTGAAATGTTCTTGCTATCTTTTTTGTGAAGCCGTCCTAGATAACCATAGTCAGAATTCATCAATCCTAAATCTGTACTCCCAATTTATATAGAATCCCTAGTGCAAAGTTATATGTAGAATTTGTAAACAGAGTTGAAAAACAGTATGGTTAAAAGCAGGCTTCCCTGATGGCTCAGATGGTAAAGAATCGGCCTGTAATATGAGGGACCCAGGTTCAATTCCTGGGTTGGAAAGATTGTCCCCACTCCAAGATTCTTCCCTGGAGAATTCCGTGGAGAGACGAGCCTGGTGGGCTACAGCCTATGGGGTTGCAAAGAGACAGACATGACTGAGTGACTAACACTTTCACTTCCATGGTTAAAAGCATGGAACTTGGGAGTCTGGGGTTTTCTATGGGCTCCATCACTGACTGTGTGATGTTGGCCGTCTTACTGTGAAATTGTGAAATGGGGTAGTAATAAAACCTATCTATCTCCTAAAGATGTCATAAGCATTAAATGAATTAATCTATGTAAAAAGTTAACACAGGGCTTCCCTGATAGCTCAGTTGGTAAAGAATCCACCTGCAATGAATCAGACCCCAGTTTGATTCCTGGGTCAGAAAGATCCACTGGAGAAGGAATAGGCTACCCACTCCGGTATTCTTGGGCTTCCCTTGTGACTCAGCTGGTAAAGAATCCGCCTGCAATGTGGGAGACCTGGGTTGGGAAGATCCCCTGGAGAAAGGAAAGGCCACCCACTCCAGTATTCTGGCCTAGAGAATTCCATGAACTGTGTAGTCCATGGGGTTGCAAAGAGTCTTACATAACTGAGTGACTTTCACTTTAACACAGTTTCATGATTTTATATATTCCTTTTGATCTTCATATTTCCTTTGTGTATGGTTACAGACTGCCAAATAAGCCACCATCTTGGCACTGGTGATCACCAATCCTCCCTAACGATTCCATTTCAGTAGGACTTATAACTGATATCAGAGAAGAATCATTGTTGAAGGCAAAGCTTTAACTCAAAAACCATAAAAACATTTTTGATGAGGAGTTTAAGATGCAGAAGGTAACTTAACCATCAGGGAATTTTGGCTGCAGTTCATGACAAATAAACCTGTAATGGATAATTTATGTTGAAGCTGTTCATGTCGCATGGAAGAGGGTTCAATTTGCGCAACACACACTTTATTACCAGATGATTCATTGAAAATCACAATTTGCAATGATTTGGCTAGTGGAAGGGTTGCTGGTCATAAAAACATCATAGAAGAAAATTCAGTGATGGATATTATTTATGCCAAAGACATACATTTGTATTAGCTACACATATCCCAATGTGTGTGCATTAAAATTATAATAGCATTGGCAATTCAGATGAGACTTGGGGAAGGTGAGTGTCAGCATTTCTGATAAGCTGTACAAGATAATAGCTTTTTATATAAAAAGGAGTGTAGCAATACATATACCAAAGGATACCTTTCTTGATAACAAAGTAACATTTTCTTACATACTACTAGTAGCAAAATGACTAAATATGTAAATAACTAGGGAGAGGTAAAGGAAAGACAAGGAAGTAAAGGATGATCTTCTATACCAGATTTCTTGGTTTCTTGAAGGATTCCATTGTACTTGCATATACACAAGAGAGCCTATTAACTCATTCAAGCCCCAAGGCTACCATTGAGTTCCGTCTAGAAGCAGTGGTGTGAAAAGAGGTGATAATACTTGCTATGTAATAGTATTTACTTTGCAATTAGATTGCTGGTATAAAATATCTTCTACAGATAAAAATCTTTTTCTTTTTAAACTTTAGCAAATCCCATTTTATTTTGATACGCAACATTTCTCCTTGTTAATTTTATTTTTAATGTAGTTTTGAGTTCTTCACACCTATAGAAGAAATTAGACCCATCTTAACTTGCTCTTGATGGACAGGGAGGCCTGGCATGCTGCGATTTATGGGGTCACAAAGAGTCGGACATGACTGAGTGACTGAATTGAACTGAACTGAACTAACCTGTTCTAACTTCTGGGGAACTTCCCTGGTGGCTCAGACGGTAAAGCGTCTGCCTGCAATGCGGGAGACCTGGGTTCAATCCCTGGGTCAGGAAGATCCCCTGGAGAAGGAAATGGCAACCCACTCCAGTACTCTTGCCTGGAAAATTCCATGGATGGAGGAGCCTGGTAGGCTACAGTCCATGGGGTCGCAAAGGGTTGGACACAACTGAGCGACTTCACTTATTCACTTAACCTGTTCTGATATGCTCAGCTGGATCCAAATATGGCAGAGAGATATGGTGGTTTTGTGAGACACAAATATATCCTGATGCACCTGAGTCATTCCACATTGTATATTGCTTATTAGCCTGTCCCTTTGTTCCCTATAGGTACAATCAGAAGTTCTGACAACTTCAGATTATAGGAAGCATTACAGCTTTATACTAGGTTAATTGTATATATTGTAGTTACATGATACTTTTTAAATTCATGTGATTATGAAAACATGGAATAACAATAAAACAAAAATGCAAATCAAGAAAAAATTATAATATGTAATATTGTTTCTAGCTGATGTACTAGTTTAAAGCTTGTCAACATTCTCTCATTTAGTCCTCAAAAAAGTCATCTAAAACAAATCTTACAATTTTGTTTTACTAGAAATATGTAGTTTTTTTAAAAAATAAAGCAGGTGCAACAAATATGAAGTGAAATTATCTTTCTAATTCTGCTCTTTGATTTTCCAGATATAATTAGAATTAACACTTTTACATAAAAGTCCTTTCTTTTTAGCATAGGTATCATTTTGCAAAAGAATATTATATGTTCGGTGATGTGCCTTTTTTTTTTTCATTTAGCAGTGGCTCACAAGCATTTTTTTATGCTGGAAGTATATATATCTTATATACTTTTGGGCTTCCCAGGTGACACTGGTGGTAAAGAACCCACCTGTCAGTGCAGGAGACCTTAGATACATGAGTTCAATCCCTGGGTTGGGAAGGTCCCCTGGAGGGAGGGCATGGCAACCCACTCCAGTATTCTTGCCTGGAGAATCCCATGGACAGAGGAGCCTGGCCAGCCATGGTCAATAGGATTGCAAAGAGTCGGGCATGACTGAAGCTACTTAGGAGGCACATAGCATGCATGCATATACTTTTGGTACTATGTACCAGTTTTATATGCAGAAAACTGTTGCTTTGAAAGAATTAATTTTCCAGTAAATGGTGTAGCTGAGATTGCAGCTTGCACAGTCTGATTCTAGAACCCATGCTTATAACCACTACATAACTGCCTCTTGGAATATACTGGAAGCATCTAATTGTGGATATCCTGAAAACTAGAAAATTCTTTTTCAAATGTTTTTTATAAATTATTTAAATTTTCCTGATTTCTCCAATTCAAGGTTATTAATGGCTCGAAATATATAACTTTAGTCTAAATTATTTATAATGTGATAATAAGTCTATCAGGGTATGTTACTGAACTACTCAAGACAAAATGAAATTGCTTTATCCATCTTAAGAACTGCATCTTTTTTTGAAAAAAATATTTTTAACAGCCTATTCTATAACTAAAATTGGTGGTGTTAAAAGCAATGAGAACATTTTATTTCATGAAATAATTCTACCCTTTCCTTTATGCCTTGTCTGGATGGGATGGAGATGAGATTGACAAGGAAGCCTTGATAGAGTGCTTTGATAAGGGCTGTTAGATTATTCATTCATTTAGTAGTATTCATTGGACACTACCTGTTTTCTAGGCACCAAGCTAGGCTTATGCATTTAAACTGAAAACAGTGAGGAGAATCCTGGTTTTCACATTCTATTGGACAGTTACATTCCACTGGTAGTAGTTGGAGATTGGCTAAGAGCTACTTAGCCATTTTGAAGTTTGGTGTAAATTATAAGTAAATTAATTAAATACAAACTTTGACTGATACTAACCACTTTTTCTTCAGTTTTGTTTTTTTGCCAGGTACCAAAAGTTTTATGTGATATGTTAGATTAATAAATTATGTCTTTAAATAACCTGAATATCTTCTCATTTGTGCCAATGAGTTGACTAAGGTCCTCCGTTAACCTAATACTTGGCATCACTAAGTGATAAGTCTAATTTGGTAACAGTAGCCAACAGAGATTAGAGTTTTCTGGCTTAATTCTGGATCAGAAGGCCAGGAGGCCCTCATAATTTATTATTTTAAAAAATTTTCTCTTAAAGTTCCACTTTGGAAACAAAGTGATTGAGAGGCATATTCTAAGAGGAACTCATCAGGATGAGCTCAGCCTCCCTGGTGATAATTTGGAAGTTGATGTTATTTTTGGATGGCAAATTAAAATCTGGCATGTTGCCAAGCCAAATCCTGTGTTTAATTACAGAGGTGAGATAATTATCAGGGGAGCCGTTCAGTTAATAGTTATAGAAATCCTAATTTAGCAAGAAAAACAGGGTAGAATAAAAGCTGATGTCAGCCAAACTGATTGTCAACAATGGGAGGTTTTGAAAATTCCTTATCCATTGGAATCAAATTGAGGCACCTAATGGCAATGGCAGTGCTATTGTGGAAAATCTTCACTCGATTTCTCCTCCTATATTAAAACTGAGTTTGATTTGTAAAACAGTTGTAAAGACAAAGACTAGAGGAGGAAAACTGTATTAACAAGTTTTCTTTATAATGAAGGTGGGTCATGTTTTACTGAAAAAAATAGAAATAATATTTTACCCTAATAGTTTATACTTCTGAGCAAATTCTAGACATCTATCTAAAGAGAAGATAAGGCAGGAGTGCACAACACTATTCAAGATACTGATTTTTTTCCCCAAATCAGTAAATTCTTTGTAGAGTTGACTCTCCAGGATTCATGTTTTCATTTCATAGTTAACATTCTTATTAAAATTTTTGTGATTATACTCCTTAACCAGTGAGTCACCTGGATAAGTTTAGGTTTACTTTAAACCTAAATTCTGTCTTTAGTTCAGTGGTTGTTAAATGTAGCACTTTAAAGATTAGCACAAAGTCTTGTCTAAATAGGAAAATGCCCATTTGTACTTAAAGTGTTTTGCATACTTAATTATTATATATACACATTATATATAACTGTTATATAATAATATAGCATTTCCATAGGTAATTAGAAATGTTACTAACTTCTCTCTTAAAATAAGGAAATTAAAAACTTTAAAACAAAATTTTTAAATATTTCTGCCTACTTTTAAGATAGTTAATTGTAGTGACTTTTTTTTCTATTTTCTTAATTAGAGAAAATATTATATCACTTCACATTTTTATTGTTTTTGAATATTTAAAAAGTCAGAGTCAATTTGAAAGAATTATATATAACTACCTATGGTAGTTAAGGATCCATTTAAAAAAGATATTAAAGCTGAGCCAGAAAAGGAAAAAAAAAGAGATTCTTCAATCTTTCTCTACAATATTATGTAGACTGTTTGAAGATGGGGGTTATGAGAGAGGGACACAGCTCTGGCATTGTGCAATATAAGTTTATTGTAATGTACCCTTCCAAAGAAAAATACAAGTCACTTCTGATCATTTCTCCTCAAAATCGCTTAATAGCTTCATGTTGCTTTGGGGTAGAGGAGATGCTTATAATGGGAAATGCTTATAAGGCTGTTGTGATGGGCCTCGTGTGATTTGTCCATACCCACCTTTCTCTGCTTCCTTTGGACGTCATTTTAGCTTTTGAATATGCCAGCTTTATCTCATTGTCAGCTGTTCAGATACTCTGTCTCAAACATTCCCGGCCTGCCTCTGTGCAAAGCTAATTCATACATATTCGTCAGAACTGAGCTTTACTCACTGTCAATACTTGGTGGGACCTCTTCTGAAATCGTATCCCCCTCTTTCTTGCCCCTTTACTTGCACAAATAGAACAGCAATGAAAAGCTGGGGTAGGTACTTGTATTTGGAGCTGTGAGAGCATATGTACTTCTTTAACATAGGGACTTACAGTAATTGTTCATTTAATGATCTACCTTCTAGTATAGACAGTAATTATAATTTAAAATTAGAGTGTATTTCTATTAGGTATATCAAAGTATACTAACAGTGTGTTGAAAATACTTGCACAGTGCCTGACAGAAAATGGGTGTTCAACAATATTTGTTGAGTGGTATTATATGGGTCTTGTTCATAGATATATAAAAGCTAAAGGGGTTAATTCCTAGCTCAAAGGCTACTTTGAAGTATAAGACAGACAATGCCTAACACAGTGCCTGACTCCCTCAAAATGTTACTTCCATAGCTTTTTCTTTCCTTCATGGAAAATATTGTTCATGCTACCAGATGATATGTTACTTTGGTTGACATAGATCTCCAACAAATGCCAGTTACCATCTATGGAAAAGAAATGGAATGTTTAATTTTTACTTGAAATGTATTTAGAAATTTGGATATGGCTAGATGATAGGATTTTTACAAAGGAAAACAAGAAATCTTGGACTGATTGTATGTCCTAACGTTTTATCAGTTTGACTAGTTATATAGTAATGGACTTGGGGGAAAACTCCATTTTAAATAGACTATTTCTGTTTTCAACCAACTCTAAAGACCTCATTTATATGCATCCTTTGTCCTTAGGCTACATAGTTACTCAAAGGAAATGGGAAACTCTTATAGGAAAGGAATTTGATAGTGATATTGATGGAATTAGAAATAGGGGAGGTTGTCAGCCTTTGGCATTAACTATCATTAGTCTTGGTACAGTATCAATTCTTTAAAAGATACATGTTTATTTTAGATTTTATTTATCTTACATTTTCTGAATGTAGAATAAGCCTATTATTTAATGATAGTTATAAAATCAATAAAAGATGCTGCATACTTACAAACAGGTTAAAGAAATGGCAAACTCAGCTAGCGATGCTGTCATAAGAAGAGTGAATGTTTGCCTCTTCACTACATAAAAGCCCTTAAAGATTCACTGGATAGTTAAGACACTCTAAATTTTTTCTCATCAGAAAAATACCCACCAAACCCAAATGATCTGAAATGTTTAGGATCAGATTTATAGAGTGGCAAAAACTCTTGTTAAGAAAGAGACAGTGTATGTGCACACTCGGTAGATAATATTAATTGCCACATAAACTGAAGCTTTGGTTTCATACAGATACTTTTTAGTGGCATGTCCATGGTAGGCAGGGGATTCTTTCCTTACTTTTGTAGGAATGATCCATGATGGATGAGTATTGAAGACTGAGATCCTCTCTGGCTTTAAAAAGTATTCTGTTTAAGTCATATGCAAGTTAGTTTAAATTAGCTCATGTGGCATTTAAACTTAAAGATGAAAATATAACACTGATTACCTTCCTGCTTTTCCCCAGATTCCCTACCTCAATAAATGGCATCATATTTCAGTATGGGATGACTACTGAAATGATGAAATACTGAAATATGTTTTCTTGTCTTTAGTTTTCCAAAGTTTAATTATAAATTAAACTTTATATATAGATATATATAGATTTATATATAGATATATATAGACATATATGTAGATATATATAGATTTCTTTGGGCTTATTTAGTTTGACCATCTTCTTGATTCGGTAATTTTGTGCTTTCCATAAAATTTGGGATACTTTTAGTCATTAATGCTTTGAATATTCTTTTTTTTTTTTTAGTTTTTTATTTTTTAAATTTTAAAATCTTTAATTCTTACATGCATTCCCAAACATTAACCCCCCTCCCACCTCCCTCCCCATAACATCTTTCTGGGTCATCCCCATGCGCCAGCCCCAAGCATGCTGCATCCTGCGTCAGACATAGACTGGCGATTCAATTCACATGATAGTATACATGTTAGAATGTCATTCTCCCAAATCATCCCACCCTCTCCCTCTCCCTCTGAGTCTAAAAGTCCGTTATACACATCTGTGTCTCTTTCCCTGTCTTGCATACAGGGTCGTCATTGCCATCTTCCTAAATTCCATATATATGTGTTAGTATACTGTATTGGTGTTTTTCTTTCTGGCTTACTTCACTCTGTATAATCGGCTCCAGTTTCATCCATCTCATCAGAACTGATTCAAATGAATTCTTTTTAACGGCTGAGTAATACTCCATTGTGTGTATGTGCCACAGCTTTCTTATCCATTCATCTGCTGATGGACATCTAGGTTGTTTCCATGTCCTGGCTGTTATAAACACACATGTACCCCAATGTTCATCGCAGCACTGTTTATAATAGCCAGGACATGAATATTCTTTTAGTACCCTCTCTTTCTCTTCTTCTGAGATTCTGATGATATGAATGTTGGATCCTTTGTTAGTCTCATACAAATCTCTAAGGTTCTGTTTATTTTTTTGGCCTTTTTTAAAAGTCTATTTAGATTGTTTGAGTCTCTTTATCTGTTCTCCAGTTCACCCATGTATCCTCTTTCATTTCTACTCTTGAGTGTGTCCAACAATTTTTATTTCTATTGTTGTATACTTTAGTTCTGTAATAGCCATTTGGTTCTGTTTTGATGACTTTTTTGGGGGGCGGGGCATTGCACTGGGTCTTTGCTGCTGCTCAGAGTTTTCTGTAGTTGTGGTGAGCTGGGGCTACTCTTCCTTGTGATGTGCAGGCTTCTCCCTGCAGTGGCTTCTCTTATTGTGGAGCACAGGCTCTGGACTGTTTGGGTGTCAGTAGTTTCAGCATGTGGTCTCCGTAGTGGTGGCTCCCTGGCTCTAGAGCACAGTCTCAAAGTTGTGGTGGCTTAGTTTCCCACGGCACGACATGTGGGATCTTCCTGGACCAGGAATTGAACCAGTGTATTGGCAGGCAGGTATTCTTTACCACTGAACCACCATGGAAGTCCAACTTCTTCTTCTTCTTTTTGCACTGAGGATTTTCTATTTTCCCATCTATATTAGAACATGTAATTGGTTGCTGAGTCATTTCTGGGAAAGCTGCTTTAAAATTCTTGTCAAATAATTAAAACATCTGCTCCATCTCAGTGTCGGCATCAGTTAACTGTCTTTTTTTCATGCAAGTTACGATTTTTTGCTACTTTTGTATCACAGATAATTTAGTGGTTTTCTATTGTATCCTGGACATTTGTTCATTATGTTTGGAGACTCTGAGGTGTATTTAAATTTTTTATTTAAGCTGTTTTATTTATGTTTTTTAGTTTTAGCAAGCAGGTCCTGGCCTAGTTTTTTTTTTGTGATTCCAATGAGGGTTTAATTTTAGAGAACTTGCATTCTTATTTTGGTCTGCTTTGCTGTTGCTGGGGCTCTAACCGGTCCCTGTTGTTGCTGCTTGGGGTGATGGAAGATGTTTCCCCAGGAAGGGCTCATTGAAGATCAAACTGTAGGAGAGGGGACTCCCAGGCAAGTAATGGCATGTGGCTTCTGGGGCCACATGTGCATTGTGGGTGAGTCCCTCTTGATGATGCTGCCTGCCAGCCTCAGATTTCTTGAAGGAGGTGGTATATCCCAGGCTCTCATGGTTTCTTGTTGGTTGGGCTGCCAGTTCATGCCCTGCACCAGTGGTGTCAGGAAGCTGATTTCAGAGGAGTTCCTTTTCTTTCCACAGAACTGGGCTGCTTTCTGTTGTTTTGTTGGAGTCCAGGAAACACTGTTCTTGGTTCATCTTCTGTTGGGTTGGGCGACAAGACACTCTGCTGCTGTGTTGTTCTTTTAGATTTGGAGTCAAAACTAGTTTGGCTTCTACTTTCATTGTTCTTTTCTGATTGTCTCTTGCACAATTTACAGGGTTCATAATCATTCTTAGAGTGGAGGAGGATAGATCAGTGAAGGAGGAAAGGTGGGAGGAAAGATCCCATTTTATCTAGACTGGAATTCTTATCCTGTGTTTTTATTTGCAAAATATACCAGTCCTAACTAGGCCACAGGTAACCTGGACATAAGTAGTTAGTTGCAGTGTATAGTTTTCTTACTTTTTTTTGGATTTACTTATGCTTCATGATGAAACCTGATTAAGTGGACTTAAAGCAATCAGTAATATAGTACTGGGGTCCCAAACTATATCGCCTGCCCAAGGGCCATACTTGCTCTATAGCTTGTTCTGGAATGGCCTTCAAGTTAAGAATGGCTTTCCATTTTTTAGGATTAAAAAAATGTAAATACTCCATATGTGGTCAGTAAGACTTAAACCATTACTCTCAAACATTATAAAGAAAAAAAAAAATTACTGACACCTAGTCCAGGGAAATTAAAAAAAAAAAAAATGCTAAAAAACACTAAACTTGGGATTCAGAAAAGGAGTGTTTGGTTCTTATCTTTGAAACTGATAAGCTCTGTAATGTTGAGCAAGTCACGAAAATTCCATGGGATACATTTTTCGCTTTATAAAATAAAGCTTTATTTAAAGTAATTCTTGAAATTCTTCCAGTATGAAGTTTTAAATTGCACTGTCATAGAACTGTTCAGTTCAGTTCAGTTGAGTTCATTCGCTCAGTCGTGTCTGACTCTTTGTGACCCCATGAATCGCAGCACACAAGGCCTCCCTGTCCATCATCATCTCCCAGAGTTCACTCAAACTCATGTCCATTGAGTAGGTGATGCCATCCAGCCATCCTCTGTTGTCCCCTTCTCCTCCTGCCCGCAATCCCTCCCAGCATCAGAGTCTTTTCCAATGAGTCAACTCTTCACATGAGGTGGACAAAGTATTCGAGTTTCAGCTTTAGCATCATTCCTTCCAAAGAAGACCCAGGGCTGATCTCCTTTAGAATGGACTGGTTGGATCTCCTTGCAGTCCAAGGGACTCTCAAGAGTCTTCTCCAACACCACAGTTCAAAAGCATCAGTTCTTTGGTGCTCAGCTTTCTTCACAGTCTAACTCTCATATCCATACATGACCACTGGAAAAACAATAGCCTTGACTAGACAGACCTTTGTTGGCAAAGTAATGTCTCTGCTTTTGAATATGCTATTTAGGTTGGTCATAACTTTTCTTCCAAGGAGTAAGTGTCTTTTAATTTCATGGCTGCAGTCACCATCTGCAGTGATTTTGGAGCCCCGAAAGATAAAGTCTGACACTGTTTTCCCATCTATTTCCAATGAAGTGATGGGACTAGATGCCATTATCTTCATTTTCTGAATGTTGAGCTTTAAGCCAACTTTTTCACTCTCCTGTCAGAATTGGCTAAATTTCTAAGTGAGGCTTATTTTTACCCCCCACCCTGTTTTTATTTTGAAAAAATTCAAATCTGTGAAAAAGATGAACAAATACTACAATGAATATTCATACACCTTTCACAAACAGTCAGCAATTTTAAATATTTTGCCACATAAGATTTTTTTCTAAAAGTTGTGCATTTATTTGTCTATGTATAAATCTTATTTTTTCTGAAACATTGAAAATACACTGCAGTCATCATAATACTTTGCTGCTAAGTACTTTAGTGTGTTTTGTCTAAGAACAACTTGAAAGGAGGTGGTATCTCTTAAATTTTAGTGGTATGGAAAGAGAAGAGAGGAACAGTGTAAATTTTTGGTCCTCTAGAAATGAAGGAGGAACCATTAGCCAGATTCATCAAGAAACAAAGGGAGAAAAATCAAATCAATAAAATTAGAAATGAAAATGGAGAGGTCACAACAGACAACACAGAAATACAAAGAATCAGAAGAGACTACTATCAGCAATTATAAGCCAATAAAATGGACAACCTGGAAGAAATGGACAAATTCTTAAAAAAGTACAACTTTCCAAAACTAAACCAGGAAGAAATAGAAAATCTTAACAGACCCATCACAAGCATGGAAATTGAAACTGTAATCAGAAATCTTCTAGCAAACAAAAGCCCAGGTCCAGACGGCTTCACAGCTGAATTCTACCAAAATTTTACAGAAGAGCTAACACCTATCCTACTCAAAGTCTTCCAGAAAATTGCAGAGGAAGGTAAACTTCCAAACTCATTCTATGAGGCCACTGTCACCCTAATACCAAAACCTGACAAAGATGAAGAAGAAGAAGACTACAGGCCAATATCACTGATGAAGACAGATGCAAAAATCCTCAACAAAATTCTAGCAATCAGAATCCAACAACAGATTCAAAAGATCATACACCATGACCAAGTGGGCTTTATCCCAGGGATGCAAGTATTCCTCAGTATCCACAAATTAATCAATGTAATTCACCACATTAACAAATTGAAAAATAAAACCCACATGATTATCTCAATAGATGCAGAGAAAGCCTTTGACAAAATTCAACATCCATTTATGATAAAAACTCTCCAGAAAGCAGGAATAGAAGGAACATACCTCAATATAATAAAAGCTCTATATGACAAACTCATAGCAAACATTATGCTCAGTGGTGAAAAATTGAAGGCATTTCCCCTAAAGTCAGGACAAGACAAGGATGCCCACTTTCACCATTACTATTCAACATAGTTTTGGGAGTTTTGGCCACAGCAATCAGAGCAGAAAAAGAAATAAAAGGAATCCAAATTGGAAAAGAAGAAGTAAAACTCTGTTTGCAGATGACATGATCCTCTACATGGAAAACCCTAAAGACTCCACCAGAAAATTACTAGAGCTAATCAATGAATATAGTAAAGTTGCAGGATATAAAATCAACACACAGAAATCCCTTGCATTCCTATACACTAATAATGAGAAAACAAAAAGAGAAATTAAGGAAACAATTCCATTCACCATTATAATGAAAAGAATAAAATACTTAGGAATATATCTACCTAAAGAAACTAAAGACCTATATATAGAAAACTATAAAACACTGGTAAAAGAAATCACAGAGGACACTAACAGATGGAGAAATATACCATGTTCCTGGATCAGAAGAATCAATATAGTGAAAATGAGTATACTACCCAAAGCAATTTATAGATTCAATGCAATCCCTATCAAGCTACCAATGGTATTTTTCACAGAGCTAGAACAAATAATTTCACAATTTGTATGGAAATACAAAAAACCTCGAATAGCCAAAGAAATTTTGAGAAAGAAGAATGGAACTGGAGGAATCAACCTGCCTGACTTCAGGCTCTACTACAAAGCCACAGTCATCAAGACACTATGGTACTGGCACAAAGACAGAAATATACATCAATGGAACAAAATAGAAAGCCCAGAGATAAATCCACGCACCTATGGACACCTTATCTTTGACAAAGGAGGCAAGAATATACAATGGATTATAGACCATCTCTTTAACAAGTGGTGCTGGGAAAACTGGTCAACCACTTGCAAAAGAATGAAACTAGAACACTTTTTAACACCATACACAAAAATAAACTCAAAATGGATTAAAGATCTAAACGTAAGACCAGAAACTATAAAACTCCTAGAGGAGAACATAGGCAAAACACTCTCTGACATAAATCACAGCCGGATCCTCTATGACCCACCTCCCAGAATATTGGAAATAAAAGCAAAAATAAACAAATGGGACCTAATTAAACTTAAAAGCTTCTGCACAACAAAGGAAACTATAAGCAAGGTGAAAAGACAGCCTTCTGAGTGGGAGAAAATAATAGCAAATGAAGCAACTGACAAACAACTAATCTCAAAAATATACAAGCAACTCCTGCAGCTCAATCCCAGAAAAATAAATGACCCAATCAAAAAATGAGCCAAAGAATAAATAGACATTTCTCCAAAGAAGACATACAGATGGCTAACAAATACATGAAAAGATGCTCAACATCACTCATTATCAGAGAAATGCATATCAAAACCACAATGAGGTACCATTTCATGCCAGTCAGAATGGCTATGATCCAAAAGTCTACAAGCAATAAATGCTGGAGAGGTTGTGGAGAAAAGGGAACCCTCTTACACTGTTGGTGGGAATGCAAACTAGTACAGCCACTATGGAGAACAGTGTGGAGATTCCTTAAAAAACTGAAAATAGAACTGCCTTATGACCCGGCAATCCCACTGCTGGGCATACACACCAAGGAAACCAGAATTGAAAGAGACACGTGTACCCCAATGTTCATCGCAGCACTGTTTATAATAGCCAGGACATGGAAACAACCTAGATGTCCATCAGCAGATGAATGGATAAGAAAGCTGTGATACATACACAATGGAGTATTACTCAGCCATTAAAAGGAATACATTTGAATCAGTTTTAATGAGGTGGATGAAACTGGAGCCGATTATACAGAGTGAAGTAAGCCAGAAAGAAAAACACCAATAGAGTATACTAATGCATATATATGGAATTTAGAAAGATGGTAATGATAACCCTGTATATGAGACAGCAAAAGAGACACAAAGGTATAGAATAGTCTTGTGGACTCTGTGGGAGAGGGTGAGGGTGGGATGGTTTGGGAGAATGACATTGAAACATGTATAATATCATATATGAAATGAATCACCAGTCCAGGTTCGATGCAGGATACTGGATGCTTGGGGCTGGTGCATTGGGATGACACAAAGGGATGGTAAGGGGACGGAGGAAAGAGGGGGGTTCAGGATGGGAAACACGTGTATACCTGTGGCGGATTCATGTTGATGTATGGCAAAACAAATACAATATTGTAAAGTAATTAACCTCCAATTAAAATAAATAAATTTATATTTAAAAAAAGACAGATTTTTGCCTATAATGATGTTGTGTTCATAGCATCTGGAACTAAATCACGTAGCACTTTAAAAATGTCTTTAAGTTAACAAATGAATAAAAAATATATATATTTTAAAAAATGGAGAGTAAAAATAGAATGCATATAAAACAAATTCCAAGAATTAAGAGTGGAATCTTAATTCCACTAGAATTAAGAGTACAATTGCTAGAATTAAGAATGGAATCTATATATTGAAACTGACAAAATATCATACATCAGAAAAAGCTGACGTAGAAGCAACATCTCCAAGACATATCTTAGTTAAGCAATTAGACTTTGAAGACTAAAGTCAAAATACCATGTTCATTACTAAGTAAAGAATACATTACCATCAAATTTCTCAGTTGCAAGATACAAAGCAAAATGGTAGTTCAGCAATGTTTTTAAAAAATCAAGCAGTGGAAGTATGAGACAAGAATTTCATATATTGTCAGGCTACCCAGCAAGTACTGAAACTATAAGGGAAAAAAAAATGGACAGTTTTAAATATGCATGCTGTAGGGTAAGGGAGTTAGAGAAGGCAAGGTTTAGAAAAAGAATGAGACCGACACTTTACAGGAACAGATCACCCTTAATGAGGCGAGAAGGGGCAGCAGTCAGATTAGTGAGCCGCTACACTAACTCAAGAACAGAGTAAATAATATAGGTATATATGTGGAAATCTACTGTCTTAAGGGGGCCTGTTCTTCTCCAAGGCTGTTTGGAGTAGTTATCTCTTTAAGGGCTGGGGCAGGGAATTCTGGAGATCTGCCAGAGTCTGGGACCAGCTAGGAGCTGGCATAATCAACCTTAATGTCCTTTTTTTTTTTTTTCCTTCTGGTGAGAGAGTTCTTTGCTTTGCATAGAATGGTGGGGAGGACCCAGAAGGGAGTTTAATCCAGGCTATTTTGAGCCCTGTAACTTTCCTTCACATGGAATTGAAGTTGGCATATTAGTTATTTACTTTTTATTTTACATGTTATTTTTAGTGGAAGAGATTTTCAAAGTCTTAGATAGGAGGGAAAAAGGACACTACTTCTTTGAGTATTTATTATAAAATGGATGTATATAAATTTGAATTAGGTCTAATTACCTTTATTTTACAATGAAGAAACTGGGACTCAAAGAAATCAGCTACTGTGATTCAGTGAAAGTGTTAGTTGTTTGGCCGTGCTCAACTCTTTGCGACCCCATGGGATGTAGCCCGCCAGGCTCCTTTGTCCCTGGGATTCTCCAGGCAAGAATACTGGAGTGGGTTGCCATTCCCTTCTCCAGGAGATCTTTCTAACCCAGGGATCAAACGGTCTCCTGCATTGCAGGAGGATTCTTTACCATCTGAGCCACTGGGACAGTAATTCAGTGAATATCTGTCAAAGCCAGGATTCAGACCCTTTTTACTTTCACTCTAAAACTTTGATCTTTCTTCTGTATCATGCTCATTGATGTTTAGTTGTTGTTGGTATAGTTAAAAGAGAGAGTGATCTTCCTTACTACTCTATTTAGCACATTTTTCTCTAGCTGGTGAAGCTATTCATAATCTTGCTCAGTTGACAGGTAGTACTACTATTTTTGCAGGAGTTTGAGCTCTGAACACTATAAAGAACAGAATGATTTAATTAAAGGTTTAAAAACAGTCGATTTGAAAATGTGATGGTTTTACATGCTCAAATTTCCTCCCCCAGAACCAATCACATCTGAAAATAAAGACTAGAACTGAAAATCCTAAAACTTAGCTTTTCAAGCATTCACTGAGTCTGTTTTTGAATATATGTATAATAAGCAACACTTTTATTACAAGTATATCCCCAAGATAAAATTAGCAGAGCATATTAGACTATAAATGTTAATAAGCTGGTATTAGTATTATCACTTTCAAGCAGAGGACAGGGATCCTTTGGTGCTGTTTCTGAGGCTATAGTGTCTTATCAGCTTCTGTGACAAACCACTCTTAATATCTACTGTCCATGGTAATTAGTTTATAGCCTACCAGCCATGTGTCTACACAGAAGACAACAGAGTCTATTCAAAAATGCTCCCTTCTTCTCATAAAATGCTAAGACAAGCAATTCTTATTTAACATAGATGCTAATGCAGGGAAATATAATAGTGTCTGGCTTCCAGAAGACATAAAAATATATTACTAAATTAAATTGCACACATTTTTCAAAAGTTGGTATACGATTTGTATCTAGCTTCAGAAATTCTAAAATGCAGCCTTACCTAAAAAATCTCTGAGAAAGAGAATTAGAATGCTTCAAAATGCCCCAGTCAGATGCAGGCTTGGTACCAGTGATACAATAGCAGGACCTAGCCTGGTCAATATGTATTTTTAGCTGAACTGCCATTTCCATTACAAGAACTTTTTTTTTTTTTAGCACTTTATAACTAGGACATTTTCATTTTTACCATCCTGAAACTTGACAGAAATTGTCAGACCACATGTATTTTGAAGAATACAACAGATCTACTTTGACTAATAGGCAATTTTAAACTCTAACAGTTGCTAGGTCATTTATGAAAACTCTGCTCCAAAAACAAAGGACAGGTATTAAGATGATTTGGGTAAATGTCTTCTTTTTTTAAAATAGTAATCATACCATATATTGCATTGCCTTCTTCTCTGCTTTTGGCAAAACATCAAACTCACCTTGTAAGGATAGGAAAATTTATAGGGGTTTGTGACACCAGCTTCATCAATTTGTTGTAAGACTAATGGAAGATGACATAGGTCAGGTGCGCAGAACAGGGTCCAGCAGACTGCAGCCATTCCATTCATATGAGTTTATCTTTGCCTCTAAAAAATATAAGGCCACTGCTTCAGGTTATTAAAAGAAAGTAAAAGGCAATACAGCAAACCCTCATTTCAAAGGAATTCACACTTAATATGAAGTAGGCTGCTGCTAAGTCGCTTCAGTCGTGTCTGACTCTGTGCGACCCCGTGGACTGCAGCCTTCCAGGCTCCTCCGTCCATGGGATTTTCCAGGCGAGAGGACTGGAGTGGGTTGCCATTGCCTTCTCCTAATATGAAGTATAGTTCTTGGTAAAGATACTGTCACATTTTAGTTAAACTAGAAAAAATATTAGAGCAATTTAGGGAGAGAAGCAAATGCTAATAGACTGGACACTAACTTTTAGCCACCCCTTAACTAAAATTATGAATTTTATTTATTAATAAGTAATAAAATCACTAGAATTTCTCAGTATGGTTTGCTTCCTGTGAAAGAGCTGCCAAAAGTTCGTGAATAGCTAACTAAAGCAATCACATGTAAAAACAAGTGCAATAAAAAGGAGTCATAATCTCTTAGGACGTATATTTCTAGACTGCTTCTGGGAATTTGAATTAACTCTTTCACCACTAGATGATATAGCTTTATGTGATATAGTATCAGAGTAACAGAGAGCATTCTACCCAGCAACTTTGTAGAGGTGCCAATTTAGAAGCAGGAAATAGCACAGGCTCTGGTGGAGACTTGTCTAGTGTTCTTAGATGACCTATGTCATCTCTTATCAGTCTTACTGGATAACTGAGATTGGTTATAATTTTTTTTTGGTAGATCTAGAAAGGATGTTACATGATTTTTCTGGGGTATCTGATCATGAAGAAAAGTAAGGACAATATGACCTTTTTAGAATTGACTGCCACTGCTTAGATTCTGCCCCATAGGGGAAAAGTCAAATTTATTTATTTATGTATTTTTCTTTAGTGGAAAACCACTAAATGTAATAATCTGCAATGAATTACCCCATTTCCAATGTAGAATTAGCCAAAGTCGACTCTATCCTTGGATCCCAAAGAGAACCAGCATGGGCTCATTTTCTATGACAGTGCCTATCACTTCAAAATTAAAGCGGAAAATTGAGGCAACAAGTCGTGGAATATAAATTCATCAATCCTTGCTCTTACCTCAGTTTACTGGGCTATTTTAAATAAAAGATTAAAGTGTAAACATGTTATGAATATTAGTGATTCTAATTAGAGTTAGAGATTATAACATCCAGTTCAGTTCAGTTCAGTCGCTCAGTCGTGTCCAACTCTTTGCGACCCCATGAATCGCAGCACACCAGGCCTCCCTGTCCATCACCATCTCCCGGAGTTCACTCAAACTCATGTCCATGGGGTATCATAATTCTGTGTAAATAAGATATTAAGGTAACCCCCTAAAGTTAGAGTAGATAGATCAATGAATTTGGTGTTCTTCCTCCATAATACCAAGTAAGTGATATGATAAATGACTGAATAGCCATAGGCACACATGAATGGTGTAAAATTTGTTGAGATTAGAAGAGTGAACTAGAAAACCTTTAATGGCTTTTATGAGTCAAATCATTTCTATTTTGAATATAGAATGATCAACTTATGATAATTATACCAAAATTAAGAATATACCAAATATAAGTGAGAATATACCAAAATTAAGTAGATGGTGGTTGAGGAAACAGAAGAGTCTCATAAATACATTTAATTTTCAGAATGCATTTGTTATTGTTGTTCAGTCACTCAGCTGCCTCTGATGCTTCGCAACCCCATGGAATGCAGCATACTGCTTGTCCTTCACCATCTCCCGGACCCTGCTCAAACTCATGTTCATTGAGTCAGTGATGCCATCTGACCGTCTCATCCTCTGTCATCCCCTTCTCCTCCCACCTTCAATCTTTCCCAGCATCAGTCTTTTCCAATGAGTTGATTCTTTGCATCAGGTGGCCAAAGTATTGGTGCTTCAGCTTCAGCATCAATCCTGCCAATGAATATTCAGGCTTGATTTCCTTTAGGATTGACTGGTTTGATCTCCTTGCTGTCCATGGGACTCTCAAGAGTCCAAGAGGACAGTTTGAAAGCATCAGTTCTTCAGTGCTCAGCCTTCTTTATAGTCCAACTCTCACATCTGTACAGAATTAATGGAAAAATCATAGCTTTGACTATATGGACATTTGTTGGCAAAGTGATGTCTCTGCTTTTTAATATGCTGTCTAGGTTGGTCATAGCTTTTCTTCCAAGGAGCAAGAGTCTTTAATTTCATGGCTGCGGTCACCATCTGCAGTGATTTTGGAGCCCAAGAAGATAAAGTCTGTCACTATTTCCCCATCTATTTGCCATGAAGTGATGGGACCAGATGCCATGATCTTCGTTTTTTTGAATGTTGATTTTAAGCCAGCTTTTTCACTCTCTTTCACCTTCATCAAGAGGCTCTATAGTTCCTCTTTGCTTTCTGCCATAAGGGTGGTGTCATCTGCATATCTGAGGCTATTGATATTTCTCCTAGCAGTCTTGATTCTAGCTTGTGCTTCATCTAGCCTGTCATTTTGTATGATGTACTCTGCATATAAGTTAAATAAGCAGGGTTACAATATATGGCCTTGACAAACTCCTTTCCCAATTTTGAACCAGTCCATTGTTCCATGTTCAGTTCTAACTCTTTTCTTAACCTGCATGTAGGTTTCTCAGGAGGCAGGTAGGTTTATCTGGTATTCCCATCTCTTGAAGAATTTTCCACAGTTTGTTGTGATTCACAAAGTCAAAGCCTTTAGCGTAGTCAATGGAGCAGAAATAGTTTTTCTGGCATTCTCTCGCTTTCTCTATGATCCAACAGTTTATGGCAATTTGATCTCTGGTTCTTCTGCCTTTTCAAAAACCAGCTTGTATATCTGCAAGTTCTCTTAAAAATGCATAAATATCCTCTTAAGAACACTGTTATGTCTTTGTATTTTTAAAAACATAGTAAACTATCTTTGTTACATTGCCAGCTTTCTGTAAAGATTACCTCTATGTAATAGCAATGAAAATTTTTTAATGTTTCATAGTTAAATAAAACCTATAAATATGGTTCATGAATTTATAGTGATGGCAAAATTTTCTCAGTTCCTCAGAGATTTAGATCAGCTCTAAGAAGTTCTGAAAAGAGCACAGAAGAGACATTTACATCAAATAACTCATTTTGAATCTGGTATCCTTTTTAGCACACAGACCAACTCTGGCAGTTCAGAATGTGAATTTTTAAAAATTTTCCTGGCCTTCTGTTTGATTATTTTCCTTTGTTTGGTCTGTGAATATTTTAGTGAGGATTCACTTTAAAAGCAATCTCAGTCCTTGTTGTTGCTTTGCAATGTTTGAGAAAATGACTAGAGGAGCTTTAATGCTGTCTTGTTCATCAGCATGAATCAGATAAAAGATTAAAAACAATACCTAGAGAGCAGCTCTTAACTTGGGTTTCTGTCTGTTGAATTTTAATTCCATAATAAGATTCTTGTTCAGACAGAAGGTAAATAAATAAATAAGTTCATAAATTCCACTGATTTCAGCAGGCTATGTCACAGGGGATGCAGTATTTTTAAGCCAAAATATCATCAGTGTTTTACATGACTGCATTTGAGACTCCAGCCCTCCATGATTCCTTTCCAAGGCCAGCACCACCTGCTTACCACACAACCACACAAAGGCTTTGAACATTAATGGAGGAAGCAAACAGAGAAGTCAGTAAGCAGTCTCCACAGACGGCTGGTAAGGATATGCCACAGACAAGTCACAATTTATCTTCTTGAGCCTTTCAGACATTTTAGCAAGTACCACTGGTTTCCACTGCCGTCTCTTCTGTTGTGTCTCCTACTTAGGGAGACAGAGAACAGTGGCTGTTAAAATTGAGGTGGAGGCCATGGAACGTGAAAACATAGGCAGCCTTTGGTCCCTAAGTGCCAGTCATTTGGCCTCTAGAGCATGTCAGAATTCCTGAAGTGACTGTATTTACTTCTCACCTGGCTGGAGAGGAAAGGAGTGTGGCACTAACATCTGTCAAGGAAATTACAGAGGCAAGCAATTATTGGGGCTGGGGGCATTAAGGAAAAACAATTATATGCATTTTCAGTCTAATTTGATGAGAGAGCCTCAGGTTTCTGGAGCCTTGCCAGGCCAATTGCCTGAGCTGTAAAACCTGAGGCACCTGGCTTTTCAAAGTTAAGGCACTCTCCATTTTTAAGTCTATTGATTGGTTCACTGCAAAAGGAGTGTAAAGGACGCTGCCTTTTTTAGAAGGGAGTTTGATAGAATTTGCTACAAAAACTTATATTGTAAAATAGTGCTGTAGCAGGTTTCTAGCCTTTACTCTGGTTTGCACTCTGGAAATCTGTTTATATATTCAAGATTTATGTATTTCAGTCACCTGCAAATGTTTGCTGAGTTTATCCCCTCATATCACAGATACAGTGATCAATAGCAACAAAAGAAACATAGCCCCCTTTCTCTTACAGTTGAGAAAGGACTGCATTTCTATACCAGTGATACATATGATAAAAGTTATTAAGGATGTTGTGGAATTATGCAACTGGGGATACAGTTTGGTTTGGGGAGGGAGTATCAGAAAAAAGTTTCCCAGAGTAGTGGCTTTTAAGGTGAAGATTAAGAGATGAGTTGATCAGGGGAAGAGTGATAAAGAATATTTCAAGCCTTGACATGACCGTGTACATAGGCCCCTTGATAAGGAGTAATTGGGGAGCAAGTAAAATATAACAAGTAAAATGGGGTAGTTGGCTCAACAAGAAGCTCGAGATGAGGTCATAGACCAGCTTGCCTGCCTAGGACTTTGTAGCCCAGAGTAAGGAGTTGGGCTTGATTTTAAGACAAAGAGTAACTGCTGAGAGATTTGAGCATGGTTATTTGAAGAGCAAGTTAATGCAGTAACAGATCTGAGCACCTACTGGATACCAGTCATTATGCTCAAAATTGGGATATGGTGACAGTGAGTTGGTCCCCGTCTTCAAGGAGCTCACCACTTTATATGGAAAACAGATAAGAAAAACTCTCACTACAATGAGAGGATTTAGATTTGCATAAAGGTATGAACCAGTCTTCCCTTGTCTCTTAGTGGGTAAAAAATTCAAATCCTCCAGTCAATGCAAGAGATGTGGCTTGGATCCATAGGTCGGGGAGATCCACTGGAGAAGGAAATAGCAACCCACTCCGGTATGCTTGCCTGGAGAATCCCGTGGCGCCTGGCAGGCTACAATCCATAGGGTCAGAAAAGAGTCAGGCATGACTTAGTGACTAAACAACAACAAAGGCATGAACCAAGTGCTATGTGAAATCAGAGAAGAAACCCAGAAGAGACTTTAACTCAGGCTTTGAGTATCAGAATGTGTCCAGGGGAGATGGTATTTGATTCAAATCTGGAAGAACTTGTAAAAGTTGACCACGTGGATCAAGGGTTAGAAGGGCCTTCCAGATATAGGGAAAAACATACCTAGTGCCCTGTTTGGCACACTTAGAGAACTGCCTGTAGATTAGGATAACTAGAGAAGGTATGAGTAGCAATGAGGCAGGAAATGTGGCTGGAGAAGTTTATGTAACATACTCCTGCCCTGTTAAGGAAAGAGATATTAAGGAATTTGTATGTCATATCACCTTCCAATTTTAGTGAGCAGTCACCAAAGAAAAATTGCAAATTTTACCTTTGAAGAGAAAAAAAGCCATTAAGTGGGCCAACTTTTAGTCATAGAAGTTACTGTCTTAACCATTTCTGTCACTTTTCAAAAGCCTACAGAAATTTATACCTATTCAACAAAATGTTAATTTATGCTTCAGGAAAAAGATCAGTGGAATGTGCATATATGTTAAGGTGATTGCTTTTTCATTTTGGATCTGAGTTCTGCATCAACCTGAAAAATGGAATAAATTTCCCCCCAAAAAAGACATCAAATACTCAACAGAGAGAAAGAAAAAGGTCCCTATTTATCATGTTGCTCCAATCACCACTGAGTGATGTATTGTGATTACAACTTTTTTTAAATGGCAGGCTTCTGGGATGCTATGGGAATTGGTGACACGATGATGAATCAGTTTCTCCATATTGTCTGGTTGATCCAACAAACCTAAAGCAGATATTGACATTTGTCATTCAACACTGGAGTCCTACAGACTTCTCTGCTGATTAGTCAAATACTTCACCTCCCTTTAATTAATGTCTTAAGAGCAGAGCCTTACAGGGATGCTCAAGGGAGCAAAGTTTTACAATATAATGGAAAAGAAAGGTTACACAGTACCAGATGAATTAGAAGAAGTGAGCATGGGGGGAAAGGAAGAAATCAATGACAATGTTTAAACAGCTTAACCCTGTTGGCCCTGCATGTTAATAGATTATTTATGCATCACTTTGCCAGGGAGAAGTAATTAGTATGATTAGCATTTTCTGTTTATTGACTGCTCATCACAAATTGGAAAAAAATGTTTATATGTATTTTTGTTTATTACCTTGAAAAATCATTGACAAGAAAGGTCAGGAGAACTCATCCTCTCATATAAACTCAAAGAATTTTATACTAAAGAAAAAAAGAGTGCAAATGAACAGAAATATATTTCTCATTGTGCTGTGAAGAAAAAGGAAACTATTTTATTTCCAGAGAAAAGCCTTTTGAAATAGATGGTTAAAGAAGGAGCTTTGAAGTTTGACATGAGTCTAATCTCATTCTTTAGTTAATAGTCAAGGATTTTCAAAGAGTCTTTATGATGTTTGCAGAAAATTTTCACCTCTTCTCTGTCCCTCCACCCTGATCATTTGGAAAGTTTCTTTTACCATACCACTTCAATCATGCCCTTTTTGGAAGACAGCTGCAAGCTAATCCCATAATAAAAGCAGTGAAACAAAGATACTTAAGGAAGAATCCAGAAAGGGTTTAGATTTCTACCTTAAGTACCTTAAAAATTCACAGATGTAGGTTAGGTATTATTTAGGGAAAATGATTGTTGGCATCTAGAGTCCTGTGAATAACATGTCCGCAAAGATCTCTGCTGTATTTAGCAACCATTGGAGCAGGACCCAGATGTAGGATCCCAGACTTGGGAGAGATTTCCAGTTGTCCTGTCTTGGTTTTTGGTAAACTAGAAATGTAGACCCTGGAGAAAGATTTGATACAGAGTCTCAAGTACTTTAATTTCTAGTAAGTAACCTTGGGCAAGACTTACAAAGTCAAAGCACCCTAGAGATGAGTTTTATTTTGTTTTGCTTTTTAAAATCTCTCCCTGCCTCCATCTACCTACCTACCTATCATCTATATAAATACAAGTTAATTGTCCTTCCCTTCACGTTTCCATCCACTTGGCCCAACTATTCATTGTTTAAATGAGACTGGTAAAGCGAAGAAGGATCATCACACTTCCTGTTGCTGATTAAGCCTCCAACTTGCTAGGAATACGATGATTTTCTTTACTCTTACTGAAGCAACCACTGAATTCAGGATAGGATTATGCATTTGGAAGTCATATTGTTGAAAAATAAATGCTTAGGATTCATATGACTTTAAAAGGCAGTGTTACCTTTTAGGAAAATATTTAGGAAGAGTTTCTTGTGATATAAAATCACATTTTCTCCCTAGGAATAAAACAGAGACCTGTCTCATCTATTTTTAGAATATGTTCTTCTGAAATCTAGTCCTGATCATCAGATTGAATGTCTGAAATCTATGGTTCTCTAAAGTTAAAGAAGATACTGCCAAAACAAAAATTATGCTGCAAAACCAATATGAAAACAAAAATCAATATGAGAAAGGTTTATACAGATTTTATTCTTTTGAACATCCTGAAAAAAGCTCTAAAATCAATTGCACCTAGTTATAGTTAAATGTGATTTTCATTTTATCAAAGAAACATATAATATACATAAATTATAAAAGGCAAGTAGTAGCACAAACTTTATAAAAATCACCACAAATCCCATTTTCAAAAGTGACCCCTTTCATTTTTTATTCCCCCTCCCTCTTATTTCTAATTATATTATTAAATAACATAATAACATAAAATTTATTAGTTTTTAATTTTAGCCTTTATTTTCTTTTTGCTTTCTATTATAAAGGATTAGCATTTAGATCTTTTCTTGTGTGTGTTAATACACATTTAAGCATTTCTCCTTGCCTGTAGTGTCCAAACCATTTTTGGCTCCATCAATATTCAGTGTTTATCTTATTTTAACTAAGGAAATCTTATACACAGAGGAGTTACATGGTATATTATGATTATATGTTTTAAACATTTTATTTTTCCCTGAAGTTAACTGTTTTACACACACACACACACACACACACACACACACACACACACACACACACATTTCTATTTGCTGGCTGCCGATTCTGGCAACTCTACCTCTCACTTATCTTTCAAGACTCATGTTTTTTGGTATTTTTTTTTCCCACTAACACTTTCATCTTTTTCAAATCAATAGAAAGGTTGCCCACATCAAGTATGTTTTCTACCCCAAACATACCATTTTTATAGAAAACATGTAATCTCTGTATGCATACTTTGATTACTGACCCCAGATTTATTTACCTTTGTGGCTAAGGAGACCATATCTTTTCCAGCTTACTGTGAAGAAGGCTTTTCTAATCAGAGTGGATTTCTTTTTCTTTTTTTAAATTTTAAATTAATTTATTCATTTTAATTGGAGGACAATTACTTTCCAGAATTGTGATGGTTTTTGCCACACATCAGCGTAAATAGGCCATAGGCATACACGTGTCCCCCTCATCCTGAACCCTCCTTCCACCTCCCTCCCCACCCTGTCCCTCTATGTTGCCCCAGGGCACTGGCTTTGAGTGACCTGCTTCATGCATCGAACTTGCACTGGTCATCTATTTAGGTAGCTCTTTACTGGTAGAACACTTTGCAGATGCAAGTTTAAAAATGAAGAAGGCTAGCTTAAAGACTTATCTGGAAATATACTATTTTTTATTTATACTCATATTTCACAGTTGGCATCAAATCCAGTCTAAGATGAGATGAGACTTTTTCCAGACCCTGAGCATTTCCCTACTTGTTCTTTAATAGAGAAACACAGTGTTTCTTTTTTGTCTGCATTAATATTGAAAACAAGAATCTTCAACACTGTCCTCCAATGATCCATCTCCTTAAACCAGATGACTACTCTAGAAATTCTAGAACTCTTGCTGATACTTCATAGTTTGAATGTATTCTGTTTCCTTTTGTGATTCATTTTGCAGTTTAGACTTGAGGACAAGACACTAATTTTCTGTCACAATTTAAAGGCAGACATGAATGGAGAGGGATTCAGGATGTGACTAAGTGGGAGCCCAGGACCTCAGCAACAGCTGATACAGAAGGAGTCAAAGGTCATAGCAGGAAAAGCCAAGTTTTACTAGGCCAAAATCTGAATCGTTTATTAACATCCTCACTGTTTACATGTAACCCATCAACTAGAAGAATCTGCTGTTAGGTGACCCAGAAATCCTGAGTCAGACCTACTGAAGTTTGAGAAGCATTGGTCCAGGTCAGTTACTGACTTTGAACTTGGTAGAGAGTGAAAATTATTCAGGTATTTTTCTTTATCCAGGTTAGTCAGAGAAAGGTTGGGATTTGGAATTAAGGGAGAGAAAAGAAAGTTGCTAAAACAAACTGGGAAATGTACATGCAAAAGGAAAACAGAAGTATATTAAACCAGCGTAGTTTTGGAATGGAAAGGAGCACATTATGACTTAAGAGTAGAGTGCAGGTTTAAGCTAAGACTGAAGGAATAGCAAGGGAGAATTGATGGACTTCCTCACATGTTTTACTAAGGACTTTAAACTTTCTCCTGCAGAAAATTTGGAATCCTTTGGAGAGTATTAAGAAGCAGAGCTATGATTATGTTTTAGGCAGGTAATTTTGTCTGCACTGTGGAAGATATTTGAGACTTGGAAAAGAGGCTGGAGAAAGAGACTATTTGAGAGAGATTACCATTGCCCCAAAAATGTTGATGATTTGAATTAAAAGAACAATAGTGAGAATTGATAAGATGAGATACATTGGGGCCAAATTAAGGTTGTAGAATATTAGATTTGTGTGCCTTGATGATAGAAGTAGTTGGGCAATAGAATGGATTGCAGAAAAAAGTAACTCATATGATTCTCTTTAGTTCTCTTGTTGGTAGAGTAAGCTAAATTATTTCATAGTATTAGTAGACTTAATTGTTTCCTCGCAAAATATGTGTTCAGCAAAGATACTACAAAAATTACTGGAACTACCAGGGACATCATAAGAATAGAGAAATGTCATAAAATATTATAGATTTGTAGGGGACTCTTGTCAATTGGTTACTCAGCATCCAACACCTTCTTTCTCCTTCCTAGAGAAATTCTGATTCTGTTCATCTATTAATCTCCTGTGCAGCCCTGGTGACTCAACAGATGCTTACCTCCTTATTGAATCTGGATGGGAATTTTGGTTAATCATGTAAGTGCTTGGCACTCACTCGGTGATTCTTTTATTCATCAGGGTGTGGACAAGTGGCCTAAGTTGGTCCAGACTTTATATTTCATTTTGAGAGAGCCAGCTCTGTTGCCTTCTCCATTCATTCATTAGCCTGTCCTTTCCTCTCTCCCCTAATATGAAAGCAAGGTAGACTTTTCCATTCTCTACTGGCAGCCAGCTAGGGCCATGAGGAGAACTAGTTTGAAGATAAAATGATATATGAATAAGAGATCATAGATATGAGCACAGCATAGCTCCTCATTGATATTTCTGAGCTAGTGAGTCAAACAGCTCTGAAGTTGGCCCTACTTACCTACTTACTGTTATATGAGATGGTAAATGTCCTGTTTAAGCAAAAAAAGAGAAAGATGCTAAAGTCCTCAAATCTGGTACCTGTGACCTTTTTGGAAATGGGGGTATTTGCAGATGCAAGTAGCTGAAACGAGGTCATACTAGATGAGGGTGGGTCCTGATTCAATGGATTCTGTCCTTAAGAGTAGGAAAGAGGGCAAAAAGAAATGCAGAAACAAGAAGGTCATGTAAAGACTGAGGCAGACATTGGGGTTGTGCTGCTATGGGCCAGGGAGCACCAGGAGCCGCCAGATGTTGGGAGAGAAGGCAAAAACAAAATCATCCTTCAGAGCCTTAGGAGGGAACCTGGCCCAGCCAACACTTTGATTTCTAGTCACCAGAACTGTGAGAGAATAAATTTCTGTTGTTTTAAGCCACCCAGTTTGTGGTAATTGTTATGGCCGCCATAGATACTTCTACTCATAATTTTGGAAGGATCTTTTTATAAATTTGTCTCATGAATGTAATAACAAATTGTCTAGAGCTTGTGATTAATACTCTTTTCCCCCCTTTTTGGCTGAGAAAAAGGAGCAAGATGAGGTTTTTCTATTTTAAACTAATCTGTCATTGTGACTGAGGAGGAAAGTGGATAGTTTTCTGTTCTCAGGATAGAAGTTTGCAATGGTTGGAGCACAAAACAAAACAACATGATGTTTGAGGTACAGGTTTAAAAAGATAAGGAAATGTTTTGTTTTCCTCTAAGGTTAATGAAGAAAAAATAAATTAATTAAAATAATCAACCTTCTGCAAGGCTGATAAGATTATCAAGAGTTTCATCTATAAGCTGAATTGAATAACTTTAGAAATATTAAAAGTTTACATTATATAGTTTGCTTGATTGATCTGTAAAGCTTATTAAAGAATTAGATTGTTATTAATACCTCTTATATTCATAGACTCCATACACAGTGTGCAGTGTTTGATTCTTTAGGTTAAATTTATCTGGTCCGTAAAGAGTGACCTCTGGAATGTCTTTAAATTGCTGGAATTTGCATAGGCTTACACTTTTGCTTTCTAATTTAAAGCTCCTATGAGTTCCTGCTTTATCTCGTTTTATTTTTACTCATTACAGTCTCCCTTCATTTCCTTGAAATATGCAAATAGCCACTTTCTTATCATTTTTATAGGGAGGGAGAGCTATGATTCTTGAACACTGTTATTGATTTCTCTGTGAATCTGTACTATTCTATTTAGATGTAATTGTTTATTATTGCTTTGGGATTTAATTTTCTTGCTTTTGGAATGAAAAACCTAGAAGTACTCCCTGGTTGGTCAAAATATTTATATTGAAAGGATGAGATACTAGCACATATGCAGTGAATTAAGCAGGCCATTTATATAATATATGTATGCACACGCATAAACACATTTGAATCCTGAGGTACTTTTATGCTAAGTATGAACAAATGCATATTTTAGGTTTATGTAATTATTTAAGTGTGGAGTTGGAATACACAAATTTTGATTTCTGCTCAGAGAAGGAACAAGCTAGGGTTGCAATCATCACTCCTGCATGGAAATTAACCTGAAAAAACTATAGAAGTGTTATAGGAAAACATATATTTCAGGAACCAACTTCAAAATAGAAAGCTGCAGGGGTGACAGAAGACCATCTTGAGTTGGCTTGTATTGGGAAGGGATATTTAGGTACGTCCTGGGATGAAAGCCACTGGGGCAATAGTGAGAACAGGTTGGAAGAAAACGTTTAGAATTTTGTTCTTTCCTTCTCCCCTTATGGAACTGGGGCGCCTTCCCCATTGGGACAGAATATGACAGTAACATCTGCAGCTGGCCTAGAGTAGCATCAGTGTGTATGTACTGCTGACCTGAAGCTATAATGAAAATAGGGCCTACTGATCAGACCTCCTCTACCCTTCTCCTCTGGTAAGCTCACGAGGCTTATGGATTACAACCTAGTCTTTCTGCTCCTAACACTGCTTCTTCCAAAGAGTTTTAGAGTAAATGCTGACCGGGTAAGTTGCCAGGAGCTGTGGCCACAGAGCCTGTGGTCAGCAATTGTTCTGTGGTGCATTATTTGTGATACCTGAGGCTTTCCCCTTCTCCTCTGCTTAGACCCAATGGGGTCTAAATGATTCTTGAACACTGTAAAATCCCAAACATTTTAAAATTTGTGAAAAAACCAGGGGACGTGGCCTTTCCCTAACATATACTACTGGACAGGGCAGCTAAACTTCACAGAGAACATGAGTTTATAAGCTGCAATAACTGCACATCTGGGAAGGAACAATATCTTCATAAGAGAGACAGTGAGCTGGGCAATATATACCAATTGTGATGAAATTAACAAAAATTTGCACTAAGGAAGATAAATATTTTTACAGAAATGGGGAAGACAACTGGACTGTGAAAGCATGAGAAACTATGAAAAAACAAGTAGAAGTAGTAGATAAGAAAATATAATAGTTGAAATAAAGGACACGACCAAGAGCAATAAAATAAGATTCAGCTAAATAGTGAATTAGTGAGCTAGAAGATAAGGTTGAAGAATTTTTTCAGATATAACAAGAAAAGATAAACTGGGAAAATCAATTGGGGAGCTATGAAATGTGAAAGATATATGTAGAAGTGCCAAGAAATATTTGAAGTAATAGTGATAAATTTTGCAGAGTTAAAGATAGAAGTCTTCATTTTGAAGAACCATACTGAATTACTTAAACCAGACACATTATAAGAAAATTCAATAATATAAAAAATAAAGAATTCCAGATATTTTCACAGAATCAGAGAAAGTCCTGCCATAGAGATTTAAAAACAGAAAAAGAAAAAAGTTATCTACTAAAAGAAAAAAAATGATTGGAATCAGATTTCTCAAAACATTACTAGATATTAGAATAAAATAGAGTAATTTTTATTGTAAAATGTACATAACAAAATTTACCATTTAACCACTTTTAGATGTACAGTTCAGTGAAACTAATGTCATTCACATTGTTGAACACCAATGGAGTATTTTTTAAATAACAAGGGGAAATGATTTTAAGCTAGAATTTTATATCTTAGTAAAACTTTCTATATACCATGATGCAAAAGGGATGATGAATAGGATGCTCAAGTTACAAATACATTGATAAAAGTTATTGTGGTCTTTAAATTATGACTACCATTTGTGAAATAAAAATAATTCCAGCATAATATTAAATCAGGTGTTTTTGTTTTTGTTTTCCATGATTCAGTGTCTGAGCCTTGGATTTCTCTTGCTTAGTTGTTACTTTTTTCTTAAAAGGCTAAAATGCCTAAAGCTGTTTATTTTTCTCTGCCTCTACCAGCATATAATGCCGTTTTTTTTTTTGGTCACTGTCTCTCCATTAGATGGTTAGAACTGGAAAAGAGTGACTATGTTTTGGCACAGAACACAAGTATAAGAAGATAGGAAATCAACCGGCACATGTGTCTTTGTTTCAGTTTGCTGAGGCTGCCACAACACTCAGATGGTAAGGAATCTGCCTGCAATGGAGGAGACCTGGGTTCGATCCCTGCAGAGGAAGATCCTCTGGAGAAGGGCATGTCAAGCCACTCCCATATTCTTGCCTGGCAAATTCCTTGGACAGAGGAGTCTGGTGGGCTACAGTTCATGGGGTCACAAAGAGTTGGACACAATTGAGCAACTAGCACCGTACTATATACTAACACAATAGCAGACTGGATGGCTTGAATAACGAACATTCGTTTTCTCACGGTTCTGCACGCTTGAGGCCTAAGATCATAGTGTGAACAGGTTTGTTTTCTCCTGGAGCCTCCCTCCTTGTCTGGCAGGCTTCCCTGTGCCCTGACATGACCTTTTCTCTTTCTGTTCCTGTGAGGCCACTAGTCCTATTGGATTAGGGCCTCACCCTATGACCTTGTTTAACCTTAATAACCTCTATAAAGACCTTGTCTACCAATCAGGTTGGCTCAGACGGTAAAGCGTCTGCCTGCAATGTGGGAGACCTGGGTTCGATTCCTGGGTTGGGACGATCTCCTGGAAAAGGAAATGGCAATCCACTCCAGCACTCTTGCCCGGAAAATCCCATGGATAGAGGAGCCTGATAGGCTACAGTCCATGGGGTCGCAAAGAGTCGGACATGACTGAGCGACCGCACTTCACTTCACTTCACCAATCAGGTTACGTTTTGAGGTAGTGGGGGTTGGAACGTAAACATATGAAATTTAAGGGAGCATAACTCAGCCCATAACAGTCCTGCTTTAAAAACTTTTGCCTGAAGCACTTAAATACTAATACCAAGATAACAATCCTGAGAATCTGTGTCATGCCTGCTTCTGAAAGCTTCAGGTAGATCTTCTTATTTAATGCTTACAACAAGGCTGTGAAGTAGGTGCTGCCCCTCCCCCTCTCTTTTAAAAATTTTTATTGGAGTATAGTTGCATTGGGCTTCCCTGGTGGCCCAGAGGGTAAAGATTCTGCTGGCAATGCAGGAGACCCAGGTTTGATCCCTGGGTGGGGAAGATTCCCCTGGAGGAGAGCCTCACAATCTACTCCAGTATTCTTGCCTGGATCCCATGGACAGAGGAGCCTGGCGGGTTACAGTCTATGGGGTCAACAGAGTCAGACACGACTGAGTGTTCACAGGACTGTAGCCAACCAGGCTCCTCTGCCCATGGGATCCTCCAGGCAAGAATACTAGAGTGGGTTGCCGGGCTCTCTTCCAGGGGAACTTCTTGACCCAGGGATCGAACCCACACCTCTTACAATGCATGGACAGGTGGGTTCTTTAACACTAGCACCACCTGGGAAGCCAAGTTTACAGTATTGTGTTAGTTTCTACTGTACAGCAAAGTGAATCAGCTATACATGTATCTTTTCTTTTTTTTGGATTCTTTCCCATTTAGGTCACCACAGAGCACTGAGTAGCATTCTCTGAACTATACTCATCAGTTCTCTTTAGTTATACAACGTATCAATAGTGTATATATGTCAATCTCAGTCTCCAAATCCATCCAACTACCCTTCCCTACCCCCCACCTTGGTGGCCATGTATTTGTTCCCTACATCTCTGTCTATTTCTGTTTTATAAATAGATCATCTATCCTAGTTTTCTAGATTCCACATATATGTGTTAACATATGATATTTCTTTCTCTGACTTACTTCACTCCATATGACAGTCTCTAGGTCTATCCATGTCTCTTTTTAAATCTTCATTTTACAGTAGAGAAAGCAGAATCTTTAGGTACTTCTCTAAAATCAAAAAGGTAGGAAAGGTGGGAACTAGGATTCAAAGCCAGGCAACCTGCGTCCAGCACCTCTCCTCTCATTCCTTGATCTTGTTCTGCTCTCTTCTCAAGTTGAGGAAACTGACATACATTTATTTATTTGACTTCACAAGCAGTGTTGTGGTGGATGTTCCCTGTCAGAGTTGAGATGCTAGTTCAAAGAGCACTGGCTCAAGATTCTTTGCTCACATGACCCAAGGGGTTGTTTGGAAAGACCTTAAAGATAAGCTTAATTGAAGAGCACAGTTCTCTGTGCAATATATTTTATACCAAGCAAAATAAACTCTGGCGTGTCAGTGGGAGAGGATTTGAGAGGAAGTTTTTCTTGTTTTTATCTTTAAGAAAATGAAAAATGTGCATCAGAACACAAGCTCAGAAGCAGATCAAGGATGAGTGCTTTGAGTACAGAGGTAAATAGTTACTTCCTTGCTCCGGCAACTCCTTCTGGGTCTAGGAGTTCAGTGATGTTTTTGTAAAACCACAGAGTTCAGTGAGGTGCAATGTTAAGGTATATGTCTTGGGAGAAAAGATCTGAGAGAATTAATTTGTTGTTTAGAGGTAAAGATCAGATCCTGTAGGTTAGCTGTTCTATTTTGGGCCTGGGGAGAAGTGATTAACATTTCTTTCTGTTCTAGCAGGCTGTGGAATAAGACTTGGAGTATAAACAGAAGGAAATATCACACTTCTTAGAGATAGAAATCAAAAGCAAATGGGAGCTAATCAAAGTCAGTGAAGACAATTCAGGCATTACTCTGACCAGTTCAGGGAAAAAAAAAGAAAGAAAAATGCTGAGATTTAATTCAGTTTAAATAGGTAAAGCACATTTTGGTAAAATATACTTCAGTCTTCAACTACTTTGTAAGAATTACTTAAATTGCTTAATGAGGAATCTGAATTAGAATGCCAGTGAGTGTTTTCTCCCTTAACTTAATCTCAAAATCCAACATTAGACCTTTGTGAATGTATGTAGCTTTATATTCTCTAAAATATTCAACTAGCCTGTGTAAGCAAAGGAAACCTCCACTGAATTGTCTGGGTCATTCCTAAAGAAAGAGATCCATGAAATAAATAGCATGAATGTCTTTATACTTTTCAAGTATCATAATTTATTTATGAAAACATTTTATTTGTAATAGAATTAAGATAAACATATGTTGAAAATGTGTTTCTTTCCACTCTTTCTTTCCTCTCTCCAGAGGTATCTACAATTATTAATTTCATGTTTTATTTCCTAATTATTTTTCATATACTTGGTATATGCTTACATATATAACCGTCTCATCCTCTGTTATCCCCTCTCCTCCCACCTTCAGTCTTTCCTAGCATCAGGGTCTTTTCTAGTAAGTCAGTTCTTCACATCAGGTGGCCAAAGTATTGGAGTTTCAGCTTCAGCATCAGTCCTTCCAAAGAATATTCAGAATTGATTTCCTTTGGATAGACTGGTTGGATCTCCTTGCAGTCCAAGGGACTCTCAAGAGTCTTGTCAAACACCACAGTTCAAAAGCATCAATTCTTCAGTGCTCAGCTTTCTTTATAGTCCAACTCTCACATCCATACATGACCACTGGAAAAACCATAGCCTTGACTAGACGGACCTTTGTTGGCAAAGTAATGTCTCTGCTTTTTAATATGCTGTCTAAGTTGGGCATAACTTGTCAGCCAAGGATAAAATATCTTTTAATTTCATGGCTGCAGTCACCATCTGCAGTGATTTTGGAACCCCCCAAAATAAAGTCTGTCACTGTTTCCATTGGAGGTGATGGAATTCCAGTTGAGCTGTTTCAAATCCTAAAAGATGATGCTGTGAAAGTGCTGCACTCAATATGCCAGCAAATTTGGAAAACTCAACAGTGGCCACAGCAATGGAAAAGGTAAGTTTTCATTCCAATCACAAAGAAAGGCAATGCCAAAGAATGCTCAAATGCACACAATTGCACTCATCTCACATGCTAGCAAAATGATTCTCAAAATTCTCCAAGCCAGGCTTCAACAGTACGTGAACTGTGAACTTCCAGATGTTCAAGCTGGTTTTAGAAAAGGCAGAGGAACCAGAGATCAAATTGCCAACATCTGCTGGATCATCGAAAAAGCAAGAGAGTTCCAGAAAAACATCTACTTTATTGACTATCCCAAAGCCTTTGCCAAAGCCTTTGACTGTGTGAATCACAATAAACTGTGGAAAATTCTGAAAGAGATGGGAATACCAGACCACCTAACCTGCCTCTTGAGAAATCTGTATGCGGGCCAGGAAGCAACCATTAGAACTGCACATGGAACAACAGACTGGTTCCAAATAGGAAAAGGAGTACGTCAAGGCTGTATATTGTCACCCTGCTTCTTTAACTTCTATGCAGAGTACATCATGAGAAACACTGGGCTGGAAGAAACACAGCTGGACTCAAGATTGCCGGGAGAAATATCAATAACCTCAGATATGCAAATGACACCACCCTTATAGCAGAAAGTGAAGAGGAACTAAAAAGCCTCTTGATGAAAGTGAAACAGGAGAGCGAAAAAGTTGGCTTAAAGCTCAACATTCAGAAAACGAAGATCATGGCATCTGGTCCCATCACTTCATGGGAAATAGATGGGGAAACAGTGGAAACAGTGTCAGACTTTATTTTGGGGGGGCTCCAAAATCACTGCGGATTGTGATTGCAGCCATGAAATTAAAAGACACTTACTCCTTAGAAGAAAAGTTATGACCAACCTAGATAGTATATTCAAAAGCAGAGACATTAGTTTGCTGACTAAGGTCTGTCTAGTCAAGGCTATGGTTTTTCCAGTAGTCATGTATGGATGTGAGAGTTGGACTTTGAAGAAGGCTGAGCACCAAAGAATTGATGCTTTTGAACTGTGGTGTTGGAGAAGTCTCTTGAGAGTCCCGTGGACTGCAAGGAGATCCAACCAGTCCATTCTGAAGGAGATCAACCCTGGGATTTCTTTGGAAGGAATGATGCTGAAGCTGAGACTCCAATACTTTGGCCACCTCATGCGAAGAGTTGACTCACTGGAAAAGTCTCTGATGCTGGAAGGGATTAGGGGCAGGAGGAGAAGGGGACGACAGAGAATGAGATGGCTGGATGGCATCACTGACTTGATGGACGCAACTCTGCGTGAACTCTGGGAGTTGGTGATGGAAAGGGAGGCCTGGTGTGCTGTAATTCATGGGGTCGCAAAGAGTCGGACATGACTGAGTGACTGAACTGAACTGAACTGAAAGCCTTTGACTGTATAGATCACAACAAACTTTCAAAAATTCTTAATGCACATTACTATATGTAACTATCGGCACTTTAGAACTTACTCCTCTTGTCTAACTTTACACCCAGTGAACAACAACTCTCCATATCCTCCCTCCCCCATCGACCACCATTCTCTTGTTTGCTTCTGTAAGTTTGACATTTAGATGCCTCATACAAGAGCCAAGCAGTATCTCTCCTTCTGTGATTTATTTCACTTTTAACATAATGTTTTCCAGATACATCCATGTTGTTACAAATGATGTGACTTTCTTTTCTTTTAAGATTGATTGATATTCTATTGTATGCATATACTCAACGAAAGTGATTTACAGAGTCAATTCTACTCCCATCAAAATGGCATCTTTTAAGAAATCTCAATGACGTATTTTATAGAAATAGAAAAAACAACCTTAAAATTCATGTGGAACCACAAAAGACAGAAGAGCCAAAGTGATCTTGAGAAAAATGAATAAAGCTGGAGATGTTATATTTCCTGATTTCAAAATACATTGCAAAGCTACAGTAATTAAAATAGTATGGAACTAGCCTAAACTTAGACTAATAGATCAGTGGAATAGAATATACAGCCCAGAAATACTCATAAATATATAGTCAGTGTATCTTAATAAGGGTACCAAGAATACACAATGGGAAAATGATAGTCTCTTCAACAAACAGTGCTGGTAAATTGCATATCCACAGGCCAAAGAATGAAATTGGATTCCTATCTTATACCATACACAAAAATCCACTCAAAATTGGATAAATACTTAAACATAAGATCTAAAATTGTAACAATCTAGCAGAAAATACAGGGGGAAATTTTCATGATATTGGTTCTGACAATGGTCTCATTGATAGGAAACCAAAGGCATAAACAAAAAGTAGACAAGAGAGACTGCATCAAACTCAAAAGCTTTTGCTCAGCAAATATAATGAGCAGGATAAAAGACCTCCTAAGGAATGGGAAGAAATATCTGCAGATTATTTATCTGATAAGTTGTAAATATCCAAAATGTATAAGGAAATCCTACAATTCAATAGCAAAAAACAAAAAACAAAAAATCCCAAGGCAACCTGATTTTTAAAAGGTCAAATGACACAATTAGACATTTCTCCAAAGAAGACTCACAAATGGCCAACAGTTATATGAAAAGGTCCTCAAAACACTAATCATCAGGGAAATACAAATCAAAACTACAATCACCATCACCATCACCTCATAACTGTTAGGATGACTATTATCAAAAAAGCAAAAGGTAGGTGTTAGTAAGGTTGTACAGAAATATGAACACTTTACACGTTGTTGGTAGGAACATAAAAGACTATTTGGTAGTTATATGATCTTGGCAAGTTATTTAACTTTTCTGTGACTTGATTTTATCACTTGGAAACAAAGGCTAAAATGAGTAATTGTCTTATAAGGGTGTTAAGAATATACATGTTTATATTCTATAGATGTGCACACCAATAATACTTCCAAAGTGATTACTAAAAATCAGATGATTTATATATAGATAGATGGTTAGGTATCTGTATAGATATGTATTTATATTTATTTTAGCTGATATATGTCTATATATGCATATTTATGTCTATATATTTGTGTGTGTATATACACACACTCAAAACATTTCCTGGTACATACTAGTCAATTTGAAAGTATTGTTCTTTTGTATTAGTGCTTAGAACATGTGCCTTTTTCTGTATTCTAAATCACACTGAATATCTCAAACTTAAAGAATTTTAAACATGATAATAAATGAAAAAAATGCCATTTTTAAAGATTTCTAATTTTCTGCTCCTGATAAGGGAGTACTGTTTTATCTATGTGGATTATAGTAATCTTCCTTTAGTATTGCTTGCTAATATTTTAGCCATTTTCATTGTTTTATTTACATATTATTGTTCTATTTCAGTTTTTCAATATATTCTCTTTCTTGCCATCAAATCATCATATATTTTATTTTTAAAATTTATTTTCATATTGAATTATAATTGATTTACAATATTATATTAGTTTTAAATGTACAACATACAGTTTCAATATTTTTATAGGTTATATTCCAATTAAAGTTATAAAAATATCTGTTTTTACCTGTTTAGTATATTTTTGTTTTTTTTTATTTATACATAGTAGGTTATGCCTCTTAATCCCATACCCTTATCTTGCCCCTCTCATCTGGTAACCAGTAATTTGTTCTCTGTATGTGTGAGTCTCTTTCTGTTTTGTTATATATTCCTTTATTTGGTTTATATTTTTATGTTCCATATTTAAGTGACATCATATTTGTCTTTGACTTATTTCACTAAGCGTAATACACTCTAATTCAGCAACATTACGGCAATGGAAGAATTTCATTTTTCTTTGTGGCTGAGTAGTATTCTGCTGTATATATATATGTGTGTGTGTATATATATATATATATAATATCTTCATTATTCATTCATCTGTTGATGGGCACTTGGGTTACTTTATTGACTTTTTTTGTAGTTAGCTGGAATTATTTTTAAACTTTATTTTATATTGGAACATAATTGATTAACAATATTGCATCAGTTTCAGGTATACAGCAAAGTGATTCATTTATACATATAAATGTATCTAACGTTTTCGTATTATTTTCCCATTTAGGTTATTACAGAATATTGAGCTGCATTCTCTGTGCTATACAATAGGTCCCTGTTGATTATCTATTTTAAATATAAAAATGTATACCTGTTACACCATAACTACTAATATGAATTTTGATGAGAGCCATTTTAACAGATGTAAGGTGGTATCTCAAGATGATTTTGATTTATACGTCTCTGATAATAAGTGAGATTGAGCATTTTTTATGTGCTTGATGGCCATCTGTATATCTTCTTCAGAAAAGTGTTTAAGTCTTCTGTCCCTTTTTGAGGTTTTTTTTTTAATATTAAATATATGAGCTGTTTATATATTAACCCCTAATGTCAGCAATACATGAACTGTGAACTTCCAGATGTTCAAGCTGGTTTTAGAAAAGGCAGAGGAACCAGAGATCAAATTGCCAACATCCACTAGATCATGGAAAAAGCAAGTGAGTTCCAGAAAAACATCTATTTCTGCTTTATTGACTATGCCAAAGCCTTTGACTATGTGGATCATAATAAAGTGTGGGAAATTCTGAAAGAGATGGGAATACCAGACCACCTGACCTGCCTCTTGAGAAACCTATATGCAGGTCAAGAAGCAACAGTTAAAACTGGACATGGAACAACAGACTGGTTCCAGATAGGAAAAGGAGTACGTCAAGGCTGTATATTGTCACCCTGCTTATGGCTCAGAGGTTAAAGCATCTGCCTACAATGTGGGAGACCTGGGTTCGATCCCTGGGTTGGGAAGATCCCCTGGAGAAGGAAATGGCAAACCACTCCAGGATTCTTGCCTGGAGAATCCCATGGACGGAGGAGTCTGGTGGGCTACAGTCCACGGGGTTGCAAAGAGTCGGACATGACTGAGCGACTTCACCTTCACCCACTATGCAGAGTACATCATGAGAAATGCTGGGCTGGAAGAAGCACAAGCTGGAATCAAGATTGCTAGGAGATATATCAATAACCTCAGATATACAGATGATACCACCCTTATGGCAGAAAGTGAAGAGGAACTAAAAAGCCTCTTGATGAAAGTGAAAGAGGAGAGTGAAAAAGTTGGCTTAAAGCTCAACATTCAGAAAATGAGGATCATGGCATCTGGTCCCATCACTTTATGGGAAATAGATGGGGAAACAGTGGAAACAGTGTCAGACTTTATTTTGAGGGCTCCCACATCACTGCAGATGGTGACTGTAGCCATGAAATTAAAAGACGCTTACTCCTTAGAAGAAAAGTTATGACCAACCTAGATAGTATATTAAAAAGCAGAGACATTACTTTGCCAACAAAGGTCCGTCTAGTCCAGGCTATGGTTTTTCCAGTGGTCATGTATGGATGTGAGAGTTGGACTGTGAAGAAGCCTGAGCGCCCAAGAATTGATGCTTTTGAACTGTGGTGTTGGAGAAGACTCTTGAGAGTCCCTTGGACTGCAAGGAGATCCAACCAGTCCATTCTAAAGGAGATCAGCCCTGGGTGTTCTTTGGAAGGAATGATGCTAAAGCTGAAACTCCAGTATTTTGACCACCTTATGTGAAGAGTTGACTCATTGGAAGAGACTCTGATGCTGGGAGGGATTGTGGGCAGGAGGAGAAAGGGACGATAGAGGATGAGATGGCTGGATGACATCACTGACTCGATGGACGTGAGTTTGATTGAACTCCAGGAGTTGGTGATGAACAGGGAGGCCTGGCGTGCTGCAATTCATGGGGTCACAAAGAGTCGGACACGACTGAGTGACTGAACTGAACTGAACTGAACTGAACTGAACTGAATGGTTATATAATTTGCAAATATTTTCTTCCTCTCCATAGGTTGTCTTTTTATTTTGTTTATCCTTTCCTTTGCCCTGTAAGACGCTTTTAAGTTTAAATAGGTCACATTTATAATTTTTACTTTTGTTTCTTTTGCCTTAGAAGACATATTAAAAAAAACATTGTTACAGTTTATGTCAAAGAATGTTCTGCCTGTGATCTCTTCTAGGAGTTTTATGGTTTCAGGTCTTACATTTAATACGTTTTGAGTATACTGTTATATATGTTGCATGTAATGTTCTACTCTTTTTCTTTTACATGTAGCTGTCCTATTTTCCAAGCTCCAGTTATTGAAAATATTGTCTTTCTCCATTATATGTTCCTACCTTCTTTGTCATATTTTAATTTAGTATAGTGCATGGGTTTATTTCTGGGTTTTATTTCCTGTTGAAATCATCTGTGTGTCTGTTTATTGCCAGTACCACATGGTTTTGATTATTGTAGCTTTGTAGTATAGTTTGAAGACTTGGAAGATGATACCTCTAACATTGTTCTTTTTCCTCAAGATAGTTTTGGCAATTCAAGGTCTTTTGTGGCTCCACACAAATTTTAGGGTAATTTATTCTAGTTCTATGGAAATTGTCATAGGATTTTTTGATAGGAATTTTATTAAATCTATAGATTGCTTTAAGTAATATGGACAATACAACAAAATTAATTCTTCCAATCTAAGAACAAGGTATAGCTTTCCATTTTTGGTATGATTTACAAATCCCTTCATTAATATTTTATGATTTGACAGTAGAGGTCTTTCACCTCCTTGCTTAAATTTCTTTCTAGTATTATTTCTGGTGTGATTGTAAATGGAACTTTAAAATAGTTTCTTTAATAATTCATTATTAGTGTATAGAAAAACAACTGACTTCTAGGTATTAATCATGTAACTTTGTTTAATTCATTTATTCAACTTATGTTGAATTATTTGTTTTATGGTTGAGACCTTAGGGTTTTCTATGTATAGTATCATATCATCTTTAAATAGCAAGTTTTACTTCTTCCTGTCCAATTTGGAGGCCTTTTATATTTCTTTCATGTGTACTTGTTTTATGTTGTGTGGCTAGGACTTCAAATACTATGTTAAATAAAGTAGGTAAGAGTGAGTATCCATGTCTTTTTCCTAATTTTAGAGTAAAAGATTTGAGCTTTTCCATTTAGAGAATGATGTTAGCTATGGGTTTGTCATAAATGACTTTAATTATATTGGGTTTTATTCCCACTATACCAGTTTTAATGAGAGTTTCAATCATGAATGGATATTAAATTTTGTCAAATACTTATTCTGAGTCTATTGTGATTATCACATGGTTTTGTTCTTCCTTATGTTAATATGGTGTATCACTTTGAATAATTTCCATATTGAACTATTTTTGCATCCTTAGAATAAATCTCACTTAACCATGGTACATAATGTTTTATATGTCTGGTGTTGGATTCAGTTTGCTAGTATTTGCTAAGGATTGTTGCCTGTAAATTCATCAAGAATATTGTCCTATAGTTTTCTTTTTTGTAGTGTCTTTTTCTGGTTTTATCAAGTGCATCATTGCATGAAATTTTCCTTTGGGATCTCTAATTTTCTTGAAGAGATCTCTAGTCTTTCCCATTCTGTTGTTTTCCTATATTTCTTTGCGTTGATCACTGAGGAAGGCTTTCTTATCTCTTCTTGCTATTCTTTGGAATTCTGCATTCAGATGCTTATATCTTTACTTTTCTCCTTTGCTTTTCACTTCTCTTCTTTTCACAGCTACTTTTAAGGCCTCCCCAGACAGCCATTTTGGCTTTTTTTTTTTTTTTTTTTTTTGCATTTCTTTTCCATGGAGATGGTCTTGATCCCTGTTTCCTGTACAGCGTCATGAACCTCCATCCATAGTTCATCAGGCACTCTTGTCTATCAGATCTAGTCCCTTAAATCTATTTCTCACTTCCACTGTATAATCATAAGGTATTTGATTTAGGTCATACCTGAAGAAGCAGAAGATATTAAGAAGAGATGACAAGAATACACAGAAGAACTGTACAAAAAAGATCTTCATGACCCAGATAATCAAGATGGTGTGATCACTCACCTAGAGCCAGACATCCTGGAATGTGAAGTCAAGTGGGCCTTAGAAAGTATCACTATGAACAAAGCTAGTGTAGGTGATAGAATTCCAGTGGAGCTATTTCAAATCCTGAAAGATGATGCTGTGAAAGTATGCAATCAATATGCCAGCAAATTTGGAAAAATCAGCAGTGGCTACAGGACTGGAAAAGGTCAGTTTTCATTCCAATCACAAAGAAAGGCAATGCCAAAGAATGCTCAAACTACCACACAATTGCACTCATCTCACACACTAGCAAAGTAATGCTCAAAATTCCCTCAGCCAGGCTTAAGCAGTACGTGAACTGTGAAATTCTAGATGTTCAAGCTGGTTTTAGAAAAGGCAGAGGAACCAGAGATCAAATTGCCAATATCTGCTGGATCATGGAAAAAGCAAGAGAGTTCCAGAAAACCATCTATTTCTGCTTTATTGACTATACCAAAGCCTTTGACTGTGTGAATCACAAGAAACTGTGGAAAATTCTGAAAGAGATGGGCATTCCAGACCACCTGACCTGCCTCTTGAGAAACCTATATGCAGGTCGAGAAGCAACAGTTAGAACAGGACATGGAACCACAGACTGTTTCCAAATAGGAAAAGGAGTACGTCAAGGCTATATATTGTCACCCTGCTTATTTAACTTCTATGCAGAGTACATCATGAGAAACCCTGGGCTGGAAGAAGCACAAGCTGGAATCAAAATTGCCTGGAGAAATGTCAATAACCTCAGATATGCAGATGACACCACCCTTATGGCAGAAAGTGAAGAGGAACTCAAAAGCCTCTTGATGAAAGTGAAAGAGGAGAGTGAAACAGAAAATGAAGATCATGGCATCTGGTCCCACCACTCCATGGAAAACAGATGGGGAAACAGTGAAAACAGTGTCAGACTTTATTTTGGGGGGCTCCAAAATCACTGCAGATGGTGATTGCAACCATGAAATTAAAAGACGCTTACTCCTTGGAAGGAAAGTTGTGACCAACGTAGACAGCATATTAAAAAGCAGAGACATTACTTTGCTGACTAAGGTCCATCTAGTCAAGGCTACGGTTTTTCCAGTGGTCGTGTATGGATGTGAGAGTTGGACTGTGAAGGAAGCTGAGAGCTGAAGAATTGATGCTTTTGAACTGTGGTGTTGGAGAAGACTTTTGAGAGTCCCTTGGACTGCAAGGAGATCCAACCAGTCCATTCTGAAGGTCATCCCTGGGATTTCTTTGGAGGGAATGATGCTAAAGCTGAAACTCCAGTACTTTGGCCACCTCATGCGAAGAGTTGACTCATTGGAAAAGACTCTGATGCTGGGAAGGATTGGGGGCAGGAGGAGAAGGGGACAACCGAGGATGAGATGGCTGGATGGCATCACTGACTTGATAGACATGAGTTTGAGCATACTCCAGGAGTTGGTTATGGACAGGGAGGCCTGGCGTGCTGCAATTCATGGAACACAAAGAGTCGGACATGACTGAGCGACTGAACTGAACTGAACTTTTTGGTTTTGTTGTCAGGGTAAAAGTAGCATCATGGAGTGAATTTGCAAGTATTCCTTCCTCTGCAGTTTTTTAAATTAATCACTATAGCTCTTTATATGCTTGGTGGAATTCACCTGTGAAATCATCAGGTTGTGAACTTTTGTTTGCTGAGGTTTTTTTTTTTTTTTTTTTTAATTTTTCTTTTACTCCTAGTGATTCATCTTTTTAGATTGTCTACTTTTTCTTGATTCAGCCTTGGAAGTTTATATGCTTCTAGAAATTTATCCATTTCTTCTAGGTTGTCCCATTTATTGGCTTGTAACTCTTCATAGTTTTATCTTATAATTTTTTATAACTCTGTACAATCAGTTGTTATTTTTCCTCTTTCATTTCTTATTTTATTTTAGGCCTCTCTGTTACCTATTGGTAAGCCTGGCTTAATGGTTATCAATTTTGTTTATTTTTCAAAGAACATGTTCTTGGTTTCATTAATACTTTCTATTGCACTTTTTGTCAGTATTTTATATATTCCTGATCTTCTTTGTTTCCTTCTTTCTGCAGACTTTTGGCTTTGTTTTTGTTTTTCTACTTCTTTAGATAGAAAGTTAGATTGTTCATTTTAGATTTTTTTATTTCTTGACATACAACTGTAAAGCTATATACTTATGTTGTAGAACTGCTTTTGCTGTATCTCATAAATTTTGGAAAGCTGTGTTTTATATTTTCATTTGCCTTGTCTTCAGGTATTTTCTGATTTCATCTTTGATTTCTTTATTGACCTTTTTTTCTTATTAATATTTTGTTATATCTCCATGTATTTGTGCTTTTCTCATTTTCCTTCCTGTAATTGATTTCTAATTTTATACCATTGTAATCAGAAAGAATGCCTGATAAACTTTCTATTCATCTAGAATTCTTGGGACTTGTTTTTGTGTCAAGTATATGATCTCTTCTGGAAAACGTTCCACGTGCAGTTGAAAAGAATGTGAAATTTGTTCTTTTGGGATGGGATGTCCATATCCATTAAGTCCTACTCATCTGTTGTGTAATTTAAGGTCACCATTGCCTTATTTATGTTCTATATGGATGATCTGTTCACTGATATAAGTGAGGTGCTAACATCCCTATTTTTGTTGTATTGTTGTATATTGTCTTCTGTATATATTTATGTGTGCCTGTATTTGATGCATCTAAATTAATGACTGTAATATCCTCTTCTTGTATTAGTTCCTTTATCATTATATAATGCCTTTCTTTGTCTATTTTTAGTTTTAAAGTGTATTTTTACTGATATGAGTACTAATGCCCCCTCCTTTCTTATCATTTATGTTTGCATGAAATATCTTTTTCCATCCCCTCTCTTTCAGTCTGTGTGTGTCTGTAGTTCTTATGTGAATCTCATAATTAGCATGCAAATGTGTTTTATTTTATTACCCAATCAGCCACCCTGTGTCTTTTGATTTAGTTGCTCAGTCGTGTTAACTCTTTGTGACCCCATGGACTGCAGCAAGCCAAGCTTCCCTGTCCTTACTATCTCCTGGAGTTTGCTCAAACTCATGTCCATTGAGTTGATGATTCCACCCAACCATCTCATTCTCTGTCACCCCCTTCTCCTCCTGCCTTTAATCTTTGTCAGCATCAGGGCCTTTTCCAATAAGTTGGCTTTTCACATCAGGTGGCCAAAGTATTATAGCTTTAGCTTCAGCTTCAGTCCTGATGAATATTCAGGGTTGATTTCCTTTAGGATTTACTGGATTGATCTCCTTGCAGTCCAAGGAACTCTCAAGAGTCTTCAGCACCATGGTTTGAAAGTTTCAATTCTTTGGTACTCAGCCTTCTTTATGATTCAACTCTCACATCTGTATATGACCACTGGAAAAACCATAGTTTTGACTATATGGACCTTTGTTGGCAAAGTGATATCTCTGCTTTTTAATACATGGTCTAGATTTGTCATAGCTTTTCTTCCAAGGAGCAAACATCTTTTAATTTCATGGCTACAGTCATCATCCACGGTGATTTTGGAGTCCAAGAAAATATGGTCTGTCACTGTTTCCATTTTCTTTTCCTATCTATTTGACATGAAGTGATGGGAACAGATGCCATGATCTTAGTTTTCTGAATATTGAGTTTTAAGCCAGCTTTTTCACTCTCCTCTTTCACCTTCATAAAGAGGCTCTTTAGTTTCTCTTTGCTTTCTACCATTAGGGTGGTGTTATCTGCATATCTTATATTATTGATATTTCTCCCAGGAATCTTGATTCCAGCTTGTGCTTCATCCATCCCAGCATTTCTCATGAGAGAAGGGGATGGCAGAGGATGAGATGGTTTGATGGTGTCAACTAAAAACAATGTACAACTTGAAAGTTGTGAGTTAAGTTTTATTTGGGGCAAAATGAGGACTGAGGCCCAGGAGGCAGCATCTCAGATAGCTCTGAGAGACTGCTCTGAAACAGCAGTGGGAGAAAGTGAATATATAAGGTTTTGGTGAAGGGGGAGTTCAATATCATGAAGCACTCGATTTACAAAAGGTTTCTTGTTAGTCATGAGGATCTGACCTCATCATAAAGGGATTTAGTGCTTTTCTAGATATGAGGAGATGCAAGGATTGAGATCATAAAATCTGTTCCTAGAAACATCTAACTATCTAAAGACCTATTCCACCAGATTGCCTGGAGCACAGAGTGCCTCACTCCACCCTGAATTCCCTCAGGGGTTGTTGAAGGTCAACAGCCATGGCAGCATGGGGTGTAATATCCATAGAGGCAGATGGCAAATGCCTTTGTTCAGTCATTGGCAATGCTCTTGGTAAGTGCTGATTTTAAATTGACACAGCCCCCTTGTGGTTATAAATCCGACCATACTTTGGGTGGCACTTTATGACCATTTTGTCCCACATTGCTGGGAAAGCTCATCTCCAGTTCTGAAGAAGTTTTTGTTGATAGGCCACTCAATGTGCTATTACTGGACTAAGTCTTAATAGTCAAAGATCTCTGGACACCTGTCTTCTAGTTATGGCCCAGGAAAGTATTCCCTTTCATTGCATCTTCCAATTTCTAGAGTTACACTATTACAATCATTGATCATATATTGAGCTATACATTTGATCAACTGCTTCATGCCTAGTCATCATTTTCATTGGAGCCTCAATCATACGCTTGGTAATACAAGAAATAATAATCTTGTGAAACAAGCAGAATGCAAATAGTATAGTTAATAACATTAGTGGAATTAAAAGTAAGTATTTTAGCCATGATCCTCTCACACCAAACCAGTTTTTTTAAAAAGATGATCAAGACTAGGGAATGAGTCACTTAAAGCAGAAATCTGATTTTTCATATGGTTCATCAAATGTGTTACATTAAAGGATTTATCAGGTATGAAAATATAGGATTCACTTTGAATTATAGCACAGATATCTCCCTGAGATGCTGGAAGGTGTCAAAGGCCTTGAAGTTATGAGACACTGTCTTTCTTATCATAGAGATCTCAGAATTCAATAGGCTAATAGCCCAGTTACTATCATTTAAAGCTTATGAAAGTTGTTAAGGCACTGATATGGCCCAATACATCCTCCAACCCCAATGAAGGCACACACGCACACACACACAAAGCTGCTAAATGGTCATGCCAGTAGAGTACAGATCTTTGACCCACTGGGTTCATACCAATGGTAGATTGGTTAGGGTTACCTCTAATTTGTTAATGTGTATGACCTTAAATTCATGGTAATCTCAGGCTACACCTTCATATCCACCCCTGTAGATGTCAAGGCCATAAATTAGTGCCACGAATCCACTGATTTCCATACCAGTCACTCTCTCTAAGGGTATAGTTCACAAAGCACCCAGCCTTGTCTCATAATTACCAGGTTGATTACTGTTGGTATGATTTAACCATTCCCAATTTAGAGGAGCTTTTAGACTTAAATAACCATAGCCTGGTGTTAACCATGTAGATTCTTCCCATAATTGTGGATGTTTTCCTTTTAACAGATGAGAGGTTAATTTTTTATTGAGACTTAGCTTGTCATTCCAACTGAGTTTGAATGACCCTAAGAGAAAACTTAAATCTATGGCCAGCATCAGAGCAGGTATTATTAATTGGCCAGGTGAGAGGATCCCATCCAGTAATCTAATGAATAGATAGAGCAGTACTGAACTCTAATCTAAATAAATTACTTAGGGGATATCCAATCAGAGCCTTAGATATCTAATCCACCGAGCCCTACCCAATCCACCAAGGTAACCCAGAAGTAGTAGACACAGGTAAGTGGCCACAACCCAACAACTGGATTGAGTTTTAAACTAGCATAGAATCGTGTCCACGATAGACAACATTTGCGTGATAGGCATAGGTCCAAGGAATCAAGCAAACATTATAAATGATCATACAAGTCACATCAGCATCTTGGGCAAGCTGTCTACTTCTGATGTTGTCTTCTTCTCATCCTAGTGTAGTGTAGTTACCTCTGAGCATTTTTTTAAGGTGAGTTTGAGGACAGTAGGCCTCTCTATAGACCAGTCTAGCTTAGGGGCCTTTGGAAGTGGGAGTTAACCTGAGTCAATTTCCCTGGGCAAGAGCTAGTTAAGAATACCTGACAGAAAGGTCCTTCCATCCAGGTTGGAGATAGTTCCTTAAATTATGTCTTCTCCCAGTCTTGGTTGCAGGTCTTATGTGAGGCATCTGATCTTCATCCAAAGACAGATTACTGAAAGAATCTTCAGAAACAACCCTCACTTCAGTTCAGTCGCTCAGTCATGTCCAACTCTTTGTGACCCCATGAATAGCAGCACGCCAGGCCTCCCTGTCCATCACCAACCCCCGGAGTTCACTCAGACTCACATCCATCAAGTCAGTGATGCCATTCAGCCATCTCATCCTCTGTCGTACCTTTCTCCTCCTGCCCCCAATCCCTCCCAGCGTCAGAGTCTTTTCCAATGAGTCAACTCTTCGCATGAGATGGCCAAAGTACTGGATTTTCAGCTTCAGCATCATTCCTTCCAAAGAAATCCCAGGACTGATCTCCTTCAGGATGGATTGGTTGGATCTCCTTGCAGTCCAAGGGACTCTCAAGAGTCTTCTCCAACACCACAGTTCAAAAGCATCAATTCTTCAAGACTCAGCCTTCTTCACAGTCCAACTCTCACATCCACACATGACTGCTGGAAAAACCATAGCCTTGACTAGATGGACCTTAGTCAGCAAAGTAATGTCTCTGCTTTTGAATATGCTATCTACGTTGGTCATAACTCTCCTTCCAAGGAGTAGGCATCTTTTAATTTCATGGCTGCAATCACCATCTGCAGTGATTTTGGAGCCCAAAAAAATAAAGTCTAACACTGTTTCCAGTGTTTCCCCATCTATTTCCCATGAAGTTATGAGACCAGATGCCATGATCTTCGTTTTCTGAATGTTGAGCTTTAAGCCAACTTTTTCACTCTCCTCTTTCACTTTCATCAAGAGGTTTTTACTTCCTCTTCACTTTCTGCCATAAGGGTGGTGTCATCTGCATATCTGAGGTTATTGACATTTCTCCTGGCAATCTTGATTCCAGCTTGTGCTGCCTCCAGCCCAGCATTTTTCATGATGTACTCTGCATAGAAATTAAATAAGCAGGGTGACAATATACAGCCTTGACATACTCCTTTTCCTATTTGGAACAAGTCTGTGGTTCCATGTCCAGTTCTAACTGTTGCTTCCTGACCTGCATACAGATTTCTCAAGAGGCAGGTCAGGTGGTCTGGTATCCCCACCTCTTTCAGAATTTTCCACAGTTTCTTGTCATCCACACAGTCAGAGGCTTTGGCATAGTCAATAAAGCAGAAAGAGATGTTTTTCTCGAACTCTCTTGCTTTTTCCATGATCCAGCAATGTTGGCAATTTGATCTCTGGTCCTCTGCCTTTTCTAAAACCAGCTTGAACATCTAGAAGTTCACGACTCACGTATTGCTGAAGCCTGGCTTGGAGAATTTTGAGCATTACTTTACTAGTGTGTGAGATGAGTGCAATTGTGTGGTAGTTTGAGCATTCTTTGGCATTGCCTTTCTTTGGGACTGGAATGAAAACTGACCTTTTCCAGTCCTGTAGCCACTGCTGAGTTTTCCAAATTTACTAGCATATTGGGTGCAGCAGTTTCACAGCATCATCTTTCAGGATTTGAAATAGCTCAACTGTAATTCCATCACCTCCACTAGCTTCGTTCATAGTGATACTTACTATGGCCCACTTGATTTCACATTTCAGGATGTATGGCTCTAGGTGAGTGATCACACCATCGTGATCATCCGGGTCATGAAGATCTTTTTTGTACAGTTCTTCTGTGTATTCTTGCCACCTCTTCTCAATATCTTCTGCTTCTGTTAGGTCCATACCATTTCTGTCCTTATCGGGCCCATCTTTGCATGAAATTTTCCTTTGGCATCTCTAATTTTCTTGAAGTGATCTCTAGTCTTTCCCATTCTGTTCTTTTCCTCTATTTCTTTGCATTGATCACTGAGGAAGGCTTTCTTATCTCTTCTTGCTATTCTTTGGAACTCTGCATTCAGATGCTTATATCTTTCCTTTTCTCTTTTGCTTTTTGCATCTATTCTTTTCACCCCTATATCTACTACTGTGGGCAGGAATCCCTCAGAAGAAATGGAGTAGCCATCATGGTCAACTAAAGAGTCTGAAATGCAGTACTTGGATGCACTCTCAAAAACAACAGAATGATCTCTGTTTGTTTCCAAGGCAAACCATTCAATATCACAGTAATCCAAGTCTATGCCCCAACCGGTAACACTGAAGAAGCTGAAGTTGAATGGTTCTATGAAGACCTACAAGACCTTTTAGAACTAACTCCCCAAAAAGATGTCCTTTTCATTATAGGGGACTGGAATGCAAAAGTAGGAAATCAAGAAACATCTGGAGTAACAGGCAAATTTGGCCTTGGAATGTGGAATGAAGCAGTGCAAAGACAGAGTTTTGCCAAGAAAATGCACTGGTCATAGCAAACACCCTCTTCCAACAACACAAGAGAAGACTCTACCCATGGACATCACCAGATGGTCAACACCAAAATCAGATTGATTATATTCTTTGCAGCCAAAGATGGAGAAGCTCTATACAGTCAACAAAAACAAGACCAGTAGCTGACTGTGGCTCAGATTATGAACTCCTTATTACCAAATTCAGACTCAAATTGAAGAAAGTAGGTAAAACCACTAGACCATTCAGGTATGACCTAAATCAAATCCCTTATGATTATACAGTGGAAGTGAGAAATAGATTTAAGGGCATAGGTCTGATAGATAGAGTGCCTGATGAACTATGGAATAAGGTTTGTGACATTGTACAGGAGACAGGGATCAATACCATCCCCATGGAAAAGAAACAACCCTAGAGTGACCTTTAATAATTCAATTAAATTTTATGTTAATATACCCTAACAGCAAAGAACTATCCAGGAAATGACCCTTAGTAGATACAGACCTCCATTAACAAACTGTGATTTAACATTCATTGAAACATCTTTTTCTCCCTAAAGTCATGGCCATTTTTACCGAATATAACCAAATTAAGGCTTGTTTCTTGTACAGGTCTGGTCTCAACAGACTTGGCCTGATGATTTATATAATCATAATTGATAATATACACTTTTGCTTTGCTGAAACTTTTATAAAGTCTCAGACTGAGCTTTTAAAATAAAACCTTTAGGGCTAGGAATGTGATGCCAAAGGCTCATCACAGATTTTGCCAAACAGATCTAAGTGAATTTCTCCCTTCTCAAGGTCTCCAAAATTCCATGAGTTTTCTGTACCTGTTAGTGAGATAACCTTCCTAACTTATCTGATAAAGTTACTGGAAACTAAGAGCTTCCAATCTCTGGAGGGTTCAGATAGAGAGAAAAGATAAATATTTCAATTTGTTTATAAAATATAACTTTACCAGTTACTGTCTTAATTAGTTTGAGGGGAAGGTGTTCTTTTTTTTCTTCCTTGTAGCTGGAAAACACAGATTTAAATCAGATAGAAACCATAAATTTTTCATAAAGAAACCATAAATTTTATAAGTATATTTACAAGTTCATTCAGTCCTTTTGTTAACCTTTGTGAAATCATCAGGTTTCCCATTAGAATCCTTACCCAGTTCAGAAACTGGTATTTATCTGAAAGTCCTTACTATAAATCTTCTTGAAGAGGAAGCAGTTTTGCAAAACTTGGTTTGTGCTATGACAATATTTTTAGATATTAGATTATTTTAAACTTATTTTAAACCATGCACAAAACTCTTTTCTCATGGTTCACTTTCCACAAACCTTCTTACCACTTTCCTGTAACCATTATTTTGTTCTTTTATCCTAAAAAGCCACCTGTAAGTCAGGCTTACTTCCTTTCCCCTTCACAAAATGCAGTTCCATTCCTCATACCTTCTTTACTGAAAACGCACTTCCTGCTTTCCTTAAGCAACCAATAACTGACTTTTATATTAACATCTTATAGATTGGTAAGCATAAATACCAGTGATAATTTCTAAAACCTTTGCTTTCTTAGAACATTTTAGGATGGCACCAAATATCATTCATTTTTAGTCCCAAATCTCTTTAGTTTTTCTGTAAGAGGAAATTGGTGTTCAGTAATAAATGTTTCAAAATTATATTTTATTTTGAAATTACCTAGCTATTCAATAGATTTCATACACTTAGTTTAGCACAACCCTTAGAAATTCAAGTTACCCCAATATGAAGAAACTATTTTAGGCAGACATTCCTAAACCATAATTTTTCTTGATGGAGTTTATCTAAAGGTTCATATCTCATTTACATTTTTTAGAAGTTTCTTAACTCGAGGTAATTCTCTTGCTGACAAAATTGTAACAGATAAATTAATATTTTACTTATATTGAACCTAGATACAATGGAAATATACTACTTAATGTTAATTACTCTTAGACATGTCTATATTAGTTAGATCAACAAACAAACATTAATATCAGGCATTTAATACTGAATATTTTCAGTTCACATGAACCTGAAATTAATTTATGTTAATTTCTCTTGTATTTAAAATTATTTGATTGTAAGTGCTTACTTTTTTAAAAAGAGGCCAATAGATTAGAGCTCAATTACAAACTGATCTCAGCAATCAGCAATATTATCCAAAAAAAAAGAAAAACACACACACTGAGACATACATATATCCAAATAGGCACAAAAGATCCAATAGCTTTGTTTTCCAAACTTATTTATGAATACTAATTGTAAAAAATGATTAGAATAAGATTTTAAAAGGCTTTTTTTTTTCTTTTGGTTTCAGGAATTGGAGATGGTCTAGATAAGTGATCGAGAGAGCTATGGTCTAAAGGTATCAGTGCAGTCGCTCAGTCATGTCCGACTCTTTGCGACCCCATGAATCGCAGCACTCCAGGCCTCCCTGTCCATCACCACCACTCTCCTCTTTCACTTTCATCAAGTGGCTTTTTAGTTCCTCTTCACTTTCTTCCATAAGGGTGGTGTCATCTGCATATCTAAGGTTATTGATGTTTCTCCCGGCAATCTTGATTCCAGCTTGTGTTCTTCTAGCCCAGCGTTTCTCATGATATACTCTGCATAGAAGTTAAATAAGCAGGGTGACAATATACAGCCTTGATGTACTCCTTTTCCTATTTGGGACCAGTATGTGGTTCCATGTCCAGTTCTAACTGTTGCTTCTGGACCTGCATATAGGTTTCTCAAGAGGCAGGTCAGGTGGTCTGGAATGCCCATCTCTTTCAGAATTTTCCACAGTTCATTGTGATTCACACAGTCAAAGGCTTTGGCATAGTCAATAAAGCAGAAATAGATGTTTTTCTCGATCTCTCTTGCTTTTTCCATGATCCAGCGGACGTTGGCAATTTGATCTCTGGTTCCTCTGCCTTTTCTAAAACCAGCTTGAACATCTGGAAGTTCACAGTTCATGTATTGCAGAAGCCTGGCTTGGAGAATTTTGAGCATTACTTTACTAGCGTGTGAGATGAGTGCAATTGTGCAGTACTTAGAGCAATCTTTGGCATTGCCTTTCTTTGGGATTGGAATGAAAACTGGCCTTTTCCATTCCTGTGGCCACTGCTGAGTTTTCCAAATTTGCTGGCATATTGAGTGCATACTTTCACAGCATCATCTTTCAGGATTTGAAATAGCTCCACTGGAATTCCATCACCTCCACTAGCTTTGTTCATAGTGATGCTTTCTAAGGCCCACTTGACTTCACATTTCAGGATGTCTGGCTCTAGATGAGTGATCACACCATCTTGATTATCTTGGTCATGAAGATCTTTTTTGTACAGTTCTTCTGTGTATTCTTGCCACCTCTTCTTAATATCTTCTGCTTCTGTTAGGTCCATACCATTTCTGTCCTTTATCGAGCCCATCTTTGCATGAAATGTTCCCTTGGGATCTCTAATTTCCTTGAAGAGATCTCTAGTCTTTCCCATTCTGTTCTTTTCCTCTATTTCTTTGCATTGATTGCTGAGGAAGGCTTTTTTATCTCTTCTTGCTATTCTTTGGAGCTCTGCATTCAGATGCTTATATCTTTCCTTCTTTGCTTTTTACTTCTCTTCTTTTCACAGCTATTTGTAAGACCTCCTCAGACAGCCATTTTGCTTTTTTGCATTTCTTTTCCATGGGAATGGTCTTGATCCCTGTCTCCTGTACAATGTCCCAAACCTCTGTCCATAGTTCGTCAGGGACTCTATCAGATCTAGTCCCTTAAATCTATTTCTCACTTCCACTGTGTAATCATAAGGGATTTGATTTAGGTCATACCTGATTGGTCTAGTGGTTTTCCCCACTTTCTTCCATTTAAGTCTGAATTTGGCAGTAAGGAGTTAATGATCTGAGCCACAGTCAGCTCCCAGTCTTATTTTTGCTTACTGTATAGAGCTTCTCCATCTATGGCTGCAAAGAATATAATCAATCTGATTTTGGTGTTGACCATCTAGTGATATCCATGTGTAGAGTCTTCTCTTGTGTTGTTGGGGTGTTTGCTATGACCAGTGCATTCTCTTCACAAACCTCTATTAGACTTTTCCCTGCTTCATTCTGCATTCCAAGGCCAAATTTTCCTGTTACTCCAGGTGTTTCTTGACTTCCTACTTTTGCATTCCAGTCCCCTATAATGAAAAGGACATCTTTTTTGGGTGTTAGTTTTAAAAGATCTTGTAGGTCTTCATGGAACCATTCAACTTCAGCTTCTTCAGCATTACTCTTGGATCATAGGCTTCGGTCACTGTGCTATTGAATGGTTTCCCTTGGAAACGAACAGAGATCACTCTGTTGTTTTTGAGAGTGCATCCATGTACTGCATTTCGGACTCTTTTATTGACCATGATGGCTACTCCATTTCTTCTAAGGGATTCCTGCCCACAGTAGTAGATATAATGGTCATCTGATTTAAATTCACCCCTTCCAGTCCATTTTAGTTCGCTGATTCCTAGAATGTTGACATTCACTCTTGCCATCTCCTGTTTGATCACTTCCAATTTGCCTTGATTTATGGATCTAACATTCCAGGTTCCTATGCAATATTGCTCTTTATAGCATCGGACCTTGCTTCTATCACCAGTCACATCCACAACTGGATATTGTTTTTGCTTTGACTCCATCCCTTTATTCTTTCTGGAGTTATTTCTCCACTGATCTCCAGGAGCATATTGGGCACCTACTGACCTGGGGAGTTCCTCTTTCAGTATCCTATCATTTTGCCTTTTCATACTGTTCATGGGGTTCTCAAGGCAAGAATACTGTAGTGATTTGCCATTCCCTTCTCCAGTGGACCACATTCTGTCAGACCTCTCCACCATGATCCGCCCGTCTTGGGTGACCCCATGGGCATGGCTTAGTTTCATTGAGTTAGACAAGGCTGTGGTCCTAATGTGATTAGATTGACTAGTTTTCTGTGAGTATGGTTTCAGTTGGTTGCTTCATTGGTCACCATAACTGTCGACTTAAAAGATTTACAACTTGAGAGCTGTGAGTTAAGTTTTATTTGGGGCAAAATGAGGACTGCAGCCCAGGAGGCAGCATCTCAGCTCTGAGAGAATGCTCCAAAGCAGCAGTGGGAGAAAGTCAATATATAAGGTTTTGGTGAAGGTGGTTTAGTTGCTAAATCATGTCCGACTCTTGCAATCCCATGGACTGTGCCCACCAGGCTCCTCTGTCCATGAGCTTCTCCAGGCAAGAATACTGGAGTGGGTTGGCATTTCCTTCTCCAGGAGATCTTCCTGACACAGGGATTAAACCCGGGTCCCCTGCACTGTAGGCAGACGCTTTACCATCTGAGCCACCAGGGAAGTCCAAGGGTGACTTGGACTTTGGTGAGGGGGGACTTCAATACCATGAAGCACTCATTTTACAAAAGTTTTTTTGTTAGTCTTTAGGATCTGAAGTCACCATGAAGGGATTTAGTGCTTTTCTAGATATGAGGAGATGCAAGGATTGAGATCACAAAATCTGTTCCTAAAAACATCCAACTATCTATAGACTTGTCCCACCAGATTCCCTGGAGCACAGAGTGCCTCACTCCACCAGGAATTCCCTCAGGGATTGTTGAAGTCAACAGCCATGTCAGCATGGGGTTCATTCTCCATAGAGGCAGATGGAAAATGCCTTTGTTGTTCAGTCATTGGCAATGCTCTTGGTAAGTGCCAGTTTGTAGTTGACAGTGGCATCAACAACTCCATGGACATGAGTTTGAGCAAGCTCTGGGAGTTGGTGATGGACAGGGAAGCCTGGTGTGCTGCAGTCCATGGGGTTGCAAAGAGTTGGACATGACTGAGCGACTGAACTGGTTCTGCATATGAGTTAAATAATCAGAGTGACAATATACAGCGTTATTGTACTCCTTTCCCGATTTTGAACCAGTGTTTTTTTTTTTTTTTGTTTGTTTGTTTGTTTGTTTTTACCATGTCTGTTTCTAACTGTTGCTTTCTGACCTGCATACATGTTTCTCAGTAGGCAGGTAATGTGGTCTGGTATTCCCATCTTTTTAATAATTTTCTACAGTTTGTTGTCATCCTCACAATCAAAGGGTTTAGTGTAGTCAATGAGGCAAGAGGGGGATGTTTTTCTGAAATTCTTTTGCTTTTTCTGTGATCCAGTGAATGTTGGCAATTTGATCTCTGGTTCCTCTGCATTTTCTAAATCCAGCTTTTACATCTGGAAGTTCTAGGTTCACATACGTTTGAAGCCTAGATTTGAGAAATTGAGCATTACCTTGCTAGCATGTAAAATGAGAAAATTTAAAGCAAAATGGCTGTCTGGGGAGGCCTTAAAAATAGCTGTAAAAAGAAGAGAAGCGAAAAGCAAAGGAGAAAAGGAAAGATATAAGCATCTGAATGCAGAGCTCCAAAGAATAGCAAGGAGAGATAAGAAAGCCTTCCTCAGTGATCAATGCAAAGAAATAGAGGAAAAGAACAGAATGGGAAAGACTAGAGATCTCTTCAAGAAAATAAGCGATCCCAAGGGAACATTTCATGCAAAGATGGGCTCGATAAAGGACAAAAATGTTATGGACCTAACAGAAGCAGAAGATATTAAGAAGAGGTGGCAAGAATACACAGAAGAACTGTACAAAAAAGATCTTCACGACCCAGATAATCATGATGGTATGATCACTCATCTAGAGCCAGACATCCTGAAATGTGAAGTCAAGTGGGCCTTAGAAAGCATTACTATGAACAAAGCTAGTGGAGGTGATGGAATTCCAGTGGAGCTATTTCAAATCCTGAAAGATGATGCTGTGAAAGTATGCACTCAATATGCCAGCAAATTTGGAAAACTCAGCAGTGGCCACAGGAATGGAAAAGGTCAGTTTTCATTCCAATCCCAAAGAAAGGCAATGCCAAAGAATGCTCAAACTACCACACAATTGCACTCATCTCACACGCTAGTAAAGTAATGCTCAAAATTCTCCAAGCCAGGCTTCAGCAGTACATGAACCATGACGTTCCAGATGTTCAAGCTGGTTTTAGAAAAGGCAGAGGAACCAGAGATCAAATTGCCAACATCTGCTGGATCATGGAAAAAGCAAGAGAGTTCCAGAAAAACATCTATTTCTTCTTTACTGACCATGCCAAAGCCTTTGACTGTGTGTATCACAATAAACTGTGGAAAATTCTGAAAGAGATGGGCATTCCAGACCACCTGACCTGCCTCTTGAGAAACCTATATGCAGGTCAGGAAGCAACAGTTAGAACTGGACATGGAAAAACAGACTGGTTCCAAATAGGAAAAGGAGTATGTCAAGGCTGTATATTGTCACCCTGCTTATTTAACTTCTATGCAGGGTACATCATGAGAAGCGCTGGGCTGGAAGAAGCACAAGCTGGAATCAAGATTGCTCGGAAAAATATCAATAACCTCAGATATGCAGATGACACTGCCCTTATGGCAGAAAGTGAAGAGGAACTAAAAAGCCTCTTGATGAAAGTGAAAGAGGAGAGTGAAAAAGTTGGCTTAAAGCTCAACATTCAGAAAATGATGATCATGGCATCTGGTCCCATAACTTCATGGGAAATAGATGGGGAAACAGTGGAAACAGTGTCAGACTTATTTTGGGGGCTCCAAAATCACTGCAGATGGTGATTGCTGCCATGAAATTAAAGACACTTACTCCTTGGAAGGAGAGTTATGACCAAGGTAGATAGCCTATTCTAAAGCAAAGACATTAGTTTACCAGCAAAGGTCCGTCTAGTCAAGGCTGTGGTTTTTCCAGTGGTCATGTATGGATATGAGAGTTGGACTGTGAAGAAAGCTGAACGCCGAAGAATTGACACTTTTGGACTGTGGTGTTGTTGAAGACTCTTGAGAGTCCCTTGGACTGAAGGGAGATCCAACCAGTCCATCCTAAAGTAGATCAGTCCTGAGTGTTCATTGGAAGGACTGATGCTGAAGCTGAAACACCAGTACTTTGACCACTTCATGAGAAGTGTTGACTCATTGGAAGAGACTCTGTTGCTGGGAGGGATTGGGGGCAGGAGGAGAAGGGGACAACAGAGGATGCGATGGCTGGATGGCATCACCGACTCAATGGACATGAGTTTGAGTGAACTCCGGGAGTTGGTGATAGACAGGGAGGCCTGATTGTGCTACAATTCATGGGGGTTGCAGAGTCGGACACGACAGAGCAATTGAACTGAACTGAACTGTTATGTAGTTTGAACATTCTTTAGCATTGCCCTTGTTAGGGATTGGAATTAAAACTGATCTTTTCCAGTTCTATGGCCACTGCTGAATTTTCAAATTTGCTAGCCTATTGAGTACAGCATTTTAACAACATCACTTTTAGTATTTGAAATAGCTCAGCTGGAATTCCATCACCTCCACTAAGTTTGTTTGTAGTAATGCTTCCAAAACCCACTTGAGTTCGCACTCCAGGATGTCTGGCTCCAGGTGAGTCACCACACCATCGTGGTTATCTGGGTCATTAGCCTTTTTTGTATAGGTGGTCTGTGTATTCTTGCCTCCTCTTAATATTTTTTCCTTCTGTTAGGTCTGTCCTATTTCTGTCTTTTATTGTGACACTCTTTGCATGAAATGTTCCTTTAAATTTCTAATTTTCTTGAAGAATTCTCTAGTCAGTCTTTCCCAGTTTATTGTTTTCCTCTATTTCTTTGAATTGTTCACTTAAGAAAGCTTTCTTAGCTCTCCTTGCTATTCTTCGGAACTCTGCTTTCAGATGGGTATATCTTTCCTTTTCTCCTTTACCTTTCACTTTCCTTCTTTTCTTCTAGTTGTTAAGGCCTCCTCAGTCAACCATCTTGCATTTTTGCATTCTTTTTTTTTTTAATGGTTTTGATCACCACCTCCTATACAGTGTTATGAACCTCCATCCATAGTTCTTAGACAGTGTGTCTATTTGGTCTAATCCCTTGAATCTGTTTGTCACTTCCACTATATAACTGTAAAGGATTTGATTTAGGTCATACCCAAATGGTCTAATGGTTTTCCATACTCTCTTCAAATTTTTCTTTTCTTTCTTACTTTCTTCAATTTAAGTCTGAATTTTGGAATAAGAAGTTTATGATCTGAGCCAGAGTCAGCTCCTGGTCTTGTTTTTGCTGACTGTATAGAGCTTCTCCATCTTCAGCTGCAAATAATATAATCAATCTGACCATCTGTTGATATCCATGTATAAAGTTTTCTTTTGTATTGTTGGAAGAGGGTGTTTGCCATGACCAGTATGTTCTCTTGGCAAAACTCTCTTTTGACTGGTGCATTTAATTCATTGATATTTAAATTAATTATTGATAGGTATATTTCATTTCTTGTGGTTGGGTTATTTTCCTTAGGAGTATGGTTATATTCATTTGTTTTCTACAAGTATTCATTTAGATTCAAAAAAATAATTTTTTTTTACTCTTTTCCCCCACACTTTGCACTTTAGAAGTCATATTTTATATCTTCATGATTATCCTTTATTGATTTTGGTAATTTTACTTGATTTTACAACTTTTTGTCTTTTAATGTTTGTGTGGGACATTCAAATTGTTGATTGTCAGCATTTGCTATATATTCACCTCTACTATTTCAATTTTTTCTTTCCTATAGACATTTACTTCTTGTTAGTGTTCTCCATTTAAAGAAGATCCTTTAACATTTATATTAGGATCAGTCCAGTATCAATAAACCCTTTTAGTTCTTGCTTGTCTGAGATGCTCTTTATCTCTCCTCTACTTCTAAATGATAATCTTACTGGGTAATATGTCCTACAGAACAGTTTGTTGTGTTTTTTTGTCCTTGTTGTTGTTGTTAATTTTAAATATATCATGTTATTCTCCTCTGGCCTGTAAAGTTTCTGCAGAAAGATCAGCTGATAGATTTATAGGGATTTCCTTGAATATGATTTTTGCTTTTCTCTTGCTGCAAATGGGATTTTCTCTTTATCTTTACTTTTATCCATTTTAATTGCAGTATGTCTTAGTGTGTGTCTATTTTGGTTCATGTTGTTTGGGACCCTCTGTGGTTATTTTCCTGCATATCTGTTTCTTTTTTAGGATTGGGAACTTTTATTATCATTTCATATGTCTTCAACCTCCTTCTCTCTTTTCTACTTTTGTAACCTATAAAGTGAATTTTGGTAAGTTATTAAAATATTCTCATTTTCAAATTTGTCTTTTTGCTGTTCTGATGGGATAATTTCCATTATTCTATCTTCTAGATAGCTTATGTGTTCTGTATCACCTACCCTGCTGTTCATTATTCTAGCGTGTTTTCCATTTTAGCCATTGTATCTTTCAGTTCTGACTAGTTCTGTTTTATATTTTCCAGTTTCTTGTTAAAATTCTCATTGTATTCATCTATTCTTTTATCTAATTTCAGTTAGAATTCTTATTACCAATTGTTTGAATTATTTTTCTGATAAATTATTTGTGTTTTATTTGTTTTTAGGTATTTTACCTTGGGTTAATTGAGACAGCTTCTCGATCTTCTTATTTGGCTTAACTTTCTGTCTGTATAAATTAGCCTAAACAGTTACCTGTTGCAGCCTTGAATGGGTATCCTCCTATGGGAACATCCCTATGTAGTCTGCATGTTCCCAGTGGCTTTGGTGGGAGAGCTAAACTTGACATGAGGATAAGTCACATCTTTCTTCAGGATGTTCTGGCAGCTCTATCTTGGCAGCAGGAGGGGTTAGGGCCAGAGCCATGTATGTGCTGGGCCTTCCCCTCTCCTCAGTGGTCATCACTGCTGTATCAGGGGTGGGGTCATTTCTTAAGCTGTGGGCCAAGAAGCCCTGAGCATTGGGTCTTAGCAGGCTCAGTTTGCTGTGAGTGTTGCTCATCCCTCTCCCAGCACCAGCACACCTGGCCCTGAGGAGAGCAGTGCTAGAGCAAGAGGGGTTGCTATGGGTATTTGCCAAAAGTTGGGGCATAGGCTGTGGGGGTCTGGCAACCCTTTGAGGGCTGAACTGTCTCTGATATGCCGCCTGTGCAGCATGCCGCCTGGGGCCAAGCACTGCTTGCTCAGATGCTGCTGAGGGTTTCAGTTGCCTCAGTGCTTCACAGCCAAGGTCTTTCCCCATTTGTGGCAGCTCACACTTCAGTGTGAAGCTGCCAAGTACGGCAAGCAGTGCTGGAACGTTCACTCGGCTCAGACTGGGGTATGCATTGAGATGGTTGTAGAAAGCCCGTTAGCCACCCAAATAGTTTAAACCCACCCTCTCCACTCTGCTTTGGGTGAACACAAGCATTTGTGCACCATGCATGTCAGGAGTCCAGGCTTCCCACAGTCATTCTCTTAGTCCCACTGGCCCTTCAACCCTGTCAAGGGGACTCATCTTCCATTTGTCAGAACCCAGAGCTAGGGCACACAATATGTGTCTCCCTTTCCTCACCCCTCACGGAGTGTTTCCACCCACATAATGTCCCTTTTCCTTCTAGGCCCATCCCAGGACACAGATTTCAACCTGATCATCTTCCCTCCCTTCCTGCCTGATTCCATGTGGGTCTTTCTTACAGCCTTGGTTATACTGGAGTTTTTCTGCTAGTCTCCAGTTAGTTTTCAGTGAGAATTATTCCACCTGTAAATGTATTTCTGATGTCTTTCTGAGGGTGAGTTCCATGTCCTTTTACTTCACCATCTTGATTTGAGTCCCACCTTTTTCAATATATTCTTGACCTTAAACTTTGTGGTTTGTACATATTCCAAAAAATTTCCTCTGTTACATAACTTATCCTTTAATTTTACTTGGAATTTTTGTAGTTTCATATAAGGATTCAGTTTTCGTTCAAACATATATGTTACCTTTTTCTTTTATTGTTCTGGAGGGTTTTATTTCCTTTGGAAGGCCCTCCATATTCTCATATAAATATACATTGTATTTTATTTTAATGCTTTTTGTTATTTTGTTATTAAAACAATAACTCTTTAACCCACATGGAATTTAGTTTTATGTATGTAATGAGTTTGGTATATAACTTTATTTTTTCTCCAAGGGGTTAGTCATTTGTCAGCAGTCCCTTTATTGTATGCTCAGTTTTTCTTATTGATCTGAACACACACACACACACACACACACACACACACACACACAAACACTTACTGCGTCTCTTCCATTAAACCATTTATCTATTCTTATTGCCATACTGTACCATTTTAATTTCAGTTATTTTTCTGATGTTTTTATAGAGAAAGCCTGCCTCTAATTCCTTTTGATACTTGATATTTTGACATTGGAACCAGGTTAATTTCCTAACTTCAAATCCAAGGGCCTTTGTAACAAAGCACCTGGACTCCTGTTTGATAGATTTATTAGGTTGTTATTGTTATCACTGTTATTATTAAGGACTGCAGAAGGTTAGGAGCCAACATGGAAACATTCACATTTACTTTTAGATGGAGACTTTGAAACAGCTAGTCAGTTCCTACTTCTTTAATACAATTGGAGAGAGGCGAGAAAGTGAAGTTTAACTAACTAGCTGGTCTTATGAAACCATAAAACATATTTATTGAACACATTACCAACCAGGCGCTCCAAATATGTTATTTCATTTTATCCTCCTGACAATGCTATGAAATGAACATTTTCATCCCTATTTTCTGAAAAAGAAAATGGATTCTTAGAAGTTAAGCCCCAGATCTTGCTACGCACAAATCTCATACTCAGAACTGTATGAATTCAGAATTTTTTAATATGACTGTTGTATGCTTTTGACTATTTTTTCCATCCATATCTTGTCCCATTAGCCCACCTGTATTTTTTAAGGTCACATAAGTTTTCTAATATCAACCAAACTGAAACTGATGATGCTGGAAAGATTTATAGTGGAAGATCATGGCAATTCTCTTCATTTCACTATTAATATATAGGGCAGGGACTGGTCCTATAAAGGACCAAATAGTGTGTATTTTCTTGTAACTAACAGAGAGTAAAGGACTAGAAGTAAATACTGTTGACTGGTCCGCAGGGTATTGTGAAAGCAGATGCAGCTCGCACACAAACAGGCATGACTCTATTCCAGTATGTTCCAATAAAACTTTATTTACAAAAGAATTGGTAGGCATGATTTGGCCCATGCTCTCTAATTTTGGAGCACTCATATAAAAGACTAACAGTGCCTTTTGAGGGTAGTCCCCATTCTTTTCCTTCTGTGATTTCCAGTTCTGTTCAATAAGCAATTCAATCCAGTCAGCATATATTGGGCATCTACTAAATGCCTTGCTGAACTTAGAATAGATATTGTGAAGAAAATACTTTCCCTACTCTCAAGGAGCTCAAATTTGTTTTCTTTTCCTATTCTTTCCACCTTAAACTTGTTGCTCAGATTCTTTGCATTTGTAGTTTAGATGCAAGGTTTTTATTTAGTTGCATTTTCTTGGTCTTTTATGAATAGTCATGTTTATTAAGTAATAGCTTTTTCTTTGTTTTTGCATACAACACCTTTTATACAACCTTTTAAAACACTGCATTATCATGAGACATAAATGTGTATTAAATGAAGAAAATATTTTAGTAAAGACGAAGTAATTAATTGCTAAGATTACTTACCTTTGCTCTAGTTTTAATCTTGCCTTGTGAGGATGATAAGAAAGATTAAATTCTTTCTACTCACGAATTCATCTACAATTCAACCTGGTAGTTTGCTGCTATTAAAGTCTTTTTTAAAGTCTTGGTTAATACATATGTATGATCTCTCCAAGGACAAGTTTATTTGATTCATCCTGCAAACAGCTCCTGTTGCATATGTCACTTCAGTGGGCGTCGGAGGATAATGAGGTGGTGTGGTCCACTGTGTAGAACAATTACTAGGCTTCCAGAGCTTCCTAATCCTTGCTGAGGTTCCAGGAAATCTCTCCCTGGGCCTTTGGGCACGGGTGACAGTGTGTGCCATCCTCCTAGTTATCAGGAGGTTGGACTTCCATAGTGATTCTTTACCATGTCACAAGGCTTTGGCTCAAAGATTTTATAGAATTCCGCAGGTGGTCTTCCCACTCAGTCTTTTATAGATCTTTGATTTTACTGTGTTACCTCTTGCAGGATTCACAACAAAATATACCATCCAAATTTCCTTTAGCCATGCAAAATAAATGGCAGGGCTTCAGCCAGACATCAAGGAGTTTGCTCCACTGACCAACGTCAGGTTGATTAGTCAGCTATCACATTGTTCATCCACATAAAAGAGGCTTTTGTGTGTGTGTGGAGGGGGGAATTGATAGGATTGCCTAAGAGAGAAGGAATCTCAGAAAGAGACAGGAGTGGTGAAGAAGAAAGGCAACCAAAAGGGGGCTGGTATTTATTGGATACAATGCAGACATTGTAAAACTTAGATTCTGTGGATTGGTAGACCCAAGTTCAAATCTTGGTTTCACCACTAACTCATATATGTCTGTGCAATATTTTTACCACTCTGTGCCTCAGTGCTGTATCATTCCTATATCATTAATAAAATGGAAATAGTAATAATACTAACTACCTAACAGAAAGGGTGCATGGGGTGTCTTTAAAACACACCTGATTCAGAGTAATTGTTATTTTAAGGTAGTCTAGTATCGTTAGCTATTGATCCTCAGTTATAATCATCATTAATAAAAGCCATCACAAGCCTACTTATTTTTATTCAACAGATGTTAATAAATTGTTGCAATTTGCTAAAATCAGTGCTGTAGCTATTTTGTTACAACAATAATATAAATATAATTCCTTCCCTGTAGAATTTTGAAGTCTATCCGGAGATATAGACACACAAACTCACTATTGCAAACCTGCAAAAAATGTTAATTATACGAGTTTGCACAGGGTTTTAAAGTTAGTACACAGGAGAGGTGTTTAATCTAAAGATGGATGGGGGTTAGGAGAGGCATACAGGAAATAGTGACACATAAATTGAGAACAAGAATATGGATAGGAAGTAGGTGTGTGATGGATTAAAGAGAGAAATATTTTAGGCAAAAGGATATGCTGAGAGAACATTGCTTATTTTGGAAAAACAAATATTTTAGCTTGACTAGATGAAGAATGGGAGTAGGGGACTGATGCTAGATGTATATAAAGGGGAAATCAGAAAGAAAAAAAATCGAGATTCTTGATTCAGGACTATGGAATTTGATGCTTATTTTGAGAGCAATGGCAGTTTCAACCAGGGGAGCTATTTCCCATAAGACAGGTACTATACCCCATTTTACAAGTGGCAAAACTGAAGTTCAGAATTACATAATATTACAAAATTATAGGAGACTCTAATCTTCCACTTTTACCATGGAAGGAGACAAATGGGTGCCAAGAACATTTCTGGGTCTGTACTGTGGTGTTGCAGCAGGCTCTTGAGAGTCCCTGGATTGCAAGGAGATCCAACCAGTCCATCCTAAAGAAATTAGTCCTGAATATTCATTGGAAGGACTGATGTTGAAGCTGAAACTCCAATACTTTGGCCACCTCATGCGAAGAGCTGACTCATTTGAAGTAACCCTGATGCTGGGAAAGATTGAAGGGGCGGGAGGAGAAGGGGACAATAGAGGATGAGATGGTTGGATGGCATCACTGACTCATGGACATGAATAAACTCCAGGAGTTGGTGGTGAGCAGGGAGGCCTGGCGTGCTGCCATCCATGGGGTCGCAAAGAGTTGGACACAACTGAACTGATGCTAACTAGGTGTTTTATGTTCTTGTATCATATCTCAGTTGAATAGTCATGTCTGACTCTTTGATACCCCATGGACGGTAGGCTGTCAGGCTTCTGTCCATGGGATTCTCCAGGCAAGAATACTGGAGTGGGTTGCCATTTCCTCCTCCAGGGGATCATCCTGACACAGGGATCGAACCTATGTCTCTTGCATCTCCCACTACGGCAGGCAGATTCTTTACCACTGCACCTGCAGGGTGTTTTATGTGATACTATCTAATTTAAACCTACCATTCCATTTGAGAAATGTTCACAAAAAAGCCAATAAAACACATTCTTGAGGAATACCTCCTGATGTGGTTTAATGTGGGGAGGAATGGGGTCTCAGTCCTCTGGTGGAGAAATAGAGGAAGCAAAAATGATAGAAATTGCTGATACACAGATAATTACCCCTGAGGAAGACCATAGCTGTCCTTTAAACTTACATCATAGCATTTAGATGGCTCCAAATGAGCTGACTTCACTGGTACCTACATCAAGGGTAATTCAAGAGAGAATGGCTCTGGATGTATGGGCAGGCACCTAGGCATGGCTTTTCATCCATAAGCAGGGTGTATTATCACTTTATCATGTGGAAGATCAAATGAAGAGGCATAGGATGTAGAACCCTCATGTACATACTTATGAGGATCTCACAGGAGTATACAAAGCAGAAACATTTAATCTATGGTGACTTTAGGAATTTTGTTATTCATGTATCAAGAGACTCCTCCTGGGAGGAAAGCAACTGTGATTTTCCCAAGCTCACTTCAGAAAAGCATACTTTGATCAACATTTATGTAGATTACAGAAACCCCTTTTGTGTATGTGTGTGTGTGTGTGTGTGTAAGGTGTCATTTTACAGGTGGTCTTTTATCTTTTTGGTGACTTTTAAAATCTCTTTGTTTTTGATAATTGGCCACTTTAATCTGATATGTCTATATGTATTTGCCCCATTTAGAATTCATTCTTCTAGCTGAGTCTGCATATTCACATGTTTCATCAGTTATAGAAAGTTATCAGCTGGTATCTTTTCTCCCCCTAGGCTTTCCATTCTTCTTTAACTCAAATTAGATTTATCTGCCTTTATGTGTCTTTCATATTTTCCATCCCTTCGTTCCTCTGAGATAGCTTGTGAATTTCTGCTATCTATATTACAATTCAGTATTTATCTCTTAGTTCTATCTAATATGCACATTCTGTTTTAATTGTGTTTTTTTATATTTTTATGCCTAGAACATCTGGTTAATTTTTCTCATATGAGCCTGGTTGTCATTTTTAATATTTTATTCCTCTGGCAAGTTTTGATAACTTATACTAACCCAAACATTTAAATATACATAGACATTGTTTTAGTTTTTTTTTTTCCTGGTGTTTATATTATCTGCATTTCTTTGAGATCTAACTGTGCTCTTTATTTTTCTGCTCGTCCTCTTGGGGTGTCTTCTTTCCTCACGTGTGTTTCATTTTTATTGTATTGTGAGTTCATATATGCTGAGGATCTAATGGGAACCCTCACAAGGCCTGAAATGAAGATGGGCATTCCAGAAAGAACTTAGTTTCTGCCAGTTGCCCCAAGAAACTACCAACTAAAGACTAACCTAACGTGTGCTACTTTTTAATGTTCACTTTCCATAAAAACAGCCAAATCTGCCAGGTGGCACTAGCGGTAAAGGACCCACCTTTACCCACCTCCTGCCAAAGGACACACCTTTAGCCACCTCCTGCCAAAGCAGGAGAAGTAAGAGACTGAGGTTCCATCCCTAACTCAGGAATGTCCTCTGGAGGAGGAAATGGCAACCCATTCCATTATTCTTGCCAGGAGAATCCCATGGATATGTTAGCCTGGTGGGCTACAGCCCATGGGATCACAAAAGAGTCAGACATGAGTGAAGAAATTTGGCATGTATGAGTTGGGGAATTTCTGAAATGTTAAATTCTCAGGGTAGACCTTAATTTTCCTAGCAGACTAGAGGCTAAGATAGACAAGTTTTCTTGTCAACTAATCCCTTTTCTCATGGGTCTTTTTTCTAGTCTAGCTTTGAATGGGGAAACAGTGCCACTCCATTCCTGCCCTTTTGATGTAAACTCTGTTCTCACATATCACCTTGCTTGGGCTCAAGGTCATGTCTGCTGTTCTGGGCAAAACCATTAAAACCTAAACTTCTTGGTTACTGACATTGACAAGCTCCCTTAGGGCATCCTTGGCATCAGCATCAGCCTGCCATTCTGATTCCTATCTCTCTTTTGAATTCTACTCTCTGGAGACTCTCCTTACTTTCTAGTTAGTTCAGTTATGCATTTGGAAGGATATTTGTTATATTTTATCTAGCATTTCTAGATATGTTAGCATTGGGACGTTTTTGAGAATTTAGTTTAAAAATGGTGCCAGAAACAAAATTAAAAGTAGGAATTAGAGGTTTTTGATGACTTCTGTTCTAGAGTCTTTGTGGCATCCATAATTAATAGCACTTCTAGATATTTTCCAGCCAGCTCAGATTGGAGCTAAAGCTAACAATTCTCTTTTTAATGTCTTAGTTTTTATGAATTTCAGAGATCTGAAGGACCATCACAAGAATACTGGACACTAGCAAGTTTCTTTTTTTTCTCTCCACAATTACCTAGTTAACCAAAGTTAACCAAAGATAATAAAGTCAAGTCTAGAGGTGGAGAGCTGAGCTTTTAAATTTTTAATATTTAAGGTAATTATTTTCTTAGAGTAGGGAAGAAGGTTAACATGTTTTTACTTGTCTGCATAACTTATCACATTCTAATATTAATTGGTGTAGATTGATATGTATAATAGTAAGAATATTGATGAGAAAGTTTGTGTTTCTAGAGAGAAGGGGAAGAGGAAGAAGTAAAAAACTGGCATGAGATTCATGCAGTGAAAGGTGCTCAGTCATCATTTCCCCATAACAATCGATAGTCACAAGCTGGAATAGGAGTGTTGGAAATATAGCAGGATCAACATGTGTCCCCTTTATCAATCAGTATAGTTGATATTTTGTTAATAATATAGTAAACATAATATAAAAGTAAAACATTTTAAAATGTATATGAGTTGATTGATAGCAATGTAAATATGGATATAAATGTGGTTTAGTTTGTAAAATCAAAGACTGACAAACACCAAGCACAATGCAAGTACAAGAAAATCTTAGTAGACCAAGAAGTTCTTTGAAACTTTATCTCAATGAGAGTTGAACAAGTACAGTTATGGAATACAATTCACTGAACATCTCCTCTATTTCAACATGATAAGTCACCTGGCTGGGAGTCAGGACTCCCCCTTCTTAATTAACTTAAGCTACAGCAAAGGTTTTTTTTATACAGTTCATGAGATTTCTATGGCAGGTATACTGTCATAGAAACGGTATGCCGTTCTCTCCTCCAGTGAGTCTTAAGAGAAATCAACCCTGAATACTCATTGGAAGGACTGATGCTGAAGCTAAAACTCCAGTATTTTGGTCACCTTATTGAACAGCTGACTCATTGGAAAAGTCCCTGATGCTGGGAAAAATTGAGGGCAGAAGGAGAAGAGGGCATCAAAGGATGAGGTGGGAAGACCAATGCAAAGGACATGAACTTGGACACACTTCAGGCTTGGTTGGCTGAGGTCCACGGGGTCGCAGAGTTGGACATGACTGGGTATACTGAACAACAACAGCAGAGGTTGAGATAGGCAGATAGTAAATTTTGGCCAAATCAAAATATATTAATCCTTATTCATGTAAATTAGAATACTCAATGCTTTCTTTGTGCATCTAGATTCTATAGTTCATCAATCTGGAGTTAGTCTGATACATTGCACAAGTTAAAGGACATCATTCACATTTTCAAAACTTGGGCTTCGGTATGTGATGGTCCTGCCTGGATAAGAGGATTAAAATCATGTTTCTTTATCACATTTTCCCAATATAGGGAAATCTTTTTGTTCTGTTCCAGAAATCCTTCTCCCATCATTATTCCAAAATGGCTGTCTCTTTTTTTCTTTCCGTCTCTTCCTTCCTTCTTTTCTTTTTCTTTCTTTCTTTTCCTTTTTTTTTTTTTTGGTCTTTTCTTTGTCAGAATCAACCTGGACTTAGTGCTTGTCCATTTGTTGTCAGACTCAAGCCTGTACAATGAAGATGCCACTGCTGCTGTCTGAGAGCCAATGGTAGGCTACCAAATGAGGTGCTGCAGCTGAAGCTTAAGGCAACCACAAGTTGGAACATGAGGAGACATGTCTGATCCACTGGTGGTGCCACAGGCATGGCCCTTTCTGCCATGATTGCTGGTTTTCCACAGCCAGGCCATACTCAAAGCCAAATCAGTGTTCCTCCATTTGACTTGTTCTAGGACTTGGGCACATCTTCTGAATGCAGGGATCCTCCCATCACTCCGATTAGGAGCTTGTCGCAGCCTAACATGTGCAAGGGACAGTCCTTTGCTAATAGCTCAAAGAGAGGAATTCTGCAGTTGCTACCACTGCTGCTAAATTGTTGTTTGCACAATTTGATGTTGGTGCTTTTTTCCTGAAGACACTGTGAGGGCACATTGCTATTGAAGATCTAGAGAAGGAGCAAGAAGAGACCTTGCTCAGTGTTACTATAGCTACTGCTGTCTCTTGCCTCTAATAGAGTGGGATCTTATAAATGCATATTTTCTTTTATTTCCATGTGCATAGTCACACCTAGAGTGTTCCTGCAGTGCTAATGTTCTTCAGTCAGATAAAAAGTCTCAGTTTTACTACCTACTGAAATAAAAATATATGTCCTTACTGTTTTCATGATGAGTACCTTCTTGAAGATACCAGCTTTCGTTAGATATTATCTCATTTCACCGGAAGTATTCTTTCTATGAGAGAACAGACAGGCCCTTTCCCCTGCTTCTTCAAGATAATTAATGCATCTTGACTAACTTATCCCAATGCCCTTAACAAAGAGGCCAAAAAAAAATTAATAATAATGTTTCCTTATATCTATTTCTCAGAACATTGTTATCTACTTTCATTTTAGTTTCACTGTTAGATAGACCATTCAGATAATTCTCACAAGAACAAAGGAAATTGGCTCTGAAGTGACTTGTAAATGAAATTGCCTGGCATAAATATGGCTGGCAACTTTTGAATAGCATTTCTCTGGGAAAGAGAGAAAGATAGCAAAAACAGGAGGAAAGATAAAAGGACTTGTACATTACTAAATACCCTGTGGGAGGAAGGTATTATAGTAGGTACCCTGCTATCAATCCACTCTCTACCAGAGACACCCATAGAAAGAAAAGGATGTAAGTGGGTCTAATCTCATTGACTGGACTCCTGGGTAAATAAATGCTTTAAGGAAGGACTGTTATATGCAGAATGCCCTTAGCAGGATGTTCATGATTAAAGAATTACTTACTGTGGTGTTGGAGAAGACTCTTGAGAGTCCCTTGGGCTGCAAGGAGATCCAACCAGTACATTCTAAAGGAGATCAGTCCTGGGTGTTCTTTGGAGGACTGATGCTGAAGCTGAAACTCCAATACTTTTGCCACCTCATGCGAAGAGTTGACTCATTGGAAAAAACTCTGATGCTGGGAGGGATTGGGGGCAGGAGGAGAAGGGGACGACAGAGGATGAGATGGCTGGATGGCATCACTGACTAGATGGACATGAGTTTGAGTGAACTCTGGGAGTTGGTGATGAACAGGGAGGCCTGGTGTGCTGCAGTTCATGGGGTCACAAAGAGTCGAACATGACTGAATGACTGAACTGAACTGAACTGAACAGTAAATAAACCTGTAATTTATATGACATGGCTCCCTTGAGAAAGTCACTCAAGCTATATAGCTCTGTGTATGAAATAGAGTTTTTTTTTTAATATCACTTTATTTCATATTGCACCAGGTGGTACAGTGGTAAAGAATCTGCCTGCCAATGCAGGAGAACTCTCTAGGGATGAGAGTTTGATCCCTGTGTTGGGGAGATCCCCTGGAGGAGGAAATGGCAACCCACTCCAGTATTTTTTTCCTCAAAAATGCCATGGACAGAAGAGCTTGGTGGGCTATAGTCCAAAGGGTTGCAAAGAGTTGGACATGACTGAGCAACTGAGCCCATACACACAAATACTTCCTATCGTAGAAGAAATATCAGAAAACCTCACTAGGAGAGGGTGACTGTTTTTCTGTGCCAGAGAGTACATGACCAGTGTAAAAAGGAAGGGCCTGGGGAAATACCCTTGTATGTTTTCACATGTTAGAAATATTTAAAAGAAAACTTAGCGAAATTCCAAAGTCTCTGAGGATAGGTGGAATAAATATACATGGACTCCCCTCTTCCACATCAATTTGTCTAATAGCTTGTGAGTTATAAGTGTAATGGGATAAGAACTTTTTTCTGATGCAGTAAATTAATTACAAAAGTATATGATTGATATGAATGGAAACCATCCTAATGAGATGGTGATGAGAATTGCATGAAGGATAATGCATGACAAGTGTATCATTATAAGGTTGTATTTCTGTTGAGGGATTTAAGAATTTTATACTTATTATTTATAAGATATTTAAAAAACCTGTTATAAATACAGCTATAAATTCATGCATTTCCCTTGAATTATCCTGTATAGTGTATTGCGTAGAATTTTAAAGCTGGTTAATATGTATTATGTTGAAGTTAATAGTGACTTGAACATTACTTGATGAATTTCTCCAGATGCTGTGACATACTCAACAGGGATAACGCTTTCATTTCATATTTAAAGGCTAACGTGCAAAGAATACAAGGACTTTTTTAGTTTTCAAAGCCATTTCTACTCTGTAATGTTTACCCGAATTAGATAATTACTTTACCTATTTAGATGCCATGCATGCTTTTCTCAAAATGAGGTGCAGATGATATAGACATAATAGATAAATGACCATGTGGTCCATGTTCTTTAAGAGCACACTGATCTCAATGAAATCATAAGGTTATAACATTAAAATATAGCAAAATAATGTTTGGGGGTAATATGAGAGACTTGACCCTTTCCTAATGAGATTTTGTGAGATTTCTCCTACAATAGGAAATATTTGTGTGTATGTGCTCAGTCGCTCAGTCACGTCCAACTCTTTGCAACCCCGTGGACTAGCCCACCAGGCTCTTCTGTCCATGGAATTTTCAAGGCAAGAATACTGGAGTGGGTTGCCATTTCCTCCTCCAAGGGATCTTCCCAACACAGAGATCGAATTCTTGTCCCTTGAGTCTCCTCCTAAATTTAAAACTGTAGTAGGTTTTATAGGGCTTTTGCTTGTAGACTATCTTAAAATAACTAAAATCTTTATTATAATATTTATTGTGAAATGCCTGTGAAAGAGCAATGTTCATAAATAAGATCAGAGTCTTTCTTTATTGAGAAAAGAAAGTAGTTTTTCTAGGGAGGAATGGCAGTACACCCCATGGGCTCCACATACTATTTCATTCAGTCGAGAAGTGAGGTGCAGCAAGATCTCAGGATTAGCCCAAAGAGGATGTGTGAGCAGTACACCAAACTAGGGATCAGAGGGTGTGGGCACTAATCCTCCCTGTGCTGTTGCTGAAGGAGGAGAATTCTCTGCTGTGAAGGAGGGAATTGCATTAAAACTTAGCAACCTGATTCATCAACCTAACTCTGCAGGGTCAGATGAGAGCGAACCTATGGAGGGAAACTTCTTCAAGGGTTGCCATGGGGGCCAAATAGTCAGATGTCCCCTATGTTCTGTCTTTTCTTCCTTAAAGGAGCAAAGAGGATTATTCTCTTCGGTGAATTAAAACCACCAAATTCACCAACTTATATTATCAATTGTTGATGAGTTATGGCAAGTAAAAATCTTTCATGAGAAGGTCAAGGATAGACTAGGGCATTGCAGTTACGATGCATGAACCAAGACGGATTGCAGGAGTGACTGCTACAGGATATCTGTCTGCCTAAAAGACATTCCAAGATGCTGTGACCTCTCAAGGTCCCTCACAGGTCTTTTATTCTAAGCATTTTATCTTCCTTTCCATTTTAATACCGTCCTAGGTCTGCTTTTCTTTCTAGTTTATTTTCTCTTGCTTTCTTCATTTTCTTAGCTGTGTTTTGATCTCTATCTCCACTTTCTTGGGGGAGATCGATAGCTTGTTAAAAAAAAAAAAAGATAGTGACACCTGAAAGGGCAGGGCTAATAGTCCTACTCAAGAAATCATTGTGCTAACTGGATTTATAAACCGTATCTAGTCTCTTCCTTTCAGAAAGGACCAGGGATTCAAATGAATGATAAAAAGAAGAATTATTTTGGTGGCTGGGAGAGGGACAAGAGAGGAAAGAAGAAAAATTTTAAGTAGTTTTTTAAAAAAAATAATGGAAGAGACTTTTTAGGCAGTTAAGAAAAACTTGTTGTTTTTAAAGAATTAAAATATAATAAGGGAGCATAGTCCTCTAAAACAAGGAACACTACACAAAAAATTATTGAAAATGCCTCCTTATGAATAAACTATATTTCTAAGATGTTGCTTTCAGAAACAGGGATATAAAATTAGATGATTTGAAAATAACAGTATTATACAGTATTATGTTTTTACTTTATTAAAAAGCAGTGGAAAACTAAGGAAGTAATCAGAAAATCAGAAGTATCTATCTCCTCAGAGATGACTGTTAGATTACCATTTTAGACATTTTCCAGATAGATGACAGATGTTTGATTAATAGCTCTTACCTTATTGTAAATTTTTATTTTTTACTTCATAGAGCCAGAATGTTCTTCCATACCTTGAATGTGATTCTACAAAATGTAGCTCATTACTGCATAGTCTTACCTGTGCTGCACCAACCTTTATGTATCTGTTGCTTCATGATTGCAAAAAGAAGAAGACAGTGGTGGGGAAGGAGAGTAAATGAAATAGAGGCTGGTGAGGGCAGAGGAGTAGAGATAAGCAGATTGTAGAAAACAGAAACAGAGAAAATAATTAGGACACGAATCCTGTGGACTTTGGGTTTGGGTCTCCATTTACTAGCTCTCCTGTTCTATTTGTTATCTAATTTCCTAGTGGGCTTTCTGGGTGGCTGTTTCTGGGTAAAGAATGCACCTACCAGTGCAGGAGAGGCAGGTTCATCCCTAGGTCAGGAAGATCCCCTGGAGAAGGAGATGGCAACCCACTCCAATATTCTTGCCTGAAAAATTCCATGGACAGAGGAGCCTGGTGGACTGTACAATCCATGGGATAGCAAAGAGTCAGACATGACTTAGCGACTAACCAACAACATTTCAGAGAAACTATTTCCTGCTTAAATGCTCAATATAGCAAAGTTCTCCAGCTTTGGAACCAGAGAGGTTATAATTTACTAGTAGCTTTCTCTCCTGTGTTATTCACCCAGACACTTAGATCTCTGGTTTCCTCTTTGTAGATCTGAGATTTAGCTTGCAAATTTTAAATTGTATTTGGTAAAGGCAAAGAAATAGAGGAAAACAACAGAATGGGAAAGACTAGAGATCTCTTCAAGAAAATGAGAGATACCAAGGGAACATTTCATGGAAAGATGGGCTCGATAAAGGACAGAAACGGTATGGACCTAACAGAAGCAGAAGATATTAAGAAGAGGTGGCAAGAATACACAGAAGAACTGTACAAAAAAGATCTTCATGACCCAGATAATCACGATGGTTGATCACTCACTTAGAGCCAGACATCCTGGAATGTGAAGTCAAGTGGGCCTTAGGAAGCATCACTACGAACAAAGCTAGTAGAGGTGATGGAATTCCAGTTGAGCTATTTCAAATCCTGAAAGATGGTGCTGTGAAAGTGCTGCACTCAATATGCCAGCAAATCTGGAAAACTCAGCAGTGGCCACAGGACTGGAAAAAGTCAGTTTTCATTCCAATCCCAAAGAAAGGCAATGCCAAAGAGTGCTCAAACTACCACACAATTGTACTCATCTCACATGCTAGTAAAGTAATGCTCAAAATTCTGCAAGCCAGGCTTCAACAATATGTGAGCTGTGAACTTCTAGATGTTTAGGCTGGTTTTAGAAAAGGCAGTTCAGTTCAGTTCAGTTCAGACGCTCAGTCATGTCTGACTCTTTGCAACCCCATGAATCACAGCACGCCAGGCCTCCCTGTTCATCACCATTTCCCAGAGTTCACTCAGACTCACATCCATCGAGTCTGTGATGCCATCCAGCCATCTCATCCTCGGTCGTCTCCTTCTCCTCCTGCCCCCAATCCCTCCCAGCATCAGAGTTTTTTCCAATGAGTCAACTCTTCTCATGAGGTGGCCAAAGTACTGGAGTTTCAGCTTTAGCATCATTCCTTCCAAAGAAATCCCAGGGTTGATCTCCTTCAGAAAAGGCAGAGGAACCAGAGATCAAATTGCCAACATCTGCTGGATCACTGAAGAAGCAAGAGAGTTCCAGAAAAACATCTATTCCTACTTTATTGACTCTGCCAAAGCCTTTGACTGTGTGGATCACATAAACTGTGGAAAATTCTGAAAGAGATGGGCATTCCAGACCACCTGACCTGCCTCTTGAGAAACCTATATGCAGGTCAGGAAGCAACAGTTAGAACTGGACATGGAAAAACAGACTGGTTCCAAATAGGAAAAGGAGTATGTCAAGGCTGTAAATTGTCACCCTGCTTATTTAACTTATATGCAGAGTACATCGTGAGAAACGCTGGGCTGGAGGCAGCACAAGCTGCAATCAAGATTGCCGGGAGAAATATCAATAACCTCAGATATGCAGATGACACCATCCTTATGGCAGAAAGTCAGGAGGAACTACAGAGCCTCTTGATGAAAGTGAAAGAGAATGAAAAAGTTGGCTTAAAGCTCAACATTCAGAAAACGAAGATCATGGCATCTGGTCCCATCACTTCATGGCAAATAGATGGGGAAACAGTGGAAACAGTGTTAGACTTTATTTTTGGGGGCTCCCAAATCATTGCAGATGGTGACTGCAGCCATGAAATTAGAAGACACTTACTCCTTGGAAGAAAATTTATGAACAACCTAGATAGCATATTCAAAAGCAGAAACATTACCTTGCCAACAAAGGTCCGTCTGGTCAAGGCTATGGTTTTTCCACTGGTCATGTATGGATGTGGGAGTTGGACTGTGAAGAAGGCTGAGTGCCGAAGAATTGATGCTTTTGAACTGTGGTGTTGGAAAAGACTCTTGAGAGTCCCTTGGACTGCAAGGAGATCCAACCAGTCCATTCTGAAGGAGATCAGCCCTAGCTGTTCTTTGGAAGGAATGATGCTAAAGCTGAAACTCTAGTACTTTGGCCACCTCATGCAAAGAGTTGACTGATTGGAAAAGACTCTGTTGCTGGGAAGGATTGGGGGCAGGAGGAGAAGGGGATGACAGAGGATGAGATGGCTAGATGGCATCACCGACTCGATGGACATAAGTTTGAGTGAACCCTGGGTGTTGGTGATGGACAAGGAGGCCTGGCATGCTGCAATTCATGGGGTCACAAAGAGTCGGACATGACTGAGCAACTGAACTGAACTTAGAGTTTTTGGGCTTCCCCTGTGGCTCAGTTGGTAAAGAATCTACCTGCAATGCAGGAGACCTGTGTTTGATCCCTGGGTTGGGAGGATCCCCTGGAGAAGGAAAAGGCTAACCACTCCAATATTCTGGCCTGGAGAATTCCATGGAGTGTATAGTCCATGGGGTGGCAAAGAGTCGGACATGACTGAGTGACTTTCACTTCACTTAGAGTCTTCAGGAGACTGATAGATCCTAGGTGAGCACTTTGCAAATATTAGACTATACTATATTAAATTTCTATGTGTTAGGTCACAAAGGTCATATATTGGCAATTTTGTGTAGTTCAACCTTACATTGACTGTGTCCTTTTAAACAGCTAGGAAGACATAGAGCAGCACTCAAGACACCTACCAGTACAGCCCTGTTTGACAGTCTGCTCGGACCCTGCTCCTGCTCTCTTGCCCATGAACCGGACCCAGGTTTGCACTACCTGAATGGATGTGAAGTGCTGCCTACTTAGTCACTCTACCTACGTGTATTTCCTCCTGTTGCCAGAGTGTTGGGCCTCTCACTGAGACCTGGGACCAGGTCAACTTCCACTGGACCCATTCTATCACCTATGGAGGTCTAGCTCTATTTTCCCCCTTGATGGCTATATGGATTTCATTTCAGTTGAGTTCAGTTTAAACTTATCATGGCTCAGGAGCACTATGCTTTCAGGAACTAAATAGTTTACCCTTCAAGTGTTAATAATTAGAAACTGAACATTGTTTAAATGGAGCCTGGGCTCACATCATAGCAAACATCTTATAGTTTCTTGAACTCAGCATGCTGTGTCTGTGGTTTTGCCTGTTCCTCTGCAGTCAGTGCCTTTTTTTTTCCCCCCATCTCTTGACTTAACGAACTCCTTCTCCTCCTTCAAGACGACAGTTCATATGCCCTGTACTCCATAAAGGCTTCTCTAAATTCCATAGGCCGACAACTTGCACTGCCCCCTTGTGCTACTGTACCCCTGTATGTAGAAGACTTGGCAATCACCACACTATATCTGGGTCTGCCTCCCTATTAACTGTGAGCTCCTGGAGATCAGGAACAGTGTCTTTACATTGAATTATTCCCAGTATTTGGCACTTTAACTGAAACACAGTAGGCACCCCCTTAAAATATTATCTCAACATATAAATGAATGAACCAAGCTCTTCTAAGGGCCCAAGAGAAGATCACTTGTGTGAGTGTATCTGTGTGCATGTATCTGTGTGTGTGTGTGTGTGTGTGTGTGTGTGTGTATGTATGTGTCTGTGTTAGCTGTGTCTTCTTTCCTCCTCCCTACCTCCCTTCCTCCTTGGCTCCTATTTTTCCTTTCTTTTTAATTCAGGGTTAAAAATTCCCAGATTATTTCACTGTTCAGAAGCTTATGGGAGTTTTGAAGGTTCTGAATTGCCCAGGTTTACAGAATGAAAAAAAAAAAAAAATCACACACAAAAATTAAGTGATTCCTTGGCATCTTTCAACTGATTGCTGTATTATCTCCTTTAATAAGATGACTTAGAGTCTGCACATTTCCCTGATAAGACTAACTGCTGTCATATTTTTTGTTTCAATTTGAACATTTTTAAGGCATTTGCTATTAGCACTAATTAGATGTAAAAGAGCCTTCCTGAGCAAAGTAGATAGTCACAGCTAATTCATAAAAAATTAATGATAGTAGCTAAATTGCCACATAGATTTGCACTTTGAGTAGGGTTAAATTACCAAATAATGTGAATACTGTCTAAAATAAATGTAATATTTAATGCAAGTATAGTTTTACTAAATTCATGGTAATTTTGAAATTTTCTCAGTATTGTTCCCAATGAGCATCTGTATAAAATATCTTTAAAGTAAATAAGCTGCTGATGTGAAAACACTACTATTGGAGATAATAACATTAGCAATTTGTAGAACACATTATTATTACTCTCATAGTTTTGATTTTTAAGTGTCATAGATACAGTTCAAACCAAGGTCCTTAGTATATATGTTCAACATTTCAGACTATTCTTTAACTTTTTTGAGTCATTAGAATATTGATAGCTGAAACCAAATCATTTGAAAATGATTTCTTACTAGCCTGAGAGTGACTGGCATATTTGTGTGCATGTCTCAAAAGTTATGCTGCTTTCTGTTAAAGTGGTCTATATACTGACATAATATAAGTATTTACTTACCTTTTGTTAAATACAAATTGAGTTGTGGTCCCATTTATTAAAAAGGAAAGCTGTAGAGTTTTAAGGCAAGAGTGACACCCAAAGTTAAGCTGCTGACTGAAAGGGCACTCAAAGAGTAATAGAAACAGGATCTTACAAACAGGATTTGAGGACTTGTCTATAGTTATTTCCTGCACTGGAGATCATTTTCTGATTTAGAGAAGGCAGCCATTTCAGTAAAGCAGACCCGCAGCACAATTTTTGCATATGGATCCTACTTTTCTGCTGATATATACAACCGGGGGATAGGATAAAAGGGAATTGAATTTACACTCGTGTCTCCTTACTGTTAGCCAGGTTTTGTTCCAATGCTTTATGATGTTACTGGGCTCATCTCAGCGTTGGTTGCCTAGTGGGGGGAAAAGAAGGATCTCTGAGAGTATTCACATTTCCATCTCTCATTCTGACCATTCTCATAATGATGGCTCCACATTCTACCAGATTGAAATTGTTCTTAACACACGGTTTTGGGTCTAATCCAGAGCATCCCATAGACAGAAGGAAATAAGAAGACTGCTGGAGGTCAATCCACCTGGCCAATGGATCAGGTTATCTCTCTATTCACTTTCCTAGGGACTTGGGCAGTACTTGGAACACAGTAAATTATGCTTAGTAATTGTTGAGTTAGAGAATAAGAACATCAAATATAAGCATTTGTGTTTGGTTCAATGATTGGAAGGTTGTAATTGGCACCATTACTTTGCTATTGGAAAAATTAAGATTTGGTAGTCAATAGCATGCAGTAGCAAAAGCAATTACTTATCATTTGTAGCTACTGGGATTAAGTACTTATAGGGAAGACTGAGGAAGACCAATTTTTTATATATATATATATATAATAGAATGTTGTTCAGTTGCCCAGTTGTGTCCGACTCTTTGCAACCCCATGGACTGCAGCACGCCAGGCCTCCCTGTCCCTCACCATCTTCTGGAGTTGACTCAAGTTCATGTTCATTGCATGGGTGATGCCATCTCATCTCGTCTTCAGACTCTTTCTTCTCCTTCTGCCCTCTATCTTTTCCAGCATCAGAGACTTTTCCAATGAGTCATCTGTGTGAATCATACTGTGCAAATACTGGTTTCAGCTTCAGCATCAGTCCTTCCAGTGAATATTCAGAGTCGCTCTCCCCTAAGATTGGTTTGATCTTGTTGCTGTCCAAGGGACATTCAGGAGTCTTCTCCAGCGCCACAGTTCAAAAGGCATAAATTCTTTGGTGTTCTGCCTTCTTTTGGTCCAGCTCACAACAGCACATGACCACTGGGAAAACCATAGCCTTGACTATGCAGACCTTTATCGGGAGAGTAATTTTTCTGCTTTTCAGTAAAATATTAGGGTGGAATTATGAAGTGGAATACCTTCTTCTGACTGTCCTAGAAAGCTTAAATTTAGCCCTCAGATAGTGACACAATCAGAGAACTAGTCCTAAAATATACTTGAGGCTTTTGAAAATTATATCCTGTTTGATCATGTAATTGGCTGGGTTACAATGTAAATTGGATTCATAGCCTTATGTATTCTCTTATTTAAAATATCAGGGCATTTATCAGAATCAAGTAGAATTCTGAGAATTAAATAACATGTTCAATAAGTTTATATGACTATATAAAGTTTTTATCCCAACAAGTTTATAAGAATAGTTTTCTTGTTTACTTGGGATAATATGGTACACTATATTAATATTTAAGTTCCTTGAATGCTGTGAACTCCTCAAATGTGTCTGAATGAATGACTGAGCCTTTGTAAATTAAGGGACACTTGTGTGAATAAACTGATTTGATGGTTTTAACTAAGGTCAGGTCTAAGTAGTTCTCAAAATAGAATAAGTCTTTGCAAGCTGTCCAGGTTGCTGTTAAAATCTCACATTAGGACAATATCATATAATAGATCTGATAGTGTCTGAACTAGTTTATGGACACTGTATGGTACATTTGATAAATATTAATAAAATTACAGCACAAGGCAGCACCCTAAAGTTTTGGAGCAAAGTTCTGCTGTCTTATACATATAAATATTATCCTTTGGAGAATTGCTTCCCAGCTGCTACTAAACCCTTGAATGAACTGAATTTTTGACAAGATACATACAATCCAAGCTGCTCATAATGTAGTGGATGGACCTGGGTAGTAAAAGAGGGCATGTAAAGCAGCATTCAGTCATCAAGTGTGACTTCCCTGGTGGCTCAGACAGTAAAAGCATCTGTTTGCAATGCAGGAGACCCAGGATCGATCCCTGGGTCGGGAAGATCCCCTGGGGAAGGAAATGGCAATCCACTCCAGTACTCTTGCCTGGAAAATCCCATGGACATGGGAGCCTGGTAGGCTACAAACCATGGGGTCCCAAAGAGGTGGACACGACTGAGTGACTTCACTTTCAGTCATCAAGTGTAGGTGACGTGTGTGAGATTTGCCTCAAGTGGGCAATGAAGACATAAGTAAACATCACGTACATGTGGCTCAGGCTTCCATGACATATATTCCTGCTCCATTAGCATCTCTCCCTCAGCTCATACTTTATGGCCTCTTGAGTAACTCCCTATCACTTGCTGAATGTGAAAGGGAAAAAAGTGGCCTCCTATATAGATGACTGTGCATGATATGCTGATGTAACCCTAAAGTGTGTGATTGTGTTACTAACGCTTCTTGTAGGGGTGGTATTGAAGATTAGAACTGGAGGGTGTTCCATCAGATGGGCAGAGTTTTGTGCCGTGCATCTGTTCACTTACATGAAAGAAGAGATGGCTAGAGATAGAGATCTAAATCAATTTGTGGGCAATGATAAGCATTTGGAAGAAACACTATTGGAAAACTGATGAAGACTTAGGTCAGTAGATCTCCCAAAATGGCAATGAATGGAGATATCTGTATCCTGTAAGAATATTCACCAAAAGACATTCCATCCCAAGGAGATTTTCAATAGATGAAAAAACAACAGGCTCTGTGTATTTTCAGTGAATTTATGGACAATGTGATTGACTGTAGTGATAGGGGTGGAAGTTTATCCACAGGACCAGTAGACATAGGTTACCCTTAGGTAGGGATTTTCCAGCTGCCATCACAATTGCATCTCTAATCTCAGAAACCCATGCTGGGCCTCTGATACAGTATCATTTCTCAGAGCAGGACAGAACCAGCCATGTGGGGACAAGATAGTTAGTTGGATCTCTGCAATCATAAAAATGGCAGCAATTTATCCTCACTGGAATAGATTCTTCTTCAAGGTATAGGGTTGCCTTCTCTGTTCAAATCACTTCTTGTCACATTTCCTTGAATTGTTTAAAATCAAACTGTTCCAAACAACAACTCATTTAACAGCAAAATAAGGGAGGGAGGACATTGACATCCCTGGAATTCACTCATTAACTCTATCAGACCTTAACCAGTAGCCTGGTGAAAAGAGTGAAATGGTGTGATGAAGTCTCATTTTTGGAAATTCTTGAGTAACAACATGAAGAGCCGAAGTATTGTGCTACAAATGAGGTGTGTTCTTTGATTCTCTAATACATGGTGCCCAAAACTCGGCCTCTGTGTACTGGTGCCAAATTGAATCTCACAGGGAGAGTTTCGGGTGAAGGGGTAAAGAGTAGTTTTATAGTTTGCTCTGCGAAGGGGGACACAGTGGATTTATGCCCTCAAACACTGTGTGTCCCAGCCTGCAGAATCTGATGAGTTTTACAGCAATTGTTCAAGGACAGGCTTGCTGATAAGATTAGTGCAGGGCTGGTACTCCTTTAATCTGGTCTTAATTAGTCTTCTGATGAGTTTTTCTAGTTCCTTTAATCAGGCCTCAGGTGGTCCTCTCTGGAATGAACAATGCTAACATCTTCCATTTGTTGGGAGTTCTGGAAGGAGCTCAAAGTTATTGTTCCCTGTACCCCTTGAGAGGAACCAGGATTCTGCCCCAAGGCTGCACTATTGTTTCTTGACTGCTTCTCTCTCATATCTGCATCCGCTCCCCTCCCTGATTAGCAACTGTTTGAAACCGTCCTTTGAAACTCAGGGAAGGTCATAGAGACTGGAATCTCTTCCTTAAAAAGAAGAAACAAGGGGCACAGAAAGATGTCTGTACCCAGGAGCCCCATAGGTCCAGCTCAGTTTCATATGTGGCTCCATTTCTCCCATATGGAGGAGGGAAAAAACACATAATTTGAGAACAAAGGATGAAAATGGAGGTCGTTTCTCTTTTTCAGTTCAGTTCAGACGCTCAGTCGTGTCTGACTCTTTGCGACCCCATGAATCGTAGCACGCCAGGTCTCCCTGTCCATCACCATCTTCCGGAATTCACTCAGACTCACGTCCAGCGAGTCCGTGATGCCATCCAGCAATCTCATCCTCGGTCGTCCCCTTATCCTCTTGCCCCCAATCCCTTCCAGCATCAGAGACTTTTCCAATGAGTCAACTCTTCACATGAGGTGGCCAAAGTACTGGAGTTTCAGCTTTAGCATCATTCCTTCCAAAGAAATCCCAGGGTTGATCTCCTTCAGAATGGACAGGTTGGATCCCCTTGCAGTCCAAGGGACTCTCAAGAGTCTTCTCCAACACCACAGATCAAAAGCATCAATTCTTGGGTGCTCTGCCTTCTTCACAGTCCAACTCTCACATCCATACATGACCCCAGGAAAAACCATAGCCTTGACTAGACGGACCTTAGTCGGCAAAGTAATGTCTCTGCTTTTGAATATGCTATCTAGGTTGGTCATAACTTTCCTTCCAAGGAGTAAGCGTCTTTTAATTTCATGGCTGCAGTCACCATCTGCAGTGATTTTTGAACCCCCCAAAATAAAGTCCGACACTGTTTCCACTGTTTCCCCATATACTTCCCATGAAGTGATGGGACCAGATGCCATGATCTTAGTGAATGTTGAGTTTTAAGCCAACCTTTTCACTCTCCTCTTTCACTTTCATTAAGAGGCTTTTTAGTTCCTCTTCACTTTCTGCCATAAGGGTGGTGTCATCTGCATATCTGAGGTTAGTGATATTTCTCCCGGCAATCTTGATTCCAGCTTGTGCTTCCTCCAGCCCAGCATTTCTCATGATGTACCCTGCATAGAAGTTAAATAAGCAGGGTGACAATATACAGCCTTGACATACTCCTTTTCCTATTTGGAACCAGTCTGTTTTTCCATGTCCAGTTCTAACTGTTGCTTCCTGACCTGCATATAGGTTTCTCAAGAGGCAGGTCAGGTGGTCTGGTATTCCCATCTCTTTCAGAGTTTTCCACAGTTTATTGTGATCCACACAGTCAAAGGCTTTGGTGTAGTCAATAAAGTAGAAATAGATGTTTTTCTGGAACTCTCTTGCTTTTTCCATGATCCAGCAGATGTTGGCAATTTGATCTCTGGTTCCTCTGCCTTTTCTAAAACCAGCTTGAACATCTGGAAGTTCACGGTTCATGTATTGTTGAAGCCTGGCTTAGAGAATTTTGAGCATTACTTTACTAGTGTGTGAGATGAGTGCAATTGTGTGGTAGTTTGAGCACTCTTTGGCATTGCCTTTCGTTGGGATTGGAATGAAAACTGACCTTTTCCAGTCCTGTGGCCACTGCTGAGTTTTCCAAATGTGCTGGCATATTGAGTGCATCACTTTCACAGCATTATCTTTCAGGATTTGAAATAGTTCAACTGGAATTCCATCACCTCCACTAGCTTTGTTCGTAGTGATGCTAAGGCCCACTTGACTTCACATTCCAGGATGTCTGGCTCTAGGCTCATGATCACACCATCATGATTATCTGGGTCATGAAGATCTTTTTTGTACAGTTCCTCTGTGTATTCTTGCCACCTCTTAATATCTTCAGCTTCTGTTGGGTCCATGCCATTTCTGTCCTTTATTGAGCCCATCTTTGCATGAAATATTCCCTTGGGATCTCTAATTTTCTTGAAGAGATCTCTAGTCTTTCCCATTTTGTTGTTGACCATCTGGTGATGTCCATGTGTAGAGTCTTCTCTTGTGTTGTTGGAAGAGGGTGTTTTCTATGACCAGTGCGTTTTCTTGGCAAAACTCTATTAGCGTTTGCCCTGCTTCATTCCATACTCCAAGGCCAAATTTGCCTGTGACTCCAGGTGTTTCTTGACTTCCTACTTTTGCATTCCAGTCCCCTATAATGAAAAGGACATCTTTTTTGGGTGTTAGTTCTAAAAGGTCTTGTAAGTCTTCATAGAACCGTTCAACTTCAGCTTCTTCAGCATTACTGGTTGGGGCATAGGCTTGGATTACCATGATATTGAATGGTTTGCCTTGGAAATGAACAGAGATCATTCTGTCATTTTTGAGATTGCATCCAAGCACTGCTTTTCAGACTCTTTTTTGATCGTGATACTATTCCATTTATTCTAAGGGATTCCTGCCCACAGTAGTAGATATAATGGTCATCTGAGTAAAATTCTCCCATTCCAGCCCATTTTAGTTCACTGATTTCTAGAATCTTGACATTCACTCTTGCCATCTCCTGTTTGACCACTTCCAATTTGCCTTGATTCATTCCAGGTTCCTATGCAATATTGCTCTTTACAGCATTGGACCTTGCTTCTATCACCAGTCACATCCACAGCTGGATATTGTTTTTGCTTTGGCTTCATCTCTTCATTCTTTCTGGAGTTATTTCTCCAATGATCTCCAGTAGCATATTGGGCACCTACCAACCTGGAGAGCTCCTCTTTCAGTATCCTGTCATTTTGCCTTTTCATACTGTTCATGGGGTTCTCAAGGCAAGAATACTGAAGTGGTTTTCCATTCCCTTCTCCAGTGGACCACATTCTGTCAGACCTCTCCACCCTGACACTCCCATCTTGGGTGGCCCCACATGGCATGGCTTAGTTTCATTGAGTTAGACAAGGCTGTGGTCCGTGTGATCAGACTGTCTAGTTTTCTGTGAGTATGGTTACAGTGTGTCTGCCCTCTGATGCCCTCTTGCAACACCTACCATCTTACTTGGGTTTCTCTTACCTTGCACTTGGGGTATCTCTTCATGGCCCACCCCTCCTGAACTTGAACATGGGGTAGCTCCTCTCAGCCCTCTTGTGCCTGCACAGCTGCCGCTCCTTGGACTTGGGCTTGCTCCTCTCGGTATCTATCTCCTCTGCTGCTGCTGCTAAGTCCAACTCTATGCTGCCCCATAGACCGCAGCCCACCAGGCTCCCCCGTCCCTAGGATTCTCCAGGCAAGAACACTGGAGTGGGTTGCCATTTCCTTCTCAATGCATGAAAGTAAAAAGTGAAAGTGAAGTCACTCAATCGTTTCCAACTCTTAGCGTCCCCATGGACTGCAGCCTACCAGGCTCCTCTGTCCATGGGATTTTCCAGGCAAGAATACTGGAGTGGGATGCCATTGCCTTCTTCATCTATCTCCTCTATTAGACTGTAAACTGAAAGAGCTAAGGTCATTCATGTGTTTTTGTGAACTGCTTCATATCCATTGTCTAGGGTTTCCCAGCTGGTGCTAGTGCCAAAGAACCTGACTGCATAAGAGATGAGTGTTTTATCCCTCAGTCAGGAAGATTCACTGGAGTGGGAAAAGGCAATCCACTCTGGTATTCTTGCCTGGAGAATCCCTTGGACAGAGGAGCGTGGTGGGCTGTATGGTCCATGGGCTCGCACAGAGTCAGACACAACTGAAGCGACTTAGCACAGCAGAGCACAGGGAACAGTTAGGTGTCCAGTAAACATTTATTGAATAAATAAGTGAATGAATAATTTTTTTGTAGCAGAAATAGTAAGGGAGTGTGAAAACAAAACATCTTCTCAAAAAGAAAGACATTGGTATTTGGTTCAAGGGTATCAGTCAGTAATGTGAAATAATGATAAGGCTTGTTCATTCCCTATGTGCTGAGAAAACACAATAGTGGCCTTCTAAAAGATAGACTGTCTAGGAAGTAGTCCATATAGTATTCAATTTCTATTGCACTTTAATTCCAACTGATTTTTTTATTCGTAAGCCTTCATTTTGCATAGTATCTGTAAAGTGAAAGTGTTTTATATGATATTTATAGAAGAAAAGTTCTCAGGTACACTTAAAATAAATATATCTGAGGTTACACGTGGAATTATTTAACAGTTGCTGTTTTTCAGAAGGTTTTTAAAATAGAAAATTTTTGCTTGATGAAAAAAAAAAAGAAAAAGTAAAACAGTGTTTTGATAATTTCAAGATGTATTGTAAACACCATGAAAAGACCTGCCTCCCTGTTTGAAGCTGTGCTGATCGATGCATTGACCTCTGTCTAGAACTGCATTAACTTCTTTCTACAGTGAAGAAATTTGAGAGCTCTACTATTTTTCTTCTTTAGAAACTTTCACGAAGACGCAAAGCATTTTTTGGCCGGTTATGTTATTTCCATTTTCTCTTAGACAAGAATGAGCCATGTCTATGTCTGCATCTAATATATAAAGCTACAGTTTGTGTAATCCAAAATACATTGTGAAAGGACTCTGACGTCTTTAGACCCAAAGCAAGTTTGCACAGTTCTCACAAGCAGGGTGTGTTTAAATTATATGCATCATCATTACATTATTTGTAATAAATTGCATCCATTTAATATTTACAGACAGAAGCTTCTACTTACTTGTCCCCTATTAATCAGTTCAGTTCAGTCACTCAGTCATGTCTGACTCTTTGCGACCCCATGAACTGCAGCACACCAGGCTTCCCTGTCCATCATCAACTCCTGGAGCTTGTTCAATCTCAGGTTTTCAAAATGAAAACCATAATCCCTACTAATGAACTCTCCCAAGAAGATGACATTTTATTTTGATTAGATCAAACTTAAGAATATTTAAGCTAGGAAGTCCTCTGTAATTGCTGGATTCTAATGGCCCTTCTTTTTAAATCTGGACATATCTTTTGAGAATAAGGTAATAGTATTTATATTACCTTTAAAAAAGTAACAATACAGACAATGCAATACAGATAAAGTATTACATGTTTGGTTAACTTAGTTTTGAGTCTAGATTAAAACTAATTAAGTAATTTTAAAATTGCTGTTTTAATTCTCTTTATTTATGCTTTCCTGGTGGCTCGGGTAGTAGAGTCCACCTACAGTGCAGGAGATCTGGGTTTGATCCCTGAGTTGGAAAGGTCCTCTGGAGAAGGGAATGGCTACCCACTCCAGTATTCTGGCCTGGAGAGTTCCATGGACAGAGGAGCTTGGCGGGCTACGTGTAGTCCATGGAGTCACAAAGAGTTGCACACAACTGAATGACTAAAGCTTTCACTTGACTTCCATTTATACTCAACCAAAGGTTATCTTTACTGATGCTGTTCTGGTCCCTTAAGAAGTTTTACATTTTCGTGATTTGAGCAGAAAGCAAAGCTGGCAAGACTATATTACCTTAAGTCTACTTCCAGTGTATCAGTCAACTACTGACAAATTTGGTCATGTAACAAGCAATTGCAAATGCTTCCAGGTCATTTACCACTAAGCATTCCTTTCTCTCACATCTTAGTGAGCTGGAGTGGCTCCTCCAGGCTGCATTTGGCTGCACAGTTTTGCAGAGGTTCTGCTCCCAGCCTGTTTAGGCTGGGGCCTGATACGAAGGGATAGCGACCATCCAGAGAAGCTGCTTTCATGACAGTGATGGGAGTGTGTGTGTGTGCATGTGCGTGTGTGTATTAGTTGCTCAGTCATGTCCAACTCTTTGCAGCTCCATGGGCTGTTGCCTACCATGCTCTTCTGTCAATGGGATTCTCCAGGCAAGAATACTGGAGTGAGTAACCATTCCCTTCTCCAGGGATCTTCCCTACCCAGCAATCTAACCTGGGTCTCCTGCATTGCAGGCAGGTTCTTTACTATCTAAACCACCAGGGAAGCTCAATGATGGTAGATCAGGAAGCAAACTGGAAATAGACAAGGCCTGTCAATGCCTAAGTTTGGGACCAGCACTCTGTCACTTATGCCCAAATTCCTCTGACCAGAGCAGTTCTTTGGCTGAGCTCCAGGGTTACTGAAGCCCAGTTTATATTTTTATAAGAGGAACTGCAAAGTTGCCTGGAAAGGAAGACATGGAAAAGCAATAATAGTTCAGTATAACTGCCAACAACTACTGACTTTCATTGTCTTCAACCACCTGTTAGGTAAATAGTGTCCAGGATAATGTTCTCTGTTAAAATCATGGCAACCCCAAATCCTTTGGATATGATGACAGGAACAGCAGCAGGGACAATATTAACTTCACTCTACAGAAAAGAAAAAAATGTTCAAAGGTTAAACTTAATAATGACTTAACCCAAAATTTAAAAAAATATAATTAGTAGAATTCTTAACATATAATTAGCTGTTATGTTTTGGTGTCTTTTTGTGTGTTAAATTGGAGACAGTAGGACCCAGAAGAAATAATCCTCAGTTTTATTTCCTTAGTCTGAAATGGCCATTTACCAGCAAGTTCCCATAAGAGAAATATTTACTGCTGGGCACTTAATATTTTATTACCTAGGAATCTCTGAAGGACAAATAGCATTTTCATTATTTTATTTAAAGATATTTCATAGTTAATTTACCTGTTTTTAGTTTCGTTTATAGTTTCATAGCTAAGTAATCAGGTATATTTTTGAGCATGGGTCCCCAGCCTTCAGGCCACAGACCAGTACCTCCTATCAGATCAGTGGTGGCATTAGGTTAGAAATGAAGTGCGCAATAAATAGAATGAGCTTGAATCATCTCCAAACCATCCCCCCTACCCCAGGTCTGTAGAAAGATTGTCTTCCACAAAATTGGCCCCTGGTGACACAAAGGTTGGGGACAGCTGTTTTTGAGGATACTTCTAAAGGCACATCAGATACAATAAAAAATTTTTGAGGATAGTACTCATGATATAGAACTTTTAAAATAAGTTGTTTAAGGAAATATACCCACTCATTTCCCTCATATTCCTTGTGAATGGTGCTCATTGTCTGAGATTGAGTTAGCTTCAGAAACTTTCCTCAGTGCGTTTCTCTGCTGTCCTCTGGAGTATTTGTCCCCTCTTTTCCTTCTTCTCATATGATTGCCAGCTATCTCAAATGAAATATCATGCTACTCTTTGCACACTAGGGAATATCATGACAAAAATGACCAGATATTTTTTGAACCAGTTAAGCAGTATACTAACATACCTAAAGTGTAAACTCATTTTAAGAGACCAAATTCTGTTCATTTACTAAATTTTCTTCCATGAACAATTTATATTATTTTCCAAAATACATGGAAAGAAACCAACAAAGAACATTAGCTTATTTATAAATTTATAGTAGTCATTATTCAATGCAGATTTTTTTCAGCTGAGAGAACTGAGGTTCTCTAGGGTTATGTAATTAAAACCACAAACTGTCTTTGCAACTACATCATATTCTTAGTATTGCTAATGTGTGTGTGCAAGTTAGTCAGTCAGTCATGTCCAACTCTTTGCAACCCCATGAACTGTAGCCCACCAGGCTCCTCTGTTCATGGAGTTCTCCAGCGAAGAATACTGGAGTGGGTTTCCATTCCTTTTTCCAGGGGATCTTCCTGACCCAGGGATTGAACCCAGGTCTCTCTAATTGCAAGCAGATTCTTTACCATCTGAGCCACTGAGGAAGACTGGTATTGCTAATACCAATCTGTATTTGTTGTTGTAGTTTAGTCGCTAAATCGTGTCCCACTCTTGTGACCCCATGGACTGTAGCCTGCAGGCTCCTCTGTCCATGGGGTTCTCCAGGGAAGAATACTGGAGTGGGTTTCCGTTTCCTCCTCCAGGGGATCTTCCTGATCCAGGAATCAAACCCATGTCTCCTGTGTCTCCTCCATTGGCAGGCAGGTTCTTTACCATTGAAAGAAAATTCTTTTTTTTCAATTTCTGAACCACTAGGGAAGCCCCCACTAGTCTATAAGTAAGAGATTAAATATGTATTTTTACACAATGTATAAACTTCTACATTTTTTTCTGGTGGAAATGCTAGGGCAAAACAGTTGTTCATAAGGTCAAAGTTTTATCTTGCTGCTATTATTAATCTCTTGAGTTTTTCAATACTGACACTCAGCTGGTCTACACCACTTTAACCATGCTACCTATTAGATTTTTAAAAGACTTATATAACAGTTGGTAAATAGGAGCTGTCACAAGACCATGAGAACCCCAATTCCCTCTAGGAACCCCTCAGTTTTGAGAACACAGCAACTAACAGGCCAACCTCTGTCATTTCAGGGACTTGTGGGACCCTTCTCTGCACTAACCCTATAAGGCATATACGCTAACTAGTCAACTCCCAAGCCATACCATTTAAAAAAAAATAGTTTGATTGGAGTTTAATTGCTTAACAATGTTGTGTAGAAAGTTTCATGCAGAATGAAAGAAAAAAAACAAATATTGTATATTAATACATACACATGGAATCTATAAAAATGGTATAGATCTTATGCAAAGCCATACCAGGTTTTAAATACTTTTAGTATCATCATTGTAGAGATGGGGAGAAAATGTTTCATAGTAAATGATATTTTATGAAGGAAATAGGAAGAGAGAGACTTGACTCCTGGGCAGGAAGTGGTAAGGTGATTATGAGAAAAATCACAGTGTGTAGGACCACTACTGGTGAAATTAGGTAGTGTTTGGCATGTACCAAGGTCTTGTCACATAATAGTTATATGTTCTTGGTGAGAATTCAACCACACACTGAACCTCAAGTTTCTCATCTTTTCTTTTTTCCACTAGGCCAATTTTATTTATTTTATTGGGTGATAGTTGTTTTACCATGTTGCTGTAATCTCTACTGTACATCAGTGCGAATCAGTCATGTTGCTCTTCAGTTGCTCAGTCATGTCCAACTCTTTGTGATCACATGGACTGCAACATTCCACACTCCCCTGCCCTTCACTAACTCCTGGAGTTTGCTCAAATTCTTGTCCATTGAGTCAGTGATGCTATCTAACCATCTCATCCTCTGCTGCCCTCTTCTTTTTCTTTCAATCTTTCCCAGCATCAGGGTCTTTTCAGATGAGTTGGCTCTTCCCATCTGATGTCCAAAGTATTGGAGCTTCACAATCAGTCCTTCCAATGAATATTGAAGGTAGATTTCCTTTAGGATTGACTGGTTTGATCTCCCTGCTATCCATGGGACTCTCAAGAGTCTTCTCCAGAATCACCATTCAAAAGCATCAATTCTTTGGTGCTCAGCCTTCTTTATGATCCAACTCTCACATCTGTATATGACTACTGGAAAAACCATAGCTTTGACTATAAGGACCTTTGTCAGCAAAGTGATGTCTCTACTTTTTAATACATTGTCTAGGTTTGCAATAGCTTTCTTTCCAAAGAGCAAGTGTCTTTTCATTTCATGGCTGCAGTTGCCATCCTCAGCAATTTTGGAGCCCAGGAAAATAAAATCTGTCACTATTTCCATTGTTTACCCATCTATTTGCCATGAAGTGAAGGGACTGATGTCATGATCTTAATTTTTTGAAAGTTGAGTTTTTAGCCAGCTTTTTCACTCTTCTTCTTTAACCCTTATCAAGAGGCTATTTAGTTCCTCTTTACTTTCTCCCATTAGGGTGGTATCATTTGCATATCTGATATTTCTCCTGGTAATCTTGATTCTAGCTTGTGTTTCATCCCGCCCAGCATTTTGCATAATGTACTCTACATATAAGTTAAATAAGCAGGTGACAATATATAGCCTTGTTATATTCCTTTCCCAATTTTGAACCCATCGGTTATTCCATGTCCAGTTCTATTACTTCTTGACCTGCATACAGGTTTCTCAGGAGGCAGATAAGGTGGTCTGGTCTTCCCATCTCTTCAAGAATTTTCTACAGTTTGTTGTGATATAGTCAAAGGCTTTTTGCATAGTCAATTAAGCGGAAATACATGCTTTTTTTCTGGAATTCCCTTGCTTTCTCTATGATCCAACGAATCAGTCATTATATCCCCTCCCCCACGTGCTCCCGTCCCCTCTGCATTCCACCCCTCTATTTCATCACAGAGCAGCATGCTAGGCACCCTGTGTTATACAGCAGCTTCCCACTAGCTGTCTATTTTACACAATAGTGTATATATGTCAATGTTGCTTTCTCAATTTGTCCCATCCTCACCTTCCCCCACTGTGTCCGGAAGTCAGTTCTCTATGTGTATGTCTCCATTTCTTCTCTGTAAATAGGTTAATCAGTACTATATTAATGCATATATATGGAATCCAGAAAAAAAGTTTCTCATGTTTAAACTGAGCATGAGGAAACCTATTTTGCCTAAGATAATATTTGAAACATGAGATACTGTTTAAAAGGGCCTGATCCCATTGTAAACAGTTAAGAAATAACATCTATAATCATCACATTGCTAAAAAGCAAGTAGAATTTGCATCCTTAGGTTCCTGATACCTCTCCTTCAGGCAGTGCCCTGAACACAGCTGTTGTAACAAGCATTGACAGCAGAGGGGGCTTCTGTTTGGTTCTGAAGAATCTGGCATCTAAAGGTTGATGGAAGACAAAGAAAACCTATTTACTTCTCCTGACTTGCTGCAGGGTATTGGCAGTCTGGTTGTCTGTGGGTAAACTTAATATCTTGATTGGCTCTCCTGAGAATGCCTCTGGAAATTGTTATATGAAGTGGGAGGTGGAAGACTGGCTAATACCTATGGTGGCTTCAAAATAGTCTGCAGAGATCTGTTTGCTTGGAATTGTAAGATGTTTGTTACCTTGACAACCACAGGCAGCACAAGGCTGGGTTTTGAGTGACTTTAGATTCTTTTGCAATTCCTTATGGGGATGAATGATTTGTATGTCTAATCAATGAATGGCAAAGACATGTTATTTAACAAGATTAATGAAGCTCGCATAAAGCATTCTGTATGCTATGCCCAAAGGCATGGCTTTCTTAGAAACTCAGTCAACATTTCTGGAACATTGGCTCCAGGGAGAACCAAAACCATCTTTAATTCCAGGTAAAATTCCAGATTGGGGGCATAAGTATATTTTCAGTTCTCTCTGATATATAATCTCAGAATTTGGATTAATCTCAAACACTGTGAATAAGATTTTTTCCCTTTTTTCCCTCTTTTTTGTTTCTTTTAATTGTTGATGATTTGGATAAGACTTGGATGACTTCTACACCTAGTACTTAATTACTTATTAAGTAATTAATAAGTACTTAATACTTATTAATATTACTTAAGTACTTAATACTTAATTAATAGTACTTAATTACTTATTACTTATTAAGTACTACACCTAGTACTTAATAAATTGATTTTGACCCCATGCTTTTACATTTGACTAACAAACAATGAAAACACGCTTGGTATCTTTTCTCTGGGGAAATTCTGGACTCTACTTTCCTTGTCCTAATGTTCTTGACTTTCTGTCTTTTTTTGTGTCTGTCTGTGCTCAGTCGTATCTGACTCTTTGGGACCCACATGGACAATTCTGTCCATGGAATTTTCAGTCAAGAATACTGTAGTGGGCTGTGATCAACTGCTCCATTGTCTATGGTGGTCTGGTTTTTATCTTCTTTTCTGAGGTTCACTCTTTTCAGTCTGACTGTGACAAACACAAATCTCAGTCTGTAAACACAGAAATGTACTCCCACTTATCTATAATTTAAATTATTTTCTTGGATGTTGTGTAAGTTATTTCTTGCCGTGCAGCAAATTATCCAAAATCTTAACAGTCAAACAGCTGACATTGGTTATCTCACACAGTGTATGAGGATCAGAATCCTGGGGGGCGGGTCATAAACTGGTGGATTCTGCCTCGAGGTCTCCCATGAGCTTGCAGTTAAACTGTCAGCTGGACTTGCGATCTCTAAGACTTGACCAGCATGGGAGGATCCACTTCTAAGGTTACTCATGAAGCTGTTGACAAGAGCCAGTTTCTCCTCACAAAATAGGTCTCTCTGCAGGGCTGTTCTAATGAGAGCGATAGCAAGAAGGTCTCTTTTATAGCCTGATCTTAGAAGTGGTGTACCATCACTTACGCTTTATTCTGTTGGTCACACAGACTAACCCTTTAACATTGTGGAAGAATACCAGACAAATGATGGAGGTGGATCATGGGGAAACCACGCATATTTTCCCTCCCCAATTTGCTAGATATAGAAACTTAATTACAGTCAATGGAAGGTTCTCCCAGACTCCATTCCTGGAGCTGTGTGTAAATCTTTACGTAGCAAGAAACCTTTTTTTCTTTTTCTTTAAGAGAATGGGGTAAGGGGCAGGTATACGTGGCCTTTAGTATTATTATATATCTACCCTGTAAACCAATGGCAAGCTATTATAAACATTGGTAGCACACCTCCCACTTAACATTCTAGGAGTGTGAGCTGCTTATGCTCTTGTAGATTTACTCATCTCACTTTTAATGTAGTAAGACAGTGCTAAGCACTCCTTGTTGAAGATGGAGGGTGGAGAAGCTCCAGATCTGTCCTGTCCAATATAGTAACTACTAGCCACATATAACTGTTGACTGCTGGAAGTGTAAAATATGTATCTATTAGGAAGACTTTACCTGAGAAAAGGCAAAATATCCCATTACTAGTTGTATATTAATTACATGTTGAAATAATATTTTAGTTACATAGAATAAAAATAAAATGTAAAATTCATTTCATGTGTTTTTTTTAAATTGGAAAACAAAACATTACTTACATGCCTTGCATTTGTGGCTCATGTTATGTTTCTCCTGAACAGTGCTACTCTAGAGACTCAGGTGGAAGATGGTGACATGAAGAAAATGCCTTTCTCTTCAATACAAGAGCCTGAAGTGTCCCTCCAAAGGTCATATTTGGTAGAACAGGAATAGGAAGGATCAGACTCAAGTAAGAAAAATCAGAAATCAACATCATAGAGTCTGAGGACAGTGGTGTGGCTAGCAGATACTGTCAGCTTCTTGCCCATGTACGTCCCCACTCATCATCCCATAGACACTGACTACTGCTTCCTAAAAACACTCAGACACTTCCTGAAGGATGTTGATTGCAGGCATGTCCTCAACTTGTAGGGACAGACAGTGGAGGGGCTATGCATTAATGTCCTTGAGATCAGCCTGCAACCATGATGAATGGAGACTAATGGATGCATGTCCCAGTTTCTTTGCCCCTCTTGTGGGATTACACTGTGGTGGGTTCTGCACCTCTCCCAGGGTTGTTCCAGACGTGGACTCCCCGTGGCCTGGAGCAGTAACCAGCCCACTTACACATCTTGTCTAGGTTTTCTTCTGTTCCTGCTCCCCCACTGGTAATTCCTGAGATCACTACCCAGCAAACCTTGCTCAGTCCTCTTGGCAGGGTTAGTTTCTGGAGAAATTTAACCTAAGACAGAATGTATATAATATGTATAGATCTTCATGTAGGCATATACAGGCATGAAGACAGTCAGATGTGTTTCCAGTTAGAGCTAGTGTTCGTGGGTAAACTCGACATCATCATTTTCAGGAATGTTTTCTTAGTGTACTTGCTTTCTTGTCTTCAGGTTCTGCATTCATGTCTCACTGTTCTGTCCCTGGTGATGCCCCACCTCCTCCTCTCAAAACCACAGCTTATGGATGGCTGTGTTCACAAAGCCCTTATGGCTGCTAAGCTGGACCAGGTTCTAGAAATCCACACCGGATGTGACAGCCTAAAAGTTTTCCTTGACATTTGTTGAAAGGAAAATCAGCTTCCTTCCTCTGAAGGTAGCATGAAAATGACACTTTACCTTCTAGCATCCTCATATTATGACAAGTTGATAAGCACTCTATTTTCACCCTCCAATTTTCTCCATCATCAATAGGTTTCCATTTGTAACCCATGTGTGCAGTTTCACCTAGAAGCAGGAAAGAAAGCACACTGCCCTATTTTAGCTCAGCAGGAACAGAGCCTTGGAGAAGATGAAAGGTCAGAGGTACCCACCACAAGAGTGTGTGAATGATGGTGCTGACAAAATCAAAGTGTGCTTTCCTGGGGAATGTGGCCCTTGTAACATACAAGTCAGGCTGCCTCAGCATCTAGGTTGCATTAATGCAAGCACAGTAATAATAACAATAGAGAGTAATAACCATATTCAGGATTGGCGGAGCAAGTAAAACTGTATGCAAGAATCATGTAACCTGTCAATAGTCAATATTTGCAGCATTAATTTCCAACAGGAATTTGACCAACTTAGCTCACTCTACCCCAGTCCGTAACCATTTTCTTTATCTTGCCTTTTGTTCATAAACTGTATGAATATGAACCACCCACTTTAATTCTTGATCAATACACTAATCCTTCCCATTAGCATAGAACTTGACTTGGGAAGTACTCTGGGTCGTAGACTCCTTGGTTTGAAAGTAGCCTGTCAGAAGGCTAAGTTTTATGGTAGGAAAATGCTAAGTAAGTGACTAAATAAATGGACAAAGGTGAAAAAGACCTTCACATGCCATATAAGGTGGGATTAGTGTGCCATAAAATGATGCCGTGGTACCAAGCAAGGTGGGTTCATGGCAGTTACCTGAATATCCGGGTATTGATCAGTGTTACCAATGGACATATTTGGTTTCCATTTATCCAGAGAACATAGGGCTCTGCTAGAATCTGCAGAAGGACCAGACTTTGAGTCTCTTGTTTCCCACTGTAGCTCCAGTTTTGACACAGTGTTTGGAAAATAGAGAGCATGCACATGTTTTTGTAAGCCAGAAAGAAAAAACACCAATACAGTATACTAACACATATATATGGGATTTAGAAAGATGGTAATGAAAACCCTGTATGTAAGACAGCAAAAGAGACACAGATGTATAGAACGGACTTTTGGACTCTGTGGGAGAGGGGGAGGGTGGGATGATTTGGGAGAATGACATTGAAACATGTATACTATCATGTAAGAAACGAATTGCCAGTCTATGTTTGATACAGGATACAGGAGGCTTGGGGCTGGTGCACGGGGATGATCCAGAGAGATGATATGGGGTGGGAGATGGGAGGGGGTTCAGGATTGGAAACTCATGTACACCCGTGGCTGATTCGTGTCAATGTATGGCAAGACCAATACAGTATTGTAAAGCAAAATAAAGTAAAAATAAAAATTAAAAAATAAATAAATGAAAATAAATGCGTACCTGAATGATTAAGGAAACTCAGCATGTAGTCTGTAGTCCTTGCATTTCCATTCTGAAACCACTGGTATCTCATTGTGTCCTAGAAAGAAAAATACAAGCTTGTTTTAAGGAAGAAAGTTGAACAGCCCCTTCAGATTTTCTCAAGCCTCTACTACTGAAGCAAAGGAAAATTCGGTTACACTTTGTATTTCCCAGTAAAGAATGGTCTGGCCACAGGGCAGAATGATGTTTTTAACATGCAAGGGAAATAATCCCCCAGTTTAATCTCTACAATATTTAGCCCAAATATCCCCTCCATTAACAATATGGTGCAAGTGAGAGTCTGGGGGTCATTAGAGGACCTGAAAACACCCTGCAATGTGTTTGTATGAGATTAGCCCTTTGTCGAAAAGATGCATTCATTCCCGATGTGGCCTATGTTGGGGTCGCTGGCCTCAATGTGTGGAACTTTTCCAGCTCATCAAGGCAAGCGTGCCCAGAGCTATTTTCTAGGTTTGAAATAAAAGAACAAGCTGTGGTAAGCCTGAAACCTTTGTCACTATTCCCATTCCCTTCTTCTCTCTCTTATTTCCTGCTTGCTTTTTGACCCACCTGTTTTTTCCCTTGCTCAGTAAACAGAGCTGCCCATATGGCAAGTCGTGATAATCTTCCTCACCCCACTCCCCATCTGTGCATTTGGTTCTGGTTTTAATACTAGCGAGTTTCAAGTTTTGAAACAGAGGCAGTCATTCTTCTCTGTTCACTACAGGCTCCACTCAGAGCTGTTTCCTCAAAGATCTGAATGAAACCAAAAGCTACCCAGTGTGCCTCTAGTGTGGCTTATATACCTGCCTTCTCCTGTCTTCTCTCTGGCTGGTCTTGACTTTATTTTCCTATCAATGTGAATCTTTGATTCTGGTGCTTAAAAAAAAATAGTGTGTGCTAGTTGGAAATATTCACAAATATTTTGATTTTGATTTGACACTGTGTATTTTATGATTTTATGTATATATTAATTTTTGGTTGCTCTGAGTCTTCACTGCTGCATGGATTTTCTTTAGGTGTGGCGAGTAGGGGTTCTTCTCCAGTTGCGGTATGTGGGCTTTTCATTGTGGTGGCTTCTCTTATTGTGGAGCACGTGTGTGCTAGGTTCTAGGAGTGTGCTAGGTTCTAGGGTTTCAGTAGTTGTGTTGCAGCTCGTGAACTCTAAAATGCGGGTTAAGTAGTTGTGCAGGGGCTTAGTTGCCCCGTGGCATGTAGGATATTCCCAGATCAGAAATTGAACCCATGTCTTCTACATTAGCAAGCAGATTCTTTACCACTGAGCCGCCAGGGAAGCCCCAACTTTGTGTTCTAACTGAAATTATTCACAGATGTTTTGATTTTAATTTGACACTGTATATTTTATAACTGAGTGCAAAGAGAAGGAGTTCAAGAAAAGAAATACATTCTAAAGCTAGCTAAAGCTAAAGTCAGTATGGGGCATGTTATGCTGCAGAGTCCAGCCACACAAACATCTTATAAGACAAAAGTTTAGCTCATGCTGCATGTTTCTCCCCAGTTGGCCAGGAGCTCTGCCCATCAGAGTCATTCAGTGTTCCAGGCTGGCAAATGGGCCACCATTTCTACCATGGGTACTCCAGCCAGCATCTCCAACATTGCTGGCCTCAGTCCAGGGAAGCGTGAACTCGAGAGCGATGTTTTTCAAACTTTAATCTGAATGAGTTCACCTGGAGATCTTGTGCAAATGCCAGTTTTAATTCAGTGCATCTAAGCAGGGTCTAAGAATTGATGTGGTCTAAGAAGTGCTAACGGAGAAGGCAATGGCACCCCACTCCAGTACTCTTGCCTGGAAACTCTCTTGGATGGAGGAGCCTGGTGGGCTGCAGTCCATGGGGTCGCTAAGAGTCGGACAGGACCAAGCGACTTCACTTTCACTTTTCACTTTCTTGCATTGGAGAAGGAAATGGCAACCCACTCCAGTGTTCTTGCCTGGAGAATCCCAGGGACGGGGGAGCCTGGTGGGAGGCCGTCTATGGGGTCACACAGAGTCGGACACGACTGAAGTGCCTTAGCAGCAGCCGCAGTAGCAAGAAGAGCTCAGACGATACTCCTGCTGCTGCTGCTCCATCCACCATTTTTTCAGCAGCAGACATTGAACTAACCAGGCAATGATATGTTCAGGCCCAGAAGTGCAGTTTCATTAGGCACATGGATCTTCCCAGCCACAAGGGAGCTGAGAAGTACAAGCCCATCACATCCCCAGATGCGAGAACTGAGAATATTTGCTAAAATCCAGAAACCTTAATATGGTTATTTACATAGCACAGAGGTAAAGTGAATACTTTTTCACAGTTTGTAAGCTCGACTGGTCAATGTGTTAAAATGTTCATCAACAACAACAACAAAACTGGGCAGAATTTCTTAATACTAGGCTATATATCAGATTTAGTCATGGGGATTTTATATTTTTAAAACACAACTCACATACATCTGATAATTCTAGGGTAGGTGTGGGGTAGGGCTTGGATATTTTAAATTTTTATTTTCATAAACTACTCTGGTAAATTTTTGAGGCATGATTGAAAAATATTGAAACACGAAGCATTTTTTGAAGGTGTAAAGGTACAATATGAAGAATGCTTTTGATCATTGATATCCCCCCTTATCAATGAAGCATACTATAAAATCTGCTATATTTTAATTGTAATTGAATATTAATGTATGTCTATGACAACAGAAACATTTCTTTAATTTTTCCTCAATTTAAAAAAGTCTTACATTTTTTCTTTCTGTTTTAATTACTATTAGTAAAATTGTTCCATTTAGGGAGTCACTCGTATCACAGTATTCAAATTGCTCCAGTATGAAAATTGTTACCCTAAATGCCGCTATGTTTAAGTTTGTGAGATAGTTGAAAGAAAGAAAGGTTGTTGAGCAAAGACGGAAGGAAGGCGGTGGAGGAAGGAAGAAGGGGAGGGAGGGGAAGAGGACGGGGGTAAGGAAGGAAGGAGAGAAATGGAAGGAACTGACATGTGGCCCAGAACCACAGCACTTGAGGAAAGACATTGAGCACGAACACTGGGATCAGCAAATAGAAAACTCACTCTCAGATTCGAGTTTCAATGGTTGATAAGTATCTTTAGAGTGAATCTCCTTGTGCAAGTTACTTAGCCTCTCTAACACTCAGTTTTCTAATATCTAAAATGAAGAATCTAACTACTTCACAGACTGTTGTTAATTAAGCTAAGTGAGAAAAAAATGCAAATCTCTTAGTATGGAGGTTGACACATAGTTATCCATCAAAATGTATAGTTATTGTTTTTGTTAGTGTGATAGGGAGGGTCTGGCTTTTACTCATCATCTATTGCTCCGATGGCACAGGTAATCGAAAAATACCAATCTCCCTAATTTTCCTTGGAGTCATATAAAATATATACAAAGGATTTACTGTCATCCCTTGGTGTCTCTGGGGGATTGGTTCCAAAGCCTGCAGATGCTCAAGTCCTTTACATAAATGGCATAGCACCATGAATACGGTTGGCCCTCCATATCCACAGATTTCCCATCCTGTGCATGCGGTCACTTCCGTCACGTCTGACTCTTTGTGACCCCATGGACTGTAGCCCACCAGACTCCTCTGTCCCTGGGATTCTCCAGGCAAGAATACTAGAGTGAATTGCCACGGCCTCTTCCAGGAGATCTTCCCAACCCAGGGATCAAACCCGAGTTTCTTATGCCTCCTGTATTCGCAGGTGGTTTGTTTACCACTAGCACCACCTTCGGATTCAACCAATTTCAGACTAAAGTTCCGCAGTTGAGAATCTGCAGTTGGTCTAATGCATACATACAGAATCTAGAAAGGTGGTACTGAAGAACTTATTTACAGGGCAGCAATGGAGGAACAGACATAGCGAATAGACTTATGGACGTGGGGAGGGGGGAAGACAGGGTGAGACATATGGAAAGAGTAACATGGAAACTTGCACTACCATATGTAAACTAGATAGAGAATGAGAATTTTCTGTATGGCTCAGGAAACTCAAACAGGGGCTCTGTATCAACCTAGAGGGATGGGATGGGGAGGGAGGTGGGAGGGAGGATCAAAAGCAAGGGGATATATGTATACCTATGGCTGATTCATGTTAAGATTTGACAGAAAACAACAAAATTCTATAAAGCAATTATCCTTCAATAAAAAATAATTTTTTTTCAATGAAATTAAAAATTTTTTAATGGACATTGAAATTTGAATTTCACATGATTTTTTTTATTTTATTTTTTAACTTTACAATACTGTATTGGTTTTGCCATACATTGACATGAATCCACCACAGGTGTACATGAGTTCCCAACCCTGAACCCCTTTCCCACCACCCTCCCCATATCATCTCTCTGGGTCATCCCAGTGCACCAGCCCCAAGCATCCTGTATCCTGTATCAAACCTAGACTAGTGATTCATTTCTTACATGATAGTATACATGTTTCAAAAGTAAAAGAAAAAGAAAATCTGCAGTTGGTTGAATCTGCAGATATGAAACTTAGGATAAAGAGGGACAATGGCATAGTTTCTTTTAGTAGTCTTTATCATTGAATTCTGGTGATGTTTGGGGTTAAAGATTGCTATTAACATGTATAAAATTTTTGAAACGTAGGTTAGTTTTGTTGCACTTCCCAACATGATGATTTGGCTGAAGGCCATACAAATAAACAAACAAAACAAACAAACAAAATTTTTAAAAAATGGTGTAAAAGTGGGAAATTATGTGATGAGGAGATCTATTTCATCTCTGAAATGGTGGTTAGGAAAATGGGCTCTTAAATCTTGATGATAGACATCAGCCACTTCCTAGTTACGTGGACAAAGTCAAGGAACTTGCCTTATCTAAGTAAGGGTTTCATGTTCCATAAAGTGGGTATGAAAGTATGACTACCATGGAGATGTTGTTATGTTGTTGTTATTTCCCTCAGTATTGGCTGAGGGGAGAAAAGAGAGATTGAAAGGGGTTCTACATAATATCACATGGGTTTTGAGCCAGGTTGGGACTGGTGTGTTAGTTGTTCAGTTGTGTCCAACTCTTTGTGACCCCATGGTGTGTCCATGGAATTGTCCAGGCAAAAATACTGGAGTGGGTATTCTATAGGGATACTCCTTCTACAGGGAACTTCTACAGAGATCTTCCTGACCCAGGGATCAAACCCTGGTCTCTTGCTTTGCAGGCAGATGTTTTACCATCTGATCCACCAAAGCAGCACCCCTCAACGTGATTAAATTTTAAATGAGCTTCTTTTTATTCTAGCCCCTGACTTCCCTTTTCATAGAGCATTTACATTAGAAAGCCTTACATTGTAAATTATTTTGAGGGAGCAACTCATGGCAAACCAGTACCTCTGTTAAAACAATTAGGAAAACTGGATACAGTTTTTAGAAGTCTGGCTGGAAAGGTCAGATGGCTGGAATTTAGGCAAAAATCACTAGACACATCACATGAAAGAGGAGAGAAATGGACAATAGAAAGTATTGTGGGCTGAATTGTGTTCCCCCTAATTTATATGTTAAAACCCTGACTCCCAGTTTTGTGACTGTGTTTGAACATAGGGCCAAAGGAGCCAATAAAGGTTAATTGAGGTCATGAAGGTGGACCCTTGATCCCACAGGGTTGTATTCTTATAGAAAGAGATACTGAAGAGCTTTCTCTCTCTGAGCTGTGTGAGGGCACAAAGAAGAAGCCATCAATAAGTTGGGGCAAGAGCACACATCAGGAATCCAGTCAATGGGCACCTTAATCGTAGACAGTCCAGCCTGCAGAACCATGAGAAATACATTTTTGTTGTTGCAACTATCCAGTGTGTGGTATTTTGTTATAGCAGCTTGAATAGACTAATACAGAAGCACAGAAAAACATCTATTTCTGCTTTATTGACTATGCCAAAGCCTTTGATTGTGTGGATCACAAGAAACTGTGGACAACTCTGAAAGAGATGGGAATACCAGACCACCTGACCTGTCTCTTGAGAAACCTATATGCAGGTCAGGAAGCAACAGTTAGAACTGGACATGGAACAACAGACTGGTACCAAATAGGAAAGGGAGTACGTCAAGGCTGTATATTGTCACCCTGCTTCTTTAACTTCTATGCAGAGTACATCACGAGAAACGCTGGACTGGAAGAAGCACAAGCTGGAATCAAGATTGCCGGGAGAAATATCAATCACCTCAGATATGCAGATGACACCACCCTTATGGCAGAAAGTGAAGAGAAGCTAAAAAGCCTCTTGATGAAAATGAAAGAGGAGAGTGAAAAAGTTGGCTTAAAGCTCAACATTCAGAAAACGAAGACCATGGCATCTGGTCCCATCACTTCATGGGAAATAGATGGGGAAACAGTAGAAACAGTGTCAGACTTTATTTTTGGGGGCTCCAAAATCACTGCAGATGGTGATTGCAGCCATGAAATTAAAAGACGCTTACTCCTTGGAAGAAAAGTTACGACCAACCCAGATAGCATATTCAAAAGCAGAGACATTACTTTACCGACTAAGGTCCGTCTAGTCAAGGCTATGGTTTTTCCTGTGGTCATGTATGGATGTGAGAGTTGGACTGTGAAGAAAGCTGAGCATCGAATAATTGATGCTTTTGAACTGTGGTGTTGGAGAAGACTCTTGAGAGTCCCTTGGACTGCAAGGAGATCCAACCAGTCCATTCTAAAGGAGATAAGTCCTGGGTGTTCATTGGAAGGACTGATGTTAAAGCTGAAACTCCAATACTTTGGCCACCTCATGCAAAGAGTTGACTCATTGGAAAAGACTCTGATGCTGGGAGGGATTGGGGGCAGGAGGAGAAGGGGACGACAGAGGATGAGATGGCTGGATGGCATCACCAACTCGATGGACATGAGTTTGGGTGGACTTCGGGTGTTGGTGATGGACAGGGAGGCCTGGCATGCTGCAGTTCATGGGGTCTCAAAGAGTCTGACATGACTGAGTGACTGAACTGAACTGAACCCACAAATAATTCAGTTTTACTTTTGATTCATAGTTTAGTATCAACAGTAGACTACAGGGTACTCCAGAAATCTTGTTCAGATCCCAAGAGCTTTTGGTATGTCATCCCTGATGACATATCTTACGTATCCCAGCTGCTTCAGCCTAGTCAAACTTTGATATCAGGCTCTTCAATAAGATGGCAATATTCTCCTTGAATTTCTTTTGTTTGCACTACAGTCTGGAAATGTTTTAAGAGGAAAGCTAGAAACGCATAGGGACTTTATTTGTTTCCCTTTTCTCAGGAATTGAAGCCCCACACTACTTGTCTCAATCTAAAAACAGTTGTTGCATTAATGTGACCAGTTTTTAAGTTGTTTACTCTAGGGACACAACTTCTATACTCCTTCATGGTCAGAAGATAATTACTCCCTATTCGTGTTAAAGACTTTTATCAAACCATAAGTAGTAATTTTACAAATATGATAAAGCACATCTACAGAATATCTCCAGCAAAAATAATTAGACACTATGGTTATCATTTTCCAATATGTTCAAATATTGAACCATTATGTTGTATACTGAAATTAACATGTCAGTTGCATTCAAAATTTTTAAAAATAATCATGATGATATAATATTAAAGAGATTAGGAAAGAGAGAAGGACAAAGATTCCTTCTATAATTGTTTAAATCAATATCATTTGGAAGTTCTTACTGGTCCAAAAAGACAAGAAAAGAAAGTAAATTCAAGCACCTAGGAAGAATACTAAGGAAAGAGATACAAGACTTCCACATAGAAAGTGACAGAGCAATTCTGACAAAGAAACATTTTAAGACCTTTATAAATAGATGGAATATACTATATTTGTAGATTAGAAAACTCAGAATTTAAAAAAATACTAGTTTTCCTGAATTAATATGTAATAGGTTTAATGTATTAATGTATTCCTAACTATAACACTATCAATTACTTGACAAGAATTGCAGAGAAAATCTAGATGAAGGGAAAAGTTGGAAGATTTGCCACACCAGACATTCAGATTTATTATAAAGTTATAGTAATTGTGACAGTGTGGTATTTGGTACAAGAAAGCACACAACAGAATGGAAAGTTCAGAAACAGAAGCACATATATACAGTCTCCTCCAATTCAGGTGGAGAAAAAATAGTTGTTTCCCCTTCAGAAATCTAAGTATCTGGAAATGCATATACATTGTTACTCAGAAATTCCCTGGTTAAGTATATAATTGACAGCAATGTATCCAAAGTGCCCCCAAACACATGTACAAAAATGTTTATACTAATGTTATCCTAACAGCAAAAAAAAAAAAAAAAAAGAAGCAGATCGAATGGTTATCTTTAGTACAATGTATAAAAATTGAAGTATATTTATCAAAAAGAAATACTAAATTCATTAAAGGGAATACATTACTGATATATGAACAATATGAATATGACTCATAGGTATATGCTAAACAAAAGAAACCCATCACAAAATAATACATAATGAATGATAACATTTATATGTAATTCAGAGATAGGCAAAACTAATGTGTATTGATGGAAATCAGAGGCACAGTTACTTTTGGCTTCTGGGTGCAGGTGATGTTCTATACCTTTATTCAAGTGGTAGGTATAGAAAAGTGTTCATGGTCCTAGAAATTTATCAAAACATCTATACTTATAATTTATATACCTTTCTGTATGTAGATTATAAATTTCTGTGTGTATTAGATTCAGTAGAGTTTATGCAAGCACAAATAAATATTACTCCAAAGATATTAGAGTAAATAAGACCTATACATAGAACTCTATACTATTCAGCAGGATATGTAGGCTATTAGAAAATTACAAGTACATATCGGTTATAGATGAGAATAGAAGATTGGTTCTACCTCAGTGGGGCTGGATGGAATTGGGGACTGAATAAAGCCTTTTGAGAGGCGATGAAATGTGAGATGGAACTGAAAAGCAAATGATTGACAGTCAAAATGAGGAGCAGCAGGTCATTCTAGCAGGAGAAATAATATCTCATCCCCAAAACTGGTTAGATATGTAAGAAGAGTTGAAAGCAGTTTTATTTATTTGGATTATAATCATTAATGTGAAATTAGGTTGGAGAGGAATATTAGGGTTAGATTTTTGAATGATTTCAAATAACAGAGAAAGGAATTTGGACATCTGAAGACACCTGAGAGCCATTTAGCATTTATGAGCAGAAGAAAGTCATGATCAAAATTATGCTCCAGAAAAATAAATCCATTAACCTCAAGATTATTGGAAGGAGAAGAGAATTGATGTAGCAAGAAAACATAAACGGATATTACAAAAATCTAATTCATTTTCATCTAGCAAACATTTATTAAAGATCTATTGACTAACTCAGGCAAAAATTAGTGAACCCCTAAATTAGATCACTCAAGTGGGAGGGTAAGTGTCATACATAACATTGTTGTTAAAGAACAATTTGAAACATTGTGGAGTATAACCAATAAAAACTTATAGCAATGTATGAGTTAAGAGTATATTTGGCTGCCTTAAACTAAAATCTCAATTAATAGTGTCCTAGGAAACCCACACCAGTATTCTTGCATGAAAAATCTCATGAACAGAGGAGGCTGGTGGGGGCTGCAGTCCTGCAAAAGAGTCAGTCGCGACTGAGTGGCTAAACAACAACAAAACATAGAAGTTTTTCTCTCACAATAAGACCACAGGAAGATATTGTTTCCATTTCTGAGCAATACCATCACACCCAGGACTGCCAAATTTCCCCCAGCATTTTGTTGGATTCCATTCTTTTGTACGATATCTTTTGTACAGTCACAAAACATTGGATTGGCCAAAATATTTGTTCCAGTTTTTCATAAGATGGTATGAGAAAACCTGAGTAAACTTTTTGTCCAACCCACTATCTTGTCATATCTTCAACCCAACTCCTTGATCAAGAAAAGTAAGAGAAGGGAATTCTGTAAGATTTGTATGAGAAAGATAAAGTTTTCCCAGAAACTCTTATTGGATGCTCTGTTTTCTTTGCTGTGACTGAACGCATGTCTAAGCCCAGCTAAGACTATGAAAGTGAAGAATGAGAACAGGGTCACATGACGCAAGCCCTGGGCTGGACACACTGCTCTTCAAAAAAGAATGATTCTCATATGCAACATCTTTGTGACCCCATGGACTAGACAGTCCATGGAATTCTCCAGGCCAGAATACTGGAGTGAGTAGCCTTTTCCTTTTCCAGGGGATCTTCCCAACCCAGGGATTGAACACAGGTCTCCCTCATTGCAGGAGGATTCTTCACCAGCTGAGCCACCAGGGAAGCCCAAGTGGGTAGCCTATCCCTTCGCCAGTGGATCTTCCTGATTCAGGAATTGAACTGCATTGCAGGCAGATTCTTTACCAACTGAGATATCAGGGAAGCCTGATAAATTGGACTATACCAAGCTACAAAACTCCCACAAAGAAACAACAGACTGAAACCTCAAAAGAAAAATCTACAAAATGAAAAAGAAACCTATAAAATGGGAGAAAATGTTTGCAAACTACATACCTGGTGAGGTTATATCTAAAATATATAAATGATTCATACAACTTAACAGCAAAAAATGAAAAGGAATTTAAAAATGGACAGAGGATCTGAGAAGACACTTTTGCAGAGAAGACACACAAATGGCCAACAAGTACATGAAAATGTGCTCAACATCACTAATCATGAAGGGAACACAGGTCAAAACTACAATGAGATAACACCTCACACCAGCAGAATAGCTGTTATCAAAAAGACGGGATAAAAAATGTTGGTGGGCAAGGATGTAGAGAGAAGGGAGCCTTTGTATACTGTTGGTGGGAATATAAACTGGTACAGCTACTATGGAAAACAGCGTGGAGTTTCCTTAAAAAGATTAAAAATAGAGCAACCATATGAAGCAGCAATTCCACTTCTGAGCACATGTTCAAAGGAAATGATAACAGAATCTCAAGGAGTTATGTACATTCTGATGTTCATTGCGGTATTATTCAGAGTAGCCAGTACATGAAAACTCCCTAAGAACTGTCAAAGGACGAGCTAATGAAGAAAATGTGGTATATAAACAAAATGGAATATTATTCAGCCATCAGAAAGAAGGAAATCCTGCTGTTTTGCTACCATGTGGCTGAATCTGGAGAGCATTATGCTAAGTGAATAATGTCAGAGACAGAGAAATACTGTTGGATGTCATTTATATGTGGAATCTTAAAAGGCCAGACTCAGGGAAACAGTAAAGTAGTGGTTGCCAGGGAATGAAGAATGGAGGAAATGGGGAGATGTTAGTCAAACGGTACAAACTTGCAGTTTATGAGATGAGAAAGTTCTGAGGATTTAGTGTACAGCATCATGATTATAGCTAATCATACTGTTTTATATACTTCAAAGTTGTTAAGAGAGACCTTTAATAGTCTCATCATAAAAAACAAATGGTAATTATGTATGTGATGGAGGTGTTAGCTAACTCTATGGTAGAAATCATTTGAAAGTACATATGTATCAAATCAACTCATACACTTTAAATTTGCAGAATGTTTTATGTCTATTTTATGTCAATTAAGCTGGAAATAATTATGATCTTGTTATCAACTAAAAAGTGGAAAATTGGTAATGGTCCTAACAGTTTTTCACAGAAGGAACACAAAAGAAGTATATATGATGGATAGTAACTGCTGTTAAAGAGTTTATGACAACATTGAGAACTCTGTATGTGCCTGTAAGAAATAACTACATTTAATATGAAATTGAGGCTTTCCACCTAATCTGTGAGATATATTTTCCATTTGTTTGCTTATTTTTAATTAAGTTAGCCATAAAAAATTATCTTTGATCAGATACCATGCAAAGCTTAATATAAAACTGGACAATAAATCATTACCAAAGATAATAACCTAATGAGATAACTTATGTGGCATGTGTTCTGCATTTCATGACAGTTTAGCCAAATAGGATTAGTAAAAAAGAAATTAAGAGTAACCTTCCCACTACTGAAAACATTAAGGATTATTATGAATCTTTTTTTTTCCGAGAAATATTAATAGCGAGAAGCTGAGGTAAGTTGCGATCTAAATAAGAGTAACTTCTTATAAAGTAAGGAAGCAGTTCAGATTAAGTTTTCAGGTGTAATATATTTTGCTTTCTTTTCCTTGGGCTTCATTACCTAAATCCAATTATTTCACATTTGTGTTAATAGTCATGTGGTTTTAGTATGGCTACGTATTAATTGCCATGTTTCTGTGGCTTAAGTGCATTTTTCCTTAAAGTAGGGGATAAGTCTGCCCCAGTTTTTACTATATTTCTGTGGCACATGGAAGGTAATCAATATATATTTATTGAATAGATAAATATGTAAGATAACAATAATAATAAGGGATAATGTGTTTTCCCCCAGTAGTGGTAAAGATATTAGTATGTTACTATTTCACATATGGACATTTTTGCTGTTAACCCTAAGAATTTCAGTACACGTTTAATGTTAGTCCTGTATGTCTCTTTTTCATCTGATATTCCAAATCACTCAGTAGAGTATATGCTACATCTTGGGTCAATAGTTCTCATTTTGTTGTTCTTTAGTTGCTAGGTCATGTCTGACTTTTTGCAACCCCATTGATTGTAGTCCTCCAGGCTCCTCTGTCCATGGGATTTCCCAGGTCAGAATACTGGAGTGGATTGCCATTTCCTTCTCCAGGGGAATCTTCCTGACCCAACAGCTGGCTCAGTGGTAAATAATCCACCTGCCAATTGTTCTCATGAACAGAGGCATTTCTGAGGACAGTTAAAATATTATTACAATGGCATATTATTTCAGATTCCCTCAATGTCAAAATAGAGTTTATTGAACTAGAGAAATAAAAGATTAACATATCCATGCGGCTACTTTTCCTAAGTATTAGATGCTCCAGGCAGCCTTTAGAAAATGCTGGGTCATAGCTAATTCATAGTTTGTTCTGAAATTAGTACCTAAATAGTGTTGTATTGTTGATTATAAAGGGATCCATGTCCTTCCAAAATCAGCTGAACAAGAAGTTGCACTCAGCATTATGGTGCCAATATTGAGGAGGCTGACTTTCCTTCTTGCCCAGGCATATAACATTCACCCTTCTTTACAGAGACAGACCATAAGGATATTTGCAACCTTGTGGCTCAACTGGTAAAGAATCCACCTGCAATGCAGAACACCTGGGTTCAATCCCTGGGTTGGGAAGATCTCCTGGAGAAGGGAAAGGCTACCCACCCCAGGATTCTGGCCTAGAGAATTCCAAGGACAGTCCATGGGGTCGCAAAGAGTCAGACACAACTGAGTGACTTTCACTTTCACTTTCCAGTGTTTCTCTACAATAAAGCATTGAGTCTACTAAAATATTTGAAAAATAAACAAATTGAAATGTCAGATTTCTGTACAGCATTTTATGGAAAAGGCTATTTGGGCATAAACAACTTTAATGATGGGTGGTCACCGCCCCGTTAGCTTGACCATAAGAGAGCTCAACTGCAGTGCCTGGATACCATAACTTTGCATGCCTAAGTTTCGTACAGTCTTCAGTGTATTGTATTAAACTTTTAAGTATAACATATCTCACCATTTTTCTAATGGATTGGGAAAGTGATGTTTGGTTAATGGAAAGAGAATTGATGACTGTAATTCTGAAATTTTGATCCCAGGTGTAAGTAGAATAAGTATGCTTCTGATAGAAGAAATAGGAAAGGAAGGAAGGAAAGTTTAGGCCATTTCAGGATTTCTAATTTGTAATGCAGTATGAAATTCTTCTTAAAGAATTATTTCAGAGGGTGTGATGAATTGAGAGTATAGCATTGACATATACATATACTACCATGTGTGAAATAAATAGCTAGTGGGAAGCTGCTGTATAACAAAGGGAGCTCGGCTCAGTGTTCAGTGATGACCTAAAGGAGTGAAATGGGGAGAGGGAGGCTGGGTCAAGAGGGAGGGGATATATATATGTATATATCTCCGATTTGGGCTTCCCAGGTAGCCCAGTGGGTAAAGAATCCACCTGCAATGCAGGAGACGTTGGTTCAATCCCAGTGTCCACAAGATCCCCTAGAGGAGGGCATGGCAACCCACTTCAGTATTCTTGCCTGGAGAATTCCATGGACAGAGGAGCCTGACAGGCTACAGTCCATAGAACTGCAAAGAGTCAGACACGACTGCAGTGACTGGGCGTACACGCACACATAGCTGATTCACGAGCAGTATAGCAGAAACTAACACAACATTGTAAAACAATTCTACTCCAATTAAAATTTTAAAAAACAAAAACCAGTTATTTCAAACCTGAATTAGACAGAAGTAGAAGAACATGTGCACCAGATCCTAAGCAAAGCGTTTAGTGAAAAACAGTCATTGAAAAGGAGTTGTGGGCAGACAGGGCAGAGATCCAGGCAGTTCAACTAATCCGACTACCCCAGCTTGATCCTGCTTTCCTCTGCTTCCTTCATTTGTCTTCAGTCCTCTGGCTTCATATTCCATTTCCAATCCTGAACTTGCATCCCTTTACCTGACAGCTGATTTAACATTTCTGGCCATCCAGACCTTGTCTCAACATTATGCTCTTCTTATGTGTGTCTAATCCAGACCATCTAAGGGGAATATGGATATATAATATTTATCTTTCATCTTTTGGGAGGAAAAAAAACACAGTGTTTAATAATACCTCTACAGACAGGCCATATTTACTCCAAAATAACATTTTATTAGGGCTGTAAACAATGCAGTTAATCAAGCGCTACTTTTTATGGTATGCAAATACACATACCTAAAAAAGAGATTACTTAGAGCACTAGCTATGAATCACACAGTGCCTCTGTGATATACTTCAGAATATACCAAGAAAGAGAGTGGGAAGTGTTTCTGAAATAAGTTATATTTGCTAATATGTATTGAATTGGGGTTTCCAGGTGGCTCAATGGTAAAGACTCAGCCTGCAAATGCAGGAGATACAGGTGCAATCCCTGGGTTGAGAATATCTTCCGGAAAAGGAAATGACAACCCATTCCAGTATTCTTGCCTAGGAAATCTTATGGACAGAGGAGGCTGGCAGCCTATAATCCATGAGACTACAAAAGAGTCAGACATGAATTCGTGCCTAAACGATGAGAACACTGTATTGAATACTTATTATGTATCAGGGATTGCCCTACACTCTTGTAGGAAATGCTAAAGCAATAAAACTATCTAGAACACTGAATTTCTGATAGGTCCTAGTCTCAAATTAATTATGATTAATTATGAATAACTGCGACTTGAACTTACACATTTCAATATTATAAAACATTTCTGAAATGTGAGGTTTCATAGCATGGTATTTGGCTTTTTCTGTTTATCTGAGGTAAAAATTATAGAAGGAAAACAATTTTCGCTTGAATTTCCTGGTTAGAAAGTGGCATTTGGCAAAGCTCAAGGTGGCTCTTCTGAGTAGTAAAGATAATATAAATAGCCCAAACACATTCTATGGTAAAGAACTTATTTGCATGTTATTTAGATCCAATTCCTTTTCACGTTTCTCTTCTCTGAATTTTTTTTTTTCCTCTGTTCTCCATCTCGAAACTTCCAATCATTCTTTGAGACCTAACAGCTAAGGTGACAGTAGAGTACTGAAGTACTCTCTAGACTTACAGACTAGACCACCTGCTCTTAAACTTGAACTTATAGAATTCACCTACAGGGCTTGGTAAAAGAGATAGCTGGTCTTACCCCTGGGGCTGCTGATTCAGTAGGCCTGAAGTGGGGCCACAAACCTACATTGTTAACAAATTCCTAGGTCATGTAAGCTTATTTGGATATCACAGTTTGAGAGTGCTTGAACCATGACAACATAAAGAAAGGAAAAAGGCAAAGAATATTCTCCTTCTGTTAGGTCTATTGATTGGTCTTCTTCAGTTGAATAACGCATAGTTGTGTATGTGTGTTAAATTGCTTGGTTGCATTATCAAGATAAATAACATATATCCTCTCACTGATCTCTTCCCTGAACTCCAGACGTACATAATTTATCTCTCCACTTGACTAATAAACACCTTAAACTTAACATATCCAAAAGTAAACACACAATTTCTACCATCCCTCTGATCCTAGACTGAGCATTGCTCTAAATTTCTGACAGATCCTAAAAGCAAGTCCCAAAGGATCACATATTTTATAGGTAACTTAACTGTGTCCCAGAAAAAAAAAAAGTGCTTAAGAATATTCATAGAGACATAAAAATATCCAGGCCCAGTGAATAAAAATTTGTTTGGTAACTGATTAGAAATTACGAGGCTTACAAAGCAGCAGGAGAACACAAGATTCAATCATGAAAATAATTAGTCAAAACTGACTATGAACTATCACATATGTTAGAATTAATAGATGACAATTTAAGGCATTATTTATAACTGTATTCTATATATTTATAAAAGTAGATAGAAATAAAAAGATATTTAAAACTTCTAGAAATGAAATTACAGTGTGTGTGGAATACACTGGGTAGAATTAACAGAAGGTTACCCATGGTAGAAGAATAGGAGAGTTAACTTGGTTGCTGCTGCTGCTGCTAAGTCACTTCAGTCATGTCCAACTCTGTGCGACCCCATAGATGGCAGCCCACTAGGTTCCTCTGTCCCTGGGATTCTCCAGGCAAGAACACTGGAGTGGGTTGCCATTTCCTTCTCCAACGCGTGAAAGTGAAAAGTGAAAGTGAAGTCGCTCAGTAATGCCCGACTCTTTGCGACCCCATGGACTGCAGCCTACCAGGCTCCTCTGTCCATGGGATTTTCCAGTTGCCTTCTCCGAGTTAATTTGGTTACATGGCAGTAAAAATAACTGAAAATGAAACACAGAAAATACGCTAAGAAATGAGCAGAACATGAGTGAGCTATAGGACAGTTTCAGAGACCTAATATATATGTGTTTAAATTCCCCAAATGAATGAAGGAGAACAGAAAATGTATTTGGATAAAGTGATAGGGAGACTTTTAACACAGTCTCCAAGATCTCCCAGGCCCTGGTATATTTACCCAGGGAAATGATGCTGTAGATTTCATTCTCTTGAGTATATGGCACAATTAACCTTAAAATGGGGTGATTATTCAGGTGGGTCTGACTAATCATATGAAGACCTTGAAAGAAACTTTCTTCAGAAAGAGGAAAAAAGATCTGAAGCACAGGAAAGGTTCAGTATACCACTGCTGGCTTGAAGATGGAAGAGGCCATGTGACATAGAATACAAGTAGCCTCTAGGAGCTAAAAGCATTCCCTAGCTGACAGCCAGCAAGTAAATGAGAACTCCATCCTAAAACCACCAATTCTACCGACAAAAAGAATAACTTGGGAAGAGGATTTTGTCCCCAGAGCCTCCAGAAAGAACTTAGGCTCTTTATAGTTAAATTAGTTATAATTTAATTTCAAGGATATAGAGGAACTAAAACCTTCATACACTATTGGTGGGAATGTTAAATGATCCTAGCATTTTGAAAAATATTTTCATTCCTTAAACAGTTAAACTTGTACTATTTGATCCAACCATCCCATTCCTAAGTATCAGCCCAAGATAATTGAAAGTGTATTTTATAGCAAGATTTGGTATGTTCTGGAAGATTTATTCGTAATAGTCATAAGCTGTGGACAACACAGATTAGTGAAGAGATAAACAACAAACTCCGTCATATCCACAGACTGGAATGATACAAGGAATAAAACAGTAAATAACTATTGATATGTGCTATAGCCTGGGTCAGTCTTGAAGCAATAATGCTGTGTGAAAGTCAGACACAAAGAAGTGCATATTGCATGATTTAATTTGTATAAAACTCAAAAAAAGTGCAGTTCTAGTCCATAATGACAGAAAACAGATCACTGGTTTTATGGGAATGGGAGTAGGACAGATACTAGCAGGAGAAAGTACTCACAAATGTGCATAAGAAGACTTGAGAGTGATGAGTTTATTGTTTTGATTTTGATGATAGTTTAACAGGTGTTAACATATGTTAAAATATATCAGATTGTGCACTCTGAATATATGCAGCTCATTATCTTCAGTTATACTTTAATAAAGCTGTTTTATAAGTAACCTCAAGTATATTGTTTAAGTAAATGCATCTATTTCATATATGGAAATATACTTTTGCATAATATGGAGACAAACCCTAACTTGCAAAAGTATAGCAGTAGACATTACTCTTCAGAACCTAGACCCCTAATCAGTTCAGTTCAGTTCAGTTCATTTCAGTTGCTCAGTCATGTCTGACTCTTTGCGACCCCATGAACTGCAGCACGCCGGGCCTCTCTGTCCATCACCCACTTCTGGAGTTTACTCAAACTCATGTCTCATCCAACCATCTCATCCTCTGTCGTCCCCTTCTCCTCCACCTTCAATCTTTCCCAGCATCAGGATCTTTTCAAATGAGTCAGTTCTTCACATCAGGTGGCCAAAGTACTTGAATTTCAGCTTTAGCATCAGTCCTTCCAATGAATATTTGGGACTGATTTCCTTTAGAATGGTCTGGTTGGATCTCCTTGCAGTCCAAGGGACTCTCAAGAGTCTTCTTCAACACCACAATTCAAAAGCATCAATTCCTCAGTGCTCAGCTTTCTTTGTAGTCCAACTCTCACATACATACGTAACTACTGGAAAATCCATAGCTTTGACTAGATGGACCTTTGTTGGCAAAGTAATGTCTCTGCTTTGTCTAGACTAGGAGTGTGCAAAGGTATGCTTGAGTACTTACTGGGATGAATGCAATTTTTTTCTGCAATGTAAAATTTACTCAATTTTTAAAGTATTTATGATACTAGCATCTATATATATTATATTTATTATAATGTTTATTGTTCTATAACAGAATTTGAGGTGGCAGAGAAATGCAACAGTTGCTTTAGAGTGTTTCTGCTATCCACAAAACTTCATCAATAGAAAAATTTAGTAATCCCCTCATTTGAACATCCTCCTATAGCTGTATTGAGGGGAACTAAAAATACACTGTTGTTAAAAAATGTAAGCACTAAGTTCTGAACACATCCATTTATTCAGCTATTTTTCAGCTATTTTTTTTAAACAATGATGCCAAAAGATGCAACCATGCAATGTCACATTTAAAACAAAATGCACTTTTTCCTTCTCTTCCTCCTGTTCTTTCTTTTCCTCCTCCTGTCCTTCCTTCTATTCTTTTGTAAGTGTGGCATCAAGTTTCCCTTAAAAGAAAATTTAGTGTTTGTACTAATGGATCAAGAGACAAAGAAAGGATATAAGTTTTTAAATTGAGTATAATTGACTTATAATACTGTGTTAGTTGCAGATATATAGCAATGTGGGGTTTCCCTGGTGGCTCAAACAATAAAGAATCTGCTTGCAATGCAGGAGACATGGGTTTTTTCCTTGGGTCAGGAAGATCCCTTGGAGAAGGGAATGGCTACCTACTTCACTATTCTTGCATGGAGAATTCCATGGACTAAGGAATCTGGCAAGCTACAGTCCATGGGGTCGCAAAGAGTCAGACATTACTGAACTACTAATACAGCACAAATATAGCAAAGTGATTCAGTTATATATTTTTCAGATTATTTTCCATTATAGGTTATTATAAGATATTGAATATAGTTTCCTGTGTTGTATAGTAAATCCTCTTTCCTTATCTATTTTTATGTATATAGTTTGTATCTGTTAATCTCATGTTTCTAATTTACCCTCTTGTCCTCCCTTTCACCTTTGGTAAACTTGTTTGTTTTCTATTTCTATAATTCTGTTTTGCTTCATATTTAGATTTACTTGTATTATTTTTTAGCTCCCACAGGTGAATGAGATCATGCAATATTTGTTTTGACTTACTTAGTATGGTATTCTCTAGGTCCATCCATGTTGCTGCAAATGGAAATAATTTCATCCTTTCTTATGGCTGAGGAATATTCCATTGTGTACGTGTGTATGTATAGTATGTCGTCTTAAACTACTCACTTGTTGATGGACCCTTGAGTGGTTCCCATGTCTTGATTGCTGTGTATAGTACGACTATGAACACTGGGGTGCTTGTATCATTTTTAAAAAAACTTTTCATTTTTTATTGGAGTTTAGCTGATGAAAAATGTTGTGATAGTTTCAGTGAAGAGACTCAGCCATACATATGCATGTATCCATTCTCCCCCAGACTTCCCTCCCATCCAGGCTGCCACATATTATAACATTTAGCAGAGTTCCATGTACTATACCATAGGTCTTTGTAGGTTATTCATTCTAAACATTAATATAGCAGTGTGTATATGTCCATCTCAAAACTCCCTAACTATCCCTTCCCCGCATCCTTTTCCCCACCCCCCACAACCATAAGTGGTCTTTTTGAAGTAGGATTTTCATCTTTTCTGGATCTAGACCTTGGAGTGGGATTGTTGGATCATATGATAATTCTATTTTTAGGTTTTTAAGTAATCTCCATACTATTTTCCATACTGGCTGTACCACCAACAGTATAGAATGGTTCCCTTTTCTCCATACTGAGATGTTGTAATTTTAACATATGTGAGTAATAATTACAAATTACCAATAAACTTTAAGCAGACTTCAAACCTGCTGTGACTTTATAGCATAGATCAGTACCTATAGGGAAGACATTAGGACTAGATGAAGCTAGAAAGAGATGGGACTACCAGGGGAAGGTTATCAGTGGTATATGGTCCCTAGGGCCATCATGACCATAGCGTTGAATTGGATTGGTGTCTCTCTTGTACTGACTTCATGTATATGTAGGTTGAAGATATGAAAGAAGATTTCCAGCCTTTTGGGGGCTGGACATTGCCAAGAATGTGAGCTAATCATTTTAGCTCCAGTGGGCAGCAAAACCTGAAGCTGATGCCCAATATGATAGCTAAGGCAATATAGACAAACATTATGGCTCCAGTGGCCTCTGAATTCTTGTACTCTCATCCATGTATTAGGTCTACTGCAACCAAATTAACTCTAAACTCTGCTAACTCTGGGGCTGAAACTTTCTTCCTTGATATAAATTTGTTAAACAACTTAGAAAGACTGTCTGACCTCTCAATAAAGTCATCATGGCAAGAAATGTAATGACTATCATCAGTTGGCAGTTTGGAGAATAATAATGCAGGAGAGATAGAGATTCCTTCTTTTCCTAACTAATTGTTCTTTTGTTCCAAAAAAATATCCTTTACTTGGAGGAAAGAAGCAAAGTGTAGGAAAGGGAAACACGGCAGAAAGCAATCAAAATCTCAAGGATACAGATTCATTTCTTATTATCGCTAGTCAAAAGAATGATATACTACTTTGTGACTTTTGCTTAAGAGAGACCATTAATAAAACTAATAAAAATGAGAGTTAACACTGAAGACTTAGCCATGAATTAGCCACTAGACAGAGACATGTTTAAATTGCAAATTACTTTTAAAGTCATTAACCACCCCAAACTTCACACTATTAAAGGGAGTAACAGATGTTGTTTTTAATGTTTAATGAAAAATATTTATCTGTTGCTATAATGAAATCCTGTTTCCCTGACCCTTTTTTCCCCTCTTGTTAGGTTTCTTATGTTACATTAGAAAGCTCTTTTGCAGGATGATCAGTACATTGTTTTTCACAGTTACTAAGGCTCAATCTTAAATATCAATAAATATAATTTTTCATGGAGCTCTCCGTAATGCATATCTGTGAGAGCGAAATGAAGAAACGGCATTTTTTCTGTAGCCAACATGGCAGATGAAGATCTGTAACCACAGAGAAGCATGTCTAATTAGTGCAGCTTCAAGCTAGGAGAGAGACTTTATTGGCAACTATGCGTTCTCTTGGATAGTTTTTTCTTTTTCTTGGATTATTTAAAGGAGACAAATTTCTCAAAGCTGTAGGCAACAGAGGGGTCACAAGCAGTAAGCAAATTCTGTATCAAAAGAATAATGGTATTTCAATGTTGGGGGAAAAAGACCCTCATAGCTAGGAGGAAAACCATCAGGGTTTAAAAAGTGCTGCCATCTGGAAGATTCACCTCAGGACCTCTTCTCGGCTGGTTCACTGTTCTCTTGGGCAACATCATGTGCCAGAAAAGAGGCAGGTGGGAAGGTTATGTAAAAAACTGTCTACATGACTGAAGTGACTGTGGAGGTACAAAAGGCAGATGCAGAGAATAACCCCCCTGAAATAAAAATAAACATGTTGATAATCCCCTCAACTAAGAGACAGAGCTGGTCTCTATCCATGCACTGCACGCTTGCAAAGTTGCTTCAGTCATGTCTGACTCTTTGTGACCCTATGGACTGTAGCCCACCAGGCTTTTCTGTTCATGGGATTCTCTAGGCAGGAATGCTGGAGTGGGTTGCCATGCCCTCCTCCAGAGGACTTTCCTGACTTAGGGATTGAACCCGCATCTCCTATGCAGGCTCTTTACCACCCACTAGTGCCACTTGGGAAGCCAAAGTATTAGTCACTCTGTCATGTCTGGCTCTTTGCAACCGCATAACTGTAGCAGGCTCTTCTGTCCATGGAATTCTCCAAGCAAGAATACTGGAGTGGGTTGCCATTTGCTTCTCTAGGGGATCTTCCTGACTTGGGGATCAAACCCAAGTCTCCTGCACTTGCAGCAGATTCTTTACCATCTGAGCCACCTGGGAAGTCCAGCAGAAATGAATAGTGCACATTACTTTGTTAGTCAATGCAGAAAGAGTGCCTTCTGACTTTGAAGTGTGTTATAACTTCTCCAGTTTTGTGGAATAACACAGAGAATACACTTTGATTTCACTTTCTAGCTCCTAATTCTTTTATTTCCAGCTCTAAAAAAGAAAAATAGCAATCAAGGGGGGTAAAAATGAGAGAAAAGTATAAAATGTCATTTTAGTCTCCCTGGAACATCTGCTCCTATAAGAAAGGAATGCTTTTTTCTTCTTTTAGATAGATCATTACAGATTGAAATATTAAACAATCAAAATTTGCTCTTATCAGTTACATTGTGATGAAGTACCCAAAGCAATCTTCTCCTTGACCGTAGATGAAAAGATCATTACCTTTCAAGAAACTGCAAAGATGACCTAGAAGGTGGTGTGGAATATGACGATATTATAGTTAAAATGGCTATGAGTAACAATTTAATTCTATAAACATTTACAAGATATAGCACTTACAATAGACCAGGCACTATGCTGAGTACTTCAGGGAGGAAACACGAAGATGGAGAAAGCACAGCCTCTGATTCCAGAAAGCTTAAAGTTTAAAAGGAAGGTTAGAAACATGCACATAAACTGTGATAGGCAGCAACATTAAAAACAAACAAAAAGTTCTTTTTGAGCTGCTCAGAGTTGTTCAGGTACAGAACTCTGTGGCTTCGAGAGACCGATTGGTCACACACAGTGGGCTTTGAGGACTGAGTGGGGTTTCTTCTCATCAGGGTGAAGGTAGATGACCCCGGTTGGGGGAGTACATGAGCATCAAATATTAAGCATGAGGATACGTGGAGATGGCAAATTGTTTGCCGAAGTGTGGAGTGTGCTGGTTGGCATGTCAAGCGTGAGAGTTGTTGACAAGAGAATTATTGTGATGTATTTCTTCTACATATGATGTTCATGGTTAGTATGTGTGTTTGTTTTAAACTCTTCCCCCAGATGAGTCACATATATAACTAAAAATTGAACAACTCATATAGGTGGATAAAATCTCCCAAAGTGATTACACTCTTGTAACTAACATGCATGTATGTGTGTGTGTGCTGTCGCTTCGGTTGTGTTCGACTCTTTGTGACCCTATGGACTATAACCCTCCAGGATCCTCCGTCCATGGGATTCTTCAGACAGGAATTCTGGACTGGATTTCCATGCGCTCCTCTAGGTGATCTCCCCAACCCAGGGATCTAACCCACATCTCTTATGTCTCCTTCATTGGCAAATGGGTTCTTTTCGACTAGAGCCACCTGGGAAGACCCTTATAACTAGCATCTAGTTCAATAAATGATATTACTACCATGTAGAGTCACCCCCGGAGAAGACAATGGCACCCCACTCCAGTACTCTTGCCTGGAAAATCCCATGGATGGAGGAGCCTGGTAGGCTGCAGTCCATGGGGTCACTAAGAGTCAGACAGGACTGAAGGAATGCAGCAGCAGAGTCACCCCCATGCCTAGTATCCTTTAGTCACCTACCTCTACTGATAACAATTATCCTTTTCTACTATTTTATCACCATAGATTAGTTTGGCTTGGTGTAGTACTTGGTATAGATGAAATAATATAGTAGATACATGTGTTTATTCTTTAACTCAAACTTTTTGTTCGGTGTAACTATAGTTTATTCTTTTTTAAAATATATATACACACATATAAATAAACATATCTGTATTTGTTTCTTTATTTGGCTACACCAGGTCTTGGTTGCAACATGCAGGATCTTTAGTTGCAGCATGCAAATACTTAGTTGTGGCATGTGGGATTTCGTTTCTTGACCAGGGATTGAACCTGGGCCCCCCTGCATAGGAAGCATGGAGTCTTAGCCACTGGACCACTATTGAATAGTATTCAAATTGTATGGAGTTATAGGGATGTCTATTGTTGATGTACATTTGAGTAATTGAATTTTTTATGTTTTTAATATTAACTTTCCAATCAAGTAAATGGATTGGAAACAACTCAATTTCAAAATGGGTAAACAAATATAGTCACTGATGAACCTAAATATGTATACAATCATCTACTTACTGTATTCAAATAAGAATATTGACTTCCTTTCCAGAGATAAGTATCAACTTCAGTAAGAAGAGTAGGGAATGAATTGGGTTACTTCTGAATTCTTGATTCTTTCAAGTTGGTTTCATACTCCAGCCTGTGATAACTTTTCTTTTGAGTTCTGTGTGACTGTCCCTGATTGGTGGGGTGAGCTGCCATCTGTGGGGTCGCACAGAGTCGGGCACGACTGAACTGACTTAGCAGCAGCAGCAGCATGTATAATACACATGTTGTATTCTGTGGCAAAAGATTTTTTGTCCCACTGCAGAGCATTGGGCATATGTAGCAACTGTATTATGTAAAAGAAAAAGAAAGAAAGAAATTCATTGCACTAGTTTTGTTTTCCATTTCCACAGTAGCTCTGTTGAAAACTCTCAGTCTCTCTGATGAAAGTGAGTGTTATCTTCCTCTTGAGGAAGCTCTGTGTGTGAGCAGGAAAAAACTTAACTTTCAGGGATGTCATCTGGAAGGTTTCTCACTCAGGAAACTTGCACAAATTCGCTCCCAATTGTCCTCAGAAGGATCGTCCATCCCTGGATCTGTGACTCTCACTGTGTCTTGCACTGTTAATGTTTATCTAGGGGAAAATAGAATTTCTTAGGATCATAGGCAGAGACTCCCATTTCAGTTACCAATCCTGAGTATTACCTCCTTCAGTCCCTGATATCTCTCCTATATGCTTTTGAGGGGAATAAAAGCTAGAACCAAGAAAATGGGGAAGGTAAAAGGTAGTGCTTTCATAGGACATAACATACACATTCAGAAATTCAATAAGAGGGTGAGGACTACTGGGCAAGCTATTCCAAATACCACTTGTACCTGTAGAGTGAGATCATTTAATTATTTTTTCAATTTTGGAGAACAAAAAAGTAAAGGTTGGCAGAGGGGAAAATCTTTCCTCTTTAATCTTTCTTGCTATTGTATAGCTATGAATTTCTGGGAAGCATTAAAGTTTATTTATACCATCCATTCAAGCTGCAGTTCCATTTGGTGTAAACACACTCAGTACATTATATGCCTAGTGTGTAAAGAGATGTATTAATCACTTGAGTAGAACTACAGGTGGTTTGGAACTGAAATAGCACTAACACTATTTCCATAAGATACAGATACAGGACAAATATCTTAAGAAAAATTAGTGTTGTGATTTTCAAGCCTTTAGCAGGATTTTTTAATGGAATTTTATTGTACTATTCAGTTTATTACAGAAAAGCACTTTCCCTAAATAAAGTATCTCTCATTATATTGATAATACTCAATATAATAATGCCAATGTTAGAGAGGGTCTATTTTATTATTTCTAAACAATGAAGAAAGTGTTGAATTTTAATATAAGTAATCATTATAATAGAATTTTCTCTATCCTCAGCATCACTTGGATGCCCAGTATTGAGCTATCTAGTTTAATTCTACAAGAATTTATTGAATACTATCTAACAATTGTCTCATGTTGTGAATATAAAGTTAATTAAACCCGAAAGATGTGGCCAAGATGCTAAAGTAGAAGGACCCACTTCCTCCATAGACGTACAAAATTATAGCTGCTTACAGAGCAACTCTCTGTACACATGTCCTGAAGACTAGCAGAAAAGGGTTTTCACAGCTAAAGATATAAGAAAGAATCACAATGAGTGTGTTGTGGGAGGGGGGCGGAGATGAGGTAAATTGGACCCACTGCCTTGGGTAAGTTTTATGATAGAACAATCCTGCTCCTAAGCCAGAGAAGAGATGCTTATGCGTTGTTTATTTGTTTTTGTCAAGCATTTATGTGTAAAACTTTTAAAAGCTTTGAGTTGGATAGATTTGGAAAACAGAATGAGTTTTAGGCAGTGGAAGCTGGAGGGAGAGACAGTTCAAAGATAAACATCTCATTAATTCTCACAGCATTCCTAACTGTTTGGCATTATTCACCGTTTCACAGAAGACATATGTAAATTTTGATACCGCTTTTTGGTATAGATCTGTTGTACATAATAGCTTGTTTACTCTTCCATTCTATAAAACTGAAATCTAAAATCGGTCTAAAGATTACTTATTTTAAAACCACTATTTTTCCTATATTCACAGTTTCAAAGTATCTTCACATTAGTTACCTTTCTTTTTTTTTTTTTTTTAATTCATAGTAATGTCCTAAAGCAGAGGGTAGGCATTTTCATTCTGATTTTCCTGTGAGGGAATAGAGGCTGAGAGTGATACAAAAGCTGGCTCAATATATCACTTCAGATTGACGAGAGTACAATCTAATCATCCTGACTGCCTATTGATATTATTTTTGTACTCAGTTTCTCAGTCTGGTAAAGAAAGAAAGTGAAGTTGCTCAGTCGTGTCTAACTCTTTGTGACCCCATGGACTGTAGCCTACCAGGTTCCTCCATCCATGACATTTTCTAGGCAAGAGTACTGGAGTGAGTTGCCATTTACTTCTCCAGGTGATCTTCCAGACCCAGTGTTGGAACCTGGGTCTCCTGCATTGCAAGAAGACGCTTTATCATCTGAGCCACCAGGGAAACCCCTCTCAGTCTGGTAGTTATTGTGATAAAATGGAGCATCACTGTGGCATGTTTATTCTGACATGAAGTTTATGATCTCTTTAAGAGTTCACTTCAGTCAATCAGTTGTGTCCTACTCTTTGCGACCCCATGAATCACAGCACGCCAGGCCTCCCCGTCCATCACCAACTCCCGGAGTCCACCCAAACCCACGTCCATTGAGTCAGTGATGCCATCCAGCCATCTCATCCTCTGTCATCCCTTTCTCCTTCTGCCCTCAATCCTTCCCAGCATCAGGGTCTTTTCAAATGAGTCAGCTCTTCACATTAGGTGGCCAAAGTATTGGAGTTTCAGCTTCAACATCAGTCCCTCCAGTGAACACCCAAGGCTGATCTCCCTTAGGATTGACTGGTTGGATCTCCTTGCAGTCCAAGGGACTCTCAAGAGTCTTCTCCAACACCACAGTTCAAAAGCATCAATTCTTCGGGGCTCAGCTTTCCTTATAGTTCAACTCTCACATCCATACATGACCACTGGAAAAACCATAGCCTTGACTGGACAGACCTTTGTTGGCAAAGTAATGTCTTTGCTTTTCAATATGCTATCTAGGTTGATCATAACTTTCCTTCCAAGGAGTAAGCGTCTTTTAATTTCATGGCTGCAATCACCATCTGCAGTGATATTAGAGCCCAGAAAAATAAAGTCTGACACTGTTTCCACTGTTTCCCCATCTATTTCCCATGAAATGATGGGACCAGATGCCATGATCTTGGTTTTCTGAATGTTGAGCCTTAAGCCAACTTTTTCACTCTCCTCTTTCACTTTCATCAAGAGACTCTTTAGTTCTTTGCTTTCTTTAGTTCTTCACTTTAAAATATGCAGATATGTCATCTGCATATCTGAGGTTATTGATAATCTCATGGCAATCTTGATTCCAGCTTGTGCTGCCTTCAGCCTAGCATTTCTCATGATGTACTCTCCATAGAAGTTAAATAAGCAGGGTGACACTATCCGGCCTTGACGTACTCCTTTTCCTATTTGGAACCAGTCTGTTGTTCCATGTCCAGTTCTAACTGTTGCTTCCTGACCTGCATACAGATTTCTCAGGAGGCAGGTCAGGTGGTCTGGTATTCTCATCTCTTTCAGAATTTTCCACAGTTTATTTTGATCCACTTAAGCAAATAGTCAGTAAAGCAGAAATAGATATTTTTCTGGAACTCTCTTGCTTTTTCCATGATCCAGCGAATGTTGGCTATTTGATCTCTGGTTCCTCTGCCTTTTCTAAAACCAGCTTGAACATCTCCAAGTTCATGGTTCATAAAATCTGAAAAAAACACAGAGTTTTAACTGGATCAATTCAGAGAGGAATAGAGGACATGTTTGCATGCATACTGAAACATGTTAGAGTGCATAAAAAGATGCACGTATCTTGGGGTGGGGGATATCAAAATGATTGTCACATAGTTTTACTTTTGTAACCAGGGAAACAGCTTTTTCAAGCAGCTTTGTGAACCATTTCCTATAAAACAAACTGGATAGAATGTCGCATGTCTCAGTGATGTTTGGTTTCACTCATGGGACTCCTGTTAGTTGTCCTTCTTCCAGTTCAGGTAGGATTTGCCCAGTTAATCATTTGAAAAAAAGAAAAAGAGTCCATGGGAACTTGTTTTGAAAGGAGCGGTGCTCCTAGAATCCTAGAGAACATGGAGTCAGCTAACCAAATTTAATATAGAGGACCACATTATATGCATTAGAAACAATTCCATACATTCTATAGTCCTCTCAGATATACCCGAGGAGTTATGCAGAACACCGTAAAGCTATTTCAAATCACCTGTGTTCTGAGACTGACAGTCATGAGGCAGGGCTAACGAGTTGATCCAAAAGATGTTTAAAAACCATAGTCAAATTAGTTTAAATGAGGCTGTAATTCTCATTTTCATCATGGATTTTATTTTCCTCTGTCAGAGATGTAATAATACGAAATAGACTTTAAATGATTTAAGGCTTCATAATAGTTTCACTCTTCATATCTCATTAATTACTTAACATTATAGCGATGACTAAGTCGATTATGGAAATACAAAAGTAGGCTACAATGATGGACTATAAACCTTGATTTTTGCTGAGATACATTCAAATGAAGCACAGTATTTAAGATGCTTTGATAAGATCCAAAAGGAAAAATTTTTTCAAAAAATTAAATTCAGTGATTTCTGCATGAGGTGATGAAAAGTCTGTAAAACATCACAGAATCCTTTTCTCTAATTAACAATTTTTCTGGCATTATCTTCCAATTGTGGTGAAAAGAAATACAGTACTTCCTATATTTTATCATGTGAAGGGCCATACTATCTCTTTCTTAGAGACATGTACATGAAGATATCAGAAGAGAGAAAAACTAAAAACAATAAAAAATGAAAAATGTCTTCTCACTACAAAGTCATATTAAGTTTAAATACAGGAACTGCTATAGAACTGTAATTCCCATACCTGATTATGTATCAGACAGTATTTTTCAAAATGTAGATTTGGGGGTCCCACCATTGCGTACTGAATCAGAACACCAGGGCTGAGTTGCCTGTGGACATATAAGGTGATATTAAGCACAGTTAGATTTGAGAACCTTTGTGATAAGATAGTCATATCAAATATTAAGTGGGTATACTTGGGCTTCCCTTGTGGCTCAGCTGGTAAAGAATCTGTCTGTAATGAAGGAAACCTGGGTTTAATCCCTGGGTTGGGAAGATCCCCTGGAGAAGGGAAAGGCTACCCATTCCAGTATTTTGGCCTTGAGAATTTCATGGACTGTATGCAAAGAGTCGGACATGACTGAGCAACTTACACTTTCATTTTCATACATACTTAACCCTGGAAATATGCATAAAACTTCTTTTTAAGTTGTAAAGTATATAACAGAATGATTTTATGACTACTCTCAATCCAGCATCACCATGTTAAATGCTGAAAAGTACTGCATAATGCTTCTCAATAGTGAGTTGTGTTGGTCTAGTTGATAGGTGATAGTTAGCAAGAGAGTTTCCAAAAACAAACTTGATGAACTCTTCTGCACAACGTTGAAATAAAGAATGATGACTTCCAAGGATTAAGAGCTTAGGTCATCAGCTCAGCAGTATCCCAAGGAACTCTTTTCAGAGGTTTTCATATTTGTTATCATTTAGTCGCTAAGTCATGTCCGACCGTTTGGATTGCAGTCATGACCCCATGGACTGCAGCATGCTAGGCTTCCCTGTCATTCACCATCTCTCAGAGTTTGCTCAAACTCATGCCTATTGAATCAGTGATGCTATCCATCCCTCTCATCCTCTGTCATCCCCTTCTCCTCCTGCCCTCAATCTTTCCCAGTATCAGAAACCCGTGAACAGTATGAAAAGGTTTTCACATATCTGCATATAATTATAGAATTCATTGAATATGGGCTTCCCTGGTGGTGCAAGTGTTAAAGAATCCGCTTGCCAATGCAAGAGATGCAAGAGATATGGGTTCAGTCCCTGGCTTGGGAAGATCCCCTGGAGGAAGAAATGGCAACCCACTCCAGTATTGTTGCCTAGAAAATTGCATGGACAGATGAGCCTGGTGAGCTACAGTCCATGGGATTACAAAGAGTAGGATTTGACTGAGCATGCACAACACGATGCATCATTGATTGATTCTTAAGGTTTTTCTAGGTACTCTTAAATATTTGCATGAATTATTTAATATCAGCTTCCCCAAATGATCATGAATTGTTATTGAAACTGCATTTCAGTCTGTGAAAGGAATTCCACAGGGACATCTGACTCTACTATAACTATTTTTAAGCCAGCAAGATAAAAAACAGACACAAATATAGTCACTTCACTGGTAACAATATCAAAATATTGTCTTCTTAAATATGGCAGAGTACAAGGGACCCTTCCCTCACACTGCCTCCTGTGGCTCTGATGTGCTTGGTTCCATGAAGGTAGCCTACTTAGTCTGGGACTACATCGATCAGCTACTGGAGAGCCAGTGGGCATTAGAGACCTTCTATTAAGTTTTCTTATGAGTCACTAGTGAAGTATAGTAGTTTTCTGCCTCTGGCACTCTTTAGGAAAAAATAGAAACAAAAGAAAACAGGCAATTTGCCCCTGTCACATAGATTAATCAAGAAAGGCATAACCTTTGTATCTTTGGCTGGTCTCTGATAAGGGGAAAAGGGCATTATGATAGATACAGGCAGAAATCACTTCAGTCATCTTGTACAGTCCTGACACATAAGGCAAGGGGTTTAAAGCTTTCATTTAAAACATGTAATTTTTTTTCTTCTGTTGAAGTTTCTGTAATTATTACCTGTGCTCCTTCTATCATGCCCTATTGTGAACAACTTCAAAGAAAAGAAGCAAGTTCTTTAGATCAAAGAAAAAAAAATTGACTGGGGGAAAAATGGATTGTCTTTCTACTAAACACATGCACATATTCTTTTGTTATGGCAACATAAGATCTAAGAATGACACACCAAATAATATGGTACCAAGGCACGTTACTATCATCAGCTCAGTTCAGTTTAGTTGCTCAGTCGTGTCCGAATCGGATGTCACAATGAATGTGCTTCAGCTTCTAAATATGACATATCAGGCTGTTTCCTCTTTTTCTCAGTTCTTCCACTTGAGGCAAAAACAGTTTACTCTAATGGGGACCAAATAGCATCTACCACCCATCTTTAGTGGATTTTTCTTGCATGAATAGATCTCAGTAATTCCATTGAAGGGATAAGCAGTGGGATGAAAACTGAGCTAGTTCCTCGGGGAGCAGCTGCTTAACCTTTGAAATTGCATATCTGTATGACAGTATGTCCAACTGAGGGATTTGTTTGCATATCTATTATGTGTGCGTATGCTCAGTTGCTCAGTTGTGTCTGACTCTTTGCGACGCCAGGGGCTATAGACAGCCAGGCTCCTCTGTCCATGAAATTTTCCAGGCAAGAATACTGGAGTGGGTTGCCATTGCCTCCTTCTGATTATTTGTGTGTATGTATGTAAAATAAAACTTTGAATGGGCTGAATATGTGTAGATGAGCGAAATCATACTCTTTGAGATGAAACAGACAGAAATAGCATATCTTCCCACATACTTTATTTTTGTGTAATAAAGAAGTGGAGGGAATTTCACCATCTTGGAGTGGTGGTCCTTTTCATATAGTAGCTTTATTCCTCATATTTTTTTATAATATTCTGTAGTATACTCATAACTATATTTCATTATTGGTATTGACTTCCATATTGTATAATTTTGCCAATGGAAAGACAAAAAAAAAAAGAGTGGGTTATAAGTTAACATCAATTTTCTGTAAGAGAAAATGAAGAGATCACAACAGCGAGAAGGTCAGACATCTAGGCGATCTTAGAGATGCTAGACAAAGATCACACGTTTTAAAGAAGCATGTGTAGTCCTGAGCACTAAACTTCGATGCTGAAATTGGCTCCAGGGACTGTTCTTCTTTCATGTGGGAGCAGAAGCAGACTATAAAGGAAGGGCTGTCATGAAGTGGAACCTGTGCTTGGGTGTATGTCATCATCATGCCTTGCTGCCTGCCCTTCTGCCTCTGATATTTCACACTTATGCTGCACCTGGGGATGGGGGTGGAGTTTTAGACCAAGAATTTGTCTCTAAGATGTGTTAATATAGATTTCTGAATCATGGCAGTCCATTTCCCAAGAGTATTTTACATTTATTCTTAGGAGTTCATTTAAACAGGAAAAAAAAATCCATAAAATAGCTATTCAGTTGGTGTCAGCAAATTCCACTCTCTGGTCCCTATTTATTTAAAAAATGTACCATCACACAGTATATTTGTGATGGGACTGAATTAAGGGTGATAATACTAAACATACTAATTTAAAATATATGCTAGAGCTCTTAGCTTAGTCAAACACATTTAAATGTTTCTCTTCTCAATATTATTCTCACCAACTATTTCAAGAAATAACTTAACACAGAATGGTGAGCTGTATGCTGATAAAAGAGTTCTATCATCCCCAAAGCCAGTTTACTTAGACTAGCTTAAAATGCCAAAGAAAATGAAAATCTAACCCAGTAATTTAGCCATTTTGCTAAATGTATTTTCTGATGAGATCGCTGCATATTACTAAAGACCAAATTAAAAAGTCGGTGAAAATGGATTGGAAAGTAGAAGGATTGCATAAGAAAGACAAAGGCAATAAGCGCAGTGAACACGGACTTCTGTGCATGTTGAAACAATACTTAGAACTGTCTTTTTTATTCAGAAGTCCGGAGCAGTACGGAGCATGTGTGACCTTCCCATAAAAACCAGGCAAAGGGGACATAAAAACCATTTTAAAAACTCCTATAGACATCCCTCCAAATGGAGTTTACCTATCACTGATAGAAAAAAATGAAACGTTGATTCAGGAAGGCTCCTAGGCTCCACCTGGAGAGAATGCTGAGGTTTGAATGGGACTTGAACTTAGCACCAGACACTGAGGTCCCCACTAACTTCTGAAAGGTTTTCCTCTTCAACAGAAAGATGGAGGAGGAAAAGGCAACACTCCGCATTTTTCATTTGTAGGTAGGACCAGAGCAGGTGTGCTCTTGTTCCCTGAGGTTGCTAGTTTAGCAATCCTGAAGAACCTTGGATTTCAAAACACTTTCCCTTATTAATCATTAATTCCTCACGCTGTTACATGGAATCCACAGTGAGTTCCCCTAACAGAGCTAGAAAGGAAGGTGTGTGGAGAGACAGCCTTGTACACACACACACACACACACACACACACATAAACATACACACACAGAAACACACACACAATTGATTTTGCCATCCGTTGCATTTATTTGTCTACATAAATGAAATCAATGACTAAATATAGTAAGGATTAACCATTATTGTGTACCTGATATGTAAAAGGAATTGTAACAGGATTGTGATCATTTTGAGGGGTAACATCCTTGAGTATTTTGACCACATAAATACCCATTACCTCTAGTAGAGTAGGAAGAGTGTCATGAAAATGTTGATTTGCTTCCATATAATTGCTTGGAAATATCACCCCCATATTTATGCATGCATCCCCTCCCGTGTTTCATATTCATCCACTTTCATTTTTCTTCTCACTTTCTTTCTCTCCCGTAATGACTCGTTCTCCTCTGGGCCGTCTCAATCTCAGTGTTTCCCTTCTCTCAGTCTCTCTTTCTCATGTATTTCCCTCTAATTCCTACACAATGATTTTCTTCTAACTATCCATTCTACTTTCTAAGTAAGTTACTTCCTTTCCTTCTTCATAATCACTGCTCTATTGCCAGTATATTTATACTTATCATCTCATTTATCTTTTCTCCTCTGATCTTTTCCTCCCATCTGTGACAAATTTATGCTCCTCATGTAATGGGTATTTTACCTTTTCCTCACCTTTAGGGATTTCCTTTCTCCTCCTTCCCATGTTTAATCTACTTATCTCCTGCATTTTTCTCCCTGATATTTTTGTTTTCATTTCCTTTGTTCTCTCCTTCGTTTGGCCCTAACCTTCTCTCTCTTTTTATGAGAAGATATCCTAGTCACACAGTACACTGTTTCTTGTCTTTTCCCATGTTTTTAAGAAACTTTCTGGTTCATTAGCTCTACCCTCTATAGTCCCCTCCATAGATATTGGAAATGGTATTACTAATGTCTCCATCCTTACAAAGGACATTTTCCTTAATAAAATGTCCTAGGCATGATTTTTTTCCTATGTGTGTCGTTAAAAGCATTATTACCCTATATCTGATAGTCTATTTTAGATTTGAATGGCTTATTTCTGTATTTCCTTATCTCTATCTAGAAGTTAATAAAATTTGATCACAATTTCTTTTTTGCCACATTGTCTTTATGTAGTCATCAATTAAATAATGTGAGATAATTTGGAAATTAAGTTGGTAATAAGACAATGCAGAAACGCACATATTTGCATACACATACATTTGAATAGTCTATCTTTACCTTCGTCTTCTGTAGATTCTTTTTTCCTAAATGATGAAGTGTCTCTGTTGAAGGTCACCTGTACTGTTTAATGACTGATACTCTTTTGAATTTATAAACTAATTTAGGAATATTTGATATCATCATTTGTAAACATTCATCACATAATTTTTGCAGGCTAAACTCACAGACACACGGGAGAAAAACAATGATCATATAAAAAAAAAGATTATGTCCTTTATGGGAGGAAATAGATAATAATGAAAGAGCAAATCATATAAAGATACCATTTTTAACACCATAATTAGTAATAAGGATATATGGAACACTTAGAGCATGTGAAGATTGAGTCCAATTTAATAAACTTTAGGGAGGCTTTCCTAATAAAATGGAAATGAAGGGATTATAGAAAGCATAGAGGCTGCTGGATTAAGAAATTTCTCACACATTTGTTAAAATCTAGACCCACAGTATATTTTTAATTGGGCTTATTTTTGTTTATAAAATTTATCACTACCAAGGATTGGGTCCTTTTTCTAACATTATTTTCCATGTCTATAAATAAATTCATATTCAAATAATTTTCTCTTGATTATCACAGAGTTTCTCTTAATACACTATTTTTACTATATTACATTAGTGATATTGTGAAATCTATTTTAGTTTTCTACTTCTGCATAACATATTTCTCGAAAATAGTGGCTTAACAAAGAAGACATTTGTTATGCCAGTAGGTCAGAGGTTTTACTGACCAGTCACACCAGGATAATCTCTTTTTAATAATCTAAGGTCGGTTGATTAATAATCCAGTCATTACAGTGATACCCCATTTTAGACCTAGGTTCTGCCTTCACTCAATGATGTGTATACCAGGGGGCAGGAAAAACTTGGAGGTCATTTTAGAATTCTATCACAGACTTTTACTTCATTCTGGTCTTGACTTAATGGGAAAGCCACGAGTTATAGCATTGAGTTTTGGGCTTAAAATCAATATCCTTCATTATGTTTGGAAAATCCATATTTATATTCATCTTTTTTGTAACGGTATTAAACAAAAATATATTTGCATTTTATTACATGCATTTTGGCATCTTTGAAAATGATGACATAGTTATTCCTTATTTGACCATTTAATTTTATGTGTTATATTGATAGATTTTTTTAAAGTTTTAATAAATTATTTTACTGTATTAGATAAGAGCTTTGTTAGTTTTAGGAATTTGGATCAACATGTATAAATATTAGTCTGTAGTTTTACTCTGTAGGGCTTCCCTAGTGGCTTAGATGGTAAAGAATCTGCCTGCAATGCAAGAGACTAGGGATTGATCTCTGGGTCAGAAATAGCCCCTGCAGAAGAGAGTGGCAACCCACTCCAGTATTCTTGCCTGGAAAATTTCATGGAGAGAGGAACCTGGCAGGCTACAGATCCTATCATTAGGATCACAAAGAGTCAGACACAACTGAGCAACTTACACTTTCACTTTCTATAGTTTTCTGGATTTTGTTATACTTTGTGCTTTTTGGTTATTCTTGTTGATAAAATAATTAAGACACTATTTTTTCTCCTATTTACAAACAGATTATACACTATTCCTATATATCTGTATGGATCTCCTTTTCAAATGTTAAGTATCTTTTTTTAAATCTTTTATTATACCCTCTTATTTTATTTTGGTTATGTGCATTTTCCTTCTTTTAATTAAAGTTTTTGACATATGCATGATATCCTTACTATATATGCTCTACAACAACCAAGCAAAAATCTCAGGGGCATTTGTTTAGTCAATAAATCTGTTTCCTTCAACAGATCTGGGACTGGCCCAGGTGATCCCATATGTATGGGCTAATGAACCTGTGTTTGGCCATGGGTCACATACACAGGTTCTTTTGGCTTTGACTAGATTTATACACATGTCTGGAGATTAGCTGGCTGTTGGCTGATCTAGGATGGATTTTTCTAGAGAAACAGGCTATTAAGCTCTATTCCACATGTCATTTGTTCTCTTATGGGCTACACGAAGTATGTTTTTATGGCCCTGATAGTTTCTTGCAAGAGCAAGAAACTGCAATCGTGCAAATATATTAAGATCCTGCATACATTACACCATAACTCCTAGTGGCCAGAAGGAGACCCAGTGATAAAATGGGAAGCCCTGATAGTTCCCATGACTAAGGGCTCAGATATGAGCAGTGTTGAAGATCTGACACCATTAATGCAATTAATTTTTCAAAAATACGAATTTGTTGACAGTAATAGAAGTTCAACTTCAAACAGGTTGTAGTAGCAGCTGTGGCTGGATACTTATATTAATTTATTCCACTAAGATTTACAAACCTATCTAATTCCTATTAGAAGTTGAAGTGAACTCAGGTAAAAGGAGTTCTTCTTGAGGTTTCTCTTTGCTACTCAAAATCCTCATTGGTTTCCATCTCACTCAAAGTCAAAGTCAAAGTTCTTTTAATGGCATCTAAGTTTCTTATATTATCTATTCATCTGTCATCCATCTTACTTATCTGCTACTTCTCATCCCTACCCACACTCTGCTTTTGTCAAACTAGTCTTCTTTTAATTCCTTAAAAAAATAAAAAATGGGGCACCACATGACTTGTGTACTTTCTATTTGTTCTGTTGGGAATACTCTTCCCCCACCATGAACACGTTCAGGTTTTACTCAAAATGCTTTTCAGGAACACTTTTATCAGTACTTTCCCTGCATTATTTTTCACCATAACTTCCATGAAAATCCAATACGCTATGCATTATACTGATTTTGTGTGTGTGTGTGTTTCTACCACCACTTCTATATCCATTTATTAAGGAAGGGCTTTCTTCCTATTTTGTTCATGCTGTCTACCTAAAACATGTAGGTACTGGAACACAGGTGTTCAATATATCTTTTTTGAATGGATTCCTGTGTCCATAATAATATAAATCAGTCTGAATTCTTTTAGTTTTGTTCATTGTTTTATAAAACCTCCGTCCTTCTTTTATGCGAGATATATGATGCTACCTCAAATTCTGGCTGTAATTATCAAACAGAGCGTAGTTTTTGAGCAATTTCAGAAGCAATATACAATGTTTGGCAAATGAAAGACATGTAAACATCACCATATTTCCCTGGGCATGGGATCCTTTTCCAAATATAGTCTGTGTTGTGTTTTAATAAACTGTCTGAATAACTTTGCAGATGCCAGACTCCTATTTCACAAATTTTCTGAATTAAAATTACTAAATTGGTATTATGACCTTCAATTACATTAAATCAAGAAGATAGTAAGGCCTTTGAGCAATAGCAATTGAATTATGTTTCAGGTACTCTGCTAGGCAGTGAAAGTAAAAAAATGAAAAAAACATGTTTTCTACCCTCAGGTCTACATCATATTACAGAATCTGTTTTAAGTAGCTTTATCTTATATAAAAAGACAAACTTATAAGAGCTCATTAAGATTATTATTAAGATATTATTTTGCTTATTTAATCAAATTTCTCATTTTCTATGTTAATTATTGCCTGTTAGTTATTCCCCACCATTATGTCCATTTCATTATCTTAAGGAATTTTCCTCTCCCCCGCTCCAATTTGTATTCATTCTTTCCTTCCTTGATCTTTGTCATCATTCTTGCTCAGTATGAGGGTTGATTGGAACATTATTGTAATGCTTTATTACCTCTTCTGGAGTGTTTCAAATTCTTCAATATTACTCACCCACTTGTATACTCTTCAAGCCTTTACACTTTGAGTTCCAGTCACATGTGCTTATTTTTGCTTCCTCCCAAATGGCTACTAAAATGATACTAAGAAATATAAAGTGATGGAAACTTACAAGGACAAAAATTATGGGACAAAGGCAGATAAATAGAAAAACCAATGGAAGAGCAATAGTGAACTCAACTGGGTGAATGCCTGAAACCAAGATGCAGATTCATGGGTAGGAGAAAAGTAGATGAAGTGATTCACTCCTTGGCCCTGGGCTTATAGAAAGTTTAGGGCTTGGAGATATCAGTTCCTAAATTAGTGAGATGAATGAGTCTGAGGCTGAAATCAGTGCAATTTTTGCAAGTCTATGTATGATCATGCCATAGTCCCACCTACCCAGATGAATACCACCAGGCAGGGGGCCACAGGGTTATACTCTGGAGAAACTTAATAGAACAGAACTGGCAATTATATATGCAAGTGGACTAAGAAACAGAGACAGGTTATGTGACTAAAAGTGATTTCCCTGAAAGCCTGCATTCCTAGTCCTCTCTGTTCATAGAATGACTGTACCTAGGCCGAATTCTCCCAACCAGAAGTCTACTGATTCTTCTCTGAAGAGATTGGATAACCACAAGTGAAAAAAAAACACTACATGTTAAACTGAGGGTGTCCCCTTGTTAAATAGGTGGCCCTTCCCCACCCCAGTCTATCACTAGACAGTGAAGCTCACCTATCAGCAACCTAACAGGCACTTTAAGTATGAACAGACACCAAGTGTAGTAGATTGCATTTTTGCTCAAGTATTCACTGGCTCTCCCCATGAGGCCCTTGGAGGATAATTTATTTTATCCATTGACAAAATACCTTGTTCATGTGATTTGATTTGACTAATGAAATGCAAACAAAAGGAATGTATACTCCCTCTGAACTAAATAAGCTTAAAGGCCTGTCATGTGGGGTTTTTTTTTATTTGTATTTACCTTCTGCAGTCACACCAATAATGTCTTCATAGAGGACTGAGAAAATCGAGAGAAGTGTTATAAAAAATTTTGATAATCAAAGTGCATGAAATACTATATTGAAAATGTCTCTCCAATGCACAGGACAGTAGATAAAAGTAGACTCACACAAAGATGTATCTTTATATTTCAGAACACCATAAATTGAGATAATCCAATAACATTCTAGATTAAAATAAACCATGGCTGCCTTCACCATGTAGGCCAACAGCATTGGGAAGCAGGATGGAGTTAGACTTCCAAACAGCAGTGCTGAAAGCTAGGAGACTATGGTGAAATGCCCTTTAATCCTTGGGGAAAATCTACACTAGAATCCTATACATAACCAAAATATCAATCATTTGTGGGATTAAATCTACATTTCTAAGGCCTGTAGGCACTCAGAAAATAGATCATATACATACTCTTTCCTTAGAAAATTAGTGAAGGTTATTCAGCAAAATGAGGCTTTAAACCAAAATATTAGAATCAATAAAAAAAATAGACCTAAGATGGGAGCCAAATAAATGAAAATCCACATGTCAGATGAACTTTGAGAACTATCAAGTTGAGATGAAGTAGGTGGAGAGCTCGCTCCAGGAAGGTTTCCATAAAAAATGAGAGTCTCAGCCTTCTGAATGGGAGAAAATAATAGCAAATGAAGCAACTGACAAACAACTAATCTCAAAAATATACAAGCAACTTATGCAGCTCAACTCCAGAAAAATAAACGACCCAATCAAAAAATGGGCCAAAGAACTAAATAGACATTTCTCCAAAGAGGACATACGGATGGCTAACAAACACATGAAAATATGCTCAACATCACTCATTATCAGAGAAATGCAAATCAAGACCACAATGAGGTATCATTTCACACCAGTCAGAATGGCTGTGATCCAAAAGTCTACAAGCAATAAATGCTGGAGAGGGTGTGGAGAAAAGGGAACCCTCCTACACTGTTGGTGGGAATGCAAACTAGTACAGCCACTATGGAGAACAGTGTGGAGATTCCTTAAAAAATTGCAAATAGAACTGCCTTATGACCCAGCAATCCCACTGCTGGGCATACACACCAAGGAAATCAGAATTGAAAGAGACACATGTACCCCAATGTTCATTGCAGCACTGTTTATAATAGCCAGGACATGGAAACAACCTAGATGTCCATCAGCAGATGAATGGATAAGAAAGCTGTGTTACATATACACAATGGAGTATTACTCAGCCATTAAAAAGAATACATTTGAATCAGTTCTAATGAGATGGATGAAACTGGAGCCGATTATACAGAGTGAAGTAAGCCAGAAAGAAAAACACCAATACAGTATACTAACACATATATATGGAATTTAGAAAGATGGTAATGATAACCCTGTATGTGAGACAGCAAAAGAGACACAGATGTATAGAACGAACTTTTGGACTCTGTGGGAGAGGGAGAGGGTGGGATGATTTGGGAGAATGGCATTGAAACACGTATACTATCATGTAAGAAATGAATCGCCAGTCTATGTTCAATATAGGATACAGGATGCTTGAGGCTGGTGCACGGGGATGATCCAGAGAGATGATATGGGGTGGGAGGTGGGTTCAGGATTGGGAACGCATGTACACCCATGGCGCATTCATGTCAATCTATAGCAAAACCAATACAGTATTGTAAAGTAAAATAAAGTAAAAACAAAAATTTTAAAAAAAAAAGAAATGGTAAAAAAAAAAATGAGAGTCTCTATTATTAGAGAATATTTGGAAAGTATTTCTGGTAAGCTTCTCTGGTGGCTCAGTGGTAAAAGAACCCACCTGAAATGCAGGAGATGTGGGTTCAATCCCTGGGTCAGAAAGATTCCCTGAAGAAGATAATGGCAATCCACTCCAGTATTCTTGCCTGGGAAATCCCATGGACAGAAGAGCCTAGCAGGCTAAAGTCCATGGGTTCGCAAAAGAGTCAGACATGATTTAGTGACTTAACAATAATTTCTGATAAAGCAGTTAGGAAAAATTTAACAATAGAGAGCCATTTATTGCAGCTTAGCAGATAATAAACAAACATGAATATCTATACACACATGTATATCCCCACAGACAATTACTAAAAATTACCAGAAAAAATATAATAAAGGTATTTATATATACATGAATATTTGGCTTTATAGTACAAACAATGCATATAGCTCATAATGAATGCTGACTTTTAACTAAAAATCTCACATAACTATATCAGAAAGATAAAAATATTTAAATCTTATCTATAATTAAAATCAGTTTATAATATGTAAAATTTTTAAGTCAATTAGAGTATAAGTACTTCACTTAAAATTTGAGACAAATACCTAAAGTACTAGACAAAGCAATTAAGAAGGATTACCTTTAGAGAGCAGAATTTAGACGTTGAAATAGAGGTGGCTTTATTTTATTATAAGCCTTTTAGTATTGTTTGATTTTTAAACCATCTACATTTATTTAATAAAAAAATATCCAATAAAAGACAAAATACTTTTTAAAACTGACAGTATGAAAGAGTAATGCTTATTATAAATTACATGCATATATTAAGTGAAAAATAATTGACATATGTTTAGCATATGTGACGTAGAAAGTCCAAATTTGCTTTTTTTAATAGACAAATGCTTCAAAATGCATACAGTTTTTATGAGCAAACACTACTACTTGTCATTTACAAGTGAGTAAATTTGTAAGTTGACTATAAAGTTGTTTACTATTATATGATTTTAATCACAAAAAACCACACCTACCTGAAACATAAGGAAATATGCCCAAGCTTTTTTGACATATAATTGAAAATATTAACAAAGCCAGATATGCTATACACAAATATACCAGGAAAAAGTATGGCACAATGGAGAAGCCAACATTTCAAATATATTTTGATCTAATTTAGTGAGGCACTATGAATTTTATTAGAAATAATAATAACATACATGCTATATGATTAATACCATTGTACTCGCAGTGAGAGTAATTCTGAAAGAAGTCTCAGCTGATTATTTGTAAGGAGAACACAAAAGGAATTTACCATTGAGAATAAACTAGTCATGGGATATGTTACTGTACCAGCAATTATGCATATTGAGGAGTAAAATCAGAAGGAAGCATGTAGAAAGTAACACCCAGCCTATTCAGATGATATGAACCTTAGGCATGTGTTAAGAGCTTTTTAGAGAGCTCTAGGGGAACCGACGAAGAAGGCAATGGCACCCCACTCCAGTACTCTTGCCTGAAAAATCCCATGGATGGAGGAGCCTGGTGGGCTGCAGTCCATGGGGTCGCTAAGAGTCAAACACGACTGAGTGACTTCACTTTCACTTTTCACTTTCATGCATTGGAGAAGGAAATGGCAACCGACTCCAGTGTTCTTGCCTGGAGAATCTCAGGGACGGGGGAGCCTGGTGGGCTGCCGTCTATGGGGTCGCACAGAGTCGGACATGACTGAAGTGACTTAGCAGCAGCAGCAGCAGCAGGGGAACCAAACAGAATATCCTTTTGCTTCACTGGTGACATTTAGCTCCCACTACAATGTTACTCTTGTCACCACACAGTTGAGCCTGCAGAATGGCATAGTACTTAAAATTAATTCCTTGTTCCTTAGTATCTAAAGAAAACCAGCAACCAGTATCAAATTTGAGCAGCCACGGGAACATTTCCCTGTTAGGACAGTTTACAAACTTAGACTGGCAAAAAAGGGAACTTCTGAAAACTGAAAAACAAAGCAAAACAAACTCTTTACCTTTCTTTGTTAGAGCTATTAAGCAAATTCAGTCCAATCCAGTGATTTCTTTGTCAGATTTGTATTTGATAAACTGATTCTCAGATCAAACTTCCAGCTCTGCATTCCTCTTCATTTTCCTATAGGTTTTTTGAAAGGGTGAAGGAAGGGGATAGAAGGTATAGCTACCTCTTAGGTTCCATCAGCTTCTGGGTCCTACTCTGTGCAGCTCCCATAATCCCTCATGTCTGTTCTCATAGCACATGGAGTACTCAGTGTTGACTTTAACGGAGTTCACCTTCAGCTGAATGACATGTGTGCCTTGTGACTATGCCGCTGTTCCCTGCTCTGCCAGTAAGGTATTCACACACACTCATCTGTAGCCACGCACTTTGTCTATCAGTAATTCTTCACAGGTGTGTTAGCTCAAGCTCCTTGTAATCTTTGTATACCAGTCTGGAGTCACAAGCATACCCATGTGATCACTATCTTTCACTCACTGCTGCTGCTGCTAAGTCACTTCAGTCATGTCCGACTCTGTGTGACCCCACAGATGGCAGCCCACTAGGATCCCCCGTTCCTGGGCTTCTCCAGGCAAGAACACTGTAGCGGGTTGCCATTTCATATTCCAATGCATGAAGGTGAAAAGTGAAAGTGAAGTCACTCAGTCGTGTCCGACTCTTAGCGACCCCATGGACTGCAGCCTACCAGGCTCCTCCATCCATGGCATTCTCCAGGCAAGAGTACTGGAGTGGGTTGCCATTGCCTTCTCTGCTTTTACTCACTGTTTCCCATCAAAACATTACAACTAATGTTACTAGGCAAAAATGCTATTTGCTGAGTACCTGCTATAAACCAAGTCTTCAAAAAAGTGACTTAAATACTTTTGATTGCTGAATAGTCTTCTGTGGTATGCATGGGTCATGATTTGTTTCACCCTGGGTTGTTCACTGTAGAGCTGTTAGTTTCATGCACAGATTTTAAGGTGAACATAAGTTTTCATTTTTCTGGGATAAATTTTCAGAGGCACAATATCTGGGTAATAGGGAAGTGGCAAAGACTATTAAAAGCATTCTTAATAAATATTTTAAAATTAATAAACTGGTTCACATATGCTTCCTGAATGAGAGATCCAGTTTCTCTGCATCCTCTGCAGCATATGTTGTTAGGACCATATTTTATTTTGACTATTCTCCTCTGTGTATAGTGATATTTCATTGTGGTTCTCATTTGCATTTTCCTAATGGCTAATGATATTGGAAACATTTTCAGGTACTTGCTTAATATCTGTGTAACTGCTTTGATGTTGCTCATAGTTTTTCCTTATCCTTTTGACATCTGAAATGTCTAGAGATAATCTTTGTTTTATTCTTGGTATTGGTGGTTTGTGCCTACTCTCTTTTCTTTGTCAGTCTAGTTGTGTTTGTTAATATTATTACTCTTTCAAAAAATGAGCTTTTTGTTTCATTGATTTTTATTATCTTTTAAATTTACTTTGTGTCATTTTCATGAATTAGCTCTCTTTTCCCATCCTTTTACTTTTAACCTACCTGTAATGTTATATATGAAATGAGATTCTTGAATTTGGGTTGAGTTTATTAATCCACTTGCTAATACCAGACTTTTAAGTGATGTGTTTATGCCATTTGCATTTAATTTAATTACTGATATGTTAGAGTTTCTCTTCCATTTTATTTTTTATTTCTTGGTTCTTCTCTTTCTTTTTTATTTATCTTTTATCTCTTTCCTATCTTCCTGTGGGTTACATGAACAGTTTTTTAGAATTCTGTTGTGATTTATGTACAGTGCTTTTGAGCTTATCTCTTTATACACTTTTTGTTGTTTTTTTGCTTAGTATTATATACATGACTTATCACAGTTTGTGGGTATCAGTATTTTACCAATTCAAGTGAAGCTCAGAAGTATACCTCCCTTTAAATTCCTTTATCCTTTTAATAATTATTTTAAATATTTCTACTATATTCATTTACAACTACTTCAGACAATGTTAAAATTTTTGCACAACTGTCACATATAATTTCAAAAAGTCAAGGGGGAAAGTAAAATGTCTTGTATTTGCTCATGTTTTTATTATTTTCTGGTTCTTTCTTTATTGATAATGCTGTGAGAATCCTTTATCATTTTCCTTCTGTTTAGATAATTTCCTTTGCCCATTCCATTAAAGTAGGCTGTTTGGTGACATACTCTTTTAATTTAGGTGGTTTTTTTTTTTTATGATATTACTTTACCCCTTATTTTCTGAAGGATATTTTCACTGCATATAAAAATTTGGATTGGTAGTTCTTTTCATGTGGCCCTTGAAACATACCATGTCTCTTCCTTCTGACCTCCATGATTTCTGTAAATTTACACCTTTTGCCAGATTTGGAAATTTTCAGCCAAGTAATTTTTAAGATTAGCTCTTTCTTAAAGGCTTGTTCATTTTTTTTTCCCAGTCTATTTTTACTCTGTTGTTCAGAATTGGATAATTTTTATTGTTCTCTCTCTAAGTTCACTATTTCCTCTGGGTCCTTTATTTTGCTCCTCGGCCCTTACATTGTTTATTTCAGTTATATTTTCAGTACCAAAATTTTCATTTGGTTTTTCTTTGCTGATTCTTTTTTTTTTTTTCATTTTTTCAACCATTTTTATAATTGATTTTTGAAATACTTTTATGACAACCTCTTTAAAATATTTGTCAGAGAGTTCTAGAATTTTCTATATTCTTAGTGTTGGCATTTATTTGTTGTCTTTTATATTTTATTGACATTTTTCAGTGATAAGTAATTTTTATTATTGAATCATTATGAAACATGAAATAATTCTTGTGGAATTGTTATGAGTGATGTTTTATAATATTTATTATTTTTATGTTATGATGGTTTGGATGTTATTTAACCCTTCAGTTTTATGTGATTGGCTGTGATGCCAATCTGATAGAGGAAATGGAAACACTGCCTAATGTGAGGTACTGGTAGAAATCCATGTTCCACACTAGACCAGTGTTGATAGCTAATGAGGCAGGGGGCTTCCCTTTACTGCTGGGCAGGAGTAGGAGTTCTGGCTCCCTCCTAGACCTCTGCTGAGACCCCTTTGGCTGGCAATGGTAGTAGGCCCATATGGCATCCACTGGTTCCTTCAGTGTATGCTTTTTTTTACCACTGGGTGGTGTTGAGTGTCTTAACTGTCCACTTAGCTTCCTTTGACATCACATCAACAGCAGACGGAAGTGAGTAGATATACCTTTTTAGAGCTCAGAATGAATATCTTGTCACCCACTCAGTCTTATTAAAATTTGGTGAAGGTGTATGAGGTGGATGAACCTAGAGCCTGTTATACAGAGAGAAGTAAATCAGAAAGAGGAATATAGTATAATATAATATAATATAATATAATATAATATAATATCATCTGTTAACACTTATATATGGAATCTAGAAAGATGGTCCTGATGAACCTACTTGCAGGGCAGCAGCGGATACACAGATGTAGAGAACAGACTTGTGAACACAGTAGGGGAAGAGAGAGTGGGATGGAATGAGAAAGTAGCATGGACACATATACATTACTGTGTGTAAAATACATAGCCAGTGGGAATTTGCTGTATGATGCAGGGAGCTCAACTCAGTGCTGTGTGACAACCTAGATAGGTGGGATAGGATGGGAGGTAGGAATGAGATTCAAGAGGAATGGGACATATGTATACCTGTGACTGATTCATGTTGATGTATGGCAGAAATCAATACAATGTTATGAAGCAATTATCCTCCAATTAAAAATAAATTAAGGGAAAAAAAAAAAAACCTTTGTGAAGGTGGGCATCTGTTTTCCAGCCTTTGCTAGTAGGGGTGTGAGTAGAGCCAGTGTTTTCTGTGTCATTGGCAGCAGAAAAACAGTTATTATCCAAAGTTTTTTTATCTTTAGAAAGTGGCCCAGACTTCCCCTTTCTGTTACTATTGGCTAGGGAGGATAGGCTTTTAGTAAGGCTTATTTTATCATTATCCATTGACATTTCTGGGTTACCAGTGTTGCCATGTGGTTCCTTGAGTCCCAAGTTTCCTATTGAGAGTACCACCTTCTCTCCACCTTTCAGGATTTATTAGTCTTCTAGGGCTGCCTTAACAAAACACCACAGACTGACTGGCTTATACAAGAGAAATTTATTTCTTCACAGTTCTGGAGGCTGGAAATCTAAGATCAAGGTGTTGGCATGTTTGGTTTCTCTTGAGGCCTTTCTTCTTGGCTTGCAGATGACTGCCTTCTTACTACATCCTCACGTGGGCTTTTCTTTTTGTGTGTGCAGCACATCCCTTCACTGATAAGGACATCAGTCTTAACAGTTTAGGGCTTTACCCTTATAATCTCATTCAATCTTCATTACCTCTTTAAAGGCTCTGTCTCCAGCTATAGTCACATTGGGTGGTTAGAGCTTCAACATATGAATTGGAGGGGATAAATTCAGTTAAAAACACTCTGTCTTCTGAAATTACAAAATTCATGTTCTTCTCACCTGCAAAATACATCCATTTCAATACTAACAGTCCCAAAAGTCTTAACTCATTTGAGCAACAGTTTTAAGATCAGAATCTTCATGCATTGAACCTAGACTGGCGATTCGTTTCATATATGATATTATACATGTTTCAATGCCACGATACTGGATGCGTGGGGCTGGTGCACTGGGACGACCCAGAGGGGTGGTACGGGGAGGGAGCAGGGAAGGGGGTTCAGGATGGGGAACACGTGTATACCTGTGGCAGATTCATGTTGATGTGTGGCAAAACCAATACAATATTGTAAAGTAATTAACCTCCAATTAAAATAAATAAATTTATATTTAAAAAAAGATCAGAGTCTTATCTAAATACCATCAAAATCCAGATATGAGTGAGATTTAAAATATGATTCTTCATGAGGCAAAATTCCTCTCCACCTGTGAACCTATCAGTTCAGTTCAGTCGCTCAGTCGTGTCTGACTCTGTGCACCTATGGAGCCAGATAAATTATGTACTTCCAAAATACAATGGTGGGACAGGGATAGAACAGACGTTTCCATTTTAAAAGGACCAGTGTGAAAGTGGCCACAGGTTCCAAGCAAGTGCAAAAGCTAGCAAGACAAATTCTGCCAAATGTCAAGGCAAGAGAATAAACTATTCTGGCTCTGTGTTCTGTCCTTCGGGCCCTACAGAGTGGCTGCCGTGCCTTCTGTAGTTCCTATAATCAAATAAAAATGGGCGTGCAATAAAGACACATTGGATAGATTTTATGCATGTTTCTTGGAATGTCTCACATTCTATCAAAGGAATGCTACAGGAAAACTTGAAGCTATAGTTTGAAATGGGTTGTGTTGCTTTTTTTTTTCAGATGTTTGTCAAGAGAGAAACAAATGATTGCTTTTACTTTCCTTCTAAAATGTATTACTGTGGAAATACATCTGTCAGATTTAGGAGAAGAGAAGGATGCACCATCTTTGTGAATAATGATATTTCAACTTCAAAAATATCTTAATGACCTTTTGCAAAATATTGTTCTTAGGATAAGAAAGGAAGAAAGGAATGGAGGGAGGGGAAGAAAAGAAGAAGAAAAAAAACAAAATAGGAGAAAAGTGACTACAAACTTTGATGTTTCTTTTATGACATAAATGAAAAGCAGTATGAGACAAACCATTATTTTAGCTCTTGGTACAGACAGCCTCAACAAAGTTTTATAAGCCTGCATGTCAACATTAGGATCTGTCCTAAATTTGTGGCTGAAAATATGTTAGCACTTAAAGATGAAGGAAACTTGGGATTTAAATCTAAGTCATTTTTCATCAGCACAGCTGGTCAAAGACCATGGTTAGAAATGTGTTGTTTTCTTTCTTAGGAGACAATTTAGAAAGTTCAAGTTTTAATATTTTGGAACATTACTGTCATTTTTTAAGTGTGAGAATTAAATATTCCTGGATTATAGATTTTACAGTGTATCTGGATAAAAGATTTTCCAAGTGCTCTAAGCTACAGAACTCCATTCAGTTCCCTGAAAACTATGTCTATTTAATATCGCCTATGACCACTCCCTCTTCCTTACACCAGTTTGAATCCATGGCCCTCCTGGCATACCTCTTGTTCACTTCCAATAGTGATTTTCTTCCACAACTTAAAATCTGAAATGTTTTATAAAAGGACATAGGTGGAGGCTTCTGCTGTGGCATCAGGAATTCAATTATACAATATATGACATCTGTGTCAGACATGACTAGCTTCTTGTTTGTTTCACAATTGATTGATATTGATTTGAGCACCATGGCCTCAAACCCTTGTGCCACTTCACCTGCTGAACATGTTGTCAGGCCTCTTCTCTTAGACCTGCAGCACTTCTGACTTCAGCTGTGGGGATACCTGATTGTTAGATGATGTTAGATATTGACTTGGAGCGATTGGTGCTGATGGAGCTCTCTGATTGTCAGCGTTGTTATAGTTGCGTCAGTCTTTCCCATTATATCCCAAAAAGGGATGTGCAGTTTTGACCTTCATCTTTCACTGAAAGAGTCAAAGTAGAGGGAAATATAAAAGTCTGCTTATTTTTTTCACTTCCTTAGTAACAGCCACCTGTACAGAGTTTTTCTGGGAGTTTATTTTTGGAGTCGTTATTTTAGTAAAATCATCCGACTTTCAATACTATAATCCCAACAAGTCCGAAAACTCACTTTCATCGGTGTCATTGTTTTGGTTAGCTTTAATGGGGAATTGTGATTCCTGGGGTTATCTCGATCCCTAGTGACTCTCTTTTATTCATTTCTTTAGGCTCCTGAAAAGCACAAATGTGATTGTACTGTGAAAATGTTAAACATAACTTATACATGCATACCTGCTATAATTATACCCCAGTCAAGCCATTAGAGATTTGAGAGCTCCCTCTCTTCTCTGAATCCTATATTCCTAGCCCAATCTAGCTTTCAGCAAGGCTGACAGAGCCGGTGCTGCCTATGCTAATAGCTGGGGTTCATCAGCATAAATTGCTTTTGGGGTGCTCCTCAGTGTGCCTGATGCTGTATTTGATGTTATGATTTGTAGCAAACAAGAGGCACTCAACGATTTAGCAGCCTGTGCTCAGTTGTTGCCGCAAGGGAGCTGAGGGGCTTTTAAATAAACTATGTATGATTTCCTCACATGAGATGCTATATAAGTGCTACACATGACAGAAAAGCACATTTAAAGGAAGCCCAAAACCATCAGTTGAGATTTCCAGAACCAATCTAAGAATCAGCTGCACAGTGTGGCCTGCTGAATTCATGATGGACTTGGGGAAGCTGCTGAATGAATTAGGGGGTGGCAGAGGGCAGGGAAGCAAAGGAAAAAAATGTGTGACAGATACAAAGATTTTGCAAGGATTTTAATGTTAGTCATAGGATGAGACAAGGGGAAAATACAGAGTTTGCATGGGAGAATGTGAGATTGTTGTTGTTCAGTTGCTAACTCATGTCTGACTCTTTGAGACCCCGTGGCCTGGAAACAAGCCAGGCTCAGCTCTGTATTCCACTATCTCTAGGAGTTTGCTCAAATTCATGTCCTTTGAGTCAGTGATCCTGTTGAACCATCTCATCCTCTTCTGCCCCCTTCTTCTCTCACCTTCAATCTTTCCCAGCATCGGGGTCTTTTCCAGTGAGTTGGCTCTTTCCTTCAGGTGGCCAAAGTATTGGAGCTTCAACTTCAGCATCAGTCTTTCCAATGAATATTTAGGGTTGACTTCCTTTAGGATTGATTGGTTTGATCTCCTTGCTGTCCAAAGGACTCTCGAGAGTTTTCTCCAACACCACAATTCAAAAGCATCAATTCTTCGCCACTCAGCCTTCTTAATGGCCCAATTTTTATACCCATATATGGCTACTGGAAAATCCATAGTTTTGACTATATGGACCTTTGTCAGCAAAGCAATGTCTCTGCTTTTTGATATGCTATCTAGGTTTGCCATAGCTTTCCTTCCAAGGAATAAGTATCTTTTAATTTCCTGACTGCAGTCAATGTCAACAGTGATTTTGAAGCCAAAGAGATAAAATGTATCACTGCTTCCATTTGTTTTGGAAAACCAAAGTGAGACACAGGTGACCAAAGCATGCTGAGATATAGCCTTCACTGAGTGCAGTCCATATAAAAATTGTCACATAATTACAACTGAACAATGGGAGAAATTCCCATAAGTGATCATGAAGGATATTGATTCTATCAAGAAAAAAGCATATAACACTTATTTTAAACACAACATTTATTTAAAAAAACCCAATATTTTCTTTGCATTTTCATTGATACGTAAAACTTGCTCAATAAATGCTAGTAAATGCACATCCCACCAAAGTGTTCATAAAATTGGGCTATCTACCTAAAAATGGAAATATCAATGATTTCTCCTGTTTCTTGTTACCTAAGTTAAAAATTTGAATTTCTGTCATCAAACTTTAATACCAAACTTTTGGTTGTTTTACAAGCTAAAATATATTTAAGCTTTTTGCTGGTCAGAGCATCTGTGTCCTCTGTGATTTTCTTCATTTTTCTTGATGTAATAGTTTCACTTAAGAACTAATAGTAGGTAGAGATTCACATGTACTCATTTATTCAATTTTTTTAGTTTTAATGTCTCCCTCACTACACACTCACAAATGGCTTCTTCTACCTTATTTCTTGGTCATTTATCTCTTTTTAGAAACATGTTTTGTTCTAAGAAGTACATTCTGTTGTGTATCTGTTGATACCATATGATTTCAAATTCTAAAGCCACTCAATTTATATGTCTATATTTTAGCCCTTGACAGTATAGTCTGTAGATAGATATAGATGTGTAGGTGTGTACGTATATATCTTGCCATAGAAAGTGATTCCTTTGATTTTCAGATCTTATCTTTGCATCCCAGCACCTAGTACAATACCTGGTATATAATAGCTACTCAATGAAAGTACAGACAACATTTTAAAATTGTAGCTTTGTAAACATCTTCATATTTAAACCTGGCATCATAATTCAATTCCTGTGTGATGTAAGGCACTGTGTGTCTGTGAACTTCGGCCCCAGGTATGCATGGCTAAAGTTTAAGTTAGAATCCCCTCCAGGAGATCAGTGTTGGACAATGGAGGGGTAAAGGAAGAGTGGGTCATGGTATCCCATGGCATGTATTTCTGTCCAGTGTGGGGGATTCATCATCTACCTGGAACCCACTGAAAAATATCTTCCTTCTATCAGAGAATTTTCAGTTCTCGTGACTATCCCACAGTTCATTAGATGACACTGAAGGTATTCAGAGGTCAGAAAACAGGGTATTCAGGAAGATGAAAAGCACAGGATTGAAAAGAAATGGAAAAAAAAAAAAGGAAAATCATCTTTTGGATAATATGCAAAGCAGGCATCCAGCATTCTTCAAAGGAAATAGGAAAATATTTTTATGCAAATTTATTGAAAACATTTTATTTTTTTAATGTATAAAAATATAGTATTGGTTTAAATTTATTTTTAATTTAAGTATATTTGCTTTACAATGTTAAGTAAACTTTGAGCAATCATGTAAACTAACACAACAAGGGCTATACCTACAAGAGAATTTCCACTAAATAATGAATTATATAAACAGCACAGGGCGTCCACAAAAGGATGAAGATGGATAGAAAATGCTAGAAAATAAGAGCCATATTTAACTGACAATGGATTTTACCAATTTTTAGAGGACAGTTATCCTATGCAATATAATTTTTATAAATATATTTTCCTAAAAATATGTCTCTTCACTCTGGGAAATTCTTGGTAGAATAGTTGTAGGCTTATTTCAGAATAGCAATTAAATCATTGTTATGAAGTACTTTTTGCTTTAGAAGATTCTTTTTAAAGAACCCTCTTCTGATCTACTGGGCTCCCTAGGTGGCTCAGTTGTAAAGAATCCACCTGCCAGTGCAGGAGATGCCAGAGACGCGGGCTTGATCCCTGGGTTGGGAAGATCCCCTGGAGAAGGGACCGGCAACTCACTCTAGTACTCTTGCTGGGAAAATCCCATGGTTAGAGGAGCCTTACTGACTACAGTCCATAGCGTTACAAAGAGTCAGACATGACTGAGGGACTAAGCACAGCATACGTCAGAACTATTAGAGATAACTGTCTAAACTATTTTGGCCAGAGTTCCAGAGCACAGAGTAGACAGCATGGGGTAAACAGCCTCATCCATGAGGAAAGTTGCCTCAATGAAGTTTATTAATAGATTGATGTTCAATATGCTTTACATGCTTTATATCTACCAGGGGCTCTGTTAAGCCCTACAATCCCACCTTTTCTCTTTCATACCTACTAGGAAGTATTGTGCCCTGCTGCTGCTGCTGCTGCTGCTGCTGCTGCTAAGTCGCTTCAGTTGTGTCTGACTCTGTGCAACCCCATAGACGGCAGCCCACCAGGCTCCCCCGTCCCTGGGATTCTCCAGGCAAGAACACTGGAGTGGGTAGCCATTTCCTTCTCCAATGCATGAAAGTGAAAAGTGAAAGTGAAGCTGCTCAGTCGTGTGCTTCTCTTAGTGACCCCATGGACTGCAGCCCACCAGGCTCCTCTGTCCATGGGATTTTCCAGGCAAGAGTACTGGAGTGGGGTGCCATATATATATACATATACACACACACACACACAACTTCTGCCAAGCTGCTGCAAACACAAGGCACTGTAGTTTAAGGAATCTCTTGGGGAAATACAAATCATTGCACTTAATAGCCTGACTATACAAACAGGCACCGAATGGTGTTTATTTCTGGATCCAAGGCCATAAAATTTGTCAGTGGCCTTCCGTGAAGGAATAGCCTGCTAGGACATTTCATTATGCGATCTAACTCCCTCAATTTCCAATACTTCACATGAAAATGAACCCAGTATTTTGTAAATGGTGGAAAGCAGCCTGAGTCTGACATCCAATGAAGACTTTATTTTCTCCATTTACATTTTTAAGAAATAGCAAAGCTGTGTGGTATGTTCATTTTATGATAATCAGACACAAAAGAAAGAAGGACAAAGTGGCAGAGGCAAAGAGTAGCAGAGGAGGGAAAAAATATGTGGACTCAAGTTAGCAAATGCGTTAAGATTTAGCAAGTTGGCAAAGCAACTGGTATCACTCAATTGAGCATGAATCTAGACCACTTATCTGATTTGGCTCCCAATGAATATTTTTCTTTCTAAGATTTTAAAGGCAGTTTTATAGTGCAATATGTTTTTTTTTAAATTCTAGATATCAAATATCTAGGGATTATTTTTTATTTGTGAAATATTATGATTAGTTGGATACACATGTATCAGTTTATGCTTGGCTTCTAAAAAGTATTATGAAGCTCCTTGAAAAACATGCTGTGGTGAATCGCTCAGGTATTTACACTTTTGTGATCAGTCTTATCCATTCACTCTTACGACTCTGGCCAAGCTTACAATCAGTGGCCATATAATTACATAACTAGACTGCCAAGAATTCTAGACTGCTGTCCTATATGTGCAATGGGTACCTTTTAAAACCAGTCAATAATAATATTATGACACTTTCATCCCTAACATCTGATTACTACCCTCATCCCCTTGGTTCGTTTGATTCTAAGTGTATTGCTGTTGACTACCTGTACAACCTTAGTTTCTTATCTTTAAAATAGGCATAATAATAACTATTTCCCAAGGTTATTATGAAGTTAGATAAGCTAATATAGAGTCCTATATATAATAGGGACTCCATAAGTTTTCATCCTCTTTTCCTCATATCTTCCTATATAAATATCTCCTTCCTAATTATATTTTTATTGCTCTTGTTGAGGAAGAAACATTTTTCCTCTGCCCTTCTCTTGGTCTTCCCTTCTGACTTAGCTGGTAAAGAATCTGCCTGCAGTGCAGGAGACCTGGGTTTGATCCCTGGGTTGGTAAGATTCCCCTGGAGAAGGGAATGGCTATCCACTCCAGTATTCTGGCTTGGAGAATTCCATGGACTGTATAGTCCATGGGGTCGCAAATAGTTGGACACGACTGAGTGACTTTCACTGTCACTTTTCTAGGTTCTATGGCTTGTCTAATAATCAAATTGACATAAGACAGATTAACAAGAGAAGAATACATTTAATTACCTACCTACCAGGACCCCACAAGGACAATGAGACCCAAGAACAAGTCAGACAGTGAGACTTTAATGCTGTTTTGAACTAAAGAATGGGACAGGGTCCAAGGCCTTGAAAGGGGAAGAAGGTGCTTTACACAATGATAAGAAGAGCAGACATTTGGTAATTACATGTTTTTCCTGCCACACAGGTAGGCCATTAAAATAAAACATTATCTCCGGGTAATAATGCTCTTTCTGGGCCACACCTCCTATCTAAATTCTTCCAGGAAGTGAAGGGAAAGGTAAAAGTTTGTCCTGGGGCTGCTGAACCTGGTTTGTGTTGCTGAAAACCTGGTCTTTGTTCACCAATGCCAATGGAAATATGGCAACAGGGTTTTGGAGGAGTAGAAAGGTGTAGCTTTATTACTTTGCCAGGTAAAGAGTGCCACTACAAACAAAGCTAGTGGAGGTGATGGAACTCTAGTTGAGCTGTTTCACATCTTAAAAGATGATGCTGTGAAAGTGCTGCACTCAATATGCCAGCAAATTTGGAAAGCTCAGCAGTGGCCACAGGACTGGAAAAGGTCAGTTTTCATTCCCATCCAAAAGAAAGGCAATGCCAAAGAATGCTCAAACTACCACACAGTTTGTACTCATCTCACACACTAGTAAAGTAATGTTCAAAATTCTCCAAGCCAGGCTTCAACAGTACTTGAACTGTGAATTTCCAGATGTTGAAGCTGGATTTAGAAAAGGCAGAGGAACCAGAGATCAATTTACCAACATCTGTTGTATCATCTACTTCTGCTTTATTGACTACACCAAAGCGTTTGACTGTGTTGGTCACAACAAACTGGAACATTCTTCAAGAGATGGGAATACTAGACCACCTGACCTGTCTGCTGAGAAATCTGTATGGGGATCAAGAAGCCACAGTTAGAACTAGACATGGAACAACAGACTCGTTCCAAATAGGGAAAGGAGTACATCAAGGCTGTATATTGTCACCCTGCTTATTTAACTTATATGCAGAATACATCATGAGAAACACTGGGCTGGATGAAGCACAATCTGGAATCAAGATTGCTGGGAGAAATATCAATAACCTCAGATATGCAGATGACACCACACTTATGGCAGAAAGTGAAGAAGAACTGAAGAGCCTCTTGATGAAAGTGAAAGAGGAGAGTGAAAAAGTTGTCTTAAAGCTCAACATTCAGAAAACTAAGATCATGGCATCTGGTCCCATTACTTCATGGGAAATAGATGGGGAAACAGTGGAAACAGTGACAGACTTTATTTTTTTGGGCTCCAAAATCACTGCAGATGGTGACTGCAGCCATGAAACTAAAAGACGCTTGCTCCTTGGAAGGAAAGTTATGACCAACCTAGATAGCATATAAAAAGCAGAGACATTGCCAAATGCCATCTAGTCAAATGTATGGTTTTTCCAGTAGTCAAGTATGGATGTTAGTTGGACTATAAAGAAAGCTGAGTTCCGAAGAATCGATGCTTTTGAACTATGGTGTTGGAGAAGGCTCTTAAGAGTCCCTTGGACTGCAAGGAGATCCAGTGGAAATCATCCCTGAATATTCATTGGAAGGACTGATGCTAAAGCTGAAACTCCAAGACTTTGGCCACGTAGTGTGAAGAACTGACTCATTTGAAAAGACCCTGATGCTGGGAAAGATTGAAGATGGGAGGAGAAGGGGATGACAGAAGATGAGATGCTTGGATGGCATCACAGACTCAATGGCCATGAGTTTGAGTAAACTCTGGGATTTGCTGAAGGACAAGGAAGCCTGACATGGTGCAGTTCATGGGGTCGCAAAGAGTCAGACATGACTGAGCGACTGAGCTGAACTGAATGAGTGCCACAGCCAGCTAGTGCTCTCAAGACTCTGCCCGCCTTCCTGGGAAGCTGGAAGAAGTCTAATCCTTTTAGGGTGGAAAATTGGGCAGAAGATTCAGATGTGGTCTTGTATTTTCTCCCTTTGAGCATTGAGGTCATCAGGGCTGGAGTCAGGTGACTCCAGAACAGATCCCAGTGGTCTTTGAGGTCATCCTCAGGTGACATTCCTTCTGGAATGAAGGATGCTCCCAAAGGAAAGGGGTGTTAGGGAGTGTTGTCTTGGAGGGGTGAGCATCAGGTATATAGTATGATCTTAGCTAGATAGCAGTCATTTTCAGAGTACAGTTAAGCCAGAAACAGAAGGAAAACAAAGATATGTAGGTTGAATGGGTGGGATGAATAAGGGCTGGATAAAGGCTAACATGGGGCTTCCCTGGCGGCTCAGCTGGTAAAGAACCTCCCTGCAATGTGGGAGACCTGGGTTCAATCCCTGGGTCAGGAAAGTCCCTTGGAGGAAGGCATGCGAACCCACTCCAGTATTCTTGCCTGGAGAATCCCTATGGACAGAGGAGCAAGACAGAGTCAGACACGATTGAGCAACTGTGCACAGCACAATCACTTTGGGGTGCCTCCGGTAGTTTCTTCCATGTATTCTTGCCACTTCTTCTTAATATCTTCTGCTTCTGTTAGGTCCATACCATTTCTGTCCTTTATCGAGCCCATCTTTGCATGAAATGTTCCCTTGGGATCTCTAATTTTCTTGAAGAGATCTCATCTTTCCCATTCTGTTCTCTTCCTCTATTTCTTTGCATTGATCGCTGAAGAAGGCTTTCTTATATCTTCTTGCTATTCTTTGGAACTCTGCATTCAGATGCTTATATCTTTCCTTTTCTCCTTTGTTTTTTGACTCTCTTCTTTTCACAGCTATTTGTAAGTCCTCCCCAGACAGCCATTTTGCTTTTTTGCATTTCTTTTCCATGGGGATGGTCTTGATCCCTGTCTCCTGTACAATATCATGAACCTCATTCCATAGTTCATCAGGCACTCTGTCTATCAGATCTAGTCCCTTAAATCTATTTCTCACTTCCACTGTATAATCATAAGGGATTTGATTTAGGTCATACCTGAATGGTCTAGCGGTTTTCCCTATTTTCTTCAATTTGAGTCTGAATTTGGTAATAAGGAGTTCATGATCTGAGCCACAGTCAGCTCCTGGTCTTGGTTTTGTTGACTGTATAGAGCTTCTCCATCTTTGGCTGCAAAGAATATAATCAGTCTGATTTCGGTGTTGACCATCTGGTGATGTCCATGTGTAGAGTCTTCACTTGTGTTGTTGGAAGAGGGTGTTTGCTATGACCAGTGCATTTTCTTGGAAAAACTCTATTTGCCTTTGCCCTGCTTCATTCCGCATTCCAAGGCCAGATTTGCCTGTTACTCCAGGTGTTTCTTGACTCCCTACTTTTGCATTCCAGTCCCCTATAATGAAAAGGACATCTTTTTTGGGTGTTAGTTCTAAAAGGTCTTGTAGGTCTTCATAAAACCGTTCAACTTCAGTTTCTTCAGCATTACTGGTTGGGGCATAGACTTGGATAACTGTGATATTGAATGGTTTGCCTTGGAGACGAACATAGATCATTCTGTCATTTTTGAGACTGCATTCAAGTACTGCATTTCCGACTCTTTTGTTGACCATGATGGCTACTCCATTTCTTCTGAGGGATTCCTGCCTGCAGTAGTAGATGTAATGGTCATCTGAGTTAAATTCACCCATTCCAGTCCATTTTAGTTCACTGATTCCTAGAATGTCAATGTTCACCCTTGCCATCTCTTGTTTGATCACTTCCAATTTACCTTGATTCATGGATCTAACATTCCAGGTTCCTATGCAATATTGCTCTTTACAGCATCAGATCTTGCTTCTATCACCAGTCACATCCACAACTGGGTATTGTTTTTGCTTTGGCTCCATCCCTTCATTCTTTCTGGAGTTATTTCTCCACTGATCTCCAGTAGCATATTGGGCACCTACTGACCTGGGGAGTTCCTCTTTCAGTATCCTATCATTTTGCCTTTTCCTACTGTTCATGGGGTTCTCAAGGCAAGAATACTGAAGTGGCTTGCCATTCCCTTCTCCAGTGGACCACATTCTGTCAGATCTCTCCACCATGACCCACCCGTCTTGGGTTGCCCTGCAGGCATGGCTTGGTTTCATTGAGTTAGACAAGGCTGTGGTCCTAGTGTGATTAGACTGACTAGTTTTCTGTGAGTATGGTTTCAGTGTGTCTGCCCTCTGATGCCCTCTTGCAACACCTACCATCTTCCTTGGGGTTCTCTTACCTTGGGTGTGGGGTATCTCTTCACGGCTGCTCTAGCAAAGCACAACCGCTGCTCCTTAACTTGGATGATGGGTATCTCCTTACCACTGCCATTCCTGACCTTCGATGTGGGATAGCTACTCTAGGCCCTCCTGTGCCTGCTCAGCCACTGCTCCTCGGGTTGCTCCTCCCAGCCGCCGGCCCTGGCCTCGGGCTTAGGGTGGCTCCTCAGGGTCACCGCCCCTGGCCTCGGGCACAAGGTGGCTTCTCCCGGCCACCCCTGACCTCGGACGTGGGGTGTCTCCTCCCGGTCACCACTGACCTCGGACGCAGGGTAGCTCCTCTCAGCCTTCGCCCCTGACTTCGGACGTGGGGTGGCTCCTCCTGGCTGTTCCTGCGCCGTCGCAGCCTGGCACTCTGGGCCGCTGTCCCTGACTTCGGACGTGGGGTAGCTCTCAGCCACGCTTAGTGGGCCGGCCTGCAGCTGCCGTCTGCGCTTAGTGCGCTAGCGCACCGCTGCCGCCTGTGCTTAGTATGGAAGAACTGTACAAAAAAGATCTTCACGACCCAAATAATCATGATGATGTGATTACTAATCTAGAGCCAGACATCTTGGAATGTGAAGTCAAGTGGGCCTTGGAAAGCATCACTACGAACAAAAATAGTGGAGGTAATGGAATTCCAGTTGAGCTGTTTCAAATCCTGAAAGATGATGCTGTGAAAGTGCTGCACTCAACATGCCAGCAAATTTGGAAAACTCGGCAGTGGCCACAGGACTGGAAAGGGTCCGTGTTCATTCCAATCCCAAAGAAAGGCAATGCCAAAGAATGCTCAAACTATTGCACAGTTGCACTCATTTCACATGCTAGTAAAGTAATCCTCAAAATTCTCCAAGCCAAGCTTCAGCAATATGTGAACCGTGAACTTCCTGATGGGCAAGCTGGTTTTAGGAAAGGCAGAGGAACCAGAGATCAAATTGCCAACATCTGCTGGATCATGGAAAAAGCAAGAGAGTTCCAGAAAAACATCTATTTCTGCTTTATTGACTATGCCAAAGCCTTTGTGTGTATCACAATAAACTGTGGCAAACTCTGAAAGAGATGGGAATACCAGACCACCTAACCTGCCTCTTGAGAAATCTGTATGCAGGTCAGGAAGCAACAGTTAGAACTGGACATGGAACAACAGACTGATTCCAAATAGGAAAACGAGTACATCAAAGCTGTATATTGTCACCCTGCTTTAACTTATATGCAGAGTACATCATGAGAAAAGCTGGGTTGGAAGAAACACAGGCTGGAATCAAGATTGCCAGGAGAAATATCAATAACCTCAGATATGCAGATGACAGCACCCTTATGGCAGAAAGAGAAGAGGAGCTAAAAAGCCTCTTGATGAAAGTGAAAGAGGAGAGTGAAGAAGTTGGCTTAAAGCTCAACATTCAGAAAACGAAGATCATGTCATCCGGTCCCATCACTTCATGGGAAATAGATGGGGAAACAGTAGAAACAGTGTCAGACTTTATTTTTTGGGGCTCCAAAATCACTGCAGATGGTGACTGTAGCCATGAAATTAAAAGACATTTACTCCTTGGAAGAAAATTTATGACCAACCTAGATAGCATATTCAAAAGCAGAGACATTACTTTGCTGACTAAGGTCCATCTAGTCAAGGCTATGGTTTTTCCAGGGGTCATGTATGGATGTGAGAGTTGGAGTGTGAAGAAGGCTGAGTGCCGAAGAATTGATGTTTTTGGACTGTGGTGTTGGAGAAGACTCTTGAGAGTCCCTTGGACTGCAAGGAGATCCAACCAGTCCATTCCGAAGGAGATCAACCCTGGGATTTCCTTTGGAAGGAATGATGTTAAAACTGAAGGTCCAGTACTTTGGCCACCTCATGTGAAGAGTTGACTCATTGGAAAAGACTCTGATACTGGGAGGGATTGAGGGCAGGAGGAGAAGGGGATGACCAACGATGAGATGGCTGGATGGCATCACGCACTCGATGGACGTGAGTCTGAGTGAACTCTGGGAGATGGTGATGGACAGGGAGGCCTGGCATGCTGCAATTCATGGGGTTGCAAAGAGTCGGACACGACTGAGTGACTGAACTGAACTGAACTGAACTGGTAGTTTCTGCAATAGCAGTTGCCTTCAGCTTAAAATACCATGCCAAAGTGATTCATTTTGAGGAGGCTCGTTCAGAACCTCTTCACTCTTAGGAGTCATTTTGTTTGAATACAGAAAGATGTGTCTGTGATCTGGAATGGACTTAGTTGATAGTGAAATCTTATCAACATCAGCAGACTGAAATCTAGTTGTGACCTGTTAATAGATTTCCACAACTTGATGAATGTATAAACTCACATCTTTGTTTCAGAACACCATTTTAGATGTTTTAGATCTTAATTACAAAGCCAGTGTTTTTACTTATATAATTTGTTGCATGAGATTCATTAATAACTTAATTATAATATCTTATGTTTATATGTGCGTTTCCTCTGTGGCACTAGTGGTAAAGAATCAGCCTGCCAGTGCAGGAGACACAAGAGATGCTAGTTTGATCCCTGAGTTGGGAAGATCCCCTCAAGTACGAAGTGGCAACCTACTCATTGAAACCTAATCTATTGAAAAATGATTTCATAATGATATTTGAAAGAAACTGTGGTTTTATATAACAGTGGAAAAATAGCAATATGATTCTTGAGAAAAATATTGATGAGATTAATTATAAAATTGTTTCTGTGAGAGCTGGTTGTGCCTTTTTTTGGAGAAGGAAATGGCAACCCACTCCAGTATTGTTGCCTGGTTATGTCTTTACAAGGGTTATGTGCCTGGAAATCAAACTATTATAATTTTTCGAATATGTTTGAGAACACTACAGTAAACACTCTACAAACACCCTTAATTTTGCTTGTGGGATAAATGCATTTCTCTTACAACAATCAAATGCTACCTGGTTATTTTATTTTTTTAATTTATGTTTTACAGATACAGATCTGTTTTTAGACTGTTTTACCATTTCCTGACATGTTTTGCTATTTTAAATCCATGTGCACGAAGAACGCTATTTTTAATTTTCTGCGTCAAGTATCATCCTAAAATCTACTTCAGTGTCCTCTAAGTGGCTTAAGAACCTAAAGTCACTTAAAAAAAAATCTGTTTGAGTAAACAAACATTTATTTCCCTTGGATTGAATCTTCATGCTTTCAGTAGATTCTCAAAGAGATTCTGTAACTTTTTCCGTACTTATCACATAATAAGAAACCTCAGTCCAATTAAGTACCTAAATAGATACCAGGCAGACTGTTAGAAGCTTTCATGTTATTTTACTGTTTCATCCTTATAACAGTCATGTGACATGACATTAATATTTTTATTTGTGTAGTTTGTGAATGGTCTCTCTGAATTCATAGTTTCTTTCTGCCATACTTGACACATCAGCCTTCCTTATCTGGATTATTAATTATGGACCTGTTAGACATTTTTATGTCCCCCACAGTGATAAACATGCAGCTACTAAGCCGAAATGACAGTACTGCTGCTGTTGCTAAGTTTGCAGCTGCAACAATTTAAAGGTTGGAATATCAGTGATCCAGCATCCCACACTCCAGTCTCCACGATTTCAGCTCATACTATAAATAAGCAGATGAAGCCAAGTTTAAAAACTGAAGGACATTGCAGGG